>NC_053389.1:385562286-386762286 GCF_905171765.1 Bufo bufo
ACCCCGCCACAACTCCTGTGCGGTGTGGGGCCTGTCCCCCAAACATATGAGTTTCAGAATGGCCTGCTGACGTTTACCCCGGGCTGTGCTGAAGTTGGTGGTGAAGGTGTGTGGCTGACTGGATGAGCAGGTGGAAGAAGAGGAGGAGGAAGCCGAGTAGGAGGAGGAGGCAACAGGAGGCAAAGAATGTTGCCCTGCGATCCTTGGCGGAGGAAGGACGTGCGCCAAACAGCTCTTCGCCTGGGGCCAAGCCGCCACTACATTTACCCAGTGTGCAGTTAGGGAGATATAGCGTCCCTGGCCATGCTTACTGGTCCACGTATCTGTGGTTAGGTGGACCTTGCCACAGTTGGCGTTGCCCAGTGCACACTTGATTTTATCGGATACTTGGTTGTGCAGGGAAGGCACGGCTCTCTTGGAGAAGTAGTCGCGGCTGGGAACAACATACTGTGGGACAACAAGTGACATGAGCTGTTTGAAGCTGTCTGTGTCCACCAGCCTGAATGACAGCATTTCATAGGCCGGTAGTTTAGAAATGCTGGCATTCAGGGCCAGGGATCGAGGGTGGCTAGGTGGGAATTTACGCTTTCTCTCAAATGTTTGTGAGATGGAGAGCTGAAGGCTGCCGTGTGACATGGTTGAGATGCTTGGTGACGGAGGTGGTGGTGTTGGTTGTAGATCCTCTGTTTGCTGGGTGGCAGGTGCCAACGTTCCTCCAGAGGCGGAGGAAGAGGCCGAGGCGGCGGCAGCAGCAGCAGAAGAGGTAGCAGGGGGAGCCTGAGTGAGTACCTTGTTTTTAAGGTGTTTACTCCACTGCAGTTCATGCTTTGCATGCAGGTGCCTGGTCATGCAGGTTGTGCTAAGGTTCAGAACGTTAATGCCTCGCTTCAGGCTCTGATGGCACAGCGTGCAAACCACTCGGGTCTTGTCGTCAGCACATTGTTTGAAGAACTGCCACGCCAGGGAACTCCTTGAAGCTGCCTTTGGGGTGCTCAGTCCCAGATGGCGGTGGCCAGTAGCAGATGGACTCTCTAGTGGCGGGTGTTCTGCTTTTGCCCACTGCTCCCTCTTTTGCTACGCTGTTGGCTCGGTCACACCACTGCCTCTTCCTCCGAATTCTGAAAGTCAGTGGCACGACCTTCATTCCATGTGGGGTCTAGGACCTCATCATCCCCTGCATCGTCTTCCACCCAGTCTTCCTCCCTGACCTCCTGTTCAGTCTGCACACTGCAGAAAGACGCAGCAGTTGGCACCTGTGTTTCGTCATCATCAGAGATGTGCTGAGGTGGTATTCCCATGTCCTCATCAGGAAACATAAGTGGTTGTGCGTTAGTGCATTCTATCTCTTCCACCCCTAAAGGAAGGGCTAGGTGGATGCCCTTGGGAAACCCTGCCAGCAGAGTCTTCAAACAGCATAAGAGACTGCTGCATAACTTGCGGCTCAGACAGTTTCCCTTATATGCATGGGGGTGTTGTGACAGACTGATGGGCTTGGTTTTCAGGCGCTATCTGTGCACTTTCTGCAGAAGACTGGGTGGGAGATAATGTGAACGTGCTGGATCCATTGTCGGCCACCCAATTGACTAATGCCTGTACCTGCTCAGGCCTTACCATCCTTAAAACGGCATTGGGCCCAACAAATATCGCTGTAAATTCTGGTGGCCGTAGTTGGTTCACTAGGACGTGTGGCTGTGCCAGAACGGCCACGTCCTCTCCCAGCACCAGAGGGTCCACTAACACCACCACGACAATGTCTGCGTCCACGTCCGCGTCCCTTACTAGATGTTTTCCTCATTGTTACCGTTCACCACAATAAGAAAAAAATAATTTGGCCCAATGTATTGAATTCAAATTCAGGCCTTCTTTTTTACAGGCACCTAACACTATCTGGCTATCTATTTAGGTACCGTATTACACTAATACAGGCACAGCAGTAACGACAGATTTAGCTGAATATAAATTGTAGGCCTAGTATTTAGGCGCTGGATGACAGGTATCCCTTTTACGGACAGAATTAGACTTGGAAATGCACGGTAGCGTGTGAAGTTATTGAGGATGACCCTATCCGCAACTTCAATGTAATATACCCTTTTATGAATAGATTTAACCTTGGCCTGATAGAGCAGAAACCACAAATTTAGGGAATTGCTAAGTTGGGAATTGTATTTCAACCCAGAACAAAAACTGTGCTTTGGCAGACACTAAATAGATTGACCAGCCACAGCAGTAACAACAGATTTAGCTGAATATAAATTGTAGGCCTAGTATTTAGGCGCTGGATGACAGGTATCTCTTTTACGGACAGAATTAGACTTGGAAATGCACGGTAGCGTCTGAAGTTATTGAGGATGACCCTATCCGCACCTTCAATGTAAAATACCCTTTTATGGATAGATTTAACCTTGGCCTGATAGAGCAGAAACCACAAATTTAGGGAATTGCTAAGTTGGGAATTGTATTTCAACCCAGAACAAAAACTGTGCTTTGGCAGACACTAAATAGATTGACCAGCCACAGCAGTAACAACAGATTTAGCTGAATATAAATTGTAGGCCTAGTATTTAGGCGCTGGATGACAGGTATCCCTTTTACGGACAGAATTAGACTTGGAAATACACGGTAGCGTGTGAAGTTATTGAGGATCACCCTATCCGCACCTTCAATCTAATATACCCTTTTATGGATAGATTTAACCTTGGCCTGATAGAGCAGAAACCACAAATTTAGGGAATTGCTAAGTTGGGAATTGTATTTCAACCCAGAACAAAAACTGTGCTTTGGCGGACACTAAATAGATTGACCAGCCACAGCAGTAACAACAGATTTAGCTGAATATAAATTGTAGGCTTAGTATTTAGGCGCTGGATGACAGGTATCCCTTTTACGGACAGAATTAGACTTGGAAATGCACGGTAGCGTGTGAAGTTGTTGAGGATGACCCTATCCACACCTTCAATCTAATATACCCTTTTATGGATAGATTTAACCTTGGCCTGATAGAGCATTAACCACTAATTTAGGGAATTGCTAAGTTGGGAATTGTATTCAACCCAGAACAAAAACTGTGCTTCGGCAGACAGCAGACCGTTATACAACTGGCTAGCCACAGCTGAAACACCAGATTTAGGGTACTGCTATTTTGGCAATTGTTTTTTACCCCTCAATAAAATAGCAAGCACAGCCAAGCCGCTGATGTAGGATATAGCAACAAAAAAAAACAACACTATTGATGGTTAAAAATTTACTTGGTGGCAGCTTGTGCTGGCGCACCACAAGACACAAAATGGCCGCCGATCACCCCAGAAAAAAGTGACTGAAAAACGCTCTGGGCAGCCTTAAAACAGTGAGCAATTGAATAGCAGAGGTTGTATGATACACAGCTGTATATCGATCACTTCAGTAAATAAATCCCTGCCTAATCTCGCCCTAACAGCAGCAGCTGCATCCTCTCCCTACACTGATCAGAGCAGAGTGACGTGCGGCGCTACGTGACTCCAGCTTAAATAGAGGCTGGGTCACATGCTCCACTGGCCAATCACAGCCATGCCAATAGTAGGCATGGCTGTGATGGCCTCTTGGGCCAAGTAGTATGACACTTGTTGATTGGCTGCTTTGCAGCCTTTCAAAAAGCGCCAAGAAAGCGCCGAACACGGAACCCGAACCCGAACCCGGACTTTTACGAAAGTTCGGGTTCGCTCATTCCTATTCAGGATTTTAACTCTGAATTACTAACCTAAGATTTACAATACAGGGAGTGCAGAATTATTAGGCAAGTTGTATTTTTGAGGATTAATTTTATTATTGAACAACAACCATGTTCTCAATTAACCCAAAAAACTCATTAATATCAAAGCTGAATATTTTTGGAAGTAGTTTTTAGTTTGTTTTTAGTTTTAACTATTTTAGGGGGATATCTGTGTGTGCAGGTGACTATTACTGTGCATAATTATTAGGCAACTTAACAAAAAACAAATATATACCCATTTCAATTATTTATTTTTACCAGTGAAACCAATATAACATCTTAACATTCACAAATATACATTTCTGACATTCAAAAACAAAACAAAAACAAATCAGTGACCAATATAGCCACCTTTCTTTGCAAGGACACTCAAAAGCCTGCCATCCATGGATTCTGTCAGTGTTTTGATCTGTTCACCATCAACATTGCGTGCAGCAGCAACCACAGCCTCCCAGACACTGTTCAGAGAGGTGTACTGTTTTCCTTCCTGATAAATCTCACATTTGATGATAGACCACAGGTTCTCAATGTGGTTCAGATCAGGTGAACAAGGAGGCCATGTCATTAGATTTTCTTCTTTTATACCCTTTCTTGCCAGCCACGCTGTGGAGTACTTGGACGCGTGTGATGGAGCATTGTCCTGCATGAAAATCATGTTTTTCTTGAAGGATGCAGACTTCTTCCTGTACCACTGCTTGAAGAAGGTGTCTTCCAGAAACTGGCAGTAGGACTGGGAGTTGAGCTTGACTCCATCCTCAACCCGAAAAGGCCCACAAGCTCATCTTTGATGATACCAGCCCAAACCAGTACTCCACCTCCACCTTGCTGGCGTCTGAGTCGGACTGGAGCTCTCTGCCCTTTACCAATCCAGCCACGGGCCCATCCATCTGGCCCATCAAGACTCACTCTCATTTCATCAGTCCATAAAACCTTAGAAAAATCAGTCTTGAGATATTTCTTGGCCCAGTCTTGACGTTTCAGCTTGTGTGACTTGTTCAGTGGTGGTCATCTTTCAGCCTTTTTTACCTTGGCCATGTCTCTGAGTATTGCACACCTTGTGCTTTTGGGCACTCCAGTGATGTTGCAGCTCTGAAATATGGCCAAACTGGTGGCAAGTGGCATCTTGGCAGCTGCACGCTTGACTTTTCTCAGTTCATGGGCAGTTATTTTGCGCCTTGGTTTTTCCACACGCTTCTTGCGACCCTGTTGACTATTTTGAATGAAACGCTTGATTGTTCGATGATCACGCTTCAGAAGCTTTGCAATTTTAAGAGTGCTGCATCCCTCTGCAAGATATCTCACTATTTTTGACTTTTCTGAGCCTGTCAAGTCCTTCTTTTGACCCATTTTGCCAAAGGAAAGGAAGTTGCCTAATAATTATGCACACCTAATATAGGGTGTTGATGTCATTAGACCACACCCCTTCTCATTACAGAGATGCACATCACCTAATATGTTTAATTGGTAGTAGGCTTTCGAGCCTATACAGCTTGGAGTAAGACAACATGCATAAAGAGGATGATGTGGTCAAAATACTCATTTGCCTAATAATTCTGCACGCAGTGTATGTACCAAAGTGTTTACCCAAGTCTGTTTTTGTGAGAAGGAGACGTCCCAAGGTCTAATGAAAAGTAATTGCCTAGAAGACAATGTATTAGACATGTGCTGAGTTTTGATGATTTTCAGTGAATAGAAAGACTCTAATCTTTCTTTGGGGTTTTTATATTAAGCAATGTATGAGTAGATAGATTTTTATATCATCAATTTAAATACGTGTGTTGTACTGTATATATAAGAGTGTGGTCCTTATAGATATATTCAGTTTTAAGGTTAGAATTGAGGTAGAGATTCCTATGTCATTTTTAGAATCTTTCCCAGAAGCAGATTAATGATCTCTTTCCTTGAGGTTTTCTTGAATGGAGAAATGTGGACACAGGTGATCATAAACAAACCCTGTCTTCTCCCCAGAACAATGACTTGAGTATGGTCATGTGTATCTTGATTTAATTAGGTCTGGTCAAAAGATTAAGGGATATGCCAGGTGTTTGACTAAATACAAAAGTCATTGTCTATTCAAGATCTCCTCCAGGTTGTGTCTGAAACTTTAGTTAAAATTTAGTAAATAGATAAGAGAAATAAAGTGCCTCGACTTTTGTATGGAGCACTAGTGCCATCTAGTGTTAGGGTAACATAAAGATCTAGGGTGTATTTTTCCTAGAGGAAGGTTCTATTAATTATAAAGTGAGGTCACTAGTTAATGATCAAACTTGGCCAAGCCCTTTCTAAGATAGGATAAAAAGATGGTATGGGCGGACAGAAAGGAGCTCTCTCTCTAACTATCATCTTTAAGGGACAATCATCAAGGTACGATCATCAAGGGAAAAGACCAGATCCAGCCCTGACCACCTTTTCAGTCATTGGAGGCAGCCATCTTAGAACCATTGAAACTGATTTCTGCTAGCTGACATTTTGGTATAGTATAACCTTACCTATATTTCATAGGATAATTAAGTAATATAATACATATCTATATATATTCAGTTAACCATACCTGGCATATAGTATCTGTTTTGGAATAAGATTGGGGTGTACCTGCAGCATCATCCTGAAAATTAATCCAATACAGGGAGATTGAAAATATACTGGTGAAAACACGGTATTATCTCCAAGGAATTTAATTCAGTTCTAGACCGGTACGGTTGATTATATATATATAAATATCTGTATAGATAACAGATAAACCAGATTTGGGCTTAATCGGACATTTGTCGGCTGAGAGAAATCAAGTATTAAATTGATTTCAAATATAATTGAGGGGTATCATTATAAGAAGGCATAATTGTGTAGATATATATTCTCAATTATTTTTGACTTTCTCACTATTTTGCATATCATTGATTGAATTTCAATTGTCAACAATTTTATTATATATTATTTTGTACTAAAAATTGTATTAATAAATTACATATATATTTTGTCTGTAACTGGGATTTGTCTTCAATTCAACGCAGATCACGAGCTTGTTTTAGCTTGATATTTATGATAATAAATTATAATCTCCTTCATTACAGATTTTAATTTTAAAACATGACAGGAGGCTTCCTATTTTGCATTAACTCTCTTTACTAACTCCATAGCAGTAAAGAAAAAAATGTAAAGAGTAACAAGTAGATCACTCCGCCGCATAGTATATAAGGGTCATGCTGCCTGTACACTTCCTCTTTCTTTACTGCTCCATCAGCAGACAGGTCAGACTTTTTGCTCCCCTGGAGCTATATTACTTCTTGTGCATTTATTTCTTACTATATCGTATTATTATCATTTACCTCGGGTTCCTCAGGTCGCCCTCTAGCCTGGAGTGCCTCCTGGCTCCCTCATTTTCGCGGCCGTTTTCCCGCCATTTTCGCGACCGTTTTCCCGCTATTTTCGCGGCCGTTTTCCCGCCGTTTTCGTGCCGGCCCGCTTCCAAATCACGGCTGGCCCCAAAAAATTTAGTCCCCGGCTTACGGCCTACACGCGTGGCCGCCATTTTGGATTGCGGACATCGCGGGATTTCGCAGCCATCTTAATTTTACCTCATAACATCTCATTGGGGATTCAGTGTGACTGTACTAATTAGCTGTTACTCCCTCATTAGTGGTTTTCACTCTGTGCCTATCTCAGACTACTATTCAGTTCTCTCTGTGCCTCATGTGGCTGGGTCAGTCAGGTCAGTGCTGCTGCCTGTTTATTATTGTGACCTGCACTTAAGGGTTTCAACCCTGTGCGACCGGGGTGAGCCCCCACTATTAATACGCTGCTTATTGGGAGACTAGCTGTTGCAGTTCTCTCTAACTGGGTGAGCCCCAGTTTATAAGGTCACTACTTTACCCTGCTGGGGTTTATACTGGGCTTTGTTCCCATACTATTAAAACTGACCATACGCCTGTTCTCAAGACCTGGGTGCCCGTTTATTACTGTGCCTTTCAGTGACATACCAGCCGACCCTTATCATGGAGAATTCCCAGAATGTCCCTGTAGACTTCCAGGCTATGATTAACGCAGCTGTCACTGCCTCTGTGGAGAAGGCACTCTCCAAGGCCCGAGCTTCAGCTCCTGACGTACCTAAAACTCGCAGACGTCCACGACACGAGTCGGACTCCGACCTGTCCGACTATCAGACAGGGGATGAATCCCGAAACGCCATGACAAAGGCGAGGACTATACACCCAAACCACCCAAGGGTAAGGCACCTGCCAAACGTAAAACTGCCAAACTTCACACTCCGGCCCCGCGTTAGGAGTACTCTTCAGAAGAAGAACAGGACCCTACCCACTCCATGTCAGTGCTAGATGAGTGGCAAGCTGACGCTTCAGAGTCGGATTACGACGCATGGGGCTCGGACGAGAAGTCTGTTTCCGCTTTCATGCAGGAGACCCTCCTGGGTGCGGCCCAGGCAAGAGGTATCGAAGACACTGCTGACGTAGAACCTCCTCTTGACTCAGACACCATTATGGACCCCTCTGGTCAGGCGATGTTCGATCCTCGCAACATACGACACCCCAGATCGGGTGAATGGTCGCCTCCGGAACACCTTTCCAGGTTCATGCACCTGTGGCTCCGCAAACCTCTGGAGAAAGAGGTCCGCAACCGACTCAGGTCTGAATGCCCACGCCCTTCCCTGCCGGATAAGGTCGCTCAGACCCCAGAATTTGACAAAGTTATGACGACCTTTATGATGCGCAGTGGCAGAGACCCTCGACGGGGGGTAGAGAAAGGCCTATGGGGCGCCCAAGATAACCTACTGGATTCCGTAGGCTCCCTGGCTCGCATTATGTATCTGGCGGATGATGCCTACGCCAAAGCCGATTCCTTATCCACCGAGGACTTCAGGGAATGGGCACATGACATTCGTGAGTGGGCACAACGTTGTTTTTGTTTCATCGGAAACGCCAATGTTACGCTCTCTTCGGAGAGACGAAAAGCAGCGTTATTCTGTATTAACGGTAAATTGGCAGACCTTGGCACAAAAGAGATTGGGCCCCAGGCACAAGGGAAACTTTTTGGTGAACCATTCCTCAAGGAATTAAACAAACATGTCAACGTGTTCACCTCCCTTAATAAGGCGCAATCCTCAATGCGCAGTGTCTTCAGGAGCAACCCTACCAGAGGGGTTTTTGGAAGGGCTGGCCGTCAACGGGGCCGTGCCGCCAGCCGATTTTGGCCTTCAGGCCCCCGTACTCAACCAACACCATTTTATCCGACAAGGGATTATCAGCAACGACCCTTTTCCAGAGGCTCGGATAGAGGCAGTGGAATCCGCGGACGTTCCCGCTTTACTGCAGGTAAGGACCCATATTCCTCCGTTGTTACCATGTACCCGCACTGCGGGCCGTAATTTCCCTTTCTTTCCACAATTGGGCCGCCCTTTGCTCAGACGCTTGGATTCTACAAACAGTGCAGGGATATATCATAGACCTAGTGGGAACCCCCTTTCAGGTTCAGCCCCCTCACCCCATCCACATGTCGTCTTTCGACCACAACCTCGTCAACGCGGAGCTACGCGAGCTTCGGGACAAAGAGGCTATTCAACCAGTCCACGAACAGGGAGGTTACTTCAGCAACATCTTCCTCGTGCGGAAGAAGTCGGGAGAATACCGCCCAGTTATCAATCTTCGCGCCCTCAATGCATACGTGGTCTATCGCCACTTCAAGATGGAGGGCATCCACCTCCTTCGGGACCTTCTTCGCAGCAACGACTGGTTCGCCAGGCTCGATCTAAAAGATGCATACCTGTCAGTCCCGGTGCACCCGGACTGTCGAGCAATCCTACGTTTCCTCTGGCATGGTCGCCCTTGGCAATTCACTTGCCTCCCTTTCGGGCTCAGCTCAGCCCCATGGTGTTTCACCAAACTCCTAAAACCGGTGGTGGCATTCGATGCATCATTTACTTGGACGACCTCCTCCTGTTCTGCTCCGACGAACGCAGACTATGCCAACACATTCACCTGGCAGTATCCCTACTGGAATCTCTGGGCTTCATGGTAAACCAACAGAAATCGGAACTGACCCCTACCCAGACGATACAATTCCTCGGCTTCGAGATCGACTCGACTACGTGCACTCTGAGGCTACCAACCTCAAAGATCGCAACCATTCGCAAGGAGATTCGCAGAGTTCTCCGACTCGATTCCATCCCTCTACGCAACCTGGCCAGGATTGTGGGACTCCTCTCAGCCTCCATTCAAGCCATATTTCCGGGTCCTCTCCACTACAGGGCCATGCAACGACTCAAGGCAAAATACCTTCGCCACAGACCTACCTACGATCAACCCGTCCCGGTGACGACAGAAGTTCGCGAAGAGCTGTCATGGTGGCTGGACAGCATTCAAGCCTGGAACGGCAAGGCCATATTCGCAGACACTCCAGATTTCGTTTTAGAATCAGATGCCAGCTTGTGGGGATGGGGTGCCACCAACGGAACCATCTCCACGGGAGGAGCATGGACGACGCAGGAGCTCTCCATGCACATCAATTGCCTCGAACTCCTAGCAGGATCCTTCGCGATTCGCAGCCTGGCTCGGGAGAGCTCCAATTGTTGCATCCTCCTTCGCATGGACAACATCTCCGCAGTCCAGTACATCAACCGCCTAGGAGGCGCTCGCTCACGCCTACTGTCGGATATCACGAGGAACATCTTCGACTACTGCCTCCCTCGCAACATCACGTTACAAGCGGAATACTTGCCGGGAGAAATCAACCTCACAGCCGACTGGTTCTCTCGCCACTGGAGAGACGTCAGCGACTGGAAGCTGAACACGAGAATCTTCAGGGCCCTGGCAGCCCGGAGGGGTCCCTTTCACCTGGATCTGTTTGCCTCTCGCAACAATCACCAGACCCCGGAGTTCTTCAACTGGCTTCCGGACCCGGAGAGCAAGGCGACAGACGCTTTTCTCCAACAATGGCCGGCGACAGGAGCCTACGCTTTTCCCCCATTCTCCATGATTGCGAGAACACTACACCAGATACGGACACAGCAAATCAAACTGGTTCTCATAACGCCCTTGTGGCAGAGTCAACCATGGTTCCCGGACCTCCTGGCCTCCTCCTACATGGATCCTCTCCTCCTTCCATCCTTCCAGGACCTGCTCACGGATCCCAAAGGATGTCTCCACCCGCTCATCCTGGAAGATCGACTACCCCTGGTGGCTTGGTCTCTTTCCGGGGTTCCTGGCGAGTCAGCGGACTATCGCAGACTGCTAGGGACCTCTTATGGGACTCATGGGCCCTGGGAACTAGACGCTGCTACCTTTCAGCTTGGGCCTCCTGGTCTACTTGGTGCATGGAATGGGACTCCGATCCATTTACGGCACCTGTTCCCATGATTCTCAATTTTCTTTCCTCCTTGTTTTCTTCTGGCCGCTCTTATTGCTCTATCAACGTCGTTCGCTCCGCGATTTCGGCAGCCCATACTCCCGTCGGGGACCTCCCGGTCGGCAAAGATCCTCTGGTCTGTCGCCTACTCCGCGGCATGCGGCTCCGCCGCCCCCCAGCCCCCAGATACCATCACCTATGGGACGTGGGACTGGTTCTCCGTTTTTTCAGGGATTGGCCTCCGAATGACCGCCTCTCCCTTCCCCAACTATCCGCTAAGTGCGCTTTTCTCCTCTGTCTTGTGTCTTTCCGACGGGTGTCGGACGTTCGGGCCTTCGATGTCGATGCCTTTGAGGTGACCCCTGAAGGAGTCACTTTCCATATCTCTCGTCGCACTAAATCAGGATCGACGTCGGTCTCTTATCCCTTTTTTCCAGACGACCCGCAGCTCTGTGTTGTGTCCACCCTTCGCAGTTATGTTTCAGTTACCTCCTCACTCCGTTCCTCTACGTCGGGTCAACTCCTAGTTTCCTACGTGCGCCCTTACGCCCCAGTCTCTGTCACCACGCTGGCCCGTTGGATCCGCTGGATCCTTTCCCTCACAGGTATAGACCCCGCTTTCGGCGCCCACTCCGTTCGCGGAGCGGCGGCTTCAGCAGCCCTAATGGCAGGGGCGTCCCTTTCGGATATTCTCCGAACGGCGGACTGGTCTAGGGAATCTACTTTCCGTACCTTTTATTTTCGCACTCCCCCTTCTGCTGGGACATCTCTTCTTCAGCGTTAAAATTGCAAAATAGGAAGCCTCCTGTCATGTTTTAAAATTGAAGATTATGCTAGCTTTAGTGTACTAATAATCTTAATTTTAACCGCCTCACGTCCGCCCATAGGATATAAACGTCCTATGGGTGGACGTCTATTCCTGACAGCACGTTTTAAAACGTCCTGTCAGAAATAGCAGCTGCACGCTAATCGTGCAGCTGCTGATCGGGTTGCCCGCTGTCAGTGACAGCAGGAAAACCCTAAGGCTGGGTTCACACTTGAGCGTTTTACAGCGCGTTCAAACGCGCTGTAAAACGCTCAACACATGAAAACCAATGCTTCCCTATGGCCCTGGTTCTCACTTGAGCGTTTTACAGCACTGAAAAACGCGCTGTAAAACGCCATACGCTCAAACAAGTACTTGAGCTTCTTTGGGGCGTTTTGACGCGCGTTTGTGTCCATAGGACATTGCAGTCAATCACACAAACGCGCGTCAAACGCGCGTTTACTATTGCAAAAAACGCTCGTCAAAAACGCACGTCAAAAACGCGCGTTAAACGCGCATATCAAAGATGCTCAGGTCTGAACCCAGCCTTAGACAAGGCAGGGACAGTGCCCAGGTGTCCCTGCCTTCACGATCGCTGCAGACACAGCGCTCACCGAGCGCTGTGTCTGCAGAGCAGGAAGCGCTGTGCGCTTCCTGTTCCGGCCCGGCGGTCATGTGACCGCCGTGACCGGAGAGTGCAGGGGCTGTGTGAGGTCTCTCAGAGACCTCGATCAGCCCTGCTGTGAGGCTGTACAGCGCAGGATTGCTGCTGTACAGCCTCTATAAGGGTGCATTTGTCCTGTAACTGGGGCTACTATGTCAGCCCCAGTTACAGGAGAAATCAACTGTGAAAAAAAAAAGAAAAAGTGAAGCAAATGTCCCCCAGAGGTCTTGTATGACCTTATGGGGGACGAAAAGTGTAAAAAAAAATAAAAAAAATAAAGGGTTGAAAAAATAAAATAAAATAAAGTTTCACATGTAAAAAAAAAAAAAGTTCCCAAGTTAGGAATAAAAAAAAAAAAATTAAAATAGAAAAAATAAAGTAAAATAGACATATTTAGTATTGCCGCGTCCGTAAAAACCAGCTCTATGAAAATATCACATGACCTAACCCCTCAGATGAACACCGTAAAAAATAAATAAAAAAAACTGTGTCAAAACAAGCAATTTTTGTCACCTTGCATCACAAAAGGTGCAACACCAAGTGATCAAAAACGCGTATGTCCCACAAAATGGTACCAATAAAACCGTCACCTCATCCCGCAAAAAATGAGCCCCTACATAAGAAAATCTCTCAAAAAATAAAAAAACTATAGCTCTTAGAACATGGAGACACTAAAACATAATTTTTT
Source organism: Bufo bufo (assembly GCF_905171765.1). Lineage (NCBI taxonomy): Eukaryota > Metazoa > Chordata > Amphibia > Anura > Bufonidae > Bufo > Bufo bufo. Next base: position 385,575,542 of record NC_053389.1, read on the forward strand.
TGGTTTCAAAAATGCTATTATTGTGTTAAAGTGAAACAAATAAAAAAAAGTATACATATTAGGTATTGCCGCATCCGTAAAAACCAGCTCTATAAAAATATCACATGACCTAACCCCTCGGGTGAACACCGTAAAAAAAAAAAAAAAAAAACTGTGTCAAAACAAGCAATTTTTGTCACCTTGCATCACAAAAGGTGCAACACCAAGTGATCAAAAACGCGTATGTCCCACAAAATGGTACCAATAAAACCGTCACCTCATCCCGCAAAAAATGAGCCCCTACATAAGAAAATCTCTCAAAAAATAAAAAAACTATAGCTCTCAGAACATGGACACATTAAAACATAATTTTTTGGTTTCAAAAATGCTATTATTGTGTAAAACTTTAATAAATGAGAAAAAGTATACATATTAGGTATCGCCACGTCCGTAACAATCTGCTCTATAAAAATGTCACTTGACTGAACCCCTAAGGTGAACGCTGTAAAAATAAATAAATAGAAACTGTGCTAAAACAACCAATTTTTTGGTCACCTTGCCCCATAAAGTGTTATATTGAGAAAACATATCTGTAATAGTTTGAGAAAACAATCTCTGAATGACTTGGATAAATAAAGGCGTTCCAAAGTTATTACCACATAAAGTGAGATATGTCCGTTTTGCAAAATTTGGCCTGGTCAGGAAGGGGGCAAAGGGCCCAGATGGGAAGTGGTTAATAAAGACAGGAGGCGAGTATTTTCCCTCCCTTCTATTCCCTACCCTGACTCTTTGGGGGAGTGAATCTCAAGGTGTCGGATATGGGGCTCGATTTTAATAATCTCTCTGTTTTGGGACATATTCAGAATTTCTCACCCTAAGTATTGCCTCCCTGACGGGCAGTTCTTAGTTGTATTACATACTTACACCTACCATACATTTAGCCACTAGATAATTTGCACGCTATTTGTAATGATTTAATTTTACACTATTCCGTTAAAGCCCATAAGCGTAAATAGTTACGATTCTATACCTAACCTATTTTATACTCTCCTTTCAGCGTAACCCTCTTCAGGTCCTCCACTGGTCGCTGGTTTGTTAATCTTACGACCCCATAGGATGAGATGAGAGCTTCGTTCGGTCTTACCTCCAACCTCATTTACCAGAAGTCTCCTCAAGTTCTGCTCGCCAGAAACCGCTGTTACAGTTTTCGTTGAATTTCTGGATGTTCGAGCTCAACCTGGACTTTGATGTCGCTTTTAGAAAGAGGAAGTGTACAGGCAGCATGACCCTTATATACTATGCGGCGGAGTGATCTACTTGTTACTCTTTACATTTTTTTCTTTACTGCTGTGGAGTTAGTAAAGAGAGTTAATGCAAAATACTCGCCTCCTGTCTTTATTAAAATTAAGATTATTAGTACACTAAAGCTAGCATAATCTTCAATTTATTCACATAAATAATATAGACTGTCAATCGGAGACAGCATAAATATTCCGACAGTACACAGGAATACCTACAGTCCTATCTAACCCTAAAGGAACCTGGCACTAATGACAGGAATGAGACATCCTGTTCCTCCAAAAGGAAGGATGAACAGGAGTCTCCCTAAGGCCTAATACAAACAACAAAGAAATGCAACACACAAAAAAGCCAAAATACAAAGGGAAAGGTAACACTCAACTTCCAAGAAGCTATGGCAGCACATTGGATCTCATCTGAGATCCAAACACCAGCTATCCACAGGTCCAACTGAAGCTATAAACCGGACAGCATTGTGGGAGAAACAACTATAAATAGGGAAAATTAAATGACCACAATAGCAACACCTGGAGGTTAAGGGAGTGGCAAATGCCAGAAACAACACAGACGCCTATTGATCCACAAGGTAAACATGTCAAATCAAACCACGTGTTGACAGTCTCAAAGATCTCCTGCCACTCACAGGGACGTCTGTATGTCTCGGCATGTCCGTGATAGCCTTTGAGAGGTAGGCTTCAGTTTCTACTGCATGAAGGCAAGAAATGGTCGCTGGTTAGAGCCGTTGTAAGGGCGGAGGTCTGGTAAGGGATGGGAGAAGCTGCACCACATGTCCGTTCGGCGTCATGTCCAGGCCACACCATCAAGTCAGTAATGATTTAACAAAGCTGCTATGACTGGTATAACATCTACTAAAAATGCACAATCCTAAATAGTATTCAAAAAATAATGTGATAAATTTTACCAGTAAACAGCTGAACAATAAAATAAAATGAAATACTGTTTTGTCCAGAGGCTTGAAAGGTGTTGGATACAGTCCTAGGAGACCTCGGAGACTCTTACACCACTTTTCAGAGCAACTGGGGCACTTTCAATTCAGGTAGAATTTATTTAGAACACAACAAATCCAATGGCTGATTTGAACAAATAGCAACCAAAATTCATCTCAAGAAATTTGCTTATCTTTACATAATGCATTACCAGTGGTCTGCAGCTTTTTTGTAAGTGCCCCCTGGCCTCTTGTATAAAACAATGCCTTTGTGTTCCACACTGTATATGATCTCCTAACATTGTGCTATGTTATGTCTTCACCATTGTCGCTTCGTGAGGTGCAGCTTGTAGGAAATAAATAATAGGATGCCAGATGTTTAATATGAAATGAGAATTCTCATTCTGTCAGGGAAAAATTCTATCATCACATCTATTTAGGTCACTGGTATACACACAACACTGCAAGATAAATAGCAGACTCACGTTTGTCTACAATTCCAATACATGGGCACACGTTCAGGTTTTTGGGTGTGGTTATTGGATGGTTAACGACAGACAACCTTTTTTTTTTTTAAGTCACTCCTGGTTCCAAAACTGCTTGGCTGTATTCTTAAAGTGCTATTCATGGGAATAATTCCCCCCAATACTTTTTTTTATGCATTTTCATTTAGATTCTGCTCTTGACATAATTTTTATGTAGTTACCTTTTCTCCAACTTTGCTTCCCTTTTATAAATGCCAAAGAAGGAGGATCCTTGAAATGTGCTGTTATGCAAGTGCAAGAACAAGGAAGAGCTATGGTCTGATGGCCCCCTCTGCTGCAGGTGTCACTACTCCAACCTCTACCTAAGTCCAAGGGCAGTGTGCCAATTCACGAGCGTCGCAATTTACTAGCTAACAATTAGTCATAGATGTGAACCCAATGCTGACCTTATTGTACACTGCTCAAAAAAATAAAGGGAACACTTAAACAACACAATGTAACTCAAAGTCAATCACACTTCTGTGAAATCAAACTGTCCACTTAGGAAGCAACACTAAGTGACAATCAATTTCATATGCTGTTGTGCAAATGGGATAGACAACAGGTGGAAATTATAGGCAATTAGCAAGACACCCCTAATAAAGGAGTGGTTCTGCAGGTGGTGACCTGACCACTTCTCAGTTCCTATGCTTCCTGGCTGATGTTTTGGTCACTTTTGAATGCTGCCGGTGCTTTTACTCTAGTGGTAGCATGAGACGGAGTCTACAACCCACACAAGTGGCTCAGGTAGTGCAGCTTATCCAGGATGGCACATCAATGCGAGCAGTGGCAAGAAGGTTTGCTGTGTCTGTCAGCGTAGTGTCCAGAGCATGGAGGTGCTACCAGGAGACAGGCCAGTACATCAGGACACGTGGAGGAGGCCGTAGGAGGGCAACAACCCAGCAGCAGGATCGCTACCTCCGCCTTTGTGCAAGGAGGAACAGGAGGAGCACTGCCAGAGCCCTGCAAAATGACCTCCAGCAGGCCACAAATGTGCATGTGTCTGCTCAAACGGTCAGAAACAGACTCCATGAGGGTGATATGAGGGCCCGACGTCCACAGGTGGGGGTTGTGCTTACAGCCCAACACTGTGCAGGACGTTTGGCATTTGCCAGAAAACACCAAGATTGGCAAATTTGCCACTGGCACCCTGTGCTCTTCACAGATGAAAGCAGATTCACACTGAGCACATGTGACAGACGTGACAGAGTCTGGAGACGCCGTGGAGAACGTTCTGCTGCCTGCAACATCCTCCAGCATGACCGGTTTGGCATTGGGTCAGTAATGGTGTGGTGTGGCATTTCTTTGGAGGGCCGCACAGCCCTCCATGTGCTCGCCAGAGGTAGCCTGACTGCCATTAGGTACCGAGATGAGATCCTCAGACCCCTTGTGAGACCAGATGCTGGTGCGGTTGGCCCTGGGTTCCTCCTAATGCAAGATAATGCTAGACCTCATGTGGCTGGAGTGTGTCAGCAGTTCCTGCAAGACGAAGGCATTGATGCTATGGACTGGCCAGCCCGTTCCCCAGACCTAAATCCAATTGAGCACATCTGGGACATCACGTCTCGCTCTATCCACCAACGTCACGTTACACTACAGACTGTCTAGGAGTTGGCAGATGCTTTAGTCCAGGTCTGGGAGGAGATCCCTCAGGAGACCGTCCGCCACCTCATCAGGAGCATGCACAGGCGTTGTAGGGAGGTCATACAGGCACGTGGAGGCCACACACACTACTGAGCCTCATTTTGACTTGTTTTAAGGACATTACATCAAAGTTGGATCAGCCTGTAGTGTGTTTTTCCACTTTAATTTTGAGGGTGACTCCAAATCCAGACCTCCATGGGTTAAAAAATTTGATTTCCATTTTTTTTTTGTGTGAATTTGTTGTCAGCACATTCAACTATGTAAAGAACAAAGTATTTCAGAAGAATATTTAATTAATTCAGATCTAGGATGTGTTATTTTTGTGTTCCCTTTATTTTTTTGAGCAGTGTATTTAGTTATGTATTGTAATGTTGTGTAATTTTATGTTTTTGGTCGTACCTTCCAGTAAGAGGTATGATAGGCAAAGGTTGGCAGGGGTTAACCACCCTGTTCATCCCCCCTTGGTGGAGTGGGCTGGTCCAGCTTCCTGCCAGGAGGGGGAGTAGCTGTTGAGCTACAGGAAGGAGGGGATGCACACTGCAGAGCTCCGTCTCCTTGCAGAAATTTCCAGGTAATCCTGCTTTAAGAAAATCCTTGAGAGACAAGACAGCAGAGTGATCAGCAAAATCCTGCATTTCAGACACTGCTGAAAGGTGAGGGACTCTGGCTCAGACACTCATCATCCAAAACTACCGCTAGGCCTATCAAAGTTCTAGTCTGAACTGGATCGTGGACAGCTATACCCACAAGTGAAGGGTTGCAGCCATCCAACCTGCCACCATACCTCAATCACTGGTGCCATAAACTGCATTGTGAATCTGCTGCTATTGATTCTACTAGAGGTGGGACGAATCCAATTTTTTTCAAATCCGAATCCGAAAAGGTTTTTTGAATATATTGAATCTTTCGAATCTCGAATCATACGAATCCTGTACATAATTGTGTGAAAGGTGTAAGAAACAAAGTCAGACCGCATCAGTTTGTCTGAACCTCCACCTCCACCTCCCAGTCACGGTCGCACCCTATATGACCGCGATCGTTACGCCCCTGCTCCTATCACTACAGGACATACAGGGTAATACAGCACACATACCTCTTACATCCAGTGACGTCTCCTTTGATGTAGATGTTCTCTTTCCTCATCTTCTCCTTTCAGACCTTCAGACCAGACCACCATTTTTCTGCCATTTTTCGTCTCTGCAGTTTGACAAAAAAAAAATCTTAGTTTACTACTTTTCCATCATCCTCCCATCTTCTGGACAAATCATCCTAACACCCCCAATACTGTTCCGCTGTGCTCCCCAATACTATACTGCAGAAACAGATAATACCCCTGATAATACTAGTACCACACAGAGCCCTCCATATAAAATACCCCTTCTTTGTGGCCTCAGTAGATGCTCCCATAGTGCCCCCCAATAATGTGCCAATAAGAAGTGGCCCCACAGTGCCACACAATAATGTGCCAGTAAGTGTCCCCATAGATGCCCCCCTAATCATGTGCCAGTATCAAATGCCTCTCTCCTCCCCCCATGTGCCAGTATCAAGTGCGGAGTGCCTCTCTCCTCCCCCCAATGTGCCGGTATCATAGTGCCATCTCCCCCCCAATGTGCCAGTATCATAGTGACATCTCCCCCCCAATGTGCCAGTATCATAGTGCCACCCCCACAATGTGCCAGTATTATAGTGCCATCTCCCCCCCATAATGTGTCAGTATTATAGTGCCACCTCCCCCCATAATGTGCCAGTATCATAGTGCCATCTCCCCCCAATGTGCCAGTATCATAGTTCCATCTCCCCCATAATGTGCCAGTATTATAGTGCCACCTCCCCCCATAATGTGCCAGTATCATAGTGCCATCTCCCCCCATAATGTGCCAGTATCATAGTTCCATCTCCCCCATAATGTGCCAGTATTATAGTGCCACCTCCCCCCATAATGTGCCAGTATCATAGTGCCATCTCCCCCCATAATGTGCAGGATTATAGTGGCCACCTCCCCCATAATGTGCCAGTATCATAGTGCCATCTCCCCCATAATGTGCCAGTATTATAGTGCCACCTCCCCCCATAATGTGCCAGTATCATAGTGCCATCTCCCCCCATAATGTGCCAGTATCACAGTGCCATCTCCCCTCATAATGTGCCAGTATCATAGTGCCTCCCCCCCAATGTGCCAGTAGTATCATAGTGCCTCTCACCTCTCCCCCTCGCCAATGTGCCAGTAACAGATAAAAAAAACAAACACTTTTACTTACCTCCGCTGCGATGCAGGCCTCTTCTGGCCTGTGTCCCGCGCTGTGCGGCTCAGGCGGCGCGATGACATCATCATGCCGCCTGCACCGGCCTCTGATGGGCTGCGGGCCTTGTGCCGGCAGCCTATCAGAGGAACAGGGAAAGGAAACGCCTCTCCCTCCCCTGTCGCAGCAGCGAAGCGCTCATCTTCTAGAGTGCCCTGCCGCCGCCACCACCAGTCTGGGCACCACCGGGATTCGTCGGATTCATATCCGGTAAATTACGTCAGGATTCGAGTCCACGAATCCCACGAATCCAGCAAGATTCGAGGGATTCGTGGATTCGACGAATCCCCCGACCCATCTCTAGATTCTACCATAAGTTATATTTTGCACTTAGTAAAGAGAAGCTGTTATACGTTTAATTCTGGACTCATTCTTAAAACTAAATTTTTACTGCATAGATACCTAGGGAGCTATAGTCTGAGGGAGTACACCGTGACACAACACTTCATCAGGGCTACTACTAATCCCATCAACATACTGTCTGAAGGAATATGGCTTTCACTTACATTAGCCCAGTTTCACAGGCTACCAGTAACCACTTTCTTTGTAAACACAGTATTAGTATTTAGGGTGTATAACCCCTTAAGGACCGGGTTATTTTTCACCTTAAGGACCAGACTGATTTTTGCAAATCTGACATGTGTCACTTTATGTGGTGATAACTTTAAAACGCTTTTACTTATCCAGGCCATTCTGAGATTGTTTTCTCGTCACATATTGTACTTTTATGACAGTGGTAAATTTGAATCAAAATATTTCATTTCTATTTATAAAGAAAATACCAAATTTACCAAAAATGTGGGAAAATTCGCAACTTTTCAAATTTCAACTTCTCTGCTTTTAAAACAGATAGGAATACCTCATATAATAGTTATTACTTTACATTTCCCATATGTTTACTTCATGTTGGGATCATTTCGCGAATGCCATTTTATTTTTTGGGGACATTAGAAGGCTTATAAGTAGAGTTGAGCGAACACCTGGATGTTCGGGTTCGAGAAGTTCGGCCGAACTTCCCGGAAATGTTCGGGTTCGGGATCCGAACCCGATCCGAACTTCGTCCCGAACCCCATTGAAGTCAATGGGGACCCGAACTTTTGGGCACTAAAAAGGCTGTAAAACAGCCCAGGAAGAGCTAGAGGGCTGCAAAAGGCAGCAACATGTAGGTAAATCCCCTGCAAACAAATGTGGATAGGGAAATGAATTAAAATAAAAATTAAAAAAATTAAAATGAACCAATATCAATTGGACAGAGGTCCCATAGCAGAGAATCTGGCTTCACGTCAGCAGAGAATCAGTCTCTTCATGCCATAGCAAAGAATCTGGCTTCATGTCAGCAGAGAATCAGTCTCTTCATGCCATAGCAAAGAATCTGGCTTCATGTCAGCGCAGAATCAGTCTTTATGTCATAGCAGAGAATCAGGCTTTACGTCACCCACCACTGGAACAGGCCACTGTCACACATTTAGGCCCCGGCACCCAGGCAGAGGAGAGAGGTCCCGTAACAGAGAATCTGGTCTTATGTCAGCGCAGAATCTGTCTTCATGTCATAGCAGAGAATCAGGCTTCACGTCACCCACCACTGGAACAGGCCACTGTCACACATTTAGGCCCTGGCACCCAGACAGAGGAGAGCGGTCCCGTAACAGAGAATCTGGCCTTATGTCAGCGCAGAATCTGTCTTCATGTCATAGCAGAGAATCAGGCTTCACGTCACCCACCACTGGAACAGGCCACTGTCAAACATTTAGGCCCAGGCACCCAGGCAGAGGAGAGAGGTCCCGTAACAGAGAATCTGGCCTGATGTCAGCACAGAATCTGTCTTCATGTCATAGCAGAGAATCAGGCTTCACGTCACCCACCACTGGAACAGGCCACTGTCACACATTTAGGCCCCGGCACCCAGACAGAGGAGAGCGGTCCCGTAACAGAGAATCTGGCCTGATGTCAGCACAGAATCTGTCTTCATGTCATAGCAGAGAATCAGGCTTCACGTCACCCACCACTGGAACAGGCCACTGTCACACATTTAGGCCCCGGCACCCAGACAGAGGAGAGAGGTCCCGTAACAGAGAATCTGGCCTTATGTCAACGCAGAATCTGTCTTCATGTCATAGCAGAGAATCAGGCTTCACGTCACCCACCACTGGAACAGGCCACTGTCACACATTTAGGCCCCGGCACCCAGACAGAGGAGAGCGGTCCCGTAACAGAGAATCTGGCCTTATGTCAGCGCAGAATCTGTGTTCATGTCATAGCAGAGAATCAGGCTTCACGTCACCCACCACTGGAACAGGCCACTGTCACACATTTAGGCCCCGGCACCCAGACAGAGGAGAGCGGTCCCGTAACAGAGAATCTGGCCTGATGTCAGCACAGAATCAGTCTTCATGTCATAGCAGAGAATCAGGCTTCACGTCACCCACCACTGGTACAGGCCACTGTCAAACATTTAGGCCCAGGCACCCAGGCAGAGGAGAGAGGTCCCGTAACAGAGAATTTGGCCTTATGTCAGCGCAGAATCTGTCTTCATGTCATAGCAGAGAATCAGGCTTCACGTCACCCATCACTGGAACAGGCCACTGTCACACATTTAGGTCCAGGCACCCAGGCAGAGGAGAGAGGTCCCGTAACAGAGAATCTGGCCTTATGTCAGCGCAGAATCTGTATTCATGTCATAGCAGAGAATCAGGCTTCACGTCACCCACCACTGGAACAGGCCACTGTCACACATTTAGGCCCCGGCACCCAGACAGAGGAGAGAGGTCCCGTAACAGAGAATCTGGCCTTATGTCAGCGCAGAATCTGTCTTCATGTCATAGCAGAGAATCAGGCTTCACGTCACCCACCACTGAAACAGGCCACTGTCAAACATTTAGGCCCAGGCACCCAGGCAGAGGAGAGAGGTCCCGTAACAGAGAATCTGGCCTTATGTCAGCGCAGAATCTGTCTTCATGTCATAGCAGAGAATCAGGCTTCACGTCACCCACCACTGGAACAGGCCACTGTCACACATTTAGGCCCCGGCACCCAGACAGAGGAGAGCGGTCCCGTAACAGAGAATCTGGCCTTATGTCAGCGCAGAATCTGTCTTCATGTCATAGCAGAGAATCAGGCTTCACGTCACCCACCACTGGAACAGGCCACTGTCACACATTTAGGCCCAGGCACCCAGGCAGAGGAGAGAGGTCCCGTAACAGAGAATTTGGCCTTATGTCAGCGCAGAATCTGTATTCATGTCATAGCAGAGAATCAGGCTTCACGTCACCCACCACTGGAACAGGCCACTGTCACACATTTAGGCCCCGGCACCCAGACAGAGGAGAGAGGTCCCGTAACAGAGAATCTGGCCTTATGTTAGCGCAGAATCTGTCTTCATGTCATAGCAGAGAATCAGGCTTCACGTCACCCACCACTGGAACAGGCCACTGTCACACATTTAGGCCCCGGCACCCAGACAGAGGAGAGCGGTCCTGTAACAGAGAATCTGGCCTTATGTCAGCGCAGAATCTGTGTTCATGTCATAGCAGAGAATCAGGCTTCACGTCACCCACCACTGGAACAGGCCACTGTCACACATTTAGGCCCCGGCACCCAGACAGAGGAGAGCGGTCCCGTAACAGAGAATCTGGCCTGATGTCAGCACAGAATCAGTCTTCATGTCATAGCAGAGAATCAGGCTTCACGTCACCCACCACTGGTACCGGCCACTGTCAAACATTTAGGCCCAGGCACCCAGGCAGAGGAGAGAGGTCCCGTAACAGAGAATTTGGCCTTATGTCAGCGCAGAATCTGTCTTCATGTCATAGCAGAGAATCAGGCTTCACGTCACCCACCACTGGAACAGGCCACTGTCACACATTTAGGCCCAGGCACCCAGGCAGAGGAGAGAGGTCCCGTAACAGAGAATCTGGCCTTATGTCAGCGCAGAATCTGTATTCATGTCATAGCAGAGAATCAGGCTTCACGTCACCCACCACTGGAACAGGCCACTGTCACACATTTAGGCCCCGGCACCCAGACAGAGGAGAGCGGTCCCGTAACAGAGAATCTGGCCTGATGTCAGCACAGAATCAGTCTTCATGTCATAGCAGAGAATCAGGCTTCACGTCACCCACCACTGGTACCGGCCACTGTCAAACATTTAGGCCCAGGCACCCAGGCAGAGGAGAGAGGTCCCGTAACAGAGAATTTGGCCTTATGTCAGCGCAGAATCTGTCTTCATGTCATAGCAGAGAATCAGGCTTCACGTCACCCACCACTGGAACAGGCCACTGTCACACATTTAGGCCCAGGCACCCAGGCAGAGGAGAGAGGTCCCGTAACAGAGAATCTGGCCTTATGTCAGCGCAGAATCTGTATTCATGTCATAGCAGAGAATCAGGCTTCACGTCACCCACCACTGGAACAGGCCACTGTCACACATTTAGGCCCCGGCACCCAGACAGAGGAGAGAGGTCCCGTAACAGAGAATCTGGCCTTATGTCAGCGCAGAATCTGTCTTCATGTCATAGCAGAGAATCAGGCTTCACGTCACCCACCACTGGTAAGTAAGGTGGGCACATTGTCTTTGTACCGGGGATCCAGCAGGGTGGCAACCCAGTAGTCCGCACACGTTAAAATGTGGGCAACTCTGCTGTCGTTGCGCAGGCACTGCAGCATGTAGTCGCTCATGTGTGCCAGGCTGCCCAGAGGTAAGGAAAAGCTGTCCTATGTGGAAGGCGTATCGTCATCGTCCTGTGTTTCCCCCCAGCCACGCACCAGTGATGGGCCCGAGCTGCGTTGGGTGCCACCCCGCTGTGAACATGCTTCATCCTCCTCCACCTCCTCCTCATCCTCGTCCTCCTCGTCCTCCAGTAGTGGGCCCTGTCTGGCCACATTTGTACCTGGCCTCTGGTGTTGCAAAAAACCTCCCTCTGAGTCACTTCGAAGAGACTGGCCTGAAAGTGCTAAAAATGACCCCTCTTCCTCCTCTTCCTCCTGGGCCACCTCCTCTTCCATCATCGCCCTAAGTGTTTTCTCAAGGAGACATAGAAGTGGTATTGTAACGCCATGTTGGTGGAGTACTCGAAACAGCGCAACAGGGCACACAGGTCTCGCATGGAGGCCCAGTCATTGGTGGTGAAGTGTGTCTGATCCACATTGCGACTGACCCGTGCGTGCTGCAGCTGAAACTCCACTATGGCCTGCTGCTGCTCGCACAGTCTGTCCAGCATATGCAAGGTGGAGTTCCACCTGGTGGGTACGTCGCATATGAGGCGGTGAGCGGGAAGGCCGAAGTTACGCTGTAGCGCAGACAGGCGAGTAGCGGCAGGGTGTGAACGCCGGAAGCGCGAACAGACGGCCCGCACTTTATGCAGCAGCTCTGACATGTCGGGGTAGTTGCGAATGAACTTCTGCACCACCAAATTCAGCACATGCGCCAGGCAAGGGATGTGCGTCAAACCGGCTAGTCCCAGAGCTGCAACGAGATTTCGCCCATTATCGCACACCACCAGGCCGGGCTTGAGGCTCACCGGCAGCAACCACTCGTCGGTCTGTTGTTCTATACCCCGCCACAACTCCTGTGCGGTGTGGGGCCTGTCCCCCAAACATATGAGTTTCAGAATGGCCTGCTGACGTTTACCCCGTGCTGTGCTGAAGTTGGTGGTGAAGGTGTGTGGCTGACTGGATGAGCAGGTGGAAGAAGAGAAGGAGGAAGCTGAGTAGGAGGAGGAGGAGACAGGAGGCAAAGAATGTTGCCCTGCGATCCTTGGCGGCGGAAGGACGTGCGCCAAACAGCTCTCCGCCTGGGGCCCAGCCGCCACTACATTTACCCAGTGTGCAGTCAGGGAGATATAGCGTCCCTGGCCGTGCTTACTGGTCCACGTATCTGTGGTTAGGTGGACCTTGCCACAGATGGCGTTGCGCAGTGCACACTTGATTTTATCGGACACTTGTTTGTGCAGGGAAGGCACAGCTCTCTTGGAGAAGTAGTGGCGGCTGGGAACAACATACTGTGGGACAGCAAGTGACATGAGCTGTTTGAAGCTGTGTGTGTCCACCAGCCTAAATGACAGCATTTCATAGGCCAGTAGTTTAGAAATGCTGGCATTCAGGGCCAGGGATCGAGGGTGGCTAGATGGGAATTTACGCTTTCTCTCAAATGTTTGTGAGATGGAGAGCTGAACGCTGCCGTGTGACATGGTTGAGATGCTTGGTGACGCAGGTGGTGGTGTTGGTGGTACATCCCATGTTTGCTGGGCGGCAGGTGCCAACGTTCCTACAGAGGCAGAGGAAGAGGCCGAGGCGGCGGCAGCAGCAGCAGAAGAGGCCGAGGCGGCGGCAGCAGCAGAAGAGGCCGAGGTGGCAGCAGCAGAAGAGGCAGCAGGGGGAGCCTGAGTGACTTCTTTGTTTTTAAGGTGTTTATTCCACTGCAGTTCATGCTTTGCATGCAGGTGCCTGGTCATGCAGGTTGTGCTAAGGTTCAGAACGTTAATGCCTCGCTTCAGGCTCTGATGGCACAGCGTGCAAACCACTCGGGTCTTGTCGTCAGCACATTGTTTGAAGAAGTGCCATGCCAGGGAAATCCTTGAAGCTGCCTTTGGGGTGCTCGGTCCCAGATGGCGGCGGTCAGTAGCAGGCGGAGTCTCTTGGCGGCGGGTGTTCTGATTTTGCCCACTGCTCCCTCTTTTGCTACGCTGTTGGCTCGGTCTCACCACTGCCTCTTCCTCCGAACTGTGAAAGTCAGTGGCACGACCTTCATTCCATGTGGGGTCTAGGACCTCATCGTCCCCTGCATCGTCTTCCACCCAGTCTTCCTCCCTGACCTCCTGTTCAGTCTGCACACTGCAGAAAGACGCAGCAGTTGGCACCTGTGTTTCGTCATCATCAGAGACGTGCTGAGGTGGTATTCCCATGTCCTCATCATCAGGAAAAATAAGTGGTTGTGCGTTAGTGCATTCTATCTCTTCCACCCCTGGGGAAGGGCTAGGTGGATGCCCTTGGGAAACCCTGGCAGCAGAGTCTTCAAACAGCATAAGAGATTGCTGCATAACTTGAGGCTCAGACAGTTTCCCTGATATGCATGGGGGTGATGTGACAGACCGATGGGCTTTGTTTTCATGCGCCATCTGTGCGCTTTCTGCAGAAGACTGGGTGGGAGATAATGTGAACGTGCTGGATCCACTGTCGGCCACCTAATTGACTAATGCCTGTACCTGCTCAGGCCTTACCATCCTTAGAACGGCATTGGGCCCCACCAAATATCGCTGTAAATTCTGCTGGCTACTGGGACCTGAGGTAGTTGGTTCACTAGGACGTGTGGCTGTGGCAGAACGGCCACGTCCTCTCCCAGCACCATAGGGTCCACTAACACCACCACGACCATGTCCACGTCCGCGTCCGCGTCCCTTATTAGATGTTTTCTTCAGGGGGCGTGGCTAACCGCTGAACCAGGAAGACGTCTCTCTCCCTTGCTCTGTGGAGAGCAGCAAAATCCCACTCCATCCACTGTAATTCCAGCTAAAAAAGACCCCAATTCAAGCACTGTAGGTCTGCACATAGGACCAGCTCTAATTTGGGACCTTTCTCGAGCCGAGGGTCAGTTCCTGACCTGAATTACAACTGCGGCCTAGCAGCAAGTTCATCCCCGGCCTGGATTTGGATCGTGTGTGGCCGACAGCGCAGCGGCAGTTGCCGTTACAAGCCAGGCAAACATCGGCTCTATCACCGGCCAGGAGAAACCTCACAGCCCGGATTACATTGCAGTCACTGCAGGCCTGTGTGACTTGCGATTTACCGCGCCGAACACGGCAAAATACAAGCGGGCGCCATTTTGGGGATCCGATCCATCGGCCTGACCGGCAGCAGAGGAGTCTTTTAAGGGCAACAGAACTCAAGAATTAAGGTACCCCCCTTGCCTTACATGCTCCGGTTTACAGTGAGGCCATAATCACCTGCATAGGCTCCTGCTACATTGCCCAGGGACGTCGCTCAAACATCAGTGGTGTGCTCAGGTGCAACGTCACTAGACCAGGCCTGCATGCACCTTATATAGCTAGTCTGTGGTAGCTTATATCCTCACAACCCCCTGGTTGTGACTGCAAATCTTAAAACATAAAAGATTCTTGCTTTGTGAATATTGTGAAATTTAAAGAGACAGTAACCAATTTTTGTCTTAGTGCTGATTACACTACAGCACCTGTTCTCATCTAAAAAATGGCCTAGAGAGGGGGTCGGAGCTAGCAGCAGAGCTGTGCAGATGCACATTATTAGAGCTCTGAGCAAATTCTGTATATAAACAGATATAACTCGTCAGAAGTGTTTTTTTTGAGCCTAAAAACAACATCATCGGGCTCAGAACAACTTCTGGAATAAATAACGTGGTTCTGCACAATTTACAAGTTATCAAGAGTATTAGTGCTACTGAGAAATATATACAAATAATATCCAGTAGGTGGCGACATTCTCCCATCTGAGAATCTCTCAATACAACTCAATGCTCCTTTGTCTCTGCAAAGTGTTATATACACAGTCAATATAATGCCATGATTAGTTAACACCTTCATTAAGGGTATGTGAGAAGAATATATTATGCGCGGGGCCATTTAAATACATTCCTATGGTGAAGATTGGAAGACACCCTGGTTCTCGACCAGACCCACCAAAGAAACATCAACTCTCTCTTACGCATCAATCCGATCTTGATAAGTACATAATGAAAAAATCCAGTATTAACGCTATAAATACTAAGTCTGCTGCTTCAAAAACGCCTCATTCACAAGCAGATGATGAGAGTGACCCTGAAGACACAATGGAAACCTCTTCCGAACTTCCCATCTCTAGATCATTTATTTCACAGGCGCTCACAAGGGCGGTCAATCCTGTACTAGAAGAACTTGCTGATCTCAAAAAAGAAATGCAGCTAGTAGGCCATAGAGTCGAAAATCTAGAAGCCACACAATCGGTATTAGTGAACTACACCAAAAAGAACACAGAGGTTCTTCACTCATACCAACAACATATAAATTATCTATATGACCATATAGAGGACCAAGAGAACCGTGGACGCCGTAATAACATACGCTTTAGAGGTGTCTCAGAATCAGTAGCTAATGAGGCAGTCCCCAAAGTAGTACAAGAAATTTGTTCATCGTTACTAGGAGAAGAATACTTGGAACCAATAATACTGGAAAGAGCTCATCGGGCCTTAAGACCAAAACCCAAAACAAATGAACCACCCAGGGACATTATCTGCAGGTTCTTGAATTATTCTCAAAAGGAGCTGGTTATGAGGAGAGCGAGAGAATGTGAAAATTTAGAGTATCAAGGAATGAAAATAATGCTGTTTCAGGATTTGGCCCCCGCCACACTGCAAAAAAGACGACTGCTGAAACCGTTTACAGATCATCTTAAGCACAAACGTATTGCCTTCAGATGGCTTTTTCCCTTTGGACTGCTATTCCATTGGAAAGAAAGAAGAATGATCATAAAATCACATGGAGACCTCCAAGAAGTGCTAAAAATTATGGACATTGACGACATAGATGTGTCCGACTGGTCTACAACTGATGACGTCTGCATCCCATCAGAAATCTCACCTCCAACTCCATGGGAAACAGTCAGCAACGGGAAATCATCGAGGCAGAAGAAGAGACAGGGGAAAATGACACCTCGTCGTATCTTATCAGAGGGTGACGGTTGACAAGTCTTGCTCTTTATAGTCCTGCTCTTAACTCTGATGGACACTATAGTAATTTAGAGTTTTGTTTCTTCTCTCTCCCTCCTTGCTGTCATTCTTATATCTGGTGGTGTGCTCTTTTTGATAGTGTTGACTTCCTCTCTGATCCACAATAGCCAAACAGCAAAATCTCTATAGAGGTTAACAATGATGTTCCTCAAATAAGCAGTGGATGAAGGGAGTGGACGCGGTCACAGGCTACCACCGGTTACACTTCGCATCTTTCATTTGAATAATACTAGGTTTTGCATAGTCTAAAGATATATTATGTCTACTATATCTTACATCATATTCTTCTCGCTGACCCACTTTTCTTTCTTTACGTCCTTTATTTCCATACCCATTGTATGTTTTATCATTTATTCCTCCTTTCACATCAGATTAGATCATTCTGATGTATAGACCTGACACGGTCGTCCCTGGAGACAAAGATCTCCTTTACAGTTACATCCTATTGAGGATAATTTATGTGGTTGTTCCAGGTTTATTTACAATTGTTAAAAATTACCAGCTAATGGTTTTTGGTTCTTTTCTTCCTCATAGACGTCATCTCTCAATATGTATCCGGAGATATCCAGTCAGACGAGCCTACCCAAATATGCCTTATCACATAAACAATATGGTAAGAGTCACTACCACAAACTTCACTCTATATTCAACACATGGCTAACCTACAAGTAGTGACATATAACGTCAGGGGGTTGAGATCCCCAATAAAAAGAAGTCAAATTTTAAGACACTTTCACAAAGAAAAAGTACAAATAGTGTTTTTACAAGAAACACACTTTAGACATCATAAAACACCGAACCTCACACATTCCCCCTATAACTTATGGTTTCACAGTACATCGGAATTTACTAACAAACTAGGTACCAGTATAGGCATCCATAAACACACCAACTTTTCGTTAGTAGAAACTAAGATAGACCCAAAAGGTAGATTCGTCTTTATAAAAGGACATATAGACTCCCAACTCTACACGTTAGCCAGTATCTATGCACCTAATTCTTCCCACAGACAATGGTATGAAACGGTCATGAATGAATTAGAAATATTTAGAGAAGGCCTAGTCATCTTAGCAGGAGATTTCAATGTCTCACTACAACCCTCTCTTGACTGTTCTATGGGGAAAACTACTGTGCCTTTTAAAACTCTAGCTACTATTAACAAACTAACACATAAACACTCACTAGTGGACACTTGGCGCACCTTCCACCCAGATACAAAAGACTACACATTCTACTCAGCTCCACACAATTCTTATCATAGAATTGATTATATTTTCTTTCCGGCGGCTCTCGTACACCTCTGCACAGAGGTCAACATTGGTTCCATGATTCATTCTGACCATTTCCCAGTTTTTATGTCTTTCAAGGCCCCGGACAGCCGTCCCAGATTATTTCACTGGCGGTTGAACGAGACAATTCTTGACAAGCTTGATATCACGGAGCGTGTTGAGACCAGCCTGAAGGAATATTTCCTTTTAAACAATGTGGAAAACATATCCCCCCATATTCTGTGGGAATCTCACAAATCAGTTATTAGAGGGGTATTTATATCCATTAATTCCCATCTAAACAAAACTAGGAAGGCACGGGTGACATCTCTGAATAGCAAAATACAGCAAATAGAAGCCATTCATAAGCAATCCTTGTCCACTAGTCACCTAAAAGAACTAATAAAGCTGAGAGAAGAACTAAGGGATTTACTTAATGCACAGTCGGCTAAATTCTATCTTTCTCTAAGGCAGAAATTCTTTGCCCATGGCAATAAACCAACTAAATTCATGCTGGCTATGCTGAAACAGAGGAAAAGAAGATCCAGAATTATGGCCATCAAACATCAAAATAACTCTGTTTCCTCAGATGATGTTGGAATTGCAGAGGCTTTTCACGCATATTACTCTGACCTCTACAATATCAATATCTTAGATACAGAAGAAGATAAAAAGAAAAGAGAGGAACTCACAACCTCCTTTTTAGAAAAGCTCAAACTCCCTTCTCTCTCAGCTGAACAGGCTAAATATTTATGTATACCAATCACAGAAGCTGAAATACTAGCTTCCATAAAAAATATGGCCAAAGGGAAGGCACCTGGACCTGATGGCCTACCTCTACTATATTACAACACATTTTCTAAAACCCTAATGCCCCATTTACTAAATTCCTATAACCAGGCCATAAAGGGAGAACCTTTTTTACCCCAAACACTTTCAGCACATATATCATTGATTCATAAATCTAACAAAGATCCTACCTTGTGCTCAAATTACCGTCCCATCTCATTATTAAACTTAGACGTTAAAATATTCGCAAAAATATTAGCCTCAAGAATAAAACCCCTATTACATTCACTTATCCACTCAGACCAATGTGGCTTTGTCCCTAATAGAGAAGGGAAAGACAACACTTTTAAAGTAATTAGTGCCATATCTTTGGCTAAGAAAAGAAAATCCCCTCTTGTACTATTAAGTACAGACGCAGAAAAAGCTTTTGACAGGGTGTCTTGGCTATTTTTGCGGCACACCCTGTCAAGGTTTGGCTTCCATGACATCTTTATTGACACTATATTTACAATGTATTCCTCACCCAGCGCCCAAATAAGAATTAATGACTCATTATCATCCCCAGTCCATATAAAAAATGGTACAAGGCAGGGTTGCCCCTTATCACCAATTCTTTTTATACTCTCACTAGAACCCTTACTCCAATATATACGCCAATCACCAGATATTGAGGGATTGAAATGCAAAAAGATAGAAATAAAACAAGCTGCTTATGCGGATGACCTCCTGATGTTGATTACAAATCCTTTACGAGCTTTCCCCATCCTTTTGCAGGCCTTTGACACTTTTAGCTTTATATCTAACTATAAAATAAACCCGACTAAATCCCAAGCAATGGGTATCAATGTACAGTCTACAGTAATAAGCAAATTACAAACTACTTCACCCTTTCTGTGGACTAAGGATCATATAAAATTCTTAGGGATTAATGTTACCCCCAACCTAGATCAACTATTTAACGCAAATTACAGTCCTCTATTAAAAAGTATCCCAGACTTGCTAAAATCCTGGTCACCTACATTCATATCTTGGTGGGGCAGAAGGAATATTTTTAATTCATTAGTGATACCCAAGATTAACTACCTACTACAGACGTTACCTATTAAAATCCCAAAGGAGTTCTTTGATAAATTCAGGAAAATCAGCTCAAGATATATATGGGGTAATATTAAACCGAGGTTGGCCTTTAAGATTTTACAATTACCCTATGATAGAGGGGGAATAAACCTACCCTCCATACAGAGAACATACAATGCTATACAATTAGGTAGGGTTACAGACTGGGTAAGGAAACCACTACACAAGCAATGGTTAATGATAGAGGAAGAACAAATAGATAGACCCTTGAGATCCCTGGTCTTCTCGGACCCAAAGGAAATTCATACACATAGAGATTACTCTCTACTTACAAATACTTTGCAAATTTTGCAAAATGTGAAGATCAGACAATACTGCTTAGAATTCCCTTCCCCATTAACAACGGTGTCAGACTGCCTATATAGAGATAAAATAGCTTCACAAACATTACCACGTAAATTGTCAGAGTGCACAGCTAGGCTGGATGAACTAATAGATGACACTGGAACTTTTTTAAATAAATCTGAATTAGCAGCCAAACTTTCAATAAATGAACTACACACAATGCAATATGAATACTTAAAAACACAAGTCAAGTTTTATCTCGCACATCCTAGGTCAAATTCTGATCTCTCATGGTTCGAGAAACTTCTAACTCAGACAAAACCTCCTACGAAAATAATTGCGAACATAACCAGACAACTTAGTTTGTTGGACAAACCCAATGCTCTATATTACATTAGAGAATGGGAAAATGACTTAAACCGGACATTTTCTGACATCGAGGTTAGTTTATTGTTATCTGCCCCAAAACAGATTTCTAGATGCATTACAATTCAAGAAAATGCTTATAAGATATTAACTAGGTGGTACCTGACACCCCATAAATTGAGTAAAATATATCCCCTATCATCCAAAAATTGCTGGAGATGTAATATGCAGGTGGGAGATTTCCTCCATATCTGGTGGTCATGTCCTAAGATAATTAACTTTTGGAAAGACATATTTCTCAACATCAGGAAGATCCTGCATTTGTCAGAGGGAAAACTTCCATTTCTTCCAGAAATAGCTTTACTATCTCTGCTACCGACTTCCCTGTCCAAGATAGAAAAGAACTTGATAAGAATTTTAACAGCTGCTGGTAGATTACTAATTGCTATAAAATGGAAATCAGAGGACATCCCATCAAGACCTCAATGGTCCGCTAAAGTAAATGATATTGCCAGATTGGAGGAGCTCTCGCACTGGGAACTTAGGAATCACTACAAATTTGAAAAAATATGGAGGCCTTGGAAATCAGAAACACAGATCTAAAGTCTACATAAACATAGATTAATAAATAACACAAACACTAATATGTGACAATTTTAAGTCATAGGGTACGGCTGGTCTGTATTTGGAGTCTCGTTGAAGGATATTTAATATACAAGAAACTTCAATCCTGAGTGGTTTTTTAGCTACTTGAGGATATTTCAATAACTGTCTAGAGGAACTGTTGTTGTTCTGTTCTCCCCCCCCCCTTCCTTCCCCTCCCCCCTCCCTCATTCCCCCCCCCTCCTTCTCGTCACCCCACCCTTTTTTGGTTGATAACCGCTTAACACACCTGACTCTTACCCCCCTCCCCCCCCCCTCTTCCCATTAGTTATCCATAACCCCCTGTTTACCCTCCTCCTACTTATTATACCACAAATTATTTAACTATATGAATAGACACTAACGTTGTTTCTCCCTAGAACATTGTTAGATCTCATCAACCTAATATAGTGAACTCATGGATATATATACGGTTTCTGTTATACAGATTTTTCTATTTTCAAGTTATAATACTCTAACCCTAGATACTAATGCAAACTGTATTACATTACAATGTCCAAAGGATATTAACCCGCTATGCAACAAGGTTGATGTATAACTTTCTACTAAGTGTCATTGGAAAACATTTTATATTATGTGGATGTTTATTTTCTTGAATAATAATAAAAAGAATTTTGAAAGAAAGATGTTTTCTTCATTGTTCCCGTTCACCACAATTTTGAGAATGGCAAATTTGGGAATAGTTTTTCAACCCAGAACAAAAAGTGTGCTTTTACGGTCACTACAAATAACTTGACCAGCTAAAACAGTGCAGATTTGGTTGAATAGAGATGTGAGGCCTGTTTTTTTTTGCGCTGTGTGACAGGTATAGGTTTAATCACAGAATCAGACTTCTATCTGCACGGTAGCGTGTGTCTTAGGTTTTTCTGAATGACACTATCAGTACCTTCAATGTAAGATATCCTTTTTGGGATAGATTTCAAGTAGGCCTCATATACCAGAAACTAGTTATTTTGAGAATGGCAAATTTGGGAATAGATTTTTAAACCCAGAACCAAAAGTGTGCTTTTACAGTCACTACAAATAACTTGACCATCTAAAACAGTACAGATTTGGTTGAATAGAGATGTGAGGCCTGTTTTTGTTTGCGCTGTGTGACAGGTATAGGTTTAATCACAGAATCAGACTTCTATCTGCACGGTAGCGTGTGTCTTAGGTTTTTCTGAATGACACTATCAGTACCTTCAATGTAAGATATCCTTTTTGGGATAGATTTCAAGTAGGCCTCATATACCAGAAACTAGTTATTTTGAGAATGGCAAATTTGGTTATAGATTTTTAAACCCAGAACAAAAAGTGTGCTTTTACGGTCACTACAAATAACTTGACCAGCTAAAACAGTACAGATTTGGTTGAATAGAGATGTGAGGCCTGTTTTTTTTTGCGCTGTGTGACAGGTATAGGTTTAATCACAGAATCAGACTTCTATCTGCACGGTAGCGTGTGTCTTAGGTTTTTCTGAATGACACTATCAGTACCTTCAATGTAAGATATCCTTTTTGGGATAGATTTCAAGTAGGCCTCATTAAACCAGAAACTAGTTATTTTGAGAATGGCAAATTTGGGAATAGATTTTTAAACCCAGAACCAAAAGTGTGCTTTTACAGTCACTACAAATAACTTGACCAGCTAAAACAGTACAGATTTGGTTGAATAGAGATGTGAGGCCTGTTTTTTTTGCGCTGTGTGACAGGTATAGGTTTAATCACAGAATCAGACTTCTATCTGCACGGTAGCGTGTGTCTTAGGTTTTTCTGAATAACACTATCAGTATATTCAATGTAAGATATCCTTTTTGGGATAGATTTCAAGTAGGCCTCATATACCAGAAACTAGTTATTTTGAGAATGGCAAATTTGGGAATAGATTTTTCAACCCAGAACAAAAAGTGTGCTTTTACGGTCACTACAAATAACTTGACCAGCTAAAACAGTACAGATTTGGTTGAATAGAAATGTCAGGTCTATTTTTTAGGCGCTGGGTGACAGGCTCAACTTGCCCCTGATGTAGTATATGGCCAAAAAATAACCACACTGTTGATGGTTAAATGCACTTGGGTGACACAGGCTCAGCCTGCACCAGATGTAGTATATGGCCAAAAAATAATCAGACTGTTGATGGTTAAATGCACTTCGGTGACACAGGCTCAGCCTGCAGCTGATGTAGTATATGGCCAAAAAATAACCAGACTGTTGATGGTTAAATGCACTTCGGTAACACAGGCTCAGCCTGCAGCTGATGTAGGATATAGCACAAAATAACCACACTATCGATGGTTAAATACACTTGGTGATAGCTTGTGCTGGCGCACCACAAGTCACAAAATGGCCGCCGATCACCCCAGAAAAAAAGTGATCTAAAAACGCTCTGGGCAGCCTCAAAAAAGTGAGCAAGTCAATAATAGCACTTCAATGATCCACAGCTGCAGATCGATCACAGAATGAAGTCTTTTGGAG
Source organism: Bufo bufo (assembly GCF_905171765.1). Lineage (NCBI taxonomy): Eukaryota > Metazoa > Chordata > Amphibia > Anura > Bufonidae > Bufo > Bufo bufo. The sequence goes on from NC_053389.1 coordinate 385,598,928, forward strand.
GAGGTAATCTGCCTAATCTCGCCCTAACGTCGCAGCTGCAACCTCTCCCTACACTGATCATAGCAGAGTGACGTGCGGCGCTACGTGACTCCAGCTTAAATAGAGGCTGGGTCACATGCTGCACTGGCCAATCACAGCCATGCCAATAGTAGGCATGGCTGTGATGGACTCTTGGGGCAAGTAGTATGACGCTTGTTGATTGGCTGCTTTGCAGCCTTTCAAAAAGCGCCAAGAAAGCGGCGAACACCGAACCCGAACCCGGACTTTTACGAAAACGTTCGGGTTCGGGTCCGTGTCACGGACACCCCAAAATTCTGTACGAACCCGAACTATACAGTTCAGGTTCGCTCATCCCTACTTATAAGTTTAGAAGCAAATCTACTTTTTAAGGACCAGTTCAGGTTTGAAGTCACTTTGTGAGGCTTACATAATAGAAACCACGCAAAAATGACCCCATTTTAGAAACGACACCGTTCAAGGTATTAAAAACTGATTTTACAAACGTGGTAACCCTTTAGGTGTTCCACAAGAATTAATGGAAAATGGAGATGAAATTTCAGAATTACACTTTTTTGGCAGATTTTCCATTTTAATAATTGTTTTCCTGCTAACAAAGCAAAGGTAAACAAACAGCCAAACAAAACTCAATATTTATTGCCCTGATTCTGTAGTTTACAGAAACACCCCATATGTGGTCGTAAACTGCTGTATGGCCACATGGCAGGGTGCCGAATGAAAGGAATGCCATATGGTTTTTGGAAGGCAGATTTTGATGGGCTGTTTTTTTTAAACCATGTCCCATTTGAAGCCCCCCTGATGCACCCCTAGAGTCGAAACTCCAAAAAAGTTACCCCATTTTAGACCTACATCCCTCAAGGTATTCTTTAAACTGATTTTCAAACTTTGTTAACCCTTTAGGTATTCCACAAGAATGAATTGAAAATGGATATGAAATTTCAGAATTAAACTTTTTTGGCAGATTTTCCAATTTAATCATTTTTTTTCCGTTAACAAAGCAAGGATTAACAGCCAAACTAAAATATTTATTTCCCTGATTCTGTAGTTTACAGAAACACCCCATGTGTGGTCAAAAACTGCTGTACGGCTACACGGCAGGACGCAGAAGGAAAGGAACGCCATATGGTTTTTAGAGGGCAGATTTTGATGGACTGGTTTTTTGAAACCATGTTCCATTTGAAGCCACCCTGATGGACCCCTAGAGTAGAAACTCCAAAAAAGTGACCACATTTTAGAAACTACACCCCTCAAGGTATTTAAAACTGATTTTACAAACTTTGTTAACCCTTTAGGTGTTCCACAAGAATGAATTGAAAATGGATATGAGATTTCAGAATTTTCCATTTAAATAATTTTTTTACGCTAACAAAGCCAGGATTAACAGCCAAACCAAACTCAATATTTATTGCCCTGATTCTGTTGTTTACAGAAACACACCATAAGTGGTTGTAAACTGCTGTACGAGCAAATTGCAGGGCGCAAAGGAACGCCATATGGTTTTTGGAGGGCAGATTTCACTGGGATAATTTTAACATGCCATGTTACACCCCTAGAGTAGAAACTACAAAAAAAGACTCCATTTTGGAAACTACGGGATATGGTGGCAGTTTTGCTGGTACTATTTTAGGGTACATATGATTTTTGGTTGCTCTATATTACACTTTTTGTGAGGCAAGGTAACAAAAAATAGCTTTTTTGGCACTGTTTTTATTTTTTTTATTTACTACGTTCACCTGACACGTTAGATCATGAGCTATTTTTATAGAGCAGGTTGTTAGGGTCGCGACAATACCAAATACGACAAATTTTTTAATTATTTGTTTCAGTTTTACATAATAAAGCATTTAAAAAAATATATATATTTTTGTGTCTTCTGTCTTCTGTAGTGTCTGTTATGTCTGTAGTGTCTTCTGAAAGCCATAGTTTATTTTTATTTTTTGGGTGACTGACAGTATGAGATGACGGTTTGATTGGTACTATTTTGAGGTACGTATGACTGCTTGATCGCTTGCTATTACACTTTTTGTGATGTAAAGTGTCAAAATGGCTTATTTTTTTAAGGTGTTCACCTGAGGGCTTAAATCATGTGAAATTTTTAAAGAGCAGGTTGTTACGGACGTAGCGATACCTAATATGTATACTTTTTTTATTTATTTAAGTTTTATACACTAATATCATTATATATGTGTCATGGTCTTACCTTCTTGCTGTTCTCCTTCGTTTGACATGTGCTGTCGGCCATCTTGGTTTCTGGGTTTCTTGTAGCCTTCCACCCTGCGGCTCCTCCTTCCCACTGGGAGGAGCTGGATGCCTAGCTCATATATATAGGAGGTCTGTGGCTTCAGTTCCTTGCTTGGTCCTCTTGTGTTCACATGCTTCTAAGACTGCTGCTGCTTCTGGTTCCTGATCCTGGCTTCGTCTGACTACCCTGCTGGTTCCTGATCCTGGCTTCGTCTGACTACCCTGCTGGTTCCTGATCCTGGCTTCGTCTGACTACCCTTCTGGTTCCTGACCTCTGGCTTCGCAAAGACTCTGCTCGGTTTCACCATCGTTTGGACTTTTGCTTTACAGCTTTATTTTCAATAAAGCCTTCTTATTTTCTCTTATCTCTTGTTGTACGTCTGGTTCATGGTTCCGTGACATTAGGACCAAGCCATGAATTCTGACGGTACAGGGCCATCCTCGCTACCCACGCTGGTTGCCAGACTTGATCAGCAGGATCACCTGTTGGGTCGGTTCGCTGTGGCGTTGCAAACCCTGCTTGAACGCACGGCTCATTTCGCTCCCGTTGCCGATGGGTCGGTTGTCGCTCCTGGGCTCGCTCCTACTGCCGCTCCGGTTGTTGCGCCAGAGTCTACCCCGACACCTGTTGTTGCGCCTGCGGTGTTTCGGGGTATGACCGGTTCTGCCCCTCTTCCACAGCGCTTTGGGGGAGAGCCAACTCAGTGCCGAGGTTTCCTTAACCAGGTGGACATTTATTTCGAGTTGCTGCCACATGCCTTTCCTACTGAGAGATCAAAGGTGGGCTTCTTGATCTCGCTGCTCTCGGACAAGGCCTTGGCCTGGGCCAGCCCTTTATGGGAGAACAACAATCCGGTGGTTGCCGAGTTTTCCGGTTTTGTTGCTTCTCTTCGGAAGGTATTCGATGTGCCGGCTCGTGCTGCCTCTGCTGCGAAGCTCCTTATGTCCATCAGACAGGGTTCACGATCCGTAGCTGAATACGCCATTGAGTTTCGTACCCTGGCAGCAGAGGTGGGCTGGAATAATGAGGCTCTGGTCGCTGCTTTCTCTCATGGTCTCTCGAATGCCTTGAAGGATGAGGTTGCAGCTAAGGACCTACCAGTTGAGCTCGAGTCTCTTATTTCTTTCCTGATTTTGATTGACACCAGACTCAGGGAGAGACCTTCCTTTAAGGAGAACCTGCGGAGGTCTTCTAACAGATTGGTGCCTACGTTTGCTGTCCCACCCGTGCCTCCCTCTCCTCCCACGCCTCCTGGGGATGACTTGTCTGGGGGTGAACCCATGCAGCTGGGGTTTGCTCGCCTGTCCGAGGGGGAGAGGGCACTCCGGAGACGCGAGGGCCGATGCATGTACTGTGGTCTCGGTGGGCATTTTCGGTTGGCATGTCCGAACCGTCCAGGGAAACGCTCGTACCTGAGATCCTGTCGGGGGCAGATCTTGGGTGGAGTCTCCTCGTCCCCGGTTTCCCGTGTTGACAAACCACTGATCACTGTTGTCCTCTCCTGGGTCGGGGGCTCGGTGACGACCCAGGCGTTGGTGGACTCTGGTGCTGGTGGTTTGTTCATTGATAGTGTGTTCGTTGCCGCCAATTCCATTCCTCTGCAGGCTCGAGGTTCCCCACTGGCTCTTGAGGCGATAGACGGCAGACCCCTTCTGCCGCCACACGTGACTCATGAGACCCTTCCAGTGGGGATAGCCATTGGTGCCGTTCACAGAGAGTCGGTCTGCCTCCAGGTTATTTCGTCTCCACACTACTCGGTGGTCTTGGGGTACCCCTGGCTCCAGAAGCATAATCCGACTTTCGATTGGAGATCGGTCGAGATCCTCTCGTGGTCACCGCAGTGTGGGGCTAGTTGCATCCATGGGTCTGTCAAGTTGCTGTGTACTTCCTCGGACTCTCTGTTGCCTCCTGAATACGAGGAGTACCGGGATGTATTCGATAAGGTGCGCGCGGTTGCCCTACCTCCGCACCGCCCATACGATTGTGCCATAGAGTTACAATCTGGTGCCGTTCCTCCTCGTGGCAAAGTCTATCCACTGTCGGTAGCGGAGAATGAGGCCATGGAGGAGTACGTGAGGGAGGCGCTTTCACGCGGACACATTAGCAAATCTTCGTCCCCGGCAGGGGCTGGATTTTTCTTTGTGAAAAAGAAGGGCGGTGAGTTGAGGCCTTGCATCGATTACAGGGGTCTCAATCGCATCACGATCAAGAACGCTTACCCGATACCCTTGATTTCCGAGCTGTTCGATCGCCTTAAAGGGGCCACGGTCTTTACCAAACTCGACCTGAGGGCGGCATATAACCTGGTAAGGATCAAGGCGGGCGATGAGTGGAAGACCGCGTTTAACACCAGGACCGGTCATTATAATTCCTTGGTTATGCCCTTTGGGTTGTGCAATGCGCCCGCAGTCTTTCAGGAATTCATCAACGATGTTTTCCGTGACCTGTTGCAGCAGTGTGTGGTGGTCTATTTGGATGACATCTTGGTATATTCTGAATCCATGGAGGCCCACATTCTGGATGTCAGACGAGTGTTGCAACGGTTACGAGAGAACAAGCTGTTCGGTAAGCTTGAGAAATGTGAATTTCACCGATCCCAGGTAACCTTCTTAGGTTACATCATTTCCGCTGAGGGGTTCTCCATGGATCCTGAGAAGGTTTCGGCTGTCTTACAGTGGCCCCAGCCCAGTGGTCTTCGTTCCCTGCAGCGCTTTTTGGGCTTCGCCAATTATTATCGGAAGTTCATCAGGGACTTTTCCATGCTGGCCAAGCCTCTCACGGATCTGACCAGGAAGGGCAGTAATTCCCAGGTCTGGCCGCTCGAGGCCATCCGAGCTTTTGAGGCCCTAAAGTCCGCCTTTGTGTCGGCTCCGATTCTGTCGCATCCCAACCCTGGGTTGCCCTTTGTCCTCGAGGTGGACGCGTCTGAGACGGGAGTAAGCGCCCTTCTGTCTCAGCGTAGAACACCAGAGGGTCCTCTGCTTCCTTGTGGGTTTTACTCCCGGAAACTGTCTTCCGCGGAGTGCAACTATCAGATTGGTGACAGGGAGTTATTGGCCATCGTGCAGGCCCTTAAAGAATGGAGGCACTTGCTCGAGGGTTCGGTGGTTCCGGTTCTTATCCTGACGGACCACAAGAATCTGACCTACCTTTCTGAGGCCAAGAGATTGACACCACGTCAGGCCAGATGGGCTCTGTTCTTGTCACGTTTTAATTACGTGGTCTCCTACCTACCCGGTTCCAAGAACATCAGGGCGGATGCCTTATCACGGCAGTACTCCGAGCTGTCCAGGGAGGAGTCGATTCCGACTTCGGTCATACCTCCGAATCAGATCTTGGCCGCCATTCGCACCAGCCTGACCTCTCCCCTGGGTGAGCAGATTTTGGCGGCTCAATCTGGTGCTCCCTCTGGGAGACCCAACGGCAGATGTTTTGTGCCTGAGGAGTTGCGCACTCGGTTGTTGCGAACCTACCATAACTCCAAGACCGCGGGGCATCCTGGAAAGAATCAGCTGTCCTGGGCTGTTTCACGTCTGTTCTGGTGGCCTTCCCTACGTTCCGACATCGCCGCATATGTAGCGGCATGCTCCGTTTGTGCCCAGAGTAAGTCCCCTCGGCACCTTCCGTTGGGCCTTCTGCAACCCATAGCCACCGGGGAGCGCCCATGGTCACACCTGGGGATGGATTTCATTGTGGACCTCCCTGCATCCCGAGGCCATACGGTCATTCTCATGATTGTGGATCGGTTTTCCAAAATGTGCCACTGTGTTCCTCTCAAGAAGTTACCCTCTGCACAAGAGTTGGCCACGATTTTTGCCAGGGAGGTCTTCCGGTTGCACGGTTTGCCCAAGGAGATTGTGTCGGATCGGGGGAGTCAGTTTGTGTCCAGGTTCTGGCGCGCCTTTTGCTCCCAGTTGGGGATTCATCTCTCCTTCTCCTCGGCCTACCACCCTCAGTCCAATGGGGCCGCTGAACGATCCAATCAGGCCTTGGAGCAATTCCTTCGTTGCTATGTCTCCGATCACCAAGACAATTGGGTTGACCTCCTGCCTTGGGCTGAGTTTGCCAGGAACACGGCGGTGAACTCTTCCTCTGGGACGTCTCCCTTCATGGCCAATTATGGGTTCCAACCTGCCGTGTTACCGGAGGTATTCTCTCCCCAGGATATTCCGGCTGTGGAGGATCACCTTTCCGTCCTACGTGCTTCTTGGGTACAGATCCAGAAGTCCCTTGAGGTCTCTGCGCAGCGCCAGAGACTCCAGGCTGATCGCAGACGAGCGCCTGCTCCTTCCTACCAGGTCGGAGACCGTGTATGGTTGTCCACCCGCAACCTCAACCTACGAGTGCCCACTCCCAAGCTGGCGCCTCGCTTTGTTGGTCCCTTCCGAGTGCTTCGCAGGGTAAACCCGGTAGCCTATGCCCTTGCGCTTCCTCCTGGCATGCGGATCTCCAACGTGTTTCATGTCTCCCTGTTGAAGCCACTGGTGTGTAATCGTTTCACTTCCTCGGTTCCTCGGCCTCGTCCGGTCCAAGTGGGCAATCGTGAGGAATATGAGGTGAGCAATATCCTGGACTCACGCCTGGTCCGCGGTCGGTTGCAGTTTTTGGTCCATTGGCGTGGTTATGGTCCAGAGGAGCGTTCCTGGGTTCCCTCCGCAGATGTCCATGCTCCTGCCTTGCTCCGAGCCTTCCACGCACGCTTCCCTCAGAAACCGTTTTGTGCTCCGCGGAGGAGGGGCCCTTGAGGGGGAGGTACTGTCATGGTCTTACCTTCTTGCTGTTCTCCTTCGTTTGACATGTGCTGTCGGCCATCTTGGTTTCTGGGTTTCTTGTAGCCTTCCACCCTGCGGCTCCTCCTTCCCACTGGGAGGAGCTGGATGCCTAGCTCATATATATAGGAGGTCTGTGGCTTCAGTTCCTTGCTTGGTCCTCTTGTGTTCACATGCTTCTAAGACTGCTGCTGCTTCTGGTTCCTGATCCTGGCTTCGTCTGACTACCCTGCTGGTTCCTGATCCTGGCTTCGTCTGACTACCCTGCTGGTTCCTGATCCTGGCTTCGTCTGACTACCCTTCTGGTTCCTGACCTCTGGCTTCGCAAAGACTCTGCTCGGTTTCACCATCCGTTTGGACTTTTGCTTTACAGCTTTATTTTCAATAAAGCCTTCTTATTTTCTCTTATCTCTTGTTGTACGTCTGGTTCATGGTTCCGTGACAATATGATATTAAGTTTTATACACTAATATCATATAGTGTCACCATAGTCTGAGAGCCATAGTTTTTTTTAATTTTTTGGGCGATTCTCTTAGGTAGGGTATCATTTTTGCAGGATGAGATGACTGTTTGATTGGTACAATTTTGGGGTGCATATGACTTTTTGATCGCTTGCTATTCCACTTTTTGTGATGTAAGGTGACCAAAAAATGGCTTTTTAAAAAAAAAAAATTCACGGTGTTCACATGTGGTATTTTTATAGAGCAGGTTGTTATGGAGGCGGCGATACCTAATATGTATATTTTTACATTTAATACAAATACAAAAAAATAAATAAAAAAATCATGTTTGTAAAGCCATAGTTTTTTTAAATTTTTGGGGCGATTGTCCTATGTTGGGGCAAATTTTTTGCGGGATGAGGTGAAGGTTAGATTGGTACTATTTTTGGGGGCATACGCCTTTTTGATTGCTTGGTGTTGCACTTTTAGTGATGTAAGGTGACAAAAATGGCTTTTTTTACGCCGTTTTTATTTATTATGGTGTCTATCGGACGGGATCATGTGATATATTTATAGAGCCAAGAGAAATAAATAGCGCTGGTGTGAACGTGGCCTAAGAGGTGGATATTTATGCAGGGAACCATTACTAATCAGGCAATTATAGCCAGGTGATAAAGTCCAGTCCAATATAGCGGAATTAACCCTGGATTTTATCTCTTAGCTATAATAGCCTGCCTGCATTCACTACACACTACACTACATGCATCAGTGTGTGATGTGTGTGGTGCTTTGATGATCACACACTGCATTACATACTACTGTCACCTTGATGTCCGGGGCTGTTTGTCACCTCTGAGGAGCTCCTCCGCTGCCATGTTTCCCGGGGTCCTTGTCCAGTGCGCCCGCTCTCCTTACTGTATAAACTCCGGGGAGCCAGGACCTCCTCTGCTGCTCGGCACTGTATCGCTCCGGCACCAGCCCAAACCGACCAATAGCAAAGCTCCTTACCGTATGCTATTGGTCATTTCAGGTACAGGCAGCATTATTGTGCTGCCCGTGCCGTTCACAGCGCGCCCCGCACTGTTGAATGTGGGGGAAAAGTCTAAGACATATTGGCACACCTTAGACTTTTTCCAGGGAGTAATATGGTTTGAACAGGCGTCAATGACCCTCACTCATCTAGTTATCCCCTATCCTGTGATTAGAGGATAAATTCATATAGCTGAAATCCTCCTTTAAAAGCACAGAAAGTACACTACTGTACATAAACCCAGGTTTGAGTGCCTAAATGGCCATAATACAGGTATGTACTAAATCCAAAACCATATACAATTACATTGTACAGCCTACAAAATATGATACCAGATAATTTGCATGTTTACCCCTTATTTTTCTTGATTCCTTTATTCTGATACAAGAGTGTAAAGTATCTAATACTGGAACTTATTCAGTGGTGCCAGCCTGACAATTCATGAATGAAACAGCAAGGAGTTACAACTTCGTTCATAAGTAATCTGCAGGAACATGCTGCTCTGGGCCGCCGGAATACCACATAGAACACGTATCTTTCAGTGTAATTTCACGTATATGTGCCATCCACCTCCACAGAGAACACCATCTTGCTAATCCAAATTTTCAGGGGACCACCCACTTGTCCTCCCAAGAACTAATTGCTACCCCTAAACAGTATTGCAAAATGGTAAGAAGTGACTGAATCCAAAACTAGTGATGTATAAGACAAGGACCATTCTTTGTTCTGGGTGGTGGTGTATATGTGTGGGATGGCATGAGGAAATTCAAATAAACATGGACGTCACAGATGTTGAATTCCTCTGAGATCCATGCCTCATTCATTTTTAGAAATGTGAGGTAGTCCACACTGTCGTGAGCTAGGCGAGTGCACTTATTGGTCACGATCTCCCCTGCTGCGCTGACCGTCCTGCTGGACAGGACACTCAACAAGGGACAAGCCAAGAGTTCCATGGCAAATTGTGCCAGCTCTGGTCACAGGTCAAGCCTGCACACCCAGTAGTCCAGGGGTTCCTCGGTTCTCACGGGTCTAAGTACATTGCCACCCAGAATTGGTCCTTGCCCTTCATGCTTTTTATACGGGGGTCCCTCTGCAGACGCTGGAGCATGAAGGCCCCCATTTTCACTAAATTGGAAGTGGTGTAGTGTGCTGGCTCCTGCTCATCGCCCAGGATAATGTCATCCTCGGTCCCCTCCCCCCAGCCACATGGATCCCGGAAAGTTTGAAGTCCCCCTCAAAGCCTTCTCTTTTTGCTCCTTCTTCTCCTCCTCCCCCCAGCCACCATCCTCCTCTGACTCCTCTTCAGACTCCAGAAGTGACCATGCATGGCTAGCTCCAGATATATTTGCAGTCTGCTTTTTGCCTCCTGTGCCCTGCAAAATGTGCCTGCTTCTCCTCCTTCTCCTCCCTCTCTGCTACCTCATCTCTCACTCTGAACTCTGCTCCTCTTCCTCTCTTGTGGGCACCAACGTGACATCCATCGACACATCATCATCCTCACCTTCACCACCACTGACATTTGAGATCTCAAAGTAGGCAGCAACTGGGAGGACCTCCCTCCTTGGGTTGATCTGGGTACTGTTGTCAGACCGCTGGGTGGCGGCCGTTGCTATCTCCTCTTCCTCATCCAATGTCAAGAATGGCTGCGCATCGGTAAGGTCTGGGAATGGATGGGAAAATAATTCCTCTGACTCGTGTGGAGGGGCTATGGTGGTGGTGGTGGATTTGGGGTGCACACAGCTAAGAGTGAGGAGGGTGCAAATACAGAGGATGAGGAGGGTGCAGAAGTGGAAGGGTGAGTGAGCCACTCAACCAACTCTGGTGCATCCTTTGAAGTAATCGCATGCGCCTTCTCCAACTTACTTTCAACTTGCAATTAGTAGTTCCAATAGCGTTTGTCCCTTTATATAGCTGTGGTATCGCAGCAGAACCACACACAACTGCTGCACAGTTCAAATGCACTATGTAGAAAGTATATATTAGGTATATCACACCTCTGCCTCAATCAGTTTTTTTGGGGGGCAACTGGTATATCACACCCATTGCAATTAGTTGTTCCAATAGCGTTTGTCCCTCTATATAGCTGCGGTATCGCATTAGAACCGCACACAACTGCTGCACAATTCAAATGCACTATATAGAAAGTATATTATAGGTATATCACACCCCTGCCTTAATCAGTTTTTTTGGGGGGCAACTAGCATATCACACCCGTTGCAATAAGTTGATCCAATAGCGTTTGTCCCTCTATATAGCTGTGGTATCGCAGCAGAACCGCACACATCTGCTGCACAGCACAAATGCACTATATAGAAAGTATATTATAGGTATATCACACCCCTGCCTCAATCAGTTTTTTGGGGGGCAACTAGTATGTATATCACACCCGTTACAATTAGTTGTTCCAATAGCGTTTGTCCCTCTATATAGCTGCAGTATCGCAGCAGAACTGCACAACTGCTGCACAGTACAAATGCACTATAATATACTTTCTATGTTAGAAAGTATATTATAAGTATAACACACCCCTCTGTATATCACACCTATCGATAGTACACCTATACCAGTCCTTAAAAGGACTTTTGTGGCCCTATTAGCTAGCGTTTGGTGTCCCTAACAGCCTGTCCCTGCTCCACAAGGCAACCTCTCCCTACACTGCCAAAATACAGAATGTAAAATGGCAGGCAGATCGGATTCTGTTATAGGGTGGGGGTGTGTCTATGTGCTGAAACGTCTCAATTGGCTGTCCTGTCCCACCTGATGGATGTGTCATGGATGGGTCAAATGCAAAAGAATATGGCGCGCGTGAACATCGCCATATGTTCACATGTTTGGCGGATCACGAATGCTCAAAGTTCACCGTGAACCGACCGCCGGGCGAACCGCAAGGCCATCACTATCCAAAACCACTTAATGTATAGTCATAGTGCAATAATTTTTTTTTTTAATTCATAGATATTCAGAGTGTTGTCAATTCAGTTTTTATCCCATTTTAGGGCTCTTTCACACTTGCGTTGTTGTGGTCCGGCATAGAGTTCCGTCGTCGGGGCTCTATGCCGGAAGAATCCTGATCAGGATTATCCCCATGCATTCTGAATGGAGAGAAATCCGTTCAGGATGCATCAGGATGTCTTCAGTTCCGAAACGGAACGTTTTTTGGCCGGAGAAAATACCGCAGCATGCTGCGCTTTTTGCTCCGGTCAAAAATCCTGAACACTTGCCGCAAGGCCGGATCCGGAATTAATGCCCATTGAAAGGCATTAATCCGATCCGGCCTTAAAGAGGACCTTTCACTTGTATACAAACTAAAAACCATCTATATCAGTGGGCAGAGCGGCGCCCAGGGGTCCCCCTGCACTTACTAGTATGTCTGGGCGCCGCTCCGTTCGCCCGGTATAGGCTCCGGTGTCTGCGCTCACTGGACTGATTTTTTGTATGAGGCGTGTCCCTTGCTGCAGCGCTGGCCAATCGCAGCGCACAGCTCATAGCCTGGCTATGAGCTGTGCGCTGCGATTGGCCAGCGCTGCAGCAAGGGACACGCCTCATACAAAAAATCTGTCAAGTGAGCGCAGACACCGGAGCCTATACCGGGCGAACGGAGCGGCGCCCAGACATACTAGTAAGTGCAGGGGGACCCCTGGGCGCCGCTCTGCCCACTGATATATATGGTTTTTAGTTTGTATACAAGTGAAAGGTCCTCTTTAAGCTAAACGTCGTTTCGGCGCATTACAGGATCCGACGTTTAGCTTTTTCTGAATGGTTACCATGGCTCCCAGGACGCTAAAGTCCTGTTTGCCATGGTAAAGTGTAGTGGGGAGCGGGGGAGCAGTATACTTACCGTCCGTGCGGCTCCCGGGGCGCTTCAGAGTGACGTCAGGGCGCCCCACGCGCATGGATGACGTGATCGCATGGATCACATCATCCATGCGCATGGGGCGCTCTGCCGTCATTCTGGAGCGCCCCGGGAGCCGCACGGACGGTAAGTATACTGCTCCCCCGCTCCCCACTACTACTATGGCAGCTAGGACTTTAATAGCGTCCTGGGTACCATAGTAACACTGAACGCAATTTGAAGACGGATCCATCTTCAAATGCTTTTAGTTCACTTGCGGTGTTACGGATCCGGCGGGCACCTCCGGCAAATGGAGTGCACGACGGATCCGGACAACGCAAGTGTGAAAGAGGCCTTACATTTTAGTTTTGTAATTTTACTGGTCAGGCAATCTCTTTATGATTATTGGCCTCCTGGGTCTGAAGCTTTCAGAATGATTATGAAATATTAAAATGTTTTTTGATTTCCTAGGCCTCCGTTACACCAAGCACCCAGTTTCTACAGTAATCTTTTTCTTGCATTGAATTTTTATATTCCTGCATGCATTCTTTTTTTTATTATTAATATGGAGGAAAATTGCATTTTCTTTTCTATTTGTTCAACATTAAATCCAGTAGTTAGAAAAATAAAAAGCCTTAAGTAAAATGAATAAAGTTTTTATTTGACAGATTTTTTTTTTACCGTAACAGATAACTGGCAGCAGAAAGTATACTTTCCCATATATAGTTATATAGATTTGGGACACTACATTGTTTATATAGCAGTAGTTCAAAAGTTCAGTATTAGCGTTTTTTCTACAGGAAAAAAATACATGCAGAACAAAATTTATTAAGACAGATGAGCCTCTCTGAGGATGATGTGCCTGTGAAATGTCCATTTTACTTCCTTTCAGTTTAACCCTTAACAAGAAATACTCATATTGAGCATTTATGGAGTATTCACAGCCATGAAGTGACAGGTCAGGCTCACATTATTAGGTCTTATTCATACGAACGTATGCATTTTGCGGTCCGCAAAAAAACGGATCCGCAAAAAATATAGATAACGTCTGCGTGCAATCAGTATTTTGCAGGGACGGAAAAGCTGGCCCCTAATTGAACAGTGTTATCCTTGTCTGTAATGCAGACAATAATAGGACATGTTCTATTTTTGGCGGAATGGAAATACGGACATGCGGAAACGGAATGCACACCGAGTAACTTCCATTTTTTTGGCGGACCCATTGAAATTAATGTTTCCGTATACAGTCCCCCGCAAAAAAACGAACGGACACGGAAAGAAAATACGTTCTTGTGCTTGAGGCCTTATAAAAGGGCTATCAGTCGCTCTTTCCTTAGCCCTTTAATGACCAGTTATTTTCAGTTTTAATAATTGGCATGGCTATATAAGCCTAGATTTATGAGAGACTCAGAGCAACCAAAGGGTTAACACTTAGGAATGGAGCTACTTCCAATCCTGGCTACTCTAAGAACTGGAGCTGATTGTAAAGTGCTGCAGAATATGTTGGCACTATATACTGTATTTTTCCTCCTACAATATGCACTTTTTCAATGTCAGTGTGTCTTATAGGGTGAATACTAAGGAGTGCTTCCATTATGGAAGCGCTCAGAAGTACAGTAGGGTTGGGCAGCGGTAAATACTTTGCTTCTTGTGCTGGCTATGTACTCACCGTTCTCCGATCTTTGTCTGTTGGCGAAGCAAGCTGTGCTATGACCTGTGCACAGCGTGTGGACGTAGGTGCGCTTTGTGACCTCACCCTCTGCAATGTCAGGCCACAGTACACTGTGGCAGGAAGAGTGCTGGATCTCAGGAGCGGCGGTGGCGTCTAGAACAGGAGAGGTGAATTGATTTATTTATTTTTGTCTGATCTGAGGTCTGATTAACATTGGGGGTCTGATTTGAGGTCTGATTGGGGGTTTTAGTACCATTGGGAGTCGGATCTGAGGTCTGATTGGGGGTCTTATTAATATTGAGGGTCTGATTGGGGTCTTATTAATATTGAGGGTATAATTTGAGGTCTAATTAACATTGGGCAACTGATCTGAGGTCTGTTTGGGGGTATGATTAACTTTGGGGGCTAGGGGTCTGTGCTGAGGTGTAATTAACAGTACGGGGTCTGAGCTATGGTTGCCACCTGGCCGGTAAACCACCAGCAACCACCGGTATTTGCATGATGTCTGTGACATGAAGAGAAGTGAAGGGATGGATTCAGTGTGAGATGCAGAATAATGCTGGGAGTTGTAGTTCTCCCCTCTTACAACCCCTCCCTGCTTTGTTGAGGGAACAAGGTTATTTTCCTGGGACTGTATGTTAGGGCTTAAGGGAAAGATGTTATTTACATGGGGCTGTATGTTTGACACGGGTGGAGAGAGTGATGTTATTTGCATGGAACTGAATTAAGGTTGCCCACTATCTGCTCTTTTACTGTCCCTGATGGTGCTAGTATTTTTTTCTTACCAGCAATTATAATTGCCTGTATCTTCTGATGAGGTTTCTCCCTGATAAATGGCCCCATGCCCAGAATGACAATATGGCCAGATCACACAGGCTCAGGACTTCTGGGCAGCAGCAACAGACATCGGCAGTCACACCGAGCCAATGAGGAGAAGGCTCAACACATGTGCCTGCTGACACTGATTGATGCTGCCCAGCGGTCCTGTGCTCACAGGAGGAAGCATGCAGAGGTCAGGAAGAAAAGACCTTTGCATTCCATCACCCGGCCATACTCCTACCGTCCACACGGCCTCCAGACTGCTCCTCTCCTGCAGCCTCCAAATAGGAAGTTAAGTGACCAATCTGTGTTTGTGATATATGTGTCTATTGTGAGACGAAAATTTCCCTGGATCTTACAGGCAGGAAGCTGTAAGTGTATTACACTGTTTAATACACTTACAGCCAATGCATTACAATACAGAAGTATTGTAATGTATTGTAAAGAGGATCAGACCCCCAAAAGTTGAAGTCCTAGAGTGGGACAAAAAATAAAGTGAAAAAAGAAGTTCAAAAAAAAGATTTTACAAAACAATAGTTTCAAGTAAAAAAATAAAAAATAAAGTACATTTAAAAAAAAATAGGGAAAAAAAAAGAAAAGTAGACATATCAGGTATCGCTTTTTTGTCACCTTACATCACTAAAAGTGCAACACCAAGCAATCAATTGGCGCATGCCCCCCAAAATAGTACCAATCTAACAGTCACCTCATCACACAAAAAATGAGCCCCTACCTAAGACAATCGCCAAAAAAAAATATATATATATGGCTCTCAGACTATGGAGACAATAAAACATGTTTTTTTTTGTTTCAAAAATGCTTTTATTGTGTTAAATGTAAAAAAAATTAAAAAAAGTAGACATTAGGTATCGATGCGTCCGTAACAACCTGCTCTAAAAAAAATACCACATGACCTAACGCCTCAGGTGAACACCGTTAAAAAAAAAACATGTCAAAAAAGAAATTTTTTGTCACCTTACATCACAAAAAATGTAATAGCAAGCGATTAAAAAGTCATATGCACCCCAAAATAGTGCTAATCAAACCGTCATCTCAAAAATGATAATTATATAAAAATTTATGAAAAAAAGTATACATATTGCCACGTCCGTAACGACCTGCTTTATAGAAATATCACATGATCTAACCCCTCAGGTGAACACCGTAAAAAGAAGAAGAAAAAAAGTGTGTCAAAAAAGCCTTTTTTTGTCACCTTACATCACAAAAAATTTAATGCCAAGCAATCAAAAAGTCATATGTACCCTAAAATAGTACCAACAAAACTGCCACCTTATCCCGTAGTTTCCAAAATGGGGTCATTTTTTGGGGAGTTTATACTCTAAGGGTGCATCAGGGGGTTTTCAAATGTGACAAGGCAACTTAAAATTATCCCAGTGAAATCTGCCCTCCAAAAACCATGTGGCGTTCCTTTCTTTCTGCGCCCTGCCATGTGCCCGTACAGCAGTTTACAACCACATATGGGGTGTTTCTGTAAACTACAGAATCAGGGTAATAAATATTGAGTTTTGTATGGCTGTTAACCCTTGATTTGTTACTGGAAAAAATGGATTAAAAAGGAAAATCTGCCCAAAAAGTGAAATTCTGAAATTTCATCTACATTTTCCTTTAATTCTTGTGGAACACCTTTAATTAACAAAGTTTGTGCAATCAGTTTTAAATACCTTGAGGGGCTTAGTTTTTAAAATTGGGTAATTTTGGGGTGTTTTCTATTATGTAAGCCTCACATAGTGACTTCAGAACTGAACTGGTCCTTAAAAAGTGGGTTTTGTAAATTTTCTGATTTGCTTCTAAACTTCTAAGCCTTCTAACGTACCCAAAAAATAAACTGGTATTCATAAAATGATCCAAATATAAAGTAGACATATGGGAAATGTAAAGTAATAACTATTATATGAGGATCTCACTATCTGTTTTAAAAGCATAGAATTTTTTCTGTAAATTTGGTACTTTTTTTAAATAAAAAAAATATATTGACTGAAATTTACCACTATCATGAAAACAATCTTAGAATGGCTTGAAAAAGTAAAAGTGTTCCAAAGTTATTACCACATAACTAGAGTTGAGCGAACACCTGGATGTTCGGGTTCGAGAAGTTCGGCCGAACTTCCCGGAAATGTTCGGGTTCGGGATCCGAACCCGACCCGAACTTCGTCCCGAACCCGAACCCCATTGAAGTCAATGGGGACCCGAACTTTTCGGCACTAAAAAGGCTGTAAAACAGCCCAGGAAAGAGCTAGAGGGCTGCAAAAAGCAGCAACATGTAGGTAAATCCCCTGAAAACAAATGTGGATAGGGAAATGAATTACAATTAAAATAAAATATATAAAAATAAACCAATATCAATTGGAGAGAGGTCCCATAGCAGAGAATCTGGCTTCACGTCAGCAGAGAATCAGTCTTCATGTCATAGCAGAGAATCAGGCTTCACGTCACCCACCACTGGAACAGGCCACTGTCACATATTTAGGCCCAGGCACCCAGGCAGAGGAGAGAGGTCCCATAACAGAGATTCAGGCTTCATGTCAGCAGAGAATCAGTCTTCATGTCATAGCAGAGAATCAGGCTTCACGTCACCCACCACTGGAACAGGCCACTGTCACATATTTAGGCCCCGGCACCCAGACAGAGGAGAGAGGTCCCGTAACAGAGAATCTGGCTTCATGTCAGCACAGAATCAGTCTTCATGTCATAGCAGAGAATCAGGCTTCACGTCACCCACCACTGGAACAGGCGACTGTCACATATTTAGGCCCAGGCACCCAGGCAGAGGAGAGAGGTCGCGTAACAGAGAATCTGGCTTCATGTCAGCACAGAATCTGTCTTCATGTCATAGCAGAGAATCAGGCTTCACGTCACCCACCACTGGAACAGGCCACTGTCACACATTTAGGCCCCAGCACCCAGACAGAGGAGAGGTTCATTCAACTTTGGGTTGCCCCGCAATATAATGGTAAAATGAAAATAAAAATAGGATTGAATGAGGAAGTGCCCTGGAGTACAATAATATATTGTTATGGGGAGGTAGTTAATGTCTAATCTGCACAAGGGATGGACAGGTCCTGTGGGATCCATGCCTGGTTCATTTTTATGAACGTCACCTTGTCCACATTGGCTGTAGACAGGCGGCTGCGTTTGTCTGTAATGACGCCCCCTGCCGTGCTGAATACACGTTCAGACAAAACGCTGGCCGCCAGGCAGGCCAGCACCTCCAAGGCATAAAAGGCTAGCTCTGGCCACGTGGACAATTTGGAGACCCAGAAGTTGAATGGGGCCGAACCATCAGTCAGTACGTGGAGGGGTGTGCACAGGTACTGTTCCACCATGTTAGTGAAATGTTGCCTCCTGCTAACACATTCCGTATCAGGTGGTGGTGCAGTTAGCTGTGGCGTGGTGACAAAACTTTTCCACATCTCTGCCATGCTAACCCTGCCCTCAGAGGAGCTGGCCGTGACACAGCTGCGTTGGCGACCTCTTGCTCCTCCTCTGCCTTCGCCTTGGGCTTCCACTGGTTCCCCTGTGACATTTGGGAATGCTCTCAGTAGCGCGTCTACCAACGTGCGCTTGTACTCGCGCATCTTCCTATCACGCTCCAGTGTAGGAAGTAAGGTGGGCACATTGTCTTTGTACCGGGGATCCAGCAGGGTGGCAACCCAGTAGTCCGCACACGTTAAAATGTGGGCAACTCTGCTGTCGTTGCGCAGGCACTGCAGCATGTAGTCGCTCATGTGTGCCAGGCTGCCCAGAGGTAAGGACAAGCTGTCCTCTGTGGGAGGCGTATCGTCATCGTCCTGTGTTTCCCCCCAGCCACGCACCAGTGATGGGCCCGAGCTGCTTTGGGTGCCACCCCGCTGTGAACATGCTTCATCCTCATCCTCCTCCACCTCCTCCTCATCCTCGTCCTCCTCGTCCTCCAGTAGTGGGCCCTGTCTGGCCACATTTGTACCTGGCCTCTGCTGTTGCAAAAAAACTCCCTCTGAGTCACTTCGAAGAGACTGGCCTGAAAGTGCTAAAAATGACCCCTCTTCCTCCTCTTCCTCCTGGGCCACCTCCTCTTCCAACATCACCCTAAGTGTTTTCTCAAGGAGACATAGAATTGGTATTGTAACGCTGATAACGGCGTCATCGCCACTGGCCATGTTGGTGGAGTACTCGAAACCGCGCAACAGGGCACACAGGTCTCGCATGGAGGCCCAGTCATTGGTGGTGAAGTGGTGCTGTTCCGCAGTGCGACTGACCTGTGCGTGCTGCAGCTGAAACTCCACTATGGCCTGCTGCTGCTCGCACAGTCTGTCCAGCATGTGCAAGATGGAGTTCCACCTGGTGGGCACGTCGCATATGAGGCGGTCACCGGGAAGGCCGAAGTTACGCTGTAGCGCAGACAGGCGAGCAGCGGCAGGGTGTGAACGCCGGAAGCGCGAACAGACGGCCCGCACTTTATGCAGCAGCTCTGACATGTCGGGGTAGTTGCGAATGAACTTCTGCACCACCAAATTCAGCACATGCGCCAGGCAAGGGATGTGCGTCAAACCGGCTAGTCCCAGAGCTGCAACGAGATTTCGCCCATTATCGCACACCACCAGGCCGGGCTTGAGGCTCACCGGCAGCAACCACTCGTCGGTCTGTTGTTCTATACCCCGTCACAACTCCTGTGCGGTGTGGGGCCTGTCCCCCAAACATATGAGTTTCAGAACGGCCTGCTGACGTTTACCCCGGGCTGTGCTGAAGTTGGTGGTGAAGGTGTGTGGCTGACTGGATGAGCAGGTGGAAGAAGAGGAGGAGGAAGCTGAGTAGGAGGAGGAGGAGACAGGAGGCAAAGAATGTTGCCCTGCGATCCTTGGCGGCGGAAGGACGTGCGCCAAACAGCTCTCCGCCTGGGGCCCAGCCGCCACTACATTTACCCAGTGTGCAGTTAGGGAGATATAGCGGCCGTGCTTACTGGTCCACGTATCTGTGGTTAGGTGGACCTTGCCACAGATGGCATTGCGCAGTGCACACTTGATTTTATCGGACACTTGGTTGTGCAGGGAAGGCACGGCTCTCTTGGAGAAGTAGTGCCGGCTGGGAACAACATACTGTGGGACAGCAAGCGACATGAGCTGTTTGAAGCTGTCTGTGTCCACCAGCCTAAATGACAGCATTTCATAGGCCAGTAGTTTAGAAATGCTGGCATTCAGGGCCAGGGATCGAGGGTGGCTAGGTGGGAATTTACGCTTTCTCTCAAATGTTTGTGAGATGGAGAGCTGAATGCTGCCGTGTGACATGGTTGAGATGCTTGGTGACGCAGGTGGTGGTGTTGGTGGTACATCCCATGTTTGCTGGGTGGCAGGTGCCAACATTCCTCCAGAGGCGGAGGAAGAGGCCGAGGCGGCGGCAGCAGCAGAAGAGGCCGAGGCGGCAGCAGCAGAAGAGGTAGCAGGGGGAGCCTGAGTGACTTCTTTGTTTTTAAGGTGTTTACTCCACTGCAGTTCATGCTTTGCATGCAGGTGCCTGGTCATGCAGGTTATGCTAAGGTTCAGAACGTTAATGCCTCGCTTCAGGCTCTGATGGCCCAGCGTATAAACCACTCGAGTCTTGTCGTCAGCACATTGTTTAAAGAAGTGCCATGCCAGGGAACTCCTTGAAGCTGCCTTTGGGGTGCTTGGTCCCAAATGGCGGCGGTCAGTAGCAGGCGGAGTCTCTTGGCGGCGGGTGTTCTGATTTTGCCCACTGCTCCCTCTTTGTCTTTTGCTACGCTGTTGGCTCGGTCTCACCACTGCCTCTTCCTCCGAACTGTGAAAGTCAGTGGCACGACCTTCATTCCATGTGGGGTCTAGGACCTCATCGTCCCCTGCATCGTCTTCCACCCAGTCTTGATCCCTGACCTCCTGTTCAGTCTGCACACTGCAGAAAGATGCAGCAGTTGGCACCTGTGTTTCGTCATCATCAGAGACGTGCTGAGGTGGTATTCCCATGTCCTCATCATCAGGAAACATAAGTGGTTGTGCGTTAGTGCATTCTATCTCTTCCACCCCTGGGGAAGGGCTAGGTGGATGCCCTTGGGAAACCCTGGCAGCAGAGTCTTCAAACAGCATAAGAGACTGCTGCATAACTTGAGGCTCAGACAGTTTCCCTGATATGCATGGGGGTGATGTGACAGACTGATGGGCTTGGTTTTCATGCACCATCTGTGCACTTTCTGCAGAAGACTGGGTGGGAGATAATGTGAACGTGCTGGATGCACTGTCGGCCACCCAATTGACTAATGCCTGTACCTGATCAGGCCTTACCATCCTTAGAACGGCATTGGGCCCCACCAAATATCCCTGTATATTCTGGCGGCTACTGGGACCTGAGGTAGTTGGTACACTAGGACGTGTGGCTGTGGCAGAACGGCCACGTCCTCTCCCAGCACCAGAGGGTCCACTAACACCACCACGACCATGTCCACGTCCGCGTCCCTTACTAGTTGTTTTTCTCATTGTTACCATTCACCACAATAAGAAAAATATTATTCGGGCCAATGTATTGAATTAAAATTCAGGCCTTTTTTTACAGACACCTAACACTGTCTGGCTCTCTATTTAGGTACCGTATTACACTAATACAGGCACACAAGTAATGACAGATTTGGTTGAATATAAATGTGAGGCCTATTTTTTACGCGCTGTGTGACAGATATACCTTTAATCACAGAATTAGACTTGTATCTGCACTGTAGCGTGTGTGTTAAGTTTTTCAGAATGACACTATCAGCACCTTGAACCTAAGATATCCTTTTTGGGATAGATTTAAAGTAGGCCTGATATAGCAGAAACTACTAATTTTTAGAATGGCAAATTTGGGAATAGTTTTTCAACCCCGAACACAAACTGTGCTTTTACGGTCACTACAAATAATTTGACCAGCTAAAACAGTACAGATTTGGTTGAATAGAAATGTCAGGGCTATTTTTTAGGCGCTGTGTGACAGGTATACCTTTAAACACAGAATTAGACTTGTATCTGCACTGTAGCATGTGTGTTAAGTTTTTCAGAATGACACTATCAGCACCTTGAATCTAATATACCCTTTTTGGGATAGATTTAAAGTAGGCCTGATATAGCAGAAACTACTAATTTTGAGAATTGCAAATTTGGGAATACTTTTTCAACCCAGAACAAAAACTGTGCTTTTACGGTCACTACAAATAATTTGACCAGCTAAAACAGTACAGATTTGGTTGAATAGAAATGTCAGGGCTATTTTTTAGGCGCTGTGTGACAGGTATACCTTTAATCACAGAATTAGACTTGTATCTGCACTGTAGCATGTGTGTTAAGTTTTTCAGAATGACACTATCAGCACCTTCAATCTAATATACCCTTTTTGGGATAGATTTAAAGTAGGCCTGATATAGCAGAAACTACTAATTTTGAGAATGGCAAATTTGGGAATAGTTTTTCAACCCAGAACAAAAACTGTGCTTTTACGGTCACTACAAATAACTTGACCAGCTAAAACAGTACTGATTTGGAGGAATATAAATGTCAGGTCTATTTTTTAGGCGCTGGGTTACAGGCTCAACTTGCCCCTGATGTAGTATATGGCCAAAAAATAACCACACTATTGATTGTTAAATGCACTTGGGTGACACAGGGTCAGCCTGCACCTGATGTAGTATATGGCCAAAAAATAACCACACTGTTGATGGTTAAATGCACTTGGGTGACACAGGCTCAGCCTGCACCTGATGTAGTATATAGCCAAAAAAATAACCACACTGTTGATGGTTAAATGCACTTGGGTGATACAGGCTCAGCCTGCACCTGATGTATGATATAGCAAAAAATAACCACAATATTGATGGTTAAATGCACTTGGGTGACAAAGGCTCAGCCTGCACCTGATGTAGGATATAGCAAAAAATAACCACACTATTGATGGTTAAATGCACTTGGGTGACACAGGCTCAGCCTGCACCTGATGTAGTATATGGCCAAAAAATAACCACACTGTTGATGGTTAAATGCACTTGGATGACACAGGCTCAGCCTGCACCTGATGTAGTATATGGCCAAAAAATAACCACACTGTTGATGGTTAAATGCACTTGGGTGATACAGGCTCAGCCTGCACCTGATGTATGATATAGCAAAAAATAACCACACTATTGATGGTTAAATGCACTTGGTGGTAGCTTGTGCTGGCGCACCACAAGCCACAAAATGGCCGCCGATCACCCCAGAAAAAAGTGATATAAAAACGCTCTGGGCAGCCTAAAAAAAGTGAGCAATTCAATATTAGCACTTCAATGATCCACAGCTGGAGATCGATCACTGAATTAAGTCTTTTGGAGGAGTTAATCTGCCTAATCTCGCCCTAACGTCGCAGCAGCAACCTCTCCCTATGCTTGAATCAGCAGAGTGACGTGCAGCGCTACGTGACCCAAGCTTATATAGAGGCTGGGTCACATGCTGCACTGGCCAATCACAGCCATGCCAATAGTAGGCAAGGCTGTGATGGCCTCTTGGGGCAAGTAGTATGACGCTTGTTGATTGGCTGCTTTGCAGCCTTTCAAAAAGCGGCAAGAAAGCGCCAAACACCGAACCCGGACTTTTACGAAAATGTTCGGGTTCGGGTCCGTGTCACGGACACCCCAAAATTCGGTACGAACCCGAACTATACAGTTCGGGTTCGCTCATCCCTACACATAACACTTCTGTTAGGTTTGTTGGCAACATCTGAGTAAATTAGACACACCTGTGGATATATTGTATTGTAAATGCACACCTGAAACACACTGCTTCTTTGTGTAGCATCATAGGAAAGTCTAAAGAAATCAACCAAGATCAGGAAGAGAACTGATCAGTTCAGGAAGAGAACTGTGGACTTGCACAAGTCTGGCTCAACCTGTATATTTACTGTATTCCGGCATCCCCTTCGATCAGCTTCTTGAAGAGACTGCAGCACTTGTATAAGCCCTGCCTTTTCCTCACTGTTTAACTGCTCACCATTGCAACTGCGGAGGTGAGCAGGTGTAATTACATTTCAGCCGTTGCATTCACTTCAACTGAACTGCTCCTTCCTATTCAAGTGAATGTGTTGTAATTACACTGCACTGCCGCTGCAAAGGAGACGAGATGCAGGTAATTTTGAAGCGGAAGCAGGACTCACACAGACGCTGCTACCCCTTCATACAGCTGATCGGGGAGGGTGCAGGGAGTTGGACCCCTGCTGATCTGATATTGATGACCTATCCTGAGTACTGGTCATCAATATTAAACCACTTCTTAAACCCTTTAAAGGGAATCTGTCACCCTGATTTTATACAATTATCTACAGTAATACATGAGTAATACTGCAGATATGGGGCCAGATTTATCATTAGCTCAAGTCAGAATAATGGAGTGAAAAAGTAAAAAAAAAATTGCGCAATCGCTTAAACTGCGCAAAAATTTGCAACTTTTATTGGCTCTGCACTATGCTCGCCAGTTTTCTGAAAGTGGGCGTGTTTTCTTATGTAAATAAATCTCTAGACAGATTTACTATTGCGACTATTTAAAAAGTCGCAAAAAAGTCGCAAAAAAATGTGCAATTTCACTCCAGTGAGGACCATGCTTATCTTATGTGACTTTTTAATAGAACATGCGACTTTTTCGTAAAGACGTGCGACTTTTGTAAAGCTGCTTACTGACTAATAAACTGCTACCGTCAAACCACATTTATTACAGTCTTAAAGGGCCGATCATAAATCTGACTTGGCTAAAACTGACTTTAGCCATATGTGAAAGTGGAGTGAACTGTCAGAGTAATGATAAATCTGGCCCATGGAGTCCAGATCACTATTTTTATTTTGCTATTGCTCACCGTTCCCCTGCTGTTAGCGCTTCGAGCTGGGTTGATATACACTGTCAGGACTGCAGTGCATGCGCCCATGAGTCCTCTTATGTTAGAACAGCACAGTAGTCCAGACTGTGTATTTCAGTGTAGCTCTAAATGCTGACAGTGGGGGAACAGGGGACAGTAAGAAAATAAAAAATTGTGATCTGGACTCTTCATCTGCAGTACAACTTATGTATTGCTATAGATAATAATGCAAAATTGGGGTGACAGATTCCCTTTGAAAACAGGATAAAAATTAGATTAAGTTTCAAAAAAGGATGGCAAAACTTTAACCAGTATTTTTGGTGAGAAAGGTGGCAACAAAGAATGAGCGAACTTCTGTTTTCAAGTTCAGCGTACAAGGTTCGGGTTATCTACAAATTCCGTTATGGATTCTGCTACCACGGACCATAAGTTGTTCGGAATTCTTGAATAACCTGAACCTTGTACACCGAACTTGAAAACAGTACTTCGTTCAACACTAGTGGCAACCCTATACTGAGCTGAGGTCTGATTAACATTGGGAGGTCTAATGAAATTTTTTTCTTATTATTTTCCTCCCCTAAAACCTAGGTGTATCTTCTGGGCAGATATGTCTTATAGGGCGAAAAATATGGTAAATAAAGGTTTTCTAATCCCTTGTCCCATTTACCATAATGAGATCTATTATGGTAAATGGGATTTTGCTGCTTTGCCTGCTGAGTTCTGCCTTGTGCACAGCTTAGCAGGCAGATTACCATGACAGGTCTGGGAACCTTCAGAAGAACCCTGGCTTTCATGGTAACTGACTGGAGCCCCGTGATTTCACTGAGGGGGCTCTGTTTGGAAGCCACATACCTCTG
Organism: Bufo bufo; assembly: GCF_905171765.1. Lineage (NCBI taxonomy): Eukaryota > Metazoa > Chordata > Amphibia > Anura > Bufonidae > Bufo > Bufo bufo. Next base: position 385,624,453 of record NC_053389.1, read on the forward strand.
CCTGACCTCACAGATCGCCGATCCCAGTCATTGCAGCTGGGTGCCTGCTGTATTATACTGTTAGCATCCACCGCCTTTTGAGCGGGTTCAGCGCAGCAGCCCACTCTATACAATCCCTTGAGGATAATGCTTTACATATGCGGCATTATGCATTAAGGAGTTAAAGAAGCACTACAAAAATTTGTTTATTTTCTGATCTATTAAAAAGGTATGATGAAAATTGTAGTGAATGTAAACTTCTAACTGGTGACTGTATTTGTGAGTTATCCACTCCCTTTGGATCCCCAGCTATGTCATATTTGACTTGGCCAAATATGTATGTGTATTTAATGGAAGAGGGGAGAAAGCTGCTGCCAAACAGCTGGCAAAATATAAATTTTGACTGATTCTTCTCTCTCCCAACATCATTAGTTGGGGGCGTTGGGAGCCCCCCACTCACAATAACCTCATACCTCCTAACTTTTGAAAATCGCAAAGAGGGACAATATATGCCGGCAAGCATCGCAGTAGTTTTTTTCATACTAGGCCACGCCTCTAACTCCACCCAAAACATAACTACTGACCCCTTGTCAGAAGTGCAGCAGCTGGGGATCAGTTAGGTGAGTGTAAGTTTTTTTTACAGCATGTGGAGCCCCTGGGACAATTTTTTTATTACACTTCCTAATCTATTTAAATATCAGCACATAAATCGTCATATTATTGATATTTTAGGGCAGGGGCGTTGCTAGGGTCTCAAATGATCCAGGACCCAAGCCCCAATGAATATGGCCGCATTCTCTAAGGCTAGGTTCACACCTGAGCGTTTTACAGCGCGTTCCTACATGCTGTAAAACGCTCAACAGGCAAAAAACAATGTTTCCCTATGGGCATGGTTCTCACCTGAGCGTTTTACAGCGCGTACGAACGCGCTGTAAAACGCCCTACGCCCCAAGAAGTACAGGAGATTCTTTGGGGTGCATTGTCGCGCGTTCACGCCCATAGACTTCAGCGGGAACGCGCCTAAATGGGAGTTTGCTTGTTTCCGCCCATTAAAAACGCCCGATAAAAACGCCTTTAAAAAGCGCTTAACGAATACGCTCAGGTGTGAACCCAGCCTTAGTTACCATCCACCTCTACCCCCACACACCGCATTTTGCTGTACTTGCTATACAGTAGCACATACCTGTCACATCTAGAGTCTCCTTCGATGTAGATCTTCTCTGTAATCATCATCTTCTCCATTTGGTCTGGACAACTTTCAGTCGCGCAGACATCTTAGCTTCCTCACTTTTTCTATAATCCCCCAACCTGGAGCCCCCACAGTGTTATCCTGCTGCTCACTGTGCTCCCCAATACCCCCAAATACTATCCTGAAGAAATATGAGTGCCTCCCATAGTAATAGTGCTCCTCCAAGTCCCACCAATAGTAATTCCTTTCCCCAACAGTGATAATGCTCCCCAAGAGTGCCCCTATTAGTAGAAGAGCTCTCTAGTATTAATAATGCCCTCACAGAGCCCCCAGTAGAAATAAACCCCCTTATTGCTCCCCAGTGGTAAAAAATGAATAAAGCTCTCCACAGACCCCTCAGTAGTAATAAGGCCCCCATAGTGCTCTAAGTAAAAATAAGGAGGATCTATAAGACCCTCCTATAGAGCCCCCAGTAGTAATAAGACCACCTATAATGTCCCCTGGATTTGCAGTACCTCCTGTAGTTATATTCCTCCCTCCACAATACAGTCTGATGTAAATAGCATCACACCATCTCTCCTGCCCTCTCCAAAATACAGTCGTATGTAAAGAACATCACTGCCCTCCCTTCTGCCCCTCCAACATACACAAACAACACTATTTCCCTCCCCATGCCATAGAGTCCCAATGTACAGTACAGTCCTATGTAAATAACATCCCTCTCTATCTACAGCCCCCTCCAAAATACAGCCCCCTATGTAAATAACATCACCTCTTCCCTAGCTGCCTTCAGCATACAGTTCCAAGTAAATAATATCACCCCCTCCCCAGCCACCTCCAACATGCAATCCCATGTAAACATCACCCCCTCAACATCCAGTCCCATGTAAATAACATCATTCCCCCACCAGCCACCTTCAACATACAGTCCCATGTAAATAACGTCACTCCCTCCCCCAGCCCCTTCCGTCATATAGACCCATGTAAATAACATCCCTCCCTCCCACAGCCACCATCAACATACAGTCCCATGTAAATAACATCCCACCCTCCCCCAGCCGCCTGCAACATACAGTCCCATATAAATAACATCACTTCCTCCTACAGCCACCATCAACATACAGTCCAATGTAAATAACATGGCCCCCTCCCCAGCCACCTCCAACATACAGTTCCATGTAAATAACTTCCCTCCCTTTAGCCCTAACATACAGTCCCAGTTAAATAACCACAACTCCCAGCATTGCTCTGCCTCTCCCTTCATTAACCCCTTAGGGACCCATGACGTACCGGTACGGCATGGATCCCGAGTCCTTAAAGACCCATGACGTACCGGTACGTCATCTATAGTTCCGATCACCGCTGCCCGGCGGGCGGTGATCGGAACACGGTGCCTGCTCAAATCATTGAGCAGAAACCACGGCTAAATGCGCGGTGGGGTCCCGTGACCCCCACGTGTCAGCGATCGCCACAAACTGCAGTTCAATTCAAACCTGCGGTTTGCGGCTTTTTATTGTGCGGGCGGCGGTAGTCGGCGGTGCCATCAGGTCGCCATGGGGCTGTGGGGGGGACCCGATGGCATGGAAGGCAGCGCGATGCCTTCCTGAGGCATCTGCGCTGCCTTCCGGTGAAGAGCCTGTGAGATCCAGCCCCCTGGATCTCACAGGCCAGAAGCTGTATGAGTAATACACACAGTATTACTCATAGGGCCAATGCATTCCAATACAGAAGTATTGGAATGCATTGTGAGGGATTAGATCCCCAAAAGTTAAAGTCCCAAAGTGGGACAAAAAATGAAATGAAAAAAAAAAGTTAAAAAAAAAAAGTTTTCCCCCAGAAAAATTAAAAGTTGAAAGTAAAAATAAACCGGCTCTATAAACATATCACATGACCTAACCCCTCAGATGAACACCGTAAAAAATAAACACTGCTAAATAAACAATTTTTTTGTCACCTTACATCACAAAAAGTACAACAGCAAGCAATCAAAAAGGCGTTTTCCCACCAAAATAGTACCAATCTAACCGTCACCTCATCCCACAAAAAATGAGCCCCTACCTGAGACAATCGCCCAAAAAAAGAACAAAATATGGCTCAGAATATGGAGAACTTAAACATCATTTTTTTTGTTTTAAAAAAGCTGTTATTGTGTAAAACTTACATAAATAAATAAAAAAGTATACATATTAGGTATTGCTGCATCCGTATCGACCGGCTGTATAAAAATATCACATGACCTAACCCCTCAGATGAACACCGTAAGAAATTTAAAATAAAAACTGTGCTAAATAAACAATTTTTTGTCACCTTACATCATAAAAAGTGTAATAGCAAGCGATCAAAAAGTCACACGCACCCCAAAATAGTGCCAATAAAACCGTCATCTCATCCCGCAAAAATCATACCCTACCCAAGGTAATCGCCCAAAAACTGAAAAAATTATGGCTCTCAGACTATGGAAACACTAAAACATGATTTTTTTTGCTTCAAAAAAGAAGTCATTGTGAAAACTTACATAAATAAAAAAAAGTATACATATTAGGTATCGCCGCATCCGTGACAACCTGGTCTATAAAAATATCACATGATCTAACCTGTCAGATGAATGTTGTAAATAACAAAAAATAAAAATGTGCCAAAACAGCTATTTCTTGTTATCTTGCCTCACAAAAAGTGTAATATAGAGCAACCAAAAATCATATGTACCCTAAACTAGTACCAACAATACTGCCACCCTATCCCATAGTTTCTAAAATGGGGCAATTTTTGGGGGATTTTCTACTTTAGGGGTGCGTCAGGGGGGCTTCAAATGGGACATGGTGTAAAAAAAAAACAGTCCAGCAAAATCTGCCTTCCAAAAACCGTATGGCATTCCTTTCCTTCTGCGCCCTGCCGTGTGCCAGTACAGCTGTTTATGACCACATATGGGGTGTTTCTGTAAACTACAGAATCAGGGCCATAAATATTGAGTTTGGTTTGGCTGTTAACCCTTGCTTTGTAACTGGAAAAAAATTATTAAAATGGAAAATCTGCCAAAAAAGTGAAATTTTGAAATTGTATCTCTATTTTCCATTTATTCTTGTGGAACACCTAAAGGATTAACTACGTTTGTAAAATCAGTTTTGAATACCTTGAGGGGTTTAGTTTATAGAATGGGGTCATTTTTAGGTGGTTTCTATTATGTAAGCCTCGCGAAGTTACTTCAGACCTGAACTGGTCCCTAAAAATTGGTTTTTTTTTGAAAATTTCTGAAAAATTTCAAGATTTGCTTCTAAACTTCTAAGCCTTGTAACATCCCCAAAAAATAAAATATCATTCCCAAAATTATCTAAACATGAAGTTGACATATGGGGAATGTAAAGTAATAAGTATTTTTGCAGGTATTACTATGTATTATAGAAGAAGAGAAATTGAAACTTGGAAATTTGCAATTTTTTACACATTTTTTATAAATTTGGTATTTTTTTATAAATAAAAATTATATATTTTTACTTCATTTTACCAGTGTCATGAAGTACAATATGTGACAAAAAAAACAATCTCAGAATGGCCTGGATAAGTCAAAGCGTTTTAAAGTTATCAGCACTTAAAGTGACACTGGTCAGATTTGCAAAAAATTGCCAAGTCCGTAAGGTGAAATAGGGCCGAGTCCTAAGGGGTTAACCTCTCCTCCTGTAGCAGACATTACCACAGCGTCTTCCCCCAAGACTTCTCTTCACTGCCGTCCTCCCCTGCACTGGTCACATGATGGTGACATCATGGCAGGTCCTTCTCAACTATTGCCTGTTTTACTGGTCACATGACCTATGATGTCACCACAGGTCCTTCACCTCTTCCAGTGCATTAGATTCAATTGTATTACAGTCCTGAGGATGGCAATGCAGTTGTATCTATCTGGCAGGCAGGACATTCAGGGCCTGGGACAAAACATCAGGGGCCCATGCCCCGAATGTTTTGACCTAGTAACGCCCCTGTTTTAGGGTCCAAATTGCACTAAATAATGAAGTTATGGTCTAACATACAGGTAGAAGCCGTACAGATAGTTTAGTAAGGAGCAATTTAGTAAATGTATTAATTCACATTTATGCATTAATTACCCAGGTCAAAAAGAGGGACATTTAAGGATCAAAAGGGACAGAGGGACATGGGTCAGAAAGAGGGACTGTCCCTCCAAAAAAGGGACACTTGGAAGGCATGTAAACTGTCGAGTTTGGCTGACAATACACTAATGTGCTTGTAGGCCTTAAAGAGATTCTCACACTTAAGTAAACGGCATTTATCATGTAGAAAAAGTTAATAAAAGGAACTTACTAATGTATAGTGATGTATTTTTTTCTTTGCTGGCTGGATTAACTTTTCGATCACTCCTCGTTTCTATGGTTACAACCACCCTGTAATCCAGTGTTGTAGTCACGCTTGCATAATATACAAGCACGGCCACTGCTGCTGGATTGCAGGGTGATCGTAACCATAGAAACAAACTGTTCAAAATGTGATGGAAAAATGAATTCCGCCAGCACAGGAAACAACATGGATAATAACAATACATTAGTAAGTGCCTTGTATTAACTTCCTCTACATGATAAATGCAACTTGCTGAAGTAAGAAAACTCCTTTAACCACCTCAGCCCCCAGTGCTTAAACACCCTGAAAGACCAGGCCACTTTTTACACTTCTGACCTACACTACTTTCACCGTTTATTGCTCGGTCATGCAACTTACCACCCAAATGAATTTTACCTCCTTTTCTTCTCACTAATAGAGCTTTCATTTGGTGGTATTTCATTGCTGCTGACATTTTTACTTTTTTTGTTATTAATCGAAATTTAACGATTTTTTTGCAAAAAAATGACATTTTTCACTTTCAGTTGTAAAATTTTGCAAAAAAAACGACATCCATATATAAATTTTGCTCTAAATTTATTGTTCTACATGTCTTTGATAAAAAAAAAATGTTTGGGTAAAAAAAAAATGGTTTGGGTAAAAGTTATAGCGTTTACAAACTATGGTACAAAAATGTGAATTTCCGCTTTTTGAAGCAGCTCTGACTTTCTGAGCACCTGTCATGTTTCCTGAGGTTCTACAATGCCCAGACAGTACAAACACCCCACAAATGACCCCATTTCGGAAAGTACACACCCTAAGGTATTCGCTGATGGGCATAGTGAGTTCATAGAACTTTTTATTTTTTGTCACAAGTTAGCGGAAAATGATGATTTTTTTTTTTTTTTTTTTTTCTTACAAAGTCTCATATTCCACTAACTTGTGACAAAAAATAAAAACTTCCATGAACTCACTATGCCCATCACAAAATACCTTGGGGTCTCTTCTTTCCAAAATGGGGTCACTTGTGGGGTAGTTATACTGCCCTGGCATTCTAGGGGCCCAAATGTGTGGTAAGGAGTTTGAAATCAAATTCTGTAAAAAATGACGAGTGAAATCCGAAAGGTGTTCTTTGGAATGTGGGCCCCTTTGCCCACCTAGGCTGCAAAAAAGTGTCACACATCTGGTATCTCCGTATTCAGTAGAAGTTGGGGAATGTGTTTTGGGGTGTCATTTTACATATACCCATGCTGGGTGAGATAAATATCTTGGTCAAATGCCAACTTTGTATAAAAAAATGGGAAAAGTTGTCTTTTGCCAAGATATTTCTCTCACCCAGCATGGGTATATGTAAAAAGACACCCCAAAACACATTCCCCAACTTCTCCTGAATACGGAGATACCAGATGTGTGACACTTTTTTGCAGCCTAGGTGGGCAAAGGGGCCCATATTCCAAAGAGCACCTTTCGGATTTCACTCGTTATTTTTTACAGAATTTGATTTCAAACTCCTTACCACACATTTGGGCCCCTAGAATGCCAGGGCAGTATAACTACCCCACAAGTGACCCCATTTTGGAAAGAAGAGACCCCAAGGTATTCGTTGATGAGCATAGTGAGTTCATGGAAGTTTTTATTTTTTGTCACAAGTTAGTGGAATATGAGACTTTGTATGAAAAAAAAAAAAAAAAATCATCATTTTCCACTAACTTGTGACAAAAAATAAAAAATTCTAGGAACTCGCCATGCCCCTCACGGAATACCTTGGGGTGTCTTCTTTCCAAAATGGGGTCACTTGTGGGGTAGTTATACTGCCCTGGCATTTTCCAGGGGCCCTAATGTGTGGTAAGTAGGTAAATTACCAGTGAAATCCAAAAGGTGCTCTTTGGAATATGGGCCCCTTTGCCCACCTAGGCTGCAAAAAAGTGCCACACATGTGGTATCTCCGTACTCAGGAGAAGTTGGGGAATGTGTTTTGGGGTGTCTTTTTACATATACCCATGCTGGGTGAGAGAAATATCTTGGCAAAAGACAACTTTTCCCATTTTTTTATACAAAGTTGGCATTTGACCAAGATATTTATCTCACCCAGCATGGGTATATGTAAAATGACACCCCAAAACACATTCCCCACCTTCTCCTGAGTACGGAGATACCATATGTGTGACACTTTTTTGCAGCCTAGGTGGGCAAAGGGGCCCATATTCCAAAGAGCACCTTTCGGATTTCACTCGTCATTTTTTACAGAATTTGATTTCAAACTCCTTACCACACATTTGGGCCCCTAAAATACCAGGGCATTATACCTACCCCACAAGTGACCCCATTTTGGAAAGAATAGACCCCAAGGTATTCGCTGATGGGCATAGTGAGTTCATGGAAGTTTTTATTTTTTGTCACAAGTTAGTGGAATATGAGACTTTGTATGAAAAAAAAAAAAAAAAAAATAAAAAAAATCATCATTTTCCACTAACTTGTGACAAAAAATAAAAAATTCTAGGAACTCGCCATGCCCCTCACGGAATACCTTGGGGTGTCTTCTTTCCAAAATGGGGTCACTTGTGGGGTAGTTATACTGCCCTGGCATTTTCCAGGGGCCCTAATGTGTGGTAAGTAGGTAAATGACCAGTGAAATCCGAAAGGTGCTCTTTGGAATATGGGCCCCTTTGCCCACCTAGGCTGCAAAAAAGTGTCACACATCTGGTATCTCCGTACTCGGGAGAAGTTGGGGAATGTGTTTTGGGGTGTCTTTTTACATATACCCATGCTGGGTGAGAGAAATATCTTGGCAAAAGACAACTTTTCGCATTTTTTTATACAAAGTTGGCATTTGACCAAGATATTTATCTCACCCAGCATGGGTATATGTAAAATGACACCCCAAAACACATTCCCCACCTTCTCCTGAGTACGGCGATACCAGATGCGTGACACTTTTTTGCAGCCTAGATGCGCAAAGGGGCCCAAATTCCTTTTAGGAGGGCATTTTTAGACATTTGGATACCAGACTTCTTCTCACGCTTTGGGGCCCCTAGAATGCCAGGGCAGTATAAATACCCCACATGTGACCCCATTTTGGAAAGAAGACACCCCAAGGTATTCAATGAGGGGCATGGCGAGTTCATAGAAATTTTTTTTTTTTGGCACAAGTTAGCGGAAATTGATATTTTTTATTTTTTTCTCACAAAGTCTCCCGTTCCGCTAACTTGGGACAAAAATTTCAATCTTTCATGGACTCAATATGCCCCTCACGGAATACCTGGGGGTGTCTTCTTTCCGAAATGGGGTCACATGTGGGGTATTTATACTGCCCTGGCATTCTAGGGGCCCTAAAGCGTGAGAAGAAGTCTGGAATATAAATGTCTAAAAAATTTTACGCATTTGGATTCCGTGAGGGGTATGGTGAGTTCATGTGAGATTTAATTTTTTGTCACAAGTTAGTGGAATATGAGACTTTGTAAGAAAAAAAAATAATAATTCCGCTAACTTGGGCCAAAAAAATGTCTGAATGGAGCCTTACAGGGGGGTGATCAATGACAGGGGGGGTGATCAATGACAGGGGGGTTGATCAATGACAGGGGGTTGATCAATGACAGGGGGGGTGATCAATGACAGGGGGGTGATCAATGACAGGGGGGTGATCAATGACAGGGGGGGTGATCAATGACAGGGGGGTGATCAATGACAGGGGGGTGATCAATGACAGGGGGGTGATCAATGACAGGGGGGTGATCAATGACAGGGGGGTGATCAGGGAGTCTATATGGGGTGATAACCACAGTCATTGATCACGCCCGTGTAAGGCTTCATTCAGACGTCCGTATGCGTTTTGCGGATCCGATCCATCTATCAGTGGATCCGTAAAAATCATGCGGACGTCTGAATGGAGCTTTACAGGGGGGTGATCAATGACAGGGGGGTAATCAATGACAGGGGGGTGATCAGGGAGTCTATATGGGGTGATCACCACAGTCATTGATCATGCCCCTGTAAGGCTTCATTCAGACGTCCGGATGCGTTTTGCGGATCCGATCCATCTATCAGTGGATCCGTAAAAATCATGCGGACGTCTGAATGGAGCTTTACAGGGGGGTAATCAATGACAGGGGGGTGATCAGGGAGTCTATATGGGGTGATAACCACAGTCATTGATCATGCCCCTGTAAGGCTTCATTCAGACGTCCGGATGCGTTTTGCGGATCCGATCCATCTATCAGTGGATCCGTAAAAATCATGCGGACGTCTGAATGGAGCTTTACAGGGGGGTAATCAATGACAGGGGGGTGATCAGGGAGTCTATATGGGGTGATAACCACAGTCATTGATCATGCCCCTGTAAGGCTTCATTCAGACGTCCGGATGCGTTTTGCGGATCCGATCCATCTATCAGTGGATCCGTAAAAATCATGCGGACATCTGAATGGAGCTTTACAGGGGGGTGATCAGGGAGTCTATATGGGGTGATCACCACAGTCATTGATCATGCCCCTGTAAGGCTTCATTCAGACGTCTGGATGCGTTTTGCGGATCCGATCCATCTATCAGTGGATCCGTAAAAATCATGCGGACGTCTGAATGGAGCTTTACAGGGGGGTAATCAATGACAGGGGGGTGATCAATGACAGGGGGGTGATCAGGGAGTCTATATGGGGTGATAACCACAGTCATTGATCATGCCCCTGTAAGGCTTCATTCAGACGTCCGGATGCGTTTTGCGGATCCGATCCATCTATCAGTGGATCCGTAAAAATCATGCGGACATCTGAATGGAGCTTTACAGGGGGTTGATCAATGACAGGGGGGTAATCAATGACAGGGGGGTGATCAGGGAGTCTATATGGGGTGATCAGGGAGTCTATATGGGGTGATCAGGGGCTAATAAGGGGTTAATAAGTGACGGGGGGGGGTGTAGTGTAGTGTAGTGGTGCTTGGTGCTACTTTACTGAGCTACCTGTGTCCTCTGGTGGTCGATCCAAACAAAGGGGACCACCAGAGGACCAGGTAGCAGGTATATTAGACGCTGTTATCAAAACAGCGTCTAATATACCTGTTAGGGGTTAAAAAAAACACATCTCCAGCCTGCCAGCGAACGATCGCCGCTGGCAGGCTGGAGATCAACTCTCTTACCTTCCGTTCCTGTGAGCGCGCGCGCCTGTGTGCGCGCGTTCACAGGAAATCTCGCGTCTCGCGAGATGACGCGTATATGCGTCCACTCGGAATGAATCAACCACCTCCAGGACGCGTCTGTGCGTACAGCGGTCCGGAGGTGGTTAAAGGGGTATTCCCATCTTGGACATTGGGGGCATATCTGATAGGTGCAGGTCTTAGAACAGAGCCCGCAAAGTGCTGAAGGGTGCTTCACGCATGCACGGCTGCCCTCCATTAATTTCTGTGGGACTGCCGAAAATAGTACTGGCTCGGCTCTTTTTGTAAGCCCCATAGAAATGAATAAAATGGTGGCTGCGCTTGCACGATGTGCTTGCCGTTCATTTCAATTGGATTTCTGAAAATAGCCGAGCATGCCATACGAGCGAGTCTCATACAGATAGAGATACATACAGTTAGCACTTACCAGCCAGATTTACAGCAGACCCGAAACTGGTGGGCCAGGCCTCCAGTTTGAGTGCAGAAAGTATGGAAGACTGAACAGCCCAGGTCCCCCTGAGAACCTGACCATGTGTTAGTTATATCTGGCACTTGCAGCTCAGTACCAGAGTTAGAAGTACTGTGAGCTTAATATTCGGGGGGCCCCTTTGGGGACAAGGGCCCAGTTTGTTCCCGTAACGCTGGCCCTGATCTTGCTGACCCACTGAAATAAAGTTATCAAGTTATTTATACCGCACAAGGAATGCAGTTAAAACAAACCCCTATAATAATGTTCAATTGCAGATTTTTTTTTTTATCTTCCCCCTAATAATAAAATAATAAAAGTTATTTAATACATTATATGTACCCCAAAAAACACAAAGGGGGAAAAATGTCCTTAATGCTAAAATGAGTTATGTCATTAAGGGGTTAAAATGCACTTCAGTCACCCGAGTTGTGCGCCAGCTATATTTTCTTTAGACATAATTTCAATATTTACAATAAAAATAGTGACACATTCAGGCAGGTTTTTCTAATTTTAATGTGATTGTTGGGGGAGTCCTAAGCAGATATTCACCCATAGAAGCAATAAATGAAACATATTACATGTATTTTCTGGCTACAGACAAATGTGTAACATATGTTAAAATGGTTGCTGTAAATATGTCACCACTAGATAAGCCACCAGCTGTGTAAATTGTCATTTTGTCACTTATAGCAGCTGAGAGATGTCCTTTTGTGTGTGGGTCAGAAGGATCTGGATTTTTCTTTGGAGTCGAGCAAGACTCCATTCACAATGTTTGTAAAGGCACCAGGTCAGACATGAGCAAACAGTGTCCTAGCCTGAGGCCACCTTCCTCCTCATAGCCATTGCAATTTATTCTAATAGGGCGAACCAGTAACTGATGCACCCCCAGTTATTAGATGTTATCAGTTTACATGTGCAGCAATTTTAAAATTCCATTAAAACCTGGACCGTAAGGGTGACTACAGTAAAATTCCTTTCTCCAAAATGTCACAGGTCAGGGCACTATGAGATTTTGAGAGTTGTTTTGATTAAGACTTATTCAGACGGCCATATGTTTTTTGCGGTCTGTATTATTATAATATATAATGGCCCCCTCCGTATTATTAGGATATATAATGGCCCATTATATATCCTAATATTACAGAGGGGCCATTATATATTATAATAATACAGGGGGGGTCATTATATATAGTAATTATACAGAGGGTCCATTATATATCCTAATATTACAGAGGGGTCATTATATATAATAATTATACAGAGGGGCCATTTTATATATAATAATAATACAGAGGGGGCCATTATATATTATACAGAGGGGGCCATTATATATAATAATAACTAATAATAATAAAACTCTGCAGAGATGAGACGCGGCTGAAAGAAGGTGTCATGGCGGTCTTATCTCCGAATGAAGACGCTGAGGAAAGTCTACATCACAGGAGACATCACTGGATGGATGAGGTATGTGGTGCTGTATTCTCCTGTATATTTTGTAGTGATGTATGTAATGTCCAAACACATATTTGTTTCACGGTAGGGTTGGGGGGTGGATTGAGAATTTGGCCCACCCTGCCGCATCCTGGCCCCAGACTTCAGGTCACACTGTGTGTGTGTTCTGAATTCTGGGGCCTTATACCCATCTACTAAATCATCTGTACTTAGAGAGTTACCACCATGTTATCTGTGGTGTTATATAGGACTGCTATATTATTTTTAAAAGGGGCGTGTCCACAGGTTGGGAGGGGCGCAATAAATGGCTTGCCCCGGGTGCTGGCAACCCACGCTACGACACTGGTTATGCCCACACTGTCCCCTTCATAGCAGTAATGCCCACATTGTGCCTCTCACAGTAGTAATGCCCACATATGCCTCCTTCACAAAAGCTATGGCCAGATATGTGTGCAGTACGCAGCCCTGCAGGGTGAGCGAATGTGAGGTCACAGGGGTAGTTAACAAACCGAGGGTTGCTCTTGGTATTCACAGTATTTATATACCCTGGGCAGGTGTATAGCAGTGATGGAGAGGCTGGCACATGGATCCTCTGGGGCACTCTGTGTATAGGGACCAGGCCAGGTGGTAGGTGAGGTGCCCTGGGTGTTGTAGGTTTAGTGTGCCTGTTGCAAGATCACTTATAGTTCGTGACGTCAGTGCCGGTAACGGTGGCACACCGATTTATTGTAGGAATAATTGAGGTACACAAAGTTGCAGTGAACCACAACTTCTTTTACTGAACAGTTCAACTATTTACAGTCCTCAGTTAGTTCCATATGCATAATGTTGAATACAGGCAGGCTTGACATAAATGGCAGGCAAAGTCTTTGCAAGATACTCAGAGGGAAAAACACTTATAGATCAGGCTGCACTTTTCTCAGTTCCTGTCTGGCTTTCACCAAGGCCTATATGCCCTATTGCTGGCTTTATCCTTGGGTAGGGAAAACTTCCTCTGGTATATATCTTGCTTTAAATATCCTTCTGCCCTTCAGCTTTCTATTTGGCTGGATAAAAGTGGCTCTGCTCTGTACTTTTAAAGGTGCTATAAATCCTCAGGAGGTACCTTCTTCCCCTGGAGGCAAGCTAGGAGCCTGGGCTATCTAGCTGCATGTCAGAAGCTGCTCCTCAGCTCCTGCCTGGCTGAAGTGACTCTTGGCTTCTGACCACACCACCCCCTCCCTGAACAAGACCTGACTATATATACTAGGGGGTTCCCTAGCTCCCTCTACTGCCTAGGAGGAGGAACTACACCCCTAACAGGCCTGGTACACAGGGAATAACATAAATAACATGACAATATACATTACAATGCAATATAAAATACAATGACCATGTTCCACAGGAGGTGGAGAACAACGTGACCCAATTGACCATTGAGTAGTGCCCACATTTACAGAGTGGGACACTACATGTGCCTCCTTTACAGTTGCTATGCCTAGATATGCCCCCTCACAGCAGTTATGCCCATGTATGTGCACACTCACAGTACTTATGCCCAGATATGTGCCCTCCCACAGTAGCTATGCCCAGATGTGCCCCCTCACACTAGTTATGCCCAGATATTTTATTTATTTATTTTATGCACTTATATAGCACTACTATATTCCGCAGCGCTTTAAAGACATTAGCATCCAACTGTCCTCAATGGGGCTCACAATCTAAGGTCCCTATGAGTATGTCTTTGGAGTGTGGGAGGAAACCAGAGTACCCGAAGGAAACCCACGCAAACACGGGGAGAACATACAAACTCCATGCATATGTTGTCCATGGTCGGATTCGAACCTAACCACTGAGCCACCGTGCTGCCCCATGTGCCCCTCACAGTAGTTATGTCCAGATATGTGCCCCCTCATAGTAGTTATGCCAAGATAAATGCACCCTCGCAGTAGATATGTGAAGACATGTGCACCCTTGCAGTAGATATGCCAAGATATGTGCCCCCTTCACAGTAGATATGCTAAGATATGTGCCCCTCACAGTAGATATGCCAAGATATGTGCCCCTTCACAGTAGGTATACCAAGATATGTGTGACCTGACAGTAGATATGCCAAGATATGTGCTCCTTCACGGTAGCTATGCCAAGATATGTGCCCCCTTCACAGTAGCTATGCCAAGATATGTGCCCCTTCAAAGTAGCTATGCCAAGATATGTGCCCCTTCAAAGTAGCTATACCATATGTGCCCCTTCACAGTAGCTATGCCAAGACATGTTCCCCCTTCACAGTATCTATGCCAAGATATGTGCCACCTCATAGTAGATATGCCAAGATATGTGCCCCCTCACAGTAGATATGCCCAAATATATGCCATCTTCACCGTAGTTATGCCCAGAATTGTGCCCCCTTCACAGTAGCTATGCCAAGATATGTGCCACCTCATAGCAGATATGCCAAGGTATGTGCTCCCTCACAGTCGATATGCAACGATATATGTTTCCTTCACAGTAGCTATGCCAATGTATGTGCTCCTTCACAGTAGATATGCCCAGATATCTGCCCCCTTCTCAGGAAGTGAAAAAAACAAACAGTAAATACTCACCAAGTTCCTCCCATGATCTGCACTCCCCAGCAGCAGCAGGATACTGTGACATATGGTGCTGTGTGTAGGAGAAGGAGGAGCAGACCAGCAGCTCGATGTGTGAGGACATGAGTGGGAGTGGCTCCCTGCATCACCATTACAATCAGCTGTGCTTTGGGCCCCTCCAGGAGCAGTGGGCTCCAGCACTTACCCCGGGTAAACCGGGTGCTGATGCCATCCTTGTGCTCAGCTCCCCCTGCTCTATAACATGCTACCTGTAGATTAATCTTCATTTTCATGGTGACAGGTTCTCTTTAAATGTCAATAGTGTAGCTTCCTTCCAGCAGGTGTAACTACAGTATTCATATGTATTATCTGCTGCATCATCTCTTACATTACTATTGTAATACTTTGCGGCTTCAGAAATCCTTGATAATCCAACGATGGATAGATATTAATACTCATCCCATTATTTTAATAGGATTCAAGAAAGATTGCATCAGTAATTGTCTGTCATTGCAATTCATGTTCTAATGGACAGAGAAAGTAGCACTTCCATCTGACATTTCATCCATTCGTGTAACTAAATGGAATGACAGATACTGTTGATATAACGAATATCAATTATGACATCCATTTTTTTTAAAGTTGATTGATTTCAATGTTAAAATTGATGGATTGTATAATGGAGAAAGAGGAGATGGAAAACTAGGCCACTTTTTTTTTTTTTTGCAAACATTACACATTTAGTGCGAACACAGTCTTATATATGTGTTCATTTGCACTGGATTTTATACAGTTAGGCTGCATTCACACAACCATTTTTGTAACGGCTGGCACACGCCCGTTTTCAGAGCCGCTTAACCTCTATAGGGCTACTCACATGGCGTTTTTTTTAGGACGTGTCTTATTGTTGGCTATTTCATGGCCTGATGGACCCCACTGAGATCAATGGGTCAGTTTTAAAAATCTTTTAGACAGGAATGCTTCCATGTAATGGCCATGAAACATTGGTACACTGTAAAAAAAAATATCCATTTAGGGGTGTGAGACAGTGACAGATCTCACACAGGTTAAAGGCAAGGAAGGGGTGGATAGTGCGGTCCACATCCCTATTCCACCACAGGTGAGAACAGCTGGAGGTGCTCGGGCTGGCATAAAGCACCTCCCAGGGTGCCAGTAAGGGGGGAGTGTGTTACCCGTGGACAGAGACCTGGAGGCTCTGTGAGTGTGGTCTCGGATGGACAAGGCTGAGGGACCACGAGGCTGGGAGATAGCCTGGAGTTGAGGCCATAGTCAGGTGGACTAATGAGCCTCAATCCCCCACAAGTATACTGTGCTCTGTACAGCCAGGAGGCTGTGGGACAGGGGCAGACTGACAACTCATGGGGCCCCCGCGCAATAGGAGATTATGGGGCCCCTGTGTCTCTGCCCACCCTCAAGCCACACCCACACACACAGCCACACCCACATATCGCACCCCCCACATCACCTACACATGGTACAGAATTTCTCTTCACTATGTTCAAAATAAAAGTTAATTATAGTTAATGGGGCCAGCGGGCATTCTGTCTGCATCCAGCAGTGCCGGATGCAGTAAATTCCAGCAGGCTGTTCTGGAACAGCCTGCAAGAATCACTAACGCATATGTGAAGGCAGCCTAATACAGTGCACATACCTCTTATATCCAGTGACGTCTCCTTTGATGTAGATGTTCTCTTTCTTCATCTTCTCCATTCAGACCAGACCGCCATGATGATTTCTTTCAGCCATCTCTCATCTCTGCAGAGTTTGACAGACAGACATCCTAGTTTCCTACTTTTCCTCCCACCTTCTCAACATCCCATCATGCATCATTAATACTGAGACGCTGTGCCCCCCAAAACTATACTGTAGAAACAGATAAACCCCCTGAAAATACTAGTTAAACACAGATAGCGCCCCCTTCAATAATTTTTGGAACACAATGCTCTAAAAAATAACTGCACCCAGCAAATAGTGCCCCTGACACTAATAGTGTAACCATAATGTCCCCCAAAAATAACTGTGCTAAGCTGATACTGTGCCAGGGTGCCCCCACAGTAATAGTGCTCCCCAAAATCCCAGCAATAGTAATAATTCTGTGCCAGAGTGCACTTAGTAGTAATAGTGCTCCTACAGTGCCCACAACAGTAATTGTGTCCCAGAAGTAATAATGCTCCCATAGTCCCCCAGTTGTAATAAAGCCCCCTTATAATGTGCGCCAGTACAAAAAATGCCCTGTTGTGTGCCAGTAAAAAAAACTAACTCCTCTTAGTGCCCCCAGTAGAGCCAATGTCCCCAGAGTGTCCTCATGTGATCAAATGACTCGTACTACAAAAAACTACTACAAAAAACACTTATTGCCCCCAGTTGAGCTAAGGTGCCCATAGTGCCCCTATATTTTGTGCCAGTATAAAATACTCCTATATAGTGCCCCCCAGAAGATGCCCCCATAGTGCTCCTCCCCGTCCCCATAGTGCCCTTCATAATGTGCCAGTATAAAATGCCCCTATAGACTGCCCTACATAGATGCCCCCATAATGCTTCTCTTCCCCCTTCCCCATAGTGGCACCAAAATGGGTGCCAGTATTAAATGCCCCTATATGATGCCCCCATAGTGCTCTTCTCCCACACTTCTCCATAGTGCCCCCCCATAATGCATGCCAGTGTATATAGGGCCCCCAGTAGAAGCCCCCATAATGCCCCCCATAATATTTGCCAGTATATAGAGCCCCTAGTAGATGCCCCCATTGTGATCCTTCCCCCCCTTCTCCATAGTGCCACCCCATAATGTGCTAGTATATAGGGCCCTCATTAGATGCCCCCATAGTGCTCCTTCCCCCCTTATCCATAGTGCCCCCCCATAATGTGCCAGTATATAGGGGCCCCCCCATAGATGCCCCCATAGTGCTCTTCCCCCTTCTCCATAGTGCCCCCATAATACTCCAGTATATAGGGCCCCCCAATAGATGCCCCTTATAATGTGCCAGTATATAGGAGCCCCCAATAGATCACCCATAGTGCTACTTCCCCCCCTTCTCCATAGTGCCCCCCATAATGTGCCAGTATATAGAGGCCCTCATAGTGCTCCTTCCCCCCTTCTCCATAGTGCCCCCCCCATAATGTGCCAGTATATACGGGCCCCCCATAGATGCCCCCATAGTGCTCTTCCCCCTTTTCCATAGTGCACCCCATAATGTGCCAGTATATAGGGGCCCCAATAGATGCCCCCATAGTGCCCCCCCATAATATGCCAGTATATAGGGGCCCCCAATAGATGCCCCCATAGTGCTCTTTCCCCCTTCTCCATAGTGCCCCCCATAATGTGCCAGTATATAGGAGCCCCCAATGGATGCCCTCATAGTGCTCCCTCCTTCTCCATAGTGCCCCCATAATACACCAGTATATAGGGCCCCCCAATAGATGCCCCTTATAATGTGCCAGTATATAGGAGCCCCCAATAGATCCCCCATAGTGCTACTTCCCCCCTTCTCCATAGTGCCCCCCCATAATGTGCCAGTATATAGAGGCCCTCATAGTTCTCCTTCCCCCCTTCTCCATAGTACCCCCCATAATGTGCCAGTATATAGGGGTCCCCAAATTGCTCCTCCCCCCCTTCTTGCCATACTATACTAAAAATAATTAACTGGAGTCTCACAAGCGCTCATCTCTCCCTTGCCGCTGCCACTGCCGCCGGGCCCCCTAGTGGCCGCGAGCCCTCGGTCCATGACCGAGGGCCCGAATGGTCAGTCCGCCCCTGCTGTGGGACATTGGCTGGGAAAGCCGCATAGGTTCACGTGTGTGTGAACTATGACTTATTAGGTGAGTCAGGAATACTGTGTTTGGTTAGAGCCTGGATGTGTGAATGTTTGTTTGTTTTGCTTTTGCTTGTGTGCCACAATAAATGCACTGTTTGGACCTTAAACCTGGTGTCTTGAAGCCGTATCTATGAGGAAGATCCCCTGAAAGAAAGCTACCCCTCACAGTTTGTGTCGGATGCAGGCAAGAGGGCACCAGCGCCGTGTCCGTGCAAGAGGGCTTGACAACAGGTTGCTAAGGGCACCAGTAAGCATTGTCCGTGAGGAGTGCTGCGGAAATTGCTGTACAGAAAGTGAAGTGTTGCTGGGAGCAGAACGAGCAGGTGCTGCTGACTTCTGCTGTAAGGCTGTGTAGAGCTTAAAGGGCCAGTAGCCTTAATTTAAAGAGACTGACCTTGGAAAAATGTTTGTGGTCTCTGATTAAATGGACTTGCGTGCTGAAAGTCTGTTGTCATGGGTCTCGTGGAGGAATATGCCAGACGGTGGTCGCATATAAAACAGGGAGAAACCCTGGCCAAGGAGATGGGATATGCCCCATGGAAATTGCTGTGCTTGAATCTAGAGCAGGAGGCTTTGGAGGCACAGCTGCTGATGGCGCTGGAGAGAGAGGATTCAACGCTGAATGGACACTTTGTTAAAGTCCAAGGTGTCTGTGATGGACCTGGAGGTTTGGAGGAAAGGCTGATGTGTGCCGTTGTGAAGGGCAACCGACGGGAAGAAAGTGAGATGGAGAGCAGTGCACCTCTCAAGAATACAAGTGTTTATGGCCAGTGTGCAGCGAGTCCTGGAGAGGATGTGCGGAGGAGCCGTGATGCGGTTGCTAGGTGTGACCAACCACGACAGCATGCAGCTGTCCAGCAGTTATGGAGCGGAGAAAGTATTTCATATTCTGCAGCTGGAGATCCCAAAGAAAGGTCTCCAGAGAGTGTGACTCCCCGCCTGGAAGGAGGCCGGAGTCAAGGCGTTTCTCGTGGGAACCACTGCAGTGAAGAGTCTGCAGGTGATCGTGGGATGGAGGATCCAGGTTCATCATCTCCCGGGACTGCCGAACCCGTGACAACAATGGGTAAGAGTGTTCCAATTATTCCGTGTGTTGCAGAGGGTCGGGTCATCCTGCTTCAGACCAGCCCGGTGGCTGAGAACTATGTGCGGGACATTCATGGGGATAGCATGAACTGTCCGGTGGCTCTCACTGAGTGTGAGACTCCAGTGTGATCTGGGACTTGTGAACTTCGTGATGCAGTTTCACGTATATATGATGTGTTATTGGGGCTTGATATCGTTTTGTTGCTGTGGGGTAAGGTAGACACTTCTGCAGATACTCTTCCTGTTCCTTTAAGTGAAGGTCTAAGGGAGCTGCACATTGACCTCCATGGGGAAAGAATATTGACCATTGAAAACAATGGTGCTGATAAAGTGCAAAGTGATGGTGCCAAGAGTGCGGAAATGCATAATGAAAATGTGATGTCATATGAAATATGTGGTGACAGTGACATGCCTTTTCCGTTGCAGGATGTGGTCAGGGGAATAGTGCTCCCTTGGGAAAAAATTATAAAGAATGCAGAAATGCTGATAAATGTTGAGAGCACACAGCTGGGGGAACCCACTGTATAAAATGTGCAGGAAAATGTGGCAGTACTAGAGGGTGTACCACATGTACCAGAGGTGGATAAGCAGTCTCCACCGTGTTCTATGGTTACTAAGGAAGTGTCCAATGTGGGGATTAGCTCATCTGTGGCCCTAGAGGTCAGAGCTGATAATGGCATGAGCGGTTTATGTGACGGATGTGCTGTGACCGATAGCAACTTGGAGAGTGAGGCTGCCATGTCAAAGTCTGGTAAAACAAAGGTAGGCCTCATGCACACGACCGTATTTTTTGCGGTCCGCAAAAACGGGTTCCGTTTTGCCGTGATCCGTGACCGTTTTTTCGTCCGTGGGTCTTCCTTGATTTTTGGAGGATCCACGGACATGAAAAAAAAGTCGTTTTGGTGTCCGCCTGGCCGTGCGGAGCCAAACGGATCCGTCCTGAATTACAATGCAAGTCAATGGGGACGGATCCGTTTGACGTTGACACAATATGGTGCAATTTCAAACGGATCCGTCCCCCATTGACTTTCAATGTAAAGTCAGGAGTTAATATACAATAGGATCGGAGTTTTCTCCAATCCGATGGTATATTTTAACTTGAAGCGTCCCCATCACCATGGGAACGCCTCTATGTTAGAATATACCGTCGGATTTGAGTTACATCGTGAAACTCAAATCCGACAGTATATTCTAACACAGAGGCGTTCCCATGGTGATGGGGACGCTTCAGGTTAGAATATACTAAAAGAACTGTGTACATGACTGCCCCCTGCTGCCTGGCAGGTGCTGCCAGGCAGCAGGGGGCAGCCCCCCCCCCCTGTAGTTAACACATTGGTGGCCAGTGCGGCCGGCCCCCCTCCCTCCCCTGTAGTTAACTCGTTGGTGGCCAGTGGGCCCCTCCTCCCTCCCCTGTAGTTAACACATTGGTGGCCAGTGCGGCCGGCCCCCCTCCCTCCCCTGTAGTTAACTCGTTGGTGGCCAGTGGGCCCCTTCTCCCTCCCCTGTAGTTAACTCGTTGGTGGCCAGTGGGCCTTCTCCCCTCCCTCCCTCTCCTAATTAAAATCTCCCCCCCTATCATTGGTGGCAGCGGAGTGTACCGATCGGAGTCCCAGTTTAATCGGTGGGGCTCCGATCGGTAACCATGGCAACCAGGACGCTACTGCAGTCCCGGTTGCTATGGTTACTTAGCAATTTGTAGAACCATTATACTTACCTGTGAGCTGCGATGTCTGCGTCCGGCCGGGAGCTCCTCCTACTGGTAAGTGACGTCCGGCCGGGAGCTCCTCCTACTGGTAAGTGACGTTCGGCCGGGAGCTCCTCCTACTAGTAAGTGACATGACCTGTCACTTACCAGTAGGAGGAGCTCCCGGCCGGACGTCACTTACCAGTAGGAGGAGCTCCCGGCCGGATGCAGACATCGCAGCTCACAGGTAAGTATAATGGTTCTACAAAATGCTAAGTAACCATGGCAACCGGGACTGCAGTAGCGTCCTGGTTGCCATGGTTACCGATCGGAGCCCCAGCGATTAAACTGGGACTCCGATCGGTACACTCCGCTGCCACCAATGATAGGGGGGGGAGATTTTAATTAGGAGGGGGAGGGAGGGGAGAAGGCCCACTGGCCACCAACGAGTTAACTACAGGGGAGGGAGGGGGGGCCCACTGGCCACCAACGAGTTACCTACAGGGGAGGGAGGGGGGCCAGCCGCACTGGCCACCAATGAGTTAACTACAGGGGAGGGAGGGGGGCCCACTGGCCACCAATGAGTTAACTACAGGGGAGGGAGGGGGGGGGCGGCCGCACTGGCCACCAATGTGTTAACTACAGGCAGCAGGGGGCAGTCATGTACACAGTTCTCAGTATATTCTAACCTGAAGCGTCCCCATCACCATGGGAACGCCTCTGTGTTAGAATATACTGTCGGATCTGAGTTTTCACGAAGTGAAAACTCAGCTATGAAAAAGCTTTTATGCAGACGGATCTTCGGATCCGTCTGTATAAAAACTAACCTACGGCCACGGATCACGGACACGGATGCCAATCTTGTGTGCATCCGTGTTCTTTCACGGACCCATTGACTTGAATGGGTCCGTGAACCGTTGTCCGTCAAAAAAATAGGACAGGTCATATTTTTTTGACGGACAGGATACACAGATCACTGTCTCGGCTTCAAAACGGTGCATCTTCCGATTTTTCCACGGACCCATTGAAAGTCAATGGGTCCGCGAAAAAAAACGGAAAACGGCACAACGGCCACGGATGCACACAACGGTCGTGTGCATGAGGCCGTAGTTGGTGGTTGCTAGTGGCAACCAGGAGATGAACGTGTCTGACAAGATGAGTGGCAAGTCTGTGAGCTTGGTGTGGGAACAGAGAATACCAAATGGTGACTGTATGCTGAAAGGGTGTATAGAACTATTGATGAGTCATGGAGGGACCTCTGTGGAGGCCACTGATAAATGTGTAAACCGATGTCAATGCTGATAAACCGGTGTCAATGCTGAGAGAGAACCTGAGTTGGTCTTGGTGATAAACTGGGCTCTGCTGCCCTGGTTGTGGAAAAACAAGGGGAAAACTGTGGTTGATGGAGATGCCCCCTTACCAGTCTCCCGTGGTTATGCAGGTGTTCACCCTCACGGGCTTGAACAAAGGGGGGGTGCATGTGAGACAGTGACAGGTCTCACACAGGTTAGAGGCAAGGAAGGGGTGGATAGTGCGATCCACACCCTTATTCCACTACAGGTGAGACTAGCTGGAGGTACTCAGGCTGGCATAAAGCACCTCCCAGGGTGTCAGTAAGGGTGGGGTGTTACCTATGGACAGAGGCCTGGAGGCTCTGTGAGTGTGGTCTTAGGCTAGGTCTACACGACATTTTGTTGCACTAATGTCGCGTGACAATTTTTATAATGGCAGTCTATGGTGTCGCACTGCAACATGCAACTGCGATGCAACAGTCGCAGAAAATCTATTTGAGATGGATTTTTCTGCGACTGTTGCGTCGCAGTCGCAACATGTTGCAGTGCGACACCATTATTATTATTATTATTTATTATTAAAGCGCCATTCATTCCATGGTGCTGTACATATGATGAGCGGTGCACATACATAATACAGACAATTGCACTAATCATAAACAAGACAAGTTACAAACTGGTACAGAAGGAGAGAGGGCCCTGCCCGTGAGGGCTTACAATCTACATTGTATGGGAGAAGGACACAGTAGGTGCGAGTTAAGTTGGTCATGGCGGTATAGAGGCAGCAGGGTCACTGGTTGTAGGCTTGTCTGAGGAGGTGGGTTTTCAGGTTTCTTTTGAAGGATTCCAATGTAGGTGAGAGTCTGATATGTTGGGGTAGCGAGTTCCAGAGTATGGGGGATGCACAGGAGAAATCTTGGAGTCGATTGTGGAAAGAGGCAATAAGAGGAGAGGAGAGTAGGAGGTCTTGTGAGGATCGGAGAGTGCGTGTGGGGATGTATCGGGAAAGTAGCTCAGAGATGTAGGGAGGCGACAGGTTATGGATGGCCTTGTATGTATTTGTTAGTACTTTGAAGTGAATTCGCTGGGCAATGGGGAGCCAGTGAAGGGATTGGCAGAGGGGAGAGGCAGAGGAGTAATAGGGTGAGAGGTGGATTAGTCGGGCAGCAGAGTTGAGGATAGATTGGAGGGGTGCGAGAGTGCTAGATGGAAGGCCACAGAGGAGAATGTTGCAGTAGTCTAGGCGAGAGATGATGAGGGCATGTACAAGAATTTTCACAGATTCAAAGTTAAGGAAAGCACGGATGCGGGAGATGTTTTTGAGTTGGAGGCGGCAGGTGGTGGAAAGTGCTTGGATGTGGGGTCTGAAGGAGAGGGCAGAATCCAAGGTCACTCCAAGGCAGCGTACTTTGTTGACCGGGGAGAGTGTGCAGCCATTGATCATGATAGATAGGTCTGTTGAGGGGGTTGAACAAGATGGGGGAAAGATTATGAATTCTGTCTTATCCATGTTAAGTTTTAGAAAGCGAGAGGCGAAGAAGGATGATATAGAAGATAGACATTGTGGGATTCTTGATAGTAAGGTGGTACCAGAGAGGTAGATTTGCGTATCGTCAGCGTAGGAGTGATACTGAAAGCCATGGGACTCTATGAGCTGTCCCAGGACAAAGGTGTAGATAGAGAAGAGCAGGGGTCCTAGGACAGAGCCTTGCGGGACACCAACAGAGAGGGAATGAGACGAGGAGGTGGTGCGAGAGTGGGAGACGCTAAACGTCCGGTCTGTGAGGTATGATGTGATCCAGAAGAGGGCCAGGTCGGTGATGCCAAGAGATGAGAGAGTTTGCAACAGAAGGGAGTGGTCAACAGTGTCGAAGGCAGAGGACAGGTCAAGGAGAAGGAGGACAGAGTACTGTTTCTTGGTTTTGGCTGTCAGTAGGTCATTGGTGACTTTGGTAAGGGCAGTCTCGGTCGAGTGGTGGGGTCGGAAGCCAGATTTTAGGCGGTCAAAGAGGGAGCAGGAGGAGAGGTGGGAGGACAGTTCTGAATGGACATGTTGTTCAAGTAGCTTTGAGGCATACGGAAGAAGTGATATGGGGCGATAACTGGACAAGGAAGATGGGTCAAGTGAAGGCTTTTTGAGGATGGGTGTAATGGTAGCATGTTTAAAAGCAGAGGGGAAGACACCAGAGTTTAGTGATAGATTGAAGATATGAGTTAGGGCTGGGATAAACACTGTGGTGAGGTTAGGGATGAGGTGGGATGGGATTGGGTCAAGTGCACAGGTGTTCAGATGAGATTTGGAGAGTAGAGTGGAGAGTTTTTCTTCTGTAATGGTGGAGAAGCGGGTTTTGGGAGAAGAGGACCGAGCCGTTGTGTAGAGGGTCTGTGGGGACTGTGTAGTGAAGCTTTCTCTGATGTTGACTATCTTTTGTTTGAAATATTTGGCAAAGTCCTCAGCTGAGAAGAGAGGAGAGGGTGGGGGCGCTGGGGGGCGGAGAAGGGAGTTAAAAGTGCTAAAAAGTTGTTTAGGGCTGTGTGACAGGGAAGATATGAGAGATGAGAAGTAGGCCTGTTTTGCATCAGCGAGTGAGGATTTAAATATGAGGAGGGATTGCTTGTATGCGGTGAAATGATCATTTGAATGGGATTTCTTCCATTGCCGCTCAGCAGCCCTGGAAGCTTGTCTGAGTTTTTTGGTCAGGTTGGTGTGCCAGGGTTGTCTGTTGATTTTTCGGGTTTTGTTGTGTGTGAGGGGGGCAACAGTGTCCAGAGCTGTACTTATTGTGTTGTTATATAGGGTGGTAGCAGCTTCTGGGTCTAGGAGGGAGCAGATGGTAGAGAGTGAGAGAAGAGAGTCGGAAAGCAAGCGAAAGTCGAGATGTTTAAGGTTCCTGCGGGGGTGTGTTAGTGTGTGGACCGGGGGAGCAGCAGAAGAGACCAGTGAACAGAAGGTGAGTAGGTTGTGGTCGGATAGGGGGAGAGGCGAATTAGAAAGGTTAGATAGGGAGCAGAGGCGGGTAAAGATCAGATCCAGAGTGTGACCATCTCTGTGGGTGGGAACTGAAGACCACTGTGATAGGCCGAAGGAGGAAGAGAGTGACAGGAGTTTAGAGGCGGCCGAGTGGCAGGTGTCAATAGGGATGTTGAAGTCACCCATGATGATAGTGGGGATGTCGGCAGAAAGAAAGTGTAGTAGCCAGGTGTTAAAGTGGTCAAGAAAGATGGTGGCTGGGCCTGGAGGGCGGTAAATGACGGCTACTTGAAGGTTGGAGGGAGAGTAGATGCGAACAGAGTGTACTTCAAATGAGGTGAGCGTAATGGAGGGTGGCAGTGGAATTGGGCTGTAGGAGCAGGTGTCTGATAGGAGGAGACCAACTCCTCCACCATGTTTGCAGCCGGGGCGGGGGGTGTGAGTGAATTGAAATCCACTATAAGAGAGTGCAGCAGGGGAGGAGGTGTCTGAGGGTGTCAGCCATGTTTCAGTGAGACCCAGAAAGGAAAGGTTTTGAGAGATGAAAAGTTCGTGAATGTACGACAGTTTGTTATAGACAGAGAGCACGTTCCATAATGCTCCTGCAAGAGGAGCCAAAGGAGCAGGGGTCAGAGGAATGGTTATTAGGTTTAAGGGGTTGCAGAACTTTGTAGAAGGAGATTTGTAGTGGGACATGGAGGTGATAGTGGGGATTTGCTGAGGGGGTCCTGGATTTGGAGAGATATCACCAGCAGTAAGGAGAAGCAGAGAAAGTGTTAATAGATGAGAATAAGAGAGGGCATGAGGTGTATGCGTGTGTTTGGGAAGGAAGTGTTTTATGTTGGTAAACAGGTTTGTGCAAGCTGTCAGATGAGAAGGTAAGATGTAGGAAGAGATGAATAGTTCCTTGCTGGGTGAATGAATGTGGGGGTATTTCAGGAGGTGTTGGAAAAGTGGGAACAGTAAGATGAAAAATTGAAACATTGTTTGCATTAACTATGTCTGTAATTACCTGTGATCCCCTTCTGGTCCAATTCTGGTATAATTCAGTATGTGCACTTAAGAGTGGCACTTGAGAGATGTGGCATATGGAAAGACCTAAGGACTTAGATTTATACCACTCAGTGTTCAATCAGGTGTGACCAAGAGGGGAGGGGGCTACATATGGCCTAATCAAGGGGCACCAGATACAGGGGTGAAATAGTCAATGCAAACAAATACTCAATAAATCTAGCAGGGAAGGAGACATTAATACTTCAGAAAAGACATACCAGGATTTAGAAGGAGAGATGAGAGGGGGTGGACAAGATCAGACTGTGGAAAAGCTGGGTGTAGCAGTTAGGTTCAATGCAGACATACCTGGAGATGAGAGAATTGGGTGATGGTCAGTAGGCAGTGATGACAAAGAGGATTCAATATCCATAATATTACAAGACTGCCATAGACTGCCATTATAAAAATTGTTGCGCGACATTGGTGCAACAAAATGTTGCGTGACAAATGTTGCAGTGTAGTTGTGACCCAGACCCAGACCCAGATCCAGACCCTTATTTACTTGTTTATAATAGGAGAAAGCATTCATTTTAAAACACGTGTGGCCACCTATTTAATGATTGTTGCATGCAACATTTTACTTGACCAGCTATTTTACATATTCTACGGCAGTCCTGTTACAATCCCCCCTCCCCCAATGAGCCTTTCGACCAAATAATAAAAATATTTATAAAATCTCACCCATATGCTGCAAAAAAAATAAATAATCTGCAATGTAAAATCGATAATAAAGATCAACTACAAACAAACATATTTCACATGAAAACTTACAATTGCTTGGCCCTTGGGGATCAAACACCACTTAACCACTTTGGCTGGGGGGGCTCGGTGGAGCTGATGTTGTGTTTTATCCTAATGAGAAAGATTTCATAATAAGGATTTGGAGAATGGGCAGAGGGATAGCAGAGCAGAGAGAGGCCGGTGCTGCTACTAGGGGGTCATACCATAGGGGATTAATAATGCCCCCCCCCCAGTAGTTATAATTCTCCATATAATGTGCAAAACATACCCCTTTGTAATGCCCCCAGTTGAGCTAATGTTACCATAATGTGCCAATATAAAATACCCCTTCTCAGTGCCCCCTTAGATGACCCCATAGTGCTCCCCCCTTCCCCATAGTACCACCATAATGTGTCCCAGTATAAAATGCCCCTATACAGAGCCCCTCATATAAAATACCCCTTCTTTTTAGCCTCAGTAGATGCCCCTATAGTGCCACCCAATAATCTGCCAGTAATAAGTGCCCCAATAGATGCCCCCAATCATGTGCCAGTAAGATGCGCCCCCATAGATGCCCCCAATCATGTGCCAGTAATAAGAGCCCCCCACCATCATGTGCCAGCAGCCAGAGCCCCCCCATATCATGTGCCAGTAGCCCCCCTATCATGTGCCAGTAGCCCCCCTATCATGTGCCAGTAGCCCCCCCTATCATGTGCCAGTAGCCGCACTTATGTGCCAGTAGCCGCCCCTTATCATGTGCCAGTAGCCGCCCCTTATCATGTGCCAGTAGCTGCCCCTTATAAAAAAAAAACACTTATACTTACCTCCAGCGATGCGATGCAGGCCTCTACCGGCCTGTGTCTCTCGCTATACGGCTCAGGCGGCGCGATGACGTCATCGCGCCGCCTGCACCGTCCTCTGATAGGCTGCCAGCACAAGGCCGGCAGCCTATCAGAGGAACAGGAGGGGACACACCTCTCCCTCCCCTGCCGTAGCATAGACATCTGTATCGCCGTCCTGAGGATGGCGATACAAATGACTATGGAGATGAGCGCTTCCACAATGGAAGCGCTCATCTCCTGCTGTGCCCTGCCGCCGGCCGCCCCCACTTGTCACCAGGGCCACGGCCTTGCGGCACTCAGGCCTGCCGGCCTAACGGGAAATTTCCCGGTATCCCGGCAGGCCAGTCCAGCCCTGGTTGGGGGGGCCATAGTCAGGTGGACTACTGAGCCTCAATCCCCCACAAGAGACACTGGACTGGAGACAGTGGGTATACTGTGCTCTGTACAGCCAGGAGGCTGTGGGACATTGGCTGGGAAAGCTGCATGGGTTCACGTGTGTGTGATCGGTCACTTAGGTGAGTCAGCTAGACTTGACCCTCACAGTTTGAGGATTGGGGTTGGTGTGGGGGATTACTGGACATTAATGGAGGACACTATTATGGCCACTATGAAGACATCCATACAGGGGGCACTATGGGGTCATTATATATACTGGGGACACTATGGGGGCTATTATAGATACTGGGGGGCACTAAGTGGGCCACTATATGTCCAGGGGGCAACACAGAGGAGCCTTATATATACTGAGGGCACTGTGGGGGGGCATAATATATACTGAGGGCACTGTAAGGGTTGGGATTAAATAAAAAAAAAAGCCATCCAAATTCATCTGTTTTTAGTGGCCTTTTCACACTTGTGTTGTTGTTTTCTGGTATTCAGATCCAGCATGTTAGTTGCCCCTCCGTGCCCGTGCTGCATGCAGATTGCGACCCCATTCACTTGAATAGAGTCTGCCATCTGTCCGTTCCTCAAAAAGAAAGAACTTGCTCTTGAACTTGAACTGCTCTAGAACTTGTAGTGCTTCCGTAGGGTTCCGTTCCATTCCGCACAGCATCTCTGGATTTGCGGACCCATTCAAGTCTGTATGCGGGCCACAATACGGTCACGGGGGGCACATGGTCGTGTGCATGAGCCTTTAATACCAGAATAAAATGGTTCAGTTTTGTCCCCATGCATTCTGAATGGAAAGAGATCCGTTCAGGATGTCTTCCGTTCCATCAGTATTCGGTTTTGTGACCGGATACAAAACTGCTGCAAGCTGCGGTATTGTGTCCGTCATAATAACGGGAAAAAATGGATCCGGCACTGAAAACAATGGTGACAGATCAGTTTTTTTTTAGGAGCCTAAAAAACTGGATTCATCACCCATTGACTTATAATGTACTTTGTGACAGATCCGTTTATTTCCATTTTTATTTCACACAACTGCATCCTAACGGAACTGATGCATGCTGATGTACAAAATGAAAACGAATCAGTTTAATTCCGGTATTGAGATCCTATGCTGAATCTCAATATCAGAATTAACAATGCAAGAGTAAAAGTAGCCTTAGGCTGAGTTTACACGGGCGAGATTTCTGCGCGGGTGAAATGCGTGAGGTGAATGCATTGCACCAGCACTGAATCCGGACCCATTCACTTCAATGGGGCTGTGCACATGAGCGGTGATTTTCACGTATCACTTGTGTGTTGCGTGAAAATAGCATCATGCGCTATATTGTGCGTTTATCATCATAGAAGTGAATGGGGCTGCGTGAAAATCGCAAGCATCCTCAAGCAAGTGCGGATGCGGTGCGATTTTCACGCATGGTTGCTAAGATGACAGTCTATTCACTGTATTATTTTCCCTTATAACATGTTTATAAGGCAAAATAAATAGCATTCTTTAATACCCTCAATTGAGGGTTAAAAATTTTGAAAAAATTAACTCACCTCCTCCTCTTGATCGCGTAGTTGCCGATCTCTTCTTACTTCTTTAATCATGAGCTGCCGGCTAAAGGACCTGTGGTGATGTCACATCACATGGTCCATCACCGTGGTGATGGACCATGTGATGAGCTCAGTGATGTCACCACAGGTCCTTTGACAGGTCCTGAAGAAAGAACAGGAGACCGGCAGCTACGCGATCAATTGGGGGAGGTGAGTTAATTTTCTTATTTTTTTTAACCCTCAATTGACCTTGTACTAAGCATTCTGTATTAAAGAATGCTAGTATTTTCCCTTATAACCATGTTATAAGGGAAAATAATTACATCTACACAACACCGAACCCAAACCTGAACTTCAATGAAGAAGTTCGGGTCTGGGTACCACATTCAGTTTTTTATCACGCGCGTGCAAAACGCATTGAACCCGTGCAATTAAAACTGAACTACGGAACGCAATCGCAGTCAAAACTGACTGCAATTGGGTACCTACTCAGGCGGGTTTGCCGCAATGCACCCGGGACGCAACCTGAGCCAAAACATGACGCCCGTGTGAACCCAGCCTTAAACAGCTGTTAAAAACTGATACAAGACTGATGCAAAATGGTC
Source organism: Bufo bufo (assembly GCF_905171765.1). Lineage (NCBI taxonomy): Eukaryota > Metazoa > Chordata > Amphibia > Anura > Bufonidae > Bufo > Bufo bufo. The sequence goes on from NC_053389.1 coordinate 385,655,592, forward strand.
GTTAATAATGGATAAACCACCACAAATGGCTGCACACACTGATACAAAATGGCCATGAAATACTGAATTGCTATATGTCAAACTGAAAATTGGTGTATATAATACTTTAAATGTGATACAATGCAGTGTCTGTATGTACTCATTCAAAATTATGTAGGCTGTCTACATAGGAACATTCAAAAGCAAATTATTTAACACGTTGGAAGTCATTTATCATTGCTCCCTATGACAATTTTTGGCGTAAAAAAAAAGTCTGTCCACCTGCGACATTTTTACAATGTCCATGCCACTGATACTGATAGCAAGGACAGGACCATCATCCACAGCAAATTCACCAATATTTACACCTGTAAATATATTACAGCCTATATGTGGCGTCATCACTGACAGGCCAGGGGTTACACTGGAGTGGTGAGACATTTAAAGGACGAGTAATGTTTTATTAAAATTTTATACATTTTCCTGCACTATTTAAAAAAAGAAAACCCTGTTAAGACTTGTTCTACCAGTAGAAAAAAATTGTGCTAAACAGAAACATAGATAAAGTATAGTGATTCTGTAACAAAAATGTATACAGTTTTTGTTCATATACTTTGGTATCAACTGGCAACAATTATCAAAAACTCTGCTTACTGCCAATGAATAGAAATATTTATGTACAGAGGCTGAAAACTATATAATTATTGTGAAATGGTTGAGGTATAATTCTATAAAACTGGGAAACCTCACTAATGATAATGCAGGTTTGTTGTGAAATGCTAATATGAGCCATTTACATATAGATGAATATAACCTCATGCGGAAACCCAAATATGTTCAGGCTATTGCCTCACTTTCTTGGAAGTCTGCACAATGATAAAGGGTATAAGTTCACTGGCTGGGGTACAACAATCTAGCTAATTTTAAAATCACTGCAGATTAGGAAAAACAATGAACTGACAAATCATCTAAATATGTCACCTTTTACAATTTCCAGCAAAAATAATCTCAGTTGAAGCACTAAATTGTGAAACATATTTATTTCTAATGGAACAAGGTCAATTGTTTCTTAGCCACATTATTAAAAATGTCAAATGGCCGGACTGAATGTTAGTGCTCAGAACCTAGTTATAGATCAGTTTTTTCGGCTTCCTTACAGTCACATTCTTCTCACATGGTCCTTTTAGGAGTGTGTACAAGGAGTTTTTGGAATGCTTTCCTGAAGTCTCTATTAAATACTGTGTATATGACAGGATTAAGGCTGCTATTGCAGTAACCAATCCAAAAGAAAAAGTTAAAGAGAGAGTCAGAAATGCCACATCTCCCTCTACACACAGAGTCCAGACTGTACGTAAAGAAAAATGGGAACCAGCAAATAACAAAGCCTCCAATGACCACAGCCAAGACAAACGTTAACCTCTTCTCCCTGAGCTGCTGCAGGCGAGTTTGAGAGATTGAGATTGATCTTTCTCTTCTTTTCTGTCCTCTGTTAATGCTCCATGAAAGCTTTTTCACTTTTGCATGGTTGTCAGTATTTGTGGGGCCATGATGAGTTGGTTCTGAGAACTTGTGGATTGAAGATGTGCTCTCCTCCAGGTCCATTTCATCTGCATCCTGGTTGTTGTGAGGGTTGTGCTCATCAAAGTACTCCTGGTGGTAACACATACCTGGTGGAACATTGTTGCAGTCAGATAGACCATTCTTGATGTTGGACACCGTAGAAGCCCTGTGTTTGGCTACTCTATAGATCCGGCAGTATAGGAATATCATGATGATGCATGGAAGAAAGAAGGATACAGTGCTTGAAAACAAGACATACCAAGTGTCATCATTAAGATTACATCTCCATTCTTTATGGGTATTTGTTTTCAGCAGTGGTGGGAAAGAGATAACAGCAGAAACTATCCAGATAATTGCAATCATACTCTTAATTCTTTTGGGTGTGCGCTTCAGGTTGTACTTTACAGCTTTGGTAACAGACCAGTACCTGTCAATACTAATGGCACACAGATGAACAATAGAGGAGGTACAGAATAATATGTCTAAAGCAAGGTACATACTGCACCAGACATTTCCAAAGTACCAATAGCCCATGACCTCCTTGGCCAAGGAGAATGGAATGATCAAAGCCCCCACAAGAATGTCTGCTGATGCCAGAGAAACCAGGAACAAGTTCTGTGGGGCCTTAAGAGCTCGACTAGTAAATATTGCTAAGACCACCAAAATATTTCCAATAACAGTGGATAAAATGATAGCCCCCACAGCAATAATAATAAGTGTGCTCTCCCACGCTGCATAGGGCCAGCTTTTAGGTTCCTGCTGGCTGCTATTGCCCGAAAAATTGTAGCTTCCAGAGACTAAAGCTGTAAACTCCATCTTAGTCACATGTTATTGGTAAGTGAATCAACCAGATGGGTCATACAAGAAGTTCAGCAGATCTCCAGCACACCATACAACAGTAGCAGCTCGTGAGTTGTGGAAGTCAGTAGATAGCAGTATTACATTGTGTAATAAGCTTCTACTCACAGCTGTAAGCCCATCTGATGAGTTCTCCAGCCTTTCTGAAGCTCAGCACCCATTCCAGGTAGATTACAGGCTTGTTGTACAGTAGTTACAGACTTGTATACCTTTTGTGCTTTCAGTGTGCTGGCTCTTTATCTTGCTTGGCAGCAGACTGGGCACATTTCCCTCTACTTCAGATTACAGTCAGCACAGAGGGAGTAGCTGCTTGAAGTTTCTGTAGGTCTTTGTCCCAGAGGACTGCATGGAGATGAGATGACAGCCCAGGTACTAGAATTCCCCAGTTCCAGCAGAAGCCTCTAGACTTGTGCAGCACTGTATGCAAGTGATTGCTAGCTTGGAGGAAGCAGCATTCCTCCTAAGAACAGAGCAGCCTGCACCGCCCATACAAGTGGTGGGAGTGGAGCTAGCAGGCAGCCCAGTGTCAGCTCTCCACTCTGCCTACTGGTATTGAGGTGCTCATTGACACATAGGAGCATGCTGAATAATGTGCTGACTACATTGAATGTCACGTACTCTCGGTTTCACTTAAACCTTTATGTCACGCAGATGTCAAGTTCATTTTCCCTTGCATTTCTAATAATATTCACTTCCTCTGTGCAGACCCCTATAAAGGTGAATGCCCTGTGGGGACAGAGGATAATTTCTTTGGAAATATGTACATTTCCGGAGCATATTTCGGCTGAGAATCTTCCCTAACTTCCTTTTCTATGATGCATTTTGGTACGTTCTATGAGATGACAGCATATATGGAGGAAAGATGTTTACATGCAGAAATCCATGAAGTGTCATGGACTGAATTTCAACAGTGAACTACACAGTGCTGAACGTCTAAACTCTTTGAGTATGTTGACAGGGGCTAGAAAGTCTGCACTGCATTAAAGTAGCAACATGTGGATGAGATTTTAACAAATATCATACATACGCGGAAAATATTTGTGTGTAATCCACACGGAAACTGACATGCGTTAGAGATATTAAGGGAAGTTTAAATCTGTGGCATGTTAGCTTATGTTACAGATATTACCAATGCATAGGGTGAATTCCATGGCAAATCTAAATGTAAGACATGCAGATTTTGCAGTGGATTTCCCTGTAGATTCTGTGGTGAATATGTAACTAACCACACACTTTGTGTATTCCCATGTGAATATACCCTTAAACTGTTTTATAGCATCTTGGATGTGGATAGAGCAGTCATAGCCTCATAGTAAAATGGGCTCAATGGGCTCAATGCACAAACAGATAAATACATGCTTGCATTCACACACATACTCAAAGAGGTTTGCCACTTTCTGGTTATTGTTGACTAGGGCAGTTTCTAGGGAATTTTGCCAAGAGGGCGAACATTACTTGGCAGTTTTACTTAAATAAACGTTTCTTCAAACAGTTTTCACGCTTTGTCTTGGTTCCAGCAGGCTTTAGCATGAACTGGCAGGCAAACTGAATTCTGCTTTCTCTCTTTCTCTCTGCTATACTGACAGGCTAGCTTAGTAACTTTGATTCCTTCTTTATGCTGCACTCCAATCTTTAGTCTGACTTACTTTCAGCCAAGAAATAGGTTAGAGTCCTGTCAGCTCCAACATGGAGTCTAAACAAGAACAATCTAGAATTGCCACACTTCCTTCTGGTAGCAAGTAGGACTGGCCCACTTCTGTCCAAAGGGGAGAAAATGGAATGGTGAGTTCCATTCTGTCTAAGATGGCTCTGCCAGAAACGCTGCCACCTGCTGGTGAACCAGGCATATTACATGTATAACAGTTGCATAACAATATTATAGATGCACATTGTGGTGAACCTGGAATATAATTATACAGATTACATTTATGTTAGCCCATTAGAGACAGTAGCAGGGTGCAAGAGTGCACTCTGGGGTGTTGCACAATCACATCCATGTCTCATCATAGGTAAGGGTGTTGGAGTTTCTTATCATGGACAACCATTTTATGTATTTCTTTTAACAGTGTCTGTAGCTACACTTATGCAATAGATTTTTCTTCTTACTGTGGTGCAGTCCAGTGGGTGTAGTTCAGATGTTGCAGTCCAGTTGGTGTTGTTCAGGTGCTGCAATCCAGTTGGTGCGGTACAGTTGATGGTCTGGGACATCTACTCCTGATGAGGAAAAAGCAAGTATCTGTGAATATAAGAAAGAAAACACCATATAAAAATGCTTCCCATAGACTGAGTTTCAGCTAACACCAACTCTCCAGCTGAACTATACAGCTCAGTAAGCCTCCACTATGAACCGTGTTATAAGAAAACAGGAAAAATGATTGTCTAAGATTAGAAGGAAGCACATGCTGCTTCCCAGAAAAGATTTTGTCTGTCCATGGGCTGTGCCTGGTATTACAACTTAGTTCGCTTCTGTTGAATGCAAATCAGCTACAATCACATCCATATCTCATGAAGGGTGGTAGTGGTGTTTCTAATGGTGGACCAGTGGCATGCCTAAGATATTTGGCACCTGGATGTAAATGGGGCTCAGCTTTGATACCAAGCACAGATGCTATCAAATGTACACTGCTCAAAAAAATAAAGGGAACACTTAAACAACACAATGTAACTCCAAGTCAATCACACTTCTGTGAAATCAAACTGTCCACTTAGGAAGTAACACTGAGTGACAATCAATTTCACATGCTGTTGTGCAAATGGGATAGACAACAGGTGGAAATTATAGGCAATTAGCAAGACACCCCCAATAAAGGAGTGGTTCTGTAGGTGGTGACCACAGACCGCTTCTCAGTTCCTATGCTTCCTGGCTGATGTTTTGGTCACTTTTGAATGCTGGCGGTGCTTTCACTCTAGTGGTAGCATGAGACGGAGTCTACAACCCACACAAGTGGCTCAGGTAGTGCAGCTTATCCAGGATGGCACATCAATGCGAGCTGTGGCAAGAAGGTTTGCTGTGCTTACAGCCCAACACCGTGCAGGATGCTTGGCATTTTCCAGAGAACACCAATATTGGCAAATTCGCCACTGGCGCCCTGTGCTCTTCACAGATAAAAGCAGGTTCACACTGAGCACATGTGACAGACGTGACAGAGTCTTGAGACGCCGTGGAGAACGTTCTGCTGCCTGCAACATCCTCCAGCATGACCGGTTTGGCATTGGTCAGTAATGGTGTGGGGTGGCATTTCTTTGGAGGGCCGCACAGCCCTTCATGTGCTCGCCAGAGGTAGCCTGACTGCCATTAGGTACCGAGATGAGATCCTCAGACCCCTTGTGAGACCATATGCTGGTGCGGTTGGCCCTGGGTTCCTCCTAATGCAAGACAATGCTAGACTTCATGTGGCTGGAGTGTGTCAGCAGTTCCTGCAAGACGAAGGCATTGATGCTATGGACTGGACCGCCCGTTCCCCAGACCTGAATCCAATTGAGCACATCTGGGACATCCTGTCTCGCTCTATCCACCAACGTCACGTTGCACCACAGACTGTCCAGGAGTTGGCAGATGCTTTAGTCCAGGTCTGGGAGGAGATCCCTCAGGAGACCGTCCGCCACCTCATCAGGAGCATGCACAGGCGTTGTAGGGAGGTCATACAGGCACGTGGAGGCCACACACACTACTGAGCCTCATTTTGACTTGTTTTAAGGACATTACATCAAAGTTGGATCAGCCTGTAGTGTGTTTTTCCACTTAAATTTTGAGGGTGACTCCAAATCCAGACCTCCATGGGTTGAAAAATTTGATTTCCATTTTTTTATTTTTGTGTGATTTTGTTGTCAGCACATTCAACTATGTAAAGAACAAAGTATTTCAGAAGAATATTTAATTAATTCAGATCTAGGATGTGTTATTTTTGTGTTCCCTTTATTTTTTTGAGCAGTGTACATTGGACAGTACTGTAATCAGAAAGAGCTCCATACTTATGATCCAGGTGTTCCACTTTTTGTAACAAATTGGGTACAGATTGCCACTAGAGGGAGTTTAGAAACTGAACTCTTGAGCCTAATATTTAAAAGAGGTGTCTCACTTCGGCAAATGGCATTTATCATGTCGACAAAGGCACTTACTAATGTATTGTTATTATCCATATTGCCTCTTTTGCTGGCTTGATTAATTTTTCCATCACATTATACACTGCTCATTTCCATTGTTATGACCACCCTGTAATCCAGTAGCGGTGGCTGTGCTTGCACACTATAGAAAAAAATATCTCTAGTGGCTTGGACCATGGGAGTGTGCATAGTCTCGCACATTGTCCTATAGTGTGCAAGCACTGCTACTGGAATACAGAGTGGTTGTAACCATGCAAACAAGCAGAGTATATAATGTGATGGAAAAATTAATTAACCCCTTAAGGACCTCCACCGTACATGTACGGTGCTGGTGGACGTGACATAAAGACCAACACCGTACATGTATGGACGGCTGATCGGGCGGGTACAGGAGCGGCGCCCATCCTATCAGCAGCACAGACCCGGTAGTCACTGACAGCTGGGCCCCTGCTGCATATGCCAGCATCGGTGAAAACACAGATGATGACGGCGTATTAACCCCTTGTATGCTGCGTTTGAAGCTGACAGCAGCATGCAGAGGGTTTGCGGAGGGTACGGGTGCCCTCAGGGCCGGTACAAGGCAGGGGCCGAAGGAGCGGGTGCCCTGGGCGCTACCATTTGCGGACAGGAGGGGGGCGCAGGTGAAGTGCCAGCCACGGCCCCCCCTACATCATGCTGTGCCCCCCCATGTGCCCCCCCAACTAAAATGACCCCCCCCCCCCCCAAGTGAGCAGCCGCCGCCGGGCACAGGGAGATGAGCGCTTCCATTGCGCTCATCTCCATTGTAAACTGTCTGTGCCAGCGGAGGTGCAGGGGAGAGAGAGGCGTGTCCCTTCCCTTTCCTCTGATAGGCTGCAGGCAGGCACCGAAGTGGAGGAGAGGCCCCGCCCCCTAATTACTCCTGTTTACCTTTCTAAAGCTAAAGGACCTTTGATGATGTCATCACAGGTCCTGTAAGGGAACTGCACAGTGTAAAGTGTAGTTCCCAGGTTAGAACAGTGCATCTGCCAGGACCTGTGATGACATCATCTTCAACATCACAGGTCCTGCAGAATCTAGCAAAGGAACTGCACCAAAAATGGTGTAGTTCCTAGGTTTCAAAGGTACATCTGCCAGGACCTGTGATGACATCATCACAGGTCCTTCAACCCCTAACAGCAAGTATTAAAAGTTCACAAGCAGCTCTGTATTGATCCATACAGACTGGAATGGAGAGGTAAGAGGAGGTCCTCCACTTTTCATCATTTACCCCCCCCCCCCCCTCCATGCCCTGTTTTTACTCATTGCTCACTCATGTATACTACTTCAGACAGTTACCACTACCTCATGTACCTCACAGTGACTATAATGCATAACTGACCACATATTTCTATAAACACTGCATCTACAGTATTATACCTTCTATGTGTCACATCAATACACTGCTCTGTATATATATATATATATATATATATATACACACACATACATGCACACACACTGCATATATTACACAGTATTATACATGCAATATGTACAGATATATAGTATATACCGCAGTGCACTGATATGTGAGGTATGAGGTATAATAGATGCTGTGTGAACAGATATCAGTACACTTCTGTATATACTATATATGTGAGGTACGAGGTATAATAGATGCAGTGTGTACAGATATATAGTATATACAGCAGTGTACTGATATGTGAGGTACGAGGTGTCAATACACTGCTGTATTTACTATATACCTGTACACATTGCATCTATTATACCTCGTACCTCACATATTACACTACTGTATATACTGTATACACTGCATATATTATACCCCGTACCTCACATATCAGTACACTGCTGTATATACTATATACCTGTACACACTGCATCTATTATACCCTGTACCTCACATATCAGAACACTAGGGAATATACTATATACCTGTACACACTGCATCTATTATACCGCGTACCTCACATAACTGTACACTGCTGTATATAATATACATCTGCATCTATTATACCTCTTTTGTGTGCCAGGGCTGTTTTGTAATCCCATTCCGGCCCTGATGGCATAAATTATAAAACGCAGCAGCAAGAATAGTTCATGGAACAAAGGGAGGGGCTATAAAAGGGGAATGGGGGCCCAATTTAGATTCCTGCTATGGGGCCCAGTGATTTTTATGTACGCCCCTGGCTGCAGGCACTAGGCCGGCAGCCTATCAGAGGCCGGCGCAATGACGTCATCGTGCCGCCTGAGCCTTACATTACAGCGTGGGACACAGGAAGAGGCTGCATCGCATCGCTGACACTTAGGTAAGTATAAGTGTTTTTTTTTTGTTTTTTTTTTTACAATAGTGTTACTGGCACATTGGGGGGGCTTATTACAAAACTGGCACATGATGATGGGGGGGACTTTATACTGGCACATGATGATGGGGGGGAACTTTATAGTGTCTGTGACTTTCAAAGTCCCACAGTCCTTTGTTCTATTGCTTTAAGTATATTCTTGTTTTGAAACAACATTGATTCTTTCTTAAAAACGGGGGGGGGGGGGGGCGCAGTTTGCCATCTTCGCCCTGGGCACCAAATGGCCTTGTCCCAGCCCTGGGTGCCCTCCATCCTCATCGGTCCCCGCGCTGCATTGACAGAGACCTGATGCCAGAGAGGGCAGCCTAATGCCTTCCATAGGCATCGGGGCTTGCCTTCTACGGAAGTCTGTGAGATCTATCCCTTATGAAGATGAGTCGGCCAGCACTCGCTAGATGCACGCCGCGCGGGATAGGACCGTTTCCACGTGCTGTTGAATGGAAAATCCCAGCAGACGTGACTTGAATGCTCATAGGAATTTTATTGCCATATAACAATATGTCCCATATCCTAGGACGCGTTTCGGCTAGACAGCCTTTTTCAACTTGTTGAAAAAGGCTGTCTAGCCGAAACGCGTCCTAGGATATGGGACATATTGTTATATGGCAATAAAATTCCTATGAGCATTCAGATCTATCCCTTAGGCTGGGACTCACAGGCAGGCTGTCGGCATACAAGCTGACAGTCAATGCATTACAATACAGGATGTATTTTAATACATTGCAGAGGGGATCAGACCCCAGAAGTTGAAGTCCCAGAGTGGGACAAAAATAAATAGTAAAAAAAAAAATGATTTTCATAGTAAAAAAAATAGTTTCAAGTAAAAAAAAAAGCCCCTTTCCCAAAATAAAACACGTAAAATTGTAGAAAAAACAAAACAAAAAACAGACATATTGGGTATTGCCGTGTCCGTAACGACCGGCTATATAAAATTATCATATGATTCACCCTCTCACCTGAACGCCGTTGAAAAAAAAAAAAGAAAAACTGTGCTAAAACAACCATTTTTTGTCACCTTACATCACAAAAAGTGCAATACCAAGCGATCAAAAATGCATATGCCCCCCAAAATAGTACCAATCAAACCGTCACTTCATCCCGCAAAAAATGAGCTCATACTTAAAACAATCAGGCAAAAAATATAAAAACTATGGCTGTCAGAATATGGAGACAATAAAACATGATTTTTTTTGTTTCAAAAATGCTTTTATTGTGTTAAAAGTGAAAAAAAAAGTAGACATATTAGCTATTGCCATGTCCATAATGACCTACTGTATAAAAATATCACATGACCTAACCCCTTAGGTGAACACCATTAAAAAAATAAAATAAAAACTGTGTCAAGAAAGCCAAAATAGTACCAATCAAACCGTCATCTCATCCCGCAAAAAATGAAACTCTACCTAAGACAATATCCCAAAAAATAAAAAAAACTGACTCTCAGAATATGGAGACACTAAAACATGATTTTTTTTGTTACATAAAGCTTTTATTGTGTATTTTTTCAAAAATGATTTTTTTTATGTAAAACTGAAACAAACAAGTCATATTTGATATTGTCGCGCCCGACATAACCTGCTCTATAAAAATAGCACATGATCTAACATGTCAGATGAACATTGTAAAAAAAAAAAAAACAGCTATTTTTTGGTTACCTTGCCTCACAAAAAGTGTAATATAGAGCAACCAAAAATCATATGGCCCCTAAAATAGTACCAACAAAACTGCCACCTTATCCCGTAGTTTCCAAAATGGGGTCACTTTTTTGGAGTTTCTACTCTAGGGGTGCATCGGGGGGGGGTCTTCAAATATGGCATGGCAATTTAAAATTATCCCAGTGGAAACCATATGGCACTCCTTTCCTTTTGAGCCCTGCCGTGTGCCTGTACAGCAGTTTACGATCACAAATGGGTTGTTTCTGTTAACCCTTGCTTTGTTACCGGAAAGATGGATTAAAATGGAAAATCTGCCAAAAAAGTGAAATTATGAAATTTCATCTACATTTTCCTTTAATTCTTGTGGAACACCTAAAGGGTTAACAAAGTTTGTAAAATCAGTTATGAATACCTTGAGGGGTGTAGTTTCTAAAATGGGGTCCTTTATTTAGGGTCTCTATTATGTAAGCCCCACTAAGTGACTTTATAACTGAACTGGTCCTTAAAGTGGGTTTTGGAAATTTTCAGATTTTTTTTTTTTCAAGATTTTCTTCTAAACTTCGAAGCCTTCTAATGTCCCCAAAAAATAAAATGGCATTCACAAAATAATCCAAAGTAAAAGCGTTATTACCACATAAAGTGACAAATGTCAAATTTCCAAAAAACAGCATGGTCCTTAAAGGGAATTAAAAGTATGAAAATACTTAAATATAAATTTACTATAAATATATTCCCAAATACCTTTTATTAGTTATAATTAGGGATAAGCGAACCCGAACTGTATAGAATTTTGGGGTGTTCGTGACACGGACCCGAACCCGAACATTTTCGCAAAAGTCCGGGTTCGGGTTTGGTGTTCGGCGCTTTCTTGGCGCTTTTTGAAAGGCTGCAAAGCAGCCAATCAACAGACGTCATACTACTTGCCCCAAGAGGACATCACAGCCATGCCTACTATTTGCATGGCTGTGATTGGCCAGTGCAGCATGTGACCCAGCCTCTATTTAAGCTGGAGTCACGTAGCGCCGCACGTCACTCTGCTCTGATCAGTGTAGGGAGAGGATGCAGCTGCTGCTGTTAGGGCCAGATTAGGCAGTGATTTACTTACTGAAGTGATCGGTGTACAGCTGTGTATCATACAACCTCTGCTATTCAATTGCTCACTGTTTTAAGGCTCCCCAGAGCGTTTTTCAGTCACTTTTTTCTGGGGTGATCGGCGGCCATTTTGTGTCTTGTGGTGCGCCAGCACAAGCTGCCACCAAGTCCATTTTTAACCATTAATAGTGTTCTGCTCATTTTGTGCATAATAAATGGATGTAATGTGCTGTAAAGATTATACTGAAATGTTATGTTTGACGTTGCTGCCATCTAGTGGTCAGAGTTAGTTTCTACTTCGCCAGAACTTTACAGGAAGTGTATTGTTCTCTGAGTCAGAGGCGGTAACCTTTAACCTGGAACTGTATTTCCTCCATTTCATCACTGCTCCTGGATGTTGCAGGCTGCATGCAGAGGAGCTCTTGACCTATTCCTGGACTAATGATGGAATTGTCTGTGAGTACTCTCACTGATGGAGTGAGGCTGCTGTATTATGTGTAATGTACTGACACATATGTTTTGTTTATGTTTATATTGTAGTTTTACAAAGTTATTCAGAAAAGAGAATACATACAGATCTGATGTCTCACGTTTCTTGACTTTTGAATTATTGTTAAGCTGTCTGACTAGTGTTATACAACAGTTCAATAACGCGAAGCAGAACAAATAGTGTGTTTTTTTTTGTTGCTATATCCTACATCAGGGGCTTGGCTGTGCTAGCTATTAGTGATGAGCTTGAGGTGCCATATTCGTTTTCGCGATATTTCGCGAATATTCTTTAGAATATTCGTATTCTATTCTCCGAAATCGAATATTCGTAAGTTAGCTAATAATATGCGCATAATATGCGCATAGTTATACGCGTAATATGCGCATATTATGCGAATTCGCAAATTTCTAAATGTCTTTAGTGTTCAGTGGTGTTCACTGTTCAAATTATACAATAAATGTTTTGAATATTCTCTATATTGCAATATAAAATCCGACTAGAACACAATGTTATTGCAATATAGCCTAGGCAATATTATTCATTTTGAATAGAAAGATTTCGAAACTACTAATGCCTTATATCCGCTTTGTTTTTTACGAATATTATAGATATTGTAATATATCATAGATTTCGAGTGATACGAATATTCTAAAACCTGATATATCATTAATTTTATCGAATATTCGTTAACATACAAATAGCTGAAACGGCACTGACATTTTCGTATCATTTTGCGCATGCGCGTGATTTGTTCAAAACCGGAAGTAAGCGCCGTTTTCAACCAGAATTCAACTTGCGTCAGTTTTGTGCGGTTGAAAACTTTATGCGCTCAGTTTTTACGATGGTGGCCAGCAAGTTCGCTAAAGCTGAGGAGGAGCTGATCGTCATAGTAAGTATAATCTAATTGAACATTTGTTCGCATACACGCTTGTTTGGCATATCTTAGTAATATTCCTATGTAGGTTTATTGAATTGAATTTTTCGGATGTATTTGTGTAAACTATTTTCGCATGGCATTAAAATTCGGATAGTACATACTTTGATTACATATAAATGATAGTTTGAAACAAGTATTGTTGACATTCCAAAGTAATAAATTTTTCAGATAATCATTAACATCTACTCATACTATATATAATGTGATTTTATCTATATTACTAAAATAAATAGTTAAGCATTTTTGATCTCATAAATGGTTTTAATGGTCTGCCATCAAAGCAGTATCTCACTGGCATCTGCTATATATTTATATGCTATTCATACATACATGTGGCCGACGTGTCATTATGTATGGATAGCAATGCATACAAATATATAGATAAGATGCACATTGTACATCTAATTTCCTGCCTCAGACAATATACCCACACTGCATACCACCAAACCCCCCCTCAAACCCCCCCCCCCCTGACCTCCCCCAACACACAAACACACACACACAGTCTATTCAAACAGCGGTCCTCCAGTTGTTCTAAAACTACAACTCCCGTCCCATTATGTCCTTCTATAGGATGATAGCTGTAGGTTGTCATGGAATGATGTGAGTTTTATTTTTGCCACAGCCGGAGGGCCGCAGTTTGCAGGGGGGCCGCAGTGTGCGGACGGCTAGTCCAAATATTCAAATAAGTGTCCTGTTGGTCAGGAGAAGTAATTTTTTACATTATACAGTATATTTGCTGGTTCATTTAGCGTTACCCAGGGTGCACCACGTGGAGGCGGACCAGCTTTACACCCCAAACTATGCCGTCACGTCACTAGACAGGTACATCTCTCCTCAGATGGACAATATCTAATAGCTTATACCCCACACACATACAATTTCACCACATTTAGATTTTATACGGTTACGTTACGTTAACTTAAATTGTAGTATTTGACTCGCAAATAATAATAATTTTTGGTTTGGTATTTGAGATAATGATGACATGTTGGTGGTCAGTTACTGCGGCATCAAGGCAGCGCACGGCGAGCGGTTCCGTGTAATTAAACTACAACATGCAGAGCTTTTAGTTAGACTGCCTCTGGCCGTGTGCTGACTTGCTGCTGCTGGAACGTTTCCCTCGACACCAGTGGTGTAGCTGCAGGCCCGGCAGCTGTTCCATCCGTTTTGTTAACTGTCTATACTGTCACTGTGTTACATAATTTCATTGTGTAATACTACCGAGGGGGCCATGACGAAATCTTTTAGTCCTCCTTTGTGGGATGGGCCTCTTCTGGGTCAGGGCCGCAAAGCAGACGCTTCTCCTGCTTCCCGGATAGTTACACCCCTGGCCGCCATTATTATAGTAAATGTTAACGTATCGTCATTCTTGTCGCTGTGGCGTATTTACAGGGCATGCTTGGGGGCCCTGACCCAGAAGGGGCAGATCCAGGAGGAGGAGGTCTAAAAGATTTTTTCAGGGCCCCCTCAACAGTATTACACAATAAAATTATATACAGTGACAGTATAGACAGTGTATAAAATGGATGGAACAGCTGCCGGGACTGGTGTGAGAGAGCAATCTTTACTAGCCACAGTTATGTGGGTGGCTTGAAAGTAATGCCTTTTTGAAAATTTGTGGGTGGTAGGTAGGTTGTCCCCATTAAAAAAAATTTGCTGTGGGGCCAAGTCATTTCTAACTACGCCACTGTCTGGGGGCATAAGTGAACTAGCGGCAGGAAGGATCTGACCGCTTGTTCAACTTCCTAGAATAGCCTGACGTACTCCACTTGTGCTAATGTTAAAGTTCCTTAATCTTAGTTTTATTAAATAATTTTTATAAAATGCTTCTTTTCTTAATCACGCAGCGCCTGTTAGAGCAAGGTTATGATGAACTACGCTCTAACAAAGCAAAACACACCATAGTAAGGGAGCTGAGGAAGGAGATGAGGAGGGTTCATGAGGGCAAACATGAAGCCTTGGCCATTTGCAAAAAGTGGTCGGACCTGAAGCGGAGACATATGGCCAGAATCCGCCAGATCCGTGACGAGCACTGTCCAGGTACAAACATTATTGAGTGTTGATGAAATAAACAAAAGTAACGTAATGGTGAGGTACATTTATTATTTGTGATTTTTATTTTTACATAAGTATTAATTTGTAATTATAGGGGCTCGCCTTCCCTGTGTAAAACGCAGGCCTGCCAGCAGGGATTCCTGGGAGCTGTCGGCGTCTGAGGGGGAGCAGGAGCAGCAGGCAGGACCCTCAGGGACATCAAATGACCCACCACCACCACAGGAGGGGGAGTCAATGGTGGAGGAAGAGGCTGGACCAGCAGCCCTACCTGAGTTGCCCCCCCACATTTTTCAGGATGAGGAGCAGGAAGAGGAGGATGATGACGGGGTAGTCACCACCCCACACAAGGAGGGTAAATATGTGTGTAGTGGAGGGGTAGCACGATCCACAAGGTCTCCGCTGGGAGCCTGGAAACAGGAGCAAGCTCTTACAAGAGCTTATACTCAGGGGAGTATTATGATATAGCAATCCCCAAGAGTGTAGTTATTCCATCCCCCTAACAGGAGCCAAGACTTCATTAAGGTATAAAACAGGAACTATTTATTGAGGGCTACCCGCCCTATGCAGCTCCCCATCTGGTGTACACGCCCCTAGTGGACAAGAAGCAAGACTGCTACACAGGACAGATATGCAGCAACTTAGGATACACAGACACAACACATCCCCACAATGCATCATGGTTTCATCCTCTCTGGTCTGGAGGGGAGAGGAGTAATCCAATTATCTTTCAGGACAAAGGGACATCGGCAATACACATGTGAGAACAACAGAACAGGAATCCCCACCCAAAAACACAATGTCACACCCTCCCAGCAACACAGACATTTAACATATTCCAAGATAGCTGAAGTCTGAGTGCATATCATTAGGTGAATGCCGCTCAGAATACACAAATACAATACAAATAGCTATCTGGGTGCCCTCACATAACAACATACAATTGCATCAATGCTGGCGGTTTTCATGCAGCCAGCCTAGGAACTTTACAGCCCACCTGAACCATATTACACAAAACATCTATACGCTTGATTCTTTTAAGTGGCATACACATATGCAATAACGTCGTACATACAGGAATGACAATATACAGTGGCTGAGTTTGCCACCATGTGCTTTTGTTGTTTAAACTTATTCACACACACATGTATTAGTTTAGTTATATTGGATAACATAAAGTGCCAAACTTACAGTTCATTACAAGCAGGGTAAAAAGACAGTACTATCGAAACACACTACAGTCTGTCACCATTCTGGTTCCTTTCTTAGATTGTTCTGCGTTGGGATGGCCTGTCCACAATTTATCTTAAAATCCTTTTTAACAGCACCGTTATGAGAACATAGGATGGAGTACGGATGAGACATGTCCCACCCAATGTCTATGTTAACTATTTTAACCCCGTTCAAAAATCAATATTAAAGACAAAACTCCAGAAACTAAACAGGTGTGCTTATTCCCGACGTACAGATTAACGTAAATTTGTTTATCTTTTTCACACTTTTCAATCTTGTCGTTGCAATATTATTCAAAAATCTATTGATTATAAAAAGTATAATAATAATAAGAACCCTATCATTTATACCAATAAATATAAATTAATTATACAAATCAAATATCATATGTAAATTATGACCTCAATGACATAGACTATTCATGGACTAATGTTAGGTTAAAAAAAAAAATTTATTTATTTTATATAGACGTTTAAAATGAAAAATATATTTTTCATATTTTTTTTCACCTACAATCGCCAATAGTGAACAACTTTATACAATATTCACTAAATTGCATTTAATGAGATGTCAAACAAATAAATACATATTTAAAATGTACTATATATATTATATATATATATATCTATATATATATATATATATTTATTTATATATTTTTTTATTTTTTATAGTAATTAAATCCCTCAAGGAGAAGGTTCAAGTCCTTCAGAGGGACCATGTTGCTCTGTTGAGGAAGTCCCGGGAGCAGCACTGCCGCAAATTACGGCAGTTACGGGTGCAGTACTCCCACCAAATGGCTGTCGTGGAGGAGCAGCACAACAAGGCGGTTGAGGAGATACTCAACATTATTAATGTTCTGAAGGCCTTGCCTTAAGGCCAATTTTACTTTTTTGTTGTTGTTATTTAAATATTATAAAAAATATTATTTTATTTGTTGATCTATATATTGTGTGTTTGTTTTTATTTTATTAATTGAAGTTTTGCAATTCATTTCAAAACATTTGTTTACAGTGAGGCCCCTATACTATACACAAACTCATCAGTACACTGACAAACATCAACCGGAATGTACATATAAAATTGGCATTTTTTGTCCCACCCAGAAGTTCAACGCATATTTATAATAGCAGTAGTCCTTGATAATCGTTGAGTATGTTGCCTACACATAATTATTAAGCAATTGGATAATATGAGCATTTATGGTTGTTGTAGGCCTTATAATCCACCGTTAATCTCTTATTTCGAACTAATTGTGTATACCCCACAAAAAAAAAAAAAAAAAAAGTAGATATAAGTAAAATGGTAAAGGCATGTTGTAAAAACTAAACAGCACGTATCCGTAATAGTGCACTTATTACAAAAAAATTTAAATGTCCTGGCATTGCTTCCGCCAAACAGACCAAAAAATGTGCTTACATGACTCAGAGTATAAGAATTCTCCAACAGTTGAGGAACATTATATAGTACGTATTTTTAAATTAAATTTTTTTAAAGCTGTCTATATATATTTAGCATGTGCAAATCATCATTACATTATTGTCAATATTTAAAAAAATAGATAAAAGTAAATATCCCTATATACATGTGTCATTCAGGCTTCATTATCAAAACCGGATTGTCACACGGATGAGTCTAACGCCAGTCAGACCCAACCATGTAGATAGGTCAACACGGAAGTCGGCCACCCCTCCCAGGACAACAGACACCACCATGTTAGAACCTTAATCCGTAGGGAAAAAATAAACTTAAATAAAATCAAATAAAATTGTTTCATTAGGTTCATCAATAAGTCGAGTACTATTTTTATTGCACAAGACCTTTTGACAAGGGAAAGCCACATGCGGTCCACAACTTGCTACATCGTGAACCACAACATTGGCCCCCCAAACCCAATTTTTTAAAATAAACAAAAGAAAATAAAATAAAGTTAAATAATTTAATTTTGTAAATGAAGCCAAACAACACTTTTTATTTTATTGTGTTATTGATATACTTTTTTCTTATTTTAAATATTGACAATACATAAGTGACACAGCACATGCATGAATATTAACAATCCAAAACAAGTTTTGAGAATTCTACACTCTAGACTTGTTATAGTGCAAAGTAGAAAAATTGATCCATGCTGGTTGCCTACGCACGATTAAGAACCTTCATGTTTTACAGTTAACACTGTAGTAAAATGCAGACTCCAAAGTTATGATTCATAACTCTGCAGAATAATTGAATTAAATAACGCTTAAGTAGACTGTTATTTAAAAAAAAAATATAAGGTCTTAAAGGTCTCAAATAACTTGTTTGTACATGGATTTAAATTAGGTTTAATGCTCCCTGAACAAATAGTTCACATTTGATACAATATGCATGATGCTATTGTCTTATTCTAGACTGTTCATGGCATCACGGAAGAAAACATTAATTAATGTATTACTAACATGGTCAGTTGATCTGTTGATTTAGTCTTTTCAACTGATTCATTAAAAACATAATGTTGCTCAATGATGAACATAGACTGGGACAACTCTAGCAAAGGCAGAATATAGCACTGGACCAACAGGCTTGTACAGTAGACACTAGTCATAATGGGTGAATCACTTCATCTTCATCTTTTTTGGTTGAGCCTATCACTCGGGAACCTGTTAAATCTTGAATCATTCAAAATCAAAAAATTCTGACATAGCTCCAGATTACGATTTTTAAGCTCCTTAGCATGAACATTTTTTAGATATCAAAATAAAAACTATATTATATATGTTTTTTCATGAGGGTATTGTCAAAAAATGTTCAATAGCAGCAGCAGTAGATCCATTGTTTTAATCCACCTAGATGACTAGGATATATCAGGAGTCGTGACAGGTTGCATCATCCACCATAGGTTTTTTGAAAATGGTATTGAATGAGCCCCACACAAGCAGAACATGAAGCAGCAGCGGTAGATTGAGTGTTATAATGCCCCTAGATGACTAGGATAGATCAGGAGTCAGGACAGGTTGCATCATCCACCATAGGTTTTTTGAAAATGGTATTGAATGAGGCCCACATATAGCTAGGGCCAAATCAGCAGAACATGAAGCTGCAGCAGTAGATTGAGTGTTATAATGCCCCTAGATGACTAGGATAGATCAGTAGTCAGGACAGGTTGCATCATCCACCATAGGTTTTTTGAAAATGGTATTGAATGAGGCCCACATATAGCTAGGCCCAAATTCAGCAGAACATGAAGCAGCAGCAGTAGATTGAGTGTTATAATGCCCCTAGATGACTAGGATAGATCAGTAGTCAGGACAGGTTGCATCATCCACCATAGGTTTTTTGAAAATGGTATTGAATGAGGCCCACATATAGCTAGGCCCAAATTCAGCAGAACATGAAGCAGCAGTAGTAGATTGAGTGTTATAATGCCCCTAGATGACTAGGATAGATCAGTAGTCAGGACAGGTTGCATCATCCACCATAGGTTTTTTGAAAATGGTATTGAATGAGGCCCACATATAGCTAGGGCCAAATCAGCAGAACATGAAGCAGCAGTAGTAGATTGAGTGTTATAATGCCCCTAGATGACTAGGATAGATCAGGAGTCAGGACAGGTTGCATCATCCACCATAGGTTTTTTGAAAATGGTATTGAATGAGGCCCACATATAGCTAGGGCCAAATCAGCAGAACATGAAGCTGCAGCAGTAGATTGAGTGTTATAATGCCCCTAGATGACTAGGATAGATCAGTAGTCAGGACAGGTTGCATCATCCACCATAGGTTTTTTGAAAATGGTATTGAATGAGCCCCACACAAGCAGAACATGAAGCAGCAGCAGTAGATTGAGTGTTATAATGCCCCTAGATGACTAGGATAGATCAGTAGTCAGGACAGGTTGCATCATCCACCATAGGTTTTTTGAAAATGGTATTGAATGAGCCCCACACAAGCAGAACATGAAGCAGCAGCAGTAGATTGAGTGTTATAATGCCCCTAGATGACTAGGATAGATCAGGAGTCAGGACAGGTTGCATCATCCACCATAGGTTTTTTGAAAATGGTATTGAATGAGGCCCACATATAGCTAGGCCCAAATCAGCAGAACATGAAGCTGCAGCAGTAGATTGAGTGTTATAATGCCCCTAGATGACTAGGATAGATCAGGAGTCAGGACAGGTTGCATCATCCACCATAGGTTTTTTGAAAATGGTATTGAATGAGGCCCACATATAGATAGGCCCAAATCAGCAGAACATGAAGCAGCAGCAGTAGATTGAGTGTTATAATGCCCCTAGATGACTAGGATAGATCAGTAGTCAGGACAGGTTGCATCATCCACCATAGGTTTTTTGAAAATGGTATTGAATGAGGCCCACATATAGCTAGGGCCAAATCAGCAGAACATGAAGCTGCAGCAGTAGATTGAGTGTTATAATGCCCCTAGATGACTAGGATAGATCAGTAGTCAGGACAGGTTGCATCATCCACCATAGGTTTTTTGAAAATGGTATTGAATGAGGCCCACATATAGCTAGGCCCAAATTCAGCAGAACATGAAGCAGCAGTAGTAGATTGAGTGTTATAATGCCCCTAGATGACTAGGATAGATCAGTAGTCAGGACAGGTTGCATCATCCACCATAGGTTTTTTGAAAATGGTATTGAATGAGGCCCACATATAGCTAGGGCCAAATCAGCAGAACATGAAGCAGCAGTAGTAGATTGAGTGTTATAATGCCCCTAGATGACTAGGATAGATCAGGAGTCAGGACAGGTTGCATCATCCACCATAGGTTTTTTGAAAATGGTATTGAATGAGGCCCACATATAGCTAGGGCCAAATCAGCAGAACATGAAGCTGCAGCAGTAGATTGAGTGTTATAATGCCCCTAGATGACTAGGATAGATCAGTAGTCAGGACAGGTTGCATCATCCACCATAGGTTTTTTGAAAATGGTATTGAATGAGCCCCACACAAGCAGAACATGAAGCAGCAGCAGTAGATTGAGTGTTATAATGCCCCTAGATGACTAGGATAGATCAGTAGTCAGGACAGGTTGCATCATCCACCATAGGTTTTTTGAAAATGGTATTGAATGAGCCCCACACAAGCAGAACATGAAGCAGCAGCAGTAGATTGAGTGTTATAATGCCCCTAGATGACTAGGATAGATCAGGAGTCAGGACAGGTTGCATCATCCACCATAGGTTTTTTGAAAATGGTATTGAATGAGGCCCACATATAGCTAGGGCCAAATCAGCAGAACATGAAGCTGCAGCAGTAGATTGAGTGTTATAATGCCCCTAGATGACTAGGATAGATCAGGAGTCAGGACAGGTTGCATCATCCACCATAGGTTTTTTGAAAATGGTATTGAATGAGGCCCACATATAGATAGGCCCAAATCAGCAGAACATGAAGCAGCAGCAGTAGATTGAGTGTTATAATGCCCCTAGATGACTAGGATAGATCAGTAGTCAGGACAGGTTGCATCATCCACCATAGGTTTTTTGAAAATGGTATTGAATGAGGCCCACATATAGCTAGGGCCAAATCAGCAGAACATGAAGCTGCAGCAGTAGATTGAGTGTTATAATGCCCCTAGATGACTAGGATAGATCAGTAGTCAGGACAGGTTGCATCATCCACCATAGGTTTTTTGAAAATGGTATTGAATGAGCCCCACACAAGCAGAACATGAAGCAGCAGCAGTAGATTGAGTGTTATAATGCCCCTAGATGACTAGGATAGATCAGTAGTCAGGACAGGTTGCATCATCCACCATAGGTTTTTTGAAAATGGTATTGAATGAGCCCCACACAAGCAGAACATGAAGCAGCAGCAGTAGATTGAGTGTTATAATGCCCCTAGATGACTAGGATAGATCAGGAGTCAGGACAGGTTGCATCATCCACCATAGGTTTTTTGAAAATGGTATTGAATGAGGCCCACATATAGCTAGGGCCAAATCAGCAGAACATGAAGCTGCAGCAGTAGATTGAGTGTTATAATGCCCCTAGATGACTAGGATAGATCAGGAGTCAGGACAGGTTGCATCATCCACCATAGGTTTTTTGAAAATGGTATTGAATGAGGCCCACATATAGCTAGGCCCAAATCAGCAGAACATGAAGCAGCAGCAGTAGATTGAGTGTTATAATGCCCCTAGATGACTAGGATAGATCAGTAGTCAGGACAGGTTGCATCATCCACCATAGGTTTTTTGAAAATGGTATTGAATGAGGCCCACATATAGCTAGGCCCAAATTCAGCAGAACATGAAGCAGCAGCAGTAGATTGAGTGTTATAATGCCCCTAGATGACTAGGATAGATCAGTAGTCAGGACAGGTTGCATCATCCACCATAGGTTTTTTGAAAATGGTATTGAATGAGGCCCACATATAGCTAGGGCCAAATCAGCAGAACATGAAGCAGCAGTAGTAGATTGAGTGTTATAATGCCCCTAGATGACTAGGATAGATCAGGAGTCAGGACAGGTTGCATCATCCACCATAGGTTTTTTGAAAATGGTATTGAATGAGGCCCACATATAGCTAGGCCCAAATCAGCAGAACATGAAGCTGCAGCAGTAGATTGAGTGTTATAATGCCCCTAGATGACTAGGATAGATCAGGAGTCAGGACAGGTTGCATCATCCACCATAGGTTTTTTGAAAATGGTATTGAATGAGGCCCACATATAGCTAGGCCCAAATCAGCAGAACATGAAGCAGCAGTAGTAGATTGAGTGTTATAATGCCCCTAGATGACTAGGATAGATCAGGAGTCAGGACAGGTTGCATCATCCACCATAGGTTTTTTGAAAATGGTATTGAATGAGGCCCACATATAGATAGGCCCAAATCAGCAGAACATGAAGCAGCAGCAGTAGATTGAGTGTTATAATGCCCCTAGATGACTAGGATAGATCAGTAGTCAGGACAGGTTGCATCATCCACCATAGGTTTTTTGAAAATGGTATTGAATGAGGCCCACATATAGCTAGGGCCAAATCAGCAGAACATGAAGCTGCAGCAGTAGATTGAGTGTTATAATGCCCCTAGATGACTAGGATAGATCAGTAGTCAGGACAGGTTGCATCATCCACCATAGGTTTTTTGAAAATGGTATTGAATGAGCCCCACACAAGCAGAACATGAAGCAGCAGCAGTAGATTGAGTGTTATAATGCCCCTAGATGACTAGGATAGATCAGTAGTCAGGACAGGTTGCATCATCCACCATAGGTTTTTTGAAAATGGTATTGAATGAGCCCCACACAAGCAGAACATGAAGCAGCAGCAGTAGATTGAGTGTTATAATGCCCCTAGATGACTAGGATAGATCAGGAGTCAGGACAGGTTGCATCATCCACCATAGGTTTTTTGAAAATGGTATTGAATGAGGCCCACATATAGCTAGGGCCAAATCAGCAGAACATGAAGCTGCAGCAGTAGATTGAGTGTTATAATGCCCCTAGATGACTAGGATAGATCAGGAGTCAGGACAGGTTGCATCATCCACCATAGGTTTTTTGAAAATGGTATTGAATGAGGCCCACATATAGCTAGGCCCAAATCAGCAGAACATGAAGCAGCAGCAGTAGATTGAGTGTTATAATGCCCCTAGATGACTAGGATAGATCAGTAGTCAGGACAGGTTGCATCATCCACCATAGGTTTTTTGAAAATGGTATTGAATGAGGCCCACATATAGCTAGGCCCAAATTCAGCAGAACATGAAGCAGCAGCAGTAGATTGAGTGTTATAATGCCCCTAGATGACTAGGATAGATCAGTAGTCAGGACAGGTTGCATCATCCACCATAGGTTTTTTGAAAATGGTATTGAATGAGGCCCACATATAGCTAGGGCCAAATCAGCAGAACATGAAGCAGCAGTAGTAGATTGAGTGTTATAATGCCCCTAGATGACTAGGATAGATCAGGAGTCAGGACAGGTTGCATCATCCACCATAGGTTTTTTGAAAATGGTATTGAATGAGGCCCACATATAGCTAGGCCCAAATCAGCAGAACATGAAGCTGCAGCAGTAGATTGAGTGTTATAATGCCCCTAGATGACTAGGATAGATCAGGAGTCAGGACAGGTTGCATCATCCACCATAGGTTTTTTGAAAATGGTATTGAATGAGGCCCACATATAGCTAGGCCCAAATCAGCAGAACATGAAGCTGCAGCAGTAGATTGAGTGTTATAATGCCCCTAGATGACTAGGATAGATCAGGAGTCAGGACAGGTTGCATCATCCACCATAGGTTTTTTGAAAATGGTATTGAATGAGCCCCACACAAGCAGAACATGAAGCAGCAGCAGTAGATTGAGTGTTATAATGCCCCTAGATGACTAGGATAGATCAGGAGTCAGGACAGGTTGCATCATCCACCATAGGTTTTTTGAAAATGGTATTGAATGAGGCCCACATATAGCTAGGCCCAAATCAGCAGAACATGAAGCTGCAGCAGTAGATTGAGTGTTATAATGCCCCTAGATGACTAGGATAGATCAGTAGTCAGGACAGGTTGCATCATCCACCATAGGTTTTTTGAAAATGGTATTGAATGAGGCCCACATATAGCTAGGCCCAAATCAGCAGAACATGAAGCTGCAGCAGTAGATTGAGTGTTATAATGCCCCTAGATGACTAGGATAGATCAGGAGTCAGGACAGGTTGCATCATCCACCATAGGTTTTTTGAAAATGGTATTGAATGAGCCCCACACAAGCAGAACATGAAGCAGCAGCAGTAGATTGAGTGTTATAATGCCCCTAGATGACTAGGATAGATCAGGAGTCAGGACAGGTTGCATCATCCACCATAGGTTTTTTGAAAATGGTATTGAATGAGGCCCACATATAGCTAGGCCCAAATCAGCAGAACATGAAGCTGCAGCAGTAGATTGAGTGTTATAATGCCCCTAGATGACTAGGATAGATCAGGAGTCAGGACAGGTTGCATCATCCACCATAGGTTTTTTGAAAATGGTATTGAATGAGGCCCACATATAGCTAGGCCCAAATCAGCAGAACATGAAGCAGCAGTAGTAGATTGAGTGTTATAATGGCCCTAGATGACTAGGATAGATCAGGAGTCAGGACAGGTTGCATCATCCACGAGAGGTTTTTTGAAAATGGTATTGAATGAGGGCCACATATAGCTAGGCCCAAATCAGCAGAACATGAAGCAGCAGTAGTAGATTGAGTGTTATAATGCCCCTAGATGACTAGGATAGATCAGGAGTCAGGACATGTTGCATCATCAACCAGAGGTTTTTTGAAAATGGTATTGAATGAGGGCCACATATAGCGAGGCCAAAATAACTAATATGATAATAATTAAACAAATATTGATAAAATTATGGATTTTACATTAAAAACAATTAAAAAACAACGTATTGGAGGGAGAGCAAAGGAGAGGGATGAACAAGGGACCCTTCAGCGCCCTGAACCGACAGCGGGGGCCAAGAAGTCACTGCCGATCCAGGACTCATTCATTTTTATGAATGTTAGTCTGTCCACAGAGTCAGTGGACAGACGGGTCCTCTTGTCGGTGACCACCCCACCTGCCGCGCTGAAAGTCCGCTCAGACAGTACGCTGGAGGGGGGGCAAGAAAGTATCTCCAGCGCATACTGAGCGAGCTCGCGGCAGGTGTCCAGCCTGGCAACCCAGTACTCCATGGGGTCGTCGGTGCTCATGCTGTCGGAAGCACCAACGGACCCCATGTAGTCTGCCACCATGCGGGCCAGCCGCTGGTGGTTACTCATGCTGCTGCTGCTGCTGCTGGTACTGGGTCGCGCAGACTGGTAGAACAGCCTCATCTCACCCTCAAGGTCACCTGCTCGGCTGGTGCTGGTGGTTCCAGACACCTGCTGGGTGAGATGGGCGGGGAGAACTGGAGCGTGAGGCATAGGGTTTGCCTCCTCCAGCCGGTGGACCAGACAGGCCCGCAACTTTTCAATACGGGCCTGCCTCCGGCTGGCTGGTAGAAACTCCTCCAGTTTCCCCTTGCAGCGAGGGTCTAATAGGGTGGCCAACCAAAACTCATCCCTCTCCTTTATTTTGATGATCTGGGGGTCCCTCCTGAGGCATCGCAGCATGTGGGCAGCCATGGGGAAGAGCACAGCCCGCTGTGACTCTTCAGAGCTGCCAGAGACCATGACCTCTTGGTCCTCCTGCTGCCGATGCTGCTGCTCCCGGTCGGAGGTGCCCCACCCCCGGACTATAGGTGCCCCCAGCACCGGCTCTCCCTCCTGACCAAGCCCAGACTCATGGATGTCCACTTATTCATCCTCCTCCTCGTCCTGGGCCTGGTCCAGGTGGAGCATGGTTGACTCTTCATGCTCCACCAAGGCACTCTCCCCAGCTTCAAGCAGGCGATCTAGTGTCCTGTCCAGCAGGAACACTAATGGGAGCACATCGTTGAGGCCGACATGCTCCCTGCTAACCATCTTTGTCGCCTGCTCGAATGGGGCCAACACGTGGCAGACTTGCTGAATCTGCCCCCACTCCGCATTAGTGATGTAGGGGAGTGAGTGTGTTGGCCCTGCAGTGCCTAGCTCCAGCAGGTATTCCCTCACCGCCCGTCGCTGCTCCCACAACCTCTCCAGCATGTTGAGGGTGGAGTTCCACCGCGTCACACTGTCCATAATCAGCCTGTGGGTGGGCAGGCTGTTGTCCCGCTGCAGTTTGGACAGGGACGCGGTGGCGGTTGGGGATCGGCGGAAGTGGCCGGCAATCCTACGTACCCTTTGCACAATGTCACTCAACCCTGGGTAAGTGCGGAGGAATTTCTGCACCACAAGGTTGAGGACATGTGCCATGCAGGGCACGTGTGTAAGACTGCCAGCCTGAAGGGCGGCGAGTAGGTTGCTGCCGTTGTCACAGACAACCATACCTGCCTGGAGCCTTCGGGGTGTCAGCCACTTCTGGACCTGAGCCTGTAGTGCGGACAGAACATGAGGTCCAGTGTGTCTCCGTTCCCCCAAGCTAACAAGCTGGAGCACGGCCTGGCAGCAGACGTGCCCCACACTTGCGTAGCTACGGGGACGCTTGCTTGGGGGCTCAACAGCCGTGGAGACAGTGGCTTGCGGGAGAGGAGCAGTTCTCCCATGGACACCCCGGGGCGGCACCACAAACTCAGATGCCGCCGTTCCCTCCCCGGCGCCTCGGAGGGAAACCCAATGGGCTGTGAAACTTAGGTAGCGACCCTGCCCATGCCTGCTGGTCCAAGCATCCATTGTGAGATGCACCCTGTCGCTGACAGCATGATCCAGCGACAGGCATACATTCTGCACAAGGTGCTGGTGCAGGGCAGGGACACCAGTCCTGGCAAAGTAATGGCGGCTGGGGACACGCCATTTGGGTTGGGCCTGCTCCAACATCTGCCTAAATGGGTTGCTGTCAACCAGATTGTACGGAAGCAGATGTTAGGCAATAACCCTTGCCAGGAGCCCATTGAGTGAACGCACACGTCGATCCCCTGGGGCGTAGGGCACGGTACGTTCAAAAGCATCAGCAATTGTTGGCTGGCGCCGGACGGCAGAGGAGATAGAGGAGGGTGCACTGGTTGCAGAGGGATGGCTGCCGGTACCAATACCTCTACTAGAGGAAGCTGGTGGGTGGGAAACAGTAGTGGCAATATAGAGGGGGAGCTGCTGTACAGTGGCAGGAGCTGCTGTCCCCTGAACACTGGCGTTGCTGCTACTACCACTCTTACTGTGTTCCCACTCCCGCCAGTGGTTCAATCTCATGTGCTGGTTCAGGGCTGTGGTACCCAGCCGAGAAACTAACCTCCCTCTCCTCACCCTGGCATGGCAGAGGTTACAAACAGCAACAGTAACATCATCTGTTGCCAGGGTGAAGAAAGCCCAAACAGGAGACTTCCGCACCAACCTCCTGTCCGATGGCATGGTGCTGGCTTGCGCCTGTTGGGCCTCAGTGTGCACAGGCGGAGCATGCTGCTGCTGTTGCTGCCTGATCCTCTCGACAGTAGAGCCCCTGCCAATGGGCTCCCTGGAGACCTGCCGCACCGTTTCCCTCTGGTGCCTACCTACTTCAGTGCTGCTGGTACTTGACAAAATAGGTGGCACCCATTCGGCATCACCCTCCTCCTCATTTTCAACGTCAGACCCGGTGCCAAACTGTGGTGGACTGAGGGGAACAGCTAACATGGAGCCCCTGACTGTTCTCCGCTGTCCCCTTGCTGGCGCCTGGGTCTGACTAGATGCGGGAGTTGTGTGGCTCAAACCACCCGCACCTGTTGGAAGGGATTCCAAAGGCGTATTTATTGACGTTGCCCCCTCCTCCTCGTTATCACCCATCCCTTCCAAAAAGTACTGCCCATCTTGAGGGCTGAACTGTAAATCACCCTCCTGAATAGCCTCCCCCAGAATGTCCAGCTCTGTGTCCTCGTCTTCAAACATGAGCGGGGACAATTCTGTGGGAGTGGGGGTTGCTAGTACAGGAGGCGTAGATCTGCCGCTACTGCTGCTGCTATGAACTGGGGCTGAGGACTCCGTGTCATTCGAGTCAGCCACCAGAGCCATCACTGTCTCGGCGTCCTGGGAAAGTATGGCCCTTGGACGGCTGCTAAAATTAAAAAAATCACGGATCAGGCGGACACCACTGCCACTGGCACCTGCCTGTACATGACTGGAGGAGCGGCCCCGCGCTGTCGGCGGTCCAGCAACGGAACTGACTCCTCTATTTGCCCGACCGCGGCTGCCTGCACGGCCCGGTGCACTCATAATTTACGTACAAGTGATTGGGCCAAAGGTTTATTGTGGTAGGGACGTGTGTCAAAAAACAAAATAGATTTAA
The DNA here is from genome assembly GCF_905171765.1 of Bufo bufo. Classification (NCBI taxonomy): domain Eukaryota; kingdom Metazoa; phylum Chordata; class Amphibia; order Anura; family Bufonidae; genus Bufo; species Bufo bufo. The sequence goes on from NC_053389.1 coordinate 385,684,714, forward strand.
CTTGTAATGTAAACCAAAAAAAATAATAAAAATAAATTAAAGTAATAAACGGAAAATAAATAAAACTCCTAACTTCAAAACGAGACTAATTTAGAGTAAGTATAATTTTTTTTTGATTTATTTATGAAAAAATAAGAAACACAGAAAACACGAACACAATCAGACGCAAAGACAAGACAGATGTAACAAATCTAAACACAAAACTAAACTTTTTTTTTTCTTTTTTCTAACTATAAAACAGAAAAACGCGGACAATCAGACGCAAAGACAAGACAGATGTAACAAATCGAAACACAAAACTAAACTTTTTTTTTTTTTTCTTTTTTCTAACTATAAAACAGAAAAACGCGGACAATCAGACGCAAAGACAAGACAGATGTAACAAATCGAAAAACAAAACGAAACTTTTTTTTTTTTTTTCTTTTTTCTAACTATAAAACAGAAAAACGCGGACAATCAGACGCAAAGACAAGACAGATGTAACAAAACTGAAGTTTTAAATTAACTATAACACAGAAACACGCAATCAAACAGAAGTTTAAACAAGGACGGACAGACAGAAAATTACACTAAATCCCTAACTGACCTAACCTAAAATCTGTTCTAAATAGCCCTAAACACTAACCTAAACTATTAATCTATATCTAGAGGTCTTTTCAAGTCCCTAACTACCTATACCTAATGCCCTACACAGATCCCTGCACTAAAACCTATCAGCTAACTGTATCTTGTATCTTTTAACTAACTAATCTAACCTATCTAATAATTCAGACCCTAAAAGATATTCCCTAATCACTACCTAACACTAACTAGCTAAATGATAGAATAATTCAAAATTTCTGGATCAATAGAATAGCACAGCACAAAACAAGCAGCTCCTATCTCTCCAATAACTAAACCCACAAAATGGATACCGGGGAGTGCCTCGATTTATATAGTGAGAGGTAGACTACTTTCCTATTGGTTGCTAGGGATGTTGCTAAGCTGTGACAATGCCTTCCCATTGGCTATAAGCAAAAATAGGGAGGGGTGAACAATAACCTCACATGGAAAACAAGGGAAAAAAAATGCGAATAGGCAGTCACGAATAATTCGCAATAATATACAATTCGCAGAAGCAGAATCCATAGTCGAATGGCCTTATAGGAATAGATTTATGCGAATTTTTGAAATGTCCGCTTTTTTTCGCATTACAGGAACCGTTGTAAAATAGGCTACATGAAATGGTATTTCAAGGGTCAATCAGTAAGTACACGATAGGATGTCTGGTAATATTTAGGTGCCCATTATTCTCTCAATAAAGGCTATATGTGAAATACTCAATAACACTAGTTTAGGCGGGCGGGAAAAACATAACACGAAAAGTATTTTTTTGCGAATGTTATGGCAGCGGATTTTCGCATACAATATAATATATTGAAAGTGTTACAATTAAATGAGTAAGGATCCTGAACGGTTTTGGACATGTCAAGTAACTTCTGGGCTAGATTGCTTGTCATGGAACATAATTTAGGATTGGCGAAAAACCGTATTTACAATATGCGAGTAGATCGGATCGCATACAAGCTGTAAGGAAAAAACAGCTAACAGTGGTTGGGATATTATATGCGAAAATTCGCTAACATTAAATGCGTAAAACAATTCGGTTCGTGTAATGGTAACTAACCATTACGCGAACAGAATTTTTTTGCGCATTTAATGTTAGCGAAATTTCGCATGTAATATAAGAAAGTTAAAATTAAATGAGTAACTGAACGCTTTTGACATGATTGTCAAGTGAATTCTCAGCACGGTTGCTAGTCATGGAACATAACCTAGCCTTTGCGAAAAAAAAAACGTCTTTAGAACATGCGATCCGCACACAAGCTTTAAGCATTAGCAATAAGCATAGTAATACTTGACTGATGGAATGACTCGAAATTTTTCGAAAATAGTGCTATATAAGAAAATCTAGAATATAGCACTATATTCGAAAACTACGGAATTCCGCATTTTTCAAATATAGTGGCATATTCTTGATTTTCGTATATAGCACTATTTTCGTAAATTTACGAGTTATTTCATGAGTCAAGTATATGCTTATTGCTATGCTGCTAATGCATTGATTGCATATATATTATATGCGAAAATATTAAATGCGTAAAAAAAATTCTGTTCGTGTAATGGTTAGATGGCTCTTTCCAAGTTGTGAAGAGCCATCTAACCATTACACGAACAGAATTTTTTTACGCAATTAATATTTTCGCATATAATATATATGCATTAGCATAGCAATAAGCAGCATATACTTGTCCTTGACTCATGAAATGACTCGAAATTTTTCGAAAATATTACTATATACGAAAATCAAGAATATAGCACTATATTCGAAAAATACGGCATTCCGTATTTTTCGAATATAGTGCTATATTCTTGATTTTCGTATATAGCATTTTTTTAGAAAAATTTCGAGTCATTTCATCAGTCAAGTATTACTATGCTTATTGCTAATGCTTAAAGCTTGTGTGCGGATCGCATGTTGTAAAGACGTTTTTTTTCGCAAAGGCTAGCAACCGTGCCGAGAATTCACTTGACATGTCAGAAGCGTTCAGTTACTCATATGGTTTTGACTTTCTTATATTTTATGCGAAAATTCGCTAACATTAAATGCGCAAAAAAAATTCTGTTCGTGTAATGGTTAGCTGGCTCATCCAAACTACTGTTAGTTAGCTGCTTTTGCTTACAGCTTGTTTGGAATTTATAAATATGTGAGTTGTTCTAAATGCATTGGGACTAATCAATTATATTTCTATTGTTTTATTAGCTTAAAAGGAAACGAAATTTCGTTTTAACGAATATAGAGGCAAATATTCTAATTGTTCGCGAATTCTCGAAGTTACGATATTCGCAATAAAAATTCGCAAAACGGATATTCGCGCTCAACACTACTAGCTATTTTATTGAGGGGTAAAATACAATTGCCAAAATAGCACTACCCTAAATCTGGTGTTTCAGCTGTGGCTAGCCAATTGTAATACTGTCTGCTGTCTGCCAAAGCACAGTTTTTGTTCTGGGTTGAATACAATTCCCAACTTAGCAATTCCCTAAATAATTGTTTTCTGCTGTATCAGGCCAAGTTTAAATCTATCCATAAAAGGGTATATTAGATTGAAGGTGCGGATAGGGTCATTCTCAATAACTTCAAACGCTACCGTGCATCTCCAAGTCTAATTCTGTCCGTAAACGTATACCTGTCATCCAGCGCCTAAATAATAGGCCTACAATTTATATTCAGCTAAATCTGTGTTTACCAGCCACAGCAGTAAAGTTATTTAGTGTCCGTCAAAGCACAGTTTTTGTTCTGGGTTGAAATACAATTCCCAACTTAGCAATTCCCTAAATCAGTGGTTTCTGCTGTATCAGGCCAAGTTTAAATCTATCCATAAAAGGGTATATTACATTGAAGGTGCTGATAGGGTCATTCTCAATAAGTTCACACGCTACCATGCATCTCCAAGTCTAATTCTGTCCGTAAACGTATACCTGTCATCCACCGCCAAAATACTAGGCCTCCAATTTATACTCAGCTAAATCTGTGGTTAGTGCTGTGCCTGTATTAGTGTAATACGGTACCTAAGTAGATAGCCAGATAGTGTTAGGTGCCTGCAAAAAAAGGCCTGAATTTGAATTCTATACATTGGGCCAAATAATTTTTTTCTTATTGTGGTGAACGGTAACAATGAGGAAAACATCTAGTAAGGGAAGCGGACATGGTCGTGGTGGTGGTGTTAGTGGACCCTCTGGTGCTGGGAGAGGACGTGGCCGTTCTGCCACAGCCACACATCCTAGTGTACCAACTACCTAAGGTCCCAGTAGACGCCAGAATTTACAGCGATATTTGGTGGGGCCCAATGCCGTTCTAAGGATGGTAAGGCCTGAGCAGGTACAGGCATTAGTCAATTGGGGGGCCCGACAGTGGATCCAGCACGTTCACATTATCTCCCACCCAGTCTTCTGCAGAAAGCACACAGATGGCGCCTGAAAACCAAGCCCATCAGTCTGTCACATCACCCCCATGCATATCAGAGAAACTGTCTGAGCCTCAACTTATGCAGCAGTCTCTTATGCTGTTTGAAGACTCTGCTGGCAGTGTTTCCCAAGGGCATCCACCTAGCCCTTCCCAAGCGGTGGAAGACATAGAATGCACTGACGCACAACCACTTATGTTTCCTGATGATGAGGACATGGGAATACCACCTCAGCACGTCTCTGATGATGAAACACAGGTGCCAACTGCTGGGTCTTTCTGCAGTGTGCAGACTGAACAGGAGGTCCGGGAGGAAGACTGGGTGGAAGACGATGCAGGGGACGATGAGGTCCTAGACCCCACATGGAATGAAGGTCGTGCCACTGACTTTCAGAGTTCGGAGGAAGAGGCAGTGGTGAGACCGAGCCAACAGCGTAGCAAAAGAGGGAGCAGTGGGCAAAAGCAGAACACCTGCCGCCAAGTCCGCCTGCTACTGGCCACCGCCATCTGGGACCGAGCACCCCAAAGGCAGCTTCAAGGAGTTCCCTGGCGTGGCAGTTCTTCAAACAATGTGCTGACGACAAGACCCGAGTGGTTTGCACGCTGTGCCATCAGAGCCTGAAGCGAGGCATTAACGTTCTGAACCTTAGCACAACCTGTATGACCAGGCACCTGCAATCAAAGCATGAACTGCAGTGGAGTAAACACCTTAAAAACAAGGAACTCACTCAGGCTCCCCCTGCTACCTCTTCTGCTGCTGCCTCGGCCTCTTCCTCCGCCTCTGGAGGAACGTTGGCACCTGCTACCCAGCAAACAGAGGATGTAGCACCAACATCACCACCTCCGTCACCAAACATCTCAACCATGTCACACGGCAGCGTTCAGCTCTCCATCTCACAAACATTTGAGAGAAAGCGTAAATTCCCACCTAGCCACCCTCGATCCCTGGCCCTGAATGCCAGCATTTCTAAACTACTGGCCTATGAAATGCTGTCATTCAGGCTGGTGGACACAGACCGCTTCAGACAGCTCATGTCGCTTGCTGTCCCACAGTATGTTGTTCCCAGCCGCCACTACTTCTCCAAGAGAGCCGTGCCTTCCCTGCACAACCAAGTATCCGATAAAATCAAGTGTGCACTGCGGAACGCCATCTGTGGCAAGGTCCACCTAACCACAGATACGTGGACCAGTAACCACGGCCGCTATATCTCCCTAACTGCACACTGGGTAAATGTAGTGGCGGCTGGGCCCCAGGCGGAGAGCTCTTTGGCGCACAGCCTTCCGCCACCAAGGATCGCAGGGCAACATTCTTTGCCTCCTGTAGCCTCCTCCTCCTACTCAGCTTCCTCCTCCTCTTCTTCCACCTGCTCATCCAGTCAGCCACACACCTTCACCACCAACTTCAGCACAGCCCGGGGTAAACGTCAGCAGGCCATTCTGAAACTCTGTTGGGCATTTTCATACGTATACAATATTATCTAATGACATTATAATCAAAATGAATGCTCATCTCATTGCCTTTAAGAATAAGAACAGCCTGAACCAAAATTATATTATGTGGCTGAGGAGGCCAAGATGAGTTCATGGCAAGTTCAGTCTATATAAAAAAAATATATATATAATTGCGAACATAAATGGACATTGTATTTAAAAAGTTATTACTAAAGATATGAGACCATCTGGTAAGGAGTAAGTCAACTCCCTAAGACATGTCTGTCTAGAGGGAACATGGTTACTTGATAAGGACTCATGTCCTTGGAGCACACCTGCTGTATGAGTTTCAATTTATATATTCATAATTATATAATGTATATCTCTGCATGGTATATTTAGTTTACAACATATGTTAATCAATAATTCATATAATGTGTTATCTATGTGTAACAATGTATCGATTTATATATATGTCATACCATGTATATACCATTTAGAAGGTACAGAAACAACTCAGTAAGTTTAAGTTAATTGGATTTCAAAACAATAGTTATTCATGGGAGTACATAAATGAAATCTACAAGTTCCGATGCCCAGCATCAAAGCCGCTACATAAAATTTTCATCAAGTCAACCCATATTTCAAAAAGATAGGAGAAGACAGTCAACTCCAACAAGTCCAGGATATAGGTAATTAAAAGTGTAAGGAAAAGACCTTCCTCAGTGATTTATGGTAGAAAGGTCAATGAGGTCCTGTGAAAGTATTATTAGATATTTAATTTTAATGCTTAAAAAGTTGTTATATTCACCTACAGTACCGCAGTGCCATCTGGAGTCAGATGGGCAACATTATATTATTTCATTATTTGCTCTATACCATTTTAGGAGTTGAGATCACGTCATGATGTTATTAGCATGCGAATACACCCACCCTACATGATTGGGAATCCATAATCTAAAGGGGATGTTTCTTAGATAAGGGGGGGAATAATTACTCGTGTGCGGAGTAGCATGAAGGCGATCAAGAGAAAAGAAAGCTAGCTAGTAGAGGGGAAGTTGAGGTCTATCAAGATGGAAGCCATAATGAGATGCGCTATGATGGACCACCCAGCTTTCCTAGGAGCAGAAGTGAGATTCCTGCTAGGACTTGGTAAGAGACACAGAAAATGATATTTCATTTTATTAAGACTAATTTGATAGTGTGGGTAAAATTATACCATCTAGATTGGTGAATAAATAAATGATTAAATAAATTGATCATCTCCATATTGAGATGTAGTCTTAGGATATTGTGAGGCTTCATTCTACCTGCAGAAGAATCTAGACTCATAATCTAGCAAAGCATTAAATAATTGCTTATATATATATATATATATATATATTGATATTGATAGAACATTCTTCGCCAAGCTAAGTGATGGATTCCCACCGGAAAGACGTCAAGTCCTTCCCATTTAAGATCCTAGATCCCTGTTATTTGTCTTAATAGTCTTACCAAAGTTATATCCTTGGATGGATTTGCCCATCTGGAAGTCATGTGATGTGTAGTTGGTTAGGGGGGCAGAATGTATTTAGCATTCTATATTGATGTCTAGGATTAGACATGCCCATCCTGATATCATGAGGTTTTCTCTGAACAGAAGTAATGTATATAACTTATGTTCCTATTTTGATATCCTAACCTAATAATAGCTTGGTTATAATGTAACAAGTTGTTTCCACTCACATGTATTTTTAAGCTTGTAATGCTTTATATTAACGCTATATATATATTCATTTGCATGTATCATTGTGTTTATTTACTTATATATGTTTATAATCTTGTAACCAATAAATCTGCATATTTTTATAATGCCTGTGTATCATGGTATAATGCAGAACTACATTTTATCATTAACGTCATCTCACGTCAAAAAGAACTTATTTATATAGTCGGACTCAGATGTGAATTGTATCAATTAGGTTGTCTACAATTCACCAGGTCAGGTCATGATTTTAAGAATTTATGACAAATTTTCTAAATTATATTTTTTTCTGGTTAATTATTTTTATGACCATAATTAATAATTCTTAATTCAATTATTACCCCCCGACAACTCATATGTTTGGGGAAAGGCCCCACACCGCGCAGGAGTTGTGGCGGGGTATTGAACAACAGACCGACGAGTGGTTGCTGCCGGTGAGCCTCAAGCCCGGCCTGGTGGTGTGCGATAATGGGCGAAATCTCGTCGCAGCACTGGGACTAGCCGGTTTGACGCACATCCCTTGCCTGGCGCATGTGCTGAATTTGGTGGTGCAGAAGTTCATTCACAACTACCCCGACATATCAGAGCTGCTGCATAAAGTGCGGTCCGTCTGTCAGCGCTTCCGGCGTTCACATCCTGCCGCTGCTCGCCTGTCTGCGCTACAGCGTAACTTCGGCCCTCCCTCTCACAGCCTCATATGCGACGTGCCCACCAGGTGGAACTCCACCTTGCACATGTTGGACAGACTGTGCGAGCAGCAGCAGGCCATAGTGGAGTTTCAGTTGCAGCACGCACGGGTCAGTCGCACTGCGGAACAGCACCACTTCACCACCAATGACTGGGCCTCCATGCGAGACCTGTGTGCCCTGTTGCGCTGTTTCGAGTACTCCACCAACATGGCCAGTGGCGATGATGCCGTTATCAGCATTACAATACCACTTCTATGTCTCCTTGAGAAAACACTTAGGGCGATGATGGAAGAGGAGGTGGCCCAGGAGGAGGAGGAGGAGGAAGAGGGGTCATTTTTAGCACTTTCAGGCCAGTCTCTTCGAAGTGACTCAGAGGGAGGTTTTTTGCAACAGCAGAGGCCAGGTACAAATGTGGCCAGACAGGGCCCACTACTGGAGGACGGGGAGGACGAGGATGAGGTGGAGGAGGATGAGGATGAAGCATGCTCACAGCGGGGTGGCACCCAACGCAGCTCGGGCCCATCACTGGTGCGTGGCTGGGGGGAAACGCAGGACGATGACTATACGCCTCCCACAGAGGACAGCTTGTCCTTACCTCTGGGCAGCCTGGCACACATGAGCGACTACATGCTGCAGTACCTGCGCAACGACAGCAGAGTTGCCCACATTTTAACGTGTGCGGACTACTGGGTTGCCACCCTGCTGGATCCCCGGTACAAAGACAATGTGCCCACCTTACTTCCTGCACTGGAGCGTGATAGGAAGATGCGCGAGTACAAGCGCACTTTGGCAGACGTGCTACTGAGAGCATTCCCAAATGTCACAGGGGAACAAGTGGAAGCCCAAGGCGAAGGCAGAGGAGGAGCAAGAGGTCGCCAACGCAGCTGTGTCACGGCCAGCTCCTCTGAGGGCAGGGTTAGCATGGCAGAGATGTGGAAAAGTTTTGTCAACACGCCACAGCTAACTGCACCACCACCTGATACGGAACGTGTTAGCAGGAGGCAGCATTTCACTAACATAGTGGAACAGTACGTGTGCACACCCCTCCACGTACTGACTGATGGTTCGGCCCCATTCAACTTCTGGGTCTCCAAATTGTCCACGTGGCCAGAGCTATCCTTTTATGCCTTGGAGGTGCTGGACTGCCCGGCGGCCAGCGTTTTGTCTGAACGTGTATTTAGCACGGCAGGGGGCGTCATTACAGACAAACGCAGCCGCCTGTCTACAGCCAATGTGGACAAGCTGACGTTCATAAAAATGAACCAAGCATGGATCCCACAGGACCTGTCCATCCCTTGTGCAGATTAGACATTTATAACTACCTCCCCTTAACCATATATTCTTGCACTCCAGGGCACTTCCTCATTCAATCCTTTTTTTTTTATTTTACCATTATATTGCGGGGCAACCCAAAGATGAATGAACTCTGTCACAGAGGCCAACTACCTAAAATATAACTTTTAATCAAAATTAGCTAAAAATAAACACATATTTTCCCTCACTTGGGGACTGATGGACAAACAGAAGACATACACAGACAAAATAGAGCCAATTCAAGGACCAGGTCAGGGAGGGCCAATGTAGTGATATGGCAGGGCCAGACACAGATGGGTCACTAAATGTATCCCTGTGATGTCCCTGTGTTTCTCTTAGCCCGGAGATGAACCCTGATGGTGGGAACACTCCGTGTTCCCACCATCAGGGTTCATCTCCGAGCTAAGAGAAACACAGGGAGTGTTCCCAACATCAGGGTTCATCTCTGGGCTAAGAGAAACACAGGGACATCACAGGGATACATTTAGTGACCCATCTGTGTCTGGCCCTGCCATATCACTACATTGGCCCTCCCTGACCTGGTCCTTGAATTGGCTCTATTTTGTCTGTGTATGTCTTCTGTTTGTCCATCAGTCCCCAAGTGAGGGAAAAATATGTGTTTATTTTTAGCTAATTTTGATTAAAAGTTTTATTTTAGGTAGTTGGCCTCTGTGACAGATTTCTTACTTACAACTACCCGTTCAGTATTTATTTAGGTTTACACAAAGTTGAATGAACCTCTCCTCTGTCTGGGTGCCGGGGCCTAAAAATATCTGACAGTGGCCTGTTCCAGTTTTGGGTGACATGAAGCCTGATTCTCTGTTATGACATGAAGCCTGAATCTCTGCTATGGGACCTCTCTCTTCTGTCTGGGTGGCGGGGCCTAAAAATATCTGACAATGGCCTGTTCCGGTGGTGGGTGACATGAAGCATGATTCTCTGCTATGACATGAAGCCTGATTCTCTGCTATGGGGCCTCTCTACTCTGTCTGGGTCCCGGGGCCTAAACATATCTGAACAGTGACCTGTTCCAGTGGTGGATGACATGAAGCCTGATTCTCTGCTATGACATGAAGCCTGAATCTCTGCTATGGGACCTCTCTCCTCTGTCTGGGTGCCGGGGCCTAAAAATATCTGACAATGGCCTGTTCCAGTGGTGGGTGACATGAAGCATGATTCTCTGCTATGACATGAAGCCTGATTCTCTGCTATGACATGAAGCCTGATTCTCTGCTATGGGGCCTCTCTACTCTGTCTGGGTGCCGGGGCCTAAACATATCTGAACAGTGAAGGTCCAGCTGAGGTATAACCCTAAATTATAGATAATCTTTAATAGTATTAACAAGACAAACATAAGTCCTAAATTGTCCAAACATAGGCGTGTCCACCAATTCAGTATAGTGGGGAATGGATAACCCTGGTAATGATACTAAACCTAGGCCCTGTGCCCAGGGGCGACTCCTGAAGGTGGAGACCCCCCGTCCTCAAACCTAACTGGCAACTCCTAGTTATCCCTAACGTGGAAGGGCAGATACAAAAAATAATTGGTGGACAGGTCAGGTATGGACAGAGGAGGATACAAAAATATGCACAATGTATACAACCATATTGGAAAAAATGTCCAAAGGTACACGGTGCAAGAGACTACAAAACACTAATGACCCAGTAAGGTCATCTGGTCCAATCTTTTAATTATTGGCCGTCATTTGACATCTCCATTTGACCGTCAGTTGACACCTTCTATGTCCCATGGTTGCACTGTTGTTGTCCAAATGTGGGCTTCCTACCGTCGGACATGTCTTCATAATTATTATCTAAATTAACTAATTTACCCCCTGATGATCCCACACCGTGGGGGAAACGCGTTGGGGTTTCACACAGATGCGTCTGTGTTATTTTTTCAGGTGTCGTTAGTGTTTTGTAGTCTCTTGCACCGTGTACCTTTGGACATTTTTTACAATAGGGTTGTATACATTGTGCATATTTTTGTATCCTCCTCTGTCCATACCTGACCTGTCCACCAATTATTTTTTATATCTGCCCTTCCACGTTAGGGATAACTAGGAGTTGCCAGTTAGGTTCGAGGACGGGGGGTCTCCACCTTCAGGAGTCGCCCCTGGGCACAGGGCCTAGGTTTAGTATCATTACCAGGGTTATCCATTCCCCACTATACTGAATTGGTGGACACGCCTATGTTTGGACACTTTAGGACTTATGTTTGTCTTGTTAATACTATTAAAGATTATCTATAATTTAGGGTTATACCTCAGCTGGACCTTCTATTTCTACATTTAACCCAATATATTTGATATATCCATTTGTGCTGGATGTTGAATATCTGAACAGTGACCTGTTCCAGTGGTGGGTGACATGAAGCCTGATTCTCTGCTATGACATGAAGCCTGAATCTCTGCTATGGGACCTCTCTCCTCTGTCTGGGTGCCGGGGCCTAAAAATATCTGACAATGGCCTGTTGCAGTGGTGGGTGACATGAAGCATGATTATCTGCTATGACATGAAGCCTGATTCTCTGCTATGGGACCTCTCTCCTCTGTCTGGGTGCCAGGGCCAAAAAATATCTGACAATGGCCTGTTCCAGTGGTGGGTGACATGAAGCATGATTATCTGCTATGACATGAAGCCTGATTCTCTGCTATGGGACCTCTCTCCAATTGATATTGGTTAATTTTTATTTATTTTATTTTAATTTTTATTCATTTCCCTATCCACATTTGTTTGCAGGGGGTTTACCTACATTTTGCTGCCTTTTGCAGCCCTCTAGCCCTTTCCTGGGCTGTTTTACAGCCTTTTTAGTGCCGAAAAGTTTGGGTCCCCATTGACTTCAATGGGGTTCGGGACGAAGTTCGGGTCGAGTTCGGATCCCGAACCCGAACATTTCCGGGAAGTTTGGCCGAACTTCTCGAACCCGAACACCCAGGTGTTCGCTCAACTCTAGTTGTAATGGCTCCTTGTCACGGACGTTCCCGTCACAGGTGGCAGATGATCGATGAGACTGGCAACACGTGGTTTGATCTGACAGGTTTCCTTATGGATCAATAGGCCGGGTGTCTGTGTTGTTTCTGATAATGGTCACACCCCTTGCCTCAGGTGTTGCTAATGTGGTCATTTAACCTTCCTTATTTATAGTTGCTACTCCCACTATTCTGTGCGGTTTATAGTTTCAGTTTTGAATTGCTGTTGTGTGGATCTCGGCAGAGTTCCTGGTGCTTCTATTGCTCCTTTGAGGTTAAGTCTTTCCTTTCCCTCTTAGTATTTTGTTTGAGTTCTGTGTGTTGCCTTTCCCTGTAATTTGTAATGAGGTCTGCGGGAGACTCCTGTCTGTGTAACATCCTGAAGTATGTCACTAAACTTCTGTCTCCCCGCTGCATCATGTCAGGTGCATATGTATTGTCATCTTGTGTAATCTAACTTTGCATTGTCATTATTATATTTATTTTCCAGGCCTATATTATGTATTTGCTGTAATTTCCATGTACACCAGCAGGTGGCAGCAGTATGTAACAGGATCTTAGCCAGTTTAGTATGCCTAGGCTGGAATAGTTCATTCCGGGCTAGCTCCCCCCTCTTTGAGGAGGAGTGGAATGTTCCCACATCCTACCTCATGGGGAGGAGAGAAAGTTAGGTCAGTGTGTACCAGCCCCCTGCTTGGGGAAGGCTGTGTTGGTAGGAGCTCCCAGAAACAGGGATCCCAACCTATGATCCAGCCTCGGCTGAGGCCCAGGATCACCCTTCCCAGACTGAGTCATCTACCTCAGCTGGTTGACAAAGCAAGCAGCACCTCCAAGACTACATGTCACGGAAGGTGTACAGCAAACTAGAAGACACAAAAGGAAGATCCGGCTGACTGGATCCAAAACTAAGGAACCAAAGGGATAGCCCTGCAACAGACCTGGCTCTCTCCCTAAACTGCTCAGCCTATGCAAAATTCTCAATGGTAGAAGATCGCATATCCTCGTACCTCGACTGAATATCCCCTGAACACCCTATAATAGTGAGGGGACACGACCACCGGCTCCCTACACTTGATACGGAGGGAGTCAGGGTCTCCTGGGATCCAACAAACAGGAAAATACAAATGAATAAACAAAACTTATCTGTAGAAGACTCAGTAGTAGCATCCAGCATGCATATACTCCAGGAAGTTGTATAAACCGCAAGGTGATGCAGTATGGGAAGGAATTTAAAGGGATGCAATCAGTGCAACTACATGACAGCTGAGAGAGGCTAACGAGATGAGAAAATGAAAGCAAAACAAAAGGAACCTCAAGGAGGAGGTTCTGAAGGACGTCTGTCAGAGCTTCTCAGATGTCTGGTGGTGACAGTACCCCTCCTTCTACGAGTGGACTCCGGACACTCAGAGCCCACCTTCTCAGGATGGGACCTATGGAAAGCCCTGATGAGACGAGTGGCCTTAATGTCCGTCACTGGGACCCACATCCTCTCCTCAGGACCATAACCCTCCCAATGAACGAGGTACTGGAGAGAACCGCGGACAACACAAGAATCCACAATCCTAGAGACCTGAAATTCAAGATTACCATCAACCATAATCGGAGGAGGAGGCAAAGACGAGGGTACAATGGGTTGGACATAAGGTTTTAATAAGGACTTATGAAAAACATTATGGATCTTCCAAGTCTGAGAAGATCAAGACGGTAGGCAAAAGGATTGATGACGGACAAGATTTTGTAAGGCCCAATAAACTTAGGACCCAACTTCCAGGAGGGAACCTTCAATTTGATATTCTTAGTAGACAACCATACCAGATCACCAACATTCAGGTCCGGACCAGGCACACGTCTCTTATCCGCCACACGCTTATATCTCTCACTCATGCTCTTTAGATTATCCTGAATCTTATGCCAAATCGATGACAAAGATGAGGAGAATCTGTCCTCATCAGGAAAACCAGAAGACCCCTCTCCAGAGAATGTCCCAAACTGCGGATGAAACCCATATGCACCAAAAAATGGTGACTTATCAGAGGACTCCTGACGACGGTTATTTAAAGCAAACTCAGCAAGGGACAAAAAAGAACACCAATCCTCCTGATTCTCCGGCACAAAACAGCGCAGATATGTCTCCAGATTCTGATTGACGCGCTCTGTCTGACCATTCGACAGCGTGTGGAAAGCAGAAGAGAATGACAACCGAACCCCCAAGCGAGAACAGAAAGCCTTCCAGAATCTGGAAACAAACTGTGTGCCCCTATCAGAGACTATGTCTGAAGGAATACCATGCAATTTGACAATGTGATCAATAAATGCCTGCGCCAGCGTCTTAGCATTGGGCAAGCCAGGAAAAGGAATGAAATGCACCATTTTGCTAAAACGGTCCACCACCACCAGAATCACAGTCTTTCCCGAGGAACGAGGCAGGTCCGTAATGAAGTCCATGGACAGATGTGTCCAAGGACGGGAAGGAATGGGTAACGGAAGGAGAGGACCTGATGGCCGTGAATGAGGGACTTTGGCACGAGCGCAGGTCTCGCAGGCTGCCACAAAACCCTCAACCGACTTACGAAGCGCCGGCCACCAGAATCTCCGAGCGATGAGATCCACTGTGGCTCTTGCCCCCGGGTGCCCAGCAAGGACAGTATCGTGGTGCTCCTTAAAAATCCTGTGTCTTAAAGCGAGAGGCACAAACAACCTCCCAGGAGGACAAAGAGCCTCTGACTGGGCTACCTGAACCTCTGCCTCCAATTCAGGATAAAGAGCAGAAACCACCACACCTTCAGCCAAAATGGGACCCGGGTCTTCAAAATTCCCACCTCCCGGAAAACAACGTGACAGGGCATCCGCCTTCACATTCTTAACCCCAGGGCGGAAGGTGACAACAAAATTAAACCTTGAAAAGAACAAAGACCATCTGGCCTGTCTCGGGTTCAGACGCTTGGCTGACTCCAAGTAGGCCAGATTCTTATGGTCAGTAAACACGGTAATAGGGTGTCTGGCTCCCTATAGCCAATGGCGCCATTCCTCAAAAGCTAACTTGATGGCCAACAACTCCCTATCTCCCACATTGTAATTTCTCTCTGCGGAGGAGAGTTTCTTCGAGAAAAAGGCACACGGTCGCCATTTGGCAGGAGAGGGACCCTGAGACAAGACCGCGCCCACACCCACCTCAGAAGCATCAACCTCAACTATGAAGGGTAGAGAAATATCAGGTTGTACCAAGATGGGAGCGGAAGCAAAACTCTCCTTGATATTAGAAAAGGCCTTACGCGCCTCTACCGACCAGGAGGAAAAATCTACCCCCTTTCTAGTCATATCAGTGAGTGGTTTAACAACAGAGGAATAATTCATAATGAACTTCCTGTAATAATTGGCAAAACCCAAAAAACGCATCAGCGCCTTCTGATTCTCAGGAAGCTCCCACTCAAGCACAGCGCGGACCTTCTCGGGGTCCATGCGAAAACCAGAAGCGGAGAGAAGAAACCCCAGAAATTGAATTTCTGGAACCGCAAACACACATTTTTCCAGTTTAGCGTACAATTTATTCTCCCGCAGGATGAGCAAGACCTGACATAGGTGGTCCTTATGAGTTTTGAACTCAGGAGAAAAAATCAAAATGTCATCTAGATACACTAGTACAAATTTCACTATTAAATGATGAAAAAATGCTGTTCACAAAATGCTGAAAGACGGCTGGAGCATTCATCAAACCAAAAGGCATAACCAAATTCTCAAAATGGCCCTCAGGGGTGTTGAAGGCCGTCTTCCATTCGTCTCCTTCTCTGACCCTGACCAGGTTGTATGCCCCTCTTAGATCCAACTTGGAAAAAACTTTAGCCCCAACAATCTGGTTAAACAGGTCCGGGATCAGAGGAAGCGGATAAGGGTCACGAATAGTGATACTGTTCAGCTCCCTGAAATCCAGACATGGTCTTAAAGAACCATCTTTTTTCTTAACAAAGAAAAAACCAGCGGCAACAGGTGACTTCGAGGGTCGTATGTGTCCCTTTCTCAGGCTCTCAGAGATATAAGCACGCATAGCGACCCTTTCAGGTTGGGAGAGATTGTATAAACGAGATTTAGGCAGCTTGGCGCCTGGGATGAGATTAATAGGGCAATCGTACTCCCTGTGAGGGGGCAGCTCCTGAACACCACTCTCAGAAAACACATCCGAAAATTCAGAGAGAAAAGATGGTACAGTCTTAGTAGAAACCTCTGATACAGATGTCGTGAGGCAATTCTCTCTGCAAAAGTCACTCCAACCATTTATTTGCCTCGCTTGCCAATCAATGGTGGGGTTATGTTTAGTGAGCCAGGGTAGCCCCAACACTAGAGGAGTAGGCAACCCGCTTAGGAGGAAACATGACACATCCTCAACATGAGTATCACTCACAATCAAACGGATATTGTGAACTATGCCCTTTAACGATTTCTGAGAAAGTGGAACGGAATCGATAGCAAAAACAGGTATATGCTTTCCCAACGTGCATACCTGGAAACCATGAGTTATAGCAAATTGATTATCAATAAGATTGACAGCTGCTCCACCATCTACAAAAATCTCACAAAAAATATTCTTGCTCTCTAGCGCCACCCTGGCAGGTAGGACAAAACGGGAACTACAAGCAAACGGAAAACCTTCAATTTCCACATCAACCTTGCCAATAGTAACAGATGGAACGTTTTTAGAGGATTTTTTTCTTTTTGTTTCTTTATTACTTTCAAAAAACTGCCTGAATCTCCTAGAGGGACAAACATTTGCCAAATGATTTATACCTCCACAACAGAAACAAACCTTCCCATGAGAGCTGAATCCCCTATTGTCAGAGGCAAGCAAACCCAGCTGCATGGGCCCCTGCTCAGAAGGGATTGAGAGCGACTGAGACCCCTGTGCACTGAATGAGACCGCCCACTGTCCTTGGACTGAGTATGACAGGAAGGAGTGATCTCTCCTCTCTCTCTAAGACGCCTGTCAATACGAACGGCCCGAGACATGGCAGAGTCCAAGGAGGTAGGTCTCTCATGAAAGGCAAATGCATCTTTCAATCCCTCTGAAAGACCATGGCAAAATTGACTTCGGAGTGCAGCATCATTCCAACCAGTATCAGCTGCCCATCGCCGAAATTCTGAGCAGTATATCTCTGCGGATTGTTTACCCTGGCATAAAAGACGTAGTCTAGACTCAGCCAGAGCAATACGATCCGGATCATCATATATCTGACCCAGGGCTAAAAAAAATTCATCCACTGAACGGAGGGGCCGTGCCCCCACCGGCAGCGAGAAAGCCCAAGACTGAGCGTTATCCCTGAGCAGCGAGATGATGATCCCCACCCTCCGCTCCTCATCACCAGAGGAATGGGGAAGTAAGCGAAAATGGAGTTTGCAAGCCCTTCTAAAACGAACAAAATTCTCACTACCCCCGGAGAACGTATCCGGAAGCGAGATCTTAGGCTCAGAACAAACTCCATGAACGCAAGCAGAAACGGTCACCTCAAACTGAGAGACAGTTTTCTGGAGATCTTCTACCTCCAGTGAAAGACCCTGCATGCGGTCAATCAAGGTTGAAACCGGATTTATGCTTAAGACGGTTTTGGCGGTTTATAATGTTACGGAAGGTGTACAGCAAACTAGAAGACACAAAAGGAAGATCCGGCTGACTGGATCCAAAACTAAGGAACCAAAGGGATAGCCCTGCAACAGACCTGGCTCTCTCCCTAAACTGCTCAGCCTATGCAAAATTCTCAATGGTAGAAGATCGCATATCCTCGTACCTCGACTGAATAAGCCCTGAACACCCTATAATAGTGAGGGGACACGACCACCGGCTCCCTACACTTGATACGGAGGGAGTCAGGGTCTCCTGGGATCCAGCAAACAGGAAAATACTAATGAATAAACAAAACTTATCTGTAGAAGACTCAGTAGTAGCATCCAGCATGCATATACTCCAGGAAGTTGTATAAACCGCAAGGTGATGCAGTATGGGAAGGAATTTAAAGGGATGCAATCAGTGCAACTACATGACAGCTGAGAGAGGCTAACGAGATGAGAAAATGAAAGCAAAACAAAAGGAACCTCAAGGAGGAGGTTCTGAAGGCCGTCTGTCAGAGCTTCTCAGATGTCTGGTGGTGACACTACAGATCTCCAGAAAAACAACCATTCCCTGCGAGCAGTCCTGTGAGTACTAATCCAGAGTCCAGGAGAAGCCAAATACCTCCTTCAGCTAGTCAGGCCCATACCAAGCAGACTACAGACAGAGCAGAAGATAGATACCTGCCAGATTCTCTAGGCATATGACAAGAAGCAGAATATATATTAATTCCTGCCACATATTGCCAATACCTGCTGGGACCCAAGACTATTGCTGTATTCTGTATGGATTCAAGCTGCACTAAGTAAAGACGAGTTGTATTATATTTCCTGTCTGGATTGCATTCATTCCTCAATTACTCCTACTTACCACACTCAAATTTATTGCAAGTGAGCCAGAATCCAGGAGTCCAGCCGTACCAAGGTAGGAGACACCGTTGACACTGCAATACCTACTACACAGAGACATTATCCCCCTCTGGCATTCCTCCTCTGGTACGTGAGTTATAACATCTTAAAGGGCCCTGCTACAGTACCTGCGCAAGCTGCAATTGGCGTCACAAACTACTACACTTATATCCTGACCCACTGTACCAGTGTCCTGCTCATTGCATCTGTCCTTCCTTTTGGAGGAACAGGTTGTCTCACTCCTGACATTAGTTACCAGGGTTCTATAGGGTGACTTAGGACATTAGGTATTCCTGTGTATGAACTCACCTACCTCTGGGGTCTGTTCATACTGGTAGTCAGGCTCGGACTGGCCCACCGGGGAGCCGGTGAAATCCCTGGTGGGCCCCTTGCCTGCAAGCTAATATTTATAATCAGGCAGCCTGGGGGTGCAGACAGAGATGTGTCCTGAAGGGGCGCCAGGGCGGGTGACCAGCTGTTTTGAACTACAGGACAGCTCAGTGCTTGCTGCTGGCTAGACTGTGGGCAGCACTGCTTGCAGCCCTGTGGTCCCGCACACAGCAGCCTAGAAGAAAGCTCCTCCTCCCTCCCAGCCTGTTCCCGGTCAGAGGAGCCAACACTGCTTTAAAAAATACTATTAGTTAGAGCCTCCCTTCCACCTCCCATCTCTTATTCCTTGGCTAGCTGTGGTGCCTGTTAACCCTTACCCTCTTATCCAGCAGCTGGTGTAAATGATGCAGCTGTGTAGTAAGGGTCGAGGTCGGAGAGGGAGGGGGAGGGTTCTCAGGCCATGCAGTGCTTACAGCTACAGTACAGGGTGCTCAGTCCTGCCTTGTGCCCACCGCTCTAGCTGCAGGACTCCCCTTCCACTGCATGATGGAGCCCCAGGAATCCTGCATCAAAGTAAGTGCATATGTGTAGTATATTCACAAGTGCCACTGCCTGTCGCTGTAATAAGCAGTGCAGCACTCACTACAGGGCCAGCAATGGGCATCAATGTGCAGCAAGTGGAGACATGATTTCTGAGATTATCTCACTGCTTGTCATCTTGTATGGCTGGGGCAGCACTGTGTGGCCCATATTCTTCAACTGTGGGCCCCACCTCCTGACCTTTTAAGTGTGTGCATCATCACACTGATGACGCTGCGCACACACAGAGCGGGAGCAGCATTGCCGCCCACCCATATTCTGAGTGATTGTAGAGCGCAGCGGCGGGATTGTGATGACCAGACAGACACCGGAAGAGCCAAAGAAGAGATGCACAAGGAGATATTTCAAATAAAGCAAGCTGAGAAGTATGCCCAGGCCAGTCTCCTTCCAGCCTAAGGACTGTGTGCTTCCCGTGGCCATATTGTGGACCGCAAACAGCGGGTCCGCAATACACGGGCACCAGTCCGTGTGCATTTCACATCACGAATGCAGATCCATTCACTTCAATGGGTCCGCAATCACGGTGATGCAGAACGGAACCCTACGGAAGCACTACGGAGCGCTTTTTGCAGAACGGACGGATGCGGACCTATTCAATTTAAATGGGTCCGGATCCGTCCTGGCCGCTGCACAAACATTGTCTGTGCATTGGGGACCGCAAATTGCGGTCCCCAATGCATGGACTGGAACACATACATTCATGTGCAAGAGGCCTAATAGGTATTTAATGCTCTAAAAAAAAAAAAATCTGCATTTTTACTCACCTCCTCTCTGGAAACTACAATTCCCAGCACACCCTGTCAGTTTCAGACCTTCAGGACCTTCTGGGAGTTGTAGTTTTCTTACTACAAAATGCTGTACTTTTAGGGCCCGTACCCTGTACACATGACATATTTTGATGCTCTCAAAATCCGCAATGTACTGTATACCGCAACAGAAACTGATGCGGTTTCTGTTCACTTTAGATGCCATGGATCCTCTTGTGTCTTAGCTCCTTGGAATACAGCCAAGTAGCAAGTGGACACTATGCAGACCTTTGCACTGCAAACTGCACTGCTGCCTCCCATTGAAAACAATGGGAAGCAGACACCACATTGCCACTGGACAGGTTTGCTAATCGTCCAGAATTTTCTGGACAGTCAGTAAAAATAGATGGTTTTTTTTTCCTGTGTCTATGAAAAAAAATAGATTTTTTTTTTAAGGCTTGTGCTACTTGACTAGATTATTTTGGTGGTAATTATCATCATCTTACCGCTCACAGTAAATGCTGGTGATGAGGTTTATCAATATATTATCAATATATTACGGTATATACATGTATGACAACTAAAAGTCTATACAGTATACAAAAAAATTAAAAGGGTTGTCCAGGCATCCTGAGAAATACATGTGTTCTGTGGACCTGTGGAAGAAATTTGGATTCATTACTACTTACCTGTCCTTTGCTCTGTCAATACTCGATCAAAACTAATAGCCCAAACAAAATACACATAGAGTATGATATAAAATGTATCAAAATGTATTTATTGAAACATGATCACATAAAATGTATAAATATTAAAGGTGAAAAACAGTACGGGGATCAGTTGGAATAGTCTATAACAAATTTTGATTTATTTAATATCATACTCTATGTGTATTTTGTTTGGTTATTAGTTTTGATCGAGTGTAGGAGTGTTTCAGTGTTGCTACTAGGTCCTTATTGTATTGTATGTAATTTTCTGAGGTACAGTACTGTTGGGATTTATAATTTGCTCTGTCAATGCCGCTGTCCCAACTGCAGTTGCACAGGCCATGAGTTATAAAAATCAAACTATATTTTATATATATCATGGTAACATGGTGCTAATGAGAGCTACACACTGTACATTACATTGGACAGTGCATGGCATAAAAAAGCAAAGAAAAGCGATAGATTGGATTTCTTTCCCATTCCTTTGTGGAAAAAAAAAAGAATGACATTCAATTCACACAATAATGGAAAACGACCGCCATTTTCAGTATCATTGCAGACTATAGGGGCTATTCACTTGGCTGTTTTTTTTTAGCTGCCATCAAAAAATAGGACATGTCCTATTTTTTGTATATTTAGATATTTTGATAGCCAGACGGACCCCTTTGAAATCAATGGGCCAATTTTTAACTGCCGTTTTGACAGAAGTGTGCAAGTACATGAGTGAGTGGCACGGAAGGCAGGGAGTTAAAAAAAATAGGGTCTTATTTATTAGACACTGCTCTTAGGCATCCTTTCATACGAGCGAGAATTCTGCGAGGGTGCAATGCGTGATGCAAACACATTGCGCCCGCGCGGAATCCGAACCTATTCATTTAAATGGGTCTGTGTACATGAGTGGTGGTTTTCTCGCATCACTTTTGCGTTGTGTGAAAATTGCAGCATGTTCTATATTCTGCAATTTTCACGCAACGCTTGCCTCATAGAAGTGAATGGGGCTGCGTGAAAATTGCATCGCATCCGCAAGCAAGTGAGGATTCGATGAGATTTTCACGGATGGTTGCTAAGAGATGTTGTCTGTAAACATTCTGTTATTTATCACATGCGCGCAAAAAAGCAGTAAATCACAAAGCACCGCGCGATAAAAACTGAACAACTGAATGCGATCGCAAACAAAACTGAATGGTTTTGTTTGCAAAATCACACAGTTTTCACTGAACGCATCCACAACTTATTCTGTTCTGCGCGCTGCGTTGTGTGCTAAAGTGCACATGTTCATGCACGTGAGGCCGAAAAATATACATGTAATGCGTATTTGTTTACAGTAGTGTTAGGGTGGGCCCCCAAAATTAATTCCACTGGTGGGCCCTAGGCACCCCAGTCCGACACTGCTGCTCTGCTTGTCAGGGATTATGACCCTGAATACAACTGATAAGATCATCAGCTGAATCTCTGTAGAAATAGAGTTTGAGGAGGCATGAAGTAGATAGGAGGGTGGGGGTGATGTGGATAATGGGCAGCAGCACTTGTATGCATTCTCCATTACCACAGTCTGCCATGTCAGTCCCCTCTGTACTACATGTCTCCTCATGAACTCCATTCCTACGGAGATTCAGCTAAAGATCTTATCTGTATTCAGGTTCGTAATCCCTGACAAGCAGAGAAGAGGATGAGGCAGCTCTTTACCTCAGTGTTGTGAAGTAAATTGTCCTGCTGTGTGATTAGGACAGGTTCTGTTTGTACTAATAGGACAACGGCCATTTTATTTTCCCTGATGTTTGTTCCCCAGACAAAACGAGCCATTATAACTTATGAAAGGTATTTAGGAATATATTTATAATAAAGTAATATTTAAGTATTTTCATTTTCTTAATTCCCGAAGATCCCCTTTAATGTGAAAAATGGCAGGGTCCTGAACGGGTTAAGCCAGCAATGGAGGCCATATGGGGAATCACAATAAATTAGTAAGTGCCTTGTATTAACTCTCTACATGATAAATGCCACTTGCTGAAGTAAACAACCCCTTTAACCCTTCTTGTAAATATGTGCAGAGTCGAGTATTAAAAAAGTTGACTATAGTTGTACTGATAAGCTTGCTGCTTGCCATGTTATCTTGCCCTGTCAGTGCTGTGCATATGTTTCAGTAGATTGTCCATGTTCTCATGCATTCAGCTATATGTTGACTTCTCATGTACACTTTAAAAACAGAATTCTGAAAAATATCATTTAACCCCTTCACTACCGAGCCACTTTTCACCTTAAATCCCATGCTGATCCCATGTCACTTTATATGGTAATAACTTTAAAACGCTTTTACTTATTCAGGCCATTCTGAGATTATTTTCTCGTCACATATTGTACTTCATGAAAGTGGTAAAATTGAGTAAATTTTTTTATAATTTATAAAACAATACCAAATTTACCAAAAATTTTGAAAAATTAGCAAATTTAAATTTCTCTACTTTTACAATAGATAGTAATAACTCCAAATATAGTTATTATTTTACATTCCCCATATGTCTACTTCATGTTTGAATCATTTGGAAAATGACATTTATTTTTTTGGGATGTGCAGTCTGGCTTGGGGACAGTGGTTGTGGTACCTCGTACAGCGGTAGGGAAGCTGGTGTTAGTGTGAATGTTGGTCAGAAAAAGGACATCCCTCTTGTCCTTGTACTTAACCACCAACATGTTCTCATTGAGAAGAGCACGGCTTTCTCCTTTTCTTAGTGGTTGCCCTACCAGGGATCTAGGGAGGGAGGCCTCTTTGATTTTTGCGTACTGTGCCGCACGCCACAGTACCTCTGGAAGCTAGAGACTGGAACAGTGGTAGACTCGTGTAGTAATTATCCACGTAGAGATGGTAACCCTTATCCAGCAGTGGGTGCAGTAAGTCCCACACTATTTTCCCACTAACTGCTAGGACAGGGGTGCCTTCTGGGCGTTCAATCCGGGTGTCCCTCCCTTCGTAAACCTGGAACTTGTGAGTGTACCCAAAGCTACTCTCACAGATTTTATATATTTTTATGCCATACCTTGCCCGCTTGCTGGGCAGGTACTGGCGGAATCTTATCCTCCCTTTGAAAAGTAAGTGGTCAAGAATGGGCCTAATTTTGTACAGACAGTCAAATGTGGGGTCATTCTGGGGTGGGCACTGTGCATTATCGTTGTAATGCAACAATTTCAGGATTGCTTGGAATCGATTACAGGCCATGGCACTACTGTGAAATGGAGTGTGGTACAAGACATCCACACTCCAATACTGAGTAATCTTTAGTTTTTTAACAACGCCCATATGCAGCAAGAGCCCCCAAAAGGTCAAAATCTCTGCTGCATTTACTGGGGTCCAACCTAGGGGTCTAGCATAGGGCGATGTGGGGTTCTGGGAAATAAATTGCTGGGCGTTTGGGTTACCAGCAAATTTATTAAATCTTCAGAGAAAAAGATTTAAAAAAATTATATTTCAGTGAAGCCCGCACAATTTTTCTGAATTCCTGAGCTGCCCATAAACTCAGGAATTTTGGGCTGATAGTCATCAGGGGGTGGGGTCCATATAGGGTCACTCTGGGGGACTGTCTCCACTGCTACCCTGGGGTGCCTTCTAGAGGGTCCCTCATCACCCGATGATGATGATGATGATGATGATGATGAGGGGGTAGAGGAAAGTGACATCCTCTTCTCCCTCACTGGCCGATCAGTATCAGAGGCAAGATATAAGTATGCCTCTACAGCTGATATGAGTATGCCTCTACAGAGTAAACTCGGTGGGACGGACGGGCAATTTTTATTTTATTGGGGTGTAATTTGTGAAGTGTGTAAAACTTAATTTAGTGTGGGGTGTGTATGAGGTGCTTTCACACGTGAAGGGGCCTGTAAAAAAATTGGAAAATACATTTAAGATAAAAAAAGGAGAACAAAAATTAACAAAAAAAGATAATTATTGTCTGCACAAAAAAAAAAGCTGTGAAAACTGAGCAGACGCGATCAGTAATGGACACTATTGATCGGTGCTCAGTGGTTGCAAAATGCACGCACACAGATGCGTTCGTGAAAAATCCTAAACTGACACTAACTGAAATTGATTTTTCAGGGCTTTTTTTCTCAGAGAATAGGTGGTGGAACTCACCCCCCCTCCCCTGGCCAAGCCCCTACCCACCCCTAGGACCGCCCCCTAAAACCGCCCCTTTAGAGAACAGGGATACACTGTGCCACACAATACTGTATATTGTGTGGCACAGTGTAGAGGTATACTGTGTGGCACAGTGTAGAGGTATACTGTACATTGTGTGGCACAGTGTAGCGGTATACTGTATATTGTGTGGCAGAGTGTATGCTATATGTCTATAACATAAACATATTTCACATGAAAACTTACTGTTACTTGGCTTGGCCCTTGGGGATCTCGGACACCACTTCAACACTTTGGCCGGGGGCTCGGCGGAGCTGATGTTGTGTTTTATCCTAATGAGAAAGATTTCATAATAAGGATTAAGGGGCAGAGGGATAGCAGAGCAGAGAGAGACTGGTGCTGCTACTAGGGGGTCATACCATGGGGGAGTAATAAAGCCCACCATAATGCCCCCCCCAGTAGTAATAATTCTCCTTATAATGTGCAAAACATACCCCCTTGTAATGCCCCCAGTTGAGCTAATGTTCCCATAATGTGCCAAAATAAAATACCCCTTCTCAGTGCCCCCGTAGATGACCCCATAGTGCTCCTCTCCCCCCTTCCCCCTAGTACCCACCATAATGTGTCCCAGTATAAAATGCCCCTATACAGAGCCCCCATATAAAATACCCCTTCTTTTTAGCCTCTGTAGATGTCCCTATAGTGCCACCCAATAATGTGCCAGTAATAAGTGCCCCAATAGATGCCCCACAATCATGTACCAGTAAGATGTGCCCCCATATCATGTGCCAGTAAAATGTGCCCCCATAGATGCCCCCAATCATGTGCCAGTAATAAGAGCCCCCCCTATCATGTGCCAGTAGCCTGAGTGCCCCCCTATCATGTGCCAGTAGCCCCTCTATCAAGTGCCAGTAGCCTCCTATCATGTGCCAGTAGCCCCCCTTATGTGCCAGTAGCCAGTATCCCCCCTTATGTGCCAGCAGCCCCCCTTATGTCTGTGCAGCCCAGGAGCCCCCCTTATGTCTGTGCCAGCAGCCCCCCTTATGTGCCAGTTGCCCCCCTTATGTGCCAGCAGCCCCCCTTATGTCTGTGCCAGAACTGAAGCCCCCCTTATGTGCCAGCATCCCCCCTTATGTCTGTGCCAGCAGCCCCCCTTATGTCTGTGCCAGCAGCCCCCCTTATGTCTGTGCCAGAACTGAAGCCCCCTTATGTGCCAGCAGCCCCCCTTATGTGCCAGTAGCCAGTATCCCCCCTTATGTGCCAGCAGCCCCCCTTATGTCTGTGCCAGCCCAGCAGCCCCACTTATGTTTGTGCCAGCCCAGCAGCCCCCCTTATGTGCCAGGATTATCATTTTAGATTTTTACATATATATAAAAAAAAAAATTATACTTACCTCCTCCAGGATGCGATGCAGGTCTCTTCCGGCCTGTGTCCCTCGCTGGCTCAGGCGGCGCGATGACGTCATCGCGCCGCCTGCATCGGCCTCTGATAGGCTGCCAGCACTAGGCCGGCAGCCTATCAGAGGAACAGGGAGGGGATACACCTCTCCCTGCCCTGCCGCATTACAGACATTTGTATTGCCGTCCTGAGGACGGCGATACAGATGAGATCGACGACTTTTGAGATGAGTGAGCGCTTCCACAATGGAAGCGCAGTGCTCATCTCCTGTTGTGCTCTGCCGGCGCCCCCCTTCTGACAGCACCCCGGGCGTCTGCCCGGCCGGAACTAAAGGGCGGCCGGGCAAGTCGGCAAAATAGGTGGTGGAACGCCGTTCCGGTGCGTTCCGCCAGAAAAAAAGGCCTGTTTATACATATATATAAAACTAACTACCTAACACTAACATTTATTTTTCTCACCAAAAAGTGTAAAAAAAAAAAAGAGCACACTACTTATCGGTGCTCTGCAGCACGCACGCACACATGCACACAGATGGTTCGTGTGTGCAAAAACTGTAGTATAAAAATTCACTACAGTGCTTGGTGGTTTTAAAATGCACGCACACAGATGGTGCGTTTGTGCAAAATCTTAAACTGACACTAACTGAAATTGATATACCCCTAACTACATTTTCTTCTTTTTGACAAAAAAAAATGTAAAAATTTAAAAAAAAAAAGAACACAGATGTGGAAAAAGAGAAAAAAAAAAGGCGCAGAAAATAATTCCCTAGTGCTGATCAGGCAGGTATGCACTGAACAGCACTTGGCAGTCACAGCTCGCACGCAGAAAAAGTTGTGCAGAGGTGGAAAATTGTATAAAAAGAATAAAAAACAAAAACAAAACCGCTACGGCGCTGGTAGTGAACAGGTTAAAGAGGTTCTCCTTTATAAGCCTATACTACATCATTAGCCTGTACTACTTTAATGTAGTATAATTAGAGATGGCCTTGTGGTTCGCCCGGCAGTTGTTTTGCGGCGAACTTTGCGCGTTTGAGATTCGCCGAACATGCATACATATGGCCATGTTCTTTTGCATTGCGCCGAACTTTGACCCATGACACATCCATCAGGTGGGACAGGACAGCCACAGGACAGGACAGGACACGTTTAAGCACAAGGACACACCCCCAACCTATAAAAGAACCTGATCTGGCAGCCATTTTACATTCTGTGTTTTGCCAGTGTAGGGAGAGGTTGCTCCACGTCCTACCTCTTCTCCTTCTCCTCTCTCCTCCCATTTGTCCTCCACTCCACCTTCCACCGTGCCGTCGTCGCGGTCATCTGGCACAAATGTTCGAGCGTAAAAAACTGATGACGCCGGATAATCCTCTTGCCCAACGGCTGACCGCTGGCTTGTTGGAACTGCTAGCCCGCCAACTACTGCCATATAAACTGGTGGACTCGGAGGAAGGGAAGGTACATAACTTTTACTGTCCACTAGGTGAACCTTCTGACGGCTGTCAAGTGTGTAACCCGTGGCTCCTGTGTGGATTTGGTGTTATCGCCAAGCATTGCATGCAGGCCTGCCTCTTCTTTTCCTCCTCCTACTCCATCCTCCGTCTCCTCCTCGGCTGACTCCTCCTTTTCCACTGCTTCCGCTTCTTCCGCTGCGCCCCCCAAGCTCCCCAGAACCTTTTTAAAGTCCTAGGTGAGACGTTTACATGCTGTGCTGTGGCTGTTGTGCCTGGAAGCCAAGAGCCACACCAATCCTGCACTGCTTTCAGCTCTGTGGTCACAGGCCAATCCGTGGTTAACCCCGCTCAATTTGACAGTTGGTAAAGTGGTGTGCGACAACGGTGCCAATCTGCTGAGCACGCTGAAACAGGGCAAAATGACACACATGCCGTGCATGGCACACGTCCTGAACTTAGTTGTGCAGAAATTCGTTGCCAAATACCCTGGGGTCCAGGACATCTTGCGGCAGGCCAGGAAAATCTCTGGCAATTTTAGAAGATCTTACACTGCCATGGCTCGCCTTGCTGACATTCAGCGGCGACACCACTTGCCTGTCGGACGTCTGATTTGTGACAGCCCGACGGGCTGGAGCTCCACCTTGTATATGCTTGATAGGCTGCTCCAGCAGCAACGTGCCTTTAACGACTACCTGTACGAACTCTGCAGCAGGACAGGTTCTAGGGAGCTTGGTTTATTTTCACCGCACCAGTGGCTGCTTATGCGCGACGCATGCAGACTTCTGCGGCCATTTGATGAGATCTCCAAACTGGTCAGTCGCAGCCAGGGTGCCATCAGTGACATCATACCTTACGCCTTCTTTCTGGAGCGTGCATTGCGTCGTGTCATTGATCAAGCCATCGAGGAGCAGGAGCTGGAAGATGAGGAAGTCGCAATGCTGAATTAATTCCCGGGGGGATACTCCATCTGAGACAAGTCAGCAGGAGTCTGAAGAGGAGTCAGAGGAGGATGGTGGCTGGGGGAGGAGGAGGAGGCGCAAGAAGAGCAGGCTTTAAACTTTTTGGGGATCCTTGGTGTTGTCCGTGGCTGTGGGGAGGAGACCGAGGACAACATTCTCCTGGGCGTTGAGCAGGAGCTAGGGCACTCCACCGCTTCCAATTAAATGCAAATGGGGGCCTTCATGCTTTAGTGTTTGAAAAGGGACCCCCGTATAAAAAGCATAAAGGTCAAGGAACTGTACTGAGTGGAAACGTACTTAGACCCCCATTACAAGCACAAAATGGAGGACGTGTTACCAGCATCCCAGAGGCCTGTCAGAATGCAGCATTTCCAGGCCTTGCTGCGAGAGATGCTGCATTCTGCTGTTGCGGGCACTGGCAGAGGAATTTTCACCCACAGCGAAACAGGTGCGGGTACCAATCCTACCACGCCTGCAAAAAGATAGCGCTTTGAAGATGTGTTAGTCCCTTCGGATATGAGATCATTCTTGCGGCCAACCCATCGACAGCTGTCCTCCGGATCCAGCCACAGGGAACGCCTAGACCGACAGGTGTCCGACTACATCGGGTTAACGGCCGATGTGGATGCTCTGAGAAGCAAGGAACCCCTTGACTTCTGGATGTGCAGGCTTGACCTATGGCCAAAGCTGGCAAAATTTGCCATGGAACTCTTGGCTTGCCCCTCGTCGAGTGTCCTGTCCGAAAGGACGTTCAGCTTAGCAGGGGAAATCGTGACCAATAAGCGCACTCGTGACCAATAAGCGCACTTTTAACCACTTCACATCCGGGCCATTTTCCCCTTCCAGACAGAGCCATTTTTTCAAATCTGACATGTGTCACTTTCTGTGGTAATAACTTTAAAACGCTTTTACTTATCCAGGCCATTCTGAGATTGTTTTCTCCTCACATATTATACTTCATGACAGTGGTAAAATTGAGTCAAAAGAATTTTACTTTTTTTGGCAGATTTTCCATTTTAATAATTTTCTGCTAACAAAACTCTATATTTATTGCCCTGATTATGTAGTCTACAGAAACACCCCATATGTGGTCGTTAACTGCTGTACGGGCACACGGCAGGGCGTAGAAGGAAAGGAAAGCCATATGGTTTTTGGAAGGCAGATTTTGCTGGACTGGTTTTTTGACACCATGTCCCATTTGAAGCCCCTCCTGATGCGCCCCTGGAGTATAAACTCCAAAAATGTGACCCCATTTAAGAAACAACACCCCTCAAGGTATTCAATACTGATTTTTACAAACTTTTGTTAACCCTTTAGGTGTTCCACAAGAATTAATGGAAAATGGAGATGAAATTTCAGAATTTCACTTTTTTGGAAAATTTTCCATTTTTCCAGTAACAAAGCAAGGGTTAACAGAACAGCCAAACAAAACTCAATATTTATTGCCCTGATTCTGTAGTTTACAGAAACACCCCATATATGGTCATAAGCTGCTGTACGGGCACACGGCAGGGCGCAGAAGGAAAGGAACGCCATATGTTTTTTGGAAGGTAGATTTTGCTGGACTGGTTTTTTGACACCCTGTCACATTTGAAGACCCCCTGATGCACCTCTAGAGTAGAAACTCCAAAAAAGTTACTCTATTTTGGAAACTACGGGATAAGGTGGCAGTTTTGTTGGTATTATTTTAGGGTACATATGATTTTTGGTTGCTCTTTATTACACTTTTTGTGAGGCAAGGTAACAAAAAATAGCTGTTTTGGCACCGTTTATATATTTTTTTATTTACAATGTTCATCTCACAGGTTAGATTATGTGCTATTTGTATAGAGCAGGTTGTTATGGATGCGACAATACCAAATATGACTACTTTTTTTGGTTGGTTGTTTCATTTTTACATAATAAAGCATTTTTGAAAAAATACATTTTTTAGTGTCTCCGCATTCTGAAAGCCATACTTTTTTTGTTTGTTTTTTTGGGCGATTGTCTTAGGTAGGGTCTAATTTTTCACCTGAGGGGTTGGGTCATGTGATATTTTTATAGAGCTTATTGTTGCGGATGCGATGATACCTAATATGTCTCTTTTTATTTATTTTACTTTAACACAATAATAGCATTTTTGAAACAAATGATGTTTTAATGTCTCCAAGTTCTGCGAGCTATAGTTTTTATTTTTTGAGCGATTTTTCTTATGTAGGGACTCATTTTTTGTGAAATGAGGTGACTGCTTTATTAGTACCATTTTGTGGGACATACGCCTCTTTTGATCACTTGGTGTTGATCTTTTTGTGATGTAAGGTGACAAAAATGGCTTTTTTTGACACAGTTACATTTTTTTTATTTTTTATGGTGTTTATCGGACAGGGTGGATCATGTGATATATTTATAGAGCCGGCCGTCACGTTCGCGGCAATACCAAATATGTCTATTTTATAAAAAAAAAATCCTATTTTATATATATATATATACAGTGGGATGCGAAAGTTTGGGCAACCTTGTTAATCGTCATGATTTTCCTGTATAAATCGTTGGTTGTTACGAAAAAAAATGTCAGTTAAATATATCCTATAGGAGACACACACAGTGATATTTGAGAAGTGAAATTAAGTTTATTGGATTTACAGAGAGTGTGCTATAATTGTTTAAACAAAATTAGGAAGGTGCATAAATTTTGGCACCACAAAAAAGAAATGAAATCAATATTTAGTAGATCCTCCTTTTGCAGAAATTACAGCCTCTAAACGCTTCCTGTAGGTTCCAATGAGAGTCTGGATTCTGGTTGAAGGTATTTTGGACCATTCCTCTTTACAAAACATCTTTAGTTCATTCAGGTTTGATGGCTTCCGAGCATGGACAGCTCTCTTTAAGTCACACCACAGATTTTCAATTATATTCAGGTC
Organism: Bufo bufo; assembly: GCF_905171765.1. Lineage (NCBI taxonomy): Eukaryota > Metazoa > Chordata > Amphibia > Anura > Bufonidae > Bufo > Bufo bufo. The sequence continues at coordinate 385,716,593 of NC_053389.1, forward strand.
TGGGGACTGAGATGGCCATTCAAGAACGTTGTACTTGTTCCTCTGCATAAATGCCGTAGTGGATTTTGAGCAGTGTTTAGGGTCGTGGTCTTGTTGAAAGATCCAGCCCAGACGCAGCTTCAGCTTTGTCACTGATTCCTGGACATTGGTCTCCAGAATCTGCTGATACTGAGTGGAATCCATGCGTCCCTCAACTTTGACAAGATTCCCAGTCCCTACACTGGCCACACAGCCCCACAGCATGATGGAACTACCACCATATTTTACTGTAGGTAGCAGGTGTTTTTCTTGGAATGCTATGTCCTTCTTCCTCCATGCATAACGCCCCTTGTTATGGCCAAATAACTCAATTTTAGTTTCATCAGTTCACAGCACCTTATTCCAAAATGAAGCTGGCTTGTTCAAATGTGCTTTAGCCCACCTCAATCGGCACTTTTTATGCTGTGGGTGGAGAAAAGGCTTCCTCTGCATCACTCTTGCATACAGCATCTCCTTGTGTAAAGTGCGCCGAATGGTTGAACGATGCACAGTGACTCCATCTGCAGCAAGATGATGTTGTAGGTCTTTGGTGCTGGTCTGTGGGTTGACTCTGACTGTTCTCACCATTCATCGCTTCTGTCTATCTGAGATTTTTCTTGGTCTGCCACTTCGAGCCTTAACTTGAACTGAGCCTGTGTTCTTCCATTTCCTCAATATGTTCCTAACTGTGGAAACAGACAGCTGAAATCTCTGAGACAGTTTTCTGTATCCTTCCCCTAAACCATGATGGTGAACAATCTTTGTCTTCAGGTCATTTGAGAGTTGTTTTGAGACCCCCATGTTGCTACTCTTCAGAGAAAATTAAAAGAGGAGGGAAACTTACAATTGACCCCCTTAAATACTCTTTCTCATAATTGGATTCACCTGTGTATGTAGGTCAGGGGTCACTGAGCTTACCAAGCCAATTTGAGTTCCAATAATTAGTTCTAAAGGTTTTGGAATCAATAAAATGACAACAGTGCCCAAATTTATGCACCTGCCTAATTTTGTTTAAACAATTATAGCACACTTTCTGTAAATCCAATAAACTTCATTTCACTTCTCAAATATCACTGTGTGTGTCTCCTATATGATATATTTAAATGACATTTTTTATCGTAACAACCAACGATTTATACAGGAAAATCATGACGATTAACAAGGTTGCCCAAACTTTCGCATCCCACTGTATATATAATATTTTTACTTGTGAAACTTTTTTTATTTTATTTTTTCCATGAAACACTTTATTTTTTTTTTATTTTTTTTATTTTACACTTTATGTCCCCCATAAGGTCATACAAGACCTTTTGGGGGACATTTGACTTTTTTTTTTAACTATTGATTTCTCCTGTAACTGGGGCTGACATAGTAGACCCAGATACAGGTGAAATATGTAAGGAAATTATGTCTATATCCACACACGTTCACATATATATGTAATAATTCAGCCTTATATGCTTGTATTAAATATGCAGAGTTCTTCTTTAAAGGAAATATTTTATACTCTTATGACAGCAAGGTCTAGTAACACAAGCTAAACAGGAAATGAGGTCTAGCAACACGAGCTAAGAGGAAATGGCTGTCTGTAGCTTAAAAACCACATGGCTAGAAAGAGATATGCATGCTTTAGCAAAAGAGACCACATTTATGATAGAGGAATGCATGGCATCATAGCTGCAGAAACATATATATATATGCACATATATACCTTTTAAACATATATCTAACATATGCATTAAACATAGATTTTACATTAATACGGGTTATAGATATAAGCATTTTTGTATCTTGACGTTCACCTGTGGTTTAGATAAGTAAAAAGAAGGTTTGCTCAGATAAAATGTTGATACAAGATGGTACAAGATAAACAAAGATAATTCCGAGAAATATTTGAACAAAGCTGAAATCAACAAAAATTGTGGTTAGATATCTGAGTTCTAAGAATTATAAATGCGTCACATATGTACCTTGTTTTTGGACATTGTCATGACTTTTTTTTTACTTTGGTTGTATAAGCTTAGGGGAGGTATATGGTAATCTTGTGGTTTGTATCTATAAATTGTCTGCGATGTCAAAATAAACACACAACCATTTTAAACCTATCAACGTGTATTGGTCTTTAGTGGTTGCCCGGCCGGAGGTTCACCCACAGACAAACCAGGGGCCCTTTCAATTGGTAGCAGAGGATGGTTCACTGACTATCCAGGTGAGTAAATAATTTCTGCCACTATTTATGTTGGTTGGAATGTTTCTCTCCTGGATACGGTGAATGTCTGATGTATACTGGATGGCAGGTTAGTGACAGGTTAGTTTAGTGTTCTTAGGACTATGGGACAGACACGAGGCAGCACTCAGTGTTCTGCGTATCCTGATGGGAGCGGCGTCTCCTATAGGCACAGTGGTTGGCAGGGGATGTTGTTCCAGGAACATACATCATATTGATGGCAGGGAATTTTTCGAATGTAGAACTAGTCTCTTCGAACGTTGGCAGGGATTTTTCAAATGGGATTAGTCTCCCATTTGACGGTTTATTGAGTTAAAGGATAACTCTGGATTTATGTGAAACAAGGTACCCGGAATATATGTATAAGGAAAAGGAATACATATGGAAAAAAAAAGGGGTGAGGGAAACGCATACATCTGAATGCAGATGTTGGTTTCTAACTCACTAGGATTGTCTGTGGAGTGAATTGTTTATTAAACATAACTGTACAGTTAAAACTTGGAAAGTGACATTGAATACTGCAGTCTATTAAGTTCGTAAATGGTGTTGCCCATATAAGATATTTTACACGTGTTATAAGAATATTGTGCTAGTGGAAAATCTGATTGTGCTGACTTAATTGATTCTCAACATAACAATACTAACACAATTACTTCCTGATATTTGCTGCTATTTCCGCTTCATTGTTTGCTGCTTGAAAATATATGTATAGAGTTCATTGTCGATTTCATTATACATTATGGGTAACGGCGTGGGAAAGGATCTGGATGGTGAGCCAGAGACCAGACCCACACCGCTACATTTTGTATCAGGCACCTGTGGGATTAGTGTAACTGATCCATTTTGGGTAAATATCTGTGACCGCAGTCAGCAACTGTGTATTACGCAAATCAGCGATGTAGGTCCTCGCAATGAAGGAACTGAAAGATATGTGCCCCAATCCAAAAAAGGACCCTAGAGCAGCAGCTATGTTTCTGCAGAAATATACTGCAGGGAGCCATTTAACTTTGGAGGATATTCAGATAATACTCTCAGCCATAGACCCAGACACTGGCTCTCAAATTGATCCAGAAAAGGTAATGAAGGCATCAGAAAAAGAAGTTAGGGATGCAGGAGACAGAGATAGCCCCAAGGTTTGGAAGAAGTTTTGGGATAAGATAGGAGTAGAATGGATGAAAAGATACAAAGGGGATTCAGGTTTACACACAATGCTAAATACGAAACAAGAGCCGAAAGAGGATTTTTATAGTTTCTGTAAGAGACTGTTGGACCTCTACAGTAGTACAGGAATGAATTCACCCGAATTGTTCAAGACTACATGTATGACAAATGGGGACCCTAAGACGACACAGCTAATAAAATTAGTGAATAACGAATGGCTTACTCAAACAGTGACAGAATTTATGGATGACATAGCAAAACGCTCGGCTTCTGGTGTTTTCAATCAAAAGGGAGGAGTATTTCCATTGTTATTGCAGCAGGACATACAACAGGAGTCTATATTGTCAGGTGGGGAAAGCAATTACATGATGATGTCAGGTTTCTCCCGGGGAAGGAATAATAGAAGAGGTCCGAGAAGTAGGGACCAGGCAGATTACCAGGGAAGAGTAGAAAGAAATCAGAGACAGGGCTGTTTCATTTGTGGGAGTCTAGGTCACTGGAGGCGGGAATGTCCAAAGGTGAGAGATGAAGATAGGAGAGAATACAGAGGGAGAGGTGCCTCTGACTACCGAGGGGTGCCCAGAACAAGTCCCATCCTTCATTATGCATTTTGTTCCAACTGATTGGCAAGTCTTACCACAAGTACTACTGCAAATTGATGGTATTAAAGTTAATTTATTGCTTGACACCGGAGCAACGACTTCAAGTGTAAACAAAATAGACTTCATTAATGATAAATGCACCGAAGGAAGTTCTATGGGTATAAATGGGACGACAGTGATACATAAGGTGACAGCACCGCTCCCGGTTTGTACTCTTACGGGGGAACTAGTGACGCACATGTCTTTTGCAGTCCTACTAGAGTGCCCCGTTTGCCTATTAGGAAGGGATTTAATGGCAGCATTACAGATTTCACTAGTCTTTGACAAAAAGGGCAGACTGACAGCAACCTCAATGAAATGTGACCTGACAAACCCAAAGAGACGTGACATGAATGGGTTCTTTTTAAGCATACCAATGTCCCTGGAAAATCATCCAATTTGGGCAAAATGTAAAGACTCAGCAGGGAGGATTAACTGTGAGCCCTACCGGCCCTGTTTGAAGGAGGGGGTCATGCCAACCTTTCAAAAACAATACCCATTGAGTGAGGAAAAGTTAGAGGGTATAAAGCCACAAATTGAAAAATACTTGCAGATGGGAATTCTTAGGAAAATTGTCAGTCCCTGGAATTCCCTGATAAATCCCGTAAAAAAGGCTAATGGCACATGGCGGCTGGTACAGGATCTAAGGAAGGTAAACAAGGCAATTATCCCACTTCCCCCCTTGGTGGCAGATCTTACAGCTGTGTTTGGGGCCATTCCTGCGGGATCCAGATATTACACTGTAGTTGACCTCAGTAATGCGTTCTTTTCCATACCAGTGGCTTGGGATGCACAAAATCTTTTTGCTTTTCAGTGGGCTGATAATGGTCAGGTGATTCGGACCCGTCTCCCTCAAGGTTTTGGGGATAGCCCAGCAGCCTTTTCTATTGTATTAAAGGCTACATTGGAAGATTGGGAACCAAAGAGGGGATCCACCTTAATACAGTACACAGACGACCTTTTACTCTCCAATTCGGAGTTAGAAGCCTGCGAAATAGATTCAGGGAGTTTATTAGACCACTTGGCAAGCAAAGGACACCTGGCCTCGAAGAAGAAAATCCAATATGCAAGTACCCAGGTAGAGTATCTGGGGTGCATAATAGAGGCAGGAGAGAGAAAGATCTCACCCGCTAGAGTCAAGGCAGTGACCTCCCTAAGCAGGCCGAGGGACAAAGCTACAATGATGTCCTTTTTAGGGTCAATAGTGTATTGTAGGCAGTGGATTCCCGATTGCTCCCATTGGTATTCAATCCTAAGAAAAACTACACTCACAGAAGCCCCAAAGGTAGTGGAGTGGACAGAGGACAGAGTAGAAGCCTTTGAGAGATTGATTCGGTCCCTGACCCAAGCCCCAGCCTTGGCCCTGGCAGATTATGGAAAGCCATTCCAATTATACTGTGTGGTATCAGGAGAAACCTATGCAGCGGTTTTGACACAGACACATGGAGGGAGAAACAGGCCAGTTTCATACTTATCGAAAAAATTACCTCCTGTGGTTCTTGGAATGCCTCACTGTCTCCAAGCATTAGCAGCCGCGGCTATGTCAGTAAAGGATGCTACCAAGATAGTCCATGGAAATACAATGGAACTTTTCACCACTCATACAGTCTTGTCCCTCCTTCAAAACATGACCACACAACACATGACAGCTCAGAGACTGTCCGGATATGAGACCATATTACTCAGTACGGCAAACCTGTTGATAAAGACATGTCCAGACACCTCACCAGTGATAAAATTGTTGCATACACTTTTGAGACTTAAGCGTGAAGGTTCTGACGAACAAGTAGACCCAATACCTGAACACAGATGTGATGAAATAATCTTGTCATGCACAACACCTATGGAGGATTTAAAGGACACACCACAGACTGGCAGTATAGATGTTTTTGTGGATAGATCATGCACAAGACCAGATGACAGGACATACCAAACAGGTTACGCAGTAGTCATGCTCCCAAATCAAGTGATAGAAGCTGAACCAATTGTCACAACTTCAGCACAACAAGCTGAGTTGGTAGCGCTCACAAGAGCCTGTGAAATATTCGCAGGACACAAAGTGAATATTTATACTGATAGTAGCTATGCATTTGGAACAGTGCATGATTATGCATTAATATGGAAAAATAGGGGGTATATCTCAGCAGACGGGAAGAAGGTAGCGAATCAGAAATACATAGATCACTTGCTACATGCAATTCAATTACCAGAAGCCATAAGTGTGATAAAAGTGAAAGGACACTCTGCAAAAGGAGATTATCAAGCTATGGGAAACAACCTAGCAGACAGAGCAGCAAAAATGGCAGCCAAGAGAGACACGAGAAGGGAAAGTAAGTTATTATTCATGACAGACTTTGAAAGTGAAAACTGGGAGTCAGTAGTGTGACGGTAGTAGAAAATATCCTCGTCAAGCATTCCCTTCTTCCCATAAAAGAAAATCACCCAATATTCCACGAGTAGGAATATCCCTGGAATCGCCGAATAATCCACACATGAGTCAACTTAATGCTGGAACAAGACTGATTTACTGGTACACAGAACTCACAATTTATGCAGCAAAAACTCCTCCTCTGGGCCAGGCTAGATAATTGAGTTTTAAGAATACACACAGCTCAATTATCCTAAAACTCCTCCTCTGGGCCAGGCTAGACAATTGAGTTTTACCAATACACACAGCTCAATTATCTGCTGGCCAGAACATTTACAATTCTTAACAATTTCACACAAGTACTTTCTATCCCACATACAAACATAATCTCAACATCATTGTCCGGTACACGAATACATTCATTCTTGACACTTGGAACCGAACAATATAGTCCTCAAAATAGCAGGGAGAGAATCAAACTGAAGCATATAGGCAATTGCATAAAAGTCCTTCACAATGGCCCCCCTTTTTCTCCCTGCTCCGGCAACTCGGTTGGACCTTTCCTGGTCCAGTAGGGTTGACGGGTTCAGAGCTTTTAGTCCGAGGTTAAATCCGTTTGGCGTGACAATCCATCGGCATTCCCGTTTTGCTTGCCTGGGCGATAATGAATCGTAAAGTCATAGGGCTGTAAGGCCAAGCTCCAGCGTAGCAAACGGGCGTTATCCCCTGAAACCCGGTTAAGCCACACCAAGGGGTTGTGATCGGTGATGAGAGTGAACGCCCGGCCATAAAGGTAAGGTGTGAGCTTTTTGAGTGCCCATACCAAGGCCAAACACTCTTTTTCAATGGTGGCATAACTGACCTCCCTTGGCAACAGCTTCCGACTCAGGTATGCCACCGGGTGCTCTCCTCCATCCTCCCCGATCTGGCTTAGTACTGCCCCCAGTCCAAACATTGAAGCGTCTGTATGGACAATAAATCTTTTGTTAGGATCTGGGGTAACCAACACCGGAGCATTAACCAGAGCAGTCTTTAGTGCTTGAAAAGCCACCTCGCATTCCGGGGACCACAGGACTTGTCGGGGTAGCTTCTTTTTGGTCAAGTCGGTCAGGGGTTTGGCCAGGGCACTATAGTCGGCTGTGCCTAAGAAAGCCATGACTTGTGTCTTGGTGTGGGGAGTGGGCCAATTGGCAACGGCCTCGATCTTAGCCGGCTCCGGCCGTTGCTTACCACATCCTACTCGGTGGCCCAAATATTGTACCTCCGCCATACCCAAGTGACATTTGTCGGGTTTCAGGGTCAGCCCGGCCCCCCTGATCCTATCTAATACTACCCCTACGTGCTCTAGGTGCGCTTCCCAGGTATCGCTGTGGATGGCGATGTCATCCAGGTAAGCGCATGCAAAGCTCTGGAGACCCCTAAGTAACTGATCCACCATCCGTTGGAAGGTGGCCGGGGCGTTCTTCATCCCGAACGGCATAACCCGGAATTGGTATAGGCCGAACGGGGTGATGAAGGCCGACTTGGGTATGGCATCTTCTGCTAGGGGAATCTGCCAATATCCCTTGCATAGGTCTATTGTGGTCAGATACTTCCCTGCAGAGATACGGTCAAGCAGCTCGTCCATCCGTGGCATCGGATAGGCGTCTGTAACTGTCTTGTCATTGAGGCGCCGGTAATCTACACAGAAGCGGGTTGTCCCATCCTTCTTTGGCACTAAGACTACCGGCGAGGCCCAAGGACTTTCTGAGGGTTCGATTACGCCTAGCCGAAGCATCTCATCTATCTCCTTCCGCATCCCTTCCCGGACTGCTTCGGGGATACGGTAGGGAGGCTGTCTCAGGGGTGCCTGTCCTGGAGTCTCTACCTTGTGTATGGCTAGGAGTGTGTATCCAGGCTCCTGAGAGAATGTGGCCTGTTTTGTTTCTAGTAAGCGGACAGCTTGATCCCGCTCTTGCGGCTCCAGCTGTTCACCTAGCTGGACTTTCTTTATCTGGGTCATCCCTTCGTTACTGCCCAATAGGTCGGGAAGGGGTAGGGTCTCTGTGTCTTCTACTGCTGGTGCACAGATAGCGGCTACCTCCTCTGCCCGTTCCTGATAGGCCTTGAGCATGTTGATGTGAAAGGTTCGTTTCACATCTTCATCCTCGCAGCTGGCTATCGTGTAGGTAGTGTCGCATATCTGTCCTATAACTTTATAGGGGCCGTGCCAGGCGGCCTGGAGCTTGTCTGTTCGGACCGGCCTTAATACCATGACCTTTTGGCCTATCTGAAAGCTCCGGTGCCTAGCCCGTCGGTCATACCATACCCTCTGGCGCTGTTGGGCCGCCCGGAGGTTCTCTCGCACTGTCTGGGCTAATTCCTCCATGCGGTCCCTCAGCTCCAGGACATAAGGTACAACCGGGGTCCCCTCAATCTCTGTCTGCCCCTCCCAGTGATCCTTGATGAGATCTAAGGGCCCCCTCACCCGCCTCCCATAGAGAAGTTCGAAGGGTGAGAATCCGGTCGATTCCTGCGGTACCTCTCGGTAGGCAAAGAGAAGGTGTGGCAGGAATCGCTCCCAATCCTTGTATGCCCCCGTGAACGACTTCAACATTTGCTTTAGCGTTCCGTTGAAGCGCTCGCACAGGCCGTTAGTCTGGGGATGGTATGGGGAGCTAGTCAGGGATTTAACTCCACAGGTTTTCCATATCTGCTGGGTTACCTCGGCCGTAAATTGGGTACCTTGGTCGGACAGAACCTCCTTGGGAAAGCCTACTCGGGAAAATACTTTAACTAGGGCCTCTGCTACGGTCTCAGCCTGTATGTTAGAGAGAGCTACCGCTTCGGGGTAACGGGTGGCGTAGTCTACTATGGTGAGTATATACCGCTTGCCGGAACGGCTAGGTTGGGCCAGGGGCCCTATAATGTCCACGGCTACCCTTGTGAACGGTTCTTCAATAATGGGCATGGAAACTAGTTTAGCCTTTGGGTGGTCTCCCTTTTTACCTATACGTTGGCATACCTCGCACGTTTGACAATACGCCCTGACGTCGTCGGACACCCCAGGCCAGAAGAAGTTCTGGGTTATCCGATACCCTGTCTTGCGTATTCCCAAATGGCCTGCCAAGGGTACGTCGTGCCCAATCCTCAATAACTCCTGGCGGTATTTCCGGGGAACTACCAGCTGGCGTTTTTGCTTAGGCCCTGGTGTATTACCCCGGGTCTCGGTGAGCCTGTACAAGCGGCCTTCCTCCCAGATAAATTGCTCCTTCTCTAACCCCCCTTGGCCCCTCCTGGCTTTCTCTCGATACTTTCTGAGGGAAGGGTCTCCGGTCACCTCCCGCCCAAAATCCTCTGGGGTGTCCCAGGGTAGGGGTTCTACAGTCAAGGATAGGTTGGGTTGGCTTACCTGGGTCTCAGTAGGAAGCGGATGGCTCTCGGCAGCGCGACTTTGTGCTCTGGTGGTTACTGCGTGGGCCTCCTGAGCGGGGGTAGAGGCGAACGCCGAAGTCAGGGGGCCAATGTCGTTGCCCAGGATGACTTCAGAAGGTAAGTCTTTCATGACGCCCCCATGAACATTGCCAGCTCCCGCACCCCAGTCTAGGTGTACCTGTGCAGTAGGAATACGGTATACTGCCCCCCCTGCCACTCTCACAGCAATTGATTTCCCCGGTTTCTCTGATGCCTTAATAAGGTGTCTTTGTACCAACGTGATGGTTGCCCCACTGTCTCTTAATCCCCGGGCGGTTTTTCCGTTAACCATGACCAGCTGACAATGGTGTTTCCTGTTGTTTGTAATAACAGATTGTACCATGAGGGCTTCGTAAAGGGTGCCCAATGGTTCTTCCTGACCCAGTTCCTGGGGATCCCAAGCCGAGTCTACACAATGGGCTGCTGCTGGTGGGCGGTACCCAGGTCGAGACCAATTTGACCTGGTGTTGTTGTCCATGGGGCAATTCTGCTTGTAGTGACCCAGCTGTTTGCAGCGTTGTTCATTGTCCTCCTGGCGTGGATAGCGAGGGCTAGATGTCACCGGTCTGTTAGGAGGTTGGTATCTAGCGGCTGGTGGGTGTGAGGGCACCGTTGGTCGTGGAGGTTGTACCCGTGGTGTGACCGGGTTTGTCTGGCGAGTATCCACATATTCATCCGCCAACTTAGCGGCCTCTGGTAGAGTCATGGGCCTGCGATCTCTCACCCAGTCTTTGACATCCGTCTGGATGTGATTGTAAAATTGTTCCAGGAGCATTAGTTGTAAAATGTCCTCTGCGGAGGTGGCCTGGCTGCTGTTGACCCAGTTAGAGGCCGACAGGGATAACTGGCATGCCCATTCCACGTAAGAGTCTTTCGTGGTTTTGCGTGAGTCCCTGAACTTTTGTCGGTAGGACTCTGGGGTTACTGCATAACGAGCCAGGAGCACTTCTTTAACCCTGGCGTAGCTATGGATCTCCTGCTCTGGCACGGTCCGGAAAGCATCAGAAGCTTTGCCTGACAGTTTGCCATACAATACTGCGACCCACTCTCCTCTATCTATTCGGTGCAGGTTACATTGTCGCTCAAAATCTGCCAGGTAATTATCAATGTCACAGTCTTTTTCATCAAAAGCTTTAAAAGCGCTAAACGGAATCTTCCTTGTGTCTGCTGTGCTGTACTCACTGTTTGGAGAATGTGCGGCTGCTCGTTGGACTGCTGCCAATTTTAACTGTAGCTCTGCGTCTCTTATTTGTTTAGCCTCCTCCGCTAACAGGTTCATCACTTTCAGCACCACATCCGCCGTTGGGTTCGGACCGAACCATGCTAGCTTCTCTCTCATTGCCTTGTTGGCTGGTGATTCCTCCTCCTGAATCACTGGTGTCCCCATCTCTTGTACTTCTGGCGTTGCTGCAACCAAGTTCTCCTGGTCTAGCTCCATTAATTTCTGCTATAATGACCCGCTTGGTTTTGTTGCTAGCAATCCTTCCACGGACTTCCAGTAGTTCTTTCAGTGTATTTCTTTTAAGCAGGGTGTACCAGCCTTCCATTCACTGTTCCCAGTGTCTGCTTGGAATCCTGGTGTAAAGGAAAGTAGAAGGGAAAATCCCGCTGCTGCCACCAGTTGTGACGGTAGTAGAAAATATCCTCGTCAAGCATTCCCTTCTTCCCATAAAAGAAAATCACCCAATATTCCACGAGTAGGAATATCCCTGGAATCGCCGAATAATCCACACATGAGTCAACTTAATGCTGGAACAAGACTGATTTACTGGTACACAGAACTCACAATTTATGCAGCAAAAACTCCTCCTCTGGGCCAGGCTAGATAATTGAGTTTTAAGAATACACACAGCTCAATTATCCTAAAACTCCTCCTCTGGGCCAGGCTAGACAATTGAGTTTTACCAATACACACAGCTCAATTATCTGCTGGCCAGAACATTTACAATTCTTAACAATTTCACACAAGTACTTTCTATCCCACATACAAACATAATCTCAACATCATTGTCCGGTACACGAATACATTCATTCTTGACACTTGGAACCGAACAATATAGTCCTCAAAATAGCAGGGAGAGAATCAAACTGAAGCATATAGGCAATTGCATAAAAGTCCTTCACAAGTAATATATCAACTTCAGAAACAGTCTACCAGTGAGGACATCAAGTACTGGAAATCTCAGGGACTGCAGACGTCAGGTACAGGTATGTGGACAAAAGATCGGATATTGGGGGTTCCTACTGCATCAGCACCGCTCCTAATATCTTATCTTCATGGTCCAGGACATTTAGGAAAACAGTACATCTCAGAACATTACAAGTCACTGTTCTGTACACACCAGTTGCAGAGATTGATAGACGATCTGGTCGACTCATGCATGACTTGTGCACAGAATAATGTTCAAGGAAAAGCACACGGAAGACATGGGAATCTACCACCACCTACAGGCCCTCTGCAAGATTTGCAGATAGATTACACACACATGCCAAAGCAACCCGGGAATATAAGATATCTGCTTGTCATAGTCTGTAGGTTCTCCGGATGGTGTGTAGCAATACCTACTTCAGGAGAAACAGCTGGTGTGACAGCTAGGGCATTGATAAATCAATGGATTTCGCTGTATGGACTCCCTCGGCTAATTCATTCAGATCAGGGACCTGCTTTCCAATCCAAACTAATACAAGAACTGACAAAGATTTTGGGTTTCCAGTGGAAACTCAACATAGTCTACCATCCCCAAAGCGCTGGAGTAGTGGAAAGAATGAACAGAACCATTAAGGATAGGTTAAAAAAGGCTACTTCAGGAACATTGAAAGATTGGCTGAAATTTCTACCCGCCATTCTCTACCAAATAAGAACGACACCAAATAAACAAACAGGGTTGTCGCCTTATGAAGTGTTATTCGGTCGACCCCCTAATACCCGTGAAGAATCGGATACTGACAGTAACATTTTTGCCTTGCAGGAACAGTACGTGAAACACTTGGTAGGTATACTCTCGGAAAATTATGATAAGGTTGCTGTCACCTTTCCTCCTCTTTCCACAGACCCAACTCATCCGTTCTTGCCCGGAGACAAAGTTCTGGTGAAACAACTAGCTGCCCGCCACAAGACTGGTCCAATTTACCAAGGTCCATTTGAGGTTCTAAGAGTGGCTCGAACGGCTGTCCTTACTGACCAGAGTCCACAGTGGATACACGCCAGCCAGCTCAAGAAGACGCCAGAAGGAGTCCTCAAGAAATTCCCCGGACAAACATGAGTCTTCCGGACAAGATGCCTACAAAGGAAATGGCTTTGATCATACCCCCGAGCCTGCAAAGTAGATATGAGCGATGGCTAAAAGGCTATCCAAAACCACTTAGTCCAAAGGATCCAAAGACTATGCTGGACTTGTATGAGGAAGAATTTATGTTCAGGGAGTATACCAATGAACTAGAAACTGATGACTTGAAAGATCGAAACTTTCCTGAACCGTTTAGTAAGCAGATGATTCAGAGAATGAAACTGTGAATATGTCACCCTTAAAAAGGGAAGTACTCTGAGAAAAATACCGAGAATTGGTGTGTGGTATAAGGAGTGATCACATGGAATGGGAATTCCATATGATCAAAGAGGGGATTGTAAGGAAATTATGTCTATATCCACACACGTTCACATATATATGTAATAATTCAGCCTTATATGCTTGTATTAAATATGCAGAGTTCTTCTTTAAAGGAAATATTTTATACTCTTATGACAGCAAGGTCTAGTAACACAAGCTAAACAGGAAATGAGGTCTAGCAACACGAGCTAAGAGGAAATGGCTGTCTGTAGCTTAAAAACCGCATGGCTAGAAAGAGATATGCATGCTTTAGCAAAAGAGACCACATTTATGATAGAGGAATGCATGGCATCATAGCTGCAGAAACATATATATATGCACATATATACCTTTTAAACATATATCTAACATATGCATTAAACATAGATTTTACATTAATACGGGTTATAGATATAAGCATTTTTGTATCTTGACGTTCACCTGTGGTTTAGATAAGTAAAAAGAAGGTTTGCTCAGATAAAATGTTGATACAAGATGGTACAAGATAAACAAAGATAATTCCGAGAAATATTTGAACAAAGCTGAAATCAACAAAAATTGTGGTTAGATATCTGAGTTCTAAGAATTATAAATGCGTCACATATGTACCTTGTTTTTGGACATTGTCATGACTTTTTTTTTACTTTGGTTGTATAAGCTTAGGGGAGGTATATGGTAATCTTGTGGTTTGTATCTATAAATTGTCTGCGATGTCAAAATAAACACACAACCATTTTAAACCTATCAACGTGTATTGGTCTTTAGTGGTTGCCCGGCCGGAGGTTCACCCACAGACAAACCAGGGGCCCTTTCAAAATACACCCCCAGAGAGGCTATACAGAACTATACTGTGCTGTACAGCCTCAGTGCAGGGCTGATCAAGGTCTGTGAAAGACCTGACAGCTCATGCACTCTCCCGGCCCCGGCGTATAGCGCTTTCTGCTCTGTATACACAGCGCTCGGTGAGCACTGTGTATGCAGTGATCTAGAAGGCAGGGACACCTGGTAACTGTCCTAGCCTTCTCTCTGGGTTGCCTTCCTGTCACTGACAACGTGCAACACGCTCTGCAGCTGCACGATTAGCGCGCAGCTGCGATCTCTGAATGGATGTTCCAGAACGTCCATTCAAAGTTAAACATCCACCCATAGGACGTTTATATCCTATGGGCGGATGTGAGGTGGTTAAAAATTTATGAGGCATGGATCTCAGAGGAATTCAACACTTTTGATGACTTTGTGTAATTGAATTTCCTCATGCCAGCCCACACATATCCGCCACCACACAGAACAAAGTATGGTCCTTTTCTTATGCAAATACAGCGCCATAAAAGGTCTTTTATGTCAGGTGAATGCCTAATTTTCGTGGCCTGTACTGGCCGACAGTTACATATTTATCCTGTGACCGCCAAATGTACCTCCAGCCACAGAATCCAAGGTTCTTTGCTGTCAGGTGAATGCCTATTGCCTATTTTTTGGGGCCTGTACTGGCCTGCAGTTACATATTTATCCTGTGACCCCCTAATATACCTCCAGCCACAGAATCCAAAGTTCTTATACAACACCAGAAACAAGCGTTTTACATAAATACAGCACGAGAACTAAGCTCATTGCATAAATACAGCACCAAAGCAAAGTACGTATATACAACATCAGAGCCAAGCTCATTACATAAATACAGAACAGGAACTAAGCTCGTTATATAAATACAGCACCAGAACCAAGTTGGTACATATATACAACAGCAAAACCAAGGACCTTATATAAATACAACCCCAGAACCAAGTGCATGCATAAATTCAGCACCAGGATGAAGCTCACAATATAAATACGACAAAAAAAAAACCAAGTTCATAAATATAGCATCAGAATTAAACCTATCTCATAAATCCAGCACCAGAACCAAGCTCATTAAATACAGCACCATAACCAAACACACTATATATACAGTACCAGCTAAAAAACAGCTCAATGCCGATATTATTTGTCATTCCTTTGCCATATATATTTGTAAATTGTGAAACTACAGCTCTAAGTATCGCTTAAAGATTTGTAAAGGTTTGCTGGAAGTTGTTTCACAAAACATTACCGCCCATCATCACACTGTACACTATAAAAGTGACTATAGCATTGCTCAGATGCAGTAATTTACAGAATAAACATTTACATTATGTGACGTCTCTTCTAGATTTGTTCTCTTTCCTTTTCTTTCCATCTGGTTCAAACCACCATGACTTCTCCCAGCCACATCTTGTATCTGCAGGGTTTGCCATCCAGATGACTTCAGCTTCTTGCTTTACCAAAACATCTGTGCCCTATATAATAAATCAAACTCCTCTTAGTGCCATACATTGTGCAGCATATACTTGATGAAGTGCCACACACAATGTCGTAATGGTAGTGCCCCAACAGATAGTACTAATGCTCTGTGCTCCCTATATATAGTGCAAAATTATGTCCCCTCTTTATATAATGTCTATTGCTTTGTGGCCAGGTTCTGTGCCCCCTTTATATAGTTCCAGGATCTATGTCCCCTTTATATTGTACCAGGTACAGTACTCCCTTTATATAGTGCCTCTTCCTCTGTACAGGGAGAAACCGGTACTAATGGTGCACTGTGTAGCTATCTTTGGGTCATAATAACATAGTAGGCTGAAAAAAAAGAGATCCAGTTCAAAAACTCTCATGAAGTGGAAGCCAATTTTCCTAATTTTAGGAGAAAAAATTCAGGCAAGTCTCAGGCAACCATAATAACTCCTTGAATCAATGACCCTTCTCCAGAGATTTCCATAGTCTCACTGCTCTTACCGTAAATAATCATCTTCTGTTTGTGTAGAAACCTTCTTTCCTCTAGACGTGGAGGATGTCCCCTCATCACAGTCACAGTCCTGGGGAAAAATAGATGTTGGGAGTGATCTCTGTACTGACCCAGATATATTTATACATAGTTATTAGATCTCCCCTCAGTCGTCTTTTTTCTAAAGTGAATAACACAAATTTTAATAATCTTTCTGGGAACTGTAGTCCACTGATTACAGTTATTACTTCAGTTGCCCTCCTCTGAACCCTCTCCAGCTCTGCTTTGTCTGTCTTGTTCACAGGAGCCCAGAACTGTACACAGTACTCCATGTGTGGTCTGACTAGTGATTTGTAAAGTGGCAGGATGTTCTTATCACGGGCATCTAGGCCCCTTTTGATGCACTGTATAATCTTATTAGCCTTGAAAATTATTAAGTCCTTTTCCATGTCAGTGTTACCCAGTGTTTTACTATTTAGTAAGCCTCCAATCTATCCAGATCCATCTGTAGCAGTATACAGGGTGGGCCATTTATATGGATACACCTTAATAAAATGGGAATGGTTGGTTATATTAACTTCCTGTTTGTGGCACATTAGTATATGTGAGGGGGGAAACTTTTCAAGATGGGTGGTGACCATGGCGGCCATTTTGAAGTCGGCCATTTTGAATCCAACTTTTGTTTTTTCAATAGGAAGAGGGTCATGTGACACATCAAACTTATTGGGAATTTCACAAGAAAAACAATGGTGTGCTTGGTTTTAACGTAACTTTATTCTTTCATGAGTTATTTACAAGTTTCTGACCACTTATAAAATGTGTTCAATGTGCTGCCCATTGTGTTGGATTGTCAATGCAACCCTCTTCTCCCACTCTTCACACACTGATACCAACACCGCAGGAGAAATGCTAGCACAGGCTTCCAGTATCCGTAGTTTCAGGTGCTGCACATCTCGTATCTTCACAGCATAGACAATTGCCTTCAGATGACCGCAAAGATATAAGTCTAAGGTGGTCTGATTAGGAGACCTTGGGGGCCATTCAACTGGCCCACGATGACCAATCCACTTTCCAGGAAACTGTTCATCTAGGAATGCTCGGACCTGACACCCATAATGTGGTGGTGCACCATCTTGCTGGAAAAACTCAGGGAACGTGCCAGCTTCAGTGCATAAAGAGGGAAACACATCATCATGTAGCAATTTCGCATATCCAGTGGCCTTGAGGTTTCCATTGATGAAGAATGGCCCCACTATCTTTGTACCCCATATACCACACCATACCATCAATTTTCTTTTTCCAACAGTCTTGGAGGGATCCATCCAATGTGGGTTAGTGTCCAACCAATAGCGGTGGTTTTGTTTGTTAACTTCACCATTCACATAAAAGTTTGCCTCATCACTGAACAAAATCTTCTGCGTAAACTGAGGGTCCTGTTCCAATTTTTGTTTTGCCCATTCTGCAAATTCAGTGCGCCGATCTGGGTCATCCTCGTTGAGATGCTGCAGTAGCTGGAGTTTGTAAGGGTGCCATTTGTGAGTAGCTAATATCCGCCGAAGGGATGTTCGACTAATGCCACTCTCCAGTGACATGCGGCGAGTGCTACGCTGTGGGCTCTTGCTGAATGAAGCTAGGACAGCCACTGATGTTTCTTCATTACAGACAGATTTCATGCGTCAACATTTTGGCAAATCTAACACTGAACCAGTTTCACGAAACTTAGCAAGCAGTTTGCTAACTGTAGCATGGGAGATGGGTGGTCTCGTAGGGTGTCTTGCATTGAAATCTGCTGCAATGACCCGGAAACTGCGTTCACCAGACATCAACACAATTTCTATCCACTCCTCACGTGTTAACCTCGGCGACATGTCAAGGGCTGTAAACAAAGAGAAACTTGTAAATAACTCATGAAAGAATAAAGTTACGTTAAAACCAAGCACACCATTGTTTTTCGTCTGAAATTCACAATAAGTTTGATGTGTCACATGACCCTCTTCCTATTGAAAAAACTAAAGTTGGATTCAAAATGGCCGACTTCAAAATGGCCGTCATGATCACCACCCATCTTGAAAAGTTTCCCCCCTCACATATACTAATGTGCCACAAACAGGAAGTTAATATCACCAACTATTACCATTTTATTAAGGTGTATCCATATAAATGGCTTACCCTGTACTATCCTCTTCCGTGTTAATTAGTTTGAACAGTTTAGAATCAGTAGCAAATACTTATATTTTATTTTAAACAAGTGGATATGTAAAGTGGAGGGCACTCAAATGTCTAGGTACACATATGGATGAATCATAAATTGTGTATAATAAATTATTTATTGCAGATAAAATTGTAAACCACAGGGATATAAGCGCGTGGTTCCACATAGGTGGCGTCAGGGTAAATTGTACCACAATATGCAATGTTCTCATTTAAAATAGAATCCAATATTCTGGTGTAAGATAATAGATACTAGTACAGGTGATCAGTCTGTCTGGTAAATTACTAAAATACAAAATACACGTCTCAGTGAGCTTTGTGTGGTCCTATATACACAACTGGCAATGACGTGGGTATCCGGATATCCAATAAAATAAACAATGAAAACAGAGTGTGTCAGGAGGTATTGGGGTCCCTTGTTATGTTTAAATAGATAGATACATTCTGTTGTATATCGAGGCTGGAACAGTCTTACCCCATTTAAGATGTACCCAAGTAGTGGCTATCGGTGATGTATGCTGACGATGGTCCGATCCTGTGGAGCGTTGGTGCATGTATCTTGCAGCTTGTTAGGCGTCTCTCTCCGTTGTGGCGTCTCCTACTTCCGGCGTCTCTGGTTGCATCCCACGTGGTGCAGAGGATAGCGTCTTACGTGATTAGGGGCGTATCTCCGTCACTGTGGTCAGCTGACTGAAGACGTCACCTATTGCAGCCGGCTCTATTTTGTGACTTTTGCAGTCTCTGTTGGTGGAAAATCTTTAACTATTGAACCATATTAGGATCAAACTACTGTCTGAATAAGGACCATGAATTGCTGACAGTAGAGCCTCTGTATATTTCTATTTCTATTTTATTTTGCAGCCCCTCTACAAGAACTTAGTCTGACTATATTATATTAGTTTCACACGACCAATCCCTCATAAACCTGCTGAAACATATCCTGTCATTATAGAGTCTTTAAATTTCAGAAATAAGCATCTGTCTATTACATTACTTTATTCTCTTAGAATATGTGGGTACCGTATATGTGTCACGTTCGGGTGTGGGAGGGAAACACCACACCGAACATAGGAGGCAAAGGGGTGAGGGAATAAGGCCTGGAAACTAGGGAAAGGAGATGAACACCTCATAGTAAAACCCTAATCAAAGTCCTGACTAATTACCACTATGAACAGACCCCAGAGGTAGGTGAGATCATACACAGGAATACCTAATGTCCTATAGGACCCTGGTACTAATGTCAGGACTGAGACAACCTGTTCCTTCTAAAGGAAGGACAAACAGAAGTCTCCCTCAGGCCTTAATACAAGTGACTGGGAAATGCAACACACAGAACGCAAACAAAATACAAAAAGGGAAAGGAAAGACTTAACTTCAAAGGAGCAATGGAAGCACCAGGAACAATCCCCAACTGAAACTGAAGCTATAAACCGCACAGCATAGTGGGAAAAGCAACTATAAATAAGGAAGGTTAAATTACCACATTAGCAACACCTGAGGCAAGGGGTGTGGCCATTACCAGAAACAACACAGACGCCTATTGATCCACAAGGAAAACCTGTCAGATAAAACCACGTGTTGCCAGTCTCACCAATCTCCTGCCATCTGTCGCGGGAACATCCGTGACAGTACCCCTCCTTCTATGGGTGACTTTTGGGCACCCAGGACCGACCTTATCCTGATGAGACCTGTGAAAAGCTTTCACCAAGCGACTGGAATTCATGTCAGATGCCGTCACATCCTCTCCTCTGGTCCATAACCATTCCAGTGAACAAGATACTGAAGAGATCTACAGAGAACTCGAGAGTCAATTATCTCGAGTTAATTCCAAACTACCGTCCACCATGACAGGAGCGGGTGGCAAGGAAGACAGCTCCAAAGGTTCAACATATCTCTTCAACAAAGATTTATGAAACACGTGAATTTTCAGGGCCTGAGGAAGTGCAAAACAAAAAGCTACAGGATTAATAATGGCAGTGATCTTATATGGACCAATATACCTTGGACCCAACTTCCAAGAAGGTACCTTCAACTTAATGTTTCTTGTGGACAGCCACACAGAATCACCCAATCTTAGGTCCGGACCATTCTTATGTTTCCTGTCAGCCACACGTTTATACTTGTTGCCCATATTCATCAAGTTATTTTGAATTTTCCGCCATATAGATGATAATGATGACAAAAAAAGTTCCTCCTCAGGGATGCCAGAAGTATCAGTAGCACTGACTGACTGCACATGGCACAAGTTTGTCCTGTCCACCCAACAAAATTTCCCCTTTTTTGGGTCAATTTTTATACATATATATTTTTACATTTTTATAAATTTTTATGTATTTGTATTTTATATAAATATACAGAAATTATTTTTACTTATTTTATTAATTTTTATATATTAACTTTTATACACATTCTTTCTGAAATATATGTTTATATTATTATAACCTTTGGATCTATATGGGACTTCTTTTTTCCATAGGAGCAATTTATGGGTATTTGTGTGTATGTATATTTTGGGGTTGTCTAAGGACAATATATTATATATAACACTATAAACAATATGCCCATGGGGTCTGTGGATATCGTCTAATTTTTAACATGAATAAACATATAAATTATTGAGATATATTCCCGAAATTTCAAAATCAATATATGAATATATACCAATACCCATATCTGTTTCCTTTTTCTAGGTATAGAGATATATGATTTTATAGAGGTATTGATACATGGTTTTTCAGAAAATAGAATTTATATATTGTGAGTATTTGATTGGGTAAACAATTTCTTTTCCCTCATTTTAAACCTTTTTACCGTATGCCCTTCCTCCTTTTATAGAAATTTCCTATGTACAGTGGTGGAAGAGCTAGATAAATGTCGCAAATATCTTTGAAATGTTCTCTATATTTGATATATTATGTATCTACAAATGTAGCATTTTATATTATATCATCTGGACGGTTGGAGGCGATAACGAAAACGCAAGTGAATCGCAACGATATCATCCAGTTGTTATATATTGTAAAAAACACACAAGTGATTACTATTATTATAGAAACGTGCAAACATAATAACAGTCCTTTAATAAGTAGAATAAGTAAAGCGGCATTGTGATACTCATAAGGAAAATATTCCCCGACGGAATAAAGTTTTTTTCAGGACTTCCGGAACCAAAGTCCGAACCGGGGTTTGTAAAGTTCCTTGTTAAAGCATAAAAGAATGGTCTCTTGGGGAGGTCGGATAGCCACTGAGGAAGGGGACACTCTAACCCCGAAACGCGTCTGGTCTGACCCCCCAAATTCAAGCATATGCGAGTGCACCGCATCGACTTCACAACCGGAACAATCTAGAGCCGACTCATTAAACACAGCCGATCTGAAACCTCTACCTGGAAGGTTGGGATACTTCATTAGGACTCAAACAAGCGGGACCTCGTGCAGTGATTCGACTGCGAACAGGTGATTTACAAACATCTACCGTGAGTTCTACCCGACTGCAGCAAAAACCGGGATTAAGTTTTGACAGACGGCAGAGGTTTCTCTGAATTGTGAGAACCCTCCGGCATTGGTAAGATTGTTCCTCTTTTTCACTATTTGTTCAACTGTTGGATTGATTTCAGACCGTAAGCGGGACGCCGCTGGTCTAACAACTGAATATACCAACTGATTGTATTATTGCCAATACATTATACAACACCACCTGTGGGTATCTTTGGCATATTTGGACATTTGGAAATTTTCAGGACCAACGAATTTCCATTTTATATCGTTACCTGGATTTTATTCTATAATACCAGACGTTATTCCATTGCCGCTGAACTTTTATTATTCTTATCAGTATACTATTATATTATTCCGTTACTATATTGCTGTTTTATTTATGTAATTTATTTGGTATACTTTTCTGTCCACACGGAGACTGGAGTGGGGCTGCTTAATTACTGGTGGTTTCCATTCTAGCCTCAATCCGATTACTGAGACACATAATTTACTATATGTATGTTGCTCATTAATGTGGTAGTGATATTATATCCTCAAATTATTGCAAATATTTCTAATAAATATTTTTTAATAATTAATCAATAAATAATAGTTACAAATATCTTAGGTGTGCCCAGTTATCTCTTTTCTATATTTCTCCTTCTTTAACAGCGGGGTGACGCTGTTAAAACTGAGAGCACCCTGATTGGTGCATCAACCACCCTGTGCATCTAACTAATTTATTACTACTGTTTTTGATTGTCACCCTAGTAGATTGCACGGTTGGCTGATACATCATGGATATTTGGGACCACATAGAAACCAAAAAACAAAAAGTTGACAATTTTCTTTTTGACAGTATCAATATGGATATTTCTAATCCTGAAATATGTATTACTAATACCTTCAGAGAATTGGAAACATTATTAATCCGCCAGCTTAAACAGCGGTGGGAAATTAAGACATTAAGACGATGTATTGAAATTGATAAAATTCCTAAAGGGCTAACCTTCATTAAATTTCCTGCGCAAGATTTATGCAGTGTTGAATTTAACAAGGAATGGGAAGATTTACTCCATGAACAGTCAGTTGTGTGTACTAAATTAATTATCAAAAGACGTACAGAGATATTGGAAGAGACTACCAAACGCATCTCTGACTTAAGAGTAACAATTGATAAGTTCACTAGGAATGAGGAAATTAACAGAATTCAGATCAATATATGTAAAAATTTAGATAGAATTGAACAAGAAATAATAGAGAAAAAGGTAAAGAAATTGAACTTTAAAAGAAGAGGAAGAACTGATAGGGAAACCATCAATAGGGAAAGACGTGATGAACATGCACCAATGATAGGAGCAACAAGTAATATGGAAATAGAATCAGACACGATTGAACAAGGATCAGCAAGAAATGAACACTTTAATATACCCACTTTTAATAGATTTGAAATGTTAGAAGAAACAAATCATTTTTTAGATCGCACTCCCCCACATCACCGTTCACGGATAAGACAAAGATCACCCCCACTGAGAACACAAAATATACAAAAACACATACACACAGATCGCCAATACAATCTGAGAAACAAGACTCAAAATGCACCACAGACACACAAGACCCCAAATATGAGGAGACACAATTCACAAGACGAATATCACAATCACAATCACATGCACAGGGAGACACATTACGACACAGAAAGGGGAAGACACGAAGAGGAACAAGGAGAAAAAAGACACCATCACTACAGATATCACCCATAATTACAAATGATGCTATCATTAACCTCAGTTCAGTAACCCTATCAGATACGCAGAAACAGCTTCTCAATAAAGGGTTAAAATTTGCGCCAACAAAACCACTTAATAAGTTTGAGACCTTTATTGGAGTAGAAAAATTCATAAGAAAATTATGTCTTAAGAAATATTTCTTAAAGAATCCGATAAATCGAGAAATCACTTCCTCCATAAATAATGATCCAATTATACATACTTCTCTGAAAAATAAATCAAAAAAATATCCACGAAATGAACTCAGTCAAGAACTGATTACATTTAAAGAATGTGTGATGAAGGATGTAAAAAAGATAAAAAGTAATTCGAAGTATAAACGTAACAATCTTACACAAAAAGAAATCACAGCACTTAAACATTTACAAAAGGAGAATAATATTATAATCCGTCCTGCGGACAAAGGAGGCTCCATAGTGATTCAAGATATTGATAAATATAATGCGGAGTGCCTACGCCAACTGACAGATATTACTACATATCAAATTTTAAAAAGTGACCCCACGGATCAATTTTATATAGAGTTAGGGAATCTTTGTAAGAGAGGAATGGATAGCGGAATTTTAAATAATCAGGAATATGACTTCATTTTAAATAAATACCCACGGATCCCGGCGTTTTATTGCATCCCAAAAGTACATAAGGACAAAACAAATCCACCCGGACGCCCCATTATTTCAGGGATTGACTCATTGACAGCAAACCTCTCAATGTATATTGACATTTTACTTCAAACAAGGGTGAAAAACACACCCTCATATGTCAAAGACACAACGCAGATTATAAAGAAAATAGAAAATATGCAATTTGAAAAACACTGGATAATGGGATCTCTAGATGTCCAATCCTTATATACGGTTATAGACCATGAACAAGGTAAAAAAGCAATAAGAGAAGAACTTATAACCGAGGGTAGATTAACAGAAAAACAGATTAATTTTTTAATTGAGGGAATTGATTTTATTCTAAATCATAATTATTTTTATTTTAATGGATCCTTTTATTTGCAGATTCGGGGCACTGCCATGGGCACCAGGTTCGCCCCCAGTTATGCTAACTTATTTATGGCAAATTGGGAAGAGAAATTTGTGACCCCAAGACTGGGGACGGACCTGGTGCTCTGGCAGAGATACATAGATGATGTATTTTTCATATGGCAATCCAGCCCAGAATCACTTAAACAGTTTTTAGATGATATTAACCTTAATGATTTTAATCTTAAATTTTCGGGAATCAATAGTAAAGAGACATTAGAATTTTTAGACTTGAAAATATATGTGGATGAGAATATACTCAAAACATGTACTTTTATTAAGCCCTCAACGCGGAATAGTTATATTTTATTTAACAGCTGCCACCTGCCAAGTTGGCTTATCAATATCCCGCAAGGCCAGTTCCAACGTTTAAGGAGAAACTGTACAATGATGGATCAATTTGAAATAGAGGCCGAAAAAATGAAATCAGAATTTTTAAAAAAAGAATATCCAGAAGACATTTTAAATTTGGCATTAGACAAAGTTACTAAGATGGACAGAGAGGAATTTTTTAACGGGAAAACCAATAACCATAAAGAAAAAATAGATAATCAAATTAAAATAATATTACCGTATAGTAGTGAATATGGTAAGATAAAAAATATCATACACAGACATTGGGACATTATTAAAAAAGAAAAAACTATAGGTACAATAATTCCACTAAAACCCTTGATTGTTTTTACTAAAGCACCCACATTGGGAAACAAGATAGCTCCTACAATTAAGGAAGATGATCAACCTAAAAACGTCCCATCAATACAAAAATGGATGGATCTTAAAGGTTTCTTTAGATGTGGTCAATGCGGCAATTGCAAACTAACATCATTTGCAAAACAAACAAAAGAAATAATCGCAACCACAAATGGACATAAACACACCATAAAAGAATTTTTAACCTGTAGTACAGAAAATGTCATCTATATGATAGAATGTCCTTGCAAACGCCAATATATAGGCAGGACTAAAAGGACTCTCAAGAAACGCCTTTCTGAACACATATCAAACATTAAAAAGGGCGTAGAAACCCATTCACTTTCTAAGCACTTTAAAATTGCCCATAATAGTGACCCATCCAAATTGAAATTTGCGGCCATAGATAAAGTGCCTAAAAGCTGGAGAAAAGGGAACCATATTAGTAAAATGTCAAGACTGGAAACTCAGAGAATTTATGAAATGGAGACTATGATTCCCGATGGTCTAAATGCTGAATATGAAATATTCGGCTTTTTATAGACCCATTTGGGGACCTACCTTTGAGGGTGAGCTTTGCCGAGTAGCTTTTTGCCCCGGCTGGTTCCCCCTTGACGGTAGTTCCTTAACATATACCACTGACTGACTGCACATGGCACAAGTTTGTCCTGTCCACCCAACAAAATTTCCCCTTTTTTGGGTCAATTTTTATACATATATATTTTTACATTTTTATAAATTTTTGTGTATTTGTATTTTATATAAATATACAGAAATTATTTTTACTTATTTTATTAATTTTTATATATTAACTTTTATACACATTCTTTCTGAAATATATGTTTATATTATTATAACCTTTGGATCTATATGGGACTTCTTTTTTCCATAGGAGCAATTTATGGGTATTTGTGTGTATGTATATTTTGGGGTTGTCTAAGGACAATATATTATATATAACACTATAAACAATATGCCCATGGGGTCTGTGGATATCGTCTAATTTTTAACATGAATAAACATATAAATTATTGAGATATATTCCCGAAATTTCAAAATCAATATATGAATATATACCAATACCCATATCTGTTTCCTTTTTCTAGGTATAGAGATATATGATTTTATAGAGGTATTGATACATGGTTTTTCAGAAAATAGAATTTATATATTGTGAGTATTTGATTGGGTAAACAATTTCTTTTCCCTCATTTTAAACCTTTTTACCGTATGCCCTTCCTCCTTTTATAGAAATTTCCTATGTACAGTGGTGGAAGAGCTAGATAAATGTCGCAAATATCTTTGAAATGTTCTCTATATTTGATATATTATGTATCTACAAATGTAGCATTTTATATTATATCATCTGGACGGTTGGAGGCGATAACGAAAACGCAAGTGAATCGCAACGATATCATCCAGTTGTTATATATTGTAAAAAACACACAAGTGATTACTATTATTATAGAAACGTGCAAACATAATAACAGTCCTTTAATAAGTAGAATAAGTAAAGCGGCATTGTGATACTCATAAGGAAAATATTCCCCGACGGAATAAAGTTTTTTTCAGGACTTCCGGAACCAAAGTCCGAACCGGGGTTTGTAAAGTTCCTTGTTAAAGCATAAAAGAATGGTCTCTTGGGGAGGTCGGATAGCCACTGAGGAAGGGGACACTCTAACCCCGAAACGCGTCTGGTCTGACCCCCCAAATTCAAGCATATGCGAGTGCACCGCATCGACTTCACAACCGGAACAATCTAGAGCCGACTCATTAAACACAGCCGATCTGAAACCTCTACCTGGAAGGTTGGGATACTTCATTAGGACTCAAACAAGCGGGACCTCGTGCAGTGATTCGACTGCGAACAGGTGATTTACAAACATCTACCGTGAGTTCTACCCGACTGCAGCAAAAACCGGGATTAAGTTTTGACAGACGGCAGAGGTTTCTCTGAATTGTGAGAACCCTCCGGCATTGGTAAGATTGTTCCTCTTTTTCACTATTTGTTCAACTGTTGGATTGATTTCAGACCGTAAGCGGGACGCCGCTGGTCTAACAACTGAATATACCAACTGATTGTATTATTGCCAATACATTATACAACACCACCTGTGGGTATCTTTGGCATATTTGGACATTTGGAAATTTTCAGGACCAACGAATTTCCATTTTATATCGTTACCTGGATTTTATTCTATAATACCAGACGTTATTCCATTGCCGCTGAACTTTTATTATTCTTATCAGTATACTATTATATTATTCCGTTACTATATTGCTGTTTTATTTATGTAATTTATTTGGTATACTTTTCTGTCCACAGGAGACTGGAGTGGGGCTGCTTAATTACTGGTGGTTTCCATTCTAGCCTCAATCCGATTACTGAGACACATAATTTACTATATGTATGTTGCTCATTAATGTGGTAGTGATATTATATCCTCAAATTATTGCAAATATTTCTAATAAATATTTTTTAATAATTAATCAATAAATAATAGTTACAAATATCTTAGGTGTGCCCAGTTATCTCTTTTCTATATTTCTCCTTCTTTAACAGCGGGGTGACGCTGTTAAAACTGAGAGCACCCTGATTGGTGCATCAACCACCCTGTGCATCTAACTAATTTATTACTAAGATACTGAAGAGATCTACAGAGAACTCGAGAGTCAATTATCTCGAGTTAATTCCAAACTACCGTCCACCATGACAGGAGCAGGTGGCAAGGAAGACAGCTCCAAAGGTTCAACATATCTCTTCAACAAAGATTTATGAAACACGTGAATTTTCAGGGCCTGAGGAAGTGCAAAACAAAAAGCTACAGGATTAATAATGGCAGTGATCTTATATGGACCAATATACCTTGGACCCAACTTCCAAGAAGGTACCTTCAACTTAATGTTTCTTGTGGACAGCCACACAGAATCACCCAATCTTAGGTCCGGACCATTCTTATGTTTCCTGTCAGCCACACGTTTATACTTGTTGCCCATATTCATCAAGTTATTTTGAATTTTCCGCCATATAGATGACAATGATGACAAAAAAAGTTCCTCCTCAGGGATGCCAGAAGTATCAGAACCAGAAAATGTGCCAAACTGTGGGTGAAACCCATATGCCCCAAAAAAACGCAACTTACCAGTGAACCCCTGTCTACAAATATTTATGGCAAACTCTGCCAAAGACAAAAACGAAGACCACTCCTCCTGGTTCTCAGAGACAAAACATCTCAAGTAAGTCTCCAGACTTTGATTAGTTTGTTCCATCTGTCTGTTCAACCGAGGATGAAAAGAAGAAGAAAAGGACAGTTGTACCCCCAGTCGAGTACAGAATGCCTTCCAGAATCTGGAAACAAACTGAGTCCCATGATCCGAGACCACGTCAGATAGAATGCATGTCTTAGCATTAGGTAGGCCCGGCAACGCTATAAAGTGCACCATTTTACTAAAGTGATCAACTACCACCAGAATAACTGTCTTTCCTGAAGAATTAGGTATATCAGTAATAAAATCCATGGATAAGTGAGTCCATGGTCTGGATGGGATGGGCAACGGAAGTAGAGATCCGGAAGGTCGAGTATGTGTCACCTTAGCATGTGCACAGGTACTACAGGCTGACACATAGTCCTCAACACACTTACGCAACCACAGCCACCAGAATCTACGAGAGATGAGGTCGGCTGTGGATCTACTCCTAGGGTGTCCAATAAGAACCGTACAATGATGTTTCTCAAACACCTTGTAATGCAATTCTGATGGCACAAACAGTTTCCCAGAGGGACAAGCATCCGGTGCATCTCCCTGGGCCTCTAACACCTTCACCTCTAGGTCAGGGTAAAGAACAGATATCACCACCCCTTCCGACAGTATAGGACTCAGATTTTCAAAATCACCACCTCCAGGAAAGCTGTGACAAGGCATTTGCCTGGACGTTCTTAACCCCAGGACAATAGGTGACAATTAAATTGAATCTGGTGAAAAACAAAGACCATCTGGCTTGTCTCGGGTTAGACTCCAGGTAAGCCAGGTTTTTGTGATCTGTGAACACCGTGATCAGATGAATCGCTTCCAACCAATGATGCCATTCCTCAAAAGCCAACTTAATGGCCAGTAACGCTCTGTTACCCACATCATTATTTCTCTCTGCGGAAGAAGGCACATGGACCCCATTTATCAGGTGACGGGCCCTGCAATAAAACTGCTCCTACCCACCACCGTCCACTTCCACAATGACAGGTTGTAATACATCCGGCTGGGCAGAAGAGAAGCATTCCTTAATTGCAGAAAAGGCTTGCAATGCCGAATCAGACCACACTGAGACATCTGTCCCTTTCTTAGTCATGTCCGTTAAGGGTTTTACTATTGTCGAATAATTCTGAATAAATTTTTGTATTAGTAATAGTTGGTGAACCCCAAAAAACGCATAAGAGCCTTCAGATTTTCGGGTCGATCCCAGTCCAATACAGCATGGACTTTCTCTTGATCCATTCGAAAACCTGAAGATGACAGCAGGTAGCCGAAAAACTGCACATTGTGTACAACAAAAACACAGTTCTCTAATTTTGCGTACAATTTATTGTCCTTTAGGATCTGTAACACCTGTCTAACGTGATCCTGATGTGTTTCCACATCTGGAGAATAAATTAGATTGTCATCCAAATACACGACTACAAACCTCCACACAAGGAGATGAAAAATGTCAATCACAAAATGCTGGAAAACTGCAGGAGCATTGGTCAACCCGAAAGGCATGACCAGGTTCTCAAATCGCCCCTCAGGAGTATTAAAAGCCATCTTCTATTCATCCCCTTCCTTGATCCTAACCACATTATATGTCCCCCTTAAGTCCAACTTGGAGAACATCTTGGCACTAGTGATGAGCGGCAGGGGCAATATTCGAATTTGTGATATTTTTCGTGAATATTTGGGCGAATATTCATCATATATTCGTGAAATCGAGAATTCGTGATCTCCGGTCATTATTTTCTTGATTGCAAAAATCGTCAATCGGAAAATTTGCCATAAAAATTCACGATACGAAAATTCGTGATCAACACTACTCCTAAAGTCAAAGATATTGCAGCCTTCTCATTGGCCCACAAGCAAGAAGCAGTGAGGGATCATGGGGACTGATTAAAAAAAATCTAGAATATTCGCTATTACGAAGATATAGCACTATATTCTAGATATTCGCGAATTCTCAAAGTGCCAATATTCACGATAAAAACTCACGATTAGAATATTCGCGATCAACACTACTTGGCACCAACAATCTGGTTAAGCAAATTGGGAATCAAAGGAAGAGGGTAAGGATCACGGACAGTAATCCGATTTGAGTTCACGGATATCCAGACATAGATGAAGACCTCTGTCCTTTTTTTAACAAAAAAGAACCCTGCTGCCACTGGAGACTTGGAAGGTCTTATGTGTCCTTTAGCCAAACTCTCGGTAATATACTCTCTCATGGACAGTCTTTCAGGTTCAGAAAGGTTATACAACGTAGATTTTGGAAACTTAGCTCCGGGGATAAGATTGATAGGACAATTATATTATTATATTCCCGATGCGGAGGTAAATCAGTCGGCAAAATCAGAAAACATGTCGGCAAAATCAGATATAAACGAGGGTAATGTCTTAGTAGTTAAAACAGAAAAAGATGTATTCAGACAATTATCAATGCATTAATCACCCCAATCCAGAACCTGTTTAGCTTGCCAATCGATGGTTGGATTGTGCTTGCTTAACCACAGTAAACCCAGAACCACCGGTGCAGGGAGACCCTCCAACACAAAACACGAGATACATTTTTGATGAAAGTCACCCAGTCTTAGGCCTCTTTCACACGACCATTTTTTTTTTTTCGTTTTCTGGGCCGTTTTTTGCGTTCTGTATACGGTCCGTATACGGAACCATTCATTTCAATGGTTCCGCAAAAAAAACGGAATGTACTCCGTATGCATTCCGTTTCCGTATTTCCGTTTTTCCGTTCCGTTGAAAGATAGAACATGTCCTATATTTGGCCGCAAATCACGTTCCGTGGCTCCATTAAAGTCTATGGGAAAACGGAATGCATACGGAAATGCATCCGTATGTCTTCCGTATCCGTTCCGTTTTTGTGGAACCATCTATTGAAAATGTGATGCCCAGCCCAATTTTTTCTATGAAATTACTGTATACTGTATATGCTGTAAGAGAATGTCTGGAGTGGTAGTGGATGGAAGGTATGTACCACCGGGGGTCGTGGCCCTGGTGGAGTAAGAGCAGGGTGGACGGGTTTCAGTTGTTGGTGTCAGTCTACACTGATCCTGGCAGGTTGGTTATCTCTGGCCTTAGTTGGGTAGGGAAGGAGTTAATCCTTCACTATGCTTGCTGGGTGTGGTCTGCCTGCTACACCCAGGGCTGTGGATATAGGTTTGAGGCTCACTGACTGTGGTGCTGCTGATGAAGTGTGGTCTCCTGTCTCACTGCAGGAAGCTGTATGGGAGGCTGATCGCTCGGTCGGGCTGAGCGCTGTAGTCCGCTCGTCTAACAAGAACTGCCCAATTGCTGCAGGCTCAGCGAAGGACCAAAAGAAGGGATCCTGTGGCCGGAGCCAATCCCTTGTCCAGGCCGACACGTGGCCTGTCTAACTTGCACGAACTTGGACAAACCCGCCCCATGACAAGGTGTAGTACTGACCACTGATGTGAGAGACTGTGTGAACAGGCACCAAGACGCCTGCAGCGTTTGGGGATCTGTTGTGGGAGGTGGGGTTTATGGACATTGCTGTTGTGTGAATTGCACAGTTTTGATGTGATGCACTGAAGTGAATAAAAGAGCACGGTTTGGACACAAAGCCTTTCTCCTGAGCCTCTATACTGCCACCGCTACCATCTGCCTACCAGAGCAAACCCCCACAATTGGTGGAGGATGCGGGCAAACGGCAGTGAGGCTGAAAATTGTGCTGTTTGGACTGTATGTCATATATTAAGCCGGCAAGCTTTGCGGCTCCAGATAAGATGGAGGAGGCCATTAGACACTTGGTGCAAAGTAATGAAGAGGCTACTCGTAGACATGAGGAAGCCCTGAGAGACCAGCGGCAGTTGAATAGTCTACTGGCCCAGCAACTGGCGACTATGCAGGAGTCCATGCGTGTGTTACAACAACAAGCCGTCCCGGGGGGAACCGCAATCCTACCTGCTGCCCGGGATAAGGTGCGCTCAGCGTTAAGGAAGATGGGCCCCGAGGATGATATCGAGGCGTTCCTGATGGTCTTCAAACGCACTGCGGAACAGGAAAGGTTACCGGCAGAACAGTGGGCCGAAGTAGTGGCGCCATTTTTAGTGGGTGACGCACAAAAGGCCTACTTCGACCTCAGTCAGGAGGAAGCCAAGAGCTATGAGAGACTGAAGGGGGAGGTGTTGGCTCGTCTTGGGGTTAATACCTATGTGCGTGCACATCGAGTCTACCAGTGGGCTTTCTCAGAGTCCAAGCCTGCTCGGTCCCAGGCCTATGACCTGTTACACCTCGTAAAAAAATGGCTGCAGCCTGAGACATTGAGCCCCTCGCAGATGGTGGAACGTGTGGTGGTGGATCGTTTGGTGCGTACCCTCCCAAGAGCAATACAGCGCTGGGTGGGACAAGGTGATCCAGGCACCCTGGATCAAGTTGTTGGCCTAGTCGAGAGATACATGGCAACCCAGGACTTGGTCCGAGAGTCCGCCTTCCTGCAAAAGCCTCGTTCACTCTCCCTGCCACAAGGGGGACCTGAGAAGGGGGCTCAACGGCTTAAGGGGGGGGAGGTGATTTCCACTCCTGGGAGGCCAAACCTGGGGAGACGAGAGGCCCCGGGGATTAGATGTTGGCACTGTCCGGGCCTGGGACACATTGCTGCCAACTGCCCGAGGGCGGCAGAGCCCATGGACTGCGGGTTCGCACGACGGTCCTCCTTTTTCGGCCAGCCGGTGTATGTTGCTGCTTCGCTGCTATCCACTGATACACCCCCGTTGTGTGCCATCTCTATTAATGGACACCCAGTTAAGGCATTGCTAGACTCGGGGAGCTTAGTGACCCTCGTGCACGAGTCCCTGGTGGCCAGTCGCGGCTCAGGCAAGCAAACCATCAGGATTGTGTGCATTCATGGGGACCAGCGAGAATATCCTACAACCTGTGTGACCTTGTCTACCCTCGGAAGGGAGATACAGCAGGTGGTTGGGGTTGGGCGACAAATCCCTTACGCTGCCATCCTAGGTAGGGATTGTCCCCTGTTCTGGTCTCTCTGGGAGGGACGGGGTGCAGAGCCGGTGCCCGTTGATCCTGAAGAGGAGCTACCAGCTGTAGGGGTCACCAATAAGGAGGAAGAGTGTCAACCCGATAGCTTGTACCTAGAGGGGTTGGCTGGTGAGCCGGTGGCAGCCCCATCTGTTCCAGAACTAGAAGTATCCCGAGACACATTCGGGACCGCCCAGCTCCAGGATCCTACATTGTCACGGGCCAGAGAAGGGGTGACAGTCATCAATGGAGTGGCTCAGCACCCAGGAGCCGACTCGGAATTTCCCCACCTGGCCTGTAACCAGGACCTACTGTACCGGGTCGACAAAGTCCGGCAAGAGGTAATAGAACAGTTGGTGGTACCCCAGCCATACCGCCGCATGGTATTAGACCTAGCGCATACTCATGTGTTAGGAGGACATCTGGGGGTCCAGAAA
Source organism: Bufo bufo (assembly GCF_905171765.1). Taxonomy (NCBI): domain Eukaryota; kingdom Metazoa; phylum Chordata; class Amphibia; order Anura; family Bufonidae; genus Bufo; species Bufo bufo. The sequence goes on from NC_053389.1 coordinate 385,750,739, forward strand.
ACTCAGGAACGTATACTGCAGCGTTTCTATTGGCCGGGGATATTTGAAGAAGTCAGGAGGTTTTGCCAGTCATGTCCAGAGTGTCAGAGGACCAGCCCCCAGCCTCATTATCGTAGTCCCCTGGTGCCCATGCCCATTATTGAAGTACCTTTCGAAAGGGTTGCAATGGACCTGGTAGGCCCCATTAACCCAGTCAGCCAGAGGCCACCAACATATCCTGGTCATAGTAGACTACGCTACTCGCTACCCTGAGGCGATACCCCTGCGCCACACGTCAGCCAAGCTGATAGCCAAGGAGCTGATGGGTATGTTCTCCCGGGTGGGGATCCCAAAGGAGATATTGACGGACCAAGGGACCCCTTTCATGTCCAAAGTGATGAGGGAGCTCTGCAAAATATTAAATATTAAGCACTTGCGTACTTCCGTCTATCACCCCCAAACTGACGGGCTGGTGGAACGCTTTAATAAGACCCTAAAGTCAATGCTCAAGAGAGCGGTGGCAAAAAATGGAAAGGACTGGGACCTCTTGCTGCCCTATGTGTTATTTGCGGTGCGAGAAGTGCCCCAGGCGTCCACGGGGTTCTCACCGTTTGAGCTGTTATATGGTAGGCATCCCCGAGGGCTGTTGGATATCGCTAAAGAGGCATGGGAGCAACAGCCTACCCCTCACAAAAGCATAGTCGAGCACATCGAGAAGATGCAGGACCGGATAGGAACAGTTCTGCCCATAGTCGGTGAACATATGGAAGCGGCACAGCTGGCCCAGAGCCGCGTGTACAACCGGGCCGCCCAGGTAAGGACGTTTAACCCGGGCGACCGAGTGTTAGTACTAGTGCCCACCGTAGACAGCAAATTCCTGGCCAGGTGGCAAGGGCCATATGAGATAAGAGAGAAGTTAGGCCCCGTGAATTACAGGGTATACCAGCCAGGAAGGCGGAAGCCCGAGCAGGTGTACCACGTTAATTTACTGAAAGCCTGGAAAGATAGAGAAAGTCTCCTTGGGGATGACCCGCGCTTTGTCTTGGCTGCAGAGAACGTCCCCGGCCCTACAGTGGTACCAGAGGATACCCCTGCAGTAAAGATAGGTAGCGGTTTGTCGACTAAGCAGACTCAAGAAGTGAAGGCGTTCATTAGCAGGAATAAAGACGTGTTCTCTGACCTTCCGGGACGTACCAATCTCGTCCAACATGACATTGTCACCGAGCCCCAGGAAAAGGTCCGTTTACGACCGTACCGGGTACCGGAGGCTCGGCGACAAGCCATTTCAGAGGAAGTAAAGTTTATGCTGAAGTTAGGGGTCATTGAGGAGTCTAGGAGCGAGTGGGCTAGCCCGATCGTTCTTATCCCAAAGCCCGACGGATCATTACGTTTTTGTAATGATTTCCGGAAACTAAACGAGATTTCAAAGTTTGACGCCTATCCCATGCCGCGAGTAGATGAGTTAATAGAGCGAATGGGTAAAGCCAGGTATTTCTCGGTGATAGATCTCACAAAAGGGTACTGGCAGGTACCTTTAACAGAGACAGCAAAAGAGAAGACCGCCTTTGTCACGCCGGAGGGGCTGTTCCATTATAGAGTGTTGCCCTTCGGGTTGCACGGTGCTCCAGCCACGTTTCAACGGCTGATGGATATCGTCCTCAGACCACATCTCCGGTATGCCTCAGCATATTTAGATGATATAATCATATTTAGCCAGGACTTGGAAAGTCACTTGTCGAAGGTTCAAGCAGTGATAGACTCGCTCAGGAAGGCAGGATTGACCGCCAACCCAAAAAAGTGCTCAGTGGGCCTGGAGAAAGCGAGGTATTTGGGTTATGTCATTGGACGCGGAGTCGTTAAGCCCCAAATAAATAAGATCGAGGCGATCCGAAATTGTCCTACACCCCTTACGACCAGGCAACTGCGGTCATTTTTAGGGATGGTAGGGTATTATATGCGGTTCATCCCACATTTCGCCACTATAGCTGCCCCGTTGACAGGACTCCTGAAAGGTAGGAAGTCGGTAATGGTTCGCTGGGATGAGCAGGCGGAAGAGGCGTTCTCCCGTTTGAAGTCGGCCCTATGCGGGTCCCCAGTTCTGGTGACGCCCGACTTCGGACGGGAGTTTATAGTCCAGACGGACGCCTCTGGAGTAGGCCTCGGGGCGGTACTCTCCCAGGAAATCAATGGTGAAGAACACCCCGTTGGTTTCCTGAGCCGCAAGCTCACCCCAGCGGAAACCCGGTACAGCGTGGTAGAAAGAGAATGCCTCGCCATCAAGTGGGCACTTGAATCTCTCAGGTATTACTTGTTGGGGAGAAGGTTCCGTCTGGTGACTGACCACTCCCCTCTCCGGTGGATGAGCCAGGCTAAGGAGGGGAGCGCTCGGGTCACCAGATGGTTCTTATCCCTCCAGAATTTTAAATTCAGGGTTGAGCACAGGGCAGGTCGCCTGCAAGGGAACGCTGATGCCCTGTCCCGGGTACACTGCTATATGTGTGTTCACCCCGGTAGGATTGAACAGGGTCGTCAAGCCTTCAGGGGTGAACAAAGGGGGGGGATATGTAAGAGAATGTCTGGAGTGGTAGTGGATGGAAGGTATGTACCACCGGGGGTCGTGGCCCTGGTGGAGTAAGAGCAGGGTGGACGGGTTTCAGTTGTTGGTGTCAGTCTACACTGATCCTGGCAGGTTGGTTATCTCTGGCCTTAGTTGGGTAGGGAAGGAGTTAATCCTTCACTATGCTTGCTGGGTGTGGTCTGCCTGCTACACCCAGGGCTGTGGATATAGGTTTGAGGCTCACTGACTGTGGTGCTGCTGATGAAGTGTGGTCTCCTGTCTCACTGCAGGAAGCTGTATGGGAGGCTGATCGCTCGGTCGGGCTGAGCGCTGTAGTCCGCTCGTCTAACAAGAACTGCCCAATTGCTGCAGGCTCAGCGAAGGACCAAAAGAAGGGATCCTGTGGCCGGAGCCAATCCCTTGTCCAGGCCGACACGTGGACTGTCTAACTTGCACGAACTTGGACAAACCCGCCCCATGACAAGGTGTAGTACTGACCACTGATGTGAGAGACTGTGTGAACAGGCACCAAGACGCCTGCAGCGTTTGGGGATCCGTTGTGGGAGGTGGGGTTTATGGACATTGCTGTTGTGTGAATTGCACAGTTTTGATGTGATGCACTGAAGTGGATAAAAGAGCACGGTTTGGACACAAAGCCTGTCTCCTGAGCCTCTATACTGCCACCGCTACCATCTGCCTACCAGAGCAAACCCCCACAATGCCATACGGAAAAACGGAATGGAAAAACGGAACGGAAATGGAAACACAACGGAAACAAAAAACAGAACAACGGATCCGTTTAAAATGGACCGCAAAACACTGAAAAAGCCATACGGTCGTGTGAAAGAGGCCTTAATCTGATATCATGCACTACTTGAGATAAACACTTCTGAGCTAGAGGTGCAGAATCAATAGCAAAAATGGAAATGTTTTTTTTTTAATGCACTCTGTGACAACCCATGCATATGGACGAACTGAGCATCAATCAGGTTCACCCCGGCCCCGCTGTCGATAAACACCTCAATCTCCACAGTCTTTGACTCTAGCGTCACCTCAGCAGCCAGGAGAAATTGGGTACTACCAATAAAAGACAAATGCACATTTTCTCTCTCTCCTCTCATCCCTGTAAGAGTCAGATGGAAATGAAATGTCCCTCTTTTTTTTTATTTTTGCCGTTCAATGCATGGACATACTCTGATAAAATGTCCCTTTTGTCCATAGAAAAAACATACTTCCTTCCTATTACCAGTATGCTTAAAAGCGGATCCAGGAGTAGCTCCTCCTAATTGCATGGGTTCGTCCCCAGACATAAACCCAGGAGTATCTTCACCCAAAGTGTCAGAGGAAGACGATACATTATGTGATAGTACGTCCTGAGAGTGGGGGCCCCAAGATCTCTCTCAGGTGTCTATCAATGCATACTGCAAAAGATATAGTGGCTTCCAGAAACTCAGGATTCTCATGAATGGTGAAAGCATCCTTCAGCCTCTCTGATAATCCCTGACAAAACTGACTACGGAGAGTCGGATCGTTCCACTCAGTATCCGTAGCCCACCCCCTAAACTCAGAGCAGTAGATCTTAGCAGAATGCTTTCCCTGACAAAGGCCATATACAGGGAGTGCAGAATTATTTGGCAAGTTGTATTTTTGAGGATTAATTTTATTATTGAACAACAACCATGTTCTCAATGAACCCAAAAAACTCATTAATATCAAAGCTGAATATTTTTGGAAGTAGTTTTTAGTTTGTTTTTAGTTTTAGCTATTTTAGGGGGATATCTGTGTGAGCAGGTGACTATTACTGTGCATAATTATTAGGCAACTTAACAAAAAACAAATATATACCCATTTCAATTATTTATTTTTACCAGTGAAACCAATATAACATCTCAACATTCACAAATATACATTTCTGACATTCAAAAACAAAACAAAAACAAATCAGTGACCAATATAGCCACCTTTCTTTGCAAGAACAATCAAAAGCCTGCCATCCATGGATTCTGTCAGTGTTTTGATCTGTTTACCATCAACATTGCGTGCAGCAGCAACCACAGCCTCCCAGACACTGTTCAGAGAGGTGTACTGTTTTCCCTTCTTGTAAATCTCACATTTGATGATGGACCACAGGTTCTCAATGGGGTTCAGATCAGGTGAACAAGGAGGCCATGTCATTAGATTTTCTTCTTTTATACCCTTTCTTGCCAGCCACGCTGTGGAGTACTTGGACGCGTGTGATGGAGCATTGTCCTGCATGAAAATCATGTTTTTCTTGAAGGATGCAGACTTCTTCCTGTACCACTGCTTGAAGAAGGTGTCTTCCAGAAACTGGCAGTAGGACTGGGAGTTGAGCTTGACTCCATCCTCAACCCGAAAAGGCCCCACAAGCTCATCTTTGATGATACCAGCCCAAACCAGTACTCCACCTTCACCTTGCTGGCGTCTGAGTCGGACTGGAGCTCTCTGCCCTTTACCAATCCAGCCACGGGCCCATCCATCTGGCCCATCAAGACTCACTCTCATTTCATCAGTCCATAAAACCTTTGAAAAATCAGTCTTGAGATATTTCTTGGCCCAGTCTTGACGTTTCAGCTTGTGTGTCTTGTTCAGTGGTGGTCGTCTTTCAGCCTTTCTTACCTTGGCCATGTCTCTGAGTTTTGCACACCTTGTGCTTTTGGGCACTCCAGTGATGTTGCAGCTCTGAAATATGGCCAAACTGGTGGCAAGTGGCATCTTGGCAGCTGCACGCTTGACTTTTGTCAGTTCATGGGCAGTTATTTTGCGCCTTGGTTTTTCCACACGCTTCTTGCGACCCTGTTGACTATTTTGAATGAAACACTTGATTGTTCGATGATCACGCTTCAGAAGCTTTGCAATTTTAGGAGTGCTGCATCCCTCTGCAAGATATCTCACTATTTTTGACTTTTCTGAGCCTGTCAAGTCCTTCTTTTGACCCATTTTGCCAAAGGAAAGGAAAGTTGCCTAATAATTATGCACGCCTAATATAGGGTGTTGATGTCATTAGACCACACCCCTTCTCATTACAGAGATGCACATCACCTAATATGCTTAATTGGTAGTAGGCTTTCGAGCCTATACAGCTTGGAGTAAGACAACATGCATAAAGAGGATGATGTGGTCAAAATACTCATTTGCCTAATAATTCTGCACTCCCTGTAGCTTGGTTTCGGCCAGGGAGTTCCGATTCGGGTCATTATAGATGAGACCCAGAGCTTTGAAAAATTCATCCACCAACTGGAGAGACTGCGATCCGGTTGGCAGAGAAAAAGCCCATGACTGAGCGTCCACTTTAAGCAACAAAATAACCACACCAACTCTCTGAATCTCATCCCCAAATGAGTGTGGACGTAGCCTAAAATACAATTTGCACGCCTTCCTAAACAAAATGAAATTATCACTTCCCCTAGAGAATCTGTCCGGGAGGGCAACTTTAGGCTCAAGACAGGCCTGGTAAGCACCACTAGGACCAGCAGCCTGTGGTCTCTGGATCTGTGAGATGGTCGGGCAGAGGTCAGCTACTGTACCTCCAAAGACAGGTTTTGGTGGTTAATAATGTCACGTTCGGGTGTGGGAGGGAAACGCCACACTGAACATAGGAGGGAAAGGGATGAGGGAATAAGGCCTGGAAACTAGGGAAAAGAGATGGACACCTACTAGTAAAACCCTAATTAAAGTCCTGTCTAACTACCAGTATGAAAAGACCCCAGAGGTAGGTGAGATCATACACAGGACTACCTAATGTCCTAACTCACCCTATAGGACCCTGGTACTAATGTCAGGACTGAGACAACCTGTTCCTCCAAAAGGAAGGACAAACAGGAGTCTCCACTGGCCTTAATACAAATTACATGGAAATGCAACCCACAGAACTCAAAAAAATGCAAAAAGGGAAAGGAAAAGACAACTTTAAAGGAGCAATGGAAGCACCAGGAACTCCGCCGAGATCCACACACCAGCAATCCACAACTGAAACTGAAGCTATAAACCGCACAGCATAGTGGGAGAAGCAACTATAAATAAAGAAGGTTAAATGACCACATTAGCAACACCTGAGGCTAGGGGTGTGGCCATTACCAGAAACAACACAGACGCCTATTGATCCACAAGGAAAACTTGTCAGATAAAACCACTCGTTGCCAGTCTCACAGAGCTCCTGCCACCTGTCGCGGGAACGTCCTGACAATATGCCACCTGGACCTGGTGATTTGTCTATTTTAATCTGTTTAAGATTCTGCTGCACTTCCTGGGTACCCATATATAAGAAGAATTGTGTGCCTTCACCCCAATTTGGCTCTCCAGAGAGGAGCATATGAATTTGAGGTGGCCATCTATGCATGGCACTCTCTCCAGTGTATTTTTCACCTGTACTATGCTTGCAACTGCCTTTGATGCTCTCATAACTATAGTTTTTCCCAAAAATGTAGGGCCAAATAATGGTATCCTACACACTAACACTGCCTCCTCTTTTTATTCCCCACACAGTAATATTGCTCCCCTTCCATCCTACACCTTACTAGTACTTCCTTTGTGGTATCAGTAGTAAAAGTGAGCTATTATTGCCTCAGCATAGAAACAGTGTAAGATGGAGAAACAGCCACTAATTCTTGAATGCTGACCCTGACGAAGGAGCCCGAGAGGCCCCGAAACGCGTAGGTTTTTTGTCCCACGGAGGCTACGGTATCTTTAGAGGTGACGTCACCGAAGCGGTCTCCCAGGCTACCGGAACAACAAGCTCCCTCGCACTACGCGTGCTTCCGGGCAGCGTCCGTGCTAGTAGGTGAGCTAGGAGGACGTTCCCATTCAAAACACAGACTAAGAGGGAACGGCAAAGAAAGAAGAACTTAGAAGTGACAAATAAAGAAGGGGGACACCAAAAATCCACAAAGGAAAATAACGCAGAAGGACTTAAGGTACAGACACCATTGCTATTTCAAAGCATCTGACGTTTTTGCTAGCGATCATTGCATATATACCCCTTACACAGATAGCTGGCTGACACACTGGGATTCTATTCAACTCTCTGTACCACCTTCCCCTTCCTCTCTCTTTTTTCCAAAGAGTCATTTAACCATTCATCTATCCTATTTAAAGGGCAGTAGCTGCTTAATTTGTAATACCAGCGCTAGTAATGTCCAATATCACCCACGGGTGATATATTATTATTCATGATTCTTGAATGCTGTTTCTGAAAACTGTCATTTGGCATTTTGGGCACTAGAGGCCACTGTTTTGCCATCATGCTGATGACTCATGCTGCTGTGTGTGCCAGAGAGAGAGGAAATGGTGACATGAGGAGACATGTTTGTGCAGAGGCTGAAGACAGGATCCAATGCCATCCTCAGGTCTGTGGGACTTGGAGCGGTCAAAGTCACTGTCAGAAGTCAGTAATGCAGATCTTGTCAAGGAAGAAAGGATCGGTTCCCGGAAGGTCAATTGGACCGTGGAACATGGTTACAGACCCTGTGAGGCCTCATGGTGAATGGAAGGACCTGCGAGTTGGTGTAAGTCGCCATCGTATAAAGACCAGGCCATGGTCAGTGATCCAGAGGGCTTCCCGGAAGGCTGGAAGAGCTGTGGAACGGTTGGGGGCTCCATAAAAGGTGAAGTTGTTAAGCTGGGAGAAGAAGCAGTCCACCATTTTGTGAGCTGCATGAGAGAACCGTGTGGATCCGTATTCTGTTCGCAGGAATGAGTATCGGTGTCAGGAAGCTGATCGGAACAGAGGGTCAGAGTTACAGGTTCTGAAGGGTCACATGTTGTGGCAGGGACTTGCTGTTCGTTTAGAGCAACCAGTGAACACAGGACATACCCAGGTCAGTGAAAGGATCGCTACCTTCTCTTAGACGACCTTGGTTTGAGCCTTACTGGATCCAGGAGAGATATTTCTCAGCGCTGCATACAAATGACACGTACAAGAAAGTAGCTGAGAAATACTCTGGCTTATTGCAACTGAAGCATCGTCTTTCATAGGCAGTTAAGACATACGTGGCAGAACTAGAACAAAAGACTACATACACGCCCCTATCGTAAAAACAGAAATGTGGTTGTACACGTCAGGACGGAGAAACGTAACTCAGCAAGTCCTTTTCTAGACAAGATGGATGCTGATATATGCAAAATGGAGAATCATTCTCCCTTCAATCCCCTCCTAGAACCATTAAATTATATGACATGGTTCTTTCCCAGTTTTTTCTTTTTTTTCTCTATACTTAGCAAAGTACTTCTGGTATCCTTCGAGGGAGTGTTCATCAGCAATTTGGTCTGTGCTTTTAGAGGAGGGCATCAATGTTTCGTAAAACGACATGTTATCGACTCCTTTGGACAATATTATGCATGGTATAACACAGAGGACTATACCCCCTATGGTTATGAATATAACTAAAATTACAATCCTGAGTTGTACTAAAGCTTGCTTCCAGTTAGTGACCCATCCGAATTATTGGTCCCAGGGATTTGAAATACCAGAATTTTTTTCAGTTCCACTGATAGTTCTTCTAATTTTTGTATTGCAATATTGACTTTTCCATCGGAACCTGTGTTAGGTATTAAGGTGCAACATGAAGCAGGATCTTTGAGTACTTTACACACTCCTCCCTTTTCAGCAAGCATCATGTCCAATACCATTCTATTCTGGAAAGTCATAATAGAGTCTGCCTGTAATTGTTCTGCTACCCCCTGGAGGGCGTCTCTTGTATAGTTTACAAATATCTGTTGGTTATAATAGATGTAGTTAATCCAATCTACATTTTTGTTAATAGTGATCATTGGGATTATGGACTCGAAACCCGCTACTACTTGATTCCTGTCCTTAAACTCATCCTGAGCCCCTCTTGGGACCCATATTGTGTCAATATACACATGTGGATCAAAGCTACCCTTTGGAAGGAAGCGACGGGTGCATGTGTGGATATCAGTGGGGTCCATTTCTACCTCAGTGATGATATGGAGGTTCATGATTGCTTTGGCAAGGGCACATTTTCCTTTCCAGGTTCCTTCTAACCTCAACCTAATTTTCCCATCTCCACATATCCAGTATATGTCCCCTAATGAGTGTACCTGTTTTGGGGTTTTATTAGTATTTATTTTGCTATAGGTAGGACAGTATCCTTTACTAAAATTTCCCCAAAATCTTCTTGATTTTTCTCCCTTATAGCATGTGTAATTCCCTGGATATACTTGTATACCCTTTCCAGCCCTTGTGATCTTTGTAAGGATAGGGTACTTTGCTTTCCAGTATTCACAGCTGGAGCTTTTGGAAGTGGTGTTAGTAAAGAACTCCAGAAAACATTCCTCTACTTTAATAGGGAGGCTTAGTGATACAGTCCCCAAGTGTGGTTTTGCTGCTCCGCAAATATAACAGTTTGATCTGTTCACAGATGCAGCGCTATACTTCATCCACTCTAGCCACAAATTAGCATCAGAGAACCCAGCCTCCATTGCTAGGGTATCCTTGTATGTGGGGTCTGCTACAGCCATCATGTCACCGAAGGTTTGTGTGTGAGGTTTCAAAGTGTTAACAGTTTCCTTCGGCTTACTTTGGGCTTTCAGGTTCTCCCATTCGGCTGACCCATACATATCTTTTATATACAGTCAGGTCCATAAATATTGGGACATCGACACAATTGTAACATTTTTGGCTCTATACACCACCACAATGGATTTGAAATGAAACGAACAAGATGTTCTTTAACTGCAGACTGTCAGCTTTAATTTGAGGGTAATTACATCCAAATCAGGTGAACGGTGTAGGAATTACAACAGTTTTCATATGTGCCTCCCACTTCTTAAGGAACCAAAAGTAATGGGACATAATAATAATCATAAATCAAACTTTCACTTTTTAATACTTGGTTGCAAATCCTTTGCAGTCAATTACAGCCTGAAGTCTGGAACGCATAGACATCACCAGACGCTGGGTTTTATCCCTGGTGATGCTTTGCCAGGCCTCTACTGCAACTGTCTTCAGTTCCTGCTTGTTCTTGGGGCATTTTCCCTTCAGTTTTGTCTTCAGCAAGTGAAATGCATGCTCAATCGGATTCAGGTCAGGTGATTGACTTGGCCATTGCATAACATTCCACTTCTTTCACTTAAAAAACTCTTTGGTTGCTCTTGCAGTATGCTTTGGGTCATTGTCCATCTGCACTGTGAAGCGCCATCCAATGAGTTCTGAAGCATGTGGCTGAATATGAGAAGATAATATTGCCCGAAACACTTCAGAATTCATCCTGCTGCTTTTGCCAGCAGTCACATCATCAATAAAAACAAGAGAACCAGTTCCATTGGCAGCTATACATGCCCACGCCATGACACTACCACCACCATGCTTCACTGATGAGGTGGTATGCTTAGGATCATGAACAGTTCCTTTCCTTCTCCATACTCTTCTCTTCCCATCACTTTGGTACAAGTTGATCTTGGTCTCATCTGTCCATAGGATGTTGTTCCAGAACTGTGAAGGCTTTTTTAGATGTCGTTTGGCAAACTCTAATCTGGCCTTCCTGTTTTTGAGGCTCACCAATGGTTTACATCTTGTGGTGAACCCTCTGTATTCACTCTGGTGAAGTCTTCTCTTGATTGTTGACTTTGATACACATACACCTACCTCCTGGAGAGTGTTCTTGATCTGGCAAACTGTTGTGAAGGGTATTTTCTTCACCAGGGAAAGAATTCTTCGGTCATCAACCACAGTTGTTTTCCGTGGTCTTCCGGGTCCTTTGGTGTTGCTGAGCTCACCGGTGTGTTTCTTCTTTTAAAGAATGTTCCAAACAGTTGTTTTGGCCACGCCTAATGTTTTTGCTATCTCTCTGATGGGTTTGTTTGGTTTTTTCAGCCTAATGATGGCTTGCTTCACTGATAGTGACAGCTCTTTGGATTTCATCTTGAGAGTTGACAGCAACAGATTCCAAATGCAAATAGCACACTTGAAATGAACTCTGGACCTTGTATCTGCTCATTGTAATTGGGATAATGAGGGAATAACACACACCTGGCCATGGAACAGCTGAGAAGCCAATTGTCCCATTACTTTTGCTTTCTTAACAAGTGGGAGGCACATATGCAAACTGTTGTAATTCCTACACCGTTCACCTGATTTGGATGTAAATACCCTCAAATTAAAGCTGACAGTCTGCAGTTAAAGCACATCTTGTTAGTTTCATTTCAAATCCATTGTGGTGGTGTATAGAGCCAAACATTTTACAATTGTGTCGATGTCCCAATATTTATGGACCTGACTGTATATATAGGAGTCAGACGAGTGTTGCCATTGCTTCGGAACCACCAACCCAAAATATACTTGCCCTCATCCATTTTGGAGGGGCTCTCCATATTCAAAATTAGAGGTAACCCTGTGCCCTTGGGTTTTGTCAGTCATTCTTCACAGTAAAGACCTTCCCTTTGCATTCTTTCTGTCTAGTGCACTTTGTGGTCTATGGCCCAATCCATCTATGGCTCCAGTATTCCATCCCACAGATCCCCAATATTTACAATTCTCCCCCCAATAATCATTAGAAACACATAAAAATCCTTCTCCATATCCTGTATAGTACCAGTCTCTACTGGCTTCCACAAACCCAGTTTCCCATCGCCACTTTTCCTCATCCTTAGGACACCCTTTTATTTGGCAAAAGGTAAATTTATAGGTGGCAACATGGGTATCAGTGGAATTATACCAGAGGGTGTACCGACCGTCTTTTTGGGTAATAGCTACTTCAGCATAATTGCTTGCAAGGAAAGTCAGTATAGCCAGTACTGTTACACATTGGAGCATGCACCATTTCCCAAAACTCAGGGAGGATGTCATATTCGAGGTCCGGGTTGTCTACCCCCGTTGCTACCTCCTTTTCTTGGTCCCTTTTTCCGAGGTCAGGGCTGTCTGCCCCCGTTAGCACCTCAGTATGAGCCTCTGGAGCGGGCTGGTATAGTTTGACTCTCGTAGCGTGTATCTAGGTCTGGCTACCTTCTGTCAGGATTGCTGTTCTGGTCACTGCTACAACCGTGGTGGGTGGTCTAAACGTGAAGTCACCTGGTGCTTTTCCTTTCTTAAGGGGCTTAATCATCACCTTATAACCGGGTCTATAAGGGGGGGGGTAGTGTCCTGTGGAAGAGAAGGAGACTTACAAGCAACTTTTTCCTCTCTTTTATTCAAAGTGGTAATCAGCTGTCTGACGTACTCATCCCTGATGAGATCGAGATCCCCTTCCTGAGTTATTAGGGGTTGTTTTATCCATGGGGTGGGGAAAGGCCTCCCCATTAGGATTTCAAACAGGGACATTCCTAGTTTCTTGTTAGGGGTCATTCTGATTTCAGCAAGTATTATTGGTAATACCTGTTTCCATCTTTCAAAGGTTCCTGAGGTAGCCTTCCTCAATTTGTCTTTTATTGTTCTGTTCATTCTCTCCACAATGCCTGAGCTTTGTGGGTGGTAGGGAATATTTAATTTCCAATCTATTCTCAAATTCTTAACTAATTCCTTATTTACTCTAGATGTGAAAGCTGGTCCCTGGTCAGATTCTATTCTCAATGGGAATCCCCAACGTGGGATGATCTCGTGGGTGAGTATCTTGGCAACTGTCCTTGGGTCCTCTGCCTTGCTAGGGTATACTTCTGACCACCTTGAGAACATGTCCACTACTACGAGTGCATACTCCTGTTTACCTTTTGTTCTAGGGATGTGTGTGAAGTCTACCTGCAGGTGTGTGAAAGGTGTGGTGGGGTATTCTAGATGTTGGTGTGTCACGTGTACATTATTATTTGGATTATTCCTCAGACATGTAATGCATCTTTTCACGTAATCCTTGATCATTTCTTCAGCATTGGTAATGTAAAAATTTTATTTCAGTAGTGTGCACATGGTTTGTATGCTGTTGTGTCCCACACCATGAAAGTCTGCAATAAAAAGGGGTGCACTGTGACGGGGAATGCATGGTCTCCCCTCTTTGCAGATTAATCCGGATTTTGGATTCTTCTGTAATACTGGATAAAACCAATCCTCCAACTGCCAGCAGAGCAGAGCTTTGGAGGTCCACTACCATCTGTGTCTCCTCAAGGGAAGATGGCGGTAGGAGGGACAGTTTGACGGTGTCTGGAGTCTGGAGGGCCGCATTCTTTGCTTCTGTATCTGCGAGTGCGTTACCTTTGGAAACATGATCCTTGCCCCTGGTGTGTGCCTTGCAATGCACTATGACTAATTCTGAAGGTAGTTGGATGGCCTTAATCAATTCAGTGATTAGTTGTGAGTGTGAGATATGCTTGCCATCTGCTGCTGTGTATCCTGTTCGTTGCCAGATGACCCCATGATCCCATACTACACCGTGGGTGTATCTACTGTCCGTGTATATTGTGACAGGTCTATCTTTGTGTAATTGGCAGGCACGGGTAAGGGCAATTAGTTCTGCTGCTTGTGCGGACTGATAGGGGGTGGGTTTTGCCTTCCAGTACAATATCAGGTAGTATGACAATGGCATATCCTGCATGAAAAGTATTGTCATTAGGTCTGCTGCAAGATCCATCAACAAACTTCAGGTGCGCCTGGTATTGGTATGGATGAGAGATATAACCCAGGTGAGGTCTCATAAGTAATGGAGTGAGTGCAGTCATGAGGTTCGGGTAATTCATCTTCACTTTTGAGACCTAGAAGAGCGTTGAGAATGGGGGCCTGTGGTCTGGGCTGCATACTGTATTTCAAGTGAAGGGTTACTGAGAAGCAGGATCTCATATCCTGATAACCGCTGAGCAGTCATGTGTTGGGTGTGTACGGCTTTGAGGAGGCCCAAAACATCATGAGTTGTGTGTAATACGGTGTGGTGACCAAGGGTCAGTGTGGTGGCCATTTCTACAACCATTGCACACGCTGCCAGTGACCGAAGGCATGCCGGCATTCCTTGTACGGTGACAGGCATCACCTTTGAGTAAAAAGCACATGGGCGCAGCTTAGCTCTGTGGTACTGGGTCAGAACCACCGCCATGGTTTTACAGTTGTCTCGTTAAAAGACATGGAATGACAGTTTGTAGTCAGGGAGGCCTAAACTAGGACTCGACATTAAAGAGCATTTCAAGTAATCAAATGCATTCAACATTTCAGTGGACCATCTTACAAGATCTGACATTTCAGAATGTGTGGCTTGCCTCAGAATATTGTCATAGTAGGAGCAGTCAGGGATCCATTGACTGCAGTAACCAATCATACCAAGGAAGGATAGCAGTTACTTCTTGGTCTGCGGGGTGACCAGGCCCGCTACAGACTGGATTCTTCCTGGACTGATTCTCCTTCCCCCTGTGTGAGGACAAAGCCCAAATATTCAACTTGCTTTTCACACCATTGCATTTTCTTTAGTGACACTTTGTGCCCACATAACAACAACCATCGTAGTTAAGACAATCCATCTTCTCTGTTGGCCTCCTCTGACATACTACACAGTAACAAATCATCCACGTATTGCAGGAGGACGGAACCTTGGGGAGGTTGCCATGGTTTTAAAGTGGCTTGGAGGACAATGCTGTACACAACAGGTGAATCGGCATACCCCTGGGGCATGCTGCACCAGGTCAGCTGCCGCCCCTCAAAGGAAAAAGCAAAAAGTAGTCTGGTTTGCTTGTCAACAGGAATGGAGAAGAAGGCATTTTTCAGGTCAACCACACTAAAAAAGGCAGCGTCTGCAGGTATGGACGAGAGGAGCTGTGTTATGTCTGGTACTATTGGTGCAATAGGTACAACGAGGTTATTAATGGCCCTGAGGTCCTGCACAAACCTGACAGTTCCATCTGTTTTGGCCACAGGATTAATGGGGGTGCAGTATGGGGATACTGTCTCTTCCAATATGCCCTTTTTTAGGAACTGTTCCACCATTGGTTTAATACCTTCCAGGTACTCTTTGGACAACGAGTATTGTTTCTGATAGACTGGGGCTGCTCCTATCCTTAGAGTAGCCTGATATGGCGTACAGTCAATGAAACCAGTATCATAGTTACCTTAAAAAGAAAAAATGTGCAGCAGCACTACGAAAAATATAGAATGTTCCTTACTGTGGTGGTGCTCGCTGTGTCAGAAGCCAGTCCTTAGCTTCCCCAAATCCAGATGCAATTGTACCAGAAAAACTGCAGCACTCTCCAGCCTTGATCCTTAATGCTTTATTTCACCAACAAATGCAAATGCATTTGTTGGTGAAATAAAGCATTAAGGATCAAGGCTGGAGAGTGCTGCAGTTTTTCTGGTACAATTGTATCATAGTTACCTTGTGACCAGAGTTGTGGGTCTAACCGTGTCAATTCTGTGGGTGTGTTTGTAAGGCTCAACAAGAAATGAGATTTGGTGATTGGTATCATATCTGACCAGACGTGTAAGCCCTTCTGTGAGGCGAATACCTTGAGATGAAGCTTGCAAAATAAGTCACGTCCCAGAAGGCTTACATGGCAGTCAGGTATAATGTGGAAGGCATGTTCAGTGATATAATCTCCATCTGGTGTTTGTAATGATAAAGGGTCTGTTTGGTAGGTTTTGGTGAGTATCCCATTTATACCCATTGAAGGATCAGACTTTCTGAGTGTCCCCTTGTAGAGATCCCTACACAGAACACTTGTGGTAGCACCGCTATCTACCATAAACCCAACTTTTCGGCCCCCCACCCTGAAGACAATTATGGGTGACTCTTTCCAATGGTTCGTGATCTGTGTGAAAGTGGGAATACCGTCCTCCGGGCAACATCAATATTGCTGTTGTCGGTTCCAATCAATGGGGAACCTTGACTCTGGGTCTGGTTGGTTTGATTCTGTGGTGTTCGTTGGGACGGCCCTTGGGGCGATTTTACCCTTCTAGGATATGGGCATTGACGAGCCCAGTGCCCTTCCTGTCCACAATTATAGCAACTGTTTCTATCATTCCTGGGGGGGTTACCCTGTTGTTGTTGGGGCTGATTTTGTCGTGGAGGCCTATTCTGTGTTTTCTGCCACTGTGATGAATTATTCTGCCTTCTATTTGTGTTTCTCGCTCCCTGAAAATTATGTGTAGTGATTTTCTTTACTTCAAAACACCCTGCTGCTTCCTTTTCATATAGATGTCTCTCAAAGTCTGCAATGTTATCTGATGTCCAAGTGGAGACATTTTGTTTGACTGTGAGAATGAGACCGGGGAGGAGATTGTTGACAAACGTAGAAATGAGCAAACTGTCATTGTTTACCAATTGGAGGCCGGCCTCTTGGGTCCAGCAGTCCTTGAACCTCTTCCAAAAATCAGGCACAGTCTCATTGACCTTTTGTTTGCATGCTACGGCTATCGGTAGGGATGATCTTTGTTTAAAAACCTCCAACATGTGTTGACTTAGTTCGGTCCACATAGCCTCTCTTCCTGCCTGTGTATTGAGGGCATAAGTAGGGGCAGTGGCATTTTGTTGAATGTCATTTATAGCGGGTACTTTTGTCCAATCCCACCCTGAGTATGTACTTACTATGCCGTCTATAATCTGTTTCATATCCTCCTGCGTATAGTTTCTTCCCTTGCATGCTCTTTTTAAGTACATCAGCATCCCTTTTGGCTCTATGTTGGGTTTAGGACAATGTTTAATTATCCTGTTAATGTCTTCTACTTCTATGGGCTTTTTCATTAATTGATCTCCTATAGTCATGAAAGGGAAGTGACTTGTTGCTTCTTCCCTTTTCACCTCTTTCCCGCTCCTAAGGATTGTAGGACCAAGATCTGTTGTTGATACTGTAGCCCCTTCTCCTTCATCATCAAAGTGTTCATCGGGAAGAGTGGCACTGAGGGGGTCAACATAGTTGCTCTAGTCGGGTGCCAGAGTTGCTAAGGGTAACGTGGCTTGACCAGGCGGCGGTCTCACCGTCGCTGGGGGGGGGGGAGGATTTAGGGGTGCTTTGACTCTACTTATTACATGATGGGCAGCCATAACTTCTATATCTTCTTCATTAAGGGATGGATACATCTTATTAGACGTTGGGTGGTTATCCCTGACATTTGGGGCTGTGGCCCCATGATAGGGCGGTGGTGGAAGGGGAGGTTCTCGGGGGTCTCCCTGTTTCCTGAGATTCTTTTTCTAATTCATATTTTTTTGTTTCATCAGAGAAACGTTTAGGTCTTTTAACACTCTTTCCCTTCCTGTCATACCAATATGGGGCTATCTCTATCCATTGTTCACCTTTTGCATGTATGACATATTCCACTGTGGATCGGGGTCAAAATATGGCCATGCGTCCTTATCCCTTAACCATATCCATATGAAATGGGCTATTATCCCCGTCCCTAGGAAATGGGCTACAGCTCTCCATGAACTCTGTCCACCTCGCTATATTGTCCACCCAAGGGTTTATCAGGTAGTAGTTTGTGGGACTGACTCGGGCAACATATTCTTTACAGGTCTCTCCTACATTAGGAGGTGGATATTCAGTTTTAGATTTGCCGCCACCCATACTTCTTCATTCAGCAAAAACACAACAACGAATCACTGTGAGTTACCTCCGTACACTTACCACCCGGACAGTATCTTCACACAAACAGATATTTTTAATGCTCTATAATATCTTATCTTCTAAAAGAGGGTCAACCCAAGGTAGGTCAAGTCTCCCTGAGACTATTTTATCCTTAGCACCCCTGGCACTATGTAGTTTGTCGACAATTAACTAACAATGATCTCCCCGAGACCCCGTGACGTGTCCCTGACACGTGTAAGACTTACGGATCGAGACGTGGCCAGTGCCCTCGGTTCGGAAGATAGACAAACTGGTGTATATTCTTACCGGACACGAGAATGTCCCGCTCGATCCCGGACGAGCCCCCAGCTGAAAGGATCGCTGCCATGTCTTAGACCACCTTGGTTTGAGCCATCCAGGAAAGGTATTTCTCAGCGCTGTATACAAATGACACGTACAAGAAAGTAGCTGAGAAATACTCATTATTGCAGGTGAAGCATCGTCTTTCCTAGGCAGTTAAGACATACGTGGCAGAACGAAAGACTACATAGACGCCCCTATCGTAAAAACAGGAATGTGGCTGTACACGTCAGGACGGAGAAACGTAACTCAGCAAGTCCTTATCTAGACAAGATGGATGCTGATATATGCAAAATGGAGAATCACAGTTTCCCTTCAGTCAGTGACTCAGCGGCACGGTTATTGACTTGTAGGCTCTGCCGTGTATCGACTTGCGGGCTCTGCTGTGTACGCCGCCTTGGGTACGGTGGTTAAGTTGGGCTGGCACCGTGACACTGAGCCTGGGGTATAGGGTCTTCTGGACACTCCGTTGTTGCTACACAAGGCTACTCCAGCGTCTAGGCTGAGAGTATTGAGGGCACGGGAAACAGTGTCATTTGGGGGGGCAAGAGAAGAGAATGTGACGTGTTGTTCATTGTATTTGATACTGTATGTGATATATACTCTCTGTAACTACTGTTATAATATCTGTTAATACCACTGTTCAGTAAAGTTACTGTTTTTGCATCAAGAGCTGGTGTCCATGTCGCTTTCCTTATTCCATGACTTCGCTGTATCCTGGGCGTCCCTCCCCGGTTCACGGTCTTACAACTGTGCCAACCTTTGAGGCTGATCTCAGCACAGTAGTAATTCCCCCTCATCTGACAGTAAAAGTGTCCACACACAGTAATAGTGCAGCAGCACCCTGGATAAAGTAGTGCCCCCTACACTCAGACCCAAACATAGATGAAAGCAACCTTGGCCCACACCTCAAACTTGCTTTATCCAGTGATTCTCCAGGAGCACTGAGCGATTATGGAGAAAAACTCATACACTAGAGAATTTCCTCCATCACAAACTTCTGCTTAAAGGAGTTGTGTCATTTCAGCAAATACTGTAACATTTATTATGTAGAGAAAGTTAACACAAGGCTCTTACTAATGTATTGTGATAGTCTGTATTGCCTCCTTTGCTGGCTGGATTTAATTTTACACCACATTACACTCTGCTCGTTTCCATGGTTATGACCACCCTGCAATGCATCAGCAGTGGCCGTCCTTGCACATTTGCACATTATAGGAAAAAGCACCAGTCTATGTGAGCTTCCACAGTCTCAGCCATCAGAGAGTCCGCCGCTTTTCCTATAGTGTGGAAGCACGACAACCACTGATGAATTGCAGGGTGGTTGTAACCACAGAACGAGCAGTGTATAATGCAATGGAAAAATGAATCCAGCCAGCAAAGGAAGCAATATGGACAATCACAATACTGTACATAAGTAGTGTGTATTAACTTTCTCTAGTTAATACACACAATGCCTTTTAAAGAGGATTTTTTATTATTTTTTTACATCTGCCGCCCTGTGAATACCCATTCTTACAGGAGGGAGGTGTTATCAGTTACTCTCTTTATGCACTCTTATAGAAACAATGCCATCAATCACTGATAACACCTCACTCCTTTACTGATAGCTGTTCACAGAAGGTAGAAAAAGCAGAGATATAAATGTATAAATTACAGGTTATACGTAACAGGTTTCAACAACATTGTGCAGTCAGATTGCATTGCATTTTTTGGTGACAAGTCCTCTTTAATCCTTGCCTTGTTAAGGCGTTCCTCTGACCTCGCCTCACCCCACACCTGACGAGGCACAATGTCGGACCAAACCGATACCATGGCCGGGAACAGCGACCACAAGCGCAACAAATCGAATTTCACGTCCCTGATCAGCTCTCTAACCGGCTTAGCCCCTAAGTCATTCCCCCCCACATTTACACTAATATGTCTGTGGGGCTACCCAACCGGGCGTACCGGTGAACTTCCCTCATAACCCCTCCACAAAACATACCTCTCACCCCAATCCACCGAACCACCGCAACTTCCCTATCGAGCCCTAATTGTCTTCCCTCAAGGCGAACGTCCGCCCTCAGCGCCCCCCAAAACACAAAGGAGTGTCCGAGTATCCAGACCAACGTGGGCCTAGCACCTGAAAAATATAACAAAGAAAAAAAAAAAACACAAGACCACATCATTCAACATGCATAATTATTATAAAAAACCCACCCGAACATAAGACCTAAACCTCACTGATTCCCATCTCCCAATCTTTTATTATCACTTCATCACTCATCCCTGATCTAGCCGCCTCAGTGGCAGCTCCTATCCTGAACGAGTGCCCAGTAAAATCTTCCGCTGCAATACCCAGCTCGCGCAGACAGCACTTAGACACTGCCACAAACTGGTATTGTGATAGATAAGACCCATCCTCATGCCTCAACAAAGGACCCGCCACACCATTCATGCCATACTCCCGCAAGCACCGCACTGGACACAGGGCGCAGCCCGGAACTTCAAACAACCGTACATAATTACCTTTTCCCTCTCTATCCATTTTTTGACCTGCAAATCTTGATGACAACCCTGTCTCCGGATAGCACGACGTCCTCCCTCAATAACCCACCGCCGACGGCCCGCAGGCTATCACATACCAACCGAAACGCCCCAAAGAACGCTAGGGAAAAAGCAACCTTGAACAGCCTCACTTCCCAACATGAGCAACAAACCAACTCCACTCGCATACCTAACTTTAACAACAATTCAAATGAAACTGGCCTCCTCCTGTCCTCCGTCCGCTTCCCGCGCCTCTAGCCCCTCAACACCTGTCTCACTAAAAAAGTTTTGGTTACATCCAGCAAACCCCTTAGTTTAAAACCGAAAGCAACCCCCGCAATCAACCTATTCATTTTCGCCACAGACCAGCCCCGCTCCTTAACATGCCCCAGGAACAATAACAGAGGTGTATCTCCCTCGTTCACATGCACACCCAAATCGTCACACCACCGCTGCCACTTTCTCCACTCTTTACCATAAGCCAACCACGTCCCGGCACTCATTGAGTCCTGCAGCAACCTTCCTATGGTACCTCCATCAGTTCCCACATAGACTCCGGGCACTCCAACCCCTCACCGTCCGCTCCCGGCGCCAACTGCTGAAACCGCTCCCACTGCGAACGAGAAAGGGCATCCACAGTACCGTTAGACACTCCCGGCACATGTACCACCACAACCCAAGCATTCAGCGACAAACAAACCAAAACTAAATGCTGCAACAAATGAACTACGGGCGGCGACGACGCCATCATGTTATTAATGGCCTGGACCACCCCCAAATTATCACAATGGAATCTGACTTTTTTATCCCTAAAACAATCCCCCCACAACACTACTGCTAGCACATTTGGGAAAAGCTCTAATAGCGCCAGGTTCCTTACCCATCCCCTCTCTACCCATGAAACCGGCCAACTACCAGCACACAATTGCCCATGACAATACACCCCAAAACCCGATCCCCCAGCCGCGTCTGAAAACAATTCAAAATTAAAATTATCCAGCGCCTCCCCCAAAACCAAAGTCCTCCCATTAAAATGCTGTAAAAATTTCGCCCAAACTGCCAGATCCCCTTTCAGTTCTTTACCCAACCTAACAGAGCAGTGCGGGGCCGTAGCCCCCGCCAAACGCCGACAAAATTTTTTCCCCATTGGCATAATCCTACATGCGAAATTGAGCTTGCCCAACAAGGATTGCAAATCCTTCAATCTGATCTTCCACCACCATCCGCAAATCTTGCACCTTCTCCCCAGGCAACCGACATTCCATCCTTTCCGTGTCAATAACGATACCCAGGAAGCTCAATTCTGTAGTAGGACCTACAGTTTTTTCTTCCGCTAATGGCACCCCGAACCCCCCAAAAACTGGTTCTAACGTGCTCAGTAACAATGAACAAACCCTAGACCCTGCCGGGCCCAAACAAAGAAAATCATCTCAAGTAATAAATAATGGATGAGCAACCCGAAACGTCCATAACAACCCACTCCAAAAATGAACTAAATGCTTCAAAATATGCGCACGACACCGAACACCCCATCGGTAAGCATCTGTCTATGAAGTAGCACCCCAGCAAATGCAAACTGTCCGGATTAACGGGTAGGAGACGGAACGCCGACTCGATGTCCGTCTTTGCTAACAACACCCCCACCCCAAACTTCCGTACCCAATCTACAGTCGCATCAAATGAAGTGTACGCCACCGAACAAAGTTCCGGATCGATACCCTCATTGACCGATGCACCCTTCGGGTAGGATAAATGGTGAATGAGCCGAAATGTATTCGGCTCCTTCTTAGGTACAATCCCCAAAGGCGATACCCTCAAATCGGCCAGAGGCAGCTCCGAAAAGGGGCCGCCCATGCGCCCCAAGGCAACCTCCCTTGCCAACTTGTCAGACACCACCTCCGGATGCTCGAC
The DNA here is from genome assembly GCF_905171765.1 of Bufo bufo. Classification (NCBI taxonomy): domain Eukaryota; kingdom Metazoa; phylum Chordata; class Amphibia; order Anura; family Bufonidae; genus Bufo; species Bufo bufo. The sequence continues at coordinate 385,773,513 of NC_053389.1, forward strand.
CGCCGAGTGCAGATTCTTTCTTCGCATAACAACCGGCAACAGCGCAGAGGAAATAGAAAAACTCTTAGTAAACCCGTCCCTCAAAAATTCTGCCACCCCTTTATTGGGGTATCTACTTAAGTAGGGCTCCATCTTTTCCACCGGCACCGGAGTCCGACCCTTTTCTAGCCGCCTCCCCTCCTCTTTGCCTGTTCCCTCTGAAACATCTGCTGGCTCCATGAGTACCGCCGCACACTGAACACTCGTGCTTAAATCTACACTTTGCCCCAAACCTACAATTCCCTTCATTAAAGAGGAAGCAGAGCCCTTTTGCTGAGGCCACCGAGAATGCCGACTGCCCTGAATTCCCCGGACTCATTCCGAAAGGACTGCCCTGCCCGTACCGGTGCCATTACCCACATCCATAACCCAATATCTTTATGATCCCATCTTATGCTACTTCGCACCGCCATCCTCTGCCGGAACTGCTCGTCGTAACGCAGCCAGCCCGTCCCCCCGTATACCCGAAAGGCCTCACCGATCGCATCCATGTAACAAAAAAGAGACAAACAGCACTCCGGCTTCTTTTCCCCAATCACGCTGGCCAAAATCGCGAAAGCCTGGAGCCAATTGGAAAATGTACGCGGGATCAATCGAAACCTCTGTCGAAACCTCAGTTTCTCCTCCTCTTTCTTCTTCCCGTCATCCTTTTTTCCCTTATCTAAATTAAACCTCTCCAGAGGGATCAGGGAAAATATTTATATGTATTCTCCCCTCCAAATCCTTTCTCGCATCTCTTGCTTCAAATGTGCTCCCAGCGGTCCCTCAAAACAGACGTATACCTCACCCCGCGCTCCGTCGTCTACTGTTTGTCTGTCCCCTTCCCCCCTTCCTGCGTCTGCACTGACACCGAGTCGCACACCCTGCTTGCCGCATCACCATGTTCCCTACCACCCCCGGTCCCCGTCCCCCACGCCTGCATCGGGGAAACACCTGCTGCCCCAAACCCTGACATCCACCCCGCCAAACTCTGAAAAAGTTGTCCCAAGCCCTTACCCAGGTCACCTTTTGAGCCACCAATCCCCCTTGGGCAACCTGACCATGCATTAAGTGCTCCCCAATTAACCTCACCTGGCTGCCGGGGGGCTGTGAACCGCGCAGCCGAAGATCCTGCCTCCTGATGGTCTTCTTGCGCACCTCCATCTTCATCTCTTCTCTCCAGGGACTGCTCACTCGTCGCCGCAGACAACCCAGCACCCGCCGCGGCCGTCTCGTACGTTGCGGTGAGCTGGCTGTACTCACCGACGCCCCCTGGAGCAAGCCGGACACTTGCTCCTGCAGCCATTCGGGTCCCCGAGCCTCCGCCGCTGCCCGCAACTGCTGGATAAGGATCTCCGCCTGCATGATGTGAGTTTGGTCTTTCCAGATTTCTACTCTAAAATGGCGCCAATTGCCTCCCCTTCTTATAAACCCACCCCTTCTTACTCTCCACCCCCCATATTTTTCTAAACTCTTAACCCTCACGCTGCCGGCCCCCTCCATCCAAGCCCTATCATGTCGGCCTCCCCTAAACTGTCGTCCCAGTACGGCCTCACTGAACTGATGCATGCGGTTGTATTATCTATACGGATGCGTTTGTGCAGATCCATGACGGATCCGCACCAAACGTGAATGTGAAAGTAGCCTAACTCTGCCCTCCACCTCTCCAATCAGACCTATTTCACAACCCTGATTTTCTCACTATCCAATAATCCAAAATACTCTTTGACAGGTTTCACTCACTCCCCAGTCCAAAATTGCAGGTGCCTGAGCTAAAGATCTGGCCACCTACTTCAAAGAGAAAATTTTAAATATATGCCTTGAAATTAGCTCCAAGCCACCAAATGTGATCGATCCCTTTCCTTACCATAACTCCCCTAGTTCACTTTCTGCATTCAACTCAGAAGAAGTCTCCAGGATCCTCTCTTCTTCTCGCCCTACCACATGCACTATTTACCCTATTTCCTCACATCTTCTCCAGTCTCTCTCCCCATCTTTCATTACAACTAAAATTTTCAACCTCTCTCCTCCTGGTATCTTCCGCCCCTCTTCCAAACATTCTATTATAAAAAAAAAACTTCTTGACCTGTTCTATGTAACTAACTACAGATCTGCCTCTAATCTCCCCTTCATATCTAAATTCCTGGAGCGCTTGGTCTATTCAATCTCATCCACTATCTGTCTGCTCACTCTCTCCTTGTTCCATTAGAATCTGCTTTCCGCACTCTACACTCTACAGAAACCGCCCTGACCAATGACCTCCAACAGCTAAATGCAACTGTAATTACTCTTTGCTCATTCTTCTATATCTCTCTGCAGCATTTCACACTGTAGACCACCATCTCATCTGCATTATGCTCCACTCTATTGACCTCAATGATACTGCTCTCTCTTGGTTTTCTTCCTATCTCTCTAGCCACTCTTTCAGTTTATAATTTGCTGGGTCTACTTTTTCTCTTCGCCGTCTTGCTGTTGGGGTTCCTCAGGGTTTAGTCCTAGGTCCACTCCGCTTTTCTCTTTACACAGCCCATATCGGACCGATTATCAATAGATTTGGCTTTCAATATTAACACTATGCTAACAACACTCAACTATACACCTCATCCTTGCCGTACTGCTGAACACCACTGTCTGTCTGTCTACTGACCTCTCTCTATCTGAAACTGAATCTTTCAAAAACTGAACTACTTTCTTCATCTACTAACTGGTAAGTAATAAACCCAATAGCTATCTCTCTCTGTGTGTGGCACTACATGAATGCCTAACTAACGAACTAACTGGTAAATAATAATAATAATAATCCAACCAGTAAATAATCTAACATCTACTTACTGGTAAATAATAAACCTGATATCTCCATCTCAGTATGTGACACTACCACAACTCTTAAGTAGCATGCCCACTGTCTTGGTGTTATGTTTGACACTGATCTTTCTTTCACCCCTTATATTCAATCGGCTGCTGTCTCATGACACATGCAACTCAAAAATATTTCTAGAATCCACCTCTTTCTTAGGCCTATTGCACACGACCGTATGGCTTTTTCAGTGTTTTGCGGTCTGTTTTTCACGGATCCGTTGTTCCGTTTTTTGTTTGCGTTGTGTTTCTGTTCCGTTTTTCCATATGGCATATACAGTATACAGTAATTACATAGAAAAAATTGGGCTAGGCATAAAATTTTCAATAGATGGTTTCACAAAACCGGAACGGATACGGAAGACATATGGATGCAGACGTGTTGATTTGAATGGAGCCACGGAACGTGATTTGCGGTCAATAATAGGACATGTTCTATCTTTCAACGGAACTGAAAAACGGAAATACGGAATGCATACGAAGTACATCCCGTTTTTTTTGTGTGGAACCATTGAAATGAATGGTTCTGTATACGGAACGCAAAAAACGGCCCGCAACCGTAACCGAAAAAAAACAAAATGGTTGTGTGAAAGAGGCCTTAGGCTGCAAAAAATGTTCTATTTTTTAATGCAATCATAGTTTTTCATGCATTTGTGTGCCCTTGTATTGAACCCTGGGAAGTTATTGACTTTACAAAAAACACAAAATGCAAAAAACAGGGTATCCCACACCACTTACATGCATCATGCTCCAAACCAAGGTTACACAACTTTTTGTGGTTCAAGGGCCACATTACAGAGCAGAGAATACCATTGAAAATGTAATTACTGCCTGGACAGTTATTTTGACATTCAAGCTACATTGAGAAGCAGTTTTATAATGAAAAACACTTTAAGGGTCCATTCACATGTCTGCAACTGTTTTGTGGTCCGCAAATTGAAGATCCGCAAAACATGGCCACCGGCAACGTGCGTTCCGCATTTTGCGGACTGCACATGGCCGGCACTATAATAGAAATGCCTATTCTTGTCCGGGGCTACCAACAAGAATAGGACATGTTCTATTTTTTTGCGAAGCCGTGGAACGGAAGTGTCGATGTGCACTGTGTGCAGCCTCATTGAAAATGAATGGGTCAGCACCCATTCCGCAAAATTGCGGAAACGGATGCGGACCCATTTTTCGGACGTGTGAATGGACCCTTATATTGTGGGCTAGGTTAGGGGTGGTGAGAGCGATTTCATGGGTCTGCTGGCTCAGCTCAGCAGTGATGTGCCATTCAAGCACACATCACAGTGGAGACCAGTGATTAGCTGAGTAGTGACTTGAACGATGGATGTGACGCCATCACTTCCACTCTGGCCAGAAGCGCAGGGGACCAGGCCTGCAGTGCGGGAACACAGGAACTTTTAGTTGGTAAGTTAAAGGGATTGTCTGGTTTCATACACTCACCTAAAGAATTATTAGGAACACCTGTTCTATTTCTCATTAATGCAATTATCTAGTCAACCAATCACATGGCAGTTGCTTCAATGCATTTAGGGGTGTGGTCCTGGTCAAGACAATCTCCTGAACTCCAAACTGAATGTCAGAATGGGAAAGAAAGGGGATTTAAGCAATTTTGAGCATGGCATGGTTGTTGCTGCCAGACGGGCCGGTCTGAGTATTTCACAATCTGCTCAGTTACTGGGATTTTCACGCACAACCATTTCTAGGGTTTACAAAGAATGGTGTGAAAAGGGAAAAACATCAAGTATGCGGCAGTCCTGTGGGCAAAAATGCCTTGTGGATGCTAGAGGTCAGAGGAGAATGGGCCGACTGATTCAAGCTGATAGAAGAGCAACGTTGGCTGAAATAACTACTCGTTACAACCGAGGTATGCAGCAAAGCATTTGTGAAGCCACAACACGCACAACCTTGAGGCGGATGGGCTACAACAGCAGAAGACACCACCGGGTACCACTCATCTCCACTACAAATAGGAAAAAGAGGCTACAATTTGCACGAGCTGCAATGTTGCCTGGTCTCATGAGTCTCGATTTCTGTTGAGACATTCAAATGGTAGAGTCCGAATTTGGCGTAAACAGAATGAGAACATTTATCCATCCTCTGATGGCTACTTCCAGCAGGATAATGCACCATGTCACAAAGCTCGAATCATTTCAAATTGGTTTCTTGAACATGACAATGAGTTCACTGTACTAAAATGTCCCCCACAGTCACCAGATCTCAACCCAATAGAGCATCTTTGGGATGTGGTGGAACGGGAGCTTTGTGCCCTGGATGTGCATCCCTCAAATCTCCATCAACTGCAAGATGCTATCCTATCAATATGGGCCAACATTTCTAAAGAATGCTATCAGCACCTTGTTGAATCAATGCCACGTAGAATTAAGGCAGTTCTGAAGGCAAAAGGGGGTCCAACCTTGTATTAGTATGGTGTTCCTAATAATTCTTTAGGTGAGTGTATATTGATGACCTTTCAGTGAGGGTCCGACTCCTGAAACCCTTACTGATCAGCTGTTTGAAGAGGAAGCAGTGCTCATGCGAGTACCGCATTTTTTCACTGTTTACCTGCACGCTGTTGACATCACAGACATACTGCTCTGTCTTATTCAAGTGAATGGGACAGAGGAGCTATAATTACAATGCTCGCTGCTACACTGCCGATGGCATGTAGGTAAAAAGAGAAAAGAGTGGAGCGCTCACTGGAGTGCTGCATTCTCTTCAAGCAGCTGATCGGCGAGGTTGCCAACAAGTAGGCCTCCTTGCTTCAAGTCACTGTAACCACGCCCCCTTCCCTGCCCCTTCGCTGTGACTGACAGCGCTTAGGGTCCATTAACACGTCAATGGTGTATTGTGGATCCGCAGCAATACACCCGGCCGGCACCCCCCATAGAACTGCCTATTCTTGTTCGCAATTGCGGACAAGAATAGGACATGTTCTATTTTGTTTTGCGGAGCCGCGGCCTAGAAGTTCGGGGCCAAAGCCTGGAAGTTCGGGGCCGTGCTCTGGAAATGCGGATGCGGAGAGCACATATTCAGAGCATCCATTTCTGCCCCATTGAGAATGGATGGGTCTGCACCTGTTCCCGATATTGTTGAACGGATGCGGACCCATTTGCGGACGTGTGAATGGACCATTATGCCGAGAGTTCGGCAAAGCCAGCCGAACTGACGGCTGTCAGTCACAGCGGCGCGCCGGGCAGGGGATAAAAAATTTTCAGTACTTTTGCTGCATTTGCCTTCAGGAAGAAAGACATCATAAGAAACACACTGCAGGCTAGAAGCAGGTACTGCTGGCGGCTTGGGATGGTTTTGGGAGGTGACCGGGTTACCTTTAAGGGGGAGGAGTGCTGTGGAGGTCACTGTTAAGGGGACAAGGCGCTCTGGTGTTCGCTGTTCTTAGGGCCACTGTGAATATCCCTATTATGTGTGGCACTGTGCATATGACTGTTATGGGGGGCACTGTGGATATCATTGTTATAAGGGGACCGTGGATATCACTGCTATGGGGGCACTGTGGATATCTTTTAACAACATACACAAACACAACAAAAATAAACCATTGCAAAGCGGGGGTATTCTTCTAATATATATATATACAGTACAGACCAAAGTTTGGACACACCTCATTCAAAGAGTTTTCTTTATTTTCATGACTATGAAGGCATCAAAACTATGAATTAACACATGTGGAATTATATACATAACAAACAAGTGTGAAACAACTGAAAATATGTCATATTCTAGGTTCTTCAAAGTAGCCACCTTTTGCTTTGATTACTGCTTTGCACACTCTTGGCATTCTCTTGATGAGCTTCAAGAGGTAGTCCCCTGAAATGGTTTTCACTTCACAGGTGTGCCCTGTCAGGTTTAATAAGTGGGATTTCTTGCCTTATAAAGGGGGTTGGGACCATCAGTTGCGTTGAGGAGAAGTCAGGTGGATACACAGCTGATAGTCCTACTGAATAGACTGTTAGAATTTGTATTATGGCAAGAAAAAAGCAGCTATGTAAAGAAAAACGAGTGGCCATCATTACTTTAAGAAATGAAGGTCAGTCAGTCAGCCGAAAAAGTAGGAAAACTTTGAAAGTAAGGGCTATTTGACCATGAAGGAGAGTGATGGGGTGCTGCGCCAGATGACCTGGTCTCCACAGTCACCGGACCTGAACCTAATCGAGATGGTTTGGGGTGAGCTGGACCGCAGAGTGAAGGCAAAAGGGCCAACAAGTGCTAAGCATCTCTGGGAACTCCTTCAAGACTGTTGGAAGACCATTTCAGGGGACTATCTCTTGAAGCTCATCAAGAGAATGCCAAGAGTGTGCAAAGCAGTAATCAAAGCAAAAGGTGGCTACTTTGAAAAACCTAGAATATGACATATTTTCAGTTGTTTCACACTTGTTTGTTATGTATATAATTCCACATGTGTTAATTCATAGTTTTGATGCCTTCATAGTCATGAAAATAAAGAAAACTCTTTGAATGAGAAGGTGTGTCCAAACTTTTGGTCTGTACTATATATATATTTATTAGCAGAAGGACCCAGCTTTGCACAGGTTTATTTAATCTATCTCATTTAATGTTTGTGTGTGAGATTAAAAGATATCCACAGTGTTCTCCATCACAGTGACCTCCACAACACCCGTCCCTTTAACAGTGACTTCCACAGTACCCCGTTCCCTTAACAGTGACCTCACAGTACCCTGACGCCTTAAAAGTGACCTTCACAGCAGCTGCCCCTATAATAGTGGCCTCCACAGACTCCTGCCCACTTAAAAGTGACCTCCACAGTACCTGCCCCTTTAACAGTGACCTTCACAGCAGCCTGTCCCCTTAACACTAACCTCCACAGCGCCTTCCCCTTTGATAGTGACCTCCACTACAGCCACCCATCTCTTAACAGTGATTTCCAAAATAACCCGTCCCCTTAACAGTGACCTCCACAGTACCCCATCTCTTAACAGTGATTTCCAAAATAACCCGCTTCCTTAAAATGCAACCTCCACAACTCCCCGCACCCTTAACACTAACCTATATAGCACCCCACCCCTTAACACTGACCTCCATAGCGGACCGTCCCCTTAACTGTGACCACCACCGTTTCCTGCCCCCTTAACAGAGACCTGCACAGCAGCCGTCCCTTTAACAGTAACTGCCACAGTACCCTGCTCCCTTAACAGAGACCTCCAAAGCACCCGCTGCTTTAACAGTGATTGCCACAGTACCCTGCTGCCTTAACAGTGACCCCCACAGCGACTGCCCCTTTAATAATGACTTCCAAGATGGATATTTCTGTGACTGTCATGTCTCAGTATGTTGCATGTCGCAGTGCAACACCATAAACTATCATTATAAAAATTGTTGCGTGACATTGGTGCGACATCAGTGTTGCGTGACACATGTAGCAGTGTAGTTGTGCCCGCGACACATGTCGTCGTGTAGCCCTAGCCTAAAGCTGACCTACAGCAGTGTAGAAAAATGGCTGGGTTGTTAGGAAACCTGAAGTAAAACTGTGTGTATGTGGAGACTAAGGGCCTGCGAGCGTCTATTGGCTGATAAGGGACATTGACAGTGACCGTGTGTATGGCAGTTGGGATAGGAGTGAAAGACTTGTAGGCTTGTACTAGCTAATGCAGGTTATTTTTTGGGAATATCTCGGGAACGGTATGTCCTAGAGACCAGGTCTAAAACCTTTCCGGACACCTGACGTACCTGTGTGCCAAATTTGGTGAAGATCGGTCCAGACCTCCACAGCAGCCAATCCCCTTAACTTTGACCTTCACAGCAGCCTGCCCCTTTAACAGTAAGTTTCACAACACACCACTCCCTTGACATTGACCTCCTCAGGGGCCCGCCCCCTTAACAGTGACCTATACAGCACCCTGCCCCTTAACAATGACCTCCATAGAGGACCTTTCCCCTTATCTGTGATTTCCACTGTTCCCTGCCCCTTAACAGAGACCTCCACAGCACCCGTCCCTTTACCAGTGACTTCCACAGTACCCAGTTCCCTTAACAGTGACCTCACAGTACCCTGCTGACTTAACAGTGACCTGCACAGCAGTTGCCCCTTTAATAGTGGCCCCTGCCCCCTTAACAATGACCTCCACAGCAGCCTTCCCCCTTAACAGTAACATCCACAGTGGACACCCCTTTAACAGTGACCTCCACAGTAGCTGCCCCTTTAATAGTGGCCCCTGTCTCCTTAACAGTGACCTCCACCGCAGGTGCCCCTTTAATAGTAGCCCTTGCCCTCTTAACAGTGACCTCCACAGCGCCCCTGCCACATTAAGGCTAGGGTTACATGACGACATGTGTCGCATAACAATTTTTATAATGATAGGCTATGGTGACGCACTGCGAAATGCGACATGCTGCGAATGCATCACGACAGTCGCAAAAAATCCATCCAAGATGGATGCATGTAGCATGCCCTACGTGTCATGTGACTTATTGTCGTCCTGTAGCCTTAGCCTAATGCTGATCTACAGCTGTGAAGAAAAATGGCTGGGTTGTTATGGAAACCTGGAGTAAAACTGTGTGTATGGGGAGAATAAGGACCTTCAAGCTTCTATTAGCTGATAAGTGACATGTGACCGTGTGTATGGCAGTTGGGATATGAAGAGAAAGACTTGCAGGCTTGTATTGGCTAATGCAGGTCATATTTTGGGAATATCTCAGGGACGTCCTAGAGCACTGAGACCCGGTCTAAAACCTTCCCGGACACCTGATGCACCTGTGTGCCAAATTTGGTGAAGATGGCTCCAGTCGTTTGGTTGCGCATAAAGAACAGACAGACAGACAAAAACTTATTTTTATAATATAAAGATATATATATAATCTCTGTTACTGCAAATTTCTTGAGCAGGAGAACACTGTATGCATTATGATTTATGACTATCCCTTTACCCCCTCTGTTTAACGCGTTCAGTGGGACATATGTAACATCCCAGAGTATGTCACTAAACTCTTTCTCCCTGCTACAGCATGTCAGGTGCATATGTATTGTCATCTTGTGTAGTCTAACAATGCATTGTCCATTATATGTATTTCCAAGGCCAGTATAATGAATTTTCTGTAATTTCCATGTTCACCAGCAGGTGGCAGCAATATGTTTAGCAGACCTTAGCCAGTTTAGTATATCTAGACTGGAATAGTCCATTCCAGTCTAGCTCCCCCCTCTTTGAGGAGGACTGGAATGTTCCCACATCCTACCTCATGGGTAGGAGAGGAAGTTCATTTGAGTGTGTACCAGCCCCCTGCTTGGGGGAAGGCTGTGTTAGCAGGAGCTCCCAGAAACAGGGATCCCAACCTAGGATCCAGCCTCGGCTGAGGCCAAGGATCATCCTTCCCAGCCTGAGTCATCTACCTCAGCTGGTGACAAGCAAGCAGCATCTCCAGAACTACAGATCTCCAGGAAAACAACCATCCCCTGCGAGCAGTCCTGTGAGTACTTATCCAGAGTCCAGGAGAAAGCCAAATACCTCCTCAGCTAGTCAGGCCCATATAAGGCAGAAGACAGACAGAGCAGAAGATAGATACCTGCCAGATTTACTAGGCATATGAATAGAAGCAGAATACATATTGATTCCTGCCACATATTGCCAATACCTGCTGGGACCCAAGACTATTGCTGTACCTGTATGGATTCAAGCTGCCATTAAGTAAAGACAAGTTGGATTATACCCTCAGTCTGGACCTCATTCCTTACTACCAAAGTTCCTCAGTTACTCCTACTAACAACACTCATTTTATTGCAAGTGAGCCAGGATCCAGGATTATCCCCCTCTGGCATTCCTCACCTGGTACGTGAGTTATTACATCTTAAAGGGCCCTGCTACAGTACCTGCGCAAGCTGCAATTGGCGTCACGAACTACTACACATATATCCTGACCCACTGCATAGCTGACCCACTGTACCAGTGTCCTGCTCATTGCACATATACTTTAAGGGAAAGCCTCTGACAGATACAGTGGCAAACATCATTCATAGGGTCCCATTGCAGCAAGTCCTATTCTGCTTTGCTTTTGCTCCAGAATAGCCCATGTCAGATTTTCTAAGACTGCATACTAAAAACACACAGAACTACAATTTTTTTTTAAATTGTCTGTGGCTTGTGGCGGCACCACGGACAATAACAAATAAACCCTTCTGAATAAGCCCTAACAGTAAGAAAAGTGTATAATGCTGTATCACCATGGCTTCATGAGGAATTGGTCATGTCAAGCTAATTTAATCAGTTTCTATGAGGAGATAAGTTCTAGACTTCTTCAAAGCATTTGATACTGTACCACATAAAAGGTTAGTATATAAAATGAGAATGCTCAGACTGGGAGAAAATGTCTGTATGTGGGTAAGTAACTGGCTGAGTGATAGAAAACAGAGGGTGGGTATTAATGGTACACACTCAGATTGGGTCACTGTCACTAGCGGAGTACCTCAGGGGTCAGTGTGGGGCCCTATTCTCTTCAATATATTTATTAATGATCTTGTAGGAGGCTTGCACAGTAACATATAAATGTTTGCAGATGACACTAAAAAAATAAAAGTAAAATAATCACTACTTACCTGCTACAGTTGTGTTCAAAATAATAGCAGTGTGTTTAAAAAAGTGAATAAAGCTCAAAATCCTTCTAATAGCTTTTATTTCCATATACACAAATGCATTGGGAACACTACACATTCTATTTCAAATCAAAATATGAAGAAAAATATATCAAATTTGTGTTGTTCCTCTAAATAAAATTGCGGCAGTGTGATCCGGCGGGCACTCTTAGGCCTCTTTCACACGGGCATCACGTTTTGGCTCAGGGTGCGTCCCGGGTACATTGCCGCGCGAGTAGGTACGCAATTTCAGTCAGTTTTGACTGCGATTGCGTTCCGTTGTTCAGTTTTTATCGCGCGGGTGCAATGCGTTTTGCACGCGCGTAATAAAAAACTGAATGTGGCACCCAGACCCGAACTTCTTCCGTTAAGTTCAGGTTTGGGTTAAGGTGTTGTGTAGTTTGTATTATTTTCCCTTACAACATGGTTATAAGGGAAAATAATAGCATTCTTAAAACAGAATGCGAAGTAAAATAGGGCTGGAGGGGTTAAAAAAAATAATAATAATTTAACTCACTTTAATCCACTAGTTCACGCAGCCCGGCTTCTCTTCTGTCTTCATCTGTGAGTAAAAGGACCTGTGGTGACGTCACTGCGCTCATCACATGGTCCGTCACATGATCCATCACCATGGTGATGGATCATGTGATGGACCATGTGATGAACGCCGCGATGTCACCACAGGTCCTTTTCCTAATGCACAGCAAAGATGAAGACAGAAGAGAAGCCGGGCTGCGGGAACAAGTGGATTAAGGTGAGTTAAATAATCTTTTTTTTTTTTTAACCCCTCCAGCCCTATTTTACTTAGCATTCTGTTTTAAGAATGCTATTATTTTCCCTTATAACCATGTTGCTTGCGGATGCTTGCGATTTTCACGCAGCCCCATTCACTTCTATGGGGCCTGCGTTGCGTGAAAAACGCACAAAATAGAGCATGCTGCGATTTTCACGCAACGCACAAGTGATGCGTGAAAATCACTACTCGTGTGCACAGCCCCATAGAAATGAATGGGTCCGGACTCAATGCGGGTGCAATGCGTTCACCTCACGCATTGCACCTGCGCGGAAATCTCGCCCGTGTGAAAGAGGCCTGTGTGAAAGAGACTGTTCAAAAAATAGCAGTGTTTGTATTTTTCTTTACAAACTCAAACATTCACTATATAAACTGAAAAATGTTTGAAGATTTTGCTATACTTTGAATCACTTAACTAATATTTAGTTGTATAACCACTGTTTCTGATAACTGCTGTACATCTGTTTTCCATGGAGTCAACCAACTTCTGGCCAGTGATGGCCAGTTCACTGTGTTCGCCCGCGAACACATGCGGGCTGCCATCTTAACTCACAAGTCCGGCGATGCACATGTAAGTCCTTACCTGTGCCTGTGCGCGAGCTGGTCTGAAACAAATGCGGTCACCGGGAGCAGGCAGTTCCGAGAACAGCCCGATGAAGGCCCCCAGCGGCTGTTCTCGGAACTGCCTGCTCCCGGTGACCGCATTTGTTTCAGACCGGCTCGCGCACAGGCACAGGTAAGGGCTTACCTGTGCTTCGCCGGACTTGTGAGTTGATGGCAGCCCGCATGTGTACGCGAGCGAACACGGCCATCTGGCCATCACTGCTTCTGGCACCTGTGAACAGGTATTCCAGCCCAGGATGATTGGACTGCATTCCACAGTTCTTCTCTATTTCTCGGTTTTGCCTCAGAAACTGCATTTTTTATGTCACCCCACAAGTTTTCTATTGTATTAAGGTCTGGAACCAATATGTTGCACGTTTACTGGTGTGTTTGGGGTCGTTGTCTTGTTGGAACACCCATTTCAAGGGCATTTTCTCTTCAGCATAAGGCAGCATGACCTCTTCAAGTATTCTGATGTATTCAAACTGATCCATGATCCCTGGTATGCGATAAATAGGCCCAGTACCGCCGTATGAGAAACATCCCCATATCATGATGCCTGCGCCACCATGCTTCACTGTCTTCACAGTGTACTGTGGCTTGAATTCAGTGTTTAGAGGTCATCTGACAAACCGTCTCCGGCCACTAGACCCAAAAAGAACAATCTTACATTTATCAGTCCACAAAATGTCTCTTTAGGCCAGTCAATGTGCTCTTTGGCAAATTGTAACCTCTCAAGCACATGTCTTTTTTTCAACAGTGGGACTTTGCGGGGTCTTCTTGCAGATAGCTTGGCTTCACATAGGCGTTTTCTAATTGTAACAGTACTTACAGGTAACTTTAGACCTTCTTTGATCTTCCTGGAGCTGATTGTTTGCCTGAGTCCTTCCCATTTTGGCTATTCTTCTATCCATTCGAATGGTAGTTTTTCCGCATTCTTCCACGTCTTTCAGGTTTTGGTTGCCATTTTAAAGCATTTGCGATCATTTTAGCTGAGCAGCCTATCATTTTCTGCACTTCTTTATATGTTTTCCCCTCTCCAATCAACTTTTTATCAAGGTACGCTGTTCTTCTGAACAATGTCTGGAACGACTTATTTTCCTCAGAAATTCAGAGAGAAATTTACTGTAACCAGCATGAACAATATTTGCAGCCTTCCTTTCTTAAATAAGGGCAATAATTGCCACCTGTTTTTCAAAGAATGAATGACGTCACTCATTAGACTCTACACTGCTATTATTTTGAACATGCCCCTTTCAATAAGTGATTGAATTACAGAGAATCAGCAGCATGTTTGTCATGACGGTTTCTATTACTCTACTACACCTGCTAGTAAATTATTTGCCATGTAGAAATATCATTTCTACCAAAAACAGTCATTGATCAGGTTAGTCATGTCTGACTGCTATTATATTGAACACAACTGTATATTCCCTGACATGCAAGTGCTTATGTTTAGGTGGTTTCCGTCATGTGAAAATCAATCTGACTGCTGCATCCAATCACTAGCCTCAGCAGTTTACTGCTATACATGCAAGCATAACCACTGAGATCAGTGATTGTGTCATGTGGATATATGGCACAGGGCCGGCCGGCGTCAGCACCCGGCATACCCGGGAAAGTGCCGGGGGCCACTGTTCCTTAGGGGGCCCATTCGTTTGCGCGGTCCCTTTAAACATTTTGACCTACTGCACTGCTTCTGCGCTGATGCAATCTCACAGGATCTCCTCCAGGCCTGCGAGACAGGTCGGAAGAGGACTGGCGGAACGTGATCACAGCAGGGGTGGAGCGGAGGCGGAGCTGATCAGCAGCGGCAGCGCAGCTGCAGAAGACAGCATAGCAGCCGAGTGCCGAAATTAGGAGCAGGGCAGGAGTAGGTATGTGTGAGTCTGTGACTAGTAACATTAGGGGGCGGCAGTGCGTGGAGCTAATGCAATAAATGCATCATGCATGATGTGGTGATTTTGCGGAGGGATCCCGCCTCCACTAATAGTAAAATAATGAATTGCGCAACAAACCTCTTTGTGGGGGAATTCCTTAGACCCCCCTTTCCCTCCAGTATTCCTCGTTCCACATACTATAATGTAATGTATATGGATGAGGAAAAGAAATTCACAGCAAGCAGTAGAGCAATATTCCTACTAAAATGACTAAGCCTTTAGTAATATTTGCTTTACTGCTTGCTGTGCATTTCTTTTCCTCATCAATATACATGTACAGTCGTGGCCAAAAGTTTTGAGAATTAGATAAATATTGGAAATTGGAAAAGTTGCTGCTTAAGTTTTTATAATAGCAATTTGCATATACTCCAGAATGCTATGAAGAGTGATCAGATGAATTGCATAGTTCTTCTTTGCCATGAAAATTAACTTAATCTCCAAAAAAACTTTCCACTGCATTTTATTGCTGTTATTAAAGGACCTGCTCAGATAATTTTAGTAATCGTCTTGTTAACTCAGGTGAGAATGTTGACGAGCACAAGGCTGGAGACCATTATGTCAGGCTGATTGGGTTAAAATGGCAGACTTGACATGTTAAAAGGAGAGTGATGCTTGAAATCATTGTTCTTCCATTGTTAACCATGGTGGCCTGCAAAGAAACGCGTGCAGCCATCATTGTGTTGCATAAAAATGGCTTCACAGGCAAGGATATTGTGGCTACTAAGATTGCACCTCAATCAACAATTTATAGGATCATCAAGAACTTCAAGGAAAGAGGTTCAATTCTTGTTAAGAAGGCTTCAGGGCGTCCAAGAAAGTCCAGCAAGCGCCAGGATCGTCTCCTAAAGAGGATTCAGCTGCGGGATTGGAGTGCCACCAGTGCAGAGCTTGCTCAGGAATGGCAGCAGGCAGGTGTGAGCGCATCTGCACGCACAGTGAGGCCAAGACTTTTGGAAGATGGCCTGGTGTCAAGAAGGCCAGCAAAGAAGCCACTTCTCTCCAAAAAAAAACATCAGGGACAGATTGATCTTCTGCAGAAAGTATGGTGAATGGACTGCTGAGGACTGGGGCAAAGTCATATTCTTCGATGAAGCCTCTTTCCGATTGTTTGGGGCATCTGGATAAAGGCTTGTCCGGAGAAGAAAAGGTGAGCGCTACCATCAGTCCTGTGTCATGCCAACAGTAAAGCATCCTGAGACCATTCATGTGTGGGGTTGCTTCTCATCCAAGGGAGTGGGCTCACTCACAACTTTGCCCAAAAACACAGCCATGAATAAAGAATGGTACCAAAACACCCTCCAACAGCAACTTCTTCCAACAATCCAACAACAGTTTGGTGAAGAACAATGCATTTTCCAGCACCGTGCCATAAGGCAAAAGTGATAACTAAGTGGCTCGGGGACCAAAACATTTACATTTTGGGTCCATGGCCTGGAAACTCCCCAGATCTTAATCCCATTGAGAACTTGTGGTCAATCCTCAAGAGGCGGGTGGACAAACAAAAACCCACTAAGGCTACTTTCACACTAGCGTTCGGGTGTCCGCTCATGCGCTCCGTTTGAAGGGGCTCACGAGCGGTCCCAAACGCATCCGTCTGGCCCCAATGCATTCTCAGTGGAGGCGGATCCACTGAGAATGCATCCGCCTGGCAGCGTTCAGCCTCCGCTCCGCTCAGTGAGCGGACACCTGAACGCTGCTTGCAGCGTTCGGGTGTCCGCCTGGCCGTACGGAGGCGAGCGGATCCGTCCAGACTTATAATGGAAGTCAATGGGGACGGATCCGCTTGAAGATGACACAATATGGCTCAATCTTCAAGCGGATCCGTTCCCCATTGACTTTCAATGTAAAGTCTGAACGGATCCGCTCAGACAACTTTCACACTTAGAAAATTTTCTAAGTTTTAATGCAGACGCATCCGTTCTGAACGGATGCGAACGTCTGCATTATCGGAGCGGATCCGTCTGATGAAACATCAGACGGATCCGCTCCGAACGCTAGTGTGAAAGTAGCCTAATTCTGACAAACTCCAAGAAGTGATTATGAAAGAATGGGTTGCTATCAGTCAGGAATTGGCCCAGAAGTTGATTGAGAGCATGCCCAGTAGAATTGCAGAGGTCCTGAAAAAGAAGGGCCAACACTGCAAATACTGACTCTTTGCATAAATGTCATGTAATTGTCGATAAAAGCCTTTGAAATGTATGAAGTGCGTGTAATTATATTTCACTACATCACAGAAACAACTGAAACAAAGATCTAAAAGCAGTTTAGCAGCAAACTTTGTGAAAACATGTAGCATTAGTATGTGGTATTTGGTAGCACACACACCATGCACATAACAATTTATCTATATTCTGTAGTTACCTCCACCCTCTACAGAAAATAAATTCTGCCTGCAGACTACCTAAATAAATGGAAACACCAAATTAGACCCCAGATTAGACCCCTAAATTAGTTTAGGCCCCAGACTAGATACTAAATAAATTCAGAGCCCCAGACTAGACTCCTAAATTCGCAACTTGGACCAGAACCCCTAAATTAACTCTTACCCCAGTCTTCTAAATTCAGACCCCCAGACCATGTATAATACATGGTCTGGGGGTCTGAATTTAGAAGACTGGGGTAAGAGTTAATGCCACAAGGGGGCCCACTGAGGCTTTATCGCCAAGGGGCCCACATGAACCTGGAGTTGGCCCTGATATGGCTTATCCCCACTTAAGACTGGAGGGGACCACAGGACTATTGGATGTAAAATGGTGGCTGATTTTACAGGCAATTATTGTCTTTTTTTCTTTTAACACATTCCCTACTATTATACTAGCTAGGCCTAATGCACATGAGTTCAATATCACCCATAATATTCATGCTCAAGCAACAAGTTTGCTATGGGGCCCAGCCTTTCGTAGTTATGTTCCTGTGTACATCCCTTGCTCTATATCATGCTGCCTGCATATTGCACTGCATTTTGTGGTGATAGGTTCTCTTTAAAGACTGCCTGTCTAAGGCTACTGTCACACTGGCGTTTTGGTTTCCGTTTGTGAGATCCGTTCAGGGCTCTCATAAGCGGTCCAAAACGGATCAGTTTTGCCCTAATGCATCTGAATGAATAACGTTTGCCTCCGTTCCACCTCCATTCCGCTCTGGAGGCGGACACCAAAACGCTGCTTGCAGTGTTTTGGTGTCCGCCTGACGATGCAGAGGCAAACTGATCCTGACACACAATGTAAGTCAATGGGGACGGATCAGTTTTCTATGACACAATCTGACACAATAGAAAACTGATCCGTCCCCCATTGACTTTCAATGGTGTTCAAGACGATTCCGTTTTGGCTATGTTACAGATAATACAAACGGATCAGTTCTGAACGGATGCAGATGTTTGTATTATCTGAACGGCAGCGTTTATGCAGATCCATGACGGATCCACACCAAACACGAGTGCGAAAGTAGCCTAAGGGGGTAATGTATCAATGTGTGATTTTTTTTTTGCAGTGTCTGCTTAATTTAAAGCCAGTTTTTAGGGACAAACATAAATTTTGCATGTCATTTAAAAAAATTTGGCACATGAAATACCTCAGAATTTTTCAGTCTAAAGTCCAGTCTGCTTAGGCTACTTTCACATTAGCGTTTTTTTGTGCATCCGTCATGGATCTGCAAAAACGCTTAGGTTACCATAATACAATTGCGTGCATCCGTCATGAACGGATCCGGTTGTATTTTGTCTTCTATAGCCATGACGGATCCGTCATGAACTCCATTGAAAGTCAATGGGGGATGGATCCGTTTTCTATTGTGTCAGAGAAAACGGATCCGTCCCCATTGACTTACATTGTGTGTGAGGACGGATCCGTCTTGCTCCGCACCACTTCACGGACAGAAAAACGCTGCTTGCAGCGTTATTCTGTCTGTGATGGGAGCGCAACCAAACGGAACAGAATGCATTTTGGTGCATTCTGTTTCGTTCAGTTCAGTTTTGTCCCCATTGACAATGAATGGGGACAAAACTGAAGCGTTTTCTTCCGCTATTGAGAGACTATGACGGATCTCAATAGCGGAATTTAAAACGCTAATGTGAAAGTAGCCTTAGCCTGTCTAACTAAGGCCTCTTTCACACTTGCGTTGTCCGGATCCGGCGTGTACTCCACTTGCCGGAATTACACTCCGGATCCGGAAAAACGCAAGTGTACTGAAAGCATTTGAAGACGGAACCGTCTTCCAAATGCTTTCAGTGTTACTATGGCACCCAGGACGCTATTAAAGTCCTGGTTGCCATAGTAGGAGCGGGGAGCGGGGGAGCGGTATACTTACAGTCCGTGCGGCTCCCGGGGCGCTCCAGAATGACGTCAGAGCGCCCCATGCGCATGGATGACGTGATCCATGCGATCACGTGATCCATGCGCTTGGGGCGCCCTGACGTCACTCTGGAGCGCCCGGGGAGCCGCACGGACGGTAAGTACACTGCTCCCCCGCTCCCCGCTACACTTACCATGGCTGCCAGGACTTTAGCGTCCCGGCAGCCATGGTAACCACTCTGAAAAAGCTAAATGTCGGCTCCGGCAATGCGCCGAAACGACGTTTAGCTTAAGGCCGGATCCGGATCAATGCCTTCCAATGGGCATTAATTCCGGATCCGGCCTTGCGGCAAGTGTTCCGGATTTTTGGCCGGAGCAAAAAGCGCAGCATGCTGCGGTATTTTCTCCGGCCAACAAACGTTCCGTACCGGAACTGAAGACATCCTGATGCATCCTGAACGGATTACTCTCCATTCAGAATGCATTAGGATAATCCTGATCAGGATTCTTCCGGCATAGAGCCCCGACGACGGAACTCTATGCCGGAAGACAATAACGCAGGTGTGAAAGAGCCCTAATAGTATACTATAAGAAAAGTATTCAATAGAAAGTCTAAAATAAGCAATAAACAATGAAACAATAAAGTTTTGCAGTGGACAGCACTTGTATGTTTTTTTTTACTCTTTAGGCTACTTTCACCCTAGTGTTTTTCTTTTCCGGCATGGAGTTCCGTCACAGGGGCTCTATACCGGAAAAGAACTGATCAGGCATATTCCCATGCATTCTGAATGGAGAGTAATCAGTTCAGGATGCATAAGGATGTCTCCAGTTCAGTCATTTTGACTGATCAGGCAAAAGAGAAAACCGTAGCATGCTACGGTTTTATCTCCGGCGAAAAAAACTGAAGACTTGCCTGAATGCCCGGCATTTTTTTCCATAGGAATGTATTAGTGCCGGATCCGGCATTCAAAATACCGGAATGCCGGATCCGTCCTTCTGGTCTGCGCATGCGCAGACCTTTAAAAATGAGAAAAATATAAATACCGGATCCGTTTTGCCTGATGACACCGGAAAAACGGATCCGGTATTGCAATGCATTTTTCTGACTGATCAGGCATTTTTCAGACTGATCAGGATCCTGATCAGTCTTGAAAATGCCTGATCAGTCAGAAAAAATGACATGCAGTTTTCCTGATCAGGCAGGCAGTTCAGGCAACGGAACTACCTGCCGGACTCAAACAACGCAAGTGTGAAAGTACCCTTAGTTCCCTTTATGACTTAAAGGAAATGTGTCATCAGAAAATGACCTTTTGTTAAAATCGTGTTTTTATATTTAACAGGTTTTTTAAGAATTTTAGATTATGTCATTTTTAGTTTTCCATTTTACTATCTATATTTAAATAAAAACCATAAAATCCCGATAAAGTTTTCGCACTAAGCCTAATAATAGGCGCCACTAGACTGTACAGATCACTTTACTGCAGTTGTCTTCTTATCTATACACAGAGATGATATCATTACAGGCAGCATTAGAATGACAGATAAGACAGTATCCACCATTCACAGTAGGTGATTGTCAAAGCTTATTTCAGGGGTAGGCAACCTTCGGCACTCCAGCTGTTGTGAAACCACAACTCCCAGCATGCATAAATGCTCTGCTTGTCTCAGAAATCCCATAGAAATAAATGGAGAATGCTGGGAATTGTAGTTTCACAAGTGCTAGAGTGCTGAAGGTTGCTGGACAGGTCACAGAGCATGCCTAGAAAATTCTCCCATGTTAGCCCATATGGCTGCCGTAAAGCAATTTTCTTAATGCTTTCTAACTGCTGTTAAGAACAGCTCAGGCAAGATGGCCGCCCCCATAATAATGTTCAGGAAATAGAATTTAAAATAAATCTGCAATCAGAAACTAAAAAGAGATTAGAAGAAAGGATATGTGCTACTGTTTTTTACTGGCAGAAAAAAATTGGTGAAACTTTTTTTTTAACTATTTTGTTTCATTTTAATGCATGAACCTATAATACAGTTTCTACCAATTGGTTCTCTATTCTAAGCATAAACAAGAAAAAAAACTAACTTTATAATTAAGAATTCCACTTCTTTTCCTAAATCTACTGTTATTCTTGTTTCAGAAAGACATCAGGTTAACCACAAAGGATAAAGTAAATAATGACTTTCTTGGGGATTTACAGTGTGTTATCTCCTAATGTATGCCCAAGTGCTTACTATGCTTTCCGCAGATAGTCATTTTTAGTAGCAAGGTTACATTGCCTATAAAGATTTAAGGGAAAAACCCACAATAACAACGTTATAAATGGCCTCCATATGTCGCCCATATGTATAGGCAGACAGCTTTTCCGCCATCATTGTTTGAACAGTTGTTTACACACACACCTGTAGTCACATCCAAATAACCCTTTTTACATGTTGAAGGTGCAAAGCATTTGGCTATATGGAAATTTCAGGATTCTACGTTTCCTTTTTTTTTTTGTTACAGAAGCTATGTCATTTTTTCTTGTCAGTTGTGAAATTGCATGGCGAATTACTCCCAATAATGTGGCTTCCTCCTACTCTCTAAAAACAAATTGACAGGGTAATTGACTTTTTCCTAAAATCGGCCCTAGTGGTTATGTACGCTGTATAAGAGATAGGGACTTTAGATTGTGAGCTCCAGGGACTTGAGGGATGTGAGTGATGTCAATTTCTCTACAGTGCTGCAGAATATATTGCTGCTATAGAATCAACAGAAAATAAAGGGGGTCATTTATTACACTGAAATATGCCTAAATTAGGCGTATTTCAGGCGTAAATGCGACTTCGCCCCACTCACGCCAGTCTAAAATTGTGGGGGCGTGACATGGACAGGGGAGAGGGGGGTGCGGCAAGCACATCTCATTTACCATTTTCTACACCTGGTTTAGGCGTACAAAATAGTCTAATTGTAAGACATCTAGGAAGGTATCTTACATTTAGAACTGGCGTTTGATGCACCAAATTATGGCGCTGCGCCTCTACATAAGTTTGGCGGATCCACCGCCAGGGCAGGGCCTTTACTAAGACCGGCGCCTAAAATGCTGATCTTAATAAATGTGCCCCAAAGTATTGTGTGTGACGAGAGAACAAGCCCTAGAAGCAGCTCTTTGCAGCATTTATAAGTATGTTAGAATGTTCTTGACTATTGTTGCCCAAAACATTGGTCCACATTTATTATTGTGGCTGTGCCTGAATTCTGGCATAAAATATGACAACATTTTGCAAATTTTTTATCATTTTTTAAAATTTGGCACATCTTTTCTTATGAAGCAAGTGAGCCAAAAAGAATAATCTTCCGCACCTTGACTGACAAGGGAACATGACTTTGTGTAAAAGAAGCATGTGTAGTGAGCTCCTTTGGGAACCGTTATGGAGGATGGGAGTGGCCCTAAAGTACTGAAGAATGAGGCCATAGTTGAACTTAACAAAGTCCTTTTTACTAAGTGCAGCATAGAACTTGAAATACATACGGCAGGAGTAGGCTGTTAGTGCAATTCTTCTCTGGCACCAGCTGAGGAGGTATTGTGGCAATTTGGATGGCTGCAATTCTGCACTTAGATGATACCGACCTAGTGGTTGTCATCTCTCACCTTGCAGCAGAGTCTGAAATTGCTGTATCTCGCTTATCACTCTGCAGTCTGGAATCTCAAGGCTTTACTAGACAACATAGTCAGCTGTCATTCTGGCATGAGAGGGATAATTTGGATCATGGCCCTTAATATGGTTCATAGGAGTGTGTGGTCTACGAGCTACTTCCTAGCTCCCCCACTATCAGGACAGACCTCTCACGTCCCCTCTCCTCCTAGTACGCCTCTAGACTGTGCAATGAGCAGGACACTGGGTCAGTGGGCATGCTATGCAGTGGGTCAGATTTAGGTGTGTATAAGTTTGTGACGCCAGTTGCAGCTTGCGCAGGTACTATAGCAGGGCCCTTTAAGATGGTATGAGCACACATACTAGGTAAGGAATGCCAGAGGGGGAGATTGTCTCTGTATTGTGTCAACGGTGTCTCCTACCTGTAGTACGGCTGGACTCCTGTATCCCGGCTCACATACAACAAAATTGAGTGCTGTTAATAGGAGTAATGGAGGAATGATGGAATTCGACACAGATAATAGGGTCCAACTTGTCTTTACTTGATGTTATTATATGCAGCTTTAGATCCATACAAAGTACAGCAATAGTCTCGGATCCCAGCAGGTTTTGGCAATATGTGGCAGGAATTATATATATATTCTGCATCTGGTACATACGCCTTTAAGAATCTGGCAGGTATCTATCTTCTGCTCTGTCTATGGTCTGCTTGATATGGGCCTGACTAGCTGTGGAGGTACTTATCTTCTCCTTGTTTTGGAATCTGTACTTACTGGACTGCTCGCAGGGAATGATGGTGGCGTCCTGGAGATCTGATAGTTCTGAAGTTGGCTGCTTCCTTGGTCTACCAGCTGAGGTGAGGGACTCAGGCTGGGGAGGTTGATCTTGGGCCTCAGCAGAGGCTTGGGTCCCTGTTTCTGGGAGCTCCTATTCACACAGCCTACTCCAACAGGGGGTGGCTTGTACACTGCCTAGAACTTTCTATTCTCCTCCTGAAGTAGGAAGTGGGAACATTCCACTCCTCCTCAGAAAGGGGGAAGCTAGCCTGGAATGATCTATTCCAGTCTAGGTATACTAACTAACTAACTGTAGACTGCCTACATATTGCTGCCACCTGCTGGTGTACATCAAGAATTACAGCATATACATATTAAACAGTCCCAGCAAATCAACATAACATAAATGCAATGTCATATTACACAGGATGTTAACACATTTACACTTCAACATCATGAAGCAGGGGAACAGAGTTTTAGTGATATACTCTGGGATGTTACAACTGCACTGCTACTCTAGACTTCACCCTCTTGGCAGGAAATTGGTCCAGACCACTCTACAAGTAATGGTGAAACATAGTGGTTAGCCAATTACAGCCAACCATTGCCAACCAGTTCTTCCCCTGAATAAAAAGACATGGTACATACAAAATACATAAGAACACCTACAACTGTATTAGAGTTAACACACATGCTTAACTAGACGTGTTAACTTAACTAGTTGTGTTAAGCCAACACCTCCAATTGCTTTTCAATGGCTTTTGTTTTCGGGATATCAATGTCACGGTAGGTAAGATAAGGGAAGGAAACAGGAAACGGCAAAGCAAACAAAACAACTGACTAGGCCCCAAAAGCTAGGGAACAAAGGGGTCACCTCCTAGCAATCCCTAATAAACTTTCTCTATGCTGCTATGCCCATGTGTATATCTCGATGGTAGATATGCACATGCCCACGTACCTAAGCTGAAACACACTGGACCAAACCCTCAGCAGTAGGGAAAAGGGAAAGAGACACCCAGCTCCTTCAACCACTGAAGGAGCTAGCATCACTCTAGGGGCCTAGTAAAAACAGACACAGAAGGGAAAAGGGAAAAGGACTTATCTTTAGATGAGTTGGCGCAGACGATCCACCAAAACTTCCAGCACACAAACAAGGAAGAAGTACAGTATAACCCGCAAAGGCTATAGGGAGAGGGAGGAATAAATAGCCTCCCCAATGACCAAACGAACCACACCTGATAGGAGGTGGGATTCTGTTCAAACCCAAAATAAAACAAACTGTCCGATCGAGTCACGTGCAACTCTGACAGATCGCCTAAGAACACCCACAGGGCAGGGCGTGACAATCACGATGAGTTAATAAAAAGAGTTTGTGTGTTAACTCTGCTACATCTGTAGTATTGCATAAAAAATATATATAGAAAATGTAGCAATTAAAGATACAATAGTAGCACCCACTAGGTCTGGGGTACTACATATGACCTTGCAGAAAAAGGGGCGTAGCTTAAGATGAAACATTTTGGACCAAAATTTTGGCACTAAATTCTGTTGCTAAGTAAATCAAAGTTAGACTATACAGTCTAGAGGTGCTAGATTTATCATCCATCATCAGCCACTTTGATAAATATGGAAGATTTTAAGACAAAAGGGACCTTTACACGGGCCGAGAACCCACCAGATATAGGAAAACTCGTTAGTGATTATCTGGCTGTGTAAAGGTGCCGATTATCTAATGAACAAACAAAGCTCTTATTCGTCGGCTAATTGGATTGTTTGTGTAGGCACCTAAATCGTCGTTTGCAGGCAACAGAGCATGTTTAGACAGCATGATCTGCTGCCGGCAAACAATGATTCTGTATGGGGACGAGCAATGGCATTAGTGATCGCTCCTTCCCATGCTGTGGAGGAGATCACTTCCTGTAAATGCAGTGGTCGACGAGCAGGCGATTGCTGGGAAGGAAGCATCTGCTGAATTGTCCTGTCTTAAGGGACCTTAAGTTTACACTGTCTAACTGATTAGTAAATCTTCCCTAATTAAATTTACTTCTCCAGATTTGTGCATATCTCCAGGCATTTTCCAGGTCTACTAATAAATGGCATATCGGTGTAGCTATGAATGGTCACAGACGAAGCAAGTTCCTTGTACTATATGTAAGAGTTATAAGATAGCTTCATTTCGACTACAGCAATGAATCAACTCACTACCATAGTCCCTTCTAGTCTTTTATTGAAATATCCTGGCTAAGGCAGAATAGATTGTCATCTACCCCCCTTCCCACCCCGAGTACCCAGCACTCAGAGCACATACCTTCCTCCCCTTAAAGGGTTTGTTCAGGATTAGAAAAAACATGACTGCTCTCTTCCAAAGCCAGAAATATCCCTGTCCACAGCTTGTGTGTGGTATTGCATTTCTGTCCCATTGACTCCCATTGAGCTGATCTGCAATCCCATTGGACAGCGGTGGTGCTGTTTTTGAAGACATTAGACATGTATCTTTTTTTATTCCGGGCAACCCCTTTAACTATGCTGTATGTGATTCATGTGGACACATACTAGGGCCTATTTATCAATGCATGTTTGCGTTACTGGCATAATTGGTTATAAAGAAATAATGACCAATAATGCACCATGTTTTTATGTTTATAACATTTCTGTTTGGAAAAACTGGAATTTGCTTGCGAGTCACATGCTTTTTAATTAAAGGAGTTTTCAGAGATAATTAAAAATCTCAGGCAAGCTTTGCAATAGTTTAAAATAAAAATATAATCTTATATTTGCCCCTTTCACCAGTGCTGTTTTCTGTGGTGCTGGTCAGGTCCTCCTGGTTCTACACATAACTGCTGCAGCCAATCACGTTCCTCAGAGGTCTACAGCTGAGAACAGTGATTGGCTGCAGTGTTGACCTCCAATAGGCCTTCATGTCACAATTGTGCCTCCGTTCTAAGCATAGCTGCTGGTCCCAAATCAGTGACCTGCATCTATCAGACAGTTACTGTATAGCATATCTGTTGATGGAAATGCCCCTATGGACTGTCTTGAGGTGGTTGTCCATAAAGCCTCTTGCTATAGTACATTTAGCATTAGTTCACACAAAGGGCAATTTATTTTCCCAGATGATGAGGTATGGTGGCTGAATAAGTGGCAGTTAACTTGCACCTCTGATGTGCTATCTTGATTATGACTTTTCCATGAACTTCAGGATAACAGCTATAAGCTGGTGCTTGTGGCTATAAGTCTTCACTGTGTAATGTATACTTTGGGTTGGTCTGACCTGGAGAAAATGTGGGTGATGGGTGTTTGAGTCAAAGTCCCTCACCTGCAGCAGGGTATGTAAAGATGTGTACACTCTGCTGATGACACTTTAGCTTTTCAGGAAAGCTGTTCTGATTTTGTTAATCTCTGTGGAGTAGTTGTCTTACAGAAAAGCTGGATAACAACTGGTCCCTAAGACCCTTGGAGCAGGAGCAATTGGACATGCTTCTATTCTCCAAATTGTCCTAACTAGAACACCCCCTCCTAGCAAGAAGCAGGACCAGCCCACTCCTACCAAGAGGGGAGAAACAGGGTGGTTAACTATGCCCCTGCCAACCATACCTTGTTATGCTGGTGTACAGTACATAACATAGTCAAACAATTACAGATACTCCTGTCTGAGGTACTGCAATTCCAGCTCTAATTAGTATATTCTTGTAGACATACATGTTATCTTTCTATGCTGAGGAAACGCACTATAACCCTCTCCCCTCTGGCCTGTATCTGCCAATTGCCTAATGCAAATGAATGACCACAGTAAATACCTTTGTAAATTCTCAAAGCAAATAAACTTAAATATGGATTATTCACATATAATCACTCGCATGAATCTTTGAAGTCGTATTTTAGTGATCTGGATAAGTTAAAACTTAGCTTTTATTATAGCTCTTGTAAGATAAATGAGATTTTGTTCCTCAAAATGAAAAGAAAAGAGGTAGGTAATCGTAGATTGCTGGCAGTGTCCTATGATATAACAGGACTTATACTGAGGGCAATACTAGAATGTCCACAAAGGCAAGAAGTGAAATAACTGATGTATTCCAAGCATGATGTTTCCAGGTCTAGACAGTTAGGGTGGTGCACATCAGTATTCAAGCCACAGGTGGTCGGGTTTGGCACTTGTAGGCGCCAATATCCGACACATCAAGGTGGACATACAACAAGTATTAAACAACAAAAAGTCTATATACACAACGACAAACACAACACAAAAATACATGGATGTTTAGATATCCGTGTTAAATATTGTACACTAATTACATCCACAGCAATTAGGTGCACGGCGGCACCGCTTAAGAGAAAGACACACCACCAGGTGTCCTACCGTACAGGTTAGATGTACTCCAGGCACCTGTGTTCTTGAGTCTTTATCAGGCAGGGTGGTCCTTTTCAGGCAGTTGGAGGATATTTAAAGGGAATGGAAACGATGTTTTTCCTTTTCTATCCCTAATTGGCCCTCACAGCCCTACAATATGCCTCCAAAAACTAGCCACGGGGTGTCCCACTATTAGGCTCCCGTCCGGAACCTAGCCCTGGAATTGTGGTCCCTAAAAAGGCCCTACAAGGATCCCTACATGCACGTTTCTGGGGTAGGGGGAAGAACCCCTCCCCTCATCAGGGGATATAATTTCTAAGGGCCAAAAATGATGTAAATGTATTAGTGTACAATATTTAACACGGATATCTAAACATCCATGTCATTTTTGTGTTGTGTTTGTCGTTGTGTATATAGACTTTTTGTTGTTTAATACTTGTTGTATGTCCACCTTGATGTGTCGGATATTGGCGCCTACAAGTGCCAAACCCGACCACCTGTGGCTTGAATACTGATGTGCACCACCCTAACTGTCTAGACCTGGAAACATCATGCTTGGAATACATCAGTTATTTCACTTCTTGCCTTTGTGCACATTCTAGTATTGCCCTCAGTATAAGTCCTGTTATATCATAGGACACTGCCAGCAATCTATGATTACCTACCTCTTTTCTTTTCATTTTGAGGAACAAAATCTCATTTATCTTACAAGAGCTATAATAAAAGCTAAGTTTTAACTTAT
Organism: Bufo bufo; assembly: GCF_905171765.1. NCBI lineage: Eukaryota > Metazoa > Chordata > Amphibia > Anura > Bufonidae > Bufo > Bufo bufo. The sequence continues at coordinate 385,802,110 of NC_053389.1, forward strand.
CCAGATCACTAAAATACGACTTCAAAAATTCTCAAAGCAATCTATACTGGTTATAGAGTTTTCCCAAGTTCAGTCTATGCCTCAGTTATGTTTATGAAACATCTTTTTGTACTATATTATGAAAAGCTTTATCTGCACAAATATAAGCAGTAACATAAAATGCTTTTCTTAGATACTGTACACAAAATAGATGCTATTGATCATATGCAGGGAGGTTGAGAAATTTTGAGCAAGCCAGGAGATCTACTCCATAGTATTGTACTGTCTACTCAGAAGAAACAATGTCATCTACAAGACATGGCAAGTTGTCTTTGCGCTGGCTCTCTTGTGTAGCCATTAGGAGGCAATATGGGACTGACCTCACCTGTGACCACTGTATTATTTGAGAAAATTATCCATAAAATCTCTGAAAGTACACAAACAATTACATGTTCCTGGCAAAAATTCTTTTTGATTGGATTGTATATGGGTATAAGATAAAGAATAACCTCCCAAACATCCAATGCGCAAATTATAAAGGCTACTATATCAGTATTTGGTTTGACACATACAGTGACAGACAGTGATTGATATAATTGATTTATAACCATCTTTAGAGTACCGCCACAAACTCAGCTTTCCTGATGCAGTTTTGTCAGCCAAAATCAGGAGTGGATAAAAGGAGAGAAAATATAAATGACAGATACAACTACTCTTATTTGAACTGATTCCTGATTTTGGCTTCAAAAACTAACCATGGACCTACACTAAGTCTTTATTTCCACAAACATCCAAGGAGGATTCTGTTTCCATGTCAGTTCTATTCATTGCTATAGATTTGGCCCTAATGAGGTGTATCTAGAAGTGTGTGACTATATAAAGATTGCTAGGAGGCTGTGCTAATGATGTGCCTGTTTATCTACAGTACCTGGAAAAGAAGTAGGGCATTGACTTTGCTAATTGACTGCTAAAGCTGATTTACAGTTTTTCCTAGCAACAATTATACCAACTCATACATGAAGGCCTGACATACCTGTGACAAAATATACATCCCACACTCTGACAATATCTGAGCTCTGAGCCACACATCAGGAGTGTCTTACATAACTGCAGAACTTTTTCATTCTGTATGGATTCCACTGAATAGACGGATATGTCATCATGCTTTAATTCCTTTTAAACCCAGGAATAAAGGTAACTACTGTGGGCAAAATGACCCAACAGATTTAGTAAATATATAGTGTCCAAATGATGGCAGGTATGATGACAAATAGTAAATTTAAAGGGACAGGGTAATTGGACAGTATAAGTTAGAAATACCTAGGGGGGAGAGAACTTTCCCTATAGAGGCCCTAGTTGCACCTAAGCCCAGGATCAACCCCTAATGGTGAGGTCTTCCTGTCCTACAAGACCCTGGAATGCCCTAGATCAGGGGTACTCAACTAGTTTTATTAAAGGTCCACATACCTGGGTCTGCAGTCAGGTGAAGGTCCGAGCTGAACGCCAACAGTAAAGATGCCATGCGATCATGTGATACATGCGCGTGGGGCGCTCTGACGTTATAGTGGAGCGCCCCGGGTAAGTCCCAGAATTAGTAATGGCCACATTAGTGCCCCAGTAAGAATAATGTCCCCATTAGTGCCCCCAGTAAGAGTATTGCCCCCATTAGTGCCCCCCTTCTCTGCTTTTGCAAAAAAAAATAAAAAATTAGCATTCACCTGGCTGCGGTGAACATTCGCTGCTGACTGCAAGCTCAGGACCGGTGCTCTAACGTGATGGCATCTTGTAGGTCCTGTGCTGAGCTTTTAGTCAGCAGGGAGTGTTCTCCACAGCGTGAGCAAATGGAGGTGGAGGTACCGTAATATATATATTTTTTTACTAGCACAAGTAGCGGTGGAGGTAAAGGCTGTACTAATGGGCGTTCCATGATGGAAGCGCTCATTAGTAAGGGTACTTTCACACTTGCAGCAGGACGGATCCGACAGGCTGCTCACCCTGTCAGATCCATCTTGCCACTACTTCGCCGTGCCGCTGCTCTGTGCCCATCGACTATAATGGGGATGGGGGCAGAGTTACGGCGCAGCAAGGTGAGAGGCCGCCAGACTAAAAGTACTACATGTCCGACTTTTTCGTCTGGCGGCCTCATGCTGCACCGTAGCTCCACTCCCGCTATAGTCAATGGGGAGTGGCAGTCCGGCAAAATAGCGGCAGGACGGATCTGACAGGGTGAACAACCTGTCGGATCCGTCCTGCCGCAAGTGTGAAAGGAGCCTAACAGTCATTACAGGAAAATTCTGGCACCGGCAAGGGAACTAAAGTACCAGCCTTGCTGGTGAACTACTGGCCGGGTGGCAACCCAAGCCACAGAACAGACATATGATAGTTTTGTTCCGCATCCAATTCCCATTATTGGGGGATTGGATGCGGCCCCTTAATTACAATGGGGCCACAAGAGATGCAGACAGCACACTGTGTGCTGTCTGCATCTTTTTCCGCTCCATTGAAACTAAGGGGTCCGCATCCAATGCCCCAATAATGGGAATTGGATGCAGAACAAAACTATCATGGTTTGATGGGGCTTAATCACTTTATTTAATCAGGTTACCTAAAGAAGATGGCCCAGGAGAGATGGGAACACCACACTGACTGGAGTCCTTTCCTGCAGTCAGTGACGTGTTCCCGCCTCTCTGTAGCCCTCTCCACGCCCCCCTTCCTCCCCAAATGTGACATTTATTTCATTGGTGGCAGTGGTGATGTCCCTCCCCTCTCCAGCAGCTTGAAGCTCCCTTACGTGCTGCCGCTGCTGCAGGGGAGGAGGGACCTGCAGTACTCCAGCCTAAAAAAACTACCTAGTAGCCATTGGCTCCTGAACTAAAAAATTTAGGAGCCAAATCAAATTTTTAGTCGCCAAATCGAAACTGAATCAAAATTTTGGTATCGTGACAACGATACGCCGATCAGATCGGCGTAGGGTTGTTTTGAAACCAAAATTTTGATTCGCTTTCGTCACCATAAAAAAGTATTGCGATACTCAATACCGCACAAAAAAAAAAAAAAACACCAAAAATAGCTGCGTGCATTTCGCATTTTATGAAACATTCGGCCCATAATAGAACAGTCCTATGCTATTTTTTGGGGTGACAAGGTGACTAAAAAATGGCGAATGCTCACCGCATAGGAGATATTTTTGAATAATTTAATAGTTTGGACAGCGCTATGTAATATGTTTATTTATTTATTGTTTATATATTTTATATGTAAAATTGGGAAAGGGGGGATTTAAACTTAATATTTTAGGGTACTTTCACACTAGTGGTTTTCTTTTCCGGCACTGAGTTCCGTCACAGGGGCTCTATACCGAAAAAGAACTGATCAGTTTTATCCCCATGCATTCTGAATGGAGAGTAATCCGTTCAGGATGCATCAGGACGTCTTCAGTTCAGTCATTTTGACTGATCAGGCAAAAGATAAAACCGCAGCATGCTACGGTTTTATCTCCGGCGAAAAAAAAATGAAGATTTGCCTGAATGCCGGATCCAGCATTTTTCCCCATAGGAATGTATTAGTGCCAGATCCGGCATTCAAAATACCGGAATGCACCCGCACTAAATCCGGACCCATTCACTTCTATGGGGCTGTGCACATGAGCGGTGATTTTCACACATCACTTGTGCGTTGCGTGAAAATCGCAGCATGCTCTGTTGTGCGTTTTTCACGCAACGCATGCCCCATAGAAGTTGTTGGGGCTGTGTGAAAATCGCAAGCAAGTGCGGATGCGGTGCGATTTTCACGCATGGTTCCTAGGATGAAAGTCTATTCACTGTATTATTTTCCCTTATAACATGGTTATAAGGGAAAATAATAGCATTCTGAATAGAGAATGCATAGTAGAAGGTCAATATAATAAACATTGGTGGCGCAGTGCGCCCCTCCAACACCCCAGTATAATAAACATTGGTGGCGCAGTGCGCCCCCCCATCACCCCAATATAATAAACATTGGTGGCGCAGTGGGCCCCCCCATCACCCCAGTATAATAAACATTGGTGGCGCAGTGCGCCCCCCCTCATTATAATAAACATTGGTGGCGCAGTGTGCCCCCCCCCCAATATAATAAACATTGGTGGCGCAGTGGGCAGTGCCAATGAGGGTTAAAAAATAAAAAAATAATTTACTCACCTCCTCCAGTTGATCGCGTAGCTGCCGGTCTCCTGTTCTTACTTCTTTCTTCAGGACCTGTGGTGACATCACTGTGCTCATCACATGATCCATCACCATGGTAATGGGCCATGTGATGAGCTCAGTGACGTCACTACAGGTCCTGAAGAAAGAAGTAAGAACAGGAGACCGGCAGCTACGCGATCAACTGGAGGAGGTGAGTTAATTTTCTTTTATTATTTTTAACCCTCATTGGCACTTCCCACTGAGCCACCAATGTTTATTATACTGGGGGGGCGCACTGTGCCACCAACGTTTCTTATACAAATACAGGAGGCGGGTGCCGGAATCAAATAGCCGGCACCCGACCTTTGTGACAGGGGGCTGCGATCAGCTACAATTAACCCCTCAGGTACCGCACCTGAAGGGTTAACTCAACTGCAGCTGATCGCAGCTCCCTGTCATAGAGGTCGGGTGTCGGCTATTTGATTCCGGCACCCGCCTCCTGTATTTGTATTACAGGTCAGTTTTCTTCATTGATGGCGCAGTGGCCACAGCCCCTCCCCTCCTCCTCCTGCCTCTTCTTATTGGCAGCGGCGGGGGCAGCAGCACAGGGGGAAGGGAGAGACTCCTCCTGCGCTGCTGAGAACTATCATCTCCTGTGCCCGCCGCTGTATTGAGCAGAGCTGCGGCGGCGGGTCTAGTCGCAAATGGCGACAAGACTAAAAAGTCTTGTCGCCATTTGTAAATTCTAAGTCGCATTGGCGACCATTTTGGTCGCCATCTGGAGCCCTGACCTGTGAGCGCACTGAGGGAGAAAGCTTCCTCCACCTGCAGGTGCCGGATGAAAGCGCTGGTGCCTGCATGTGGAGCGAGCCGTCTCTCACTGCGCCTCTGGGAAGGAGGAAGTGCGCCGGTAAGCTCCTCCTCCTGCACGTACCAGAGTGTGCAGGAGGAGGAGCGCTACATGTGGAGGAAGCCCTGTCTCACTGCGCTGTGGGACAGGCGGAAGTGCGCCGGTAAGCTCCTCCTCCTGCACGGTACAGTGTGCAGGAGAGGAGGAGCGCTCTGAAGGATGGCCGGGGTCCGGACAACTGGCGGCCGCGGTCCGTATTTGGACCGCGGTCCGCCAGTTGAGTACCCCTGCCCTAGATGGTTAGGATTATTAATAACATCACCCCAACGCGTTTCCCCCGGATGGGTTCCTCAGGGGGTTGGCATTAGTCAAAAATAGTCCCATTCACACTACTGATACAGTACAGACCAAAAGTTTGGACACACCTTCTCATTCAAAGAGTTTTCTTTATTTTCATGACTATGAAAATTGTAGATTCACACTGAAGGCATCAAAACTATGAATTAACACATGTGGAATTATATACAAAACAAACAAGTGTGAAACAACTGAAAATATGTCATATTCTAGGTTCTTCAAAGTAGCCACCTCTTGCTTTGACCTGTCAGGTTTAATAAGTGGGATTTCTTGCCTTATAAATGGGGTTGGGACCATCAGTGGCGTTGAGGAGAAGTCTGGTGGATACACAACAAGTGGCCATCATTACTTTAAGAAATGAAGGTCAGTCAGTCAGCCGAAAAATTGGGAAAACTTTGAAAGTAAGGGCTATTTGACCATGAAGGAGAGTGATGGGGTGCTGCGCCAGATGACCTGGGCTCCACAGTCACCAGACCTGAACCTAATCGAGATGGTTTGGGGTGAGCTGGACCGCAGAGTGAAGGCAAAAGGGCCAACAAGTGCTAAGCATCTCTGGGAACTCCTTCAAGACTGTTGGAAGACCATTTCAGGGGACTACCTCTTGAAGCTCATCAAGAGAATGCCAAGAGTGTGCAAAGCAGTAATCAAAGCAAAAGGTGGCTACTTTGAAGAACCTAGAATATGACATATTTTCAGTTGTTTCACACTTGTTTGTTATGTATATAATTCCACATGTGTTAATTCATAGTTTTGATGCCTTCATAGTCATGAAAATAAAGAAAACTCTTTGAATGAGAAGGTGTGTCCAAACTTTTGGTCTGTACTGTATATTTTTGATGCAGTTAGATAGCCACAGAAATGCGACAGGTTAGGCAGACATTATAATGGGTATGAAATACATCACATGTTCCTGATGGGGTTGAGGAAGAGGATACAACCTACAGGCAAAAAGACAAACATCAGTGCCCATAAGGAGGAAGCAAGTAACCTAAGGTAACCAAAGTACAACAAAAGAGGTCTGACTTACATGTGAAGTGCCCAACAAGTCGCCAGGCTGCATCTAGGTAGGGTGCTTGATGAAGCAGAGAGGCATAATGCTCAGGAGGGTGATAAATAGTTGTCCGACATGTGCCACAGGCACACCGGAGGGAGCACTTTCGGCCGGTGGAACGCACGCCGCGCATCACTTTTCGGTATGGTGAGACGGATAAGTCACGGAAAGGGAAGCTCTACTTACCCCAACAGACACTTATCCGTCTCATCTCTACAGGGAGTGCAGAATTATTAGGCAAGTTGTATTTTTGAGGATTAATTTTATTATTGAACAACAACCATGATCTCAATGAACCCAAAAAACTCATTAATATCAAAGCTGAATATTTTTGGAAGTAGTTTTTAGTTTGTTTTTAGTTTTAGCTATTTTAGGGGGATATCTGTGTGTGCAGGTGACTATTACTGTGACCAATATAGCCACCTTTCTTTGCAAGGACACTCAAAAGCCTGCCATCCATGGATTCTGTCAGTGTTTTGATCTGTTTACCATCAACATTGCGTGCAGCAGCAACCACAGCCTCCCAGACACTGTTCAGAGAGGTGTACTGTTTTCCCTCCTTGTAAATCTCAAGGAGGCCATGTCATTAGATTTTCTTCTTTTATACCCTTTCTTGCCAGCCACGCTGTGGAGTACTTGGACGCGTGTGATGGAGCATTGTCCTGCATGAAAATCATGTTTTTCTTGAAGGATGCAGACTTCTTCCTGTACCACTGCTTGAAGAAGGTGTCTTCCAGAAACTGGCAGTAGGACTTGGAGTTGAGCTTGACTCCATCCTCAACCCGAAAAGGCCCTACAAGCTCATCTTTGATGATACCAGCCCAAACCAGTACTCCACCTCCACCTTGTTGGCGTTTGAGTCGGACTGGAGCTCTCTGCCCTTTACCAATCCAGCCACGGGCCCATCCATCTGGCCTATCAAGACTCACTCTCATTTCATCAGTCCATAAAACCTTAGAAAAATCAGTCTTGAGATATTTCTTGGCCCAGTCTTGACGTTTCAGCTTGTGTGTCTTGTTCAGTGGTGGTCGTCTTCCAGCCTTTCTTACCTTGGCCATGTCACACCTTGTGCTTTTGGGCACTCCAGTGATGTTGCAGCTCTGAAATATGGCCAAACTGGTGGCAAGTGGCATCTTGGCAGCTGCACGCTTGACTTTTCTCAGTTCATGGGCAGTTATTTTGCGCCTTGGTTTTTCCACACGCTTCTTGCGACCCTGTTGACTATTTTGAATGAAATGCTTGATTGTTCGATGATCACGCTTCAGAAGCTTTGCAATTTTAAGAGTGCTGCATCCCTCTGCAAGATATCTCACTATTTTTGACTTTTCTGAGCCTGTCAAGTCCTTCTTTTGACCCATTTTGCCAAAGGAAAGGAAGTTGCCGAATAATTATGCACACCTAATATAGGGTGTTGATGTCATTAGACCACACCCCTTCTCATTACAGAGATGCACATCACCAAATATGCTTAATTGGTAGTAGGCTTTCGAGCCTATACAGCTTGGAGTAAGACAACATGCATAAAGAGGATGATGTGGTCAAAATACTCATTTGCCTAATAATTCTGCACGCAGTGTACTTTTGGACACTATATATTTACTAAATCTGTTGGGTTATTTTTTTGCCCACAGTAGTTACCTTTATTCCTAGGTTTAAAAGGAATTTTGAACTTAATCCTAATATATATACAAATTTAAGAGGGGCACTCTCTACAGAAGGGAACACACATGAATCGTGGAATGAATAATCAATTACTTTAATTGGATATCTACACTGCAAAATAAAATAAAATGGGCAATCCTTAAAATGTTAAAATAGTACACACAATAAAATCACATCAATCAGTGTAAAATATAATCCTAAAAATCAATACATGTGAAGGAGGTAGGTAATTGGTCCACCATATCTATATCTCTATGTCAGGGATGATAGGTCCTTAGTAATAATGCAATATAATTGTAGTATCTTCAAAGGAGAGCTTAAGGTGCACTCGTGCCGTTCCTTGATGACAATATGCAGTTAGAGCAGTCCAAAAATATACCGTTGTCCTATTACTGTAGGTCAAATCGACCTCAATAGTCCCTGGATCCGTGACTCTGGTGCGCTGTATATAGGGGGGGCCTGTTTGGGGATGGGACATCGAAGTCTGGTCGTATAATCGACGCTCCGATCTCCTCTGCCCACATGCCTCCCTCTCCTATTCCATCTAATCCCTCCACACATCACCCGACATCAGGATCTAGATTCACCGACTCTATGCCTGAACATGAATTATATGCAAGGTTCTCCTCTCCAGAAATATGTATAGCATTCCACCCTGATTTTAAATATTTTAAACATCCAACGATTATTAAGTTATGTGGAAACAGAGACTGTCATCTCTATTTGGAAATTATGGTTCATTATGTATAAATCATGGCACAATCCATAATATACAATTAATGTTTTAGTCAGAAATGTACTATTAATTGACCTGATGATTTTATCCTTTATATTCTTTTCTATTTTTTTATATGTGAGAAGAACTGTATATTTATATAAACAACAGTGTAGTACTATGTATGTATATTTATATATAACATAATAGATATGGATCAGTAACAGGGAATCCGGTCCAGAATTTGGATGTGATGCATCAATAATGTGGACTGATGGGCGTTCGCCTATAAAAGATCAATTCCAAGGCTCACTCCTGAGATCCACTGAGGAAGGGGTTGTCCCCGAAACGCGTATGGTCCCAGGAAGTGAGCGCTAATACCTAAGGAAATCCGACTAATACGACAGGCCTGTCTAAAGAAGCAAAGCAAGCCCGATCTAAAAACCTCCGGCAAGTATACCCAGCTGACCAGCAGGGGGAGCTCCGTCACGTGATACGCCGCACCGACGCCAGCTTCGTCACCACGTGGGACGCTACGTGAAGTGTGAGAAGCAGGGCAGCGGGGGACGCCGTGGAGCGGGAGGCCGGTAAGAGACGCCGAGAATCAGGCGGCGGGCGAGGAGGACACATTAGAATCCGGTAAGCTAACTTATGTTTACCTCTGGACACAATTAGCGCACCTTATAGCCGGCTGGCAGATATATACAGCGCACCAGAGTCACGGATCCAGGGACTATTGAGGTCGATTTGACCTACAGTAATAGGTGTCACTACCAGAGCTTTGGGACGTTCTCACAGCTCTGTTTCTCCACCCCTGTGATGATGTCACTACTAGAGCTGGGAGGAGTTCTCACTACTCTGTTTACTTTTGGTTTCTTTCACCACAGCTGTTTTTCATGTGTTTGATTTCCCTCTCTTTATATACCCCCTCCTCCTATGATAGGATGTGGATTATAGTTCTCACTTCAATTGTAGCTCTTGCTTTAGTTTCTTCACTTGTAGCTATCAGTTCACTGGACCTGTGTTCTGCTGCAGCTAGCACTCCGGATATTGCCAGCCTGTCCTTGGATCCGTCTTCTCTGCGGCTGCAACACCTCCAGCTAAGTGTGCAGACATTGTTGTGTTCCTGTTTATTTTCTGACTGGATCTGAGGTGGCCACGGTTCCCTCCATATACTGAGTAGGGCACTGGTGGTCGTGCCCCTTCCACTATTGTAGGGGTTACAGGGGTCATTAGTCTTAGGCACGTGGGCATGCCTCGTTCCGCCATTTGGATCCGGGCATGTGCTTTAGCAGAATAGGGAGAGTGTTGAGGGTCGGACAGGGGTCACCCTTTATCCTCCCTAGTTCTGGGTCCAGTCAGTAGCTCTGTACTGTGTAGTTCTATTGTTGCTCACAAACATCCGTGACATTATAATCCACCAAAACCGTCCTTTTTTGACATGGATCCGCTTTCTGACCTGTTTGACCGCATGCAGGGTCTTTCTTTGGAAGTAGCGGATCTCCGTCAATCTATGACCCAGCTTCAAGCATTGGGCCCTGCTCCGGCTCATGGAGTCTGTTGCGAGCCAAAGGTCTCACTTCCGGAGACGTTCTCCGGGGGCAGTGAGAATTTTGTTCGTTTCAGAGAGGCATGCAAACTCCATTTTTGCTTGTGTCCTCACTCTTCTGGTAATCAGGAGCAGAGGGTGAGGATTGTCATTTCCCTGCTCAGGGGTAATGCTCAGACTTGGGCTTTTTCGCTGCCATCAGGGGATCCCTCCCTTCGATCCGTGGAAGGATTTTTTTTGGCCCTGGGGCAGATTTATGATGACCCGGATCGTGTTGCTCTGGCCGAATCTAACCTACGTGTTTTATGCCAGAACAAACGGTCTGCGGAGCTTTATTGTTCTGAATTTCGGAGATGGGCAGCTGATTCGGGTTGGAATGATGCTGCACTCTGGAGTCAGTTCTGTCATGGTCTCTCGGAGAGATTAAAGGATGCGTTTGCTTTCCATGAGAGACCAACGTCCTTAGAGTCTGCCATGTCATTGGCGGTACGCCTTGACAGGCGTCTAAGAGAAAGAAACGAGACCTCTCTGTCCAGCCATTGTCAGTCTAGGGGCAGTGGTGCGGACTCATTCAGTGTGCAGGGGCCTCATCCTGTCTCGCTCCCCTCTGAGGAGGAGCCCATGCAGCTAGGTCGACTTGCCCCTGATAAAAGAGGATTTAGTCCTTAGAGTATGGTCTGTTTTTGTTGTGGGGGCATAGGTCATTTGGCAAATGTTTGTCCGTCTAGGAGATTCTTGAACCGTACTAAGAGCGATAATAAGAGAAAAATCTCAGAAGGTAAATCATCAAGTTCTGCTACTTTGGGCAAAGTTGATGTAGGATTTGATGCTTTTCCTCTGACCTGCAGTTCCCGTTTTCTCCTGTCTGCCAGGGTGGCGCTAGAGAGCAAAGTCATTTCTTGTGAGATTTTTGTCGATAGTGGAGCGGCCGTCAATCTTATTGACACTCAATTTGTAGCCATGCATGGTTTTCAGGTTTGCACATTAGATAAAGATATACCTGTTTTTGCTATTGACTCTGCTCCACTCTCACAGAGATCTCTAAAGGGCATTGTTCACAATATCCGGCTAGCTGTAGGTGACACTCATGTGGAGGATATATCTTGTTTTGTCCTTAACGGATTGCCGTCTCCTCTAGTTTTGGGGTTACCCTGGCTCACTAGACATAACCCCACTATTGATTGGCAAGGAAGGCAAATAAATGAGTGGAGTGATTTTTGTAGAGAGAATTGTCTCACAGCGACTTTTGCAGAGGTGTCTACTAAAACGCTGCCATCATTTCTCTCTGATTTTTTCGGACGTGTTTTCCGAGAGCGTTGTTCAGGAGCTACCTCCTCACCGGGAGTTTGACTGTCCCATTAACCTCATTCCCGGCGCCAAGCAGCCAAAAGCACGCCTCTACAATCTTTCACAACCGGAAAGAATCACTATGCCAACTTACATCTCAGAGAGTCTCGAAAAGGGGCATATTCGTCCCTCAAAGTCACCTGTGGCCGCGGGTTTTTTTTTTGTTAAAAAGAAAGATGGCTCTCTGAGACCTTGCCTAGATTTTAGGGAGCTGAACCGTATCACGATTCGCGATCCCTATCCCCTTCCTCTGATCCCGGACCTCTTCCATCAAATTGTTGGGGCCAAGGTGTTTTCCAAATTGGATTTGAGAGGCGCGTACAACCTGGTCATGGTCAGGGAGGGGGATGAATGGAAAACGGCCTTTAATACCCCTGATGGGCATTTCGAGAATCTCGTTATGCCTTTCGGCCTGATGAATGCTCCGGCCGTCTTTCAGCATTTTGTTAATAGTATTTTCTATCATTTAATGGGGAAATTTGTATTGGTGTATCTTGATGATATTTTGATTTTTTCCCCTGATGTTCAGACCCATCAGGATCATCTTTTTCAGGTTCTGCAGATTCTGCGGGAAAATAAATTGTACGCCAAGCTGGAGAAATGTCTTTTTATGGTATCGGAGATTCAATTTCTGGGTTTTCTCCTCTCTGCTTCTGGTTTTCGCATGGATCCCGAGAAGGTCCGTGCTGTACTTGAGTGGGAGCTTCCTGAGAATCAGAAGGCATTGATGCGCTTTCTGGGTTTTGCGAACTATTACAGAAAGTTCATTTTGAATTATTCCTCTGTTGTCAAACCCCTCACTGACATGACAAAAAAGGGGGCGGATTTTTCCTCTTGGTCGGAGGAGGCGCTTACAGCCTTTTCTAAGATTAAAGAGAATTTTGCGTCTGCTCCCGTCTTGGTGCATCCCGATGTTTCCTTACCTTTTATTGTTGAGGTGGATGCTTCCGAGGTGGGTGTGGGTGCGGTTTTGTCCCAGGGCCCTTCCCCTGCCAAGTGGCGACCCTGTGCCTTTTTCTCTAAAAAACTCTCCCAGGCAGAGAGAAACTATGATGTGGGAGATAGGGAGTTGTTGGCCATCAAGTTGGCTTTCGAGGAATGGCGCCATTGGTTGGAGGGGGCCAGGCACCCTATCACCGTTTTTACCGACCATAAGAATCTGGCATACTTGGAGTCGGCCAGGCGTATGAATCCGAGACAGGCCAGATGGTCTCTGTTCTTCTCCAGATTCAATTTTGTTGTTACATTCCGACCTGGGATAAAAAATGTGAAGGCTGATGCTCTCTCTCGCTGTTTTCCGGGAGGAGGAAACTCAGAGGACCCGGGTCCCATTTTGGCGGAGGGGGTAGTTGTTTCTGCTCTATATTCCGATTTGGAGGCCGAGGTCCAGGCTGCCCAGACTGAGACACCTGCCCGTTGTCCTTCTGGGAAGTTGTTCGTGCCTCCTGAGCTACGTCACAAACTCTTTAAGGAGCATCATGATACGGTTCTTGCTGGTCACCCCGGGAGTAGAGCCACGGTAGATCTCATTGCTCTGAGATTTTGGTGGCCGGCTCTTCGTAAGTCGGTGGAGGATTTTGTGGCTGCTTGTGAGACGTGCGCTCGCGCTAAGGTCCCTCGTTCACGGCCTTCAGGTTCCCTTCTCCCGTTACCCATTCCTTCCCGTCCTTGGACACACCTGTCCATGGACTTTATCACGGATCTTCCTCGTTCCTCGGGGAAGTCGGTGATCCTGGTGGTGGTGGACCGTTTTAGCAAGATGGCTCATTTCGTACCTTTCCCTGGTTTACCCAATGCTAAAACGATGGCGCAAGCTTTTGTCGACCATATTGTTAAATTGCACGGCATTCCCTCTGATATTGTTTCCGATAGAGGCACGCAGTTTGTGTCCAGGTTCTGGAAGGCTTTCTGTTCTCGCCTGGGGGTTCGGCTGTCCTTCTCTTCTGCTTTTCATCCGCAGTCGAATGGTCAGACTGAGCGCCTCAATCAGAATCTGGAGACATATTTGCGCTGTTTTGTGGCAGAGAACCAGGAGGATTGGTGTTCATTTCTCCCTCTTGCTGAGTTTGCTCTGAACAACCGTCGTCAGGAATCTTCTGATAAGTCACCATTCTTTGGTGCATATGGGTTCCATCCGCAGTTTGGGACATTCTCGGGAGGGGCTCTTTCTGGTTTACCTGAGGAGGAGAGATTTTCCTCGTCTTTGTCTACCATTTGGCAAAAGATTCAGAGTAATCTTAAAAAGATGAGTGAGAGGTATAGGCGTGTGGCTGATAAGAGACGTGTGCCTGGTCCGGACCTGAATGTGGGTGATCTGGTGTGGTTGTCTACTAGAAACATTAAGTTGAAGGTTCCCTCCTGGAAATTGGGTCCCAAGTTTATTGGGCCTTATAAAATCTTGTCAGTCATCAATCCTGTTGCCTTCCGTCTTGATCTTCCACGGGTTTGGAAGATACATAATGTATTTCACAGATCTCTCTTAAAACCATATGTCCAGCCCACGGTACCCTCCTCTTTGCCTCCTCCTCCGATTTTGGTTGATGGCAATCTGGAGTTTGAGGTTTCCAGAATTGTGGACTCTCGCATGGTCCGCGGTTCTCTTCAGTACCTCGTTCATTGGAAGGGTTATGGTGCTGAGGAGAGGATGTGGGTTCCGGTGTCGGACATTAAAGCCACTCGCCTCATCAGGGCATTTCATAGGGCTCATCCTGAGAAGGTGGGTCCTGGGTGTCCGGAGTCCACCCGTAGAGGGGGGGGTACTGTCACTACCAGAGCTTTGGGACGTTCTCACAGCTCTGTTTCTCCACCCCTGTGATGATGTCACTACTAGAGCTGGGAGGAGTTCTCACTACTCTGTTTACTTTTGGTTTCTTTCACCACAGCTGTTTTTCATGTGTTTGATTTCCCTCTCTTTATATACCCCCTCCTCCTATGATAGGATGTGGATTATAGTTCTCACTTCAGTTGTAGCTCTTGCTTTAGTTTCTTCACTTGTAGCTATCAGTTCACTGGACCTGTGTTCTGCTGCAGCTAGCACTCCGGATATTGCCAGCCTGTCCTTGGATCCGTCTTCTCTGCGGCTGCAACACCTCCAGCTAAGTGTGCAGACATTGTTGTGTTCCTGTTTATTTTCTGACTGGATCTGAGGTGGCCACGGTTCCCTCCATATACTGAGTAGGGCACTGGTGGCCGTGCCCCTTCCACTATTGTAGGGGTTACAGGTGTCATTAGTCTTAGGCACGTGGGCATGCCTCGTTCCGCCATTTGGATCCGGGCATGTGCTTTAGCAGAATAGGGAGAGTGTTGAGGGTCGGACAGGGGTCACCCTTTATCCTCCCTAGTTCTGGGTCCAGTCAGTAGCTCTGTACTGTATAGTTCTATTGTTGCTCACAAACATCCGTGACAATAGGACAACGGTATATTTTTGGACTGCTCTAACTGCATATTGTCATCAAGGAACGGCACAAGTGCACCTTAAGCTCTCCTTTGAAGATACTACAATTATATTGCATTATTACTAAGGACCTATCATCCCTGACATAGAGATATAGATATGGTGGGCCAATTACCTACCTCCTTCACATGTATTGATTTTTAGGATTATATTTTACACTGATTGATGTGATTTTATTGTGTGTACTATTTTAACATTTTAAGGATTGCCCATTTTATTTTATTTTGCAGTGTAGATATCCAATTAAAGTAATTGATTATTCATTCCCCGATTCATGTGTGTTCCCTTCTGTAGAGAGTGCCCCTCTTAAATTTGTATATATATTTTGTCTATCTAGGCTTGAGGTGAGGCCTTTTGGAGGAGAGCACCTCATATCCAACACTGATCTGTGGGTGTAGCCGCTGTTCCCTATTAATCCTAATATAGTTGATGTTTTAAGGGTCCCTTTAAAAAAATAAATAAATTACTTTCAAGTCTTTAAGGGTACCACCACTATCTCTGATATCCCTCATTATTATTTGTTTTACAATGAGAATGGCATTATATATCAATACCAGTACAAAGATATGCACCCATATGTATTCTCCCATCAGTTTTAGTGTCCTGCACACAGCAGTGCCTTATGAATCAGTGGCACATAGTCTGTTCTAGACCACTGGTGAATATCTCCATAAGCCTCCATGTAAAATTGGAGGCAGACAGGATACAGTGTGGTCCCATAGCAGACTATTGGCACTGCATTCATAGTACACAGAGTCCATGCCTTCCAAGTGTCCCTCTTTTGGACCCGTCCCTCTGTCCCTCTTTGATCCTGTCCTACCTTTCCCATACTTTTCTGATGCCCCGTATTTAGAGTTGAGCGAACCCGGGTTTGTACCGAACTTTAGGTTTTTCGGCACCCGGACCCGAACCCGAACATTTACGTAAAAGTTCGGGTTCGGGTTCGGTGTTCAGCGATTTTTATGGCGCTTTTTGAAAGGCTGCAAAGCAGCCAATCAACAAGCGTCATATTACTTGCCCCAAAAGGCCATCACAGCCATGCCTACTATTGGCATGGCTGTGATTGGCCAACTGCAGCATGTGACCCAGCCTCTATTTAAGCTGGAGTCACGTAGCGCCGCCCGTCACTCTGCTTGGATTAGTGTAGGGATAGGCTGCAGCTGCTGTGAGGGAGAGATCAGGGAGGAATCTTATGAAGAACTGCTTCTTTACTCAGCGATCTACAGCAAATGTGTTTTGTGGGTGCAGTGCAAAATAGTTTTAAGCCTGCCCTGAGCCAACTACTACTGAAAACGAACTTTTTTTCCTTCAGTTAGTCAATATCAATACATAATCGGCAGCCATTTTATGCAACGATAGTGCACCAGCACAGGATATCTGCATGTCTGCAAGTCCAAAAAAACTTTTTTTCATATAGTGCACATCTAGGATTATCGCTGCATAAGTGACTGTGAAATTTAGGCCAGAAATACGGCTTTCTCATACTGGGGCATACTGGGGTGAAAAAAAACATCTGTTTCATATAGTGCACATCTAGGATTATAGGTGCATAAGTGAGTGTCACATTTAGGCCACAAATACGGCTTTTGCTTACTGGGGTTACAAAACCCTCTGATATACTGCACATCTGGGATTAGAGGTGCACAAGTTACAGTGAAATTTAGGCCACAAATACGGCTTTTTGCTTACTGGGGTTAAAAAACCCTCTGATATACTGCACATCTGGGATTAGACGTGCATAAGTGACTGTGAAATTTAGGCCACAAATACGGCTTTTTGCTTACTGGGGTTAAAAAACCCTCTGTTATACTGCACATCTGGGATTAGACGTGCATAAATTACTGTGAAATTTAGGCCACAAATACGGCTTTTTGCTTTCTGGGGTTAAAAAACCCTCTGATATACTGCACATCTGGCATTAGACGTGCATAAGTTACTGTAAAATTTAGGCCACAAATACGGCTTTTTTCTTATTGGGGTTAAAAAACCCTCTGATATACTGCACATCTGGGATTAGACGTGCATAAGTGACTGTGAAATTTAGGCCACAAATACGGCTTTCTCATACTGGGGCATACTGGGGCGAAAAAAAAACATCTGTTTCATGTGAGGGCAATTACCCCTGCGTCTATGATTATGGGTTCCAAATTCAAATAGTGTAATGTGCACAGAGAAGGCTGATACACGCAATGGTTGTAATCAGTAATCTGCTTTATTGTAACATTAGCACATAATCTTATACCATAATTATTGGTAGACGCCCAACAGCCATGCGTCACATAAACCACAAAAAGACAGAAGAAATGGAACCTTTAGCAGAAAGAGGATCTTAAACTTAGAACAGCAGAAACTAGCATTTATACAAATAGAACAGGAGGCGGGGGGAGGGGGGTGAGGTTGTCAGCTGAATCCCCCCCCCCTCCCCCCAGCGTGCCTGCAAAGAGCTGACACTTGTCTAACATTTAATAACCTCTAATTGAACTCTGGTTCAGATAGGTATAGGATATACAAGATGGAGTTCTATCTCTCACAATTCCCCCATTTTGAGAAATCTGTGAACTGTTACCGCCCAAAGGTACTTCAGAACAAGCTAATCCTATACTGCCCTAAGGATTCCCTTCAGGGGGAACAGTACCACAGATACTCTCAATAATCTCAATATTGTATCCCCTTCTTACAAACTTTATTAATAAACATATCTATGTCGGAATGGGGTATTATAAAGGTTGCAGGAGTAAGCCGGGTGATTGTACATAAACCAGTGACATTTCTGAGCAACCATTAGTATTCCTTATGCCCACAGACCAGGAATATATCTTCTGGGACTGCAACCGTACTATTAAACAACTGAGTTATCAATTTGGCCAGTCGGACACCTTCTGCCAGTTCTGGTCCCTTTTCCTGACCCTCTGAGGAGTTAGAGGTTATTCCAGCATTTAAATCAATTAAGGTACGGTTGTTGCAGGCCAGATTCTTACCCTTTACAGGATCTATACCAACACCAGTCATTGCAGCCGAATTTGTCATGAGGACTAAAAGACATACCTTTCGACCGTATTTGCAAACAACAACAGTGTGTCCAACTTGGAAAGCATGACACATTGCACCACATGTTCTCGTTCCAGGGGGTAGAGCTATAATCAGCTGGTGGCCCTAATCTGTTTACTATGAACCAGGGGGGCTCAGCCCATCCTGCAACGGGTAAGGGTATCTCCCTGTTTTTAGTTTGGACTTAACCTGCTTTATGCCTGTGAAATAGATAGTAGAGTTGGCCAGTTCAGTCAATTCAGATAAACTGGGGGGCATGGCAAAATAGGGCATACTGGCTGAACTCACAGGACTGTGAGTACAGATCCAACAGTCTGTCACTTTTCATTCATCCCTTCAAACAACACCTGATGGTGCTGTATCAGAACATTGTCCCATTCATCATTCAGTGGACGAAACACTGTTGACACGCTCGGGGGCAGAGCCACTCTCAGCAGAAGGACCTTCATCCTGTGGTTCCAAGACTTTCTTGCAGTGAGAAGAGTGTATCCAGTTGGGTTTCCCTTCAACCTTTACAGCGGTGTGGGTGGTCAACAGTTCTTGAAATGGACCATCGAATCTTGGAACTAGTCCTTTTCTCACATGTCTTTTTATCACCACCCAGTCTCTGGGCTGCAAGTTGTGAGTTCCTTCTATTAAGTCAGGATCTGGAAATGAAGCAAACACCTGTTTATGCGTGTATTCTAGCCTTTTTGTGAGGGCCCGTATGTAACTGGTCAGACTGTCATTATTCATCTGCAGCTGCTGCTGAAAGTACAACGCAAACCTGGGGGCACTTCCAAACAGGATCTCAAATGGGGACAACCCTGTCCTCTTGTTTGGGGTAGTCCTTACTGAATATAGAGCCAGAGGCAAGAACTCTGTCCAGGGCCTCTGGATCTCCCGCAAGGCCTTTTATCCATTCAAACGCTCAACTCGGAAAGCGTGGGTCACCCCTAATGCCTGCATAACTTCCCTCTTCACTTCAACTGCGAAATGAGAACCTCTATCTGACTCAATGACTTCAGGAACAACATACCTGCATATCAGTTCACTGACCAGTTTCTTTGCCGTATTCTTGGCATTTGCTTTGGCTATTGGGAAGATTTCCGGCCAACCTGAAAAGAGATCAACACACACGAGAACGAATTCATACATGCCTACCTTTGGTAGTTGTATATAGTTTATCTGCAGTCTCTGAAATGGGTAAAGTGGCCTGGGGGGTGCTTGCTTGGAGTCTTCACCACTTGACTGGGGTTATTCAGTGCACAGAGAAAACCCTGGAGCAATCCACCCTGTATTAACCACACTTACCATGGCACCTTTCGATAGGTGAGTGGGCCCGTGGGCCCCCTGAGCCATCATAGGATAGAGGGCTCTGGGTACGCATATTTTTCCTGACACTTCCCAGAGTCCCTGCCCATTCGGCACGGCTCCTCTCTGAGTCCAGGAGGTCTTTTCTCCTTCATCTGCCTATGCAGACAGCTTAATCAACACATCTTCAGACATGTGGTGAAGCTCCAGGGCTCCGACAGGGATTACCTCGGGTTTCCAAGGCTTCACTGCTGCCTCTTTTGCAGCCCCATCTGCCCTGTTGTTGCCCCTAGCCTCACGGGTTTGTTGTCTGGTATGTGCCTTAACCTTGACAATGGCTACTTCCTCTGGAAACAGTAGTGAGTTCATTAGTTCAAACACTGAGTCTTTGTTTTGTTTTTAATGGGCTGACCTGCAGAGGTTAGAAAGTCTCTAGGCCGCCATATGGGTCCATAGTCATGTGCAATACCAAAACCATACCTAGAATCTGTATAGATGTTCACCTTCTTCCCCTGAGCCAATTTACATGCCTCAGTGAGTGCCTTCAGCTCTGCCTCCTGCGCAGACATGTACGGAGGGAGTGGTTCAGCAATGGCTACCTCATGCTGTGTGACCACTCCATATCCAGTGTGGAACCGGCCATCCTCTCCCATATTCCTGCTTCCATCTACAAAACACTCAAAATCAGGGTTATCAAGAGTTTTTTGATGAGAAAATCCAGAAGTTTCTTGTTGCATTAACTGTATACAATCATAAGAAGCATTTTCAGCTAAATCAGACAAAAGGCTACCTGTGCTATCCTCCCCCATTTCTGAATCTGTGATTGGTAACAAAATAGCAGGATTCAGAGTAGTAAATTTTTTGAAAGAAATGAGGAGTGCACATTGGAGTCTGAGTTGTCTAGCCATAGAAATATGGTTTGGTTGCACTTGTGTGAGTATGTCCTGTGTGTTTGCGCAACTGTATGTTTCCATCCCCCCCTGCACTTCCTGAAACTCAAACTGATTGCTAAAAAGGAAATTGTGGGGAGGGGGTGAGTGTGGGTGCTATCTATACACAGAAACTGCCATGTCTTCACAGCTGCTCATTAATTTCATTGCCTGCACTGCCGCGACTGCCCTGACACAGGAGGGGGCGCCGCGGGCAACAAGGTCTAACCTGGCTGACTGTGACCCTGAATTTCAGAACAGAACAAGTTAAATTCCTCATTATATTTTGGAATACTCAGGGCTGGAGCTGAGGTTATGCACAGCTTCATTGTATGAAAATTATCTGTCAGGTGAAATGGGTCAGATAACAGACAATCACACAGAGGCTGCATTAACATGGAGGCATGTCTAATCCAGGGGCAACAGTATGACACCAGCCCCCTTAGGCTTTGTGCTCTTTTGGGTACTTGAATCCTTTCAACAGCCTCCCTTCTATCTGGGGTTTTCAAAATTGTCACCTTGTTAACTTCTCTAGGAACATGAACCATCCTGTAATTGACAGGCAGCCCCTTAACTGGGTTTCTTCTTTAGTAACAATTGGGTAACAACCGTACTGTCTTATATTTAGTTTAACTGGCTCAGATTCACGGACTGTTTCTCCCATAAATCCAACAGTTGGTACATAACAAGGGCTTAACTGATAAGGCTGCAAGAAACTCTTTCCTACTTTCTCTCTCTCACTATTTGTCTGGAAGTTTTACTCTTCTGCTCCCCGGACTTGTTTGGTATGGTCCCCATGCTCTGTCTCAGTCCAATCCCAGGATTTGGGTCTGGCTCACAAGGCACTTTAACACCCCAAATCCTGAATTACATAATTTGCCGGCCGGGCTTTCCCTAAGGTCATCCTCCCTCGGATCATAATCCTTCTGGTACACCTAGTTAAATCGTTACCTTAGGTCCTCCTGCCTCAGACAGTCCTTCTGGTTCATCTACTCTAGATCATCCTCCCTCGGACAGTCCTTCTGGTTCACCTAGTCAGGACTTAAGCACAGACCACCTTGGGGACCCATTAGATCTACAGTATAATAACCTCAACACGGAGTGTCCCTTACAAGTAACCAACTCTCCGTCTCCATATGTTCTCTATCTCAGCAAACAGAGTTCCTATGGGTTCTGCAGCAGTAATTCTTGCATGTACATTTAACCCAAACACTTCTCACTCCCTTAGAGGGATGGCATTAACAACCGGACTTGATGAGTCGCAACTTCAAAGAATCAGTACGGGAATTTCCTCTGCTACATTGCACAGTTTTTTTTTGTTTTGTTTTTCTTCTTCTGAGGGGAGACACAATCAACAAGTATACACAAAAAAAGATAAACTTTTCAACTTCTTGTTTACCCAATTGAACATTAACAAGACTAAAACAAGTGGCACCTCCTCTTTAATAACAAGCAGGGCTCACCTCACTGGCAGATAGTATTTTTCTCCGTCTTCCACGGTTGGCCTGCCGGTCAGACCACCCCCCTCAGACCACCCCCTCGTCTGGCTCTTCCAGACTCTCACAGGCAGAAATTTCTTATGGTCTCCATCAGTCCCGTCCCTGCGCTTGAAGCGCAACCTCCTGCCAGGGGAATTCTCTTGCCCTGGTTAATTGCTACCTGGGAGGCGCCTGACACACAACACAAACCACAGAAAACACAGAGAAGAATATCCACAATAGAGTAAATGTTCCTTCTTAGTCTGGTTCTAAAGACCTAAAATGTCAACACCAGTTACTCCTCACAGTATGATCATCGTCCAGCAGACAGACAGCCGTGATGTAACGAAACAAAGCAACTAGAGGCAGGCAAGATTGCTTACCTTCTCATGGGTCCGCAATCCCTTCCTCAAGTGCCCCGGAGGTCATTTATGTCGGATACCGATGCTTCATTTTCTCTCAAACACCCAGTTTCAACCTCACAAACTACTTTTATACATATGTCAACAACTCCATTGCATCCATGATCCCTAATCCAACCACCATAAGTTTGTTTGAACTTTTCCCACACTTCCACTAGAGTCTTTTCTGTCTTGTACAAATTTTTATAGCTTTTGACCTCACAGTACTTGTCAACGTTTTATACTTTACATTTGCTAGCTAGTGGTCCCTAGAGACCTATTTACGTTCTTGGATCAAGTACTGTTTTTTCTTTTAAAACTTCACTTTTATTTTATTCTTTTAATATATACTGACCTTTTATTCACATATTCATATTATTGCTATGCTAAAGACGTGATTAAAACTATCAGTGATGCGGATTTGATCTATATTCTTTGCTCTCAGTAGTGTATATTCTTATAGTAGTACATAGCATTTTCTCCGACCTGCTTGATATATGGCTCTTTTTTCCTCCTGTTCGTGTGTATCAACTGTTGAGAACAGGGGGGAGGGCAGGGGGAGGGGAGGGTGAGAAGAGGTTGTTCTGTTATTTATTACCGTCTCAATGGAAGCGATATGTTAGCGGAGCGTCAGGATCTATTGTCTATTAGCATTCCCTTATATATATAGGGACATATATTGTGCTGGTGCACTGATATTATCACCTATTGGTTCATTATTCCTCCTCTCGCTTCATATCAATCTCTCTCCATCTCCTATACACTCCTTATAACCACTGCCTTCTATGCTGACTGCATCTATTCAGATCAAGGCCCTCTGGTTCGCTGCTGCTACAATAGTATCCTTATAGTAGTGCACAACTCCATTGCATCCATGATCCCTAATCCAACCACCATAAGTTTGTTTGAACTTTTCCCACACTTCCACTAGAGTCTTTTCTGTCTTGTAACCCTCTGGGACACTAAGATTATTAGCCATATCTGTCAGTTGTCCACAAGTTTTTTCATTCAACACCAAAGAATACAATTTCCTGACGTCAGTTTCTCCTAGTCCTTCCCTAAAGCTTCCTCACTTGTAACAGTGTACTCTAGAAGACTAAAATTATTTTTCCAGGGAACCCAACTCAGAACACAGAACTTCTCCACTATATACTTAGTGTATTCTGCACTGAGCCTCAACTTATTCAACCCTTCAGGGGGTTCCAGGGCTCCTGATTTCCCTTTTTGGTGTTCTTACTTATTTTCCGCAAAACATACTGCACAACAGATATCTATGTCAGCAATCCCAGTCTACTGTCTCAAACGTCATAGTCAAAAGTCTTACCCAATAATCATAGGAATATCATCTCTTCAGAGTTCTTTACCAAAAACAGGCTGGACTGTAAATCAGCTTTTTAGACTCCAACTCCACACCGATTTGGACAGACAGAAGATGAGACACAGATTTTATCAAGATAAAGTATCTTACCTTGCAGCGCTGCTTTAAGTGGATCTGTATGTCCTCTGACCGTCTGACTGTGGTTATCGGGGTGTCGAAGGAATGCCGATTAGTCCAGCCCCACGTTGGACGCCAAGTTTTGTGAGGGCAATTACCCCTGCGTCTATGATTATGGGTTCCAAATTCAAATAGTGTAATGTGCACAGAGAAGGCTGATACACGCAAAGGTTGTAATCAGTAATCTGATTTATTGTAACATTAGCACATAATCTTATATCATAATTATTGGTAGGTTGTCAGCTGAATTCCCCCATCCCCCCCAGCGTGCCTGCAAAGAACATTTTAATAACCTCTAATTGAACTCTGGTTCAGATAGGTATAGGATATACAAGATGGAGTTCTATCTCTCACATTTCATATAGTGCACATCTAGGATTATAGGTGCATAAGTGAGTGTAACATTTAGGCCAGAAATACAGCTTTGGCATAATGGGGCATACTGGGTGAAACAAACCCCTCTGTTTCATAAAGTGCACATCTAGGGTTATAGGTGCATAAGGGACTGTTCATTTTAGGCCACAAATACAGCTTTTGCTTACTGGAGTAAAAAACCCTCTGATATACTGCACATCTGGGATTAGACGTGCATAAGTTACTGTGAAATTTAGGCCACAAATACGGCTTTTTGCTTTCTGGGGTTAAAAAACCCTCTGATATACTGCACATCTGGGATTAGACGTGCATAAGTTACTGTGAAATTTAGGCCACAAATACGACTTTTTGCTTACTGGGGTTAAAAAACCCTCTGTTATACTGCACATCTGGGATTAGACGTGCATAAGTGACTGTGAAATTTAGGCCACAAATACGGCTTTCTCATACTGGGGCATACTGGGGTGAAATAAAAACATCTGTTTCATATAGTGCACATCTAGGATTATAGGTGCATAAGGGACTGTTCATTTTAGGGCACAAATTCAGCTTTTGCTTACTGGGGTTAAAAAACCCTCTGATATACTGCACATCTGGGATTAGACGTGCATAACTTACTGTGAAATTTAGGCCACAAATACCGCTGTCATATAGAGTTGTAATTTTTTTTTTTTAGTGCAATACCCTATATCAGGGTTTTTATTGGCGGTTTATTATTTTTAACAGACTTAACCACTTTTTACTTTGCTTGATGAATGCTAACTATGAGGCAAACATCTAATAAGGGAAGCGGACATGGTCGTGATGGTGGTGTTGGTGGAGCTTCTGGTGCAGGGAGAGGACGTGGCCGTTCTGCCACAGCTACACGTCCTACTGAACCTGCTACCTCAGGTCCCAGTAGCCGCCAGAATCTACAGCGATATTTGGTCGGGCCTAATGCCGTTCTAAGGATGGTAAGGCCTGAGCAAGTACAGGCACTAGTCGATTGGGTGGCCGACAGTGGATCCAGCAGGTTCACATTATCTCCCACCCAGTCTTCTGCAGAAAGCGCACAGGTGACGCCTGAAACCCATGCCCATCAGTCTGTCACATCACCCCTGTGCATATCAGGGAACCTGTCTGAGCCTCAAGTCATGCAGCAGTCTCTTATGCTGTTTGAAGACTCTGCTGGCAGGGTTTCCCAAGGGCATCCACCTAGCCCTTCCCCAGCGGTGGAAGACATAGAATGCATTGACGCACAAACACTTATGTTTCCTGATGAGGACATGGGAATACCACCTCAGCACGTCTCTGATGATGACGAAACACAGGTGCCAACTGCTGCGTCTTTCTGCAGTGTGCAGACCGAAAAGGAGATCAGGGAGGAAGACTGGGTGGAAGACGATGCAGGGGACGATGAGGTCCTAGACCCCACATGGAATGAAGGTCGTGCCACTGACTTTCAGAGTTTGGAGGAAGAGGCAGTGGTGAGACCGAGCCAACAGTGTAGCAAAAGAGGGAGCACGGTGCAAAAGCAGAGCAGCCGTTACCAAAACAGTTCGCCTACTACTGGCCACCGTCACCAGGGACCGAGCACACCAAAGGCAGCTTCAAGGAGTTCCCTGGCATGGCACTTCTTTACACAATGTGCTGACGACAAGACCCAAGTGGTTTGCACGCTGTGCCATCAGAGCCTGAAGCGAGGCATTAACGTTCTGAACCTTAGCACAACTTGCATGACCAGGCATCTACATGCGAGACACGGGCTGTAGTGGAGTAAGCACCTTCAAAACCAAGAAAGGGCTCAGGCCCCTCCTGCTCCCTCTTCTGCTGCTGCCTCGGCCTCTTCCTCCGCCTCGGGAGGAACGTTGGCACCTGCCGCCCAGCAAACAGAGGATGTGCCACCAACACTACCACCTCCGTCACCAAGCATCTCCACCATGTCACACGGAAGCGTTCAGCTCTCCATCTCACAAGCCTTGGAGAGAAAGCGTAAATTCCCACCTAGCCACCCTCGATCCCTGGCCCTGAATGCCAGCATTTCTAAACTACTGGCCTTTGAAATGCAGTCATTAAGGCTGGTGGAGACAGACAGCTTCAAACAGCTTGTGTCGCTTGCTGTCCCACAGTATGTCGTTCCCAGCCGCCACTACTTTTCCGGGAGAGCTGTGCCCTCCCTGCACAACCAAGTATCGGATAAAATCAAGTGTGCACTGCGCAACGCCATCTGTGGCAAGGTCCACCTAACCACAGATACGTGGACCAGTAAGCACGGCCAGGGACGCTATATCTCCCTAACTGCACACTGGGTAAATGTAGTGGCGGCTGGGCCCCAGGCGGAGAGCTGTTTGGCGAAAGTCCTTCCGCCGCCAAGGATCGCAGGGCATCATTCTTTTCCTCCTGTTGCCTCCTCTTACTACTCGGCATCCTCCTCCTCTTTTTTCCACCTCCTCATCCGGTCAGCGACAGACCTTCACCACCAACTTCAGCACAACCAGGGGTAAGCGTCAGCAGGCCATTCTGAAACTGATGTGTTTGGGGGACAGGCCCCACACCGCGCAGGAGTTGTGGCGAGGTATAGAACAACAGACCGACGAGTGGTTGCTGCCAGTGAGCCTCAAGCCCGGCCTGGTGGTGTGCGATAATGGGCGAAATCTCGTCGCAGCTCTGGGACTAGCCGGTTTGACGCACATCCCTTGCCTGGCGCATGTGCTGAATTTGGTGGTGCAGAAAGTCATTCACAAGCATGTCAGAGCTGCTGCACAAAGTGCAGGCCGTCTGTGCGCGCTTCCGGCGTTCTCATCCTGCTGCCGCTCGGATGTCTGCGCTACAGCATAACTTCGGCCTTCCCGCTCACCGCCTCATATGCGACGTGCCCACCAGGTGGAACTCCACCTTGCACATGCTGGAGAGACTGTGCGAGCAGCAGCAGTCCATAGTTGAGTTTCAGCTGCAGCACACACAGGTGAGTCGCACTGCGGAACAGCACCACTTCACCACCAATGACTGGGCCTCCATGCGAGACCTGTGTGCCCTGTTGCGCGGTTTCGAGTACTCCACCAACATGGCCAGTGGCGATGACGCCGTTATCAGCGTTACAATACCACTTCTATGTCTCCTTGAGAAAACACTTAGGGCGATGATGGAAGAGGATGTGGCCCAGGACGAGGAGGAGGAAGAGGGGTCATCTCTAACACTTTCAGGCCAGTCTTTTAGAAGTGGCTCAGAGGGAGGTTTTTTGCAGCAGCAGATGCAAGGTACAAATTTGGACAGCCAGGGCCCTCTACTGGAGGAGGAGGAGGATGAGGAGGATGGGGATGAAGCATGTTCACAGCGGGGTGGCACCCAACGCAGCTCGGGCACATCACTGGTGCGTGGCTGGGGGGATACGGAGGACGCAGATGATACGCCTCCCACAGAGGACAGCTTGCCCTTACCTTTGGGCAGCCTGGCACACATGAGCGACTACATGCTGCAGTGCCTGCGCAACGACAGCAGAGTTGCCCACATTTTAACGTGTGCTGACTACTGGGTGGCCACCCTGCTGGATCCCCGTTACAAAGACAATATGCCATCCTTAATTCCCTCACTGGAGTGTGATCGGAAGATGTGCGACTACAGGCGCATACTGGTAGACGCGCTCCTGAGAGCATTCCCGACTGACGCCGGGGGACAAGTGGAAGCACAAGGCGAAGGCAGGGGAGGAGGAAGAGGTCGCCAACGCAGCTGTGTCAGCGCCAGCACCTTAGCATGGCCGACATGTGGAAAAGCTTTGTCACCTCGCCGCAACATCCGGCCCCAACTGCTGATATGGAGCGTGTTAGCAGGAGGCAGCATTTGAACAACATGGTGGAACAGTACCTGTGCACACGCCTACACGTACTGACTGATGGTTCTGCCCCATTCAACTTTTGGGTCTCCAAATTGTCCACATGGCCAGAGCTTGCCCTGTATGCCTTGGAGGTGCTGGCCTGCCCTGCAGCCAGTGAACTCTCTGAACGTGTATTTAGCACGGCAGGAGGCGTCATTACAGACACACGCAGCCGCCTGTCCACAGCCAACGTGGACAAGCTCTTGTTCATTAAAATGAACCAGGCCTGGATCCCACAAGACTTGTCTGTACCTTGTGCAGAATAGACAGTTCTAACAGTCTCAACCATCCATCCTTGTACTCCAGTGCACTTATTCTTTATTTTTTTATTTTTTTTATATGTCCCAATATTTTGGGGGATACCCCTATGTAAAAATGCAAAATAACACACATCTGTGTTGGCTACCTATTCCTCCTTCGCCGCCGCTTCCACCTAGACCGCCACGGCCACATCCACCCATTCACCGCCTCCTCAACCTCTTCCTCCTACATCATGACTTAATAGGATGGAAGAATTTCCTCCGTCTACTGATACCTACCCTGATCCCCTTTAAATAATCACACCAACACCTACTTGTTTTGGTAAAATGACCATGACGGCCAAACTTTATTATTCCACACATTAAAGCAACATCTTTCACCATATAACATGAATAATAATAACAATAACAACAGCAGGCACTTTTTAAACATCCCTCAACATTATCACCTACTGCACCGTAACAAGAATCCTGGAGGGCAACCCAAACTAGCAGTATCCTCCTTCACCGCCTCACCTCGTACTTCAAGCTTACCCTTGGCTGCACTCACCGACCCAAGGGCACCAACTCCTTGAAGTTTACCAGTATCCCTCCTGTAGGCCTTGTAGCCCAAACAGGAGCCCCATCCTCGGTATTAACAAACCATATGAGATGCAGGCTCCAACATGTCCTGCATCTCTTAACCATTGAATTGCTCCCCCAGGATCCCTTATCAAGCAGCCACCAAACGACCACCGGTGACACCTCACCTGTGGGCGTCCCGCCATACCTTAAGGGCAGTCTCCAAACCCTCCAGAATACCCAATGCCCCCATGTCTATGCCAACGTCATTCAGGTGCACACCATCCTCTCTCAAGAATTGAGGCGACGCCGCCTCCAATTCCCGGTGACGCACTACCAAACCACCTTGCCTGCGAACAAAACGCCCCACCTCCTTATTCAATTTTGCCCGGGCTTTATTGATACGCTCCACCGACCTGGCCAACCGCCAGCAACGTCTCGCAACCACCTCTGACCATACAATCAACACATCCGGAAAATCCGACAATAAGCGCAGCACATCCAACTTAATGTCCCGGATCACATCCCGAGATCGCCTCACACCCAGATCGTTGCCCCCAACATGGAGCACTAAGATATCAGGCGGCCGATCTAAAGTGGCATTAACATGAATTTCAGGCAACACCCGACCCCAAAGGAGCCCCCTCAACCCAATCCACCTGATTACCAACTCTTCCGTCGGGAAACCCAATTGGCGTCCGTTCCGCCTGACATCCGCACGTAAGGCCCCCCAATGGACGTACGAGTGCCCGTAAATCCATGCCAGACAAGGCGCCGCCCCTGTAACAAAAAATAAACATATTCATAACAGATCCAGAACACCAACACGCTTCACTCACAGAAGTCCCGCCCAACAATCATTCATAAAAGATGAGGTCGAATATATGAGTGAAAGCAATCCGACTCCCAGCGCCCAATACGCTTGATAACATCTTCACCCAGCCCCCACCTGGCCGCTTCAGTTGCTGCCCCGATCCGAAAGGAGTGGGATGCATAATCATTAACAGGCAAACCCGCCGCCAACAAACACTTCCTAAAAACAGATATGAATTGGAAGCGAGACAACCGCAACCCATCCTGGTGAACCAACAATGCACCCGATCCATCAGGCCGCACTCCCAAATATTCCTCAATGCAACGCACTGGACAAAGTACCGACCCCACCAATTGCCGAAGCCACAAAACCACACCTCTACCTTCCTGATCAGTTTTAGACTTGCGTATTACGCACCGCAAACCGCCTTCCCACAACAGGACATCTTCCAACAACAAACCTCCACCACCCGAGCGACTAGCTGCTACCAATTCAGAAATACGAAATGCTCCAAAAAAGGCTAGCGAAAATGCAGCCCTAAACAAAAACACCTCAAATGCCGACACACAAACCGACTCCGCCCTCTCCCACAACAACTGCAACACCGCGAAAGACACTGGCCTTCTAGTGTCCCTCCGAATCATCCCACGACGGTAACCCTTCAACGCCTGCCGAACCCCAAAACACTTAGAAACATCCGCCAGACCCCGCCAGCGCAACCAGAAAGCCACAGCCGCAACCCTCTTTGACACTACCGAGAAAGACACACCTGCCGCATAACACGAACCCACCCAAAAAACCAATAACGTCCGGAAATCATCAACCGAACTACAACCACCTACCTGCTCTATCAATTCCTCCCACAAAGCCCACACTGCTGAGTAGGCCGACCACGTACCTCTACTAAGCGACTGCCTAATCAGATCAGCTGACACCCCAAGGCCACGCTCCAGAGCCACTGGGGACAGGGTAACCCCCGGACTTCGGCACCCGGCGCCAAGCTGCGAAAGCGATCCCACTGGAAACGAGAAAGGGAATCAGCAAGTGAGTTGTCTACCCCAGGAACATGCACAGCAACAAAACAAGCATTCAACCGCAAACCCCTAAACACCAAATGCCTTAGTAAATTCAACACCAGCGGAGAGTTGGCTGTCTGATTATTAATCGCCTGTACCACACCCAAATTATCACAGTAGAAACGCACCCGCCGATTCCTAAGCCATTCCCCCCACAACTCCATAGCCAAAACAATAGGGAAAAGCTCCAACAGCACCAAGTTGCCGAGGACACCAGCCCGTCTCCATTCTTCCGGCCATGCCTCCGCACTCCATTGCCCCTGACAAAAAACACCATATCCACACGAACCTGCCGCATCCGAAAATAATTCCAAATCCACGCTACTAATCGCCTCCTCCATCCACATAGACCGCCCATTATACTCCCCAAGAAAGCTCTCCCAAACCGCCAAGTCCTCCTTTACCTCAGCCGGTAACCGCAAGTAATGAAACGGTGCAGTAACACCCGCAGTAGCCAATGCCAAACGGCGACAAAAAAAACGTCCCATCGGCAAAATACGACAAGCGAAATTCAGTTTGCCCAAGACCGACTGCACCTGTTTTAGCTGGACCTTTTTGGCCCTTCGTAGGAAGACAACCTCAGCCAACAAATCAGACACCTTGTTGTCAGGTAGCCGACATTCCATAGCCATGCTGTCAATCTCAATCCCCGACTCCTGTTTCACTACCCCCTCCAAAAACGAACTGAACGATTCAAACAATGAACAAGAAATTGCGCAGCCCATCGGCAAACAACAATCCACATAAAAACAACCTTCCCATTGGAAACAAAGTAAATGCAAGCTATCCGGGTGGATGGGCAACAACCGAAAAGCAGCCTCAATGTCCGTTTTAGCGAGCAGGGCACCCTGCCCGAAACGCCTCACCCAACGCACCGCCGCATTAAATGACGTGTAGGACACAGAACACAACTCATCAGCAATGCCATCATTCACAGACCCCCCTTGCGGATAGGACAAATGATGAATCAACCTAAACTTATTGGGTTCCTTCTTAGGCACCAAACCCAACGGGGAGACCCACAAATCAGGCAAAGGACACTCCTTAAAGGGGCCTACAACCCTGCCCACCGCAACCTCCTTCTCAATCTTATCCTTTACCACACACGGATGGCGCAATGCCGAGTTCAAATTCCTAGCCGATACACTCGGCCCAACTAAACTACACGGAATCACGAAACCTTCAGTAAACCCCGCCAACAACAACCGAGCCACCTCCCTATTTGGATACTTCCTTTAATAGGGGTCTATCTCTTCCACCCTCACCGGCGTCACCCCTCTTCTGCGTATCCTCGGGTCCCTTACCCCTCCCTCGCCGGAAACACTGCGACAAACTGTGGGAGCCACCGCAACCGGAGCACTCATGCTTGTACCGGCAGTCTGACAAGAACCTGCAATGTCCTTCATTATACTGCCAGCAACAACCCTTTCTATTTCCTCCTTGAAACTCCGAGGCCGAGGGACCCCCGGCCGCTCCCCGAAAGGGCTGAGAACCTCCCCTAGGCGCCGCCATCAGCCGCATCCAGAGACCAATGTCCTTCCGCTGTCGGAACTGCTCATCATACCTAAGCCACGCCACACCCCCATACGTCCGATGAGCCTCCCCTATCGCGTCCATATAGCAGAACAGTGCAGAGCAATGTTCAGGCGATTTCTCCCCAACCACACTGGCCAGAATCGCAAAGGCTTGAAGCCAATTCTGAAACGTACGCGGGATCAATCTATACCGCCTCCGTTCTTCCTCCTCTTTCTTACTCTCATCAGGTTTACCCCGATCTAAATAAAAATTTTCCAACGGAAGCTATGAGAATATTTCCACATATTCATCCTTACATATCTTGTCCCTAATGTCCTGCTTCAAGTGAGCCCCCAGCGGTCCCTCAAAACACACATATATCTCCCCCTTTGCAGCATCCGCCAACCGAACTCCATCCCCCACATCACTTCTAACAACCGCCACCACCCCTGAACCTGAGGCCTGCGAACCGACAGCGGAGACACTCACCCTGGAACCACCAGAACCCTGCACCATCCCTTGATCCAACGCCCCCAACGCCTGAGCGGACCCCCAAACTGACGCCGGAGAGACAGGCCCCCCGGTCCCCAGCCGTGAAAGCAAAGACAGCATACCAGACAGTACCTCCCAAGCTAAAACATCCGCCCCCCCCACTATGCTGTACTGGACCCCCAACCGGCATCTGACACGACGTCATCTCACCTGGCCGTCCCCGGATGGATCCTCCGGCAGCCGCGGATCCGCTCTCAGACACTCCCACTGGCGTGCTTGCTCCGCAGGGCACGGCGACCTCCAGAATGGAAACATCTCTTCCGCCTGCCGTGACGTCCGCTCCCGGATCCAGTTCTCCCTCCTCCAACTGTGATGCCTCCCCCTCCTGCAGATGACGGAGGGGAGGGTAATGCTCCTACTCCTTGATGTGTGGGCCCGATCACTCGGCCGCAGGCTGTCCATTCTTCCTGCCCCCAACTGAAGAGACTCTGCAGCAGCTGCACTGCAAGCCGTCTCTCCATGCCCCTGCTCAGGGGGCGGAGCCACAGTATCCCATTCCTCCACACTTTGGGTGCAATGACTCCGGCCCATCACTAGGGGCCGCGACGCATCTACTTCAAAACCAGCTCCCTGGACACCTCACTCCTAAGCTGCCGGCCTGTATCCATCCGCCGCAGCGCCGACACACCATCAACTTCAGCCACCCGAAGGCCCAAACCGGAAGACGGCCCGGCCGCACTGCTTCCTCCAGGCTCAAGTAAAGCCCTCCTGGCTCGCTCCCCGCGCGGGACATCTCGCGGGGATGCAGCCGCAGGCGATCTCACACTCCCCCATGTAGCATGGGAAACAGGCCTAGGACGAACCCGGCCCTCTCCCGCCGGCCCACCATGCGATCTCGGATTCCTCCCGCTGCGCCTGAGGGCCCGACCGGCTACAGACACCTCAGACCGCAGCGGAGGGTCCCAGGCGGGGCTCCTAATACGTCGGCGGACCCGAGGGGTGGATTCAGGGCTCAAGCGCTCAGGGGGGACAGATCTCCTGGCCCTGACAGCGCGAGCGGACACAACCGGAGGCGGAGGGGGGGGATTAAGAGCAGCCTGGATGGTCTGCTGTAGAAACTCCATACCGTGCAACTCCACCGCAGCCCGCACCGACGCCAAAAGTTCATCCATGGAGGCCATGACCACAAAAAACTCGCTGGCTCAAGCTGGCAACTGACCAGTAGCCCCTCCCACAGTTACTTATATACAGCCCGCGAAACTACCCGCTCCCCCCACTCCGTCCAGCAGACCAGCCCCCAACCATGCACCAACCCAGCATCATTAACCCCTTACTAGCCTACAGTCTTCCCCCTAAGTCAGTACGCCCTGCGCTATGTCTGCGCCTCGCTCCGTTGCTATTATTCCTAATTTTTATTTTTTTAAGGTCTTTAATGTTTTTTTAATTCATTTCCCTATCCACATTTGTTTGCAGAGCATTTGCCATGCTCTTAAGCACATTTTGCTGCCTTTTGCAGCCCTCTAGCTCTTTCCAGGGCTATTTTAGAGCCATTTTAGTGGCCAAAACTTCGGGTCCCCATTGACTTTAATGGGGTTCGGGTTCGGATTCAAGTTCGAACCTGCCGAACCCGAACATCCAGGTGTCCGCTCAACTCTACCCGTATTCATTGCACAAATTCTCAGCCGGAAGTGAGTCTTTTCTCACATTCAATGATGTACCGGGTCTCTTCTGCAGAGCGAAGCCGCTTCTTCCGCTTCGCAGGGAGCCCAGTGACGTCACCATCAGCCGCAGGCATTATGCAGAGCGCTCGGCAACAGATCGCGCTAAGCCACTTCCCTCCGGTCCGGTGACGTCACCAGGCAGGGCGTGTTGTTCATAATGAAGGAGGCAAGAGAACTATGCTAATTAGCATAGTAAACGCCTCCAATGCAGGCAAAAGGGGCGGAGATAGAAGCAATACTCTGAGGACTGAGCCAGGAGGAGTTTAGGGGCGTTACTAAGGAGGGGAAAAATGTGCGGCAGGAGGCTAAATATGATTCAAGGGGGGCGGATGCATGGAGGACATGGCGATGTGCGGAAGGAGGCGGAATAACAATGAGGGGGCGGAATCACGGCGGAGAGGAGAGACGTCTGAAAGCACGTGATCCACAGTGCAGAGCGGCAGGAAGTTAGACAAAAATAAACGGAGATGTAAACAGTGCGTGGAGGACCGTTGGAGCCGTGTAGAAATGGCGAAAATACCTTAAAACATATGGGGGGACCTAGAATCACCTGTTAACAGTGAGTACACTTAGAAATAAAAAAACTTTGATCCCGGACAACCCCTTTAAATGTCCCTCTTTTTGACCTGGGGAATTAAAGCATAAATGTGCATTAATAAATGTACTAAATTGCTCCTTACTAAACTATCTGTATAGTTTATCCTGTATATCAGACCATAACTTCAGTATTTGGTGCAATTTGGACCTCAAAATATTTATAATTCGATGGTTTATATACAAAATATTTAAATGGATATTAAAGCGGAAGAAAAAAATTGTCCCCGGTGCTCTAGATGCTGTAAAAAAATAAAGAAACTTGTATTCGCCTTACCGATCCCCAGCTGCTGCAGTTGTGACAGAGTCAGTAATTATACTTTGGGTGGAATTAGAGGTGTGGCCTAGTATGGAAATAAATATGTAACTGAATCAACATCTGGTAATTATACCCAGCATGGTGTCAGAAGTCATTATACCCAGCATGGGGTCAAAGGTGTTGATTCCATTACCCTAATTGGAGTCAGTAGGTGATAATGACCTCCCAGAAAAAGATGTCAAGACAGCATTGTATGTGGCAGACAATAGATGTCTAACCCTAATTAGGATAATGGAATCAACACCTTTGACCCCATGCTGGGTATAATGACCTCTGACCCCATGCTGGGTATAATTACCAGATGTTGATTAAGTTACATTTTTATTCCCAGAGAATTCTTGTACAGTCACTCAGAATTGAGAAAGAGTGAAACGTTTAAAAAAAATCTACAATAAGTCCAGTTGCCTTGATTTATTCTTTACAGATATTTGATGATTATCTATATTGCACTGCTAAATTGCAGTTATACAGTCCCATTTATGTAAACGGATCAAATAGTATGCACAGTATAGTCTCTGCTTACCGGAGTCTCTGTTAAGCCCGGCCTGTTAGTTAGTTGTAGTGCTGTTTATATATACAGTATGTGACCCTTTTGTAGCTGTTATTATCTGTATTCAATCCCCGCGCTGATACCGGCACCTTGATTTTTTGCGCATGCGAGTTAAGAATCCAGGGATGCCAAATGGATACCGTGGCTGTGTGCGATGATCTCCAATTCAGGTAATAATCCCTTCAGACAACCTTCTGCTCAGCTGTATAGATATTGCTTACAGGAACACATTTTTCAATTCACCAGACGTGTTTCGAAACCTAAAAGGCTTCTTCCTCCAGATTGTCTCTGGAGTTTTTGGTGATTTTTTATGTTTTTTAAGTGTTTGTGTTCAATGAGGAGTGCTTTGGATATGTACTGTTTCACATAGGACAACAAGCTTATGGTTTCAAAACTCTCTTAATGAGGGCACAGTCAAAGAGGTGACAGGTTGAATGCAGACACTGTCTCTTTAAGCATCATCAACTTACTTTCCCTTCACATACATTGCATCAAATCTCTTTTGGCATTGTTGCTGTTAATGAAGTCTCCTCTTGCTTGGCAGCGAGGAAGATGGCTATAGCTGCTTTACAGATCACATCACCCCCTCCTTGTGGTGCATGACCAGACATTGTGATCTCAATCCTCACAACTCACTTCGGTAAGGTATATTTCTCTCTTTGCTATGCATAGCGAGTTGTGGCTTATACTACCTTAGGTTGGCTGGTCTTTGTGGTCCCAATCAGACTTATGGCTGGTTCCTAGATGCTATGAAGAAAAGGCAGTGTCTAGCTACCCCTGTGCTGCAGCTCTCCTTTTCCACATGGATGCTCAACTGCTTTGTGGCCATATCTATGCCCTGAGGTGGTGTGCCCTTATGACTAGTGCCACACACCTCCACTTGCTAGCTATCACACAGGAGTACTGCTGGCACTGTTGCCAGCAGCATTACCCCAGCTCTCAGTCTGAGCTACCTGTGTTCACTAACCAGAAGGCCCTGCAAGACCCTTTCATTTATTCCTCAGAGATCCTTGTGGGTGGAATTAAAAAGTGAAGAAAATAATGAAAAAAATAATTCTTGCTGTCATCTATAGACTCCTGTCACAGACGTTCCCGCGACAGGTGGCAGGAGATTGGTGGCTTGATCTGACATGTTTTCCATTTGTATCAAATTACGTCTGTGTTGTTTCTGGTGCTTGCCACACCTTCTTTCCTCAGGTGTGGCTATTAGGGTCATTTAACCTTCTCTATTTATAGTTGCTTCTCCCACAATGTTGTGCGGTTTATAGCTTCTGTTTGGACATTTGGATAGTTTGTGGTTGGATCTCGGCTGAGTTCCTGGTACATCCATTACTCCTTTGAAGTTCAGTCTTTCCTTTCCCTTTTGTATTTTGTTTGGGTTTTGTGTGTTGCATTTCCCTATTGTTTGTATTAGGCCTGAAGGAGACTCCTGTTCTTCGTTCCTTTTGGAGGAACAGGTAGTCTTGTCCCTGCCATTAGTACCAGGGTCCTATAGGGCTATATAGGACTCTAGGTATTTCTGCGTATGAACTCACCTACCTTTGGGATTTGTTCATACTGGTAGTAAATCAGAATTTTAGTTAGGGTTTTTACTAGGAGGTGTCCATCTTCCTTCAATAGTTCTCAGGCCTGATTTCCTGTCCCCCCTTACCTCCTATGCTCGGTGTGGTGTTTCCCTCCCACACTGAAGCATGACATTATAAACCGCCAAAACCGTCATTTTTTTTTTTGTGTGCAGCCATGGATCCTATTGCTGCACTGGCAGGTCAGCTGCAAGGGCTGCCTTTGGAGGCAGCTAACCTTTGCACGACTGTCTCGCAGATGCAGAGATCACAGGCTGTTGGTCCTGCTGGTAGTGGTGGAGACTAGGCCTATCTGGAGCCTAAAGTTGCCCTCCTGGGCAAATTTTCTGGGGGACGTGATAATTTCATTTTGTTTATCGAGGCGTGCAAACTGTATTTTAGGCTACGTCCACACTCATCTGGGGATGAGAAACAGTGAGTTCGTGTGGTTATTTCCTTGCTTAAGGGGGATGCACAGTTATAGGCTTTTTCTCTGCTGACCTGATCGCAGTCTCTCTGGTTGGTAGATGAATTTTTCGAAGCTTTCAAAGCTTATCTATGATGATCCGGATTGAACCTCTCTAGCTGATACCAAGCTTCGTGGCCTTTGTCACGGTGATCATTTAGCTGAGATTGATTGCTCTGAGTTTAGGAGGTGGACTATGGATACAGAGTGGAACGATCCTGCCCCCTCCATAGCCAGTTTTGTCAAGGGTTATTAGAGAGACTGAAAGACGTTTTGGCCTTTCATGTAACCACAGAGGCTACTATGTCTCTTGCTATACGCATTGATAGACGCCTGAGAGAGAGGTCTAGGGGCCCCCACTTACAGGACGTATTATCACATGTTGTCTTGTGCTCCTCTGACACTTGGAGTGAGGCTACTCCTGGGTTTACGTCTGGGGACGAATCTATGCAATTTGGGGGAGCTACTCCTGGATTCGCTTTTAAGCATACCTGTAATAGGAAGGGAGTGTGTTTTTTCTGCGGACATAAGGGACATTTTATCAGAGTATGTCCATACATTCAACGGCAAAAAGAAAAAAGAGGGACATTTGATTCCTATCTGACTCTTCGAGTGGTGAGAGGAGAGTCAGAAAATTTAAATTTGTCTTTGACTGGTAGTACCCGATTTCTCCTGGCTACTGAGGTGGCACTAGAATAAAAGACTGTGGTTATTGAGGTGTTTATCGACAGCAGGGCCCGGTGAACCTGATTGATGCTCAGTTTGTCCGTATGCACGGGTTGCATTAGAAAAAAGCATTTCCGTTTTTGCTATTGATTCTGCACCTCTAGCTCAGAAGTGTTTATGTCAAGTGGTGCATGATTAAGATTCAGATTAAGAGTGGGTGACTTTCATCAACAATTTATCTCATGTTTTGTGTTGGAGGGTCTCCCTGCATTGGTGTTTCTGGGTTTACTGTGGTTAGGCAAGCACAATCCAACCATCGAAAGGCAAGCTAGACAGATTCTGGATTGGGGTGATTATTGCATTGACAATTGTCTGAATACATCTTTTTCTGTTTTAACTACTAAGACATTACCCTCTTTTATATCTGATTTTGCCGACGTGTATTCTGAGAGTAGATGCCAGGATTTACCTCCGCATTGGGAATATGATTGTCCTATCAACCTTATTCCCGGAGCTAAATTGCCAAAATCTAGATTATATAACCTATCTGGACCTGAAAGACTGGCCATGAAAGAGTATATTACAGAGAGTTTTGCTAAAGGACACATAAGTAGGGATGAGCGAACCCAAACTATATAGTTCGGGTTCGTACCGAATTTTGGGGTGTTCGTGACACAGACCCGAACATTTACATAAAAGTTCGGGTTCGGGTTCAGTGTTCAGCGCTTTCTTGCCGCTTTTTGAAAGGCTGCAAAGCAACCAATCAACAAGCGTCATACTACTTGCCCCAAAA
Organism: Bufo bufo; assembly: GCF_905171765.1. Classification (NCBI taxonomy): domain Eukaryota; kingdom Metazoa; phylum Chordata; class Amphibia; order Anura; family Bufonidae; genus Bufo; species Bufo bufo. The sequence goes on from NC_053389.1 coordinate 385,841,495, forward strand.
GACTATCACACTACTATTGGCATGGCTGTGATTGGCCAGTGCAGCATGTGACCTAGCCTCTATTTAAGCTGGAGTCACGTAGCGCTGCACGTCACTCTGCTCTGATCAGTGTAGGGAGAGGATGCAGCTGCTGTTAGGGCAAGATTAGGCAGGGATTTACTCATCAAAAACACTTAATGAAGTGATCGATCTACAGCTGTGAATCATTCAACTTCTGCTAGTTAATTGCTCACTGTCTTTAGGCTGCCCTGAGCGTTTTTCTGTCACTTTTTTCTGGGGTGATCGGCGGCCATTTTGTCTCTTGTGGTGCGCCAGCACAAGCTGCCACCAAGTCCATTTAACCATCAATAGTGTGTTTTTTTTTGTTGCTATATCCTACATCAGGGGCTTGGCTGTGCTTGCTATTTTATTGAGGGGCGAAATTAAATTCCCAAACTAGCAATTCCCTAAATCAGTGGTTTCTGCTGTTGCAGGCCAAGTTTAAATCTGTCCGTAAAAGGGTATATTACATTGAAGGTGCTGATAGGGTCATCCTCAATAACTTCACACGCTACCGTGCATCTCCAAGTCTAATTCTGTCCGTAAAAGGATACCTGTCATCCAGGGCCTAAATACTAGGCCTACAATATATCTGTGGTTACTGCTGTGCCTGTATTAGTGTAATACGGTACTTAAATAGATAGCCAGATAGTGTTAGGTGCCTGTAAATAAAGGCCTGAATTTGAATTCAATACATTGGGCCAAATAATTTTTTTCTTATTGTGGTGAACGGTAACAATGAGGAAAACATCTAGTAAGGGACGCGGACATGGCCGTGGTGTTGTTAGTGGACCCTCTGGTGCTGGGAGAGGATGTAGCCGTTCTGCCACAGCCACACCTCCTAGTGAACCAACTTCCTCAGGTCCCAGTAGCCGCCAGAATTTACAGCGATATTTGGTGGGGCCCAATGCCGTTCTAAGGATGGTAAGGCCTGAGCAGGTACAGGCATTAGTCAATTGGGTGGCCGACAGTGGATCCAGCACGTTGACATTATCTCCCACCCAGTCTTTTGCAGAAAGCACACAGATGGCGCCTGCAAACCAAGCCCATCAGTCTGTCACATCACCCCCATGCATATCAGGGAACCTGTCTGAGCCTCAAGTCATGCAGCAGTCTCTTATGCTGTTTGAAGACTCTGCTGGCAGGGTTGCCCAAGGGCATCCACCTAGCCCTTCCCCAGCGGTGGAAGACATAGAATGCACTGACGCACAACCACTTATGTTTCCTGATGATGAGGACATGGGAATACCACCTAAGCATGTCTCTGATGATGACGAAACACAGGTGCCAACTGCTGCGTCTTTCTGCAGTGTGCAGACTGAACAGTAGGTCAGGGAGGAAGACTGGGTGGAAGATGATGCAGGGGACGATGAGGTCCTAGACCCCACATGGAATGAAGGTTGTGCCACTGACTTTCAGAGTTCAGAGGAAGAGGCAGTGGTGAGACCGAGCCAACAGCGTAGCAAAAGAGGGAGCAGGGGGCAAAAGCAGAACACCCGCCGCCAAGAGAGTTCGCCTGCTACTGGCCACCGCCACCTGGGACCGAGCACCCCTAAGGCAGCTTCAATGAGTTCCCTGGCGTGGCAGTTCTTCAAACAATGTGCTGACGACAAGACCCGAGTGGTTAGCACGCTGTGCCATCAGAGCCTGAAGCGAGGCATTAACGTTCTGAACCTTAGCACAACCTGCATGACCAGGCATCTGCAAGCAAAGCATGAACTGCAGTTAAGCAAACACCTTAAAAACAAGGAACTCACTCAGGCTCCCCCTGCTACCTCTTCTGCTGCTGCCGCCTCAGCCTCTTCCTCCGCCTCGGGAGGAACGTTGGCACCTGCCGCCCATCAAACAGAGGATGTACCACCAAAACCACCACCTCCGTCACCAAGCATCTCCACCATGTCACACGGCAGCGTTCAGCTCTCCATCTCATAAACATTTGAGAGAAAGCGTAAATTCTCACCTAGCCACCCTCGATCCCTGGCCCTGAATGCCAGCATTTCTAAACTACTGGCCTATGAAAAGCTGTCATTCAGGCTGGTGGACACAGACAGCTTCAATCAGCTCATGTCGCTTGCTGTCCCACAGTATGTTGTTCCCAGCCGCCACTACTTCTCCAAGAGAGCCGTGCCTTCCCTGCACAACCAAGTATCCGATAAAATCAAGTGTGCACTGCGCAACGCCATCTGTGGCAAGGTCCACCTAACCACAGATACGTGGACCAGTAAGCACGGCCAGGGACGATATATCTTCCTAACTGTACACTGGGTAAATGTAGTAGCGGCTGGGCCCCAGGCGGAGAGCTCTTTAGCGCACGTCCGTCCACCGCCAGGGATCGCAGGGCAACATTCTTTGCCTCCTGTAGCCTCCTCCTCCTACTCGGCTTCCTCCTCCTCTTCTTCCACCTGCTCATCCAGTCAGCCACACACCTTCACCACCAACTTCAGCACAGCCCGGGGTAAACGTCAGCAGGCCATTCTGAAACTCATATGTTTGGGGGACAGGCTCCACACCGCGCAGGAGTTGTGGCGGGGTATTGAACAACAGACCGATGAGTGGTTGCTGCCGGTGAGCCTCAAGCCCGGCCTGGTGGTGTGCGATAATGGACGAAATCTCGTCGCAGCTCTGGGACTAGCCGGTTTGACGCACATCCCTTGCCTGGCGCATGTGCTGAATTTGGTGGTGCAGAAGTTTATTCACAACTACCCCGACATGTCAGAGCTGCTGCACAAAGTGCGGGCCGTCTGTGCGCGCATCCGGCATTGTCATCCTGCCGCTGCTCTCCTGTCTGCGCTACAGCGTAACTTCGGCCTTCCCGCTCACCGCCTCATATGCGACGTGCCCACCAGGTGGAACTCCACCTTGCGCATGCTGGTCAGACTGTGCGAGCAGCAGCAGGCCATAGTGGAGTTTCAGCTGCAGCACGCACGGGTCAGTCGCACTGCGGATCAGCACCACTTCACCACCAATAACTGGGCCTCCATGCGAGACCTGTGTGCCCTGTTGCGCTGTTTCAAGTACTCCACCAACATGGCCAGTGGCGATGACGCTGTTATCAGCGTTACAATACCACTTCTATGTCTCCTTGAGAAAACACTTAGGGCGATGATGGAAGAGGAGGTGGCCCAGGAGGTGGAGGAGGAGGAGGAAGAGGGGTCATTTTTAGCACTTTCAGGCCAGTCTCTTCGAAGTGACTCAGAGGGAGGATTTTTGCAACAGCAGAGGCCAGGTACAAATGTGGCCAGCCAGGGCCCACTACTGGAGGACGAGGAGGACGAGCATGAGGAGGAGGTGAAGGAGGATGAGGATGAAGCATGTTCACAGCGGGGTGGCACCCAACGCAGCTCGGGCCCATCACTGGTGCGTGGCTGGGGGGAAACACAGGACGATGACGATACGCCTCCCACAGAGGACAGCTTGTCCTTACCTATGGGAAGCCTGGCACACATGAGCGACTACATGCTACAGTCCCTGCGCAATGACAGCAGAGTTGCCCACATTTTAACATGTGCGGACTACTGGGTTGCCACCCTGATGGATCCCCGGTACAAAGACAATGTGCCTACCTTACTTCCTGCACTGGAGCGTGATAGGAAGATGCGTGAGTACAAGCGCACTTTGGTAGACGCGCTACTGAGAGCATTCCCAAATGTCACAGGGGAACAAGTGGAAGCCCAAGGCGGACGCAGAGGAGGAGCAAGAGGTCGCCAACACAGCTGTGTCACGGCCAGCTCCTCTGAGGGCAGGGTTAGCATGGTAGAGATGTAAAAAAGTTTTGTCACCACGCCACAGCTAACTGCACCACCACCTGATACGGAACGCAGGAGGCAACATTTCACTAACATGGTGGAACAGTACGTGTGCACACCCCTCCACGTACTGACTGATATTTCGGCCCCATTCAACTTCTGGGTCTCCAAATTGTCCACGTGGCCAGAGCTAGCCTTTTATGCCTTGAAGGTGCTGGCCTGCCCGGCGCCCAGCGTTTTGTCTGAACGTGTATTCAGCACGGCAGGAAGCGTCATTACAGACAAACACAGCCGCCTGTCTACAGCCAATGTGGACAAGCTGACGTTCATAAAAATTAACCAGGCATGGATCCCACAGGACCTGTCTATCCCTTGTGCAGATTAGATATTAACTACCTACCCTTAAAAATATATTATTCTACTCCAGGGCACTTCCTCATTCAATACTATTTTTAACTTCATTTTACCATTATATTGCGGAGCAACCCAAAGTTGAATGAACCTCTCCTCTGTCTGGGTGCCGGGGCCTAAATGTGTGACAGTGGCCTGTTCCAGTGTTGGGTGACATGAAGCCTGATTCTCTGCTATGACATGAAGCCTGAATCTCTGCTATGGGACTTCTCTCCTCTGTCTGGGTGCCGGGGCCTAAAAATATCTGACAGTGGCCTGTGTCGGGGTTCGAACCCGTGACCAGCCACATCCCAGGCAGTAGCCCTGCTTACTAGGCTACCGTCCTCTCTGGACATTACTCCCTGAAACCTATTATGTAACCTCAGTCTTGCCAAGCCTTGCTCATCACCCTTGATTCCCCACACCTGGTACTTCCCTATATAAGTCCAGCCCCTTGCACTCTAGCTTGCTGATTATTGAGCTCCTGAGCCTTGATCAAGCTTCTCCTCATCTGCTGCTCCTGCTACTACTGAAAGCCCACTGCTGACCAGTAATTGCCTACCGACTACTCTTCTGCTTGTCCCTACCTACTGAACTGCTACCACCGTTGCCATCCGGATTGTCTGACCACGCTTACTGCCGCCTGCCCTGACCCACCGCCTGCCTACCGACTACTCTTCTGCTTGTCCCTACCTACTACCTGCCTGCGGTCCTTGCCACTGGGCTCCACTCCTACCTCCAGCCAGCGGTCCTCTGACTCAGGTGAGCCTGTAGGATTGTTACAGAATAATCAGCCACACTATGGAGTCCGCAATGGCAACTCTGCGTAAGCAGGTCTCTGAACTTCAAGAATTTGGTACTACATATCAGGAGAAATTTGCCCAGCTCCAAGGCGTAGTCCAAAGCCAACAGAGTTAGATTATTGAACTACAGAGGCAACTCCTGGACGTCCGCGGCGCACCCGCAGACACCCGCATTCCACTCCCATCAAGATTCAGCGGCGACAGACGCCAGTATCGGGAGTTTCTAAACCAATGCCGCATCTATTTTCAGATGTACCCGGCCCCCTTCACCACCGAGAAAAAGAAGGTGCTATTCGTGGTCAATCTCCTGACGGATGAAGCATTAGCATGGGCATCACCATACGTGGAGACTAACAGTCAGCTCCTGGACAACCTAAACAACTTCATCACCGCCATGAGCCAAGTCTTTGATGACCCCAACCGCTGTGCGACAGCCGAGGCGCGACTACATGGTCTGCGGCAAGGGAGACACTCCGTCGCCGAATACACCGCCGAGTTTCGCCGTTGGGTCACGGACACCACCTGGAACCCAGCGGCACAGAGAAGCCAATTCCGGCGAGGCCTGTCAGAATTAATAAAGGACGAACTCGCCAGAGTTGAGGCCCCGGACGATCTGGATGACTTCATTCAGTTATGCATCCGGATAGATCAAAGACTCTCCGAGAGGACGAAAGAAAGACTCTGGTCCTCGGACCACAGACCCACTTACTCCTTCTCTTCCACCGCCCAGCGCGACCCCCAGTCAGTAACTGAACCTATGCAGGTCGACGCTCTACGTAGGTCTCTATCCACAGCTGAGAAGGAGAGAAGGCTGGCCGAAAACCTCTGCCTCTACTGTGGGGAGCCGGGTCATTTTGCCATCAAATGTCCTCATAAGATCCGAAAGACTATTGCCGTCACGGAGCTAAAGGAGCAACCACAGACTCCAACCCCGCCAGCAGCCCCTGAAAATAACAACACAGCGGCTCATGGATCCCACTTCATCGTCCCCATCCTCATCGACATTGAGGGGCGACAACTCCCCTGTTCAGCGATGTTAGACTCCGGGGCAGGAGGCAACTTCATGGACCTAACCTTCGCCCGCGAAAAGAACATTCCACTGACAATCAAGGCAGCCCCCGTTGACCTGGAAACCGTCGACGGATCCCCACTCTCCTCGGGGCCGGCCACTCACGAGACCACCGAACTACAACTCCTCATAGAACCCGATCACCGCGAAAAGATCCACTTCTCTCTGATCGCCTCCCCGAAGTTCCCAGTGATCTTGGGCATCCCATGGTTGGCCACCCACAACCCCTCGGTGGACTGGGAAACCCGCTGCATACGATTCCCATCCGAGTTCTGCACGCTAAATTGCTCCCACAAACCTGTCCTTCCACCCGAAGACACCACCATCTCAAAACTATCCGTCAAGGATCTGCTACCCCCTCAATACCGCAAGTTCCAGGATGTCTGCGACAAGAAAAACGCAGACAAGCTGCCACCACACCGACCCTACGACTGCCCTATAGAACTGTTGCCCGGGGCCGAAATACCCTTTGGCAGTATCTACTCCCTCTCAGAGCCTGAACTCAAGGCTCTGAAAGAGTACCTGGACGAGGACCTGAGGAAGGGGTTCATCCGGCCCTCCACCTCCCCCGCGGGAGCCCCCTTTTTCTTCGTAGAGAAAAAAGACTCCTCCCTGCGTCCCTGCATAGACTACAGAAAGCTTAATGACATAACCGTAAAAAACCGGTACCCACTCCCACTGATTTCCGAACTCCTTGAGAGACTCCGGGAAGCGAAGATCTTCACCAAACTCGACCTTCGAGGGGCCTACAACCTCGTCCGAATCCGCCCTGGGGACGAATGGAAGACCGCCTTCCGGACACGTTATGGTCATTTCGAGTACCTGGTCATGCCTTTCGGACTCTGCAATGCTCCCGCCACCTTCCAGCACTTCATTAACGACGTCCTCAGGGACATGCTGGATCTGTTTGTAGTCGTTTACCTGGACGACATCTTGATCTTCTCTGAAGACCTCGAGCAGCACCGCGAACACGTCCGCAGGGTACTGCAGAGACTCAGACAGAACTCTCTCTATATCAAGCTAGAGAAATGCGAGTTTGAGCGAACCACCACTCAGTTCCTCGGATACATCATCTCCCCAGAGGGCCTAAGTATGGACCAGGGGAAGGTCCAAGCTGTGATGAACTGGCCCGTTCCGAAAAACGAGAAGGAGATACAAAGATTCATTGGCTTCGCCAACTTCTATCGGAAGTTTATCCGGAACTTCTCCAAGGTCATAGCACCAATCACCCAACTCACCAAGAAGGCAGTCCCCTTCTCCTGGACACCCGAGGCCCAGGAGGCCTTCACCAAGTTGAAACTCCTTTTCACTTCTGCCCCAATCCTAATCCACCCGAACCCCGAGCTCCCATTTACAGTCGAAGTGGATGCATCAGACTCTGCGGTGGGGGCAGTTTTGTCACAACGGACAGGGGAGAGGATGCTATTACACCCGTGCGCATATTTCTCCCGCCAGATGTCCCCCCTCCGAGAAGAACTATGACATCGGGAACAAAGAACTACTGGCGATCAAGGATGCCTTCTCCGAGTGGAGACACCTGCTGGAGGGAGCCACCAACCCCATAATCGTACTAACTGACCACAAGAACCTCGAGTTCATCCGCAGCGCTAAGAGACTCTCAGCCAGACAGGCCAGATGGAGCCTATTCTTTTCCCGCTTCAACTATCTCATCACCTATCGCCCTGGATCAAAAAACGGCAAGGCTGACGCCCTCTCCAGAATGTTTTCCGAGCCCTCACAGAGTAACAAGGGCCAAAATAACATCTTACCCGAGAGAAGGGTCGTAGGGGCCACCTACTCTAAAGAACTCCTGGGCACAATCAAAGAAGGATACGAAAATGACCCCTTCCTCGCCCACCCCACAGGGAATGTCAGCCTTACGTTTAAGAACGGTCATTGGTTTCATCAGGACCTACAACTATATGTACCAGAAATCGCACGGCTCGAAGTGCTCAAACTCAACCATGACTCCAAGCTGGCCGGCCATTTTGGCACAAGAAAGACCCAGGAGCTTCTCTCCCGCTCCTTCTGGTGGCCAACATACAAGGAGGACATCAAGAGGTACATCTGCGCGGTCTGTGCCCGCAATAAGACTCCTCGTTCCTCCCCCGTGGGTCTGTTACAACCCCTCCCTATTCCCTCCCGCCCCTGGGGCTCGATCTCCATGGACTTTGTGGTAGACCTTCCTCCTTCAAAAGGGATGAACACTATCCTGGTCGTGGTCGACCGTCTCACCAAGATGGCCCATTTCATCCCCTACAAAGGCATACCCACCGCCAAACAGATGGCCGATCTAATTCTCAGAGAGTTCTTCAGGCTGCATGGGATCCCGGACGACGTGGTCTCCGACCGAGGCGTACAATTTGCCTCAAAGTTCTGGAAGAACTTCTGCCTGGCGCTCGGGGTTAAAGTGAGCCTATCCTCCGCTTTCCACCCTCAGTCAAACGGGCAGACTGAGAGAACTAATCAGACCCTAGAGCAGTACCTACGCTGTTTCAGCTCCCACCTGCAGGATGACTGGCTTGACCATCTCCCCACGGCCGAGTTCGCCTACAACAATGCTGAGCATAGCTCAACCAAGCACAGCCCCTTCTTTGCTAACACAGGCTCGCACCCGGTGTTCATTCCCCACCTGCCCGTCGCCTCCACCCTCCCAGCAGTGGCCGAACGCCTAACAACCCTACAGGAGGCACAAAAGAACATTATAGACAACCTCCAGCTCGCCCAGAGGCGTTTTAAACAGGGAGAAGACAGACGTCGCAGACCCACCCCGGGCTTCCATGTGGGAGACAAGGTGTGGCTGTCCACCAGGAACCTCAGATTGAAGGTCCCCTCCAAAAAGTTGGCCCAAAGATACATGGGTCCGTTTCGGATCACCGCACAAATCAACGAGGTCACGTTCCGGCTCGACCTTCCGGACTCCATTAGGGTGCACCCTGTCTTCCATTGCTCACTCCTCAAGCCATATGTGGAGAACACCTTCACAGGCCGCCACTCGCCCCCTCCACCACCCGTGAGGGTACAGGGTGAAGAAGAATACGTTGTCGCAAAGATCCTCGACTCCAGGATCCCCCGGGGAAGACTACAATACCTAATTGGGTGGGAGGGTTACCCTCCCGAGGATAACTCCTGGGAGCCAGAAGAAAATGTCCACGCCCCCAGACTGGTAAAAGAGTTCCACCAACGGCACCCCGGTAAGCCTGCCCCTGCGGTGCCCCGAGGTCACCTTGGAAGGGGGGGAGTACTGTCGAGATTCGAACCCGTGACCAGCCACATCCCAGGCGGTAGCCCTGCTTACTAGGCTACCGTCCTCTCTGGACATTACTCCCTGAAACCTATTATGTAACTTCAGTCTTGCCAAGCCTTGCTCATCACCCTTGATTCCCCACACCTGGTACTTCCCTATATAAGTCCAGCCCCTTGCACTCTAGCTTGCTGATTATTGAGCTCCTGAGCCTTGATCAAGCTTCTCCTCATCTGCTGCACCTGCTACTACTGAAAGTCCACTGCTGACCAGGAATTGCCTACCGACTACTCTTCTGCTTGTCCCTACCTACTGAACTGCTACCACCGTTGCCATCCGGATTGTCTGACAACGCTTACTGCCGCCTGCCCTGACCCACCGCCTGCCTACCGACTACTCTTCTGCTTGTCCCTACCTACTACCTGCCTGCGGTCCTTGCCACTGGGCTCCACTCCTACCTCCAGCCAGCGGTCCTCTGACTCAGGTGAGCCTGTAGGATTGTTACAGCCTGATTCTCTGCTATGACATGAAGCCTGATTCTCTGCTATGGGACCTATCTCCTCTGTCTGGGTGCCGGGGCCTAAAAATATCTGACAGTGGCCTGTTCCAGTGGTGGGTGACATGAAGCCTGATTCTCTGCTATGGGACCTCTCTCCTCTGTCTGGGTGCCGGGGCCTAAAAATATCTGACAGTGGCCTGTTCCAGTGGTGGGTGACATGAAGCCTGATTCTCTGCTATGGGACCTCTCTCCTCTGTCTGGGTGCCGGGGCATAAAAATATCTGACAGTGGCCTGTTCCAGTGGTGGGTGACATGAAGCCTGATTCTCTGCTATGACATGAAGCCTGAATCTCTGCTATGGAACCTCTCTCCTCTGTCTGGGTGCCGGGGCTTAAAAATATCTGACAATGGCCTGTTCCAGTGTTGGGTGACATGAAGCCTGATTCTCTGCTATGACATGAAGCCTGATTCTCTGCTATGGGACCTCTCTCCTCTGTCTGGGTGCCGGGACCTAAAAATATCTGACAATGGCCTGTTCCAGTGTTGGGTGACATGAAGCCTGATTCTCTGCTATGACATGAAGCCTGATTCTCTGCTATGGGACCTCTCTCCTCTGTCTGGGTGCCGGGACCTAAAAATATCTGACAGTGGCCTGTTCCAGTGGTGGGTGACATGAAGCCTGATTCTCTGCCATGGGACCTCTCTCCTCTGTCTGGGTGCCAGGGCCTAAAAATATCTGACAATGGCCTGTTCCAGTGTTGGGTGACATGAAGCCTGAATCTCTGCTATGGGACCTCTCTCCTCTGTCTGGGTTCCGGGGCCTAAAAATATCTGACAGTGGCCTGTTCCAGTGGTGGGTGACATGAAGCCTGATTCTCTGCTATGACATGAAGCCTGATTCTCTGCTATGGGACCTCTCTCCTCTGTCTGGGTGCCGGGGCCTAAAAATATCTGACAGTGGCCTGTTCCAGTGGTGGGTGACATGAAGCCTGATTCTCTGCTATGGGACCTCTCTCCTCTGTCTGGGTGCCGGGGCCTAAAAATATCTGACAGTGGCCTGTTCCAGTGGTGGGTGACATGAAGCCTGATTCTCTGCTATGACATGAAGCCTGAATCTCTGCTATGGAACCTCTCTCCTCTGTCTGGGTGCCGGGGCTTAAAAATATCTGACAATGGCCTGTTCCAGTGTTGGGTGACATGAAGCCTGATTCTCTGCTATGACATGAAGCCTGATTCTCTGCTATGGGACCTCTTTCCTCTGTCTGGGTGCCGGGACCTAAAAATATCTGACAATGGCCTGTTCCAGTGTTGGGTGACATGAAGCCTGATTCTCTGCTATGACATGAAGCCTGATTCTCTGCTATGGGACCTCTCTCCTCTGTCTGGGTGCCGGGACCTAAAAATATCTGACAGTGGCCTGTTCCAGTGGTGGGTGACATGAAGCCTGATTCTCTGCCATGGGACCTCTCTCCTCTGTCTGGGTGCCAGGGCCTAAAAATATCTGACAATGGCCTGTTCCAGTGTTGGGTGACATGAAGCCTGAATCTCTGCTATGGGACCTCTCTCCTCTGTCTGGGTTCCGGGGCCTAAAAATATCTGACAGTGGCCTGTTCCAGTGGTGGGTGACATGAAGCCTGATTCTCTGCTATGACATGAAGCCTGATTCTCTGCTATGGGACCTCTCTCCTCTGTCTGGGTTCCGGGGCCTAAAAATATCTGACAGTGGCCTGTTCCAGTGGTGGGTGACATGAAGCCTGATTCTCTGCTATGACATGAAGCCTGAATCTCTGCTATGGAACCTCTCTCCTCTGTCTGGGTGCCGGGGCATAAAAATATCTGACAATGGCCTGTTCCAGTGTTGGGTGACATGAAGCCTGATTCTCTGCTATGACATGTGTTAAAGAAGATATGAATTATTGGTTTTTATGCAGATCTCAATAATTAATATTCATAAATAGGCGTGAGTCTTCTTATGATAGCTCCGCCTATTTATGCCTTACTTAACAACAAATCGCTACTGATTGCCCTACGCTACTCACTAAACTAGCTGCATGCGCCTTACTAACTCGCTACCGCTAACAAGTACACGCTACACAAAGGGTATAAATAATACCGTATTTATTAATTCTTACAGAACATAACACATGTAATACACTGATAATACAGTACAACAATACACTACAACTATTGCTGAGGCAACTTACATATACAAGGAATATAAAGGTTTATAACTATATATTTCTATATCAAGGGTATAGACTTATATAGTTACAGCGGCCCACAGCAATATGAATACACACACTATTACAACACACTAATACGGTTCTGACTACACTAACGCAGCCCCAAGTCCTCCCCAAAATCTAACTACAATTGCACTAATACACATACATACACTTTACCAGCAACCCACCCAATCCTGACAATATACTAGCCCTACGGGGAATGACCAGAGGTTATTACGGGCAAGGAGGGATGTCCTAGGGGAACACAGGGGATAGAAAAGGGGGGACTCAGAGCAGGAGAAGGTAAGGGTAACCAAGGGATCAGGGGGTGTATGTATATGTGGTATCCAAAGGGATAAGGGGTGTTTCAAGGGTCCGGGGGGGGAGGGGGTATGTTGCAAGGGTTAACAGGATTGTATGGGGGGGAAATAGGGTGCAGCAGGGGGGATATATATATATACTTAGGGTAGCAGGGGGGAAATATATATATATTTAGGGTAGCAGGGGGTATCTGAATAGACTTAGGGTAGCAGGGGAGTATATAGTAGTGGGGGGGATATATATATATATATATTTAGGGTAGCAGGAGGGATATATATATATATATATATATACACACACTTAGGGTAACGGGGAGTATATAGAGCAGGGGGGATATATATATATATATATACATTTAGGGTAGCAGGAGGGATATATATATATATATATATATATATATACACTTAAGGTAGCAAGCGGGTATATGGAGGATACTTAGGGTACAATGCTCGTTGTCCAGGGGGGCTCGTTTGTCCAGGGATGATCCTATCCGGCTGGGGCTCCGTTCCCAAGTGCCTCAGCGTAGCGCCGCCTGACTATTTAAGTTTGGCGGCGCTCACTCCCGAGGCAGCACGTCCGGACGTGCACGTGCGCGCCGCCGGCCAGAACACGTGGGCCAGCGCGGTGATATGACATCACCGCGCCGGCCCGAGCATCCCGGAGCGCGCTTCCAGGCGGAGGGTTCCTTTGATCCTCCGCCTGTAGCGCATCTGCATACCATGCGGTGCGATAATTATCGCGCCGGAGGTGTGCAGATAACAGAGGGAGGGACATTTGTTCCTCTCTCTGTTATGTTAACTATCCCCAACGGTTGGGGATAGTTAAATACCAAAAGGCATCGGATCTCTATTGATCCCATGCCTTTTGAGGTCACCAGAGGCTGGACATAATTGTCCAGCCATCTGGAGACCTTCTCATCCCCTGCAGGGATGCATGAGGAGGGGGGGGGGGGGGGGGCGGCACGTCTTGTTCCTATACTATATGTGTATGGATGCTTGGGGCACATCCATACACATATATATATATATATATATATATATATATATATATATACACACATAGTTATATTTATAAGTATATGCACATTCATGGATGTTTGAGGCACATCCATAAATATGCATACACACACACACGGGACAATAAGCCCATCCATACATATTACATATATATATATATATATATATACATAGAGATGTATGCCTGTCAAGGAGGCCTACATACATCTCCATGTATATCCCCTGGTCCCACCTGGACGGGCCCACAGTCAAGGGCCAATATACATGTATATATGTCAGGGCATATATACATATATATTTAAATATAACACTTCCTTCAACACATGAAGCCTGATTCTCTGCTATGGGACCTCTCTCCTCTGTCTGGGTGCCGGGGCCTAAAAATATCTGACAGTGGCCTGTTCCAGTGGTGGGTGACATGAAGCCTGATACTCTGCTATGACATGAAGCTTGAATCTCTCCTATGGGACCTCTCTCCTCTGTCTGGGTTCCGGGGCCTAAAAATATCTGACAGTTGCCTGTTCCAGTGGTGGGTGACATGAAGCCTGATTCTCTGCTATGACATGAAGCCTGATTCTCTGCTATGGGACCTCTCTCCTCTGTCTGGGTGCCGGGGCCTAAAAATATCTGACAATGGCCTGTTCCAGTGGTGGGTGACATGAAGCCTGATTCTCTGCTATGGGACCTCTCTCCTCTGTCTGTGTGCCAGGGCCTAAAAATATCTGACAATGGCCTGTTCCAGTGGTGGGTGACATGAAGCCTGATTCTCTGCTATGACATGAAGTCTGAATCTCTGCTATGGGACCTCTCTCCTCTGTCTGGGTGCGGGGCCTAAAAATATCTGACAGTGGCCTGTTCCAGTGTTGGGTGACATGAAGCCTGATTCTCCTCTATGACATGAAGCCTGATTCTCTGCTATGGGACCTCTCTCCTCTGTCTGGGTGCCGGGGCCTAAAAATATCTGACAATGGCCTGTTCCAGTGGTGGGTGACATGAAGCCTGATTCTCTGCTATGGGACCACTCTCCTCTGTCTGGGTGCCTGGACCTAAAAATATCTGACAGTGGCCTGTTCCAGTGTTGGGTAACATGAAGCCTGATTCTCTGCTATGACATGAAGCCTGAATCTCTGCTATGGGAACTCTTTTTTTTATTATAAAATTACAAAACGTTACATAAATAAAAGTGCAGACAAACAAAACTTAAACATAGACAGCATTCCAGCTGCTCCAGCCACATTTACACACACATTCATACCTACATATAAAACTAAAAACCTACAATAAATAACCTACAATAAATAACCTAAAATAAATAAAACTTACCCAGCCGGTTCGGCCGAAATAACCTAACCCAAAGAAATTAAAATAAAACACAGAATAAAAAACAAACTGAAACAAAAATATGGCTACTTCGCCGCAACTTAACTCCAGGCAACCTGCCCAAAACAATAAAAAAAAAAAAATTTAATACATAAATTTTTTATTTCTTTATTTTTTTTATTTTTTTTTATTTTATATTTTTATTTTTTTAATATATATATATATATATATATATATATATATATATATATATAAATATCACTACAAACTACAAACTACTAACTTATCCTAACCTAACCTGTCCCTAGCTATTCCCTATCATAAACTAAAACCCCCAGGACTGACCTCCGCCTCATGTCCTCTGCATGTCCGCATAGTCCGAGGCCAGCCCTACCTCCACCACCCAAATCCAGCCCTCGCCCCATGTCCTCCCATGTCCGCGTAGTCCAGGACTGGATGTAGGCCTCCCCACATTTTGCAAGTGTCCCCCCCCCCCTCACCCTAACCCACTCAACCTAACTAACCCCCGCTTACCCTATCCTTCAACATAATATACACAATATATACAATATACCATACAATAAACATACAATAAACATTACTATAACCACACATAACCACTCCCGAAGGACCAAGTTCAGCCTTTGCAAGCCTTTCAAAACCATACACTTTATCCAAAACAAAAATCTAGGGTGAGAATATCAGCCCACTACTAGGAAGAGTATTACTAGGCTAGGGTACACTAAAATCAAAACCTCTCCAGAGGAGAGAGGCCCTGCTGGTACCCAGTCTTTCGTACTCGAGAGAACGTACCTTCACCAGGTCCCCCAGAATGTTCCTACACACCTCATCCACTGGGAGGACTTTCTGCCTTGTTGAAACTAAACACTGTGCGTTCCACGTGTAGTACCTAACCACTATGCTAACTAAAAAACATGTGCACAGGTCCCTTCTGCCCAGGTCTCTGAGTACTCCATAGGCCCACTCCGCATAGGAGAGGCTGGCTAGCCTAGGCCAGCCAATGGAAACTCCCACCCGTTTGTACACCTCTGTATTAAAGGGACACTGGAGCAGGAAGTGCTCCATACTTTCCAGTATGGAGCCGCACTCCTCCCGGGGACAAGCTCTTTCATCAGAGTTCCTGTACTTCAGATTGTCCCTTACATACAGCCTCCCGTGAAAGCAGCGCCAAGCCAAGTCCCAAAACTTCAAGGGGATCCTTGCAGAATTTAGCAACTGTAACCCCTTGTCTAGATCCCGGCTTGGGCAATCCTTGAGGGCCAGGGGCTTCTGGAAGTGGGACAACAAGACCCTCTCATCAAGGGACCTCCTTGACAGAGTCCTGATTTCCCCTACCTCCAAACCCCACCGGCGGATTACCTTCAGAATCGGGGTGACGTAAGCCGGAAGATATCCGTGAGGCATACGCAAGTCCTTCACTTGCCCTCCTGTCTCCCATTCCTGGAAGAAAGGCCAAAACCACCACCGGCAGGAGACTACCCACGGAGAAGCCCTCTCCATCCAGAGGTTCGCCAGATTTACTTTAACAAATGTGTTTACAAGAAACACCACGGGGTTGACCATAGATAACCCCCCTAATCTCCTTGTGTGGTAAGTCACCTCCCTCTTGATCAGGTTCAGTCTATTCCCCCATAAGAGCTGGAAGAACAGACTGTAAACCCGAGTCCAGAGAGGCTCTGGCAAGATACACACACTGCCCAAATAGATAAGCAGAGGGAGCAGGAAAGCCTTGATCAGGTGCACCCTTTCCCTGAGGGTCAAAGACCAGCCCTTCCACTGGTTGACCTTCTGAGCGGCGATCTTAAGCCTGTCGTCCCAATTTTGAGTGGGATAATCCCCATGACCGAAATGGATGCCTAGGACTTTGGCTGATGACTGGGGCCCTGGGAGGGTGTCCGGGAGATCAAAAGCTGGATCACCCCCTCCCAGCCAGAGACTGTCACACTTATCCCGGTTGATCATGGACCCGGATGCTTCTGAGTAGCGATCCACCTCAGACATCACATATTCCGCCTCCCCTTTCGAGGACACGAAAATGGTGACATCGTCGGCGTATGCTACTGTCCCCAGAGTGGCTTCCGGCGCCGCCCGATCCATCCCGACTCCCGCCAACGGTCCACGACTGACCATCTTAAGAAAGGGATCAATCGCGAACACGTATAAAAGCGAGCTCAAAGGACAACCCTGGCGAACGCCGGACCCAACCTCAAAGGGGCAGCCAGACCAACCGTTCACAAGTGGGAAACTCTCTGCCCCTGCATACAAGATCTTTAACCAATCGACAAACCCCCCCGGCAGGCCATACTTCAAAAGGACCGACCAGAGGTACTCGTGGTTCACCCGATCAAACACCTTTGCTTGATCTAAGGACAGCATGTACCCCCTCCAGTGGCCTGCTCTACTCTGTTCCACTGCCTCTCAGACACCGAGTACAGCACTAAAAGTGCTGCGGCCTGGAACCGAGCAATGCTGAGCCACCGAAAGGAGTTGAGGCGCAAATTTCACCAGCCTGTTAAACAGTATCTTGGCCAGAATCTTTCTGTCCGTATTGAGAAGTGCTATGGGACGCCAGTTCTCAATACGGCTCGGATCTTTACCCTTTGATAGAAGGATCAGGGCTGACCTCCTCATTGACCGAGCCAGAGTGCCCGAGGATAGACACTCATTGAATACCTCAGTCAAGAGGGGACATAAAGAGTCCTTAAAGGTCTTATAAAACTCGGATGTTAAGCCATCCGGGCCTGGCGACTTCTTCAGAGCTAACCCTTCCACCGCCAGGATAACTTCCTCCTTCCTGATCTCTTCCACCAAGACGTCAAAAGAGAGGTGAGCCTCTGACTCAGGGGTGATTTCAGCCAGGAAAGCCGACATCTTGTCCCGATCCAGATCCCTCTTTCCCAAGAGACACGAGTAAAAGGATCTGGACCTGTTCAGATATCCCGTACTATCAACCAGTCCTGTTATTAACTTACTCTTCACTGACATCTTACAGTTTCTGTAGGGGTCGGGCGAGCGGTACCTCCCGAAGTCCCTCTCAAAAACTAAAGATGTGTGCCTATCATACTGGCACCTCTTGAGCAAAGATTTCACTCTGGAGATATCCTCGCGGCTACCTCCAGTCGAGACCAGACCTTCGAGTTTCCTCCTCAGACTCTGATAGAGGCGGTACCTGTCCAGAGACCTGAGGCTCGAGAGCTGGCGGAAGAACTTTGCGGCCCGGTCTTTGAATACCTCCCACCACTCTGACTTAGTGTCACAGAGATCCAGCAAAGCTACCTGACTCTGAAGAAAGTCCTCAAAGGATTGTCTCACCTCTGCTTCCTCCAGGACTCCCGCATTCAGTTTCCAGTAACCTCTTCCCATTTGGGGGGATTCTGAAATATTCAGAGAAAACATAATCAGACAGTGGTCGGAGAATTCTACCTCTACAACCCTTAAGGGCGAGAAGGTAGCCTCCTCCTTCAAAAAAAACCTATCTATTCTAGACCTAATCTTATTACCTCTGTAGAAAGTGAAACCACCGTGGTCTGGTGTGTGCCTAATGTGGACATCCACCAGACGAGCCTCACTAGCTATACTGTTTAGAGCTATACTATCATAAGTCAGCTGGTCTCTGGTGCCTCCCCATCCTGGGACCTTATGATAGTGTTAAAGTCCCCACCAAAGACCACTTGCCGGCTCGTAAAAAGGAAAGGCTTGATCCTCATAAAGAGACATTTCCTGCCCCACCTGGACTGAGGCCCGTAGATATTGATCAGGCGCAGTTCCTGTCCCTTCATGAGGATATCCAAGATCAAACACCTCCCCATTTCTAGTTCAACCACCCGTCGGCATTCTACCGGTACGGTGAAAAGAACCACCAAAAGAACCACCACTCCGCTATACGGCTCAGCCGCAAGAGACCAGAAGGAGGGCCCAGATCTCCACTCCCTCTTCGCTATATGGACTTCTGCCAAGTTTGACAGTCTGGTCTCTTGCAAAAATAAAACATCAGCTTCAACTCGGCTGAAAAAAATCAAAGGCTGTGTAACGAGCCGCATCAGATTTAATGCTGGCGACATTAATGGTCGCCAGTGTCAGCTGAGTGGGTACCGCCATACTTGGTGTTTAAGCTAGATGTCCTCCTTCCTTCCCAACCTTCTTACCCCTCCCGGGGCTATCCTCTAAAGTGGCACGCCCTCTTTTGAGGGAGACGGTGGTGTCCATTCCATCTGTCGCCACCGCTCCCTCTAGCGTACCGCCCCTGGCTTTCTCAGTTCCAGGAATCAGATTTGCCTCTTCTGGGGACCTTACATCCTCACCAGAGAGGGGCACGGGGCCTCCTGAAAGCCCTCCCTCCTTCGCCCCCGATACCCCACTTCTTACCTCCTCCTCAGATGAAGAGGAGGCGGCGGTCTCATCCAAAGTGAGATACCGGTTGGAGAGCTCTAGAGGGGAGCCGGTTTCGCCTTACCTGGCTACTTTGGTCGGGCTCTTTTTTTTTGAGTACCGTTTACTTCTATTGAAGTTAGACCCAGTCTCACTACCCTCTGCTGCACTTTCGTAGTGTGAAGACTGGGTCTCATCGGCTTGTTCTAGTCTCCTGATCTCCGCCCTTAGCTCCCTGTCCCCTAGGGTCTCTGAATTACGGGAGTCAGCCACTTGGGGAGGGGCAGACATCACCCCATTGTGGTGGGGTTCCTTCTGTTCCCTCTCCGCCTGGCGTCTCTCCCTCCGCCTCTGCCGGGACGGACCGCTCTTGGTCTTCACTGACCCCTTAACTTGACTGTCTCCGCCAGCACCCGCCTCAGCCGAAGAGACCTCCCGGCCCACTCCTGCATGAGCTTGGGCCGCATTAACCTCAGAGAGGGGACAGCGACTAAATGGGTGTCCGAGCACACCACACAAGTTGCACCTAATCTCCCCACAAGTTGCGGCAAGGTGACCTGTCCCTCCACACAACGCGCACTTCTGCACTTGGCAGCTGGCGCTGAAGTGTGAAGGGCTGCCACACTTGTGACAGAGCTTAGGCTGCCCCCTGTAGAAAACCAGGATCCTATCCCGGCCGATAAAGGCAGAGGATGGAATGTGGGAAACCGTGCTTCCTAGACATTTCAACTTCACATTGAAAGTCCAGGCTCCCGACCAAATGCCAAATTCGTCCAGGTTTTTGGATGGTGCACCCTGGACGTCCCCATACCTGCTTAGCCATGTCAGAATGTCAACGCAAGAAAGTGATTCGTTACGGGTTAAAACGGTCACTTTCTTGACGTTGTTCTGCCGGGTTATCGCCTGAGCGAAAAAACCCTTCCAGTCCGGTAAGTTCTTCACCAGCTCATACCCACACCAGAAAAGCTCTAGGCCCTCCAGCCGGGCAAAGCTGATGTCGAACTCCTTCGAACCATACGGATGTATCAGGGCAAAGATGTCAGCCACCCTGAAGCCCATCTCAAGCAGGAGCTCCACCACCCTCTTTCTCGTAGGGCAGGCATCATTGCTTCTCCACTTGAGACAAACTACATTCCGCCTGGTCCCAGGGCCGGTTGTAGGCAGGGACCAGGTGGTCTCGCCCCCCCTTTCCTCTCGGAAAGCTCGCAGGCCATGCCTGTTTATCCATAAGGATAGGTCCACCTTCTCTCCCTCTACTGTTATAGAGCTCTCCCCCTTTTTGAGGGCCTCCAGGTGTCGCCGTTGCAAGTCACCAACCACGACTCCTGGGAATGAGGAAGCCAACGAGGATATCCCCTCCCCCCCCCACGGTCGCAGCCACACTGGCATAACTTCTGCCAGGTGTTACGGCCGCAGGAGGGGCAACCGACCCCCCCCCCCCCCCCCCACTACACTAGTCCCAGATGCCACGTCGGATCCCTCCGGAAGGCGAACACCAGGAGCCGCAGCCAACACTTTTTCAGCTACAGCCCACCGACTCCCAGCATCCATCCCACCTTTGGGACCCAACGCAGCACCCTCACCAACACCCCTACCAACACCCTGCACACATGCACCCTCTCCCCCCGCTGGGACAGCTGGTGCAGCAGGTGTCACCTTATTACCTTTATTATTTTTATTACTATTACCTTTATTATTATCCCAGACTTTATTTGCTTTGCTATTATTTACTCTATTATTTACACTGCCATTTTCATTGCCACTGGCCAAGTTCCCCCCCCCTCACCTGCTGCCCTCAAAACCTGGGCATTAATGACCATACTTCTCCCCTCCCCAGCACTTAATTCAGCGCTTGAGGAGGAGGCAGAGACAGAGGGGGCGTGTCCAGTGGCAATGTACATCGCCATATGTTCGTGCAAAATACAGCCTTTTTTTGTGGAGGACCGGAGCGCTACAGACACATCTTTCCCGGCAGCTCTGGCCTCTGGCTCCTCTATGCGCAGGCGCTTGCTTCCTGCGCTTACACATCCATTCATTGCTTCGGGAGCGCGTCCAGAAGCACGGCCGGGCACCTCCCTGGCCACGCCCACATGCGCGCGGATAGGAGAGGACGCCCGGACACACCTCCAGACACGCCCCCGGCCGCACCTCCAGCTTCACTCACCGCCACTTCCCCTGATCCCCGCCGCACATTTGCAGCCGCAGGCGGGGGCTCAGAGCCATCATCGCCCTGTGTAGGAGGGATGTTAACCTCATCACACCGCCCCAGCACCACCCTACATACCGGAACGACAGGCAGGGCAGCGTCCAGAGCGGTGGATGGAGCGGTGGATGAAGCGGCGGACGGAGTGGTGGGCGGGGCCTCCCGATGTTCCAGCCCGCCCCCTCCACTTTCAATGGGCAACCTCCGACCTCCTCTCTCCGCCGGCACCTCCTCCCCGCCTCCGCAAGCAGGGACGGCGTCCGGCGCCATTTTGGAGCGCTCAATCTCCCCGCTCCTCCGCTCAGACACCACCTCAGATGCCGAGCCGAGGAGTTTAGCGGGATACATGCCTGGTGTAGACTTTTCAGCCCCCACCAAGCGTGTATTTGACATATAGACATAGTGTGTCTGAATATTCTCTGTGTTCTTCTTGTTGTTTTTTTTTCTTTTTCTTGCCACTACTTTCTTCAAGCAGATCATCCCCAAAGGCGAAGTTTTGAAAGTCCACCTTAGGCGATTCCAATAACCGGATTTCTTGTAACAAACCACCGCCATCTTCCTCACTGCCTTCTTCCTCCTCCATTGCTGAGGCCTCATCTGACGATGGTAAATGTACTTGTTCTGGCGGAATGCCACTGTATCTCTCAAATGATGTTTTTGTTTCTTTTACCGGGGTTACAGGGGGGGCTGGTTCAGGCTGTAAGGTTTGGGGGCCTGCCTGGGACGCTAGAGATTCTGAGTTTTCCAACTCCTCAATCTCACTCTCTGCGTCCCCGCACGGCTCCCCTCTCCTCACAGCCTCCATTTCCCTGAACCGATCCCCATTTAATAATTTTTCCTTGAAAGGACCGCTACCCTTCAGCAACTGTTCTTGCCGCCTCAAGGAGGCCTCCAACTCTTCCTTCAACCCCCTAATTTTTTCATTAAGGGGGGCCTTTTTTTTCTTTGAGGAAATGGTAGCTTTCGCCCTTGTCTCCTTCAGCTCTTTCCTCAGGGTTCTGAGGTGCCGTCCCAGCTCATCGTATTCACGTACGTGGGTGGCCAAGCGAGAGCTGTAGGTGGAGGTACTCTCTCCCTCCCACCGAGACCCCCAACCTACCTGGGACGACACTTCCCGGCCCACCGCAAGCTGGCTTCTTCCTCCTGACGTCTTTGGGTCTTCAGGGGGGACTCGGCTGCATCTGGCACGTCCTGATGGTATTACCCCCTCGCCGTCGTCACTCCTGGCCGGTCGCTGTAGCTCCCTACTCCCCGCCGACCCAGGCCAGGGAGCAGGGGCACCCTTCCTGGATGCCATTACCACAGGACCCTACCAGCTCCCAAGGGAGAGGCAGGGCCTGGGCTGGGGAGAGATGGAAAAAGCTCCCCGCAAGTCTGGATCCAATCACAGGGGAAGCAGATGGAAAAATCACCCTGGAAGTCTCTGGAAGTTCAGGAGCTCTCCTAGCACACGTCTGATCACCTCAGCTGCAGGCACCAGACACGCCCAAGCCTGATTCTCTGCTATGGGACCTCTCTCCTCTGTCTGCGTACCGGGGACTAAAAATATCTGACAATGGCCTGTTCCAGTGGTGGGTGACATGAAGCCTGATTCTCTGCTATGACATGAAGCCTGAATCTCTGCTATGGGGCCTCTCTCCTCTGTCTGGGTGCCGGGGCCTAA
Organism: Bufo bufo; assembly: GCF_905171765.1. Taxonomy (NCBI): domain Eukaryota; kingdom Metazoa; phylum Chordata; class Amphibia; order Anura; family Bufonidae; genus Bufo; species Bufo bufo. Next base: position 385,864,422 of record NC_053389.1, read on the forward strand.
AAATATCTGACAGTGGCCTGTTCCAGTGGTGGGTGACATGAAGCCTGATTCTCTGCTATGACATGAAGCCTGATTCTCTGCTATGGGACCTCTCTACTCTGTCTGGGTGCTGGGGCCTAAAAATATCTGACAATGGCCTGTTCCAGTGGTGGGTGACATGAAGCCTGATTCTCTGCTATGGGACCTCTCTCCAATTGATATTGGTTAATTTTTTTATATTTGTTTATTTTTTTATTCATTTCCCTATCCACATTTGTTTGAAGGGGATTTACCTTCATTTTGCTGCCTTTTGCAGCCCTCTAGCCCTTTCCTGGGCTATTTTACAGCCTTTTTAGTGCCGAAAAGTTCAGGTCCCCTTGACTTCAATGGGGTTCGGGTTCGGGGCGAAGTTCGGGTCGAGTTCGGCCATGTCTGGATTTCCGTGTACTCAATCGGATTACTGTCCTTAATCCTTACCCTCTACCTTTGATTCACGATTTGATTAACCAGATCACGTTAGACAGGTGTTACAGATCCTAAAAGATAATAAATTGCACGCAAAATTAGAAAAGTGTGTTTTTGCTGTACACGAGGTGCAGTTTTTGGGCTACCTTCTGTCATCTTCAGGTTTTCGAATGGATCCAGAGAAATTCCGTGCTGTACTGGACTGGGATCGACCCAAAAATTTGAAGACTCTTATGTGGTTTTTGGGGTTCACCAACTATTACCGAAAATGTATTCAAAATTATTCGACAATAGTAAAACCCTTAACTGACATGACTAAGAAAGGGACAAAGGTTTCAGTGTGGTCTGAATCGGCGTTGCAAGCTTTTTCTGCGATTAATGAATGCTTCTCTTCTGCCCCTATATTGGTGCAGCCGGATGTATCACAAGCTTTCATTGTGGAAGTTGACACGTCTGAGGTGGGGGTAGGAGCATTTTTATCACAGGGCCCTTCACCTGGTAAATGGCGCACATGTGCATTTTTCTCTAAAAAAAACTCTCTGCCACAGAGAGAAATTACGATGTGGGTAACAGAGAGTTGCTGGCCATTAAGTTGGCTTTTGAGGAGTGGCGTCATTGGTTAGAAGGGGCGTTTCATCTGATAACGGTGTTGACAGATCACAAAAATCTGGCCTACCTGGAGTCGGCTAAACGACTGAACCCGAGGCAGGCCAGATGGTCGTTATTTTAAACCAGATTTAATTTCATTGTCACTTATCATCCTGGGGTTAAGAACGTCAAGGCAGATGCCTTGTCACGTCGTTTTCCTGAAGGTGGTGATTTTGAAAATCCGAGAACAATACTGTAGGAAGGGGTGGTGATATCCGCTCTTTACCCTGACCTAGAGATGAAGGCGTTAGAGGCCAAGGGCGATGCATCGGATTCTTGTACCTCTGGGAAACTGTTTGTGCCATCGGAATTGCATCTCAAAAGGTGTTTGAGGAACATCACTGTACGGTTCTTACGGGACACCCTGGGAGCAGATCCACTGCTGACCTCATCTCTCGTAGATTCTAGTGGCCGGGGTTGCGTAAGTGTGTTGAGGACTATGTGTCAGCCTGTAGTACCTGTGCCCATGCTAAGGTGACACATATTCGGCCTTCCAGATCTCTACTTCCGTTGGCCATTCCTTCCAGACCATGGACTCACTTATCCATGGATTTTATCACTGATCTACCTAATTCTTCAGGAAAGACAGTTATTCTGGTGGTAGTTAATCACTTTAGTAAAATGGTGCACTTTATAGCGTTGCCGGGCCTACCTAATGCTAAAACACTTGCACAAGTGTTTGTTGACAACATTGTGAAACTCCAAGGCATTCCCTCTGATGTGGTCTCGGATCATGGGCTTCAGTTTGTTGCCAGATTCTGGAAAGCATTCTGTACTCGACTGGGAAAACAACTGACCTTTTCTTTGGCTTTTCATCCTCAGTCGAACGGACAGACAGAGCACACTAATCAGAGTCTGGAGACTTACTTGAGATGTTTTGTCTCTGAGAACCAGGAGGGGTGGTCTTCGTTTTTGTCTTTGGCAGAGTTTGCCATAAATAATCGTAGACAGCAATCCACTGGGAAATCGCAGTTTTTTGGGGCATATGGGTTTTACCCACAGTTTGGCACATTTTCTGGTTCAGATACTTCTGGTATCCCTGGGGAGGAACGTTTTTCGTCATCGATTGTCATCAATATGGCGAAAAATTCAAGATAACTTGATTAATTTGGGCAACAAGTATAAACGTGTGGCTGACAGGAAATGTATGAAAGGTCTGGACCTAAGAGTAGGTGATTCTGTGTGGCTGTCCACAAGAAACATTAAGTTGAAGGTACCTTCTTGGAAGTTGGGTCCAAGATTTATTGGTGCATATAAGATCACTGCCATTATTAATCCTGTAGCCTTTCGTCTTGAACTCCCTCAGGCCCTGAAAATTCATAATGTGTTTCATAAATCTTTGTTGAAGAGATATGTTGAACCTTTGGAGCCATCTTCCTGGTGGACGGTAGTTTGGAATTTCAGATGGCCAAGATAATTGACTCTTGAGTTCTCCGTAGATCTCTTCAGTATCTTATTCACTAGAATAGTTATGGACCAGAGGAGAGGATGTGGGTACCAGCATCTGACGTGAATGCCATTTGTTTGGTGAAAGCTTTTCACAGGTCTCAGCCGGATAAAGTAAGTCCTGGGTGTCCGGAGGTCACGGACGTTCCCGCGACAGGTGGGAGGAGATCGGTGAGACTGGCAACATGTGGTTTGATCTGACATGTTTTCCATTTGGATCAAATGACATCTGTGTGGTTTCTGGTGCTTGCCACACATTTTTTCGTCATGTGTGGCTATTAGGGTCATTTAACCTTCTCTATTTATAGTTGCTTCTCCCACAATGCTGTGCAGTTTATACCTTCTGTTTGGACATTTGGATAGTTTGTAATTGGATCTCGGCTGAGTTCCAGGTGCTTCCATTATTCCTTTGAAGTTAAGTCTTTGATTTCCCTTTTGTATTTTGTTTGGGTTCTGTGTGCTGCATTTCCCTATTGTTTGTATTTGACCTGAAGGAGACTCCTGTTCGTCCTTCCTTTTGGTAGAGGTGTTCATCTTCCTTCCCTAGTTCTCAGGCCTGATTCCCTGTTCCCCCCTTCCCTCCTATGCTCGGTGTGGTGTTTCCCTCCCACACCGAAGCGTGACAACCCCCCAATATCACTGATAAGATAGAAGATGAACTGTATGTGTAAATGGAGTGAGGAGCAATCAGCGCAGGCTTGCACAGTGGTAATAATGAAAGATTTTAACCATCCAAACATAGATTTGAAACATGGTTCTGCCTCTTCTGCAAAATGGAGAAAATTCCTCAGCTTTTTGCAGGATAATTTTATGTGTCAGCTTGTAGAAGATTCCACTAGAGGCAATGCTCTGCTCAGGGGTGCACCTAGCTGCCTGAGGTGAAAATTGAAACAGCGACCCCCCTCCCCTACCCATACCAAATTCTCAACCTAAACCCTTCCCTCCTAAAATTACATATCACTACAAAACATACAGGGTAATACAGCACCCCGTACCTCTTACATCCAGTGATGTCTCTTCTGATGTAAATGTTCTCTTTCCTCATCTTCTCCATTCAGTACAGACCGCCATGATGATTTCTTTCAGCCATCTCTCGTCTCTGCAGTTTGACAAAAAAACATCTTAGTTTACTACTTTTCCATCATCCTCCCATCTTCTAGACAAATCATCCTACCACCCCCAATACTGTGCCTGCCATGCTCCCCAATACTATACTGCAGAAATAGATAAACCCCCTGATTATACTAGTACCACACAGATAGTGCCCTTCAATATTTATTGGCACTTAGTGTCCTAAAATAACTGTGCCCAGCAAATAGTGCCCCTGACACCAATAATGTATAATGAAATAATGTCCCCCAATAACTGTGCTAAGCTGATACTATGCCAATAAACGCCATTAAAGATTGTTCAGTTTCTCTCCAAAGTGAGAAGACATCGTGCACTCTTATGCCACTAGTAATAGTGCTCCCAAAAGTCCCACCAATAGTAATAATTCTCTGCCAGAGCACAGTTGGTAGTAATACTGCCCCTACAGTGCCTCCAACATGTCCCCACTGTGCCACAGAAGTAATAAAGCCCACCAAAATGCCCCCCAGTAGTAATAATTCTTATATTGTGACAGTAGAAAAATGCCCCTTTAAAATTATCACCAGTGCAAAAAATACCCCCTTTTAATGCCCCCAGTTAAGCTAATATCCCCTTAGTACCCCTATAATGTGTCTTTATACTCAATTCAGCCGTATATTATTCTGAATATACATTTTACAGGTGAGAAATAGATGCAACTCACTCTTCTGAAGTACAATCAGCACTTTCAATCCTTTATTAGGAATTAAAAAACTATCCATGGCTCGCAACTTTCGGGGGTCACGCCCCCTTACTCATGCGTGAGTCCTTAAATACACCTCAGTATATACATCATTATCATCAAATCTCAAAACAATTAAAAACAGTTACACAGATACTGAATCACAAAAAAACTTTAAAATTGCAAATGTCATTTAACCCCTTAGGTCTCAACATTTCCATCTTTGTAATCCTACTGATTTCTTGTTGCAACAATCTACGTTTATTATCTGAGTTAACGTATTCCAGCACAACCCATTTTAATTTATTCCAGTTATGTTTCATCTCGTAACAGTGTTGCAACAATGTAGTCTTGTCATATTTATTTGCATTTTTGTTGTTAGTTCTAAATATTTTTTATTATTTGATTTATGTTCATTAAGTCTCATTCGGATCTCCCTTTTTGTTTGTCCTATGTACCACATGCTACAGGGACATCTTATGCCATAAATGAAATTTTTTGTCAAACACGTAGCATAGTGGCACATTGGAACTGTATATCCTTTCCTTGGATGAGTTAATACATCTCCTTTTATAATTGAATTGTAATTCAAACAAGAGCTCCATTAATTTCTAAGGACCCGACGAAAACAGCCGAGCGCTGGCTTGGCTATTTCTGTCAGCCCTATAGAAATGAATGGGAGCGGCGGCCGCGCATGCACAGTGCGCTCCCATTCACTTCAATAAGAGAGGCGGGGAGCTGCACCTGGTGGTGGGTGGAACCCGGGAAACCCGGGGTCCTCCAGCCACAACTCTCCCCGGCCCCATTCTCCTTGTAGGTGCGGGTCCCAGAGGTGGGACCCGCACCTATCAGACAATGGGGGCATATCCTACAATGATATGCCCTCATTGTCTAAGATGGGATAACCCCTTTAATGATAGTTTTCTTAATGAGTGTCGCATGTCTATCATAGGTTCCTACTGTATACAGTATCTAATTGTCTTACCTTCTTCTGTAAAAAGGAATCAACATAAATGGATAACGGTTTCAACAAGCAACCTATGCATGAGACGACAGGATGTCCCGGAGGATTTTTTCTGTATACAGTATATAAATCTTGGGGAGCATATACATTATCGGCACTTTTGGTTGATCACATAATAATGTATTTGCATTTTTTTCATTATTATTAATGAAAAAACTGCAAATACATTATTATTATTTGAATATACATATTCGATAAATTTTTTTTTTAGCTCCTTTATATGTAGGTAAGGCTGCCGTGCAGCCTGTATTTGTGGGAGGGGCAGAGGCCACGCCCCTTGGCTATATAAACCCCACGAAGTTCAAGGAACGGGACGTGCGGCCAGGTACTTCCAGGTTTAGGTGAGTATCGTGGCGGTTCATCAGTTCATGCGGCCACAGGTAAGCGGTGGAGTCCGGTGCCGGACATCGGCGTCGGCTGCTCGCACGTAGCATCCCATGTACTTACCCCATTGCAGGGGGTGGAGGTCGGGTCCTCAGCACGCGATCACGGGGTAGGCCGGACGGCGCAGGGCCGCACTCGTCGGGCACGTGTTCGGGGTGCGGCGGCGGCCGCGGGTGCCGGTTGCTAGGCACGCTCGGCATCTCCGCCCTCTTCCACGCCCCTGCCACGCTTGCTCCTACTAGAGGGATCCCTCCTGCAGCAGAGGCGTCCTGTATTGAATCTCATCTAGCGCCTGCAGGAGCCTCCATATGTTCAGGTCCATTTAGATATATACATTCACACATGGGGGTACAGAGTTTGCTAAGCTCCTGGTCCGGGCCGGGCGGCGCAGGCAAGTCGCGAGCAAGCCTGTGTTCCAGGTGCGGCCGCGGGTGCCGGTTGCTAGGCACGCTCTGCGGCTCCGCCCCTGGTAACGCTCGCGCCGTACATAGGAACCCCGCCCACAGTGATAGTTATCAGTACCAGCTTTCCAGTAGGGCTGGAGTATCACACATAGACCGTCAGTAGATGTGATATTGACACTACTGGAACTATACTATCTTGTGGTCTATATCCTTGCTACGTATGATAGTTATCAAGCACCAGCTTTACAACATAGCTGGAGTCCCACACATATATCAACAGTAGATGTGTTTTGATATGTTATTCATTCATTTAATTGTATTTTTATATATATAAGTTGTATCAATAAATACCTTGTTTTTATGAACCCACTGTTCCATCAGGCACGTTGCTGATCATCATTGGGGAACATTCTGTTGTTCCCCACTCACTGTCCCAGTCTCGCTTCAATTGTGGCCAAATATGTGACATTTGCATGCCTACTTGGTGGTCCTGAGGCTCGCACGGTATTGGTGACCTCGCCGCCGGCCGGGGGGGTCTGCGGTCGCATGTGCAGAGGCGCAGGTACACCAGCACGGGCACATTACTAGGCTCGGGGCTGGTTTCATGGGAGCTGTCACCCATTTACCCTGTTCCCAGTGTTCCACAGTTGTGTATTATTGTTTATAGGTGCTCTACATTACTGAACACAACCTCTTTTAAATCATAATGGGACATGATATCGTGTCGGGGATTTTAGCTTATTCACGTGAACATTCGCCCAAACGTATTCCACTGTCTACCTACATACCACATAGATCTGCTATTAGTTCCCATAGGGTAATGTTTGTGCAGTCAAGACGCAGTTAATATTCAGTATACTTCTTTAGGACCACATTTAGTTGAATTGGCGGGTCGGATAAATACGACACACGTCGGGGAACCTAGACTTGAATTCATGGTGGCACAGTTCTCATTCGGATCATGTGCTTGCATTCACGGTAGGATCGGACTTGGTTCCACGGTCCGTGACTTGTAGCGCTCTGGGGCGAAGGGAGTTCGGCTCCATGGTCAAACGATCGTGGTTAGGATTGTTACCTTCAAGCTACATCCGTGTGTCTGCATTTACATTTTGTCCTATACGCCATTCACTACTAGAGCAGCGTTCGCGGTTGCATTACATTAATACTCTGTCCCCTTTCAGATTGCATTCATACGGCTGCGTTATACCATGCTCCTTATGCTCATACTCAGAGCTGTGCCCATACCATGTTTTAGGCACCTCTCACATCCAGAGCTGCATTTACCCACTTGTTCTTGCATCATGTGTTCTACTCTGCTTCCACATTAAGCTGCATTTCTTTCATTTCTACATCATGGTTACTCAGTATTCTTGCTAGGGCTATCAGCGCACTGCTCTGATTCTGCTCTTCCGATAAACATAGCTGCTTCTTTTCAGGCTTAAGTTTCTTTCCTCGGTGGTGGGTTACACAGACTGATCTCCTTTACTTCTGGTTCGCATTCACGCAGATTGATCTCCCGCCCCAGTGAACCTAATAGCTCCCTAGCGGACAGTGGGCCGATAGGAGTAAGTTCCTACTATGTTTCACAGTTGTTTATTCGTTTGTCACGACAAGGGTCTTTTCTTAGCAAACTGCAATGCCTCTGGCTCTTGTTTTTCTCCCTTTTGTTTCAATTTCACGGTTGGTTAATGTTTCATTCATGCAAGTGGTTCGGTTCACTAATGTCTATGCATTTGCCTTAGGTCGGGCTCACGTTTAATTTCTTGTCATCACGGTAAGGTCTTCCAGGTCAATCCCTTGGCTTCGGGGGGGCCTCAGGGCTTCGGGGGCCCGGTGACCGTTCTTCATGTTGTTCGTTAGGGGGCAATATGGTTGTAGGCTGGTTAGCGTCCTAGGTCATTGTCGGAGAGGATCATGGTTATGCGAGTCCCCAAGTCATACTGGTGCTGCATAGTGGTTGTATATAAATTAAGAGGAAAATAAAGCTGCCATATGACTCCGCCATTAGAGTCTCTCACGCATGGCTTAGCCATTAGAGTCTCTCACGCATGGCTTCTCCCTTTTAGTGTTACATATGACTCCGCCATTAGAGTCTCTCACGCATGGCTTTGCCATTAGAGTCTCTCACGTATGGCTTCTCCCTTTTTTAATGTTACATATAACTCCGCCATTAGAGTCTCTCACGCATGGCTTTGCCATTAGAGTCTCTCACGCATGGCTTCTCCCTTTTTAGTGTCACATATGACTCTGCCATTAGAGTCTCTCACGTATGGCTTCTCCCTTTTAGTGTTACATATGACTCTGCCATTAGAGTCTCTCACGTATGGCTTCTCCCTTTTAGTGTCACATATGACTCCGCCATTGGAGTCTCACGCATGCCTTCTCCGTTTTAGTCTTTCACGTATGACTCTGGCATTAGTCTCTCATGCATGGCTTCTCCATTCTAGTGTTGCACATATGACTCCGCCATTAGTCTCTCACGCACGGCTTCTCCCCTGTTGGTGTTACACATATGAATCCGCCATTTGTCTCTCACGCAGGGCTTCTCCCTTTTAGGGTTACACATGTCTCTGCCATTAGAGTCTCTCACGCATGGCTTCTCCATTTAGTCTTACACGTATGACTCCGCCATTAGTCTCCCACACATGGCTTCTTCGTTTTAGTGTTACACATATGTCTCCGCCATTAGTCTCTCACGCATGGCTTCTCCGTTTTAGTTTTTACACATATGACTTCGCCATTAGTCTCTCACGCATGGCTTCTCCCTTTTAGGGTTACACATGTCTCTGCCATTAGAGTCTCTCACGCATGGCTTCTCCATTTAGTCTTACACGTATGACTCCGCCGTTAGTCTCCCACGCATGGCTTCTTCGTTTTAGTGTTGCACATATGTCTCCGCCATTAGTCTCTCATGCATGGCTTCTCCGTTTTTTAGTTTTTACACATATGACTCCGCCATTAGTCTCTCACGCTTGGCTTCTCCCTTTTAGGGTTACACATGTGTTTTGCTATTAGAGTCTCTCACGCATGGCTCCGCCACTTGAGTCTCTCATGTATGGCTTCTCCGTTTAAAAATAAATAAATAAATAAATAAAAATAAAAATAAAAATAAAAAATTCACACACAACAACGCCAGTCGAGGCCGGCTGCGTGGTCCCACAACAAGTAAGTTCCATGTCTTTTCTGTCCTCAGACCCGCTCGCATGGCTCGGTCATCTGTGGCTCGCAATACAATTTTCTTGGGGTGGCTCGCACGTGTGACTTGTGCCATTAGAGTCTCACTCATATTATTGTTTTCTCTGACTTTTATTTTCTAGGTTGTTGGGTCTTCAATGTTTTCATTATAAGCAGTCATCCCAAGCCTGCCTTTGCGGGCGTCATCTTCTCCCAGGCATGCTTACTTCAACTACGAGCTCGGGCTGAGGGGGTTGGTGTCCGGCCTAAGTCCTGGGTATCGGTCCATCTTCCAGTAGGGGGTACAGTAATAAGGCGCAAGTTTACGAAGTCTGTCGTGTCGTCTGACACGGCAGGGCCTATCACGATTACAGGCGCAGCATACATAGTTTATCACGTCCTTAAGCATTTTCTGTCACAACTGCAGGTATTGGGGTACGTCCTGTCCTTATTACAGGCACATTAGCTCGTTAATCGAAATAGCCATGTATTCCTGTGGATGGTTCCCCAGGCCTGGTTGGTTCACACTTCACTGAGTTTACTGCTACGGTAAGACGGCAGGCACCATGTTCTGACTTTTTGGCCCTTAATAGGAAGTGTGGCCTGGGGAATATGTAGAGGTAAGTATTTTGCCACCAGGAACAGTTGGTGCCCGATCGGGGCCCTTGGCGGATGGTTGGGGTTCATCGGGGCCAGGGGTCTCGGGCTGCGGCCCTTCGGCCGTTGCGGGGCTGCAGCTCCCGCGGTGCCCAGGACAGCCTGCAGGTATCAGCCTGCAGCAGGGCATTGTGGGGGTTGTGGTTGCGGTGGCTGGGGGGGGGGTGCCTGATCTAGGCACTTCCAACAGATTCACCATTGTTTGTTTCAATCTGCAGCTCTCAGGATTCAGACCTTCTCGTAATATGGTCATATGTTAGTCAACATAGGAGTAAATTGTTCCTGGTTCCAGACACTCTTTCAATTGCATCAGCATTTAACCATCTCCAAGAACGATGTGGCGGTACACATGACAAGGAGGTAAGGTAGATGGAAGTCACTGTGATATAGACGGTATATTCTGCACCTCCATTGTGAAGGGTCTTTTTTCGTTCCAAAACAGGTGTCGTAACGGTATGTATATATTTACTATAAACAGGGTCTGCTCCACTCCTTTAGTATTGGAGCGGCATCTAGGCACCAGATGCCTCCTCAGGTTATCGGGTGCATGGGACGTTGGGGGTAGTCGTGTTTTCTCCAGATATGTTCCAAATCCTCAATCAGAGATCCGTGATGCTTTCTGTTCACTTGCCCTGTAACGGTGCAATAAGTGTTTGACGGTATGGTTGGGTCTCCTTTTTGGCCCCTTTTAGGCCTATCCTCGCTACGGGCTCCCGGCATTTCCCAGCCAGAGGTTAGCTCTAGTTCCTACGTCCAGGGGCCGTCGCCCTGACCACAAGTAGGTAAGGCTGCCGTGCAGCCTGTATTTGTGGGAGGGGCAGAGGCCACGCCCCTTGGCTATATAAACCCCACGAAGTTCAAGGAACGGGACATGCGGCCAGGTACCCCTCCCTCCCTTCCCTTTTCTTAGCTCTTCCTTAAGGATAGGCCCCCTTTTAGGCCTATCCTCGCTACGGGCTCCCGGCATTTCCCAGCCAGAGGTTAGCTCTAGTTCCTACGTCCAGGGGCCGTCGCCCTGACCACAAATATATTTATACTTGTTGGATCACCTTTTAATTTTTTTATATATATATTTTCATCATTTAGTTGTTTATGTGCCTCTGCTATATATGCCTCCCTATTCATAATGACAATAGCTCCTCCTTTGTCCCCTCTTTTAATTACTATTGATGGATCGTTCTTCAATGTTTCTAAAGCTCCTCTTTCCTCTTTTGTACAATTATTTTCTTCACTGGAACTTCAGACCATCCTGATGTTACTTCATTGATCACAGCTAGTTCAAAAGATTTTAACATTTCGCTCGGTATGTCTGGATCGAATGCACCATCCTTCTTTAACGAGAAAGGAAGTTCATTCAAGGGGGACACACCTGGTTTCGTCATAGTGTTATTTTCAACCCAAAATATCTTCACTTGTATTTGTCTGCAAAACTTGTAGAAATGAACCAAAAAGTCTAAATCAGTAATGTCATTTTTCAGTACAAAACCTAAACCTTTTTTTAAAAGCAAAATTTCCTGATCAGTAAGCTTACAACCAGAAATATTAACCACCAATGATCCTTCTATTTCTTTTTTACTTTTGCTTGTTTTTGTTTCTTTTTCGTTGTATTGTCCTCTTTGTCTATTTCTGACTGGGCACTGACTTCTGATCTGGTTGATGTCTTGCAGTTTTTTTTCTTTCTACTTTTCAGAAAGAAAAATACTTGCAGCATGTGATGTTTTCCATCCCTATCTCAATCTCATATGACCATTATCTGATCCACCATCATCACTTGTACTTTGATCGCTCGAAGTATTATACTTTCCTGGATTCATTTGCCACATACTTCTCTGTTGCCGTCTTTCTTCAGCCCATATATACACACTATTGTGCAGGTAATCACGGTTATCCCGTTCAAATTTTGATATTTTCACTATTTCAATATGGATGTACATAATTTATCCAGGTTACCATTCAATTCTGTATGGATTAATTCGCATTCCTCAATCAGATTCCAATTCTTGGATTTCTTTCTGCACTTTAATTATTGTTTGTTGTAGATGTTTAATGGTTAATAACATTAGATCCAGCAAATGGCGATTATTCATTGCATACCATCTTCGATGATATATGGCGTCATCTTGCAATAAAATCGGGGTTAATGGACATCGCAACCCGCTGTCCTGAGGACGACGATACAGATGATTATAGAGATGAGCGCTTCCAAAATGGAAGCCCTCACCTCTCCCTGCCCTACCGCTGCTGTCCCCGACGTGCTGCCCTGGATCTGCAGGATTTAGTAATTTCTAGCAATGCAGAGTTTGTGGGAAATGTCACTGTCCATGAAAACCTTGGTAACAGTGACCACAATATAATTATATTCCAACTAAACTGTAAAAAAACAAACTGATCGGTAGGGCAAAAACAATTTTAAAAAGGTGAATTTCCCAGGGTTGAGTGCTGCACTTCAGGACATAGACTGGGAGCAACTATTGTCATGCAATGCTAAATTGTAGTGCTTTACATCTACTTTAGAAAAGTACACTGCTCAAAAAAATAAAGGGAACACTTAAACAACACAATGTAACTCCAAGTCAATCACACTTCTGTAAAATCAAACTGTCCACTTAGGAAGCAACACTGAGTGACAATCAATTTCACATGCTGTTGTGCAAATGGGATAGACAACAGGTGGAAATTATAGGCAATTAGCAAGACACCCCCAATAAAGGAGTGGTTCTGCAGGTGGTGACCACAGAGCACTTCTCAGTTTCTATGCTTCCTGGCTGATGTTTTGGTCACTTTTGAATGCTGGCGGTGCTTTCACTCTAGTGGTAGCATGAGACGGAGTCTACAACCCACACAAGTGGCTCAGGTAGTGCAGCTTATCCAGGATGGCACATCAATGCGAGCTGTGGCAAGAAGGTTTGCTGTGTCTGTCAGCGTAGTGTCCAGAGCTTGGAGGTGCTACCAGGAGACAGGCCAGTACATCAGGAGACGTGGAGGAGGCCGTAGGAGGGCAACAACCCAGCTGCAGGACCGCTACCTCCGCCTTTGTGCAAGGAGGAACAGGAGGAGCACTGCCAGAGTCCCAAAATGACCTCCAGCAGGCCACAAATGTGCATGTGTCTGCTCAAACGGTCAGAAACAGACTCCATGAGGGTGATATGAGGGCCCGATGTCCACAGGTGGGGGTTGTGCTTACAGCCCAACACCGTGCAGGACGTTTGGCATTTGTCAGAGAACACCAAGATTGGCAAATTCGCCACTGGCGCCCTGTGCTCTTCACAGATGAAAGCAGGTTCACACTGAGCACATGTGACAGACGTGACAGACTCTGGAGACGCCGTGGAGAACGTTCTACTGCCTGCAACATCCTCCAGCATGACCGGTTTGGCATTGGGTCAGTAATGGTGTGGGGTGGCATTTCTTTGGAGGGCCACACAGCCCTCCATGTGCTTGCCAGAGGTAGCCTGACTGCCATTAGGTACCGAGATGAGATCCTCAGACCCCTTGTGAGACCATAAGCTGGTGCGGTTGGCCCTGGGTTCCTCCTAATGCAAGACAATGCTAGACCTCATGTGGCTGGAGTGTGTCAGCAGTTCCTGCAAGACGAAGGCATTGATGCTATGGACTGGCCCGCCCGTTCCCCAGACCTTAATCCAATTGAGCACATCCGGGACATCATGTCTCGCTCTATCCACCAACGTCACGTTGCACCACAGACTGTCCAGGAGTTGGCAGATGCTTTAGTCCAGGTCTGGGAGGAGATCCCTCAGGAGACCGTCCGCCACCTCATCAGGAGCTTGCACAGGCGTTGTAGGGAGGTCATACAGGCACGTGGAGGCCACACACACTACTGAGCCTTATTTTGACTTGTTTTAAGGACATTACATCAAAGTTGGATCAGCCTGTAGTGTGTTTTTCCACTTTAATTTTGAGTGTGACTCCAAATTCAAACCTCCATGGGTTGAAAAATTTGATTTCCATTTTTTTATTTTTGTGTGATTTTGTTGTCAGGACATTCAACTATGTAAAGAACAAAGTATTTCAGAAGAATATTTAATTAATTCAGATCTAGGATGTGTTATTTTTGTGTTCCCTTTATTTTTTTGAGCAGTGTATATTGTTAAATACATTCCTAGAGGTAACGAGTACAAGCGAATAAAATTAAACCCTGTATGGCTTACAAATAATGTAAAAAGGGCAATAAATGACAAAAAGAGTGCCTTTAAGAAACACCAATCGGAGGGGTCAGCTGTGTAGCCTTTAAAAAGTACAAAGAACTAAATAAATTATGTAAGGGGGTAATAAAATCTGCGAAAATAATTAGAGGTGAGCGAATCGAAGCTGACGAAGTGGAATTCGATCCGAATTTCAGGAAAAATTTGCCGAAGCCGAATTTTCTCATGCTTCGTGATAACAAATTGAATTTTTTCCTAAAATGGCTCCTGCACGTGTGAGGAAATGGAGCATAGAACTCTGGGAAGGCGGGATCATCCATAATGCCATGCATGCAGCCAATCAGCAGCCAGCCAGCCCTGGGATGTCACAGCCCTATAAATAGCCTCAGCCATCTTGGATTCTGCAATTTACCAGTGTACTTAGTGAAACATAGAAACATAGAATGTGTCGGCAGATAAGAACCATTTGGCCCATCTAGTCTGCCCAATATACTGAATACTATGGATAGCCCCCGGCCCTATCTTATATGAAGGATGGCCTTATGCCTATCCCATGCATGCTTAAACCCCTTCACTGTATTTGCAGCTACCACTTCTGCAGGAAGGCTATTCCATGCATCCACTACTCTCTCAGTAAAGTAATACTTCCTTATATTACTTTTAAACCTTTGCCCCTCTAATTTAAAACTGTGTCCTCTTGTGGTGGTTTTTCTTCTTTTAAATATGCTCTCTTCCTTTACCGAGTTAATTCCCTTTATGTATTTAAAAGTTTCTATCATATCCCCTCTGTCTCTTCTTTCTTCCAAGCTATACATATTAAGGTCCTTTAACCTTTCCTGGTAAGTTTTATCCTGCAATCCATGTACTAGTTTAGTAGCTCTTCTCTGAACTCTCTCTAGAGTATCTATATCCTTCTGGAGATATGGCCTCCAGTACTGCGCACAATACTCCACGTGAGGTCTCACCAGTGTTCTGTACAGCGGCATAAGCACTTCACTCTTTCTACTGCTTATACCTCTCCCTATACATCCAAGCATTCTGCTGGCATTTCGTGCTGCTCTATTACATTGTCTTCCCACCTTTAAGTCTTCTGAAATAATTACTCCTAAATCCCTTTCCTCAGATACTGAGGTCAGGACTGTGTCAAATATTCTATATTCTGCCCTTGGGTTTTTACGCCCCAGGTGCATTATCTTGCACTTATCCACATTAAATTTCAGTTTCCAGAGTTCTGACCATTCTTCTAGTTTTCCTAAATCCTTTCCATTTGGCGTTTCCCTCCAGGAACATCAACCCTGTTACATATCTTTGTGTCATCAGCAAAAAGACAAACCTTACCAGCGAGGCCTTTTGCAATATCACTTATGAAGATATTAAACAAAATCGGTCCCAGTACAGATCCCTGTGGAACCCCACTGGTAACATTACCTTGTTTTGAATGTTCTCCATTGACTACAACCCTCTGTTGTCTGTCACTCAGCCACTGCCTAATCCACTCAACAATATGGGAGTGCAGGGAGAGACGTCAGCAGGAGCTAGGGACAGTGTTATAAAAAGCTTCATTGTGCTAAAAAAAGATTTACAAGTGCAGGGAAAGGTTATTCAAGGTGTAAGGAAAGGATAGGGAGGAATCATTCCAAAGCATTTATGTTGAACAGGGTTCGGTAGGGGAGGTTACAGCCTGGGAAATAGGAACAATCCTATTACACCTTGCTGCACTGACTGTTGACCAAAATTGCCGTTATACAGCTCTGTAATTCCAGCAAACCATTCTTGTTATTGGGGTGCAAGTGCTGTTTGATACAGCCATTAACAGGGTTTATTACAAGGAAATATTTCTACATCTTAGTTGCCCTGGTGCGATGCAGTTATATGTTCTAAAGCATTTTTTGGCTTGTATTAGTGGGAAAAAAAGGGCTTATTAGCCGTTGTGTGGTAAAGTGAGAAAATTACAGCCCTTTTTAGCGGGTATTAGTGGCAAAAGAAATATATATTTGCTGTTCAGCGGTGCAGTTATATGTTCTAAAGCCTTTTGTGGCGTGTATTAGTGGCAAAAGTAAAATATATTTGCCGTTCAGCGGTGCAGTTATATGTTCTAAAGCCTTCTGTGGCATGTATTAGTGGCAAAAGTAAAATATATTTGCCGTTCCACGGTGCAGTAATATGTTCTAAAGCCTTCTGTGGCCTGTATTAGTGGCAAAAGTAAAATATATTTGCCGTTCAGCGGTGCAGTTATATGTTCTAAAGCCTTCTGTGGCATGTATTAGTGGCAAAAGTTAAATATATTTGCCGTTCAGCGGTGCAGTTATATGTTCTAAAGCCTTCTGTGGCATGTATTAGTGGCAAAAGTTAAATATATTTGCCGTTCAGTGGTGCAGTTATATGTTCTAAAGCCTTCTGTGGCATGTATTGGTGACAAATATAAAGTTTATTTGCCGTTCAGCGGTGCAGTTATTTGTTGTAAAGCCCTTTTTGCAGTGCAATAGTGGCAAAAGAAAAATATATTTGCCGTTAAGCGGTGAATTGTGATTGTTATATTTATTTTTTGGGAGTGTAGTAATAGGGAAAAGGAATATGTCTTATTAGCCGACATTATTATACAGCCATTGTTGGGGTGTAATAATGGGAAAAATAAGTACGTGTTATTAGCCGTTCTGCAGTGAATTTACATTGTCATTCAGTAGTGAAATTGTGATAAAGCCTTTTTTTGGAAAATTGATGGGTGATTGTGAACTTTCTGTATGAACCGAATTCGTCGATTAACCATTCAGTGGTGAAATTTTTGGGTGATACAGCCTTTTTTGGGAAAATTGGTCGGTAGCTGTAACTATGGTCATGGACAATATATGTCCTTTACGGCCCACTGGGTAAATGTGGTTCCTGCCCAGCCACACCAGCAACTTGGCCAGGTGATGTCGCTTCCGCCTTCACGTTCTCACGTCATTGGTCCTGCGACAATGTCCGCCTCTATCTCCTCATCCTCCACCTTGTTCTCAGCCTCCACTGCAGGGACAATTGAATACTGATGGATTACTCACCAAATGCTGACCGAGTAAAGGCGGATGCTCCACAGACAGGATCCGTTTTTTGGGGGTTATTGTTCTGATGGATCAGAGAAAGGGCCAAATAATCAGTGACCTCAACACAAACTTACTGCTGACACCCTCCCCACTCTGTCGGGGGGCTCTACTTGTATGAGCGTTTAATAGAACAGGTTCTGTAGACATCTATGTGGAATCAGCTGACGACGGTGTAAAAGGAGTGCGCTTCTTTTGGCGCTAACATGGACCTGTAAGGATGAGTTCCTACTTGAGTTATTTGGTCAGTTTTGGCCCCGTGACTGCCCAAATAGGTGAAGTGTGCAGTGCTTCTAAGAGCAACGCCTGTCATCTGGATGTCATACTGATTCACAGTATTATTTCACTGCCAGAGCAGACTCCCTATGCGTGTTTCTGCAAGGCACAGTGTTCTACACCACTGTAAAGGCTCCCTGCAGCCAGGAAATAGCAGTTTTTTAATAAATTTGGATCGAAGCAAAAAAAAAAAAATCGACAACCGGCCGAATTGAATTTTTTTTAAATTTGCTAATCTCTAAAAATAATACAGAAAGCCAAAGAAAGTAAGAACAACCCCAAAATTAATACATAAATGCAAAAAAAACAAGGTCAGAAGATGTAGGGCCCCTAAATGATTGTAACGGGGTGTTGGTCACTGGGGGTCAAGAGAAGGCAGAGCTCCTAAATTGTTTTTTTTAGCTCGTATATGCAAAATAAGAGAGGACATCTCATGATGGTGGTGCCACTGGTGTAAATACCTAAAATAACATGGCTGGCAGAAAAAAAGATTGAATCATAGGAGGCTACAAGCATTCTTTACAGTAAGATCTGTGAATCTTTGGAATAGCCTGCCGCAGGAGCTGGTCACAGCAAATAGATAGCTTCAAAAAAAGTTTAGATGACTTTTTATTTCAAAATAACATTGAGGATTATGAAAATATATAGAAATCATATTCTACACATATTTTCCCTTTCGCTCACCTTTCCTTAAAGGGAAGATGGACATTGATCTAGGCATTTGAATGGGGCCTGAGCATGCAGCCGTGAAGACGTACACTTCAGAGCTCCCAGATCCCAGGCCCTTCTATATGATATTAAGAGCAGCAATTTGAATGACACCGACCTGAACAGGATGGTCAGACGTTCGGGCCTCCGTGGGTCCACTTATATGGCCTCAGAACCCCACATCGCAAGGTTTTTCTCTGCCACGCCGGCTCCTGTTCCGGAACCCTCAAAAATGGTGCCGATGGAGGATGTCGCGGCGCTGCAGGCTCCTTCTGCAGACCAAGTGAGTGACTGCACCATCCAGTCAAGAGTGATCTCCCCATCACCGCTCTCCTTATCATCGGACTGGCCCGAAGTATCGGCAGCCAACTCGGGTCCCACATACTTACCGGGTAAGAAGTCCTATGTCCAGGCGGCCTCATGGTCTAAGATGGCGGCTGAGGGTCCGCCAGGGATGGTTGCTACCCTCACTCCGGCCGTTCCGGATGGTTCACGGGACTCTTCTAAGCAGGCCTCACAGCAGCCGGCCCCGGTGCCTCTTACCTGTGGCGATCGGTTCCTGCAATCTTCTGCGTCCGATCCCGGGCCCATGAACTCCGGCGAGACTCCCAAGCTTACTCCGGTGAGTGAGACGCGTGGTGACACTACACCTACGCCAGCCGCCGACGGCCTGCCGGCTCTGTCTCAGCTGCCTTGTCGCCCTGAACCCTTTACCACACAGCTAGGGGGACGCAAATCCATACGGGAGTCCCAACCACATGCACCTAATCAGTGGGCCCAGAATGGCGCGCAGGCCGCAATAAGGGATGTACAGCCATCACAGGTTCTGTCTATGGACCTCCCCTCCACTCCTGCTATTTTTCACCCCTCGGACGCCTCAGATTTTTCTGAAGCATCATCATCTGCCTCCTCATCTCATGGTAGAAGAGCAAAACGTCCTAAACTGAAGGACATTTGGTCTCTCCTCAGTACGCTCCCAACTAAGTCAGATCTGGAGGTGATTATACAGAGGGTAGAAGCCAAACATGACCAGGCCATAGCTGAAGTCAAAGCTGACCTAACGGCTATTTCTGCCAAAGTGACCTCGCAGAATCAAATCTCGGCCGAGCTAGACGCCCGCCTTACTGCTGTAGAA
Source organism: Bufo bufo (assembly GCF_905171765.1). Taxonomy (NCBI): domain Eukaryota; kingdom Metazoa; phylum Chordata; class Amphibia; order Anura; family Bufonidae; genus Bufo; species Bufo bufo. The sequence goes on from NC_053389.1 coordinate 385,883,772, forward strand.
TCGTCTGTCGCCTCCCAACAGGCATTAAACAGGCACCTACTGTTACAGTTAGATGACCAGGAGAACAGGGGCCGACGAAATAATATCAAGATCCGCGGGATCCCTGGGGATATCAAAGCCGCGGATTTAAGGAAAGCAGTGACCGCTATCTTCAACTCTCTCTTTGACAGGCCTGAGGAGTCTGAAATAGAGCTGGACAGAGTGCACAGGGTCCTGGGCCCCAGACGTTCGGAAAACTCTGCTCCACGTGATGTTCTATGCAGAGTTCACTTCTTCAGGGAAAAGGAGGAACTTATACAAAGAGCCTGGAGACAGGGTCCAATCTCCTTCTATGGCGCACAGATTCAAATCTTACCTGACGTGTCCAGAAGGACTCTGTTCATGAGGCGCACTTTGAAACCTCTTCTGCAAATTGTTACCAACTCTGGAGCCACTTACCGTTGGGGTCACCCGTTTCACCTGATAATCCGTAAAAATGGTTCCACTTTTGCTCTACATTCCCCAGACCAGGCGGGTGAGCTTAGCCAGTTCCTGGACAGTCCGCCTATCGCTGTACCGGACTGGCTTGATGTTCCGGTTATCTCGACCCCAACAACTGGCCCCCTGCCACACCTGAATAGTGGTTCCCAAAGAGTTCGACCTCAGGTCCCGCACTCTCCAGGATAGGAGACAGTTTTTCCCAACGAATTGTTCCTGATTGTTAGGGATGGAGCCATACCCTTATTATAAGTCCTACAGTACTTGGAACTGTTCTAGATGGGGAGCAGACACAGAAGACAGAGTGTAGTTTTAGCCCACTCAACAAATGGGCTGGATCACTGGTAGCGATTTATCGCTGTTTTTCACTGTCCTTCTGTGTCTCCTTCCGATTCCATTATATTGCTGTTTTTAAACAAAAAGATGAAAACGGAAGAAGAATTCTGGGCCTGGGGAAAGGGTAGCCTCATAGTCTGCTCTGCTTAACCCCTACTAGGTCCGTGAGTCTTGGCTCGCTCATTTTTTTGGGCTTCCCAATAGTCGCATAGTGGATACCACCTTCCACTGTTTTGTTCATATTAGTTTTGTCTGAACTGGACTAGCCAGTTCTGATTTTTCGCCTTTCTTTTTCTGGCGTATTTGTATCTGTTGATCTAATCTATTAGTGTTATCTGTCCAACCTTTTGTTTCTCTTCTCGTCTTTTTTTCTTCCCCCCCCCCCGATTGTTGTCTCCTTTATTTCTTGTTTTCTACAGATCCTGAATATGTCTGAAATCACCTTCGCGTCTATCAATGCCAATGGACTGAATACGCCTGAGAAACGTTCCTCCATTCTCCGGCTCCTATGGTGTAGGAAGGTACAGATTGCCTTCATCCAGGAGACCCACTTTCGCAAAGACACTATACCGAAATTCAGTTCTCCCAGATACCCAGATGCCTACCACAGCTGTTACGACTTATCCAAATCTAGGGGTGTGAGTATCCCTATTGCTGGATCTACCCCATGGGAATTCCTGGATTCGAGCTCGGATGATACCGGTAAGTTTATGTTTGTCAAAGGTAAATTAGGTGGCCAGATGTATACTTTGGCTAACATATACCTTCCTAACACAAAACAATTGAGAGCCTTGACTGGAATTCTATCTAAATTAGATGATTTTGCGGAAGGCACTCTATTGGTCGGAGGAGATCTGAATGTCGCACTGGATCCACTTGTAGATGTTTCTAAAGGTTCCTCTCACTTGGCCTACTCCTATATCCGCCGCATTAGAAGCCTTCTCCATACTCATCAGTTGGTGGATGATTGGCGAACAGTTAATCCAGAAACTAGGGATTATACGTTTTATTCGGCCCCTAGAGATGTGTACTCTAGATTGGATTATTTTCTGCTTAGACACTCGGCTGTTCCACTAATAGCTTCTTCCTCAATTTACCCTATCACTTTCTCTGACTACGCCATGCTGCATGTCTCCTTGAAATCCCCTCTTCCTATGGCTAGATCGTGGCAGTGGCGCCTTAATGAGTCGTTATTGCAGGATTTGGTAATCTCACAAGACATTGACCTGGCTCTCTCCAGCTATTTCGAGGAAAACCAGGTTAATGACACCTCACCTCTGACGGTGTGGGCCGCCCACAAGTGTGTGATAAGAGGGGAGTTCATTAGACATGGAGCTCGACGTAAGAAGGAAAGGGCAATGGAAATTTCTCAAATCCTAAAGGAAATTTCGGAGCTGGAGCAGTTGCATAAACGCTCTCATGCGCAATCGGCTCGTTCAGCTCTTTTACTAGCCAGATGTAAACTCAAGGATAAATTAGACACCCGTACGAACTTTCTTTTATCCAAGGGTAGAAGACATTTCTTCGAGTATGGTAATAAATGTGGTAAATTACTAGCCAGATCATTGAGAGAACAGAGAGCTAGGAATTACATCCCCCGTATCACTCCTCCACGAGGTCACGCTCTTTATAATCTCCCACAGTCTACCCAAGCTAGTTCATCCTTGGATTCAGTCATGAGTACATACCTGTCTGCTTCAGGTTTACCTAAACTACCGAGTGAGGCCCTTGAGGGTTTGAGTAGCCCGATTACTACTGAGGAGATAGGTGTAGCCCTAAAGTCAATGCAACCTAGTAAGGCTCCGGGTCCTGATGGCCTTCCGGCCTCATATTATAAGAGATATCTTCCCCTTCTTCAAACACCTCTTACTAATGCCCTGAACAGTGTGAGCTCAGGTACTCCCCTCCCTAGGGATATGTCGCACGCTCACATTACAGTGATCCACAAGGAAGGTAAGGACCCGACCGTCCGCGCTAGTTACCGCCCTATATCTCTGCTTAATGTGGACATCAAGCTATTTGCAAAAGTTTTGGCTACACGTTTGTCCCCTTTCCTATCTGATCTCATACATACGGATCAAGTTGGATTTATCCCTTCAAGGGAGGCAAGAGACAATACCACGAAAGTGCTGAACTTGATCCATCATGCCAAATTACAACGCTCCCCCCTATGTCTCCTATCTACTGACGCCGAAAAGGCATTTGACAGGGTGGGTTGGCCTTGGTTATTTGCAGTACTTAGCCATGTGGGAATCGAGGGCCCTCTGTTATCATGGATACGCTCTCTCTACTCCTCCCCCTCGGCGTCCACAAAGGTGAATGGAGTACTCTCGCCTCCCTTTGAAATTAGGAATGGCACCCGCCAAGGTTGCCCCCTATCACCCTTAATTTTCATCCTTACTTTAGAACCCCTTCTGAGATCAATTAGGAAAAACCCTGACATCTCTGGTCTGGTAGTGGGGAGTCAGGAAATTAAAATAGCAGCTTACGCAGATGATCTGATGTTTATGATTACAAATCCCAGGATCACCTTCCCCAACCTTATTGCGGAATTTCAGAAGTTCCACAACTTGTCCAATCTGAAAATTAACTTACAAAAATCCGAGGCTCTTCATATATCCATACCAAACTCCCTAGAGGCGGAACTGGCGGGCTCCTTACCTTTCAGGTGGACGAAAGATGCCATCAAATACCTGGGCACGATGATCCCCAAGGATCTGAAGGAAGTGTTCTCTAGAAACTACATCCCCCTATTGAGTCGGATCAGAGTGGATCTCAAGAGATGGTCCAAAGGCCTATATACTTGGTTTGGCAGGTGCGCTATATTCAAAATGAATATCCTCCCACGCCTGTTATACTTATTCCAAACCCTCCCTATCCACATACCAGCTAGTTTCTTCAATTCTGCTCATCGTGACCTCTTCAAATTTATTTGGGCGGGAAGATATCCAAGAATTTCTAGACCCTTGCTACATGTCCCGAAGGATAGGGGGGGTCTGGGGATACCGGACTTAAGGAAATATCATGCTGCCTCCATGTTTCAACGTGTGTTCGACTGGTGCCGACACGTCCCATTTAAACAATGGATTTCTATTGAGCAACTCTCTTCCTGTACCCCGTTGGCTTTACTACCGTGGGTTGATAGGAAGACTCCGACTGCAATCTCCTCACACCCTATCATAGGCCCTACTTTACTTCAATTTGGCAAAGATCAACATATTCCTACAGTCTCACCTACACCATCTCCAATGTTCCCAATTTTGGGACACCCGGACTTCCCGGCGAGTATTTCGGGAGGCCCATTTGTGCAGTGGAGATGGAGTGGGAGGTGTCGTGCGCCTTTCTTTAGAACAGCAGGACGATGGCTTACTCACGCCGAGCTACTAGGGCAGTCTGAGCCCTGTACTTTCGGTCCATGGAGAACTAGGCAACTGCATCACTTCCTTTCCTCTATTCCCTCTTCCCCGGATTTTGATAGAGCCCTCACTCCCTTTGAAAAGACATGCATAAGTTCAGGTGTATATCGCCATTCTCTCTCAGAGCTATATAAAACACTGGTAACACCTGACAAAGATTTCTACCCTTCTTACGTAAACAAGTGGACTCAGGATATACGACTGGATATCTCCTCTGACCAATGGCTTAAAGTATTCCAATTAGCTCATAAGTCTTCCATTGCCAGTAAGTATCAAGAGGCTAGTTACAAAATATTGTCAAGGTGGTACTATGTTCCGACCCGTCTCCAAAGAATGTTTCCGACAGCGTCCCCTCTGTGCTGGCGATGTGAATTGTCCCAGGGTTCGCTTCTCCATATTTTCTGGCAATGTGACAAAATCAGGCATTTTTGGGACTCAATTCACAGGGCTTTATCGTCCATTTTCCATTTCACTATTCCAAATTCGCCAGGTTTTTTCTTACTGCTTCACTCGGATTTGCCCATGAGCTTACTCCGACGCTCCTGTTTGCGTCATCTGGTCATTGCGGCTAGGTCTTGCATCCCGGTGAAGTGGAAATCCTCTACTCCACCATCCACTGAATTATGGATTCAAAAAGTGGAAGAGATCCAGAGAATGGAGGAACTAACGGCATCCTTGAAGTGCAACAACAAAACTTTTGTCACGACTTGGACCCCTTGGTTCACCTTCTAAGATTCAGCCGAGTATCAATCCTTGCTTACCTGAAAGTGTCCCTTACGCCTAACCCTCCTATTAAGTCTTTTCCAACTGGATTTGTCCCCCCCCCTTCTGTGGTGTGTCTTTTCCCTCTGTCAGTTTTATTGATGTTATTGGTATTATGATAAGAATACTTCGTGATTGGCCACTTTTAGAGAGTGGTTTTTCTTTTTGTTTGTCATGATCATTATTATTTTGCTCAGTCACTATCATGGATATCATATGCTATGTATATTCAGATTCTATTGTCAGAATATCAATATGTTACTCATGTCTGTATGCCGGACTGGTTTCGGCTGTGCCATTTTGTTATATGTGATTTAACATATTACAAGCCTTGTCATATTCTTGAAACTTATAAATAAAGAATAAAAAAAAAAAATAAAAAAAAAATAGATCTAGACATTTGATCTGGAGTGTGGAATGATTTTTTAATTTTTTTCTCTCATAGGGTTTTTTTTTTTGCCTTTCCGTGGATCAATATAGCAGGATTACAGGTTGGACTTGATGGACTTTTGTCTTTATCCAACCTTAACAACTATGTAACTATGTAGCAACATGGGGAGAACAGCAACATGACCTCATCTTAAAAAGGACATGCGCCACTTCTGTATAGCTGGTTTGTGGGCACTTAGTCTCATCTTTGGTGGGGTCAAAGTAGCCCAGTTAGACCCTAATGTAACATTATAAAAATAATTTCTGAATAAAGTGCAAAAGGGTAAAACAAAATTGACAACAATGAGCCACTGGAAATCATCAATGTGCCAACTGATGTATAAATTCTGTAATAAATCTGCATGTTTCTTCCTACTGGAACATCATGGCAGTTTACGGGAAAGATAGTAATTCATCTATGACAAACCTGTTGCACCACCACATCACTCCATGTCACTTCAATGTATGAAACAAACACATACTATCTTCCATTAAAATCTGTATTATTAGTGAGAATAAACTTCCCAACTGAATGGCGACTATTCTCAGACTGAATTCTTGTAGAAAAAGTTGCTCTTTTTGTAGCCGTCATTATTAACACTAAGTTAAAGCCTAAGAGAGTAGTCCATCCATTTCTATTAGAGAAGATAAAAATTCATATACAAAACCCTTTACAATTATGTAGCTCTGCTGAGAGACTGGCCTTTGTGTTTATTTGTGTTGTCAGGATATCTGATGGCTTCTTATGTGCCAATCTTGATGCTGGACCATTATGCTGCATGAAATGCCTGCCACTCGCATTCCAGCTCAGTGGTGCAGAGCGAGAGATAAGAAGCAGAAGATAGAATGATAAATATTAATAGGTATTTTCAATTCTCCATACAGGAGACACAGCCAAAACTCCAAATAACAAGCCAAATGACTATGTTGTGCAATAGATAATTCAGGAATGCAGCCTTAATATGCAGTATGTACTAATGTGAACTGCTGCTTCTTATAATAAAATAATAAACTTTTATTTTCCCATTTAAGGCAAACCATTTTACACATTTTAATATATTTTATCTATTTTTTAAATCCGTCTTTTCAAAATGGGTGCACAAGGCTTTCTATACCTGGCATCGAGGGGAGATACACTGTTTAAAACAGCTAGTAGATATGGAATCTCATACTCCTCTCATGCTCCTCTCTAAATGTCCTAATGCTCACATAACATTCTTTCCCTATTTACAAGCTATGTGTCCAAGAGATTTCCCCTTTTGTCACATAATGAATGGAACCCAGCTTTACAAAAAGCTTTGTCCCATCCTGCCTCCCAGAAGGGTCATACATCACAATGTTATACTTTTCTTCACATCCAAATTGACTAAAAAAAATCTTGATTGGCCCTTAACAAATAGATCATTCATATACCCTCCTTATCTACATCCACTATACTTCTCACCACTGAAAGTAGTATTAAAGATATAAGTGAGGGACATGAACATGTGGAGTCACTATGGGTAGAGATACATGGAGCTAAAAACAACAATAAATTACTAATAGGAGTTTACTATAAACCACTTAATATACCAGAGTCCACAGAAAATCTACTACTAAACGAGATAGACGAGGCGGCAAATCATAATGAGGTGGTTATTATGGGGGACTTCAACTACCCAGATATAGACTGGGAAACTGAAACTTGTATATCTCATAAGGGAAACAGGTTCGTGGCTATAACCAAAGACAATTACCTCTCCCAACTGGTTCAGGACCCGACTAGAGGGACGGCCATACTGGACTTAGTATTAACCAATAGACCTGACAGAACAACAGACGTGCAGGTCGGGGGACACCTGGGAAATAGTGACCATAAAGTAATAACCTTCCAATTATCATTCAAAAGAGCGTTTCTACAGGGAGGAACAAAAATACCAAACTTCAAAAAAGCTAAATTTAGCCAACTAAGAGAGGCCATAGGCCAAACTAACTGGGACAAAGTCCTCACAAATACAGACACAAAATGGGATATCTTTAAAAACATCCTAAAAACTCATTGTGAGAGGTACATACCGTATGGTAATAAAAGGTTAAGGAACAAAAAGAAACCAATGTGGATAAACAGAACTGTAAAGAAAGCAATAAATGACAAAAAGAAAGCATATAAAACACTAAAACAGGAGGGTAGCGAGGAAGCACTGAAAAACTATAAGGAAAAAAATAGAACATGTAAAAAACAAATAAAAGCGGCCAAACTAGAGACCGAGAGATTAATTGCCAAAGAGAGTAAAACTAACCCTAAAATGTTCTTCAATTATATAAATGTTAAAAAGTATAAAGCTGAAGGTGTTGGCCCTTTAAAGAGTAATGAGGGGGGAGTCGCAGAGAGCGACGAGGAGAAAGCAAAGCTGTTAAATATTTTTTCTCCAATGTATTCACTGAGGAAAATAAATTGTCAGATGACATGCAGAATGCAAAAATAAATTCCCCATTAAAAGTGTCCTGTCTGACCCAGGAAGAAGTACATCAGCGGCTTAAAAAGATTAAAATAGACAAATCGCCAGGACCGGTTGGCATACACCCCCGTATCCTAAAGGAATTAAGTAATGTCATAGCCAGACCCTTATTTCTGATATTTGCAGACTCTATACTGACAGGGAATGTCCCACAGGATTGGCGAGTGGCATATGTGGTGCCAATATTCAAAAAGGGGCCAAAAACAGAGCCTGGAAACTAAAGGCCGGTAAGTTTAACATCTGTTGTGGGTAAACTCTTTGAAGGTTTTCTGAGAGATGCTATATTAGAGCATCTCAACGGAAATAAGCAAATAACGCCATATCCGCATGGCTTCGTGAGGGATCGGTCATGTCAAACTAATTTAATCAGTTTCTATGAGGAGGTAAGTTCTAGACTTGACAGCGGCGAATCAATGGATATCGTATATCTGGACTTCTCCAAAGCATTTGACACTGTACCGCATAAAAGGTTAGTATATAAAATGAGAATGCTCGGACTGGGAGAAAACATCTGTATGTGGGTAAGTAACTGGCTGAGTGATAGAAAACAGAGGGTGGTTATTAACGGTACACACTCAGATTGGGTCACTGTCACTAGCGGAGTACCTCAGGGGTCAGTATTGGGCCCTATTCTCTTCAATATATTTATTAATGATCTTGTAGAAGGCTTGCATAGTAAAGTATCAATTTTCGCAGATGACACTAAACTGTGTAAAGTAATTTACACTGATGAGGACAGTATACTACTACAGAGGGATCTGGATAGATTGGAGGCTTGGGCAGATAAGTGGCAGATGAGGTTTAACACTGATAAATGTAAGGTTATGCACATGGGAAGGAAAAATGCAAGTCACCCGTACATACTAAATGGTAAAACACTCGGTAACACTGACATGGAAAAGGATCTAGGAATTTTAATAAACAGCAAACTAAGCAGCAAAAAACAGTGTCAGGCAGCTGCTGCCAAGGCCAACAAGATAATGGGTTGCATCAAAAGGGGCATAGATTCCCGTGATATGAACATAGTCCTACCACTTTACAAATCGCTAGTCAGACCACACATAGAGTACTGTGTACAGTTCTGGGCTCCTGTAAACAAGGCAGACATAGCAGAGCTAGAGAGGGTTCAGAGGAGGGCAACTAAAGTAATAACTGGAATGGGGCAACTACAGTACCCTGAAAGATTATCAAAATTAGGGTTATTCACTTTAGAAAAAAGACGACTGAGGGGAGATCTAATTAATATGTATAAATATATCAGGGGTCAGTACAGAGATCTATCCCATCAGCTATTTATCCCCAGGACTGTGACTGTGACGAGGGGACATCCTCTGCATCTGGAGGAAAGAAGGTTTGTACACAAACATAGAAGAGGATTCTTTACGGTAAGAGCAGTGAGACTATGGAACTCTCTGCCTGAGGAGGTGGTGATGGTGAGTACAATAAAGGAATTCAAGAGGGGCCTGGACGTATTTCTGGAGCTTAATAATATTACAGGCTATAGCTACTAGAGAGGGGTCGTTGATCCAGGGAGTTATTCTGATTGCATGATTGGAGTCGGGAAGGAATTTTTTATTCCCCTAAAGTGGAGAAAATTGGCTTCTACCTCACAGGGTTTTTTGCCTTCCTCTGGATCAACTTGCAGGATGACAGGCCGAACTGGATGGACAAATGTCTTTTTTCGGCCTTATGTACTATGTTACTATGTTACTATGTAAATACCTTTCCTCTAACTGCTACACAAAGATGGTCATTCAGGTGATACACAGAGTGTACATTACACCCTTATGGGGACATAGAATGGGAATATTCTCCTCAGACTAGTGCTTTTGCTGCAAAGCAGCGGCAATCAAAACATATCACTGCTTGTGGGACTGCCCATTGGTTCAGCAATTTTGGGGGAAAAAAATCAGTCTTTGCTTCCATGCATTTGATCTCTTTTGTACCCATGAACCTGGTTTGGGCAATTTTTTACTATATTGATGCCCAGGATTTCTTGTGCACCCCATATAGTAGGAAATTCGTACATTTTATAGCCACAGTGGGGGTCAAAACTATCTATACGTGGATACACCTGGGACCATCTTCTTTTTAACAGTTTTTTTTTATAGATAAATTGGCTTTCCTTATGAAAACGGACCGAGTGGAAGCGGCTTCTAAAAAAGAGAAATTCACAGGGAAGTTCTTTGAAGTTTGGAAAAGTTTTATTGCAATCCTCCACTCCTGCATACAGAATGATCTTAAACAATGCTTCCAACTCACTATCTGGTTTCAGGAACATCTATTGCTAGAGGATCAACCAACTTCTTAATTTCCTTCCCAATTATTAATTATGGGCGATGTGGAGTTTTTGGGGAGCCTGCATGCCAAGAAGGACTGCTTAGGTCCCTCACCCACTTTTTCTCTCTTCCATATGACATACATACTTTGTATCTCATGACATAGATACTTTTTACCCTACGTTCTTTTTTCTTTTTCTTTTTGTTATGATTTTTTTTTCGTCTTTCTTTTTCTTAATTTTGGCACTTTTTATTTTTATCTCTGAAGGCAAGCATAATCTATTTGACTTCAGCCTGAAAGATGTACCACTTTGGAGATTTGCTTCACCATTGTCTGAAGGTCAATATGTAAAGTATTTTCAGGATAACGTCGTGGCACCCTGCTTGATTTTGTCGCTACTGGATGTCGGGTTCCCACCCCGTTATATCAATGAAAGAGAACTCCAGTAATATGCGATGCAATAAGAGTGATATTTAATTTTGAAAGTGCGGCAATTTTACACGTGACGTTTCGGCCATAAAAATAGGCCTTCATCAGACTGTAATTAGAGATGTCCCGAACTATTCGCCGGCGAACAGTTCCCGGCGAACATCGATTGTTCGCGTTCGCCGCGGCGGGCGAACATATGCGATGTTTGGTCCGCCCCCTATACGTCATCATTGAGCAAACTTTGACCCTGTACCTCACAGTCAGCAGAGACATTCCAGCCAATCAGCATACCCTCCCTCCCAGACCCTCCCACCTCCTATCAAAAAGCAAGGACCGCATCCATCTTAGATTCATTCTGAAGCTGCAGTGTTAGTGAGAGCAGGGAGAGTGCTGCTGCTGCTGAATTAATAGGGAAAAAAAGGAAAAGGAGCTCATGATACCAAAATATATTGTTTATTAAAGCATGATTAAAAATGACATAAGTAAAGCCAATAAATAAATGGTGCCATAGACATGATGAAAAATAGGAGCGGAGGATAGAAAAAGAAACGCCACCCTGGGAGAACAAGCACACGGATCAGAAAAGCATGGTACAATGTGTAGAGAAGAGACATGGGAAACAATGCAGAGTCAATGCTCTAAACCATGTATTGAGTATTACTAAAATGAAGTACCAGGTGAGACACATGTCAACCGCATGAAGCCCTCTGTATATAGATCATTGGTATGCAAACAAACAGAAGACAATAATGTGATGCTGTAAACCAATGAGCAATGAAAAATGTAAATAGTAATGATGATGGTAAAACAGAGGGGAACAACCGGAGTCAGGGAGTCACCAAATGAAGAGCCGTGTGCGAGGAAAAACCAGGGTGGCGCTACCCCAACGCGCGTTTCGGCGTATCTTCGTCAGGGGGGAAATCGTTAGCTAGGCCAGTGTTCTGTGTCCACTCCAGTCCTCAAAGACTCATCTGATCTGCTGTAAGGACAGCGTCCTGACAGCACCCCAAAAAGCACTTTTTAGGGCTAGTACATCAGTCTGCTTTTTTTTATTTATATATATATATATATATATATATATATATTGCAGTTGCCTGCCAGTGTGTGTCAGGCCCACAGAGTGTACTGTGCCCACTGCCAGTGCCCACCACTCATATCTGGTGGCACAGTAGCTTGCAGATAAAAAAGTAATACATTTTTTTCTCTGTAATATAATTGCAGTTGCCTGCCAGTGTGTGTCAGGCCCACAGAGTGTACTGTGCCCACTGCCAGTGCCCACCACTCATATCTGGTGGCACAGTAGCTTGCAGATAAAAAAGTAATAACATTTTTTCTCTGTAATATAATTGCAGTTGCCTGCTAGTGTGTGTCAGGCCCACAGAGTGTACTGTGCCCACTGCCAGTGCCCACCACTCATATCTGGTGGCACAGTAGCTTGCAGATAAAAAAGTAATACCATTTCCACTCATATCGGGTGGCACAGTACCTTGCACGCATAGTACCACTAATCTAAAACAAAATGACAGGCAGAGGCAGGCCACACCGCAGGGGCCATCGGGGTCGTGGTGCTGTGATTTCCTTTGGCCCTAGAATAATGCCCAGTGTTCAGAGGCCACGTACCCTGAACTCGAAAAGTTCTGAGGACATAGTTGACTGGCTAACACAAGACACCCAATCTTCTACAGCTTCTGCTCGGAACCTTGACGCACCATCCTCCTCCAGCTCAGCTTCGGGCACCTCTTAAGTTACCACTCGCCCGCCTGCCGCCACCACCAACACTAGCACCACAGCCGCTTCACTTGATCTGTCAGAGGAGTTATTTACACATCAGTTGGAAGAAATGAGTGATGCGCAACCATTATTGCCAGAGGATGTAGATAACAGGGATATGTCTCAGTCAGGCAGCATTACACACATGGACATACGGTGTGATGATGATGATGTTGTACCCGCTGCTGCTTCCTTTGCTTAGTTGTCAGATACAAGTGAAGCGGTTGATGATGACGATGTGTCTGTGGATGTCATGTGGGTGCCCGCTCGAAGAGAAGAAGAACAGGGGGAAAGTTCAGATGGGGAGACAGAGAGGAGGAGGAGACGAGTTGGAAGCAGGGGGAGGTCATCGCAAGGAGCTAGTGGCACAGTCAGACAGCATGTATCGGCACCCGGGGTCAGACAGACAGCACGCCAATCAACGCATGCTGTTGCCACCAAAAGAATGCCGTCATTGCAAAGCTCAGCAGTGTGGCATTTTCTTTGTGTGTCTGCCTCTGATAACAGCGATGCCATTTGCAACCTGTGCCAAAAGAAACTGAGTCGTGGGAAGTCCAATACCCACCTAGGTACAACTGCTTTGCGAAGGCACATGATCTCACATCACAAACGCCTATGGGATCAACACATGATGAGTACAAGCAGCACACAAACTCAAAGCCACCATCCTCCTCCTGGTCCAGCATCTTCAGCCACGTCAACCACTGCTGTCCTCCTTGCCCCCTCTCAACCATCCACCACTCCACCTCTCACCTTTAGCAGTTCCTGCTCATCTGCCCACAGTCAGGTGTCTATCAAGGAAATGTTTGAGCGTAAGAAGCCAATGTCACAGAGTCACCCCCTTGCCCGGCGTCTGACAGCTGGCTTGTCAGAACTCTTAGCCCGCCAGCTTTTACCATACAAGCTGGTGGAGTCTGAGGCCTTCAAAAAATGTGTAGCTATTGGGACACCGCAGTGGAAGGTACCCGGCCGAATTTTTTTTTCACAAAAGGCAATCCCCAACCTGTACTCTATTGTGGAAAAGTAAGCCATGGCATGTCTGGCACACAGTGTTGGGGCAAGGGTCCATCTGACCACTGATACCTGGTCTGCAAAGCACGGTCAGGGCAGGTATATCACATACACTGCGAATTGGGTAAACCTGCTGACGGCTGCCAAGCATGGAATGCGTGGCTCTGCAGTGGAGTTGGTGACACCGCCACGACTGCTGCCACCTCCTCTACTCCTCCTAATCCATCCTCTTCGCTAACCTCCTTGGCTGAGTCCTCTTCTGCTGCTGCGTCTTGCTCCACATCAACTGCACTCCCCCCCAGCAGCTCCCCAGGGGCTATTCCACATCCCGGATACGACAGTGTCACGCTGTCTTGGGGTTGACTTGCCTGAAAGCAGAGAGTCCCACCGGACCAGCACTCCTGTCCACCCTGAACGCACAGGTGGATCAGTGGCTGACCCCGCACCAACTGGAGATTGGCAAAGTGGTGTGTGACAACGGAAGCAATTTGTTGGCGGCATTGAATTTGGGCAAGTTGACATATGTGCCGTGCATGGCACATGTGTTGAATCTGATCATACAACGCTTTGTGCATAAGTACCCAGGCTTACAGGACGTCCTCAAGCAGGCCAGGAAGGTGTGTGGCCATTTCAGGCGTTCCTACACGGCCATGGCGCACTTTTCCAATATTCAGCGGCGAAACAACATGCCAGTGAGGCGCTTGATTTGCGACAGCCCGACACGTTGGAATTCAACACTCCTAATGTTCGACCGCCTGCTCCAACAATAAAAAGCCGTCAACGAGTATGTGTATGACCGGGGTGCTAGGACAGCCTCTGCGGAGCTGGGTATTTTTTTTGCCACGTTTCTGGACGCTCATGTGCAATGCCTGTAGGCTCATGCGTCCTTTTGAGGAGGTGACAAACCTAGTCAGTCGCACCGAAGGCACCATCAGCGACATCATCCCATTTCTTTTCTTCCTGGAGCGTGCCCTGCGAAGAGTGCTGGATCAGGCCGTAGATGAGCGCGAAGAGGAAGAGTTGTGGTCACCATCACCACCAGAAACAGCCTTATCAGCATCGCTTGCTGGACCTGCGCAAACGCTGGAAGAGGAGTCTGAGGAAGAGGAGTCAGAGGAGAAATGTGGCTTTGAGGAGGAGGAAGACCAACCACAGCTGGCATCCCAGGGTGCTCATTGTCACCTATCTGATACCCATGGTGTTGTACGTGGATGGGGGGAAGAACAGACCTTCAATGAGATCAGTGAGGACGAGGAACAGGACATGAGTATCTCGGCATCCAATCTTGTGCAAATGGGGTCTTTCATGCTGTCATGCCTGTTGAGGGACCCTCGTATAAAGAGGCTGAAGGAGAACGACCTGTACTGGGTGGCCACGCTACTAGACCCCCGGTATAAGCAGAAAGTGGCTGAAATGTTACTGAATTACCGGAAGTCGGAAAGGATGCAGCAGTTCCAAAACAAGTTAAAAAGTATGCTTTACACAGCGTATAAGGGTGATGTCACAGCACAATGGGAATCTAACAGGGGAAGAGGTGAAAGTAATCCTCCTCCTACTATGACCACGCCGGCAAGGACAGGACACTTTACAGACGTGTTGTTGATGGAGGACATGCAGAGCTTTTTAAGTCCTAAGCATCGCCACAGCCCTTCGGGGTCCACCCTCAGAGAATGACTCGACCGACAGGTAGCAGACTACCTCGCCTTAACTGCAGATATCGACACTCTGAGGAGCGATGAACCCCTTGACTACTGGGTGAGCAGGCTTGACCTGTGGCCTGAGCTATCCCAATTTGCTATAGAACTTCTGGCCTGCCCCGCTTCAAGTGTCCTGTCAGAAAGGACCTTAAAGAGGACCTTTCACCTGTATAAACTATGTTAACTGAGTATGCTGTCATATAGAGCGGCCAGGGGATCTCACTGCACTTACTATTATCCCCGGGCGCCGCTCCGTTCTCCAATTATAGGCTCCGGTACCTTTGCTTCTTAAGTTATAGTAGGCGGGTCTTCCCTTGTCCTGTGGGCGTCTTCTTCTCCTAGGCTGCAGCGCTGGCCAATCGCAGTGCACAGCTCATAGCCTGGGAGAAAAAAACCTCCCAGGCTGTGAGCTGTGCGCTGCGATTGGCCAGCGCTGCAGCCTAGGAGAAGGAGACGCCCACAGGACAAGGGAAGACCCGCCTACTATAACTTAAGAAGCAAAGGTACCGGAGAGCATAACGGGAGAACGGAGCGGCGCACGGGGATAATAGTAAGTGCAGTGAGATCCCCGGGTGCCGCTCTATATGGCAGCATACTCAGTTAACATAGTTTATACAGGTGAAAGGTCCTCTTTAAGCGCAGCAGGAGGTATTGTCACTGAGAAGAGAAGTCGCCTAGGTCAAAAAAGTCTAGATTACCTCACCTTTATTAAGATGAATGAGGCATGAATCCCGAAGGGACTGACAGTGGGGGATGCATTTGACTAAAAAAGGCCTGATGAGATGCCTTCGGCTAAAAATGGTCCACATGCTGCTGTATTTAATCTCTGCATGCCAGATGACTTGCATGACTTCTCCGCCACCAACTAGGGTTCAAGCCACAATGTTTTAGTGCACTTTCTCCCTGGAAAACATCAATACCTAATTTTTCAGGCATGTATACATGCCTAATTTTTCTGGCCTAAGGTCGTTGCTTCATTGTGAACAGACCAAAAGCGATCGGCTGGATAATTTTGCATAGAAAAAACATTAATTTTCTTTGTGATCATCTAAGGTGATCATTAAAGCCTACTAGGCCAACAATGGGCCCACACTGCAGAATCATTGTTTTCTGGCTCACTTAACTGTCACTGAACTACCTCAGCACGACCATAGGCTTTGAAAAACCGCTATCGCCTGCAATCTCCCAAACGTGCGCACGGGCACAGTCATCACTACACCAAGATTGACGCATAGAGGAATAAAATTTATGTCATGAGTGTGTCAACTATTGACAACTCTCTGCGGTCTAAAATCTATTCGATACACATCCCCTGAAAGGGGACGTAACAGGGATTAAACTGATAAGAATAGTACTACTTAACACACCACTCATATAGGGTGGCACAGTACATTGCACGGCGCATGCGCAGTGCCCCAAATTGGAAGTAAGAGGACCGACCAAGCATCTTTTTCCATCTTCCGGTTCCTAAAATTTATTCCATACACTGGCCCCTAATAGGGGACGTAACAGGGATTAAACTGATAGGAATAGTACTACTTAACATACCACTCATATAGGGTAGCACAGTACATTGCACGGCGCACGCGCAGTGCCCCAAATTGGAAGTAAAAAGACCGACCAAGCATCTTTTTCCATCTCCCGGTTCCTAAAATCTATTCCATACACCGGCCCCTGATAGGGGACATAACAGGGATTAAACTGATAGGAATAGTACTACTTAACACACCACTCATATAGGGTGGCACAGTACATTGCACGGCGCACGCGCAGTACCCCAAATTGGAAGTAAGAGGACCGACCAACCATCTTTTTCCATCTCCCGGTTCCAAAAATCTATTCCATACACCGGCCCCTGATAGGGGACAAAACAGAGATTAAACTGGTAAGAACAGACTTTTTTAATTTATAAAAGAGGACAGCCTCTGCGGAGCTGGGTCTTTTTTGGCCGCGTTACTGAACGCTCATGCAAAATGGCTGTAGGCTCATGCGTCCTTTTGCGGAGGTGACAAACCTGGTCAATCAAACCCAAGGCAACATCATCAACCTCATCCCATATGCGTTTTTTCTGGAGCGTGCCCTGTGAAGAGTGCTGGATCAGGCCGTAGATTAGCATGAAGAGGAAGAGTTGTGGTCACCATCACCACCAGAAGCAGCCTTGTCGTCGTCGATTGCTGGACCTGCGGCAACGCAGAGAGAGGAGTCTGAAGAAGAGGCGTCAGAGGAGGAAGGTGGCTTTGAGGAGGTGGAAGACCAACCACAGTAGGCGTCCCAGGGGGCTTGTTGTCACCTTTCGTGGACCCTTGGTGTTGTACGTGGCTGGGTGGAGGAAGAGACCTTCAATGACATCAGTGAGGACAAGGAATGGGACATGGATAGCTTGGTATCCAACCTTGTGCAAATGGGGAGTTTGCGGTTGTGCACATGGACTGTTTGCGGTTGTTTGCAGTGCGTTAAACGGGGAGTTTGGTCTGTCAGAGTTTGGTCTGTCACTGTGAAGCGGGCGTAACCCTTACACTACCTCATCGATACAACATCATACCTGATCGTATACACACACTGGATGTTTTAAAGCACATTATTCCAAACAATTTAGGAATGTTAGGTGATTTATGCCCTTTATGGATTAAAACCCGACTCTGCATCAACTACGTAATTTTCCATGGGAGTTTTGCCATGGATTCCCCTCCGGCATGCCACAGTCCAGGTGTTAGTCCCCTTGAAACAACTTTTCCATCACTATTGTGGCCAGAAAGAGTCCCTGTGGGTTTTAAAATTCGCCTGCCTATTGAAGTCTATGGCGATTCGCCCGGTTCGCCCGTTAGGGAACATTTTCGGAAATTCGCATTCGCCGTTTGCGAACGGAAAATTTTATGTTCGCGACATCTTTAATATACAGAAAAACAAAAAACAAGTTACAACTTATATCCAAGTAACTAGATTACGTGATCAGTGGTTTCACATAAAATTTCATATATAGTTACAGATATATAATCAAGATCGTTTCTGGTATATTTCCTTCCGGAATTCTGTGATTGAAGTCATATGAACACCTCTTTGGTCAAAAGGTTAAGGCAAAACATATCTCATAATATGAACATCAAGATCAAGTCTAACATACATTAGATCTAAAGTTATGATATCATTAAGGGAAATAAGCAACAGAAAGTGAGCAAATATATATACAGTTGCAAGAAAAAGTATGTGAACCCTTTGGAATGATATGGATTTCTGCACAAATTGGTCATAAAATGTGATCTGATCTTCATCTAAGTCACAACAATAGACAATCACAGTCTGCTTAAACTAATAACACACAAAGAATTAAATATTACCATGTTTTTATTGAATACACCATGTAAACATTCACAGTGCAGGTGGAAAAAGTATGTGAACCCTTGGATTTAATAACTGGTTGAACCTCCTTTAGCAGCAATAACTTCAACCAAACGTTTCCTGTAGTTACAGATCAGACATGCACAACAGTCAGGAGTAATTCTTGACCATTCCTCTTTACAGAACTGTTTCAGTTCAGCAATATTCTTGGGATGTCTGGTGTGAATCGCTTTCTTGAGGTCATGCCACAGCATCTCAATCGGGTTGAGGTCAGGACTCTGACTGGGCCACTCCAGAAGGCGTATTTTCTTCTGTTTAAGCCATTCTGTTGTTGATTTACTTCTATGCTTTGGGTCGTTGTCCTGTTGCAACACCCATCTTCTGTTGAGCTTCAGCTGGTGGACAGATGGCCTTAAGTTCTCCTGCAAAATGTCTTGATAAACTTGGGAATTCATTTTTCCTTCAATGATAGCAATCCGTCCAGGCCCTGACGCAGCAAAGAAGCCCCAAACCATGATGCCCCCACCACCATACTTCACAGTTGGGTTGAGGTTTTGATGTTGGTGTGCTGTGCCTCTTTTTCTCCACACATAGTGTTGTGTGTTTCTTCCAAACAACTCAACTTTGGTTTAATCTGTACACAGAATATTTTGCCAGTACTGCTGTGGAACATCCAGGTGCTCTTGTGCAAACTGTAAATGTGCAGCAATGTTTTTTTGGACAGCAGTGGCTTCCTCTGTCGTATCCTCCCATCAAATCCATTCTTGTTTAGTGATTTACGTATCGTAGATTCGCTAACAGGGATGTTAGCATATGCCAGAGACTTTTGTAAGTCTTTAGCTGACACTCTAGGATTCTTCTTCACCTCATTGAGCAGTCTGCGCTGTGCTCTTGCAGTCATCTTTACAGGACGGCCACTCCTAGGGAGAGTAGCAGCAGTGCTGAACTTTCTCCATTTATAGACAATTTGTCTTACCGTGGACTGATGAACAGCAAGGCTTTTGGAGATACTTTTATAACCCATTCCATCTTTATGCAAGTCAACAATTCTTAATCGTAGGTCTTCTGAGAGCTCTTTTGTGTGAGGCATCATTCACATCAGGTAATGCTTCTTGTGAAAAGCAAACCCAGAACTGGTGTATGTTTTTTATAGGGCAGGGCGGCTGTAACCAACACCTCCAATCTCATCTCATTGATTGGACTCCAGTTGGCTGACACCTCACTCCAATTAGCTCTTGGAGATGTCATTAGTCTATGGGTTCACATACTTTTTCCACCTGCACCGTGAATATTTACATGGTGTGTTCAATAAAAACATGGTAACATTTAATTATTTGTGTGTTATTAGTTTAACTAGACTGTGATTGTCTATTGTTGTGACTTAGATGAAGATCAGATCACATTTTATGACCAATTTGTGCAGAAATCCATATCATTCCAAAGGGTTCACATATTTTTTCTTGCAACTGTATGTATGACCGGACATATATATTGTTATACTTTTTGTTAAAGAAGACGTCATCAGGCAACAAAATGTAAAAATAATAGTAATAATAAATAATAATAATAAAAATGAATGTACAAAATTACATCCACATCAACTGCAACCATCATATCACCTACATTATGTAATTTGGATTCCAACAGCCACTAAATGTATATACATATGCATAAAGCCATTTAAATGTATGGTAGAATATATGTAGCCTCCTGGAACCAATACAGTCAATAGTGTCACTGATAATATGCATAGATCCAAATGTAACTGTAAGACAAAGGCCCCCTAATAGAATTACCTTAAGCCGCTTTTGCTACTGCCTGGGCGGTGGTATCATTGGATAATGCGCAGAAGGTATCCGCTGCTATAAGAAATCAACCGCTGCTGCCGAATGGCCGACAGTCAGCTGAACCTGACTGTCGGCCATTCGGCAGCAGCGGTTGATTTCTTATAGCAGCGGATACCTTCTGCGCATTATCCAATGATACCACCGCCCAGGCAGTAGCAAAAGCGGCTTAAAGTAATTCTATTAGGGGGCTTTATGCATATGTATATACATTTAGTGGCTGTTGGAATCCAAATTACATAATGTAGGTGATATGATGGTTGCAGTTGATGTGGATGTAATTTTGTAGATTCATTTTATTATTATTATTATTATTATTATTTATTATTACTATTATTTTTACATTTTGTTGCCTGATGACATCTTCTTTAACAAAAAGTATAACAATATATATGTCCGGTCATACATATATATATATGCTCACTTTCTGTCACTTATTTCCCTTTGTGATATCATAACTTTAGATCTAATGTATGTTAGACTTGATCTTGATGTTCATATTATGAGATATGTTTTGCCTTAACCTTTTGACCAAAGAGATGTTCATATGACTTCAATCACAGAATTCCGGAAGGAAATATACCAGAAACGATCTTAATTATATATCTGTAACTATATATGAAATTTTACGTAAAACCACTGATCATGTAATCTAGTTACTTGGATATAAGTTGTAACTTGTTTTTTGTTTTTCTGTATATTACAGTCTGATGAAGGCCTATTTTTGTGGCCGGAACGTCACGTGTAAAATTGCTGCACTTTCAAAATTAAATATCACTCTTATTGCATCGCATATTACTGGAGTTCTCTTTCTTTGGTCAATATGTAAAGACACTATACTATATCTATATTGTGACAACCTGGGAATATTTTCTGTTGGTTTCTTACGTATTTTGAAAAATTCTATGAAAACATTGAAACATTGTCTTCACTGCTTTCACTAGATTCCAGTTCCAACATAGCTGCTGATGGAGGAGCACATGAACAGACCTATCCATCAGTGGCCTCCATTAAAGGGGTTCCCAGGGTTCAGGATTGAGTCTGGATATAAGCTGTTCTTTATTCCTTGACTACATATGAGTGGACCATTGGAGCATTTCCTTGCTTTAATTCTCCCCCTTGTCACGCTGCATCACGCAGTGGAAGGCTGTGTTTGTTTTGTCCTGGTGACATACCAGGCTTTGCATCACTACGCTAAGTGGAGACTTCCACCTAGCACTGAGCCTGTTGATGTCACCGGCAAATAGCATAGTAGCAAGTAGCATAGTACCCGCCTCCAAAACAGACTCAGGCAGCACTATAGACCACCTATCTGTGCTGGTGATGTCACTGAACTCACTGCTAGGTGGAAGTCTCTGCTTAGCATAGTGATGCAAAGCCTGGTAGGTCACCGGCACAAAACAAACACAGCCTTGTGCTGCGTGATGCAGCATGACAAGGGGGAGCATAAGAGCAAGAAAATGCTCCAATGGTCAACTCAGATGTATATTACAAGTAGGTTTACACAAAACATAGACGGTAATTGGATGTACTATGTTAAATAGACCCGGAAAGAGTAAGTAAAAACCCACTCAGTGTACATAGATACACCAAACATCGAAAATAAACTGAGATTAAACGGGTATATCATCAAAAATAAATCCTTTATTGAATTAATAACATATATAGATGAGAACGTGAGACAACAGATAAAAAATCGCTACATCTGAGGAGGCATATCAGCATAGGTGAAACATGAAGGGGAGGAATGGAGTACAAGAACGGAGGCAGAAAAGGAGAGTACAATGCCTGCCTAAATTCTGCGTGTACTTCTGTAACCACGATTATTTATTGTATGGGAGCAACAAAAAAATAAAAAATACTAAGGTGCAAGTGCAAATGATGAAACACCACATCAATAAATGGTTACAGACTACACCGCAACATATGGATGTGTAATAGTTCCAATAAATATATGGGAACATACAACAGCCAAAAAGAAGTTAAAGTGCAAATGCATAAAGAGTCACCACATCAATGGTCAAATATCACAGAAGAAAATTAATGTGTAGTGACAGCTTAGAACTCCATATACATAAAGATATGGCTGAGGTACACAGCAACATCCACCTATGGATAACCCAAGTGGGTATAGCTAAGAAACCAGAGCCAGTAAACACATCCCCAAAGATCCACCAGAGCATTTCATATCTACATACCCATAATATGGGGATATACACCTCAGGAGAGCCACGTAACCCCGAAACGCTGTGACTCAGGATCCGCATGCGGTTGCCTGCGGTTTGGTTTTATTGTCAACCACATGGTGAGGGCTGCTGGTATGTTGCCTCATGTGTGGTTGCCGCTGGTAACATGGTTGTACTTGGCAGTATAGCAGTCTGAGCTGTTGCTGGGCAGTTTGCTGTCAAGTGCATGCGGTAACTCCTGGTTGTGTGTGTGTGTATATTATACACTTTGTATGTCTGGTGTGCATGAGGTTTATGTAGGTGTGCACTGTGACACTTCCCTTCACTGTGGCTGCCCGTGGCAACATGTGGTGGCAGTGTCCCGGCCTTCAGGCTGACTCCCAGGACATGGTTGCCACGCATGTCGTTGCCTGCGGTAACAGCTGCAGTGTGATGTTCATTTGGACACTTTCTCCTTTAAGTGGTTGTCTTCCCTTCCCTGGTGTGAGAAGGGTTAATTCCCTTCTGTGTGTGTGAACACTGGGTGTGTCTGTGTGGGTGTGGCTACATGGGCTATAAAGCCTCAGTGGAGACCTGAAGCTGAGAGGTACTCCAGCCTTGTTTGTAAGCTGGAGGAATTCTCCTGGTTTACACCATCTGCCACTTAGAGCCACCCTTGTGGTCATAAATCTTGTTTGATGTGATGAAGATGTGTCTGTTGTATGTTTCTTATTGCAGCTTATGGTCCTGGGTTCCTGTGTGATGTGTGCTGTGTCTGTTTCTGTGTTAGGACAGCAGCACTTGCGCATGGGTTCCAGGCTTTGTGTCTGTGGCAGGTGGGTGTTGTGCTTATGGCATTTACCTGCCACTGCCATGAGTTCTATATGTTCCCTTTTATTGTAGCCTGGCCTGTGAGACTCCTGTTCCTCCGTGTCTAGGAGGAACAGGTTGTCTTACCCTGCTCCTAGCTTTAGGGATCTGCGGAGGGTTACAAGGAATCCGAGGTTCCGGAGCATGAGCCCTCCTACCTTCAAGGTCGGCTCATGCAGCTAGGAGTCAGGGTCAGATTAGGGATGCGTTAGGAGGTGACCTGCTCCCTAATTCTGTGCTCCTGGCCAAGCAGCGACCACCATCTTCCGTCATCGCACGGCTGAGGTTTTTCCCCATCCTCAGCCGTGACATTAGCTATACCCACTTGGGTTATCCATAGGTGGATGTTGCTGTGTACCTCAGCCATATCTTTATGTATATGGAGTTCTAAGCTGTCACTACACATTAATTTTCTTCTGTGATATTTGACCATTGATGTGGTGACTCTTTATGCATTTGCACTTTAACTTCTTTTTGGCTGTTGTATGTTCCCATATATTTATTGGAACTATTACACATCCATATGTTGCGGTGTAGTCTGTAACCATTTATTGATGTGGTGTTTCATCATTTGCACTTGCACCTTAATATTTTTAGTTTTTTTTTTGCCCCCATACACTAAGTAATCATGGTTACAGAAGTACACACAGAATTTAGGCAGGCATTGTACTCTCCTTTTCTGCC
Organism: Bufo bufo; assembly: GCF_905171765.1. Classification (NCBI taxonomy): domain Eukaryota; kingdom Metazoa; phylum Chordata; class Amphibia; order Anura; family Bufonidae; genus Bufo; species Bufo bufo. Next base: position 385,907,776 of record NC_053389.1, read on the forward strand.
TCCGTTCTTGTACTCCATCCCTCCCCTTCATGTTTCACCTGTGCTGATATGCCTCCTCAGATGTAGCCATTTTTTATCTGTTGTCTCACGTTCTCGTCTATATATGTTATTTATTCAATAAAGGATTTATTTTTGATGATATACCCGTTTAATCTCAGTTTATTCTCGATGTTTGGGTCAACTCAGATGTAGTTAAGGAATAAAGAACAGCTTATATCCAGGCTCAGCCCTGAACCTGGAGAACCCCCTTTAAGTAGCAATATGCATGGCACTACACATGTTCCAGTTTCCTGGACCATGTGTTTTGTTACTTAGTGGAGACCACTGGTAGATGCGTGTGGTCATCTGCACAAGTTAAATTGAAGTGGACAGCCCCTTTAATCCATGTATAATTAAAAAAAATTGCAGGCCTGTGAATGAATACATTCTTTAGATCTAGAAGCTGAAAGCTGGGGTGTTTCCTTAACATATGCACATCAGAAAACTTTTATAGACTTGTCACAATATGCAAATTTTGTAGATGTTGGAAGAAATCTTGGGGGCAGCATGTATGTGACATTGTACATGGACAACAATGTTTGAATGCAACAACACCAAGAGGAATGTGCTACAAAGTGTTGAATAAAGCTCATGTTTTCATGATTTGTGTACTAGATTTTTGCTGTACTAATAGCCTGCTACAAATGTGGAAAACAATTATTGTATGGTAAAGAGTCCCTCAAAGGTGACCTCATACATAGAAGCCATGGATATGGGGCTGCTTTCTAGTTCTAATCACATTTTATTCATTACATCATTTAAATATATTATTTAGGCATCCTTCCACAAGTCCATGCCATGAAGCAACGCTCCATCTAAGGCTACTTTCACACTTGCGTTCGGAGTGGATCCGTCTGGTGTCTGCACAGACGGATCCGCTCCTATAATGCAAACGATGGGATCCGTTCATAACGGATCCGTCTGCATTATCTTTCAGAAAAAATTCTAAGTCTGAAAGTTAGTCAGACGGATCCGTCCAGACTTTGCATTGAAAGTCAATGGGGGACGGATCCGTTTGAAATTGCACCATATTGTGTCAACTTCAAACGGATCCGTCCCCATTGACTTACATTGTAAGTCTGGACGGATCCGTTTGGCTCCGCACGGCCAGGCGGACACCCGAACGCTGCAAGCTGCGTTCGGGTGTCCGCCTGCTGAGCGGAACGGAGGTCAAACGGTGCCAGACTGAGGCATTCTGAGCGGATCCGCTTCCACTCAGAATGCATTGGGGCCGTACGGATCTTCTTAGTAGCCTAAGAAGAATATATAGCTCAGTTTTCCACAAGACACAATAGTGGCAGAGGTGAAGCAAATGGATGTAACGATACACAAACATGCAGACTCATATGCCATTCAAGCTTTATTGAAAATCTCTATAGGTGTTGTAATGGCTGTAGATATATAGATGTAGAGTCACAGTCACAACGCGTTAACTAGATTTGATAACTCACCAAGTGTGACTGTTAACTCTCCATAGACTTGCATATCAGAAACAGATGCAGCAGAGTTAAGCCGGGTTCACATCTGCTTTGTGAACTCTGACACTGTAATCTGGTCACTGTGTTCGGCTGAAAGTCGGCATATATGCCGGAAAGCGGCCATTACAGTTGGATCCCATTACAGTGAATGGGGATCCGACACTGCATGGTGGTATCCGGCTATGCCGGATACGGTGAACTCCGGCAGTTTGTTCCTCCGTCAGAACAGAGTGCCGGAGTTCACTGCGCAGATGTGAGCCCAGTCTTAACAGTCACATTTCCTAACACGTTAACTAAATGTGAACTCCAAAAGTGTGACTGTTAACTCTGCTACATCTGTATTAAAGATATGGTGTCAACTACTGGGGGACTAGGAGTCATATTATTTACAGGCTTTGAAGGTTCAGATCTGTGGTTAACATCTTGATTACAGGTTCTCCATGCGAGGGCTAAATTCCAAAGTGACGATAATTTCCATCTCCTCTTTCTCCAGTTGAATAATAGATATTGCATTTGTCCACAGAACAGATCGAATGCTCTGTCTTTTAACTGGCTTGTAGACTACACATTGTAGATGGAATCATTTAATGTTTCACAGCTCCCATAGGGGTTATGGAGGCTTTGTTCAGCCCCAGCATTGTTACTGAGCAAACTGGTGACATCTTCAACAGAATCCAATAGAAGGCTTTGATCAGTAGAAAGCACTAGTGAGAAAGGTTCAAGTTGAGGGCTTGAGATTGTGTATGGATTTTCTGGAGACTTCTCTTTTCGACTTGGGAGGCATACAATGACAAATGTCAATATATTTAAAATCAGTTCTAGAAACTCGGCCACTGTACAAACTGAGACCCCAATCCAAAGGCCTACTAGCCCTCCAATACTTGAAAACAGGTCAACAAGCTGCAATAACAAATGGAATGGTACATTTTACGTATTTGCTGAATAGAAATGGAATTCATACTTCAATATTTTATTTTGGATAGTTGGGTAAATATAATTAAATACATTGCCTACTTTATTTCATATGTTATCATGTGCATCCTATGGTGCAATAAATGGCACTTATACATTTTTAATTCATCTTCAGGGCCATTTAGTAAATTCTTGATGTCCCTAACCCCCTCGCTTGGCCAGCCCATTGTCCTGTTTGGATAGAAGGCTGCAGATGAAAGAGCATGTGCAGGGGTGTAGATAAAGGCTCATGGGCCCTGGTGCAAGAGTTTAGCTTGGTTCCCCCTTCCCCCAGTGCTTTGCCTCAGTGCAGGGGAGCACCTAGCCTTTCTACTGCCTGAGGAAAAATTGAAATGGCACCATGATGCCAAATTCTCAACCTAACCCCTTCCTTCCAGCCCTACTGTTAAAAAAAAAACATACTTAGAAAACATTACATACAGCGCTACAAAACATACAGGATAATACAGCACCATACCTCTTACATCCATTGATATCACTGGTAATGAAGGCATTCTCTTTCCTCATCTTCTCCATTCTGACCAGACCACCATGATGATTTCTTTCAGTCATTTCTTGTCTCTGCAGAGTTTGACAAACAAACATCTTAAGTTCCTACTTTTCCATCATCCTCCCCCTTCTCAACACCCCTTCCTGCCACCCCAATACTGTGTCTGCTGTGCTCACCAATACTATACTGCACAAACAGTCCCCTGGAAAATACTAGTACCACACAGATGGTGCCCCTTCAATAATTATTGGTACACAGTGCCCTAAAAATTAACTGTGCCCAGGAAATAGTGTCCCTAACATTAGTAGTGTAAACATAATGTCCCTCAAAAACAATTGTGCTAAGCTGATACTGTGCCAGGGTTCCCCTCCACAGTTATACTGCTCCCAAAAGTCCCACCAATAGAAATAATTATCTGCCAGACTGCACTTAGTATTAACAGTGCCCCCAATAGTAATAATGTCCCCCACTGTGCCCAAGAAGTAATAAAGCCCCCATAGTGCCCTTTTAAATAAAACATGTTGCCCATAGCCCCCCAGGAGTAATAATTCTTCTTATGCCTCATTCACACGTCAGTGTTCGATCAGTGAATTCTATGGAGTGATTTTGAGCAAAAACCAGGTGCGGCTCTAAACACAGAACAGGTTTAGGTCTTTCCCTTATACCTGATGTCTGTGGAGGCTCCACTCCTAGTTTTGGCTCACAATCACTGATGGAAATAACTGACCGAACACTGACTTGTGCATGAGCTCTTATAATGTGTGCCAGTAGAAAAAAAAAATGCCCCCTAATGTGTGCCAGCATAAAATGCCTCTATTTAGTGCCCCCAGTAGATTTCCCCTTAGTGACCACCCTATGGTGGCCCAACAGCATGGTGCCAAATAAAAAACAATAAACTTAAATATTTACCTCCATGCGGCTGTGAGCGATGCAAGGCCGGCTTCTCCCGGCCTGTTTCCTGAGCTGTATGCTGCCTTGTTCAGGCGGCACGATGATGATTACGTCATTGGGCCACCTGTGTCGGGCTCTGATAAGCTATAAGCACTAGGCCTGAAGCCTATGAGAGGGAAAGGTGGGACAGGAACACATCGTTCCCTTGCCAAGCAGAAGCACCTAACTGCATTGCTGTCCTGAGGACAGCGATACATAATTGGTGGTGGACCACTGGCAAGGGGGGCCCAGTCTCATTTGACACTGCTGAGACCCCTATAGCTACGCCCCTGGGCATGTTTTCAGACATATCATCCTACCTTTAATTGAAACACAGTGTGGCTGCCATCTGTGCATGCATCGGTCTGGATGCTGAGAGCCAATTGTACTGGATTTCAATGGAGGAGACATGCTGAGTGCTGACATGTATGGGAGCAGAGTCAGAAAGGGACAGGAGGCTGGCTTACAGGGAGTATGGCTTAAATAATCTATAAAATGGCCCTGAACATTAAACAAAATATATCAGCAAATGCCATACAATGCACATTGGGATTCACACATTAACACTTTAACAGAGAGCCCTTTTAAATAGATAATTGATGAGCAACCATGGCTTGGCCTATTAGTGCGAGATAAAATATCTGTAAATATCTGAAAGCAATGTGATTGGTAGATGTAGGTGTTTGATTAGGATCAATTAACATTTTTCATCTAGCAGAATCAATCTATAAATTCATCTGTCAGGACAGATTAGTGGTGCTATGGGACAGTGTCAGGAATCCAATACTGTTGTACTGAATCCTGGAAACTTAACAGTCCTGGATGTTCTTTTAGGTTCTTAGGCCTTAGCATACTTGTGGGCGAAAAAGTAGTATGAGTATATTGAACCTTACCTGCATGGATGGAACTTCTTCAATTTTTTCATAATTCAGCTGCTGGTAATAGACCACAAGCTTCAGTACATTGTCTCTAAAAAAAAAAAAAAAAAAAAGGAAAAACAATTAAGGAATCCCTTGCTGTAACTTTGGTGATTTTTTGTAGAAGTAGACATTAGTTTCTGAATGATGAATTTGTTCAATGCTATAGTATCATATCAGTGGGAGGTTTATCAATTACTGTACATCATTTGATGTTGCCTGAACTGGAATTTGTCATAAAACAACTGTCTTTTTATGGTCCTTTTGCATAGGGCAATTTTATCTTTAGATAAGTGCTGAATGATGATATATGAAGTCAATTATTACTATGATCATTTACCCTTCATCAGTTTGCACATTGTCAGTATGCATATTACATAGGGTGATGTGCTGCAAGCAAATATATTTTTTTTTGGTGCTGCGTGAAAGATGCTGTCACCTGACAAATGGGCATATTTACATGGGGGCAATAATCAGCGCCCTTGAGCAAATGCTCTAACCCTTGACTGATTCAGCAGCTTGGCCACTTTGAATTAATTCAAAGCTAGCAAATAATACTGTACATGATCATCTTCCAGAGCAAGAGCTGATCTTTGGCCATTCTGGTGAGTAAACTGAATCCTTATACAGTGCATCATTTTTAGACTGGTGCTGTTTTGTCTGTACATGGACACACTGTAAAGACTTTTTAACCATGTTGCAATAAAAGTTTTTTTTTTTTTTACTTTAATCACTTTAGAACTGGATCAATTTACCAATAAGTGATTTATGGCAGAGTGGCCAGAAAGAAACCTCTCATCAGGACACATGAAAGTTGCAAAAAAGCACCTAAAGGACACTCAGACTGTGAGAAACAAGATTCTCTGGTCTGATGAAACCAAGACCGAACTTTTTGGCCTTAATTTTAAGTGTCTAAGTATGTTTGGAGGAAAACAGGCACTTCCTACCACCATCCCTACAGTGAAGCATGGTGGTGGTGGCATCTGTGGGGGTATTTTTTAGCTGCTGGGACAAAAAAAAACTAGGATTGAGGGAAAGCTGATTGAAGCAAAGTACAGAGATTTTCTTAATCAACACCTGATCAAGAGTGTTCTGGACCTCAGACTGGGCTGAAGGTTCATCTTCCAACAAGACATTGGCCCTAACCACACAGCCAAGGAGTGGCTTAGGGACAACTCTGTGAATGTTATTGAGTGGCCCAGCCAGAGCTCTGACTTGAACCCAATCGAACATCTCTGGAGAGACCTTAAAATGGCTGTCCACCGATGGTCCTCATCCAACCTGACAAATTTTGAGATGATCGTCAAAGAAGAATGTCAGATAATCCCCAAATCCATATGTTCAAACCTTGTGGCATCATACCCAAGATGACCCAAGATCACTGCCAAAGGTGCTTCTACTAAGAAGTGAGTAAAGAGCCTGAATACTTATGTCAGTGCAAGATTTTAGTTTTTCATTTTCAATAAATGAGAAAAGATTTCTCACATTTTGTTTTCACTTTGTCATTATGGGGTATTTATTGCAGAATGATGGGGGAAAAGTTCAACTATTTTTTCTTAACATAACAAAATGTGAAAAAAGTGAAAGGTTCTGAAGACTTCCAAATGTACCATATTATCCATAAAGGCATACTGTATGAACTGGGCATGTTCTAGGGGCATGTTGTAATTAGTGATAAAAAAAAGAGAATCCTCGGGCAAGAATGGAAATTCAGACTTGATGGCCTATGTTACTCTTTTTTTAACTTTGGGACCATCATGAGGATAACCAACAGAAGAAAATAATATTATAGAGGAACAGATATAACTTTGCATCTACTACTATTTGTAATAACATTGTGTGAAACTGAAGTTTAGTTATTTGCACTTTAACATTAGATCCAGTGACTACTATATAACTTTACACCACAAATTTTTGTTCTCTGTCCCCTCAACAGACCATTTTTCAACGTGTATAACCCAGCTTGTGAAAAAGGGGTTTTGATGTTGAATATATTTATATTTCGCTGTCGAATAAAAATTTTCACAAGACTTTTGATATATTATAGAGACATATCAAAAGTTTAGATCAGTGGGTGTCTGAGCACTGAGACCCCCACCGATCTCTAGAACGAGTGGAGATAATTGTGGGCATATTGCACTATCTCTCCTTCCTGCAGAGGACAGAATTGAGACAAGACCATTGACCAGGGATGACCAACCTGCGGCCCTCCAGCTGTTGTAAAACTACAACTTCCGGCATGCCCTGGTGTAGGCTGATGTTGAAAGGACTCCCAGCGAGCGTTCGTATGCTTCAATCAAATGCTCTTTGTTTTATCCATACATCAAAACATATAACACTGGACGTGTTTTTGCCCGTCAAGCCTTCATTAGCTCACATCAATGTATGATTCAGAAGCTTAAATCACAATTTGCACATTACGTGTGGTGACGTCAGACGCCCAAAAAAAGGGGCGGTATCAACTAACCAAGACAATAACACCACGCTACATACTTCAAAACATATAAACAAAATTACATAAACACATAGCAAACTACAGGGTGGGCCATTTATATGGATACACCTTAATAAAATGGGAATGGTTGGTGATATTAACTTCCTTTTTGTGGCACATTAGTATATGTGAGGGGAGAAACTTTTCAAGATGGGTGGTGACCATGGCGGACATTTTGAAGTCGGCCATTTTGAATCCAACTTTTGTTTTTTCAATAGGAAGAGGGTCATGTGACATATCAAACTTGTTGGGAATTTCACAAGAAAAACAATGGTGTGCTTGGTTTTAACGTAACTTTATTCTTTCATGAGTTATTTACAAGTTTCTGACCACTTATAAAATGTGTTCAATGTGCTGCCCATTGTGTTGGATTGTCAATGGAACCCTCTTCTCCCACTCTTAACACACTGATAGCAACATCGCAGGAGAAATGCTAGCACAGGCTTCCAGTATCCGTAGTTTCAGGTGCTGCACATCTCGTATCTTCACAGCATAGACAATTGCCTTCAGATGACCCCAAAGATAAAAGTCTAAAGGGGTCAGATCGGGAGACCTTGGGGGCCATTCAACTGGCCCACGACGACCAATCCACTTTCCAGGAAACTGTTCATCTAGGAATGCTCGGACCTGACACCCATAATGTGGTGGTGCACCATCTTGCTGGAAAAACTTCAGCTTCAGTGCATAAAGAGGGAAACACATCATCATGTAGCAATTTCGCATATCCAGTGGCCTTGAGGTTTCCATTGATGAAGAATGGCCCCACTATCTTTGTACCCCATATACCACACCATACCATCAATTGTTTTTGTTCCAACAGTCTTGGAGGGATCTATCCAATGTGGGTTAGTGTCAGACCAATAGCGTGGTTTTGTTTGTTAACTTCACCATTCACATAAAAGTTGGTCTCATCACTGAACAAAATCTTCTGCGTAAACTGAGGGTCCTGTTCCAATTTTTGTTTTGCCCATTCTGCAAATTCAGTGCACCGATCTGGGTCATCCTTGTTGAGATGCTGCAGTAGCTGGAGTTTGTAAGGGTGCCATTTGTGAGTAGCTAATATCCGCCGAAGGGATGTTCGACTAATGCCACTCTCCAGTGACATGCGGCAAGTGCTACGCTGTGGGCTCTTGCTGAATGAAGCTAGGACAGCCACTGATGTTTCTTCATTAGAGACAGATTTCATGCGTCCACATTTTGGCAAATCCAACACTGAACCAGTTTCACGAAACTTAGCAAGCAGTTTGCTAACTGTAGCATGGGAGATGGGTGGTCTCGTAGGGTGTCTTGCATTGAAATCTGCTGCAATTACCCGGTTACTGCGTTCACCAGACATCAACACAATTTCTATCCGCTCCTCACGTGTTAACCTTGGCGACATGTCAATGGCTGTAAACAAAGAGAAACTTGTGTGAAATTCCCAATAAGTTTGATGTGTCACATGACCTTCTTCCTATTGAAAAAACAAAAGTTGGATTCAAAATGGCCGACTTCAAAATGCCCGCCATGGTCACCACCCATCTTGAAAAGTTTCCCCCCTCACATATACTAATGTGCCACAAACAGGAAGTTAATATCACCAACCATTCCTATTTTATTAAGGTGTATCCATATAAATGGCCCACCCTGTAGTATCCCTCTTATTGCAGCGAGTCATCTTTGATTTGCTGTCTGGAAAAGAAAATAAATAAATAATTATCATAAATTCTCACTGTGGTGCAATAATCCGATTAATTAGAAATGCATAACCTCATATTCCCTGTTCATTCCCTTCGACTGGAGTGTACCTAAGGTATGTATCCAATATGCTTCTCTACCACAAGAGATGGCTTTGCGGTTCACCCAGCAGTCGGTTTGCGGCGAACTTTGCTTGTTCGCAATTCGCCGAACATGCGAACATATGGCGACATTCACGCCCGTCATATTCTTTTACATTGTGAAGAACTTTGATCCATGACACATCCATCAGGTGGTACAGGACAGCCAATTGAAAAGTTTCAGCACATGGACATACCCCATACCTTATAAATAGACCTGATCTGGCCTCCATTTTACATTCAGTCTTTTGTCAGTGTAGGGAGAGGTTGCTGTGTGGAGCAGGGACAGACTGTTAGGGACACCAAACGCAAGCTAATAGGGCCACAAAAGTCCTTTAAAGGACTGGTATAGGTGTACTATTGATAGGTGTGCAGTACGGAGGGGTGTAATACACTTATAATATACTTTCTAATATAGAAAGCATATTATACTGGCTATGTATAGTGCAGCATTGTGACTTGTGAGCGGTTCTGCAGCGATACTACAACTACAAAGAGTGACAAAGCAATTACAAAAAATTATTATAACTGGTGTGATATACCAGTGGCCCCCTAAAACGACAGATTGAAGCGGGGTGTTATATACCAATATACTTTCATAATAGTGTATTTGGGTACTGCAGAATTTTTTGGCTGTTTTGCTGCGTTCCCTCTGCTACACACAGTGACAAACGGTATTGGAAAAAATAATTATAACTGTTGTGCGCATGCGAAAATTATATTGCCGATATTTCGCATTGAAAAAAAAGATGAATGGCGATCGCAAATTCGAATAATACATCTGGTATGTCACTGTCCATGTTGTGGGACTATTTGTGCACTTCTAGTAATTATTTATTGGCTGCAAATATGAGCTGAAGGTTTTTCAGGTTCGCCTGCCATTAAAATGAATGGGACCCGCCGCGAACTTGCGGTTCGCGAACCGGTGATTGGTTTATTAAAAATTCGCACATGTTCTTATCAATTACTCCTAGAGATGCATAATAGTGAACAACAGTGGATATCTTTGTAACGGATCTCCGAATGGGTACCTCCGTTGATGGATGCTCCTAGTGCTTCCTGAGGGCTCCAAGCACTCCACTTGACACCGTAAGCACTGCCGACCCCACGAACTGCCGCAGCTTGGTTGGGATCTCACCGTCTTCTACAAACCCTGGACCTACAACAAGGTTTCCAGGTTCCAGTGGTTGAACCTCTCTTCCTTTAGAGAGCAATTCAGGAACAAGCTCTTAAAAGAGCTCAGGGGTTATAGCCAGGGGAGTAAACAGCATATAGCATTCCCCAGTGTAGATGCAGCCTTTTCCCCACACACATGAGACAAGGCTCTATGTTGAGGGTAAAACAGGAACTCTTTAATGGGGCTACATGTCAGCCTTTTATACAGGTCTTCCAGCAAGAGACACTCCCCTGGGGACCTTGTGGAAGACTGAGACAGTTTTTACATCAGCCAATCACATGCATTTACAGTATGGAAACACTCCCACTAATTGTACACAAATGCCCCCTCTGCCTGTGATACGATTAACAAACACAATGGGCTCTGCCTGTGATACAATTAACAAACACAATGGACTCTGCATATGATACAATTAACAAACACAATGGGTTCTGCCTATGATACAATTAACAAACACAATGGGCTCTGCCTGTGATACAATTACCAAACACAATGGGCTAACTTAATTACTCACAGGCAGAAAACACACATTTTTACCCAAAACACAGAAAACACCCCAAAGCCCCACATATCCCCATAAATTATACATCCCTGGATAGCTCTTATCTGGGTGAACAACATATCCAGAAATCACCCAGATCCGAGCAGTGGATCCCGAATCCATGGAAGTCACATTTTACCGACTGCAAGCATGGCTTTCCTGCTCAAAACAGTTCAACAGATTTAGGCTGTGCGTCTGGTCTACTTTTTCCTTCAAAGTTTTAGTATATGGGCCATAATCCTGAGGCAAAAGGCTTGCAAACACGCCCCTCCAAAACCCAGTGGCGAGGTTATTTCCGCCACAATCTTATTCTTGATCTTAAATATTGGATCATGATCCAGAACCTTGTAAGTCTCAACATCAGTCGATTGGTGCATTACCTCGTTCACATATTTATTTCTGTCCATTATGACAAGTGATACCCCTTATCAGCTGGTTTTACAGTTAAAGTTTTATCCTCAATGAGGGACTGAATCGCTTGTTTCTCCTGCAAAGTTACATTATGGGTCATATGCAATGCACCTCTTTTTATAGAGTACATTAAAGCCTGTGTCTCCTTTGTAACCAAATTAACAGAATGTGTCTCATTCGGATGCAAGTTCTTCGGTGTAATATATTTACTTTTAAGTCTAAGACCCAAATCTGATAAGGTAAATGTATTCCCCTCTATGTCCTAATTTACACTTGTCCTTTCACAGGGGGCAGATCGCTGCTCAGAAACAGAAAAATTTGCTTTTAATCTTATTCTTCTGAAAAACTGTTGAAGTTCGACATCCATCCGAAAACTTTCAAAATGTGACATAGGACTAAATGATAATCCCTTCTCCAATGCCATTATTGGGCCGGATTTATGATTTTAGATGACAAGTTTATTACTAACGAGGAAGGCATACCTGTGAGCTGGTCTGTACTGGCTGAGACGCTCCGATTGTGGATTGGCCGCCGATGTTTGCAGCCCGGCCTGCGCTTCCTCTTGGCGGCCGTCGAACGTTTCCCCTCCGGAAAAAAGGATGTGAGTCTTCTGAGTTTGTTGATTCACTGCCAGAGCTGGTTGAGTGATAATTCCTACGGGATGATCTTTTTATTCTGGATCCCAAACGGGCAGGGAACTCTTGCCACATAAACTTTATTCAGTAAATAGTCCTCGTTGTCACGTAGGCACTTAGATCTTTTCTTTTCTTCCACCTCCTTCTTGTAATTATAGATATAAGTTTCCACTGTGTCCTTTACGCTACATGCACACGACCGTATGTTTTGCGGTCCACAAATTGCAGATCCGCAAAAAAAAAAACGGATAACATCCGTATGCCATATGTTTTTTTTTGCTGATCCGTTGTAACAATGCCTATAAGAATAGGACATGTTCTATATTTGTTGCGGGGCTACGGAACGGACATACTGATGCGGACAGTACACTGTGTGCTGTCCGCATTTTTTGCGGACCCATTGAAATGAATGGGTCCGCATCCTATCCGCAAAAAAAACTGAACGAACATGGAAACAAACAACGTTCGTGTGCATGTAGCCAAAGTTTTGTGAATTCAAGGAATCCTGCAGCTGCCGTTCTGTGATGTCCAGCTGCTCCTTGATTTCCGTAATTGCTTTCTGCAAGCGACTGTGTTTCTCCATAAAACATTTTCTTACTCTGCCCCTCACAGATGATTATATTAATACATTTTATTAAGTAAAAACACTTCTAGGGAGCAGTCTATAAATCTATCAGTGGATAAGTTTGGTTGTATTCTTCAACCTTGTGTACAGTAGTGGCTATTACATATTTTTATGTTATATTGGAAAAGATATAAGAGTAATACAATCTGGAGAGACTCACATATTAGGACAACACATCACAGTCTGGCTTTGTTTCTAATGTGATGAAATAGCATTGAGAATGAAACAATAAACTCAGAATAAATGTCTTATTTGTGTTTTGTATAACCATAGGAGCAACTAGATACTGCAATGGGCAGCTGTAAGCTAAAGATGCAGCAATGGGAATCACCAACTATAGTTGTGGTGCACCAAATCCTAGCTCCCAGTCTACACAGCTTATATAGTTAATCTTATATAGTTTACATGGAAAATAACATAACTACTGAATGCTACACAATCAACAGAATACTTTTCCCCTTCCCCCTATAATGTTATCACTTTTATAAGCAGTCAGGCATATTCAAAGAGACTGTACGAAGAGGGTGTGTTGCTCTGTTAGCACTTAGGCCTCTTCCTAGGCCATGTGACATCACGTTCATCTGTCACATAGCCTAGGCACAGCTCAAGTGAATCGGGCTAAGTGGAGATACCAAGCACAGCTGCTATCAAATGGACAGAGCTATGCTTGGTAAGATGTGAGGAGGCTGCGATGCTCACCAGAATTGGACCAATCTCATATTGATGACCTATCCTGCAGATAGGTCATTAATATGTAAATCCCAGAGAACCCCTTTAAGTACAAGGTGTTCATAAAAGGAACAGAATACCGGAGAAAGGATGTTTTTTGGCTTACCTTATAGTTTGTTTGTCTTGATACCCTCTTTTACTCTTTAGACGCTTTGAGAACATGTCCTAAAAAATATAAATTTACATATACATATATAGAGAATGGTTAAGCAAGCAAATTTATATATATACTCGCACTGTTTTAGACAGATTTTCCTCCAAGGTACCTTCCCTTGTGGGTGCTCAATAAACTAATGTTATCAATGGACCTAGCATTCTACAATGTGAATACTGGCAAGAAAATAAATAGACATTATGACTGCAATTACATTTTGTAGTCTATCTACTAAAACAACCAATAGGGTTCCATTGTGTATGGCTAAGAGGCCAGCTAGAGGAGGAGGCAGTTGTGTACAGAAAAGTGCAACGTTTCGGCTACATAGTAGCCTTTATCAAGCATAATATCAAACACTGGTTCAAAACATATGTAGTGCAGATAATACCACCCCTAATCAAAGGGGACCAATAAAAATGAAATTTTATATTAATGTAACACCCACTAATTCACAATGTCCAATGGGATATATCCCCTTATCAATAATGTGCCTGCCAAAATTTGTGACCTGTGCGTTACCTCGTGGTAAAAGATGGTTACCGGGATATTCACTCCATGCATTTGATAGCCTGTTCTTTCCTCACCTATGCCCATGACAATGCGTCATTAATCCTCACCCAATCACGGGTAATGGACGTCACAATACTATGTGATTATTCTCACTGCACGTAACCAGCTAGTTGACGTCACACCGAAACGTCACACTTTTTTGTACATTGCTTCATGGAAGTTCGGTGAATAAAGGACCCTCATTGGATATGCTGTCATCTTCTATTTCTTCACTTATCTACAGTATAGGTCATCAATATCTGATCTGCGGGGGTCTGACAGCCAGGACCCCTGTTAATCAGCTGTTACATGAAGAGGTGGCACTCCATGCGAGCCCAGCTTCCTCTTCATTATGTAACACCCCAGAGTTGTGTTACTCTTTTACCCCGCTACAACAGTTACATTGTCATCTAATGTAATTTCACATAACATCCTCACAAATGTGCATTATAAGCCTTGCTAAATGTATATTGTTGTCATTCTTCATGTTCACCAGCAGGTGGCAGCAATGTTTTGGCAGGGACCTAAGTCAATTTAGTGTTTCTGAACTGGAATAGTTCATTCCAGTTCAGCTCCCCCCTCTATGAGCAAAGTGGGCTGCGCCCATATCCTGCCTCATGGAGAGGGAAGGAAGTTAAGTTAGTGTGCCAGCCACCCCTGCTAGGGGAAGGCTGTGCGTGTAGGAGCTCCCAGATATAGGGATCCAAAGTCAGGATCTTGTCTCGGCTGAGACATTGATCATCATCCCCAGCCTGAGCCCTGCAGTCTCAGCTGGTAGAAGCAAGCAGATAACTCCAGAACTGCAGGAAGAAGCATACCCTGTGAAGCTAACTGTGAGTACAGACCAGAGACCCCAGGAGAAGCCATATTCCTCCTCAGCTAGTCAGTCCCAAGACAGCAGAAGATAGTCAGTGCAGAAGCCAAATTCCTGCGACATTTTAGATCTAACAAGCAGACGTCCTTTCCTGCAAGCTCCAGGCACATGATAGAGCAGAAGATATATTCCTGCCACACATTGCCAATACCTGCTGGGACCTAAGACTAATGCTGTACCTTGCTTGGATGAAAGCAACAACCAATAAAGACAAGTTTAAACATTACCAAAGGTCTGGATCTCAATTACTGCTGCAAATCCCTCTATTACTCCTACTAGCACCACACTAATTTTATTGCAAGTGAGCCAGGACCTAGGAGTCCAGCCGTACCCAGGTAGGAGACACCGTTGACACCATTACCACTACCATACAGAAACATTACACCACTCTGGCATTCCTAACCTGGTGCATGAGTTACAACATCTTAAAGGGCCCTGTGACTGTACCCTGCGCAGATGGCGTCACGTCATGCAGATGGCGTCACAAACAAACTATAGACTATTATATCCATATCCTGACCCACTGCATAATTTGGCGCCCGTGTAACTTTACCCACGGTCCGGCTCATTGCAATTACACTGCATGTCGTCTCAGAAGTGCAGTGTAATGACAAGTACTCACTCTATTCACTTGAAAGGAGCAAGTGGTTGTAATTACACTACAATACTGCTCCACAGGAGACGACATGTAGTGTTATTACCAGGAAGCAGCACGAGTTTCGGACCCGCACCGATCAGATATTGATGACCTATGCTGACAAAAGGTCATCAATATATATGGCAGGACAACACCTTTAATTAAATTTTGCTGGTCATTAAAGCCTTTTCAGGCCACACCCCTCCACTTTGATAAACAGGGACAGGCAGGTGTGATGATGTTTACACTGCCTGGCCCGGTCAATCAAAGTGGAAAGGAGTCGGCAGTTGCAGAAAGAGCAGAGCCTCATGGTGTAACGGCAACACCTCGTTGCTCCTAGAGGCTCATTTGCATATATTAAAACATCATTTTTCTCAGCAATGTGGGCATATATGAACAGGAGACCCAATGGCGTGCCCATGGGGGGGCGGTCCGCCCCGGGTGCTGGCTCTCACGGGGGTGCCAGGCCCAGAAGCAATGAGCGCTTCCATCAATAAAGGCATCGCTCGCGCCTGTGTCGGGATGCAGCAGCACAGTGAAGTGTGCGCACCTTCCTCTGCGAGCAAGCGCCTGGACATAGGTGAGTATTTATCTTTTATTTTATTTTTATTTTTTTATTTTATGTGCCAACTTTGGGGGACACAGGGGGACATGTCGGGGAAGAATATTATGGTGGGATACTGTGTGGGGGCAAATTATTATGGGAGGGATTACTATGTGGGGGCAATAATTATGGGAGGGATTACTATGTGGGGGTCAAATTACTATATGGGGCAGTGTGGGGGACACTACTGTACGGGGCAGTGTGGGGGAAATTACTGTATGGGGGAAATTACTGTGTGGGCCTGGGGACAGTGTGGGGGAAATTACTGTATGGGGGCAGTGTGGGGCAAATTACTATATGGGGGCAGTGTGGGGGAAATTACTATATGGGGGCAGTGTGGGGGAAATTACTATATGGGTCAGTGTGGGGGAAATAACTGTATGGGAACAGTGTGGGGGAAATTACTATATGGGGGCAGTGTGGGGGAAATTACCGCATGGGGCAGTGTGGGGGAAATTACTGTAAAAGGGCAGTGCGGGGCAAATTACTTTATGGGGGCAGTGTGGGGGAAATTACTATATGGGGGCAGTATGGGGGAAATTACTGTATGGGGAAGTGTGGGGCAAATTACTGTGGGGGGCAGTGTGGGGGAAATAACTGTATGGGGCAGTGTGGGGGAAATTACTGTGTGGGGGAAATTAATGTGTGGGGGAAATTACTATATGGGGCAGTGTGGGGTAAATTACTGTATGGGGCAGTGTGGGGCAAATTACTTTATGGGGGCAGTGTGGGGCAAATTACTATATGGGGCAGTGTGGGGGAAATTACTGTATGGGGAAGTGTGGGGGAAATTACTGTGTGGGGGAAATTACTGTAGGAGGGCAGTGTGGGGCAAATTACTATATGGGGCAGTGTGGGGGAAATTACTGTATGGGGGCAGGGTGGGGAGCGTTGCTATTGGGGAGGCACTGTAGGGGCAATTCTATTATTTCTGGGGACACTATACAGGGATTATTGCCTGGAGCACAATATAGGGTGTTATTATTACTGGGGGCACTCTAGGGGACATTATAGCTGCTGTAGACATTATAGGGACATTTGGGGTAATTTATCAAACTTGTGTAAAGTAGGACTGGCTTAGGCTACTTTCACACTGCCGTTTCTGGGTCCGCCTGTGAGATCCGTTCAGAATGCATCAGTTTGCCTCCGTTCAGTCTCCATTCCGCTCTGGAGGTGGACACCAAAACGCTGCTTGCAGCGTTTTGATGTCCGTCTGACGAAACTGAGCCAAACGGATCCGTCCTGACTTACAATGTAAGTCAATGGGGACGGATCCGTTTTTACTGACACAATATGGTGCCATTGAAAACGGATCCGCCTCACATTGACTTTCAATGTAAGTCAAAACAGATCTGTTTGCATTATCATGAACAAAAAACTATGCAACGGATACAAGCGTTTGCATTTTAGGTGCGGATCCGTCTGTGCAGATACCAGACGGATCCGCACCTAAACGTAGGTGTGAAAGTAGCCTAAGTTGCCCATAGCAGCCAATCAGATTCCACCTTTCATTTTTGACAGCTCTTTTGGAAATCCAGTTGTACTTTACACCAGTTTGATAAAAGACCCCAATTATGTCTATTAGCGTCACTATTTTTTCAGCAGTATAGTACCTGGGGCATTGGGGGGCACAACGGGCACAGTATTGGGGACAGCAGCAGGATGACACTGTGGGGACACCAGGATGGGGAGGTTGATTGAAAAATTTAACGTGTCTGTGTTACAAACTCTATAAAGACGAGATGCGGATGAAATAATTTGTCATGGCGGTCTAACGGAGGAGAAGAGGAAAGAGAAGGTCTTCATGACAGGAGATGTCCCTGGATGTAAGAGGTATGTGGTCAAGTGGGAAAGGGGGGCCAGAGAAAGGACCCGCCCCAGGTGCCAAACACCCTAGGCACGCCACTGATGAGACCCACACAGATGCCTTTAGCTGCCAAGCACACCCCAGATAGCAAGTAATTGTGCTGCAATTTTGAAAATGACTTGCTAAGCTATTGCAAACTTGCAGCAAGTCTGCTTTGCGAGTCTCCAGATTAACTTGCTTTTGCAAACTTGCTGCAAGTTCTCGTTAAGTTATTATGCTTTTGCTAGAGACTTGCCAAGCAAATTTGCTGCAAGTAGAAAAAGTATCAACTAGAATTTGTGCTGCAAGTGCTCTGCAAGTGTACGACTTGCCAGAGAATGTGTGCAGCAAGTTAACAAGACTTACAATTTAACCCTGCCACAAGTTTGTGGCAAGTTATCCTTGCTATCTGGGAGTCATATAACAAGTCAGCCAGTTTCATAGGCACAAGTCTGCTGACTCATGCCCTTTAAAGAGGACACAGCACTCACACAAGTGCCATGTTCCCATTAAATAGATGATCGGTTGGGGTGCTGGGAGTCGGACCCCTGCTGATTTGATATTAATCACCTATCCTAAGGATACTATAAGTCATCAATATAATGCAACCCCTTTAAGCACCCATGTAAAAGTATATTTTAACGAATATAATTATTTACTGAAACACATCCGCTCCCTTAATTATTATGTACTGTATTGTGCCTGTAACTGCATCCTATTCTCTTGTATTCTCTCACTAGTATAGAACTGGTATAAGACCAGGCATGGGATTCATCCAGTTTCCTCCGGTTCTCCACATCCATTTGTTAAAATTTCCACTGTATCGGAGAACCGCGTTATCGGCTGAGTCCCGATCCGATGCTCTGGTGGTGGCAGGGCAGCTGGAGATGTTCACTTCCATTGCTTTGCGCGCCAATGATAGTTTAGCTCTTTAGTTGGGTGGTATGTGTGTGTAGTGTATATATGGTGTATTTTTGTATGTGTTGCATATATATGATTGCATGTATATGTAAACATGTGTCGTGACGCTGCGTGTCCGCCGTTGAGTAGGGAACCTGTGGTTAAAAATTTTAATCCCACCCCCGGGATGTCATTATATGCGAATATTACTGGTTATGTTGGTGCTTCCTTAATAATAGTGTATACTTGTCCCTGACTAAACAAAGCTATACCACTACTTGGCCTTGTGATTAGGTGTTTCTATGTTCCACTATTGTTTTCTTTTTGTTCATAGTGTGGTATACATATTTGCCAAAGCATGCATTGCATGCCTCTATTTTTGAGTATGGTTGGGGATAATGTATGTGGACTGGTGGGGGGTTTGTGTGCCTGGGCTGTTTTTTAGTCCCAGTCCAGCACCTGCATGAAAAGTTAATGACTAATTTTGGTCTCTACTGTTTCCTCCTGTGTCTTTACCTCCTTTTCTCAAAGTTCTCAATAGTCTACTTTTACTTGTCTACATCCCTTTTCATTGTTTCCGCAGTGATCACTGACTGCTCCCTTAGTTCCTGGGTCTCACAGCAGCTTCTCTGTCTGCTACCCTGGCCCTAATTTATTTATGAATGATCCTAATAACTGTTTCTACATCTTTATTATTGTCAGATTAGTACTGTATATTGTTGATCACATTACCATTTATCTAAAGTCCTTGAGGGAAACTTACCAAGTACGTATTGCTGGGCCATTGGGATGATGACAGAGTAAGTTCAAAAATCTCCTCACTATTAACAGAAATGCAAGTTACCTTTGTGACTGTGATAAATCTACAACACAAATTATGTAACTAGTCGACATAAAAATAATGCATTTTATATGTTTTATAAGGAATTACCAGTTTTATGTTCTAGAAATGTTTTTGACGTACATGTTCCATACATGTTATACATTAGATAAACTGGAAAGTCCTGAGATTACTATGAATAATATGATGGATCTGTTTTGTTGTGATGATACTTACTCACACTGAAGAGGACAGTGACATTTGAGTTGGTCGTGGGATAGTTTATATTCATACATCTCCACACAACGATCTGGTGAGAGAATATACCATCTCAGGTTACTGGATTGTTTTTGCCATAAGTTATTGTACATAACCTAGAGAATATATACTTACTCACTGAGGACTCGCTGATATTACACAGAGGTACATCCAATTCAAGGGGTGCTGGGAACTCCCACATTCTACAGCCACAATTCTTGATCATCTTAGTCTGAGCACAGCTCTTTTTACAAGCCTGGGGACAAGTGCAAACGCACACAACTGTATGACACATTATATACACAACTATCTACAAATGCGCTTTTAGCTGATTTATGGCTTCCTTCTTCTCTAACTCAGCAGCATCTTCAGTTACAAATGTTTTGCAGTTACACAGCATTATATCTCTATGCATACATATGTACAAGCAACCATAAAGAAAAATGTGAAGCATAAAAACATATAGTTGTATTTTATTGTCTATTCCAAATAAAGATGATGCAAGATACCCTGCAACTGTGCAATGCAATATTTTTCATCAAACTGGTCAAATAGCTGCTTTTAAGATACTGTATGTTGTGCACTGCATTAGTAGGGAGCTTCCCACAAAAAAGTATTCCTATGCAATGCATAGGACATTTCAAATTAAGTATTATTGCAATATACATGCAATACAAATACTTATATATATATATATATATATATATATATACAGTACAGACCAAAAGTTTGGACACACCTTCTCATTCAAAGAGTTTTCTTTATTTTCATGACTGAAAATTGCAGATACACACTGAAGGCATCAAAACTATGAATTAACACATGCGGAATTATATTCATAACAATCAAGTATGAAACAACTGAAAATATGTCATATTCTAGGTTCTTCAAAGTAGCCACCTTTTGCTTTGATTACTGCTTTGCACACTCTTGGCATTCTCTTGATGAGCTTCAAGAGGTAGTCCCCTGAAATGGTTTTCACTTCACAGGTGTGCCCTGTCAGGTTTAATAAGTGGGATTTCTTGCCTTATAAATGGGGTTGGGACCATCAGTTGCGTTGAGGAGAAGTCAGGTGGATACACAGCTGATAGTCCTACTGAATAGACTGTTAGAATTTGTATTATGGCAAGAAAAAAGCAGTAGTAAAAGTAAAAAAAAAACGAGTGGCCATCATTACTTTAAGAAATGAAGGTCAGTCAGTCAGCAGAAAAATTGGGAAAACTTTGAAAGTAAGGGCTATTTGACCATGAAGGAGAGTGATGGGGTGCTGCGCCAGATGACCTGGCCTCCACAGTCACCGGACCTGAACCCAATCGAAATGGTTTGGGGTGAGCTGGACCGCAGAGCGAAGGCAAAAGGGCCAACAAGTGCTAAGCATCTCTGGGAACTCCTTCAAGACTGTTGGAAGACCATTTCAGGGGTTTACCTCTTGAAGCTCATCAAGTGAATGCCAAGTGTGTGCAAAGCAGTAATCAAAGCAAAAGGTGGCTACTTTGAAGAACCTAGAATATGACATATTTTCAGTTGTTTCACACTTGTTTGTTATGTATATAATTCCACATGTGTTAATTCATAGTTTTGATGCCTTCATAGTCATGAAAATAAAGAAAACTCTTTGAATGAGAAGGTGTGTCCAAACTTTTGGTCTGTACTGTATATTACATTATCCTCTATGATATCACCCCCTGCAGTTTGTTCTGTGGCCAGAATTCTGGCTCCCCTTCTCCTGTACTCAGTGGTGGACCAGTACCTTCAATTGATTTGCTAGTGAAGCATGTTGATTTGCTAGTGAAGCCCAGGTACCTTTCATTCATTCATCCCTAGTTCTAAATTAATAGAAATATATAGCTATGTATCTCCTTAGACAGTGGAGAAGGAAATTGTGAAGGCATTTCATACCATAGTACTATTTATTAGCGGGGGCTGTTTGTGAGGGAATATTCTGTATGTAGAGGAGAGATAGAGGAGAACAAAACTTCAACTGTGCAAGAACTAACTGCAGTGTACTCCTGAGAGATGCAGGTGCTTGATGGTCACATTGGACGAGTTCCTGCTCAATAATGTTGAGCGTGAATATTCGAATCGCTAATTTTAATCACGAATATCGCCACTTCAAGAATTCACGAATATTTTGAATATAGTGCTATATATTCGTATTTACAAATAGTGTTGAATATTCTAAGCGCGAATTTATCGCGAATATATTACATTGCCGATTTTAGCAATCAAGTAAACAATGACTGGAGATAACGAATTTATGGCAAATATTTGGCCAAAAATTCGCAAATTCGAATATTGCCTATTGCCGCTCATCACTACTGCTCAACCATAAAAAATGTGAAGAGATCAGAGCTGCAGTGGAGTGAGTAGAGAAGCTAAAAGGCTGAAATTACACCAGAGGGCAGTATTTTTTTGCATTATTATAGTTAAAATAATAATGTGCATCATTATGTTTGGCAGTCCCATAGAGTTTGACTGGAGCGGCAGTGCATATAAGCGACCATTCAAACAAGCAACCCTCAATCTCAACATCAGTGGATATTTGACTCCCACCTATCAGAGACTCTCACCTACTTTGTGGATAGGTGACAGCATGTACTTTCGGAATAACCCTCTGAGAAGATGTCCAGATGCTCAATTTGGTTGAATACTCACCTCTCTACTATAGTCTGTACCATAAACATCGGTATAATAGTTTTTTATATTTTGGCCACTACTACAGCGACTGTTGTAAGGTTCTTCCAAACGTTTTACATGAACCTGTCATAAAGAGACATTTATTTGTATTTCTATTATTCCATATATGATGCATTTATTTAGAAATGATGCATTTACAAGGTTCTTATATTGATGCTGGCTAATGTCTGATGTCTGTTTGACCAAGGAAAAAATTGAAATGTAGAGTCGCACTCACCGGATCTTGTGGTCACCCGGAATGCAGCAGCCTGCTTGGAGCCCTAGATTCAAAAAGGCCCCTGTATACAGAGTCCAATGAATAATGACGGAGGCAGCATGTCCGGTGAAAAAAAGAATCCCTTTATTGGGAACTGCTAATATGGAACAACGTGTAAAAAAAACTTGCTACGTTTCGGCTACCCATTATTCATTGGACTCTGTTTGACCAAGGGAAATCATATCTTCAGTTATGATTTAATTGCACTTTATAAAGGCTGATTTAACTTATTATCCTAAAATCATACCAGTCCCAGTATTTGCATTTGTGTAGGGGTCTTATTTGCACTTTTAAGCAGAGTCTTAGTTTTCACATGTAAGCGAGACTTCAGCTTAGCAAGTAATTGTTTGTTTGCCTGACCATATGTCAGAGATATCTGTCATAGCTGGTCTAATAGGAAACCCTGAGAAAGGTATTTGTTCAGAGTCAAAAAAGAAAAATCTTACAAAACAGATGTCATAGCAGAAATGCAGCAGATTGTGTTGCAGAAATTGTTGTTTTGTTAGGCTACTTTCACACTAGCGTTCAGAGCGGGTCCGTCTGATGTCTGCCAAGACGGATCCGCTCATATAATGCAGACTTGGGATCCGTTCAGAACGGATCTGTCTGCATTATATTGTAGAAAAAATTCTAAGTGTGAAAGTTGTTCAGACGGATCCGTCCAGACTTTACATCGAAAGTCAATGGGGGACGCATCCGTTTGAAAATTGAGCCATATTGTGACAACTTCAAACGGATCCATCCCCATTGACTTACATTGTAAGTCTGGACGGATCCGTTTGCCTCCGCACGGCCAGGCGGACACCCGAACGCTGCAAGCAGCGTTCGAGTGTCCGCTTGCTGAGCGGAGGCTGAACGCTGCCAGACTTATGCATTCTGAGCGGATCCGCATCCACTCAGAATGCATTAGGGCTGGACGGATCCGTTCGGGGCCGCTTGTGAGACCCTTCAAACGGAACTCACAAGCGGAGCCCCGAATGCTAGTGTGAAAGTAGCCTTAGAAAGCACATGGATTTCTGCAAACACCATTCAGATGAATGGAGCTCATTTACAGTTGCAGACATTTTAATAAAATCTACAGTGTGTGAATCCAACCCAAAAGGTATTTGCCATAAATTAGTAAATTGATTCCTTAACATTTTCAAGGTCTCTGCTTGATGTTATTCAATAAGAACCATCTTCATTTACTTCAATTGGAATTGCCCAACTCCTTGAAAGACATAGCTCTGATAATATTACCTCTACCAGCATGTCCATGACAGAATTATAATTTGTGGAAGTAAACAATGATTATTTCATTTGAAGAGGCAAAGATCTTGGGTTGTCATTAAAGCTATCTACATGTATAGAATTTACAATTAGTTATGAGAAATTCAGTGAATTTAAACACAATTTGAGGACTTTTTACCAAACATACCTTCACGACACCAATGTCTGACTCCTGTCCAGGGGGGACATTAACTCCTTCATCCTCAGGGAATGGCATCTTCCCTTGTCCATGCAAGACTACTCTCAGTCCAGCAGCTGTGCTCAAGCTCCTGATATACTCATGCTGCTCAATAAAAAGCTCCATTGTCAGACCTGTTGGTAAAAGATAAGCAGTCACTTCATATGACTATATAGAACACATATCACAAACATAAAGCCAAGTCCTCAGATAATATACCACAGAAATCTATTCACTATTCATTATGTATACATAAAGTATAATGCACTTTTTATTTAGCTTTATAACAGGTCTACCAGGAACATATTTTTTTCTCATATTTATACTGCAGATTGATATTGACTGAGCTACAGTCAATTATTTCTTCAGTTATGCAGTAGTACAAAGCCTCATTACATGGAGATTGATTCAAAAGTTCTAATAGCAGTTATAGACCTCCTATCACCTAAGCGTCTTAAAGGAGTTATCCCATGGGAAATATTCTAAAGTTTTCAAACCAGCACCTAGATCTGAATACTGTGTGTAATAATGTAATTGCATGTAATTAAAAATGAAGAATAGCCATTGAGTTATTCAATAAAATGTATCTGTATAGCGCCACCTCCTCTTTAATTTTCTTTCTTATTTCTTTGTCCTGCTCACTGAGAAGCCCGCACATGCTCAGTTCATCCTTTAACTGCCTCCTGAGCTGTGATAGAGATAGCATGGACACGCCCCCTGAGCTGCAGCAGAAAAGACACTCCCCTTGAGCTGCAGCAGAAAAGACACTCCCCTTGAGCTGCCAGCTTGATATAAATGTAGCAGAGCAATGGACGGGGAGATCTCTGGATCCATGTGAGGTACAGGGCTGGTTCTAGCTTTTACATTAGTCATGGGATAACCCCTTTAAGAAAAACAATAAGTGAGAGGAACCTTGGTCAGTCTACAAGCATCAAACCAGATGAAAGAATCTGATGCAGCATACAAGACTTTTAACTTAATATGACATCACCATAACTGAAGCCAGCCTTAGTAGCATTTAGGACCTCAACTTCCTTTCTTGCAGACTGATTTCTTGGTCCATTGAAAGTATAGCAGTTCCCGAGCTTGGGATTTAAGAAAGGAGTAAAGAAGCTGAAAAAAAGAACATATTCATTCATACATTATCCAGATGGAATTGTGTATTTTTATTGATGTGACAGTCACATAAACATATATAAATACTATATGCCATACACAGCAAGGGAGATTATAACGTGGGGGCATTCAATGCAACTACAATGGAGCCCATGGAAAGAATTGTTTCAGTTTAGACTAGGGTGAGACAGTTCCTAGGTTTATGCCACCCTTTTGGTTTACAAAGGATGCTAAAAGCAAGGTTTTTTTTTTAGCAAAAAACCTTAGGCTATTTCAGAATGGTGGTATGGGATTGCATAAGCCATAAGAGCAGCAATACTTATCAATTATGAAAATGAAAACACTTTAAAGAATTTCTTTGACAAGGTTTTCGGTGCCCTGAAATCTGCATTTTAAAAAATGGAATGGAATGAAAATAATTAGCATATACATTTTTTCCGAGGTTGCCATGCAGCAGTTTTGTTAGCCGGCTGCATGTGGGGCTAAATATACAGATAGTTCTGCTTCAGTGCAAACTGCAAAACTGCAGAAGGTCAATTCTCAGACTTAGATTTTTGCTGCAAGACTACACAGCAAATATACATTCGACTATTAACAATTATTTTTTCTGCCTATGTGCACAGATTGTAATTTTCCCTTCCTACACATGCACACACATGGTCCATCCAATGTTTTCTGGTGTTGAAAAGTTTAAAATTTTGAAGCAAGGGCCATTTTTACCAAAAATTGAGATTTTTATCCCTTTTCCAACACACTCGCTAATATTTATTTTTTTAAACTGACAGCCGTGGCCTGTAAGGGGTTCATTTAACAATATCTATGCCAGGAAACCACCACACATTATACCTGAAATCTACACCAGCTCCTTACTGCTCAGGATTTAATTTTTGTGGCACAGGCCTCCCAGGGATCTGCCAAAATTATTAAGAGATGTGTGCGCCTTTTAATAACATTTGGGCATCGTACGCCAGCTACCTTTCTGGTAGACTGGTGTCAGAAGGGCTAGTTTTAATAAATCCCCCCCTATGTATTTGTTCTCTAGATTTAAAGGCATATAATTCATATCCCACAAAGGTGTCCTCAATGTGATTCTTTGAGTAGTATTGAACTCCTATACCTTGAATAATGGTTCTCCAGCACAGAAGACTCACTAAGCTAAAGAAGGCAATATGTTATTATATTATTCTAATCATACAACTTCACAGTGCCACTGTTTGATTCTAAGTGGAGTTACCTTTTAAATGCAACATATTTGAACACAGACATACTTTAATGCCTCAAAGGGATCTGGCAGAGCATCCATTGTTAACTATTACAAATCATCTATGACCTGCTCCACAATATATCAATGTGCAGCATGAAATATGGTCTTTACGGAACATTTTTGTTTACAAGGAAGGAGAACTTCTCTTTCATGTTCTGACTCTTACTTGAATCTCCACATCTAGATACACTTCCATTCTGTACATACAGGGATAATTATCCCATGCTTTAAATCAATGTTTGAATAAAACGGTTCAGACCCGTCAACTGGAATGATACTGGGCAGTGCTACCAGGTTCAGGCACCTGCACAAATGAGCTTGTGTGCCTGTATACACAATGAATACCACAGTCCTTTCATATGCTAATTGTCAGGGGGACTGAAGTTGGACCTCTTACTGGCTAAAACAACAACAATAGGTCCTCAAGAGAAAGCCATGAATATTTGACTGTCAGAAAGCACCTTCAAGCATAATACAAATGTGTTCAATAGCTTTTTAATATCATTCAATAGCTATATTGCATGTTCTTTATCTATCTTATTAAATATAACCCTTTTAAGAGAGCTGCATGTGCAGGGTGAATAGCATTACATTGACTTCAGATTTAGTCATCCATGTACTAAAAAGATGGTTCAACCAACTCTTGCAGGCTGTAAAAGAGAGGCCTTGGGTTGGACCCCCCCCTCCCCTTTAATGTCCATATTCCCTAAAACATCCTATGGACAGATATCTTCTTGAGACAATCCCTTTAAGGTTCTACCTTGGAGCCAATGTTACAGTATGTTAAGGTATTGCATAAAGGAAAATTAACTAGTATATTCAATAACTGAAATTACTACAGCCACTCATTAACATCAAGCTATGTGGGGTTCTTACTTTTTTGCAGGCAAATAAGTTACAGTATCATTGGCAATATATAAGGAATCACAACCAAGCGCAAAATATTCTATACTTTTTGTGGCCCCAATATGGATTGTGCTAACCTTTCATTGCAGGACTCATCATGGAAGACACAGGAAATAAGCATATCTTCGAGCCGGTGTCCTAAAACCATCTGTTCCTGGTTACTTAGCTGTGACAAGGCAAAAGCAAAGTTTCTTTCCCTTGCGTTACTGGGTAAACTATGTTCCCATTCATGACCTGATGTTAATGACAACTGGTCAGTTAGAGCCTTGTATCCTGAAGAATTAAGCTGGGACATGCGAGCACGATTAAGATTGCAAAAAGTGATGGCTGGAAATGGAAGCCTGGCGCTGTTTACAAGTGTGACCTTCTCTTGCGTGGGATGTTGCAGATAGGTGGCTGTTAACTGACTGCACTGCCATAACATGCAGCCCAATACCAGAAACACAAAAGCTGCCCAACAACAGCTCCTCCATCGGTTCCGTGAATGTATGATGTTTGGCACTCCATGAGCACTAGTGTGACGAAGAGTATGGCTGCAAATTGAGCGTAAAGAACTCCTCTGATGCCACCCCATGGCTGTGTAAAGGCTCAAAGGTCAAGCAATCATCTCCTACATGCAAAAGAATATGAAGATGAACAAATTATGTCTCCTTAAGATTCTTAGTGCCTTTAGCAGTTTACAAGCCCAGTAACTGGAATGATAAAACAGATAAGTGGGTAAGCTAAGGTTATGGTTTATATAGCCCAACCTATGTTAATAGATGACAATTGCATCTCAAGAGATCATTTCCTAGTGTTAATTAGTAGACAGGTAATTAAATCTAAAGAAAGCTGCTTTCAATGAGATTTTAGAAGTCCTAGCGCAGGGATTGGAAATCTGTAAGCTTAGTGTTCTCCTTAACAATATTTATCCCTTACAGCGATACTTTAATGACTTTTCAATGGTTTCCTATGATTAATTACTTCTGCTTGTAATGTTAGTTTAGATTTTGTGTTACACCATTTTGGATACTGTATATTAATGGTGTAGTATTTCTTGGATAAATAAATTTTATTTTCCAAGATGGAATGGTCTAAATTATCCAAGCCATATTTTGCCGAACCTTCTTCAATAGAATAAATCTTGGAATAAAACAGTAGAGGGCCTCTAGTGGTCTATGAGCTACCAGTTCTTTTTGATGATCTGGCTTGTGGGTGAAGTTACAATGGAGACTGCAATTTAAAGGGAACCTGTCACATTGGACATGTTCATGTTTTGCTTTGAAGTCTAGGCAGTTGTCCTATCAGTGATTAAAAGCTATCTCTGTTTTCACAGTCATAGAGGGCAGGCTGTCAATCACTGATAAGACTGACTGCTTGACTTCAAAGCCCAGAATGACTAGGAATTTTAATGACTGATATACCTGTTTTACTGAATCTTTTCCTATAACGCTATATATCAATCTGCTCAGGTCCTCCTGCTCTATAACATACTGCCTGCAGATTACATCACATTTTCATGGTGATGGGTTCACTTTAAGTCCTTGTTCTGTACAACTTATCTGCTCCATCAATCAATTGCTCTTTTGGGTTGAAGATATCCCAATCCAACACTGATTAGAACCTTAAGCAGCATTATTTATGTCAGAATGATTTAATACCTACCGAAGTCAGAACTGTCAGAGACACCAACTCCTCATAGAGGAGGCAAGGGTACAAAGTACAAATAAACAGCAAAAAACACCAACATGAAACCATAGTCATAGAAAACAAGCACCATAATCGACATATTATATGATAAAATAAGTATTATTTACCAAATGCTATTGTAAATTAAAGGAGAACTTTTTTTTAAAGACCAGTACTTTTTGTCATTTTCATAAGTTTAAGATCTAATAACTCAAAGTAGAAAAAAAATAGCAAAATGTAGAAATATTATTTGGATAGCTTTAGCATGTACTAAAACTTGTTAAACTCTGTCTGGGTATTAAGGTATTAAAGGGGTTATCCCATCTGAGACAATGGGGGCATATCGCTAGGATATGCCCCTATTGTCTGATAGGTGCGGGTCCCAACTCTGCGACCTGCACCTACAAGGAGAATAGAGTAAAGAAACTTGAGGAGGGTGCACTGCTCATGCGCAGCTGCCCTCCATTCATTTCTATGAAGCCGCCGAAAATAGCCGAGCGCTGGCTCGGCTATTTCCGTCGGCCCCATAGAAATGAATGGGAGCGGTGGGGAGCTGCCCGGGGTCCTCCAGCCACAACTCTCCCCGACTCCATTCTCCTTGTAGGTGCGGGTCCCAGAGGTGGGACCCGCACCTATCAGACAATGGGGGCATATCCTAGTGATATTCCCCCATTGTCTAAGATGGGATAACCCCTTTAATGATACTGTAGTAAAGCATTGGTAATTTGCATTCTGGGAATTTTACAATATGCAACACTACTCAGCTTTGAAATTGCAACACCGAGAAAGAAAAGTCATTGAAGAAATCACAGGTTTGATACACATGTTAATAATATTCAAATTCAAAAATGCAAAGAAAATATTCAAAACATTTCAATTTATTCAACATCAAATAGGAGCGCCATGTGCAATAATATATACACTTATACGCCTTGCCATGCTATCAATGAGGTTATAATTGGCTGTCTGAGGAATGTTCTGCCATGCTGCATGCACTTGGCTACACAAATCATCAAAATCTGCTGCTGGCATCTCTATCTGCAATTGGCAACCAATGATGTCCCAGATATGCTTGATGAAAAACAAGTCCAGAGATGCTTCAGGCCATAGTAGCATATTTAGCCCATGCAGGCTCCTTACAGTAGCACAAGCAACATGCAGCCTGGTACTGTCCTATTGAAAAATGTCTCCTGGGACACTTTGGAAAAATAGCTGCACCACTGGTTCTATGACCAAATCAATTTAGCGCTGAGCTGAAGCTTGAAATGAAGACATGTGAGGTCACAGGGGTAGTTAATGAACCGAGGGTTGATCTTGTTACTCACAGTTTATAGAAGACCCTGGGCAAGCGTACAGCAGTGATGGAGAGGCTGGCACATGGATCCTCTGGGGCACTCTCTGTGTATAGGGACCAGGCCAGGTGGTAGGTGAGGTGCCCTGGGTGTTGCAGGTTTAATGTGATGGTGGCAAGATCCCTTTAAGTTCGTGACGCCAGTGCCGGTAATGGTGGCACACCGATTTTCTTGTAGTAATAATTGAGGAACACAAGTTGCAGTGAACCAAAACTTCCTTTTACTGAACAGTTTAACTATTTACAGTCTTTAGTCAGTTCCACATGTAAAAGGTGGTGACAGGCAGGCTTTACATCAAATGGCAGACAAAGTTCTTGCAAGATACTCAGAGGGTTAAACACTTACAGATCAGGCTGCACTTTTGCTCAGAATCCTGTCTGTCTGTCTTTCTCCAAGGCCCGTATGCCCTATTGCTGGCTTTGTCCTTGGTTAGGGAAAACTTCCTCAGGTATATGTCTCCTTGCTTTAAATATATCCTTCTGCCCTTCAGCTCTCTGTTTGGCTGGAATAAACTTGCCTCTGCACTGTACTTTTGTAGGAACTTAGTTTCTCAGGAGGCAGACTCTTCTCCTGGTGCAACTTCTGAGCTTCTTTTGCTCAGGAACCTCAGGCAGGCTAGACTGTACTCACTAACCTCCTGGAATATACTGCACTAACTCTTTCCTGTCTGGGCCTAACTATATATACTAGGGTGTGCCGTAGCTCCCTCTACAGCTTGGGAGGAGAAACTACACCCCTAGCAGGCCTGGTACACAGGAATTAACATGGCATTACAATGCAATACAAAACACCATTCTCCCACAGGAGGTGGGAGCAACATAACCCTTAGTAGTGTCTACCTTTACGTAGTGGGACACTACATACCCCGTTGCTTTGAAGTTGCCCGTCCTCAGCGCAACACAAGGGGCCCACCCAGCTGGAAACTGCAACCTGAAAGACAAAAATGCAAAGCAGGCACATACATCTACATTTGCAATGAAAATATCAGGCAGCTCCGCTGGCAAAGGAACAAGTGCGGTGAAAAGGGGCGTCTTTCTCTTCACACAGAATAATATAGGGAACAGGAGCGCTGACCTGGTACAGCGTATCAGGAATAACCAGGATAGTCCATAATAATAATGATAGAAAATGCAATTATACATTTCTGGAGGCTCAAAAGAACAAAATTAGTCCGTACCCGGCAGGGGCGTAGCTAGAAATGACTGGGCCCCATAGCAAAAAAATTTTATGGGCCCCCCCCTTTAAATAATGCAGCTGCGCCTGCCAGGCTTGAGCAGGTATATGTGTGAATATGGATTAGGGAAGATGCTGAGATCTGGCTGTACCTCACTGTGAGGTACAGCCGGATCTCAGCATCTTCCCTATTCACACATATACCTGCTGAAGCCTGGCAGGCGCAGCTGCATTATTTAATAGTGTGGTGTGGTAATGGTTAATGGCATTTTGGCGAAGAAACAGCCTCCTAGGCTACTTTCACACTTGCGGCAGTGTGATCCAGCAGGAAGTTCCGTCATCGGAACTGCCAGCCGGATCCGCTGATTTTGATGTGAGACGGATCCAAATGCATTGCAAGAACGGATCCGTCTTGTATTTATTTTCACATTTTTACCGGTCTGCGCATGCAGGACAGATCCGACACTAATACATTCCTATGGGGAAAAATGCCGGATCCGTCCTTGTGGGCCCTTGGGCAATAAAGTCTCAGTGGGCCCCCTTACATAGTGATAACTCTCCGAGTATAGATAATGTAAGTGATAACTCTCCGAGTATAGATAATGTAGTAGATATCACCTGCAGCCCTATGTAACAACACAGATAACACAGTACTGGCTATCTGAGTACAGAAAATTTTGGAGGTGAGATATTTCCCCACCGGCAATGCCTGGTGCCCGGTAGCGGTCCTACGGGAATGGGCTGACACCATCATTCAGGCCCCAGCCCAATCTCCCCTACTAGCGCTTGGCTCCGTGCCACTCAGCATTCAAGTCTTCCTAAAGCACGTCCGGATCCTCCTCTCCAAGGTAAAGGTAAACCCGCGATCCATCACAGGGCATTCCTTTAGGATAGGCGCAGCATCCGCAGCTTCAAAAAACGGCACCCCGGAGCACATCATAAAGGAACTAGGTCAGTGGCAGTCTTCATGCTATACCAGGTACATTCCCAATCCACGCTCCGAAATGTGTTGTGCTTTTCAGAAGATATTATTGTAAATCTGTAACATGAATCCTTTGTACCATCCGTGTCTCACGCGTCATTTTTGGCCCCCTTTAGGCTTACCTTACACAAGCAGTTCCGCCACACCCCACTGCAAGGTTAGGGCTCATCATCTGCTAGCCGATCCGATCACAAGTATAGGCGCGGCAGACGCCGCATTTGTGTGAGGGGAGGCGCCAGCAGAACTACAAAAGGTGGGAGCAGCGAGCTCCCGAGTGACGCGGTCTTCAGCACAGCTCACCCTCCCACCCACAGCCCTCAACTCACACATCCTCCTTTCAAGGTGGCCCCCTTTAGGCTTACCTTACACAAGCAGTTCCGCCACACCCCACTGCAAGGTTAGGGCTCATCATCTGCTAGCCGATTCGATCACAAATAACACTAGAGCTGATAATGTGGTAGTGTTACCTGCAGTCCTATGTAAAACCACAGATAACACTAGTGTAGATCGTGTGGTAGTGTTACCTACGTCCTTAATGTGCCTCCCTGTGCCTCTCCCATGGGACTCCATGCTGGCGGCGCTGCCTCCTCTTCCATCTTCTTCTTCCCCCGCACAGAACGTCTGATGCAGCTGCGTCAAGACATAGGACCACTGTGGGCATGGTGATGGTGACACACAGGGAGAGACACACACACACACACACACACACAGGGACAGGGACACACACATACATATGGACAGACACTTAGCAGGTGCTGTGACCATCTCACTATCGTATGTATATGGGGCAGGCTCACCGCCGCAGTGCGCTCCATCCATTGTCTCAGCACTGCATAGTGAGTGGAGCACTACACTGCCTGCATGGCCCGGCCTGGCTTATCATAAGCTGGGCCATGCAGGCAGCCGCCTGAGACAGCGGTGAAAACCCAGTGACAACTCAGGCTTCTTTCACATCACCGTTCAGCCTTTCCGTTCTCCTGCTCCATTTAGGACCAGGAGAACGGAAAGGACGGATTCGGCACATAACTGAGCCGAACCGTTCCTAAGGACCCCGTAGACTATAATGGGGTCTGTTAGGTGTTCGCTCAGAAGAAGATTTTTGAAGCGGAGACAAAAGTCTTGCATGCACTACTTTTGTTTCTGCTCCAAAATCATCCTCTGAGCAGAAACCTAACAGACTTTATTATAGTCTATGGCAGGGGTAGGCAACCTCCGGCACTCCAGGTGTTGTGAAACTACAACTCCCAGCATGCATACTTGCTCTTCTCTTCTCAGAACTCTCATAGAAATGAATGGAGCATGCTGGGAATTGTAGTTTCACAACAGCTGGAGTGCCGAAGGTTGCTGATCCCTGGTCTATGGGGTCCGTAGGCTCCGTTATGTTCCGAATCTGTCCTTTCCATTCTCCTGCTCCTAAACTAAGCAGGAGAACGGAATGGCTGAACGGTGATGTGAAAGAAGCCTCATATTGATCCTTTCTATACGGGCCCCCTTCTCTATCTGTACAGGGAACACTGACAACTGTTGCGGTCTGCATCTTTTGCAGCCCGATTGAAGTGAATGGGTCCGCACACATTACGCAAAATTGTGGCACGGAGGCAGACCCAGAATTACGGTCGTGTGACTGGACCCTAAAGGTGGGTCATCAGCGATACTTGGTGGTGACAGCAGCGCTGAGTGACAGTAACTACTGACAACACCTACTAAGGACACGCTCTAAAGATTTAGCATGACAAGTACTACTTCTCCATGCTAAGGCCGAATGCACATGGCCGTTTTTCA
Organism: Bufo bufo; assembly: GCF_905171765.1. Lineage (NCBI taxonomy): Eukaryota > Metazoa > Chordata > Amphibia > Anura > Bufonidae > Bufo > Bufo bufo. Next base: position 385,942,316 of record NC_053389.1, read on the forward strand.
CGGCCGTGAGCGATCCGTGGAACCGCGGCCTGGATTCCTGCTGCCGCCACAGTACAGTAATACACTGGTATGATCTATACCAGTGTATTACTGTACTGTGGCGGCAGCAGGGAGCGCACGGCGTCATAGCAACCAATGACGCCGTGCGCTCCTGCTCTCAACAGGAATCCAGGCCGTGGTTCCACGGACCACTCACGGCCGTGAAAAACGGCCGTGTGCATTCGGCCTAAATCTTACAGCGTGTCCTAATTATAAGTAAATGGGACATCATGGGAGGGGAGTGGTGCTGGCTGAGACTCACTATTTGGCTAATGAAAAAGCTCAGTCACTGTGACATGGATGAGCCTCAAGGGGTTAAAATTAAACAACTGGACAAAAGAAGGGGGGGGGGGGGGGGAAAGGACCTTAACTACCTTACTAGTTTGAAGACAGGCCAGCAGCAAGCAGGACAGGAAGCAACTCTGCAGTGATTGTAGACACACTGAGTGGTCACCCTCTGGTGATCACAGAAGAACGTGGGGCATGTCAGGAGCACGGAGGACTGCAGAAGGAGGAGGCAATGATCGGGCTACTTTCCTGGGACCCGGCCCCTCCTTCTGCAAGTCTCACTCAAGGCTGAGACTCCCGAGCTCTTTTCCCTGGCTGTGTGAGGAGGTGTAGGAGGAAATAATCTTTCCTGCCCTGTGGTGCTGGTGCCTGCCTCCGCCTCCGCCTCCGCCTCCGGGTGACATCACAACAGGTCCTCCACTCACAGTCTTTAGTATCCCCTCCGGGCTCCGCCTCCACACTAAACTCCGCCCCTCTTGTAATTGATCACATGACTGACATCCTCGCAGGTCCTTCACACTAGTCTACAGCAGACCAGCTCACAGAGTGGCCAACCCACAGGTACGCCCCCGTTACGGCCCCCTCTCCACCGCCTACCTCATCTTCTGCTTGTGCGGCAGTGCGCCCCGGGCTCCAGTCCTGACCTGACAGTGACTACTCCCCTCAGCCAGGCCCGAGCCGCGGACCGCCCAAGCCCCGCCCACTGGGCGGGCGGTCGGGCCGTCGGGCCTGTCTGCCTGTCTGTGTTAATAAAAAAATAAAAAAAATTAATGCAGTCCGGACGGGCCCCCAGTGGCGTAGGGCCCCATAGCCACTGCTATGGTTGCTATGGCGATCCCTACGCCACTGGTACCCGGGTCTTGTGGACAGTTAAACAGGGGTTTCTCGGGAGGACTTACTCTGGTCAACAATGTAGTCCTTCTTACTGGCAGAGGCTCTTCCTGCCTTGGTTCAGGGGGCCCAGAGAAATCCACAGGCTCTGGAGCCCTCTCAGGTATACCCTGGGACAGATCATCCTGGGTTTGAGGACTAACAGGAACTGGAGCCGGCACCACCAAGTTCAACCAGGGTGTGAGGAACCAATGAAGTGTCTCTTTGTCATGTATCAGGTTCTAAACAGCCTGCATAGGATCAACAGGTTAGGCTGGTGACTCTGGTTCAGGAGACTCTATCTCAATGCCCCCTGCTGTAGTCTCTTCTTCTATGCAGGGCTTTAAATGATTCCTGTGTACGATCTGGGAGCCTTTACCTTCCCTGGAAATTTTGTAAACATGGGTCTCAGCATTAGGAATATCAGTTATGATGTAGGGAGTCCTCTCCCACTTATTGTCCAGCTTCCTGGTTCGGTGGTTATTTTTCAACCACACCATGTCCCCTAGAGCTAGAGGTTCTGCATGAGCAGCCAGGTCATAGTCTCTCTGATGTTGCTCTCGGGCACTTTCCATGCACTCCTGAACAATCTCCTTAGCATTAAGGAGACATCTTTGATGCTCCACCACCCAATCAGTCTTTGGTAGTGGGTTGATGACATCAGGCACTTGTACATCCAGGGAGTGGTCGGCAGGCAGCCTCCCTTGACGGCCGAACATCAAATAGAAGGGCCTGTACCCGGTGGAACAGTGAATGGTATTGTTATATGTATACATGAGTTGTGGCAGCAGAGTAGGCCAATTACCCCTTGTCTCAGGGGGTACTGCTCTCAACATTTCAATGAGAGTTTGATTCATCTTTTCACAGAGTCCGTTACCTTGTGGATGATAGGCTGTGGTCCGGACCTTCTGGCAATTATGTAGCAGGCACATCTCATGGAACAACTGTGATTCAAACGCTGACCGCTGGTCGGTGAGGATCCTCTCTGGGCAGCCGTAGGGTAGGAGGAAATGCTTCCAGAACGCCTCCACCGCAGTCTTGGCTGTCAGGTCCTTCACAGGCACTGCTACAACAAACTTAGTGAAGTGATCAATAATGGTCATGGCATAAGTATAACCTGAGCGACTTGGCTCCAACTTCACATTGTCACGAGGGTATCAAGAGCCACGTCTGACTCCGTTATACCCGGGGTCAGGAAGTCGCAGCGGGTGGCTGCGCGCTCTATATCTAAAGATCACGTTGTCTTTTAGTGATTGTTTTCTGTGTTTGCCTTGCTATCCTTTTTGTCTCTCTCAGGGATCCGTAGCTTCTCCTCCTCAGCTGTTTCTTGTCTGCCACTCCCTACCTCCTTATATTCTCCCCTCACACTTCTAGTTGCCAGTTATAGAGCTTCCTGCCTGGACATCTATACTGACCCACTGGAGTGGTGAATCCTGCTTGTCGTTCCTGAGTGCTACCCTCCGGATCCCTGTTGGGCTTATTGTTGTCTCCTGTTGTCGCCCACCTAGGAATATATGTTGAGTCTGTGTTGTCTGTCCTCCCCCTGGTGTTTTCCCTTAGAGTTAGTGGTGCGGACTAGTGTTCCCATCGCCCTGTTCACTACCTAGGGCTCAGCTCAGGGAAAGCCAGGGCTTTAGGCACGTGATCGGCGTACGGGTGAGGAACCCGTCTAGGGACGTCAGGGCAGCCAGGTGCCAGCCGCCAGGTGAGTCAGGGGTCACCATCTTCCCTCTCACTTGGGCAGGGCCTTCCTCGTTCCCTCCCTCTGTGTCACGTATGTGATAGCCACGCCGACCGTGATACACATGATCAATGGCAACAAGTTCTAAGGGAGTTTTACTCACGATAGGATGGAGAGGCACCCTCTGGTCATGGCGTTCACTTCTCCCGACGGCACAGGCAGTACATTCCCGGCACCATTTTTCAATGTCTTCTCTCCCGATCCAATAGAACATTCTGCGAATGGTGGCCTCAGTTTTCTGCACGCCGAAGTGTCCGGACTGGTTATGATACATCTCTAACACCAGACTGGCACCTCAAGGTGGTATGAGGATCTGGTACACCCTATCGCAGTACACTGGATCCAGGCTCCTTCTTAGAAACAGGCCTTTTTGAAGGAAGAGTTGGTGGCGAAGTCTCCACAATTTCAGTAGTTCTGGGTCTGCGCTCTTCCTGCGGACTCTTTCAGGAGTTCTTCCACTAGTAAGGAAGTCAAGCAGTTCACCGAGGACTCTACTTTCTGACTGGAGCTTAATCCACCTTTCTTGTTCGAACCTGGACTCAGGATTAGTCGGTGGAGAGGGATCAGCAGCTGAGTGATTTTCAGTGTGAACATTATCTTGCTGAGCAAATTTGTTGTAAAACGCCGGCATCTCCACTTCTTCCCAGGCATCCTTTGATTCATCTGGTGCCTCTGTAGTGGGAAGCCGAGACAGGGCATCAGCATTATCATTTGAGCGGCCTGCTCTGTATTTCACAGTGAAGTCATAGTTGGCAAGACGAGAGGCCCATCTTTGCTCCAGAGCCCCTAACTTGGCTGTATTCAGGTGCGCCAGGGGATTGTTGTCCGTGAAGGCGACAAACGGAGTGGCAGCAAGGTAGTCCTTGAACTTTTCAGTCACAGCCCACACTAAGGCAAGGAACTCCAGCTTGAAGGAACTATAATTCTGATCATTTTTCTCAGCTCCCCTCAGGGATCTGATGGCGTAGGCAATCACCCTCTCTTTGTTGTTTTGCACCTGAGCCAACACGGCACCCAGGTGTCTTTTTTACTGGCATCCGTACAGGGGTGAAATGGCTTCTGATAATCCGGGTAACCCAGGACAGGGGGTTCAGTCAGCTTCTTCTTTAAGAGCTGGAAGGCAATCTCCCGTTCTTCATTCCATTCAACAGGGATAGGAGTCTTTGGACTCTTTTTGGGATGCCCCCTCAGGAGTTCCTGGATCGGATCCGCAATCTGTGCAAAATGCGGGATGAAACGTCTGTAATATCCTGCAAAACTGAGAAAACTTTTCACCTCTTTCACGGTGGTAGGAGTCGGCCAATTACGGACAGCAGCAAGTTTATCAGGATCAGGCTGGACTCCTTCTGCACTAACAACGTGCCCTAGGTACTTTACTGCTGGTTTCAGCAGATGGCACTTGGACGGCTTGATTTTAAGGCCATATTTAACGAGAACTTGAAACACTTCAGCCAGATGTTTTAACCACCTCAGCCCCCAGTGCTTAAACACCCTGAAAGACCAGGCCACTTTTTACACTTCTGACCTACACTACTTTCACCGTTTATTGCTCGGTCATGCAACTTACCACCCAAATGAATTTTACCTCCTTTTCTTCTCACTAATAGAGCTTTCATTTGGTGGTATTTCATTGCTGCTGACATTTTTACTTTTTTTGTTATTAATCGAAATTTAAAAATTTTTTTGCAAAAAAATGACATTTTTCACTTTCAGTTGTAAAATTTTGGAAAAAAAACGAGATCCATATATAAATTTTGCTCTAAATTTATTGTTCTACATGTCTTTGATAAAAAAAAAATGTTTGGGTAGAAAAAAAATGGTTTGGGTAAAAGTTATAGCGTTTACAAACTATGGTACAAAAATGTGAATTTCCGCTTTTTGAAGCAGCTCTGACTTTCTGAGCACCTGTCATGTTTCCTGAGGTTCTACAATGCCCAGACAGTACAAACACCCCACAAATGACCCCATTTCGGAAAGTACACACCCTAAGGTATTCGCTGATGGGCATAGTGAGTTCATAGAACTTTTTATTTTTTGTCACAAGTTAGCGGAAAATGATGATTTTTTTTTTTTTTTCTTACAAAGTCTCATATTCCACTAACTTGTGACAAAAAATAAAAAGTTCTATGAACTCACTATGCCCATCACGAAATACCTTGGGGTCTCTTCTTTCCAAAATGGGGTGAGAAATATCTTGGCAAAAGACAACTTTTCCCATTTTTTTTATACAAAGTTGTCTTTTGCCAAGATATTTCTCTCACCCAGCATGGGTATATGTAAAATGACACCCCAAAACACATTCCCCAACTTCTCCTGAGTACGCAGATACCAGATGTGTGACACTTTTTTGCAGCCTAGGTGGGCAAAGGGGCCCATATTCCAAAGAGCACCTTTCGGATTTCACTGGTCATTTTTTACAGAATTTGATTTCAAACTCCTTACCACACATTTGGGCCCCTAGAATGCCAGGGCAGTATAACTACCCCACAAGTGACCCCATTTTGGAAAGAAGAGACCCCAAGGTATTCGCTGATGGGCATAGTGAGTTCATGGAAGTTTTTATTTTTTGTCACAAGTTAGTGGAATATGAGACTTTGTATGAAAAAAAAAAAAAAAAAAATCATCATTTTCCACTAACTTGTGACAAAAAATAAAAAATTCTAGGAACTCGCCATGCCCCTTACGGAATACCTTGGGGTGTCTTCTTTCCAAAATGGTGTCACTTGTGGGGTAGTTATACTGCCCTGGCATTTTCCAGGGGCCCTAATGTGTGGTAAGTAGGTAAATGACCTGTGAAATCCTAAAGGTGCTCTTTGGAATGTGGGCCCCTTTGCCCACCTAGGCTGCAAAAAAGTGTCACACATGTGGTATCGCCGTATTCAGGAGAAGTTGGGAAATGTGTTTTGCGGTGTCTTTTTAAATATACCCATGCTGGGTGAAAGAAATATCTCGGCAAAAGACAACTTTTCCCATTTTTTTATACAAAGTTGGCATTTGACCAAGATATTTATCTCACCCAGCATGGGTATATGTAAAATGACACCCCAAAACACATTCCCCAACTTCTCCTGAGTACGGCGATACCACATGTGTGACACTTTTTTGCAGCCTAGATGCGCAAAGGGGCCCACATTCATTTTATGAGGGCATTTTTAGACATTTGGATCCCAGACTTCTTCTCACGCTTTAGGACCCCTAGAATGCCAGGGCAGTATAAATACCCCACATGTGACCCCATTTTGGAAAGAAGACACCCCAAGGTATTCAATGAGGGGCATGGCGAGTTCATAGAATTTTTTTTTTTTGGCACAAGTTAGCAGAAATTGATATTTTATTTTTTTTTCTCACAAAGTCTCCCTTTCCGCTAACGTGGGACAAAAATTTCAATCTTTCATGGACTCAATATGCCCCTCACGGAATACCTTGGGGTGTCTTATTTCCGAAATGGGGTCACATGTGGGGTATTTATACTGCCCTGGCATTCTAGGGGCCCTAAAGCGTGAGAAGAAGTCTGGAATATAAATGTCTAAAAAATTTTACGCATTTGGATTCCGTGAGGGGTATGGGGAGTTCATGTGAGATTTTATTTTTTGACACAAGTTAGTGGAATATGAGACTTTGTAAGAAAAAAAAAAATAATTTCCGCTAACTTGTCTGAATGGAGCCTTACAGGGGGGAGCCTTACAGGGGGGTAATCAATGACAGGGGGTGATCAATGACAGGGGGGTGATCAGAGAGTCAATATGGGGTGATCACCCCCCTGTCATTGAACACCCCCCTGTAAGGCTCCATTCAGATGTCCGTATGTGTTTTGCGGATCCGATCCATGTATCCGTGGATCCGTAAAAATCATACGGACATCTGAATGCAGCATGACAGGGGGGGGTGATCAATGACAGGGGGGGGTGATCAATGACAGGGGGGGGATCAGGGAGTCTATATGGGGTGATCACCCCCCCTGGAAGGCTCCAGGGAGACGCCTGTATGTGTTTTGCGGATCCGATCCATCTATCAGTGGATCCGTAAAAATCATGCGGACATCTGAATGGAGCTTTACAGGGGGTTGATCAATGACAGGGGTGTAATCAATGACAGGGGGGTGATCAGGGAGTCTATATGGGGTGATAACCACAGTCATTGATCACGCCCCTGTAAGGCTTCATTCAGACGTCCGTATGCGTTTTGCGGATCCGATCCATCTATCAGTGGATCCGTAAAAATCATGCAGACATCTGAATGGAGCTTTACAGGGGGTTGATCAATGACAGGGGTGTAATCAATGACAGGGGGGTGATCAGGGAGTCTATATGGGGTGATAACCACAGTCATTGATCACGCCCCTGTAAGGCTTCATTCAGACGTCCGTATGCGTTTTGCGGATCCGATCCATCTATCAGTGGATCCGTAAAAATCATGCGGACATCTGAATGGAGCTTTACAGGGGGTTGATCAATGACAGGGGTGAAATCAATGACAGGGGGGTGATCAGGGAGTCTATATGGGGTGATAACCACAGTCATTGATCACACCCCTGTAAGGCTTCATTCAGACGTCCGTATGCATTTTGCGGATCCGATCCATTTATCAGTGGATCCGTAAAAATCATGCGGACATCTGAATGGAGCTTTACAGGGGGTTGATCAATGACAGGGGTGTAATCAATGACAGGGGGGTGATCAGGGAGTCTATATGGGGTGATAACCACAGTCATTGATCACGCCCCTGTAAGGCTTCATTCAGACGCCCGTATGCGTTTTGCGGATCCGATCCATCTATCAGTGGATCCGTAAAAATCATGCGGACATCTGAATGGAGCTTTACAGGGGGTTGATCAATGACAGGGGTGTAATCAATGACAGGGGGGTGATCAGGGAGTCTATATGGGGTGATCACCACAGTCATTGATCACGCCCCTGTAAGGCTTCATTCAGACGTCCGTATGCGTTTTGCGGATCCGATCCATCTATCAGTGGATCCGTAAAAATCATGCGGACATCTGAATGGAGCTTTACAGGGGGTTGATCAATGACAGGGGGGTAATCAATGACAGGGGGGTGATCAGGGAGTCTATATGGGGTGATAACCACAGTCATTGATCACGCCGCTGTAAGGCTTCATTCAGACGTCCGTATGCGTTTTGCGGATCCGATCCATCTATCAGTGGATCCGTAAAAATCATGCGGACATTTGAATGGAGCTTTACAGGGGGGTGATCAATGACAGGGGTGTAATCAATGACAGGGGGGTGATCAGGGAGTCTATATGGGGTGATAACCACAGTCATTGATCACGCCCCTGTAAGGCTTCATTCAGACGTCCGTATGCGTTTTGCGGATCCGATCCATCTATCAGTGGATCCGTAAAAATCATGCGGACATCTGAATGGAGCTTTACAGGGGGTTGATCAATGACAGGGGTGTAATCAATGACAGGGGGGTGATCAGGGAGTCTATATGGGGTGATAACCACAGTCATTGATCACGCCCCTGTAAGACTTCATTCAGACGTCCGTATGCGTTTTGCAAATCCGATCCATCTATCAGTGGATCCGTAAAAATCATGCAGACATCTGAATGGAGCTTTACAGGGGGTTGATCAATGACAGGGGGGTGATCAATGACAGGGGGGTGATCAGAGAGTTAATATGGGGTGATCACCCCCCTGTCATTGATCACCCCCCTGTAAGGCACCATTCAGATGTCCGTATGTGTTTTGCGGATCCGATCCATGTATCCGTGGATCCGTAAAAATCATACGGACATCTGAATGCAGCATGACAGGGGGGGGTGATCAATGACAGGGGGGTGATCAGGGAGTCTATATGGGGTAATCACCCCCCCTGGAAGGCTCCAGGGAGACGCCTGTATGTGTTTTGCGGATCCGATCCATCTATCAGTGGATCCGTAAAAATCATGCGGACGTCTGAATGGAGCTTTACAGGGGGTTGATCAATGACAGGGGTGTAATCAATGACAGGGGGGTGATCCGGGAGTCTATATGGGGTGATAACCACAATCATTGATCACGCCCCTGTAAGGCTTCATTCAGACGTCCGTATGCGTTTTGCGGATCCGATCCATCTATCAGTGGATCCGTAAAAATCATGCGGACATCTGAATGGAGCTTTACAGGGGGTTGATCAATGACAGGGGTGTAATCAATGACAGGGGGGTGATCAGGGAGTCTATATGGGGTGATAACCACAGTCATTGATCACGCCCCTGTAAGGCTTCATTCAGACGCCCGTATGCGTTTTGCGGATCCGATCCATCTATCAGTGGATCCGTAAAAATCATGCGGACATCTGAATGGAGCTTTACAGGGGGTTGATCAATGACAGGGGTGTAATCAATGACAGGGGGGTGATCAGGGAGTCTATATGGGGTGATCACCACAGTCATTGATCACGCCCCTGTAAGGCTTCATTCAGACGTCCGTATGCGTTTTGCGGATCCGATCCATCTATCAGTGGATCCGTAAAAATCATGCGGACATCTGAATGGAGCTTTACAGGGGGTTGATCAATGACAGGGGGGTGATCAGGGAGTCTATATGGGGTGATAACCACAGTCATTGATCACGCCCCTGTAAGGCTTCATTCAGACGTCCGTATGCGTTTTGCGGATCCGATCCATCTATCAGTGGATCCGTAAAAATCATGCGGACATCTAAATGGAGCTTTACAGGGGGGTGATCAATGACAGGGGTGTAATCAATGACAGGGGGGTGATCAGGGAGTCTATATGGGGTGATAACCACAGTCATTGATCACGCCCCTGTAAGGCTTCATTCAGACGTCCGTATGCGTTTTGCGGATCCGATCCATCTATCAGTGGATCCGTAAAAATCATGCGGACATCTGAATGGAGCTTTACAGGGGGGTGATCAATGACAGGGGTGTAATCAATGACAGGGGGGTGATCAGGGAGTCTATATGGGGTGATAACCACAGTCATTGATCACGCCCCTGTAAGGCTTCATTCAGACGTCCGTATGCGTTTTGCGGATCCGATCCATCTATCAGTGGATCCGTAAAAATCATGCGGACATCTGAATGAAGCTTTACAGGGGGTTGATCAATGACAGGGGGGTAATCAATGACAGGGGGGTGATCAGGGAGTCTATATGGGGTGATAACCACAGTCATTGATCACGCCCCTGTAAGGCTTCATTCAGACGTCCGTATGCGTTTTGCGGATCCGATCCATCTATCAGTGGATCCGTAAAAATCATGCGGACATCTGAATGGAGCTTTACAGGGGGGTGATCAATGACAGGGGTGTAATCAATGACAGGGGGGTGATCAGGGAGTCTATATGGGGTGATAACCACAGTCATTGATCACGCCCCTGTAAGGCTTCATTCAGACGTCCGTATGCGTTTTGCGGATCCGATCCATCTATCAGTGGATCCGTAAAAATCATGCGGACATCTGAATGAAGCTTTACAGGGGGTTGATCAATGACAGGGGGGTAATCAATGACAGGGGGGTGATCGGGGAGTCTATATGGGGTGATAACCACAGTCATTGATCACGCCCCTGTAAGGCTTCATTCAGACGTCCGTATGCGTTTTGCGGATCCGATCCATCTATCAGTGGATCCGTAAAAATCATGCGGACATCTGAATGGAGCTTTACAGGGGGTTGATCAATGACAGGGGGGTAATCAATGACAGGGGGGTGATCAGGGAGTCTATATGGGGTGATAACCACAGTCATTGATCACGCCCCTGTAAGGCTTCATTCAGACGTCCGTATGCGTTTTGCGGATCCGATCCATCTATCAGTGGATCCGTAAAAATCATGCGGACATCTGAATGGAGCTTTACAGGGGGTTGATCAATGACAGGGGGGTGATCAGGGAGTCTATATGGGGTGATAACCACAGTCATTGATCACGCCCCTGTAAGGCTTCATTCAGACGTCCGTATGCGTTTTGCGGATCCGATCCATCTATCAGTGGATCCGTAAAAATCATGCGGACATCTGAATGGAGCTTTACAGGGGGGTGATCAATGACAGGGGTGTAATCAATGACAGGGGGGTGATCAGGGAATCTATATGGGGTGATAACCACAGTCATTGATCACGCCCCTGTAAGGCTTCATTCAGACGTCCGTATGCGTTTTGCAGATCCGATCCATCTATCAGTGGATCCGTAAAAATCATGCGGACATCTGAATGGAGCTTTACAGGGGGTTGATCAATGACAGGGGGGTAATCAATGACAGGGGGGTGATCAGGGAGTCTATATGGGGTGATCAGGGGTGATCAAGGGTGAATAAGGGGTTAATAAGTGACAGGGGGGGGTGTAGTGTAGTGGTGCTTGGTGCAACATATTTACTGAGCTACCTGTGTCCTCTGGTGGTCGATCCAAACAAAGGGGACCACCAGAGGACCAGGTAGCAGGTATATTAGACGCTGTTATCAAAACAGTGTCTAATATACCTGTTAGGGGTTAAAAAAAACACATCTCCAGCCTGCCAGCGAACGATCGCCGCTGGCAGGCTGGAGATCCAATCTCTTACCTTCTGTTCCTGTGAACGCGCGCGCCTGTGTGCGCGCGTTCACAGGAAATCTTGCGTCTCGCGAGAGGACGCGCCGGCGCGTCCACCCAGAAGAGCAGGGCCGCCGCAAAGACGCAATCCTGCGTTCGGCGGTCCTGAGGAGGTTAAATGATCCTCATATGTCTTCGAGTAGATAATGACGTCATCCAAGTATAGCAATACAGTCTCAAAGTTCTTATGGCATAAACAACGCTCCATCAACTGCTGGAGCATTACACAGTCCGAAAGGCATGTAATTAAATTCAAACAGGCCCATAGGCGATAGTGAAAGCGGTCTTTTCCCGGTCTTCTGGGGCCATAGGTACCTGCCAGTATCCACTGGTTAAGTCCAGGGTTGAGAAATAGGCTGATGACCCCAGGGCAGTCAAAGACTCTTCAATACGTGGCAATGGATAAGCGTCTTTGTGGGTGATTTGATAGATTTTTCTATAGTCCACGCAGAACCTAATGCTGCCATCTTTCTTACGAACAAGAACTAAGGGCACAGCCCAGGGACTATGACTGTCCCGGATTATATTGGAGTCCTTCATTTCCTGTATCATCTCTTTTACGGACTGATAGGTAGTAGGTGGTATGGGTCTGTATCTCTCCTTTATAGGAGGATGAGAGCCAGTGGGTATGGTGTGTTTGATTACACTGACCTCTCCGTAGTCTGTGGAGTGCTTGCTAAAGGCCTTGTGGTGCTCTTTCACCAGATTCAGGACTCCCTCTATTTGGTCCTTCGGGGTGGATTCGTTCCCCACATGAAGTTCTTCCCACCAGGATACTGAAGAGGCACTGGCAGGGGCGTTGCGGCTCTGTGCTGTTTGGAACGTCTCCGTGGCAGGCAGGCGGATAACATCCTGGAAGGATACCTGGAAAAGCTGGGCAATAGGGCAGTGCTGTAACAGGGTGATCACCGAAATTAATCAAACGGACAGGCACTTTACCTTGAGATACAGTCACCAGGCTCTTTGCTGCTCGTACGAAGGGATGATTCTCAATTTGGATGGGCTCCACTAGGGCTTCATAGTCTTGGCCCTAGATACCTAGCACGGCACGGCACGGCACCACAGGATGATCTGGGAATTCGGGGGCAGGATTACCGGACGGTTATCCCGTATCCGGGCAGTACAGATTTCTCCTTTTCCATTTGCAAATTTTTGCTGAGCACACAGCACACTGATAGTCTTCTGAATGACTCTTTTAGAAGCAGGTGAAGCTGAAGGTATGGATTGGTTCAATGCTTCAAGCACCTCGGAGTAACAATTTTTAAAGACATTAGTCCCTAAGATCACGGGGTGTCCCCCTTTATCTCCGGCTTGCACCACAATCACACTTTGCTGCGGTAAGGTGGCTTCTCCCACCTGAAGGGTAGGTTCCCAGTACCCATGGACTTTTACTGGCTTGCCGTTGCTCGCAATGATATCCAGCCAGGATTCTGGTGGCTGGGTGAGGAGACTTGAATCCCAGAATTTGTCAAAGGTGGGTCGTTGAATGGTGGTGACCTGAGACCCAGTATCCAGAAGGGCTTCAAGAGGTATCCCGTTAATGCATATGTTAATTTTTGGACGGGATCCTGCGTATCTGGGCATCCAACTTGGATCCTTTGGACCTACTGTTCTACTTCCCGAGGGACGGTCCTCGGCCTCGGGGGTGGCCCGTTTAACTGCCAACACGTTGATTTAGTATGTCCATATTTTTTACAATAGTGGCAGACCGGCTGCTTACGATTCTTAGACCGGTAACTCGGTCGTCCATCAGGTTCTTTGGGGTATACCTCTTTATATGCAGGCGGGAGGAGTCTTTGAGGTAGGGGACTTTCGTCTTCCAATAACAATGGTCTTTCCCATTCCTCTATTTTCCTGCACACCTTTTCTAGGCTCTTAGTGAGATGGTTAACTTGTTCCATTAAAGCCGCCACCACATCGGTTACTGGAGCCTGGGTGGCTTGATTGGCTCCGTACGGTCTCACATTATTAGTTTTTGACTGGTAGGCCTGAGGTTCAAGGGAGGTTGGCCCTGAGAGTGGGTTTTGACCCAGGATACTGATGGCCAGCTCTTTAAAGTCCAAAAACGCACAATTGGGGTCTTGGGCCGACAGCATCCTCAGCTGGCCCTTTAAGTGCTCAGTGTTTACACCCGCAATGAACTGCTCTCTCAGAGTTCGGTCCTGGTCCTCAGCCTCCCGGGGGTCCACCTGGACAAAGTAAAATCACGGAGGGACTCACCAGGCTGTTGCTTCCTGCTGAAAAATCGCATCTTAACTTCTGACACCGTCCTTGCCTTAAACGTGGTCCCGAGGCGATCAAAGATCTGTTCCAGGCTACTATTTTCGGAACTGGGCCATGACATGACCTCCCTGCGGGTGGCCCCTTCGAATTGTGCTAAGAGGATCTCCATTTGTTGCTCAGCGGAGATGGGATAGAGCCGGAATGAGACCAGGATCTGGTCTCTAAAGTCTTTCAATTTGTGGGCTTCCCTGGAGTATCGCGGGAACCAGGGGGCGCCAAAATAATATGGCATGGTCAGCGGCATCAGGCTGGATGCTGCCGCAGCGGCGGGCGCCCTGTTGTCAGCTGCGTGCACTACAGAAGGTTCATCGGGGGCCACCTGCCCCACTTCTTCAGGTGCGGACATGGCGTGGTCTCTGGAGGCAAGTTCTGGAAGCAGACCCACGCTGGGCTTCGCTCGCTTAAGCGTTTCTATGGGTGACCACAGAGTGGGTATGGCCCTTCAAAGAGCGATGGAGCAGACCAAATCTGAATCGGATGTACTTTCTCCCAGATTAAGTCCCTTGTTACTAACGAGGGGCCTCCCCCAGTCCCCCAGCAAGGATCAGAATCTTTTTCCTTTCGTAGGCTGGGCGGTACCTTCACTTCTTTTCTTTCGCGCCAAACAGACACAACGAGGTGCACCGATAATCCAGTCAGCTTAGGCGGCCTTCTTTAAGCATAAGGCTGTCCATTCACTGACAGCAAGCGGTGACTTAGGAAGCGGCAAACAGTCCACAATATACAGTTTTCACACCGCAATTTTTCACAGTTCGTTGGCACAACAATTTTCAAATAAACAGATAGGGCATTTATCACTTTATAGGCAATAATGGCACACAGTTCAAATTCCACTATGGCGTAGGAATATTCTGTATCCTGTTCGTGATGCCAAAATATGCAGTACGCAGCCCTGCAGGGTGAGCGAGTGTGAGGTCACAGGGGTAGTTAATGAACCGAGGTTTGATCTTGTTACTCACAGTTTATAGAAGACCCTGGGCAAGCGTACAGCAGTGATGGAGAGGCTGGCACATGGATCCTCTGGGGCACTGTAACGGTCGCGTACACACACACACAGGGGGGAGGGAAGTGACCACTGCGCTCCACCCTTACCCCTGGCCCTGCCTACTTGCCTTGCGAGTCCTAATGACAGGGGACAACTGGACGGCAATCCCTAACTTGGAGTAAGTGCAGGGATGACAGACAGACAAACAACAGGACGTGAACGGACCGAGTCAATACCAGGAAAGCTGCAAAGTACAAATGGAGCAAGCAGAGAATTGTCAGGAGAAGCCGGGGTCATAAATACCAGGAGAGCAGAGAAGTACAAGAGGAGTCCTAAGAGAGTAGTCAGGTGGGAGCCGAGGTCACAATACCAGGACGGATGCGCAGTACAGGAGGATCAGGCAAAAGGATGGTCAAGGAACAGGATCAGGAAAGTATTCAGCAGTCCAACAAATAGCCAGGAACCTAGAAATTAACAGGCAACCTGTAGCCAGCAGGCTGCCTGCATTTATAGTGGGGAGTGAGGGTCATGTGACGTGGCCAGCGTCACATGACCGACAGACCAACCAGTCGAGCACCGAGTGATCAGCTCGGCGCTCAAGGCAGACTTAGGAGCAAGGAGCCACCCAGCTAGTAAAGCCGCCCTGGGAATGAGGTCAAACACAGAACCTCATTCCAAAAGCTAAGCAACAGTTCTGCGGGCAATGGGGGACCGAGTGCACCTTCGGAACCCCGTGACAGGCACTCTCTCTGTATAGGGACCAGGCCAGGTGGTAGGTGAGGTGCCCTGGTGGTTGCAGGTTTAATGTGCCGGTGGCAAGATCCCTTTAAGTTCGTGACGCCAGTACCGGTAACGGTGGCACACCGATTTTCTTGTGGTAATAATTGAGGAACACAAGTTGCAGTGAACCAAAACTTCCTTTTACTGAACAGTTTAACTATTTACAGTCTTTGGTCAGTTCCACGTGTAAAAGGTGGTGACAGATAGGCTTTACATCAAATGGCAGGCAAAGTTCTTGCAAGATACTCAGAGGGTTAAACACTTACAGATCAGGCTGCACTTTTCCTCAGAATCCTGTCTGTCTTTCTCCAAGGCCCGTATGCCCTATTGCTGGCTTTATCCTTGGTTAGGGAAAACTTCCTCAGGTATATGTCTCCTTTCTTTAAATATATATCCTTCTGCCCTTCAGCTCTCTGTTTGGCTGGAATAAACTTGCCTCTGCACTGTACTTTTGTAGGAACTTAGTTTCTCAGGAGGCAGACTCTTCTCCTGGTGCAACTTCTGAGCTTCTTTTGCTCAGCAACCTCAGGCAGGCTAGACTGTACTCACTAAACTCCTGGAATATACTGCACTAACTCTTTCCTGTCTGGGCCTAACTATATATACTAGGGGGTGCCGTAGCTCCCTCTACAGCTTGGGAGGAGAAACTACACCCCTAGCAGGCCTGGTACACAGGAATTAACATGGCATTACAATGCAATACAAAACACCATTCTCCCACAGGAGGTGGGAGCAACATAACCCTTAGTAGTCCCCACCTTTACGTAGTGGGACACTACACATGTCAGCTTAGAAGATCGTGCTGAGGAGGAGAGAGAAGTGCTGGAGAAAGAGGTGTCAGAAATACTGCCTGAGGATGTCATATTCTACAGCCTGCTATGTACTGTAATACATACTGTAGAAGACTCTGAAGACAAATGGTGCATTTTCTTAAATTAAACTGCATTGCAAAATTTGTTTAGCCAAAAATACATGCATTTAGGCAAAAAAATCCTTTCATAGGTATCCATAGCCTAAAGTGGGCAATTTAGGACTTATTTTAGGGAGTTGATCATGATAGAATTACCTAATACTGTACAATGACTACAAGCCAGATCATTTTGATATGTGAAGTATATTTGCACTGATTTCCATTAAATTTGAATGGAGGAAATATCTATTGAGGCCTTTTGTGGTGTTGGGACTAGGTATACTGTCTAGATCCCTGGAGATTATCCTGTTTTGCATAGTATCTATACATTAAGGGATAAAGAAGAGAGTGGCCCTCTACACCTTCACAGGGCTTATCTGACATATTCACAGTAATTGGTATTTTCAAGCTCAGTTAATCCAGCTGAGACTGGCATTTCCACCAGTGAATCAATAGGTTCCTGTCCATAAGCCTTTTACTGTACCTAGAGAACACTAAGCAAATAGTACAATGTTTAATCTGTCAGTGTCTCAAGGATTTGTGAAAGTTTTATGTCAGATGATGAGAAACAAAAACATGCTGCTATGATCATTTAACTACATGTAACATATACAGTCTAAAAGTAATATAATTATATCATGTATATACAGTAGATAACAGTAGATAAAACTGGATCTGAAAAATGATTTCCAGAGTAGTTTATTTTGGAATGTTCTTTATTAAAGTCTGATGATCAGTCATAGCCGTTAAAGTGCACTAGGGGTGTTTAGCATTCTGTAATTGGGTACTACACAGTCTTAAAGATTGTACAAGGAGCTCTTCTACATAAGATAAGGATGGCATGTGATACCACATATTTGTTTTATCTGTGAAGGATCTTTCCTGACCAAGTACAGCATCAGTATCCTTGTCCCTCCTTGAGCAGGTATGGTGATCACTAGTGTTGGGCGAAATCGAAGTTAACAAAGTGGACTTCGATCCGAATTTCAGGAAAAATATCATTAGTCATGAAGTAAAATTTCCTCTCGCTTCGTGGTAACAAATAAATTTTTCCTGAAATGGCAGTAAAAAAATAAAATAATACATACTCACCACATCCATTTGCTGATGGAGAAGCCGTCGCGACTTTCTTGAAGAAAACCCGCCAAATCTTGCGTGCTGATGTGTAATGTCACCACGTCATTATGCTGGCCGGGCGCAGTGACGTCTTCAGTGATGACGGAGAAGAAAGTGTGTTCAGGAGCAGCACAGCAAACGGCTTGTGTAGAGCAATGGTGGAGGTCATGCAACAGCTGGGCAGAAGATCACACATCCAACGCAATCCATAGGCATGTAGAAAAAGTAGAGGGCCACAGCAGCATATCCAGCAATTCTTCTTTATTAAGTCGATCACCTCACAACATAGCATAAAAACAGCAGCAACGTTTCGGCTAGGAATAGCCTTTGTCAAGCATATTTTACAAACACAGCATATAAATCCAAAATACTGGTACCACCCACAATTATAACGATCCAATCGATCGTGATGCTATATGTCACACCTACCTAACATGAGATCACCAAGCTATTGAATCACAATAATCAGCTGTTTCAAGTACGTATCAGTTGTAACCACATATTCACCTGTTCACCTGTGTGGGTTATAGCGTGTAGACATCCACATGGCGGCTGGCGTCTCGAGGTAGGGAGTGCGCATGCCCATAAGTGTCATCAGAGGGCGGCACATACAAAGCGACGCCGCAACCACCTATGACGTGAACAACAGCGTGGTGGCTAGCGTCCCAATCTTCACACAGCGCAAGTCCGTAAGGGTCATCAGAGGGCGGCTGGCTTACGTCACAAAACCGCACCTACTTATGACGTGACAGACTGACGCGTGACAGGGGAGGCAACATAGCTACCAATCAGAAGCGTCCGCACCGCTAAGGTAAACAAACAGCGTGCAGGACATATACTGAAAGATACACTGACACATAATAAAGATATAATGTGCAGCGTAACTCAGTTTAAGGAAAAGTCATCATGTCAATGTATAGACGCGATCCCCACACTGGCGTTCACATAAAATAGTAAACAAGGATACAAAAGCATAAAGCAAATGAAAATGACACATAGCATTATCATGAAAAGATCATCATGTCAAATAACCTGTCAATTAAGACTGGTGACCAGATAGGTATATATCAATAATCATGGAACTATTCATTGTGGTATATTTAAATAATTTTCAAACACATAAAAAAACATATAGTATAACAGATGAGAGTCTAGCTGATTCCTGCCACATTGAACTAAAGATTGAGTCCAAATGGTTGTAAGGACCTCAGCGTATAGATCCATTTGAGTTCCTTTTTTCTCAGTATCGCATCCTTATCCCCCCCTCTCCGTAAGAAACCCACACTGTCTATAACCCTAAAGCGAAGTTGGTTGACTGAGTGTCCTGCTTCGACAAAATGTTTCGCAACTGGTTTATCCATGTTCTTCTTGCGTATAGTGCTTTTGTGTTTATTAATGCGTTCTCTAACTTCTATAGTAGTCTCACCCACATAGGTGAGGCTACAGGGACACTGGATGGCATATATCACATCGCGTGACCTGCAGGTGTAATAGCCATTGATTTTATATTTTTTACCGCTATACGGATGAAAGAAGTGATGTCCTTTAAGAACATTACCACAATTGCAGCAAGATAAACATGGGTAAGTACCATTTTTGCGCGGAGCAAGTAGTTTTTGTACAGTCATTGACTGATCACCTACATCAGTTTTAACCAGTCTATCACGTAGGCTAGGGTTCCTCCTGTATGCCATCATCGGCGGGGACTTGAATTCTTCTATCTCTGGCAACCCCCTTTGGAGTATATGCCATTCCTTCCTAAGGATATGGGCAATGTCGCCACTGTCCCGGCCGAAGATGGAGACAAAAGGAACCCTAGCCTCGGATCTGACTTTTGTCGATTTCTGAAGTGCAGAATCCCTGTCAACCAACTTAACTTTATGTTTGGTTCTATCGAGTAAGAGCTTGGGGTAGCCACGTTCAACAAGAGAAGAGGAAATAACTCCTCCTCAGGACCACCTCCAAGAGGTGGAGGACAAACTGGCACACCCCCGGGGAGAGTCCCATGTCGGTCAGGGCCACATCGACGACACCAAGCCCATAAACATGGTCAATGGATGTGTACAAAGACACAACATCAAAACTGACCAATAAAAATTGGGCAGGTAGTTGTAACTCATGTAATTTGGATAAAAAATGTCCAGTATCCTTGATATAGGATGGGGCGGAGGTCGCCCGGATCTGCAATAACTTGTCGAGAAAGACAGACAATGGATTAAAGACCGAGCCCCTACCGGAGACAATCGGTCGACCCGGTGGGTCTTTTAATCTCTTGTGTATTTTGGGGAGTATGTATAACATCGGGGTGACAGGGTGAAGCACCGTGAGATATTGATACAAACCATCATCAATGATTGAGTTTTGTCGTGCTTCCCCTAATATCACCCCGATGTCACGCATGATATCCCATTTGGGATCCCTAGGTAACCGCTTATAGACTTCAAAGTCGCGTAATTGTCTGTCTGTCTATCTCACCAATATACATCGCAGTATCCATGACGACCACCGCCCCACCCTTATCGGCAGGTTTAATAGTAATGCGAGTGTCCCCTTCTAATGACATGATAGCCTGTCGCTCTAGTTTAGAGAGGTTACTTCTACCAAGACAGGTGGATTTCAGAGATTCGATCTGTCTATGTACTATGTGTATATAGGACTCCACCACATGATTGGAATGAGGAGGTGAAAAAACACTAGGTTTCTTGAGTTGCAATTGATTACATGTTAGCAAAGCATCATTATTTTTACCAATCACAGACATTTTATTATCGGTCTTTTTAGAGGCAAAAAAACTTTTTGAATGTAAATTTCTGAAAAAGCGTTGTAAATCTAACTCTAAAGAAAACCAGTCTCTCTCAATGGTGGGAGAAAAACTTAGTTCACGACTTAGTACCTGAATCTGTTCAGGAGTGAGTGTTATTGATGAGATATTCACAACAAGTTGTGTTATCTCCTCGGGTTGCGTCTGGTTGACCTTACAGGCATCGCTTGGTTCGGTGGCGGTTTCCCTTTTGTGTGACCGGTGATGCTTCCTTCCGCCCCGGCGACATCCCCGCCGCCTTGCTGACCTAAAAAAGGAGCTGATGTAGAGGGTTCATCCGTGGAGTCGGAATCAAAGGTGGAAAAACCAAAGTGGCTGTGGTCAAATCTTCTATTGCGCCTTCTCCTGGGTCTACCTTGTGACTGTTCGGTACGCCAGTTGTACACTTTTCCAGATTGATAGTCCTCAAGGTCCCTATGCCATTTTTCTCTTTTAACCCGTTCGGTTTCACTTCTGTGGCGTTGGACCTGTTGCACAATTTTGTCAGTGTGTACCGTAAATTCATCTGTACTAATGAGGCCCTGGATTTGCACATTTAAATCAGCAACAGTTCTCTTAATATTCTCAACTTCTTTACATAGATAGTCAATATTAAGCAGGATCAGGTCAAAAGAGTATTTGTTACTCACCGCCTCGAATTTGGCACAAAAATCCGTGTCATTTGGAAAGAGATTCGGCCGTAAATGGGAACGCAAACCCCTTGGAATGCAACGATTTTTATAGTACTCTCTCAGGGTACTAAGATGTAACTCCATTGTGGTCAGTCTCTTTGATTCCTGTTCACATTTGCGCCTAAGCAGATCAATGGAGGGAGTGCTGAGAAAGGAAACATCACTGGAATCTGTACCAATCAATTTCTGAATCTCTTCATCAGTATACATATATGCCATGTCGCTTGGCGTATCGACGCTCTTACCAGAGCCTGGGATAAATCCATGTTCACATAAAAGTGAAAAAAGGCAGGTATACTCCCCGGTGCTCGCTCCCCGGATCAGATTGTGGAGAAGAAAGTGTGTTCAGGAGCAGCACAGCAAATGGCTTGTGTAGACTAATGGTGGAGGTCATGCAACAGCTGGGCAGAAGATCACAGATCCATGCTTATGGGCTTGGTGTCGTCGATGTGGCCCTGACCGACATGGGACTCTGTGCCAGTTTGTCCTCCACCTCTTGGAGGTGGTCCTGAGGAGGAGTTATTTCCTCTTCGGGGACACCTTCTATCAGCAACAGCGGGGTGTGGCCATGGGGTCTAATGTGGCCCCAACTTACGCTAACATCTTTATGGCCGAGGTTGAGGACAAACTGGTTTACCGTTCCCCCTTTTTTGGGAGGGTCCTGTGTTGGTGGCGCTACATCGACGACATCTTTATGATCTGGACAGGCACTATGGATGAGTTGGATAGTTTCCACTCACACTTGAATGCGGGTGTCCCAGGACTGCAGTTCACAGCTACTTCTTCAGCTAGTGAATTGCAGTTCCTTGATGTACGGGTTTATGTGATGGAGGGTCTTTTAGCTACGGACCTCTATCAGAAGTCCACTGATAGAAATACCCTCCTTATGCATGATAGCTATCACCCACGCAAAATGCTTGATTCCATTCCTTGGAGTCAACTTCTAAGGGTTAGAAGAATAGTCTCTGAGGAAGAGGTTTGTACACAAAGGGTGGATGCCATGTGCACACGCTTTGTTGAACATGGCTACCCCAAGCTCTTACTCGATTGAACCAAACATAAAGTTAAGTTGGTTGACAGGGATTCTGCACTTCAGAAATCGACAAAAGCCAGATCCGAGGCTAGGGTTCCTTTTGTCTCCATCTTCGGCCGGGACAGTGGCGACATTGCCCATGTCCTTAGGAAGGAATGGCATATACTCCAAAGGGGGTTGCCAGAGATAGAAGAATTCAAGTCCCCGCCGATGATGGCATACAGGAAGAACCCTAGCCTACATGATAGACTGGTTAAAACTGATGTAGGTGATCAGTCAATGACTGTACAAAAACTACTTGCTCCGCGCAAAAATGGTACTTACCCATGTTTATCTTGCTGCAATTGTGGTAATGTTCTTAAAGGAGATCACTTCTTTCATTCGTATAGCAGTAAAAAATATAAAATCAATGGCTATTACACCTGCAGGTCACGCGATGTGATATATGCCATCCAGTGTCCCTGTAGCCTCACCTATGTGGGTGAGACTACTATGGAAGTTAGAGAACGCATTAATAAACACAAAAGCACTATACGCAAGAAGAACATGGATAAACTAGTTGCGAAACATTTTGTCGAAGCAGGACACTCAGTCAACCAACTTCGCTTTAGGGTTATAGACAGTGTGGGTTTCTTACGGAGAGGGGGGGGTAAGGATGCGATACTGAGAAAAAAGGAACTCAAATGTATATATACGCTGAGGTCCTTATAACCATTTGGACTCAATCTTGAGTTCAATGTGGCAGGAATCAGCTAGACTCTCATCTGTTATACTATATGGTTTTTTTATGTGTTTGAAAATTATTTGAATATACCACAATGAATAGTTCCATGATTATTGATATATACCTATCTGGTCACCAGTCTTAATTGACAGGTTATTTGACATGATGATCTTTTCATGATAATGCTATGTGTCATTTTCATTTGCTTTATGCTTTTGTATCCTTGTTTACTATTTTATGCGAACGCCAGTGTGGGGATCGCGTCTATACATTGACATGATGACTTTTCCTTAAACTGAGTTACGCTGCACATTATATCTTTATTATGTGTCAGTGTATCTTTCAGTATATGTCCTGCACGCTGTTTGTTTACCTTAGCAGTGCGGACGCTTCTGATTGGTAGCTATGTTGCCTCCCCTGTCACGTGTCAGTCTGTCACGTCATAAGTAGGTGCGGCTTTGTGACGTAAGCCGGCCGCCTCTGATGACCCTTACGGACTTGCGCTGTGTGAAGATTCGGACGCTAGCCACCACGCTGTTGTTCACGTCATAGGTGGTTGCGGCGTCACTTTGTAAGTGCCGCCCTCTGATGACACTTATGGGCATGCGCACTCCCTACCTCGAGACGCCAGCCGCCATGTGGATGTCTACACGCTATAACCCACACAGGTGAACAGGTGAATATGTGGTTACAACTAGAGTTGAGCGAACACCTGGATGTTCGGGTTCGAGAAGTTCGGCCGAACTTCCCGGAAATGTTCGGGTTCGGGATCCGAACCCAACCGAACTTCGTCCCGAACCCGAACCCCATTGAAGTCAATGGGGACCCGAACTTTTGGGCACTAAAAAGGCTGTAAAACAGCCCAGGAAAGAGCTAGAGGGCTGCAAAAGGCAGCAACATGTAGGTAAATCCCCTGCAAACAAATGTGGATAGGGAAATGAATTAAAATAAAAATAAAAAAAATAAAAATGACCCAATATCAATTGGACAGAGGTCCCATAGCAGAGAATCTGGCTTCACGTCAGCAGAGAATCAGTCTCTTCATGCCATAGCAAAGAATCTGGCTTCATGTCAGCAGAGAATCAGTCTCTTCATGCCATAGCAGAGAATCTGGCTTCATGTCACCCACCACTGGAAGAGGCCACTGTCACATATTTAGGCCCCGAAACCAAGACAGAGGAGAGCGGTCCCGCAACAGAGAATCTGGCCTTATGTCAGCGCAGAATCTGTCTACATGTCATAGCAGAGAATCAGGCTTCACGTCACCCACCACTGGAACAGGCCACTGTCACACATTTAGGCCCAGGCACCCAGGCAGAGGAGAGAGGTCCCGTAACAGAGAATCTGGCCTTATGTCAGCACAGAATCTGTCTTCATGTCATAGCAGAGAATCAGGCTTCACGTCACCCACCACTGGAACAGGCCACTGTCACACATTTAGGCCCAGGCACCCAGGCAGCGGAGAGAGGTCCTGTAACAGAGAATCTGGCCTTATGTCAGCGCAGAATCTGTCTTCATGTCATAGCAGAGAATCAGGCTTCACGTCACCCACCACTGGAACAGGCCACTGACACACATTTAGGCCCAGGCACCCAGGCAGAGGAGAGAGGTCCCGTAACAGAGAATCTGGCCTTATGTCAGCGCAGAATCTGTCTTCATGTCATAGCAGAGAATCAGGTTTCACGTCACCCACCACTGGAACAGGCCACTGTCACACATTTAGGCCCTGGCACCCAGGCAGAGGAGAGAGGTCCCGTAACAGAGAATCTGGCCTTATGTCAGCGCAGAATCTGTCTTCATGTCATAGCAGAGAATCAGGCTTCACGTCACCCACCACTGGAACAGGCCACTGTCACATATTTAGGCCCAGGCACCCAGGCAGAGGAGAGAGGTCCCGTAACAGAGAATCTGGCCTTATGTCAGCGCAGAATCTGTCTTCATGTCATAGCAGAGAATCAGGCTTCACGTCACCTACCACTGGAACAGGCCACTGTCACACATTTAGGCCCAGGCACCCAGGCAGAAGAGAGAGGTCCCGTAACAGAGAATCTGGCCTTATGTCAGCGCAGAATCTGTCTACATGTCATAGCAGAGAATCAGGCTTCACGTCACCCACCGCTGGAACAGGCCACTGTCACATATTTAGGCCCAGGCACCCAGGCAGAGGAGAGAGGTCCCGTAACAGAGAATCTGGCCTTATGTCAGTGCAGAATCTGTCTTCATGTCATAGCAGAGAATCAGGCTTCACGTCACCCACCACTGGAACAGGCCACTGTCACACATTTAGGCCCAGGCACCCAGGCAGAGGAGAGAGGTCCCGTAACAGAGAATCTGGCCTTATGTCAGCGCAGAATCTGTCTTCATGTCATAGCAGAGAATCAGGCTTCACGTCACCCACCACTGGAACAGGCCACTGTCACATATTTAGACCCAGGCAGAGGAGAGAGGTCGCGTAACAGAGAATCTGGCTTCATGTCAGCACAGAATAAGTCTTCATGTCATAGCAGAGAATCAGGCTTCACGTCACCCACCACTGGAACAGGCCACTGTCACACATTTAGGCCCAGGCACCCAGGCAGAGGAGAGAGGTCCCGTAACAGAGAATCTGGCCTTATGTCAGCACAGAATCTGTCTTCATGTCATAGCAGAGAATCAGGCTTCACGTCACCCACCACTGGAACAGGCCACTGTCACACATTTAGGCCCAGGCACCCAGGCAGAGGAGAGAGGTCCCGTAACAGAGAATCTGGCCTTATGTCAGCGCAGAATCTGTCTTCATGTCATAGCAGAGAATCAGGCTTCACGTCACCCACCACTGGAACAGGCCACTGTCACACATTTAGGCCCAGGCACCCAGGCAGAGGAGAGAGGTCCCGTAACAGAGAATCTGGCCTTATGTCAGCGCAGAATCTGTCTTCATGTCATAGCAGAGAATCAGGCTTCACGTCACCCACCACTGGAACAGGCCACTGTCACATATTTAGGCCCAGGCACCCAGGCAGAGGAGAGAGGTCGCGTAACAGAGAATCTGGCTTCATGTCAGCACAGAATAAGTCTTCATGTCATAGCAGAGAATCAGGCTTCACGTCACCCACCACTGGAACAGGCCACTGTCACACATTTAGGCCCCGGCACCCAGACAGAGGAGAGGTTCATTCAACTTTGGGTTGCCCCGCAATATAATGGTAAAATGAAATTAAAAATAGTATTGAATGAGGAAGTGCCCTGGAGTAGAATAATATATTGTTAAGGGGAGGTAGTTAATATCTAATCTGCACAAGGGATGGACAGGTCCTGTGGGATCCATGCCTGGTTTATTTTTATGAACGTCAGCTTGTCCACATTGGCTGTAGACAGGCGGCTGTGTTTGTCTGTAATGACGCCCCCTGCCGTGCTGAATACACGTTCAGACAAAACGCTGGCCGCCGGGCAGGCCAGCACCTCCAAGGCATAAAAGGCTAGCTCTGGCCACGTGGACATTTTGGAGACCCAGAAGTTGAATGAGGCCGAACCATCAGTCAGTACGTGGAGGGGTGTGCACAGGTACTGTTCCACCATGTTAGTGAAATGTTGCCTCCTGCTAACACGTTCCGTATCAGGTGGTGGTGCAGTTAGCTGTGGCGTGTTGACAAAACTTTTCCATATCTCTGCCATGCTAACCCTGCCCTCAGAGAAGCTGGCCGTGACACAGCTGCGTTGGCGACCTCTTTCTCCTCCTCTGCCTTCGCCTTGGGCTTCCACTGGTTCCCCTGTGACATTTGGGAATGCTCTCAGTAGCGCGTCTACCAACGTGCGCTTGTACTCGCGCATCTTCCTATCACGCTCCAGTGTAGGAAGTAAGGTGGGCACATTGTCTTTGTACCAGGGATCCAGCAGGGTGGCAACTTAGTAGTCCGCACACGTTAAAATGTGGGCAACTCTGCTGTCGTTGCGCAGGCACTGCAGCATGTAGTCGCTCATGTGTGCCAGGCTGCCCAGAGGTAAGGACAAGCTGTCCTCTGTGGGAGGCGTATCGTCATCGTCCTGAGTTTCCCCCCAGCCACGCACCAGTGATGGGCCCAAGCTGCTTTGGGTGCCACCCCGCTGTGAACATGCTTCATCCTCATCCTCCTCCACCTCCTCCTCATCCTCGTCCTCGTCCTCCTCGTCCTCCAGTAGTGGGCCCTGTCTGGCCACATTTGTACCTGGCCTCTGGTGTTGCAAAAAACCTCCCTCTGAGTCACTTCGAAGAGACTGGCCTGAAAATGCTAAAAATGACCCCTCTTCCTCCTCTTCCTCCTGGGCCACCTCCTCTTCCATCATCGCCCTAAGTGTTTTCTCAAGGAGACATAGAAGTGGTATTGTAACGCTGATAACAGCGTCATCGCCACTGGCCATGTTGGTGGAGTACTCGAAACAGCGCAACAGGGCACACAGGTCTTGCATGGAGGCCCAGTCATTGGTGGTGAAGTGTGTCTGATCCGCAGTGCGACTGACCCGTGCGTGCTGCAGCTGAAACCCCACTATGGCCTGCTGCTGCTCGCACAGTCTGTCCAGCATATGCAAGGTGGAGTTCCACCTGGTGGGCACGTCGCATATGAGGCGGTGAGCGAGAAGGCCGAAGTTACGCTGTAGCGCAGACAGGCGAGCAGCGGCAGGGTGTGAACGCCGGAAGCGCGAACAGACGGCCCGCACTTTATGCAGCAGCTCTGACATGTCGGGGTAGTTGCGAATGAACTTCTGCACCACCAAATTCAGCACATGCGCCAGGCAAGGGATGTGCGTCAAACCGGCTAGTCCCAGAGCTGCAACGAGATTTCGCCCATTATCGCACACCACCAGGCCGGGCTTGAGGCTCACCGGCAGCAACCACTCGTCGGTCTGTTGTTCTATACCCCGCCACAACTCCTGTGCGGTGTGGGGCCTGTCCCCCAAACATATGAGTTTCAGAATGGCCTGCTGACGTTTACCCCGGGCTGTGCTGAAGTTGGTGGTGAAGGTGTGTGGCTGACTGGATGAGCAGGTGGAAGAAGAGGAGGAGGAAGCTGAGTAGGAGGAGGAGGAGACAGGAGGCAAAGAATGTTGCCCTGCGATCCTTGGCGGCGGAAGGACGTGCGCCAAACAGCTCTCCGCCTGGGGCCCAGCCACCACTACATTTACCCAGTGTGCAGTTAGGGAGATATAGCGTCCCTGGCCGTGCTTACTGGTCCACGTATCTGTGGTTAGGTGGACCTTGCCACAGATGGCGTTGCGCAGTGCACACTTGATTTTATCGGACACTTGTTTGTGCAGGGAAGGCACGGCTCTCTTGGAGAAGTAGTGGCGGCTGGGAACAACATACTGTGGGACAGCAAGTGACATGAGCTGTTTGAAGCTGTGTGTGTCCACCAGCCTAAATGACAGCATTTCATAGGCCAGTAGTTTAGAAATGCTGGCATTCAGGGCCAGGGATCGAGGGTGGCTAGGTGGGAATTTACGCTTTCTCTCAAATGTTTGTGAGATGGAGAGCTGAACGCTGCCGTGTGACATGGTTGAGATGCTTGGTGACGCAGGTGGTGGTGTTGGTGGTACATCCCATGTTTGCTGGGCGGCAGGTGCCAACGTTCCTCCAGAGGCAGAGGAAGAGGCCGAGGCGGCAGCAGCAGCAGAAGCGGCCGAGGTGGCGGCAGCAGCAGAAGAGGCCGAGGCGGCAGCAGCAGAAGAGGTAGCAGGGGGAGCCTGAGTGACTTCCTTGGTTTTAAGGTGTTTACTCCACTGCAGTTCATGCTTTGCATGCAGGTGCCTGGTCATGCAGGTTGTGCTAAGGTTCAGAACGTTAATGCCCGCTTCAGGCTCTGATGGCACATCGTGCAAACCACTCGGGTCTTGTCGTCAGCACATTGTTTGAAGAAGTGCCATGCCAGGGAACTCCTTGAAGCTGCCTTTGGGGTGCTCGGTCCCAGATGACGGCAGTCAGTAGCAGGCGGAGTCTCTTGGCGGCGGGTGTTCTGATTTTGCCCACTGCTCCCTCTTTTGCTACGCTGTTGACTCGGTCTCACCACTGCCTCTTCCTCCGAACTGTGAAAGTCAGTGGCACGACCTTCATTCCATGTGGGGTCTAGGACCTCATCGTCCCCTGCATCGTCTTCCACCCAGTCTTGATCCCTGACCTCCTGTTCAGTCTGCACACTGCAGAAAGACGCAGCAGTTGGCACCTGTGTTTCGTCATCATCAGAGACGTGCTGAGGTGGTATTCCCATGTCCTCATCATCAGGAAAAATAAGTGGTTGTGCGTTAGTGCATTCTATCTCTTCCACCCCTGGTGAAGGGCTAGGTGGATGCCCTTGGGAAACCCTGGCAGCAGAGTCTTCAAACAGCATAAGAGACTGCTGCATGACTTGAGGCTCAGACAGTTTCCCTGATATGCATGGGGGTGATGTGACAGACCGATGGGCTTGGTTTTCATGCGCCATCTGTGCGCTTTCTGCAGAAGACTGGGTGGGAGATAATGTGAACGTGTTGGATCCACTGTCGGCCACCCAATTGACTAATGCCTGTACCTGCTCAGGCCTTACCATCCTTAGAACGGCATTGGGCCCCACCAAATATCGCTGTAAATTCTGCTGGCTACTGGGACCTGAGGTCGTTGGTTCACTAGGACGTGTGGCTGTGGCAGAACGGCCACGTCCTCTCCCAGCACCAGAGGGTCCACTAACACCACCACGACCATGTCCACGTCCGCGTCCGCGTCCGCGTCCCTTATTAGATGCTTTCCTCATTGTTCCCGTTCACCACAATTTTGAGAATGGCAAATTTGGGAATAGTTTTTCAACCCAGAACAAAAAATGTGCTTTTACGGTCACTACAAATAACTTGACCAGATAAAACAGTACAGATTTGGTTGAATAGAAATGTCAGGCCTGTTTTTTTTTTGCGCTATGTGACAGGTATAGGTTTAATCACAGAATCAGACTTCTATCTGCTTGGTAGCGTGTGTCTTAGGTTTTTCTGAATGACACTATCAGCACCTTCAATGTAAGATATCCTTTTTGGGATAGATTTCAAGTAGGCCTCAAATACCAGAAACTAGTTATTTTGAGAATGGCAAATTTGGGAATAGTTTTTCAACCCAGAACAAAAAGTCTGCTTTTACGGTCACTACAAATAACTTGACCAGCTAAAACAGTACAGATTTGGTTGAATAGAAATGTCAGGTCTATTTTTTAGGCGCTGGGTGACAGGCTCAACTTGCCCCTGATGTAGTATATGGCTAAAAAATAACCACACTGTTGATGGTTAAATGCACTTGGGTGACACAGGCTCAGCCTGCACCAGATGTAGTATATGGCCAAAAAATAACCAGACTGTTGATGGTTAAATGCACTTCGGTGACACAGGCTCAGCCTGCACCTGATGTAGTATATGGCCAAAAAATAACCAGGCTGTTGATGGTTAAATGCACTTCGGTGACACAGGCTCAGCCTGCAGCTGATGTAGGATATAGCACAAAATAACCACACTATTGATGGTTAAATACACTTGGTGATAGCTTGTGCTGGCGCACCACAAGTCACAAAATGGCCGCCGATCACCCCAGAAAAAAAGTGATCTAAAAACGCTCTGGGCAGTCTCAAAAAAGTGAGCAAGTCAATATTAGCACTTCAATGATCCACAGCTGCAGATCGATCACAGAATGAAGTCTTTTGGAGGAATTAATCACTGCCTAATCTCGCCCTAACGTCGCAGCTGCAACCTCTCCCTATGCTTGAATCAGCAGAGTGACGTGCAGCGCAACGTGACCCAAGCTTATATAGAGGCTGGGTCACATGCTGCACTGGCCAATCACAGCCATGCCAATAGTAGGCAAGGCTGTGATGGCCTCTTGGGGCAAGTAGTATGACGCTTGTTGATTGGCTGCTTTGCAGCCTTTCAAAAAGCGCCAAGAAAGCGCCGAACACCGAACCCGAACCCGGACTTTTACGAAAATGTTCGGGTTCGGGTCCGTGTCACGGACACCCCAAAATTCGGTACGAACCCGAACTATACAGTTCGGGTTCGCTCATCCCTAGTTACAACTGATACGTACTTGAAATAACTGATTAATGTGATTCAATAGCATGATCTCATGTTAGGTAGGTGTGACATATAGCATCACGATCGATTGGATCGTTATAATTGTGTGTGGTACCAGTATTTTGGATTTATATGCTGTGTTTTTAGTTGTAAAATATGCTTGACAAAGGCAATTCCTAGCCGAAACGTTGCTGCTGTTTTTATGCTATGTTGTGAGGTGATCGACTTAATAAAGAAGAATTGCTGGATATGCTGCTGTGGCCCTCTACTTTGTCTTCAGTGATGACGTCACCGTGCCTGGCCAGCGTGATCAAGTGGTTAAGGAAAATTTATAGAGTAGTAGGGCACACCACCACTTGGCACCACAATGAGAATTGATATAACAATATTTTATTCTTATTTGTTGTGACATATAATATTTATTCAAACATACTAAAATGCATAGCTAAAATTATTACTTTAAAATTCATAAAACATAAGTCATCAATAGTATAATTTAGTATAATTTACTGGAATTTAAACAAAGTTTTGTGTGAAAGCAGTCTCTCCAAAGGGTTAATTAATCCAATTGATATCCCAATAGGAGGTATTTAGGTGTTGGGGATCGATCTAATAATCAGATATAGTATTTTGAGCAATCGCTTATATCCTTTATAATTTGATCGCCACTTAACATAATAGCAATAGTACCGCTATAATGTCGCTGCTTATTTGCAGAAATGAACCGGAATGATTTTACTCACTGTTTTGTGAAATGCCGGTTTTGTTATATCACTCGTGGCGTCCCACGTGTAGTGAAGGTCTTTATAGGCTGCGGTATGGTGCGGTTTAACTTGCTGCAAGGTTGGTGAAAGTTTCGGGATCCTCGGTGGTCGTATGTAGCCGTGCTGTCTTGGAGATCACCTGGTAACAGATTCCTTCTGCGCTGTTTGTTTATATTACGCAGGGTTGGTTTTCACCAGGGAAAAGAATCTCAGCAGAAGAAGACAGATATCCAGCTTTTTTTAAAACGAAAATTCACCGATCCCTTTCTTTAAGCACTTTTGATCCTCCGGTTCTGTAATTTTGTCTCATAGGATTAATTACCATACGCGTTTCGGAGTGGACTACGACTCCTTCTTCAGTGGTTGAATTCCCCATGGGAATGACCAGTCTTTATATACCTGAACAGGTGTGGTCTGGATTAATTAGCTTATGCTGTGTGTAGGAAGTGACGTGGGTTTCCTTTTGGATATCATGATGACGAGACTTATATATTATTTAAAAAGCATTTGCTTCTCATTAAAAATGTATATTAAATCAATATAAATACATATATCGATGTGTGCAGTAAAATACATAAAAATGAATCTAAAAATGGATGGCATAAATATACCGATCGGAACCACATTTGTCTACATTTATAAATGCTTGTATATAAAATAAATAGAGTCTATAACATATAAAATCCCATATTTTATGGTGTTAATAATGTAGAGCAGGGATAGAGTGGAAATATGTGCCGCCCGCTATGCGGTAATTCTGCGGTTTGTATGTAGTGCGGTAAATACTCAAATTGCTTTTTTACTATAATTTAGTTCTCTGTCCGTATTAATACTGCTGAACATATATCAACCTTCATTTAAATCATACAATCGTGCATTAATTCTGTATAGTAAATATATAAAAATGTATAAAATTATTAAAATCATTGTTACATCTAACAACTATAATTTTTTATATTGTTAAAAGGTAAAGGACAATGTGGTAGATAGCAATTACACTAAAAAGGTTTTTCAAATTTTTTCTTATTTTTTTATATTTTTTTTCAGAGGAATATGTTAAAACGATATATTTATAATCTCCTATAGAAGAAACATATATTTAATCTGATGGAAGCATATTTCGGAGTGAGGTACGGAGTGGGGGGCCCCCCACCAGGGGAGGACCCGGAGAACCTTAGTGACTCACGGGTCCCTCCTCGGTGGGGAGCCCCCGCCCCCGACAGATCATAGGAACCCATATATTTCAATTTCTGTATTTAGTCCTGCTGGTAACAGGGTATTGAAGTCAAAGATATGTCTTGATTCAATCCTCGACATTCTTTTAATATGATTTCCACCCCTCCAGTCAGTTTCTACTTTTTCAAGGGCCGAAAAAATGAGTCCCTTTGGATTCTGATTGTGTGTAGTTTTGAAATGGTTTGACAAAGTGTGTTTTTCATAGCCTTTCCTTATGTTTGAAATATGTTCAGCTATGCGGACTTTGAGTTGTCTTTTAGTTCTCCCCCCGTATTGTCTTTTGCAGGGGCATTGCATGATATAAATAACACTGTTGGAATTACACGTGAGAAAATCTTTGATAGTGTGTTCGTGAGTATTTGTCATGGACTTTACTATGGATGTTTTTTTAGGGAATATAGTATTTTTACAGCCCATACATTTACCGCACCGAAAAAAAGCTGTAGTGTTTGTCCATTTTTGTATGGACAAGTCTACTTTATTTTTATTACTTTTTGGAATTGTCGGTGCTACCATAAGTGCTAAATTTGGTGCTTTAGTGAAGGTGATCTGTGGAAATTGTGGAACTAGGTGACCTATTATTTTATCTTTATTTATAAAGTGCCAATGCTTGTTAATTATATACCTCACTTTTTTATGGTGGGTATTAAAAGGTAGAATAGATTTCTGTAGGGTATTGTTTTTCTAAAAATTGGTCTTTCAAAGTTAGTGTCTCTTCCTCAAAATCCTCTATTTTTGAACAATTTCTCCTAATTCGTCTGAACTGTCCTATCGGTATGTTTAGGAGCCATTGGGGTAGATGACAGCTATTATATAAAATATAGCTGTTCTTTGAGGTTGGCTTGCAATACGTGTTACAGACTAATTTGCTCTCTTCTATTTTAATTTACAGGTCCAGAAATTCCACCATCGTTTGGCTAGTCTTACCTGCAAACCGTAAGTTACAATAGTTTTTATTAATATCTTCCAAAAATGTATCCAATGATTCCTGACCGCCTTTCCATATGAAGAAGACATCATCGATGTACCTCTTCCAGAGCACCAGGTCTGTCCCCAG
This sequence comes from Bufo bufo, assembly GCF_905171765.1. Taxonomy (NCBI): domain Eukaryota; kingdom Metazoa; phylum Chordata; class Amphibia; order Anura; family Bufonidae; genus Bufo; species Bufo bufo. Next base: position 385,976,223 of record NC_053389.1, read on the forward strand.
CTTGGGATCAATAATTTTTCGCTCCCAATTTGCCATAAATAAATTTGCGTAGCTGGGGGCATCATCACGTCGGCACACCCAAGATTTGTCGCATTTCTTCAATCAAGATGACCGCAATGGCCTCTTTGCAAGCAAATGGATAAGGTGAGTATGTATATATTTTTTTAACAGATTAACCCCTGAAAGGCCTTAATTTTAATCTCAGTTGCTGCGTTCAATGACGAGGGGGTGGGAGAGGTGCGATCGCCGCTTCCCGTCATTGCGTCCGCTAAATACAATGGAATACACTTTGTGACAAAGTAATTTCTGACTAATTGAATTTCTTTGTGAACTTTGGCAAAGTACCTGTAGCTGAATCGAATTTTTGATAACTTCGCTAATCTATAGTGATCACTACAGGAATTGGTGGCCCTGGTAATCATCCTATCTATTGGTTTCAGAGAATGCATCGAAACGGGAGAAAAATCCCATGTTGGAAAAATGGTTGGTAGCCATTGTGGGCTGTGGACTTGTAGTAAATTCACAGTTCCAAGGAAAATCAATATAACAATAAAGGTGCCTCAGTGCCGGGAAGAACCTACCAGCCAGCCATAGAGATGGCAAAAATCAACGATGGTAGAAGCTAAAAACACACAATCAGATAGAGAACAGCAAACCCCACAATATTGAAGAAGTGAAGAAGTGGCACAGGGTAATCTGTGGGAAAAGTCAAATTTTATATATTATTGAGCATATATATAGCACAAAGGAAATAAATTAGAATATTATGTAAGACATCTCACCTGAAATGCGCTAGTGAATTTGTCTCCAAGACGTGTTAAAGCTGCAAGGATTGCAATAGTAGTTGTTCCAATTAGGGATGAGCGAATCGACTTTGAACTAAACCGGAGTTTGGGAAATGTTTTTTTTACAGTAGAAATTAATTTATGAAGTTATTATGCGAAGTCTCGCGAGACTTCGCGAAGTAATAACTTCGGCTCATAGGAGCCAATACATTCTATTACTGTATGGAGCTCTCCCCTATATAGTATTCAAACAAAGTATAATGCGAATCGACTTTGGAGGTTTCATCCAAAGTCGATTCGCTCATCCCTCGTTCCAATGTTAGCGCCAAGGGTGAGGGGCTATACTCAATGGTGATCACTGCAATGTCTGGGAAATACAAGGAAGTGCCAGGACTGAGAAAAACGTGCAAATACCTCAATGTTTTCTGGCCAGTGCTGTAATAGTAGTATAGCTAGAAATAGCAGCAACACAATGCACAGTGCAAAGATTCACAGAAAAGAGAATAGAATGGAGCTGCCAAAATTGTATTCCCAGATGAAAAACAGCTCTAGGCCATAAATGAGAACAATGACTATGACTTACTGTATCTTTCCTAACACTGAGTTTTATTAAAGGTGTATTCTCTTTACAGCAAATACATGTATTTTTGGATAATGAGATGTTATTCAGTTCCCCGATGTACTCTCTGTATCAAGATCACTGCTTAATGTGATTAACCGATTCACACAACTGGATGTTAATGTACGTCCAGTTTGAAAGGGCATTCCTGCAAACAGATGAACAGTTTAACCCTCTATATGCTACAGTTAACTGCTTTATTCTGGGGCACTGGCGAGTTGCCATGACAACCAAGGGCCTAAAAAAGAACTCCAGGCCTCAAATGGTTGTATTTCTACTAGAAAAAATATTATATACACACCAGTTAATCCCTTGGCATTTCCAGCACCCTCCCTCCCATTTATTGACATGACCACAGTAATGATGTGCCATATACCCCACGCTCTGCTGCAGCCAATCATTGGCCTCAGAGGTATACGGCACTAGACCAGTGGCTGTGGCTGTCATGCAGCTGTCACATAGAAGCCATGTGGGATGTGCATCTACGTAACTTCTGCAGCCCTGCAAACACAGACCGAAAATAAGGACCAGAGTGGTGGAAAATATGGAGGATTAAGTTGGAACTAAGCCATGATATTTCTTACTAAATTACAGAAAGAAGAGTTCTTGGAGACCGAGGAATTGATGCAGAAAATGTTTTGGAAACATTTATACATTTTCTTTATGCAATTATTTTCAGAAAGTGGAATATCCCCTTGAAGTATTATGCACTTCTGAGCAAACAACATGCATTAACCATTGTTTGACTAATGTTGAAGGGGTAATGATAAGAAGTAGTAATATCTGAGTAATATGCAAGCTAAATTCACTAGAAAAAAATGACTTGCAATGTATGATCTGGCTTTACAAGGACAGAGGGAAATATAGTTAAGGAGCATTTCCAACCAAAAATTAAAAATAGCATTCTATTAAAAATAGATGTTACAGCAGCAAATAGTTACTCGAATATACTCGAATATTTTCTTAACAGCACACAAAATATAACCCTACCTCTCTTGGGAAAATCCAGTCTCTGGATTAAGATTTCTCAGGATCAATGCAACAGATCTCCACAAATATGGTAATTAGAGATGAGCGAAGTTTTTAACTATTCGATTTGGCCAATTTGCCAAAGTTAGCAAAGAAATTAGATTTGTTCCAAATTAATTTGTCATAAATAGCTATAAATCAGGTAAACCCATACATCATGGTGGCTGGTGGCAAGGTATGGAGGGGGCTGCTGCAGTGACCCGGCTCCATGCGCGGCAGGTGCCGACTGTAGCATAAAGCAGACAACTGGCCACAATGATGGGGAACATCGATCCTGCCGAACCATTTCATTTAACCCCTCAGATCCCGGGTTCTGAGGATCCCAGATCCCAGGAAAAATAAATAAAACATTATAATATTAAAAGTTTAAATCATGCCCCTTTCCCAATTTTACATATAAAAATATATAATATAAAAAAATAAACATATCGGCTATTGCTTCATCTGAAAAAGTCTGAGCTATTAAAATAAAAATAAAAATGAAAAACACACTATTCAAAGTTTTGTTTGTATCCTTCCTCCACCCCTAAAAAATTTTATAACAGTGATCAAAATGTCATATGTATCACAAAAACATGGTACTAATAAAAACTACAGTTCATCCCACAAAAAAAAAGCCCTCATTCAGCTCTGTAGACCAAAATATAACAAAGTTATTGCTGTATTTTGAGTAGTGATGGAAGAACATCGGCCGGGACGGTTTGCGAACGCAATCAAATGTTCGCGAATCGCAAGATCGCAGCGGACCCCATTCACTTTAAAGGCAGGCAAACCTGGAATACCTTCAGGCAGGGGTCAAGTCCTGGGGAAAAAAGTGTGGGAACTTACCCAAGATCCACTGCAAACCCCCCCCCCCCAAAAAAAAAAAAAAATATATATATTTCGCTGAAAATTCAGTGCAAAATTTATTGTAAAGTGCCAGTTTACACAAACAACTGCAAAATTAACATGAAATAAACATGGAGATCCCAGTGCCAGCTGCCTTGCTGGTGGACGATTGGCATATACTTCTGCTGTGGCCCACAGCAGAAGTATATGCCAATCGTCCACCAGCAAGGCAGCTGGCACTGGGATCTCCATGTTATTGGTCAGTTAATACATCAGGGACCCCCTGGCATGGGGCCTGGGCATAGCTAAGTGCAAACTGGGTGATCCATAGGCAGGACCGGGTGGCTGCCCTCATCCACCAGCCCGTCCCTAATGCCAGTCAATACCCCCTTAGGAAATCTCTCATCAGATGTGAGAGCAGCAGCGATCGATCAGCCAGGATTAATGTGCACAGTGGGAGGCCTCGCTTAGGCAAGTGACAAACTGCCCCCCTCATTCTTAGGCAAGTGACAAACTCAGCTCTGCTACATCTACAATGAGCAACTACAACAAATGTAATGCCAAACTGCAGTTCCTCTATGTGATGCCTTGGATAGCTTCCACTGGACCCACAGGCTGTGGGTCCAGTGGAAGCTAACTGAGGCATCACAATCGCATAGAGGAACTGCAGTTTGGCATTACATTTGTTGTAGTTGCTCATTGTAGATGTAGCAGACTGGGTTTGTCACTTGCCTAAGATTGAGGGGGGGGGGCAGTTTGTCACTTGCCTAAGGCCAGGGTAAGGGGGGCCTCCCACCCAGGCTGTGCACATTAATCCTGGCTGATCGATCTCTTCTGGCCTGCTGCTGTGCTGCCTGCAGTCACATCTGATGAGAGTACTGACTGAGATAAAAGAGGGGGTATTGACTGGTCTGGTCTGGGGCTTCTGGCCACCGGCGCTCCCACCAGGCGGGTTAGGGCCCCCGGACTCACTCAGGGACAGTCACAGACACTTAGACTGGTCTGGACCGGAGCAACAGGACCCCGGTCCGGTCGGATGGTCCAGCCACGCTCACCTCAGCAGACAGTCAGGCAGGGGCGTACACAGAAATCATTGGGCCCCATAGCTTTTATGCCTTGCAGGATAGCAGGAAATCTGAGTGACATTACATGATGCACCCAGCTTTTCTGCTCTCCTGCATGGCACATGTGGAGAGACATGAGAAAGCTGAGTAACACAACCCTCATATCTTCTCATGCCTCTGCACTTGTGCCATGCAGGACATCAGGAAAGCTGAGTCACATTACATAATGTAGTGACACCCAGCTTCCCTCCTGTTCTGAATGGCATATGTGCAGAGGAATAGCCTGGGAAAGCTGAGTGACCTTGCCCCCTTCCACACACATACACCTCTGCACTGTCCTCACCTACAAGTCCTCACTTACTTCATTACTGGTTGTGGCAATCCAGAGGAATCAGGCGGGGGCGGAGCTAACAGGCAGGAGGCGGAGCTAGGAGGTGGGGCTAGCAGACGGGAGACAGTTAGGAAGATAGACGGGGGTGTGAACTCTCCTCCACTGCAGGGCCCCCCCTTCCTCAGGGGCCCCATAGCAGCTGCGTGGTCTGCCTATATGGTAGGTACGCCACTGAGTCAGGCAGTCGCAGGCTCAGGATAGGAGGAGGGGAGCTCTCAGCCAGGAGGGGGGGAGTCAGTCAGTGAGTCTTCCGTCCTCAACTGAAGCCGCTCCCCCTCCCTCCTCAACTGAAGCCGCTCCCCTTCCCTCCTCACTTAGCCTGCCCTGCACAGTGCGAGTCACGCAGGGCCTCGCCTCCGCTCCGCCCCCTGTGAATCTGATTTCACCGCTTCCCCTCCTGGTCCTTTTGCCCTGAAAGGGAACGGCGTTCCTGCCATGAAAAAAGTGCAGGAACGCCGTTCCCACGCGTTCCCCCTCGACTCGACCCCTGCCTTCAGGTCACATTTGCAGCCACCAAATACTTACTAGAAGTGCACAAATAGTCCCACAACATGGACAGTGACATACCAGATGTATTATTTGAATTTGCGATCTCCTTTCATTATTTTTTTCAATGCGAAATATCGGCAATATAATTTTCGCCTATGCATATTGTACAGGACACCGGGGGTGGGTCCTGGACGGGTGCTATACGGCACCACTGTTTGGACTATGGTCCATTTAAATAGAGGTAGAAGGTTCAGGGGGTCACCCAAAAAGTGGGTGAAAAGTTCCAGGCAGGCGCTAATTCAGAGAGGACTGGCTCACAGTCTTCTCTATCTTAGTAAAGTAGTTTGGGGCCTGGAATTTTGGAGGCTCCAAAGTGTTATTTGGGTGGGATGAAGCCTCCACTCCTAAACCCTGGAAGCCAGCGCACAAGGGGTTAAGATCTCACAGACAACCACCCATTAAAGCAGGAAGTGATGCTGGAGGGAGTGAGTGAGTTGGGAGAGTGCACCTGTGAGGACAAGATGGAAGTCTGCTAGCTGCTCAGAGAGGACTTTTGAGTAGTTTGGAAGTGAAGCTGTGTCTGCAGGGAAGGTCTGGAGGACTTCTACTAAAAACGTATGTGTCTTTCTTTTGGTTGTTTTTCTGAAGAAAGACTTTTTCCTAATTTATGCTGGAAACAAGCAGGACTTTTGTTGTGACGTTTTGGATGCTGAAGAAAAGCTTTATTTTGTTTTGTTTGGTCACCAATAAAGACCCTTTGCTTTACTGACACGGTTTTACGCACTTGTCTCGCGGAGCTTAAAGACCCCCAAAGTTTACAACTGGTGGAGGATGCAGGCAAAGTGCATTTGCAGGCGCAAAAAAACCGTTTAAAACTGACATTTAAAGAGACAGTATACTTATGGCATGTCTTGGGTGAAGTCAGCCCAGGCGTTACAAACAGCAGACAAAGGCATGGAGGAGGTCGTTAAGGCTTTGGCACAAGCCACTGTGACCCAGCAGCAAGCCACTGTGGCCCAGCAGCAAGCGTCAGCAGAGTCAAACCGTCGCCATGAGGAAGCGATGGCTCAGCAGCAGCAGGCCCTGGCACAGGCTATAGCTGCGCAGCAGGAAAATACACGGCTGCTATCCGCCCAGTTTACGGCCCAGCAGGAGTCCACTCAAGCACAGGTGGCTGCCTTGCAGGAGGCCGTACAGCAGCTGGCTCAGGGACAAGCGCAAGCGGTCGTTGCCGTTAGCAACCCAGTATCTGTTAGAGCCAGCCATTTTTTGCAGAAACTAACACCCAGCGATGACGTGGAAGCCTTTCTTACCACCTTTGAAAGGATAGCAGAGAGAGAAGCGTGGCCCCGGGACCAATGGGCCGGCATTATATCGCCTTTTCTCACTGGTGACCCGCAAAAGGCCTATTTTGACCTCCCAGCTGAGCACATCAAAGACTATGAACGTCTAAAAGCTGAAATCCTGGCCCGCCTGGGAGTGACCACAGCTGTCCGGGCTCAGAGGGTGCATCGCTGGCGGTACAAATCGGACCAACCACCCAGGTCCCAGATGCATGAACTAATTCAGTTAGTTAAAAAATGGCTGCAGCCAGAAAAGTTGTCAGGTCCACAAATGGTGGAACGAGTAGTGATGGACCGGTACCTACGGTCCCTACAAGATGACCTACAGCGCTGGGTAAGCCATGGAAACCCTACTAATGCTGACCAGCTGATCGAGCTGGTTGAACGGTATACCGTGGTGGAGGACCTGCTTGGGCCTGCCAAGCGTCGAGAACCCACGCCAAGGACACCCAGACCAGCCATCAACCTGAGGAGAGAAGCCTTGCCAGATGTGGGCGTCCGCAGGTTTACACCATCTGCCCTAGAACCATGGAGGTCGGTTCCTGTACCAAAGATGGGAGACATACAATGTTGGCGATGTCGGTCCTGGGGGCATACCCGGGCACAATGCCCACTGCAGGAGGAGCCTATGGAGTGCGGAACTGGTCGGAGAAGCTCCTTCTATGTGCGAAGTGTGTGTACCACTCATCTTGACCTGGCTGCAGGACGGTTTGAGTGTGAAGTGTGGGTGAACCACCTTCCTGCCAGGGCCCTACTGGACTCCGGTAGCATGGTAACATTAGTACATGCCAGGGTACTTGGGAGGCTTAGACCAGTGACTAAAACTCTTCGGGTGGTATGCATTCATGGGGATACCAAGGAGTACCCCTTGGTTCCGGTGACTGTCTCTTATGGCCATGCCTCAGTTACACAGGAGGTCGGGGTGGTAAACAGTTTAATTCATGACATCATAGTGGGGCGGGACTGTCCACTATTTCTGGAACTATGGAATGAGGTGCAAATGGCACCACCAGGGGAACTGGGGGCACTGGGCCTGGAAGGGACAGGGTCCGAGGGGTCCGGAGCTGAAATACACCCCTCTGATATAGAAATACCTACCATTGATAATGAAGTCGCAGGGAATGCTAATGTGGAGGATAATGCCCCTGACCCAGGTCTTAAACCCGGGTTGATCTCTGAGGTGGGGGAGGTCTTCCCATTACAAGTCATGCTGGGGGAGGATGACGAGGAGCTCTCCCCAGTTGAGGAAGATGAAGGGGAAACATCCTCAAGGCCAGTACATCCAGATCTAGACGTGTCCAGAGGTGCATTTGGTACCGCCCAATTACGGGACCCTGCCTTGGTCAATGCTCGAGAGCAGGTTTCTGTTGTTGATGGGGTCCCACAAATGCCAGATGCAGACCAGAGGTTCCCTCACTTTGCGTTGAAGGGGGACTTACTGTATCGAGTGGCTGAGAGCCGAGGGGAAACTATAGAGCAGTTGCTGGTTCCCCAACCGTATAGGCGGATGCTCCTCGATCTAGCCCACAACGATGCACTGGGAGGACACCTGGGGGCGGAGAAAACAGAGGCCAGGATAAACGACCGGTTTTACTGGCCAGGGTTGAAGGCCGAGGTTAAAAGATACTGTGCGTCTTGTCCCATTTGCCAGTTAACCGCCCCAGTGCCACACTATAGAAACCCTCTGGTGCCCTTGCCGATTATCGAAGTCCCGTTTGAACGGATCGCTATGGATCTGGTGGGACCCCTGGTAAAGTCGGCACGGGGCCACCAATACATATTGGTCATCCTAGACTACGCAACTAGGTATCCAGAAGCTGTTCCTTTGAGGAAAGCCTCCTCTAAGGCCATCGCCAGGGAGTTGTTTCAAATGTTCTCACGAACTGGGTTCCCCAAAGAGATCCTGACAGACCAGGGTACCCCTTTTATGTCAAAGGTAATGGCGGACTTGTGCAAATTGTTTCAAATTAAGCAGTTGCGGACGTCTGTCTACCACCCACAGACCGATGGCCTAGTCGAAAGATTCAATAAAACCTTAAAATCCATGTTGAGAAGAGTAGTCCAGAAAGATGGGAAGGATTGGGATATGTTACTCCCTGCCCTGTTATTTGCTATCCGGGAGGTCCCGCAAGCATCCACAGGTTTTTCGCCATTTGAATTAGTGTATGGACGAAGGCCCCGGGGGTTACTCGATCTGGTAAAGGAGACATGGGAAAGTGAGTCCTCACCACACAAAACGGTGGTAGAGCATATCTCTCAAATGCGAGAGAGGGTGGCTAAGGTGATGCCACTGGTGAAGGAGCATATGCAGAAGGCCCAGGATGCCCAAAGAAGAGTGTATAACAGGTCGGCTAAAGTTAGACAGTTCCAAGTAGGAGACCGGGTGGCTGTTCTAATACCCACGGTAGAGAGCAAATTCTTGGCCAAATGGCAGGGCCCATTTGAGGTAGTAGAGAAATTCGGTGAGGTGGACTACAAGGTACACCAGCCAGGGAAAAGAAAACCATACCAGATCTATCACATCAATTTGTTGAAACCCTGGAGAGACAGAGAACAAGTGTCAGCGGTAGTAGGGGTACAGTCAGGGGACCATGCAGGGATCGACTTGGTGCAGGTTGCTTCTACCCTGACTAGACCTCAAACCCAGCAAACAAAAGAGTTTCTACAAAAAAATAGAGATATGTTTTCAGAGTTGCCCGGTCGCACCAACGTCATCGAGCATGACATTGTGACCGAGCCCAATGTAAAAGTCAGGTTAAAGCCTTACCGTATCCCAGAAGCTCATAGGGTGGCAGTGTCCGAAGAGGTTAAAAGAATGTTTGAGCTTGGAGTCATTGAAGAGTCGCAGAGCGAATGGTCAAGTCCAATTGTGTTGGTACCCAAGCCCAACGGCACCCTCCGCTTCTGCAACGACTTCAGAAAGCTTAATGAAGTCTCCAAGTTCGACGCATATCCCATGCCACGAGTAGATGAGCTAATTGAAAGGTTGGGGCCTGCCAGGTACATTACCACGCTAGACCTCACAAAAGGGTACTGGCAGATTCCCCTGACTAAGGAAGCCAGGGAGAAGACAGCCTTCTCTACCCCAGAAGGCCACTTCCAATATAAGAGAATGCCATTTGGTCTACACTCAGCCCCGGCCACGTTCCAAAGGGCCATGGACAAAACTCTGCGTCCACACCAACGGTACGCTTCTGTCTACCTAGATGACATAGTCATCTTCAGCACTGATTGGGAGTCCCACCTTCCCCGGGTTCAGGCAGTCGTAGACTCCTTAAGAAGAGCAGGGTTCACCATCAACCCCGAGAAGTGTGCCATTGGGATGGAGGAAGTAAAATACCTGGGGTATATTGTGGGTAGAGGGCTGGTAAAGCCCCAAATGAGTAAGGTGGAGGCCATACAGGACTGGCCCCGTCCCCTAACCAAGAAGCAGGTCAGAGCGTTTTTGGGCATAGTTGGCTATTATAGGAGGTTTGTCCCCAACTTTGCCACTGTTGCTGCACCACTGACCGACCTGACCAGAGGCAGAAAGTCAGTGATGATAAAGTGGAACGCCGAGGCCGAGACGGCTTTTCAAATGCTTAAGACAGCTTTGTGCCAAGATCCGGTGCTTGTAGCTCCAGATTTTACAAAAGATTTTGTAGTACAGACAGATGCTTCAAGCGAAGGGTTAGGAGCGGTCCTGTCTCAGGAAATCAATGGGGAGGAGCACCCTGTTGTCTTTCTTAGTAGGAAGCTGACGGCAGCTGAAAGAAACTATGCGGTGGTGGAGCGGGAGTGTCTGGCCATCAAGTGGGCTCTAGACTCCCTGCGATATTTCCTCCTGGGCAGAAAGTTCCGCTTGGTGTCAGACCATGCTCCGCTTACCTGGATGAGACAGAATAAACACACCAATGCCAGGGTAACAAGGTGGTTCCTTTCTCTCCAGGAGTTCAATTTCATGGTAGAGCACAGACCCGGGAGACAGCATCAGAATGCCGATGCCCTCTCCCGAGTCCATTGTATGGTGTCTACTGTTGCCTCCAACACCTCCGCGTTGAGGCAGAGGGGGGGGATATGTACAGGACACCGGGGGTGGGTCCTGGACGGGTGCTATACGGCACCACTGTTTGGACTATGGTCCATTTAAATAGAGGTAGAAGGTTCAGGGGGTCACCCAAAAAGTGGGTGAAAAGTTCCAGGCAGGCGCTAATTCAGAGAGGACTGGCTCACAGTCTTCTCTATCTTAGTAAAGTAGTTTGGGGCCTGGAATTTTGGAGGCTCCAAAGTGTTATTTGGGTGGGATGAAGCCTCCACTCCTAAACCCTGGAAGCCAGCGCACAAGGGGTTAAGATCTCACAGACAACCACCCATTAAAGCAGGAAGTGATGCTGGAGGGAGTGAGTGAGTTGGGAGAGTGCACCTGTGAGGACAAGATGGAAGTCTGCTAGCTGCTCAGAGAGGACTTTTGAGTAGTTTGGAAGTGAAGCTGTGTCTGCAGGGAAGGTCTGGAGGACTTCTACTAAAAACGTATGTGTCTTTCTTTTGGTTGTTTTTCTGAAGAAAGACTTTTTCCTAATTTATGCTGGAAACAAGCAGGACTTTTGTTGTGACGTTTTGGATGCTGAAGAAAAGCTTTATTTTGTTTTGTTTGGTCACCAATAAAGACCCTTTGCTTTACTGACACGGTTTTACGCACTTGTCTCGCGGAGCTTAAAGACCCCCAAAGTTTACAATATGCATGGCCTACTACAGCAATTGGGTTTCCACCAGACCGAAGTTGGATGCGATCAGAAAAGATGGTTGGCAACAATTTTCGCGTCGTTGAGGAAGAATTTCTGATCACTGTAAGTAATTTGACATTAAAGCAGAGTATTTGATTACATTTCACATGCATGTTATAACAATCGCTGTATATGCAAATAGAGTGTTTAAAAAAGCGCCATTGAAAAAAATCCCTAATGATGCGATATTAGTGACTGGTGCACTTAGTATTATTGTGAGAACTTTCCACTTCAGAACAGGCTCTAAAAATTTGCCAATAGGCATTCAACTGACAGCACACAACTTTGTAGGATTCTGTGGCTGGAGGTACATTAGGCAGTCACAGAATAAGGGTCCATTCACACGTCCGTTTTTTCTTTCCTGATCTGTTCCGTTTTTTGCTGAACAGATCTGGACCAGATCTGGACCCATTCATTTTCAATGGGTCCTGGAAAAAAACGGACAGCTCAATGTCAGATTTTTTTCAGGACCCATTGAAAATGAATGGGTCCAGATCTGGTGCAGATCTGTTCAGCAAAAAACGGAACAGATCAGGAAAGAAACAACGGACGTGTGAATAAGGCCTAAAAATTTAACTGTCGGCCAGTACAGGCCCTAAAAATTTGCTAATAGGCATTCACATGACAGCAAAGAACTTTGGATTCTATGGCTGGAGGTACCTTAGGCGTTCACAGGATAAAAATGTAACTGTAGGCCAGTACAGGCCCCCAAAATTAGCCAATAGGCATTCACCTGACAGCAAAGAACTTTGGATTCTGTGGCTGGAGGTAAATTAGGCGGTCACGGGTTAAATATGTAACTGTCGGCCAGTACAGGCCCCAAAAATTAGCCAATAGGCGTTCACCTGACAGCAAAGAACTTTGGATTCTGTAGCTGGAGGTACATTAGACGGTCACAGGATAAAAATGTAACTGTTGGCCAGTACAGGCCCTAAAAATTAGTTAATAGGCGTTCACCTGACAGCAAAGAACTTTGGATTCTGTGGCTGGAGGTACATTAGGCAGTCACAGAATAAATATGTAACTGTAGGCCAGTACAGGCCCCAAAAATTAGTTAATAGGTGTTCACCTGACAGCAAAGAACTTTGGATTTTGTGGCTGTAGGTACATTAGGCGGTCACAGGATAAATATGTAACTGCAGGCCAGACTGCTGGTATCCAGGGTAACAGGGGGAGGGGATACCACCTTTAACTCACCCTTGGCCCCTTTACCCAACCTTGACCCATAACAAAAGACACGACAACTGTATCACTTTATTGCTGGATGGTGATCGGCCACAGCTTCTTTATTAAAGCGGCAAACCTTAATAAACCATAATATTGGAACGGTATGCCAAAGGCTGGACTCCCAGCGGGCAAGTTAAACCGTAATCATCACAGCTGTCTGCCAACCGCTGGACTCCCAGCGGGCAGTTACTCCATCTGCTACCACCATATCTCCGCTGTACTCAAATGCCGCCAGCTGTGACTTCTTTTCTTTTTTTTTTTTTTTCACTTTATTGATAAACTCGACCAAAATTCGCAGCTCTCCAAAGCCGTAATCATCGGAGCAATATCCAAAACCGCTGGACTCCCAGCAGGGTCTCTTAAAAATAGAAAAACAAAACAGAATAACCAAGTATCCATAACTGAACAGAACCGTGCACTTCGACCCGCCTCCCAAGAATAACCGCAAAGGGAGGGAGGGCCAATCTGCTTCCACTTGCAAGAGGAAGTGACCAGGACAGAGAGAAGGTATATGTGACCTTCAGGATTTCCTGCACCGCCCCCATCCTGTCTAAGGAGGTTCCCCAGTGATTAACCCTCAATGACCCTAATCTGCAACCTACATAACCATTACTGAGACGGGGCCAGATTCCTAAATACCCCTAAGGGGAAAAGGGGGGAGGGGGAGGACCATCAGTCCCTAAGCACCCTCCCAATACAGTCAGGCGCTTTCCAGTACAGGCCCCAAAAATTAGCCAATAGGCATTCACCTGACAGCGAAGAACTTTGGATTCTATGGCTGGAGGTACATTATGCTTTCACAGGATTAAAATGTAACTGTCGGCCAGTACAGGCCCTAAAAATTAGTTAATAGGCGTTCACCTGACAGCAAAGAACTTTGGATTCTGTGGCTGGAGGTACATTAGGCGGTCCTAGGATAAATATGTAACTGTCGGCCAGTACAGGCCCCAAAAATTTGCCAATAGGCATTCACCTGACAGCAAGGAACTTTGGATTCTGTGGCTGGAGGTACATTAGGCGGTCACAGGATAAAAATGTATATGTCGGCCAGTACAGGCCCCAAAAATTAGCCAATAGACGTTCACCTGACAGCAAAGAACTTTGGATTCTGTAGCTGAAGGTACATTAGACGGTCACAGGATAAAAATATAACTGTTGGCCAGTACAGGCTCCAAAAATTATTCTATAGGTACTTACCTGACAGCAAAGAACTTTGGATTCTGTGGCTGGAGGTACATTAGGCAGTCACAGGATAAATATTTAACTGTCGGCCAGTACAGGTCCCAAAAATTAGGCAATAGGCGTTCCCCTGAATAGCAAAGAACTTTGAATTCTGTGTCTGGAGGTACATTAGGCGTTCACAGGATAAATATGTAACTGTAGGCCAGTACAGGCCCCAAAAATTAGCCAATAGGCGCTCACCTGACTGCAAAGAACTTTGGATTCTGTGGCTGGAGGTACATTAGGCGGTCACAGGATAAAAATGTAACTGTCGGCCAGTACAGGCCCCAAAAATTAGCCAATAGGCGTTCACCTGACAGCAAAGAACTTTGGATTCTGTAGCTGGAGGTACATTAGACGGTCACAGGATAAAAATGTAACTGTTGGCCAGTACAGGCCCTAAAAATTAGTTAATAGGCGTTCACCTGACAGCAAAGAACTTTGGATTCTGTGGCTGGAGGTACATTAGGCAGTCACAGAATAAATATGTAACTGTAGGCCAGTACAGGCCCCAAAAATTAGCCAATAGGCGTTCACCTGACAGCAAGGAACTTTGGATTCTGTGGCTGGAGGTACATTAGGCTTTCACAGGATAAAAATGTAACTGTCGGCCAGTACAGGCCCCAAAAATTAGTTAATAGGTGTTCACCTGACAGCAAAGAACTTTGGATTCTGTGGCTGGAGGTACATTAGGCGGTCCCAGGATAAATATGTAACTGCAGGCCAGTACAGGTCCCAAAAATTAGCAAATAGGCATTCACCTGACAGCAAAGAACTTTGGATTCTGTGGCTGTAGTTACATTAGGCGGTCACAGGATAAATATGTAACTGTCGGCCAGTACAGGCCCCAAAAATTAGCCAATAGGCATTCACCTGACAGCAAAGAATTTTGGATTCTGTGGCTGGAGGTACATTAGGCGGTCACAGGATAAAAATGTAAATGTCGGCCAGTACAGGCCCCAAAAATTAGCCAATAGACGTTCACCTGTAGCTGAAGGTACATTAGACGGTCACAGGATAAAAATATAACTGTTGGCCAGTACAGGCTCCAAAAATTAGTCAATAGGTATTCACCTGACAGCAAAGAACTTTGGATTCTGTGGCTGGAGGTACATTAGGCAGTCACAGGATAAATATTTAACTGTCGGCCAGTACAGGTCCCAAAAATTAGGCAATAGGCGTTCCCCTGAATAGCAAAGAACTTTGAATTCTGTGTCTGGAGGTACATTAGGCGTTCACAGGATAAATATGTAACTGTAGGCCAGTACAGGCCCTAAAAATTAGCCAATAGGCATTCACCTGACAGCAAAGAATTTTGGATTCTGTGGCTGGAGGTACATTAGGCAGTCACAGGATAAAAATGTAATTGTCGGCCAGTACAGGCCCTAAAAATTAGCCAATAGGCGCTCACCTGACTGCAAAGAACTTTGGATTCTGTGGCTGGAGGTACATTAGGCGGTCACAGAATAAAAATGTAACTGTAGGCCAGTACAGGCCCCAAAAATTAGCCAATAGGCGTTCACCTGACAGCAAGGAACTTTGGATTCTGTGGCTGGAGGTACATTAGGCTTTCACAGGATAAAAATGTAACTGTCGGCCAGTACAGACCCTAAAAATTAGTTAATAGGCGTTCACCTGACAGCAAAGAACTTTGGATTCTGGGGCTGGAGGTACATTAGGCAGTCACAGAATAAATATGTAACTGTAGGCCAGTACAGGCCCCAAAAATTAGCCAATAGGCGTTCACCTGACAGCAAGGAACTTTGGATTCTGTGGCTGGAGGTACATTAGGCTTTCACAGGATAAAAATGTAACTGTCGGCCAGTACAGGCCCCAAAAATTAGTTAATAGGTGTTCATCTGACAGCAAAGAACTTTGGATTCTGTGGCTGGAGGTACATTAGGCGGTCACAGGATAAATATGTAACTGCAGGCCAGTACAGGCCCCAAAAATTAGCCAATAGGCATTCACCTGACAGCAAAGAACTTTGGATTCTGTGGCTGTAGGTACATTAGGCGGTCACAGGATAAATATGTAACTGTCGGCCAGTACAGGCCCCAAAAATTAGCCAATAGGCATTCACCTGACAGCAAAGTATTTTGGATTCTGTGGCTGGAGGTACATTAGGCGGTCACAGGATAAAAATGTAAATGTCGGCCATTACAGGCCCCAAAAATTAGCCAATAGACGTTCACCTGACAGCAAAGAACTTTGGATTCTGTAGCTGAAGGTACATTAGACCGTCACAGAATAAAAATTTAACTGTTGGCCAGTACAGGCTCCAAAACTTAGTCAATAGGTATTCACCTGACAGCAAAGAACTTTGGATTCTGTGGCTGGAGGTACATTAGGCAGTCACAGGATAAATATTTAACTGTCGGCCAGTACAGGTCCCAAAAATTAGGCAATAGGCGTTCCCCTGAATAGCAAAGAACTTTGAATTCTGTGTCTGGAGGTACATTAGGCGTTCAGAGGATAAATATGTAACTGTAGGCCAGTACAGGCCCTAAAAATTAGCCAATAGGCATTCACCTGACAGCAAAGAATTTTGTATTCTGTGGCTGGAGGTACATTAGGCAGTCACAGGATAAAAATGTAATTGTCGGCCAGTACAGGCCCGAAAAATTAGCCAATAGGCGCTCACCTGACTGCAAAGAACTTTGGATTCTGTGGCTGGAGGTACATTAGGCGGTCACAGGATAAAAATGTAACTGTCGGCCAGTACAGGCCCCAAAAATTAGCCAATAGGCGTTCACCTGACAGCAAAGAACTTTGGATTCTGTAGCTGGAGGTACATTAGACGGTCACAGGATAAAAATGTAACTGTTGGCCAGTACAGGCCCTAAAAATTAGTTAATAGGCGTTCACCTGACAGCAAAGAACTTTGGATTCTGTGGCTGGAGGTACATTAGGCAGTCACAGAATAAAAATGTAACTGTAGGCCAGTACAGGCCCCAAAAATTAGCCAATAGGCGTTCACCTGACAGCAAGGAACTTTGGATTCTGTGGCTGGAGGTACATTAGGCTTTCACAGGATAAAAATGTAACTGTCGGCCAGTACAGGCCCCAAAAATTTGTTAATAGGTGTTCACCTGTGTCATCGCAATTCATGCGACTCTCCTTCTTCTTTGTGTGGTGCCAAATCAATTAGAAGTATAAGTATGTGCATGCCATACAGCTTTATAATGAGACCAGACACGCTAGGTGGTTTCATGAAAGCATCTTCTCATCTTCCTTGAGCATGGTAGAAGAGCAGGCGAGAGAGCCTTTTATTCACAGTACATTCACTTAAATAGCAGACATGACATCACAAAAGGGGTGTTCCTTAAGAAGAGACTATTGGCTACTTAACCTGATAGGAGTGGTTTCACTGAGTCTATAGGTGTATTTGAAGACTGTAATGTAATCCCCTCTTTCCCCCTCCCTCATTGACCTTCTCATACATATGGTTTGCAGCCATCTAGTGGACAGAAATGTGTACTACATAATATTCTCATTATATATTCATAAAATCATAAATCCTTCTCTCACAAATCCCTCCTTTTGCGGGAAATAGACCAGAGGTGAACAGGCAAAAGTGAGGTACTCTCCCAACGCCCTAAACAGCGAAGAGCTGGACTTTCCTTATTGCTTCACCAGGTCCCCTCAACTCCCTTTCGGGTTTGCCTTCACCTTGTCCTATTTACCCCGCAACCATCAACAAGGTTTTATTTACTTCAGGATGGAACAATCTTTGTCTTTGACAGGGGCACAGCACATATACATAGTGTGGGAATGGATGTATTATACATTTTCAAAACAATTTTCCTAAAATGTAGAACTATATGACAGCCCATTAAAACCAAATTCTAATAACATTGTAGTCACTGAACCAGTTCCCAAAACATTATTCTGGCCATGATATTAATTTCAGAATGTTTCCCGTCAGTTCATTTGATAAAGTTCATCAGTTTCTTCAGATCCTTGGTGATCCTTCCATCAGGGGCAGTGTTGTCCAGGATGTAGATGCAGCCGTTCTTGTAGACCCCTCCTTTTTCTGCTGTCAAGGACCAGTCGGTTCTGTAGAGTCATCACTGGAAAAGAGCTCAGTTGTTCCACCATTCTCTGCACAGCATCACCGATATAATTCACAAATCTCTGTTGATGACAATAGATATGTTAATCCAATAAAAATTATTATTATATATTTTTTTTTTTTTACTAATCATGGGAGTTAATGACTCAAATCCTGCAACTATCTGACTTTTTGCTTTAAATTCATCAGAAACTCTTCTACAGACTCCTATGGCATCTATGTATAAACGTGAGTCAAAAGATGTAGGCAGTGACCTCCTTAGTCGTGACCGGACATTGTTTTCTGATTTGATCCCACTCAGGAGGTGAGAATAGAACAAATGGCATCAGTACCCGATCAGGACTTGATCAGGGTACATTGACCACTTCATTCCACCTGCATCCTGGGTTGGAGTTTCAAATCTCCATACAATCACCAGATATCTGCGTTTTGATAATTTTGGTTGATAAACCAACTGTCAGAGTAAACGTTAGAGTCACTACTTGTCATCTTCAGCTGAATTATGTAAGAACAATATCCTGGAGGGAAAACACCAAAGGGCTTTCCTGTATAAATCCTGTCTCTAAGGTCAGTTTGTCATTATATTTTAAATTTGGCCAAATATTTAATGTCAATTATAGGTAAGGATGTAGGAGCCACAGATGCAACTGAACATTGAGATTTCTCCCTTACCAACATTCTAAATTTGCCTAGGGGATCTTTGTCACTTACACACGCTCCTAACACATATATCCCCGAATCCTGTTGGATAGAATTTCTAATGGACAGGAACAGAGGATTACACTCATCATGTTTACGACTGTTTGGTGGGGTTCCCTTCAGGATAGTCATTCTTTGCGACAAACCTTCACTGACTCTAGAGATAGTTTCCACTGGATTATATTTTTAACACTTTAGACTAGTGCTCCATTCTGTTAATCTCCAATATCCACAGTTGGTATGATCATATTTAAATACAATTACCATAGACTGGGTCAGTCCCCGTCACACAGATGTACTTATCAGACCAAAACCAAGTGTCCTATCTGTCATCTGTCTTACAGTCCACTATACTGCAAAAGTCAACTTAGTTGTTCCTGACTCATCTTGATAATATATCACCGTTGGAATTTGATTTGACTGATTTCCCCTTTGTACAATATGGAACAAACAATAAGGCATGAAACAACATTATGGCTCTTATAGTCCTGACACTTGATTGCAATGTGATCAGTTTCTCCTTGCAATTCGACAGCAGTGGCGGTGGTTATCAGGACTTGATGTAGATCTTCAAACTGTAGTTCTAGGACTTTCCACACGTCTCTCGTTTCACCACTATCCAATCTCCTGATTGTGAAGAATGAATCGCTTCTATACAGTCTGGATTCTAGGAAACAACTAAAACTTGGAAATACACATTAGACAATAACTTGTGCAACAGACAACATCATTTTGGAAAACTACTATGCTGCATCTGGAACTATTGGGGAAATAGACACCTAATCCAGGAGCATTCCCAAAGAGTACTTCATAAGGACTTAGGCCTATCTTCCGGTTAGATGTATATCGGAGGAAGAAAAACCCCAGGGATAGGTACTCTCACCTTAGTCAGTATCTTTTAGCTGTAGCCTTCGCTACAGGCCAAATCTCCGAATATCCTGGAAAGAGATCAATACAGACACAGACATATTCACACTGTTCCAACTTTGTTCTGAATGTAGTCAATCCGCAGTCTCTGAAATGGGTAAGATGACCTTGGCATATGCCTTCCTGGAACTCCCATAGTTCTCCCATCATTATTACAGCATTCACCTAGTGGCAGCATTGTTGAACCCAGGAGTCATCCACCACAGAACCCAATCACACCTTCTCTCTCTGGATTTGCCCATGTTCTAAATCCATCCTCTTTAGGTAGAGTGCCCTCTGAAGGAAGAGTTTATTACCAACTCTCCAGAGTCCTATTATCACTTCTTCCTTTTATCCTTTGATGTTTCCTTCCAGCCTCTGTAGCCTTTATCTGAAAAAGGCAAACTTTTTGGAAGTCCACTGGCCTTAAGCCATCCTGTATCACACAGATTTCCACTTAGGGTAGACTTCAGGTAATAATGTAACCTATACCTTCTCAGGCAGTACCAGGGCATCAAACATCTTTCATACACTTAGCATTCATTATTGATGGGCTTAGCCATGGATCCAACAAAATCTCTGCTTCACTAGATTAGACCATAATAATGAGTGATACCGAAGGCATACCTGGATGTTAGCAGTCTTACCCTCAGCCATCTTACCAACCTCAGCGAGTGTCTTCAGCTCTGTCTCCTGCACTACCATTGCTGGACGGAGTGGTTCTTTCTTGACAACATCAGATTAAGTAGAAACAGCATATCCTGTCCGAAATGATCCATCTTCCAGGAACCTGAAATGATCTACCAGAAACTCAAAAATGTGGTTATTAATTGGATGGAGACATTAAATTTGAATTTTTATATTTTCTACTCCCAGCCTCCCCCCTTCCATATGCAGCAGAGTGATCGGATCTAATTTTTCACACCCTTAAGACGGTGATTAATTGGTGAGAGGAGTAGGAATTGCATTACTAGATGCTCCTACACATGTGATACTACCCTCAGTCATGAGAGATCATGGAACATGTTTGCTATGAGGCAATGGAATTAGATCCCAAGGATTATATAAATAATAGGGATCCAGCATTTGATTCTGGGTTGTTAAATTCCTATGGGTGTTTCATTTGAAGGGGCTGAACATTTGTCTTCCTCCCACAGGCGAGGAAGTGGGCAAGTACATACAAAGTCTCCCCCCCCCCCCTTGTGGGGAGGACTGATTGGCAGCCACCCCCGCCTTAGGTCTTTGTTTGATTTAACTGTAACAATATGACAAAATAGGGACAAAATTAACTTCTCTCAAGCCTAGCCAACACTAGACCTTTCTAGATGATTCTCAAGATCATACACAAAGGCAGCACTTAGGATCTTCTCATGCATAGATAAGGTAATCTCAAAAATCCAAATCCACCCAGCTTTCCTGGAGTTTAATGAAAACTTTCTCCACACTCTCTGTCCTGAGGACAATGTGACTGACTGATGACCTAAACACTTTCTCCCAGACTCACTGATCTTCACTATGCATTAAATCCCCAGCTCTACATTGGACTCAATTTTCCAAATCTCATAAATAATAGGAGAAAACTCTCCATATTTTAACTAATTTTCTATAAAGCAGCATAAGTAAGTCCTCTGAATTGGGAATTCTATTCATCATGGCAAAATTGATGTTACTACTGGGTGTAGTATATGTCATATATCATATAATGATGCAGATATCCCTACACTTTCACTCATACCTGAATAAGGACTTTAGAATGGGTGCAATCTAGATTGATAGGACACTTCCAACTAGCATCATAGGGGCAATTTCTAGTAGGCATCATAGGGGCAATTACTGCAGGTACATTTTTAACTGATGGGACATACAATTGGGAAGGGTTATTTTCAGACATCACTGGATATAATCCAGTGTTGGAAACTATGATAGAAACTATGTCCTGTCTTTGAGATCCACAGACAAACAAACATGTTACTTGCACACACACTTATCCCCCATAAGGCCTAAGGAAAGAGTTTTGGGGGGTGGGGAAAAGCTAGAGAGAGCAGAAGGCACAGTGGGTGGTGCTGATTAGCACATTCCAGCACCTGGTGTAGAGGAGGAGCTGACAGAAAAAGCAATAGGTAGTCTTTGATGGACCACAAGACCCAGGATTACTCTTTTTTTTTTTTTTTTTTCTTTAAGTTACAACACATGTGGTGGGGGGGAAGGGAATGCCGCATGGCCAACTCTCTTTGTTCCCTATCACACCCAAATCCTCCATCTTACTATAGCAGTATTGTCCATTCTCCTCAATTACTTTCAACTTTCCATCTACAGTTTTCCACAAACTTTAATTTAATCTATCTCCTACTGCATTTGCAAACTCTAGGGGGAACTTTTACACAAAACTGCATATTTACGGATAATACCGGAAATCGCTGCTACTTAGTATGACAGAATGCTTTCAACTTTTATTTCTAACTGAAACTTTTCCTTTCTTTTCCTCGCATCAACTGAGCCGCCGTTAATATCTCTTTACTCTGTCCTGTAACATTAGAATTTCCCATTATTGTAGTTGCACAAAGCTCAAACAATTGCTACTTATCAAACCCGCAAACTTAAGCGTAGTTGCACAAAGATCAAACGGAATCCGATTACTATAAGTAATCGCCACCGAACCCACAAACTTAAGCGCAGTTGCACACAGCTCAAATGATATAATAGTATTGACCCCACAATCTCTCAAAGTGAAGACCCCTCGTCAATTCACCGGGATACAAAATCTTAATAACTTCCAATTGCCTATGGCACTTGGTATTAACCCTTATCTCCAAATTCTCGTCAGAATATTCGGCTGGGAACCAATTCTACGTCACAGGATATCCGGCTCAGCTGTCTAACAATTTCCGTTTAGTTCCAGCATGTTCTACCACACAAAGAAGGAATATTTCAACAGGTTCTTTCTAACAGACAGATCAGCTATAACTTGAACCCTTATATCGCGATAACACCAATTCAACTCTTGAGAACCCACAAAAGCGGAAGTTTCAGAGGAGATTCGTAAGAAATAAAGCTTTCTTACCTTGCCGGCATGTGATCTCGTCTGATGGTTCCGTTTAAGTCGCTCTCGTGGCGTTTGAATCGGAAGTTACGCAAGCTATCTGCTCCACGCTCGGCGCCATTTTGTCATCGCAATTCATGCGACTCTCCTTCTTCTTTGTGTGGTGCCAAATCAATTAGAAGTATAAGTATGTGCATGCCATACAGCTTTATAATGAGACCAGACACGCTAGGTGGTTTCATGAAAGCATCTTCTCATCTTCCTTGAGCATGGTAGAAGAGCAGGCGAGAGAGCCTTTTATTCACAGTACATTCACTTAAATAGCAGACATGACATCACAAAAGGGGTGTTCCTTAAGAAGAGACTATTGGCTACTTAACCTGATAGGAGTGGTTTCACTGAGTCTATAGGTGTATTTGAAGACTGTAATGTAATCCCCTCTTTCCCCCTCCCTCATTGACCTTCTCATACATATGGTTTGCAGCCATCTAGTGGACAGAAATGTGTACTACATAATATTCTCATTATATATTCATAAAATCATAAATCCTTCTCTCACACCTGACAGCAAAGAACTTTGGATTCTGTGGCTGGAGGTACATTAGGTGGTCCCAGGATAAATATGTAACTGCAGGCCAGTACAGGCCCCAAAAATTAGCCAATAGGCATTCACCTGACAGCAAAGAACTTTGGATTCTGTGGCTGTAGTTACATTAGGCGGTCACAGGATAAATATGTAACTGTCGGCCAGTACAGGCCCCAAAAATTAGCCAATAGGCATTCACCTGACAGCAAAGTATTTTGGATTCTGTGGCTGGAGGTACATTAGGCGGTCACAGGATAAAAATGTAAATGTCGGCTAGTACAGGCCCCAAAAATTAGCCAATAGACGTTCACCTGACAGCAAAGAACTTTGGATTCTGTAGCTGAAGGTACATTAGGCAGTCACAGGATAAATATGTAACTGTCGGCCAGTACAGGTCCCAAAAATTAGGCAATAGGCGTTCACCTGAATAGCAAAGAACTTTGAATTCTGTGTCTGGAGGTACATTAGGCGTTCACAGGATAAATATGTAACTGTAGGCCAGTACAGGCCCTAAAAATTAGCCAATAGGCATTCACCTGACAGCAAAGAATTTTGGATTCTGTGGCTGGAGGTACATTAGGTAGTCACAGGATAAAAATGTAATTGTCGGCCAGTACAGGCCCCAAAAATTTGTTAATAGGCGTTCACCTGACAGCAAAGAACTTTGGATTCTGTGGCTGGAGGTACATTAAGCAGTCACAGAATAAATATGTAACTGTAGGCCAGTACAGGCCCCAAAAATTTGCCAATAGGCGTTCACCTGACAGCAAGGAACTTTGGATTCTGTGGCTGGAGGTACATTAGGCTTTCACAGGATAAAAATGTAACTGTCGGCCAGTACAGGCCCCAAAAATTAGTTAATAGGTGTTCACCTGACAGCAAAGAACTTTGGATTCTGTGGCTGGAGGTACATTAGGTGGTCACAAGATAAATATGTAACTGCAGGCCAGTACAGGCCCCAAAAAATAGCCAATAGGCATTCACCTGACAGCAAAGAACTTTGGATTCTGTGGCTGGAGTTACATTAGGCGGTCACAGGATAAATATGGAACTGTCGGCCAGTACAGGCCCCAAAAATTAGCCAATAGGCGTTCACCTGACAGCAAAGAACTTTGGATTCTGTGGCTGGAGGTACATTAGGCGGTCCCAGGATAAATATGTAACTGTCGGCCAGTACAGGTCCCAAAAATTTGTCAATAGGCATTCACCTGACAGCAAGGAACTTTGGATTCTGTGGCTGGAGGTACATTAGGCGGTCACAGGATAAAAATGTAAATGTCGGCCAGTACAGGCCCCAAAAATTAGCCAATAGACGTTCACCTGACAGCAAAGAACTTTGGATTCTGTAGCTGAAGGTACATTAGACGGTCACAGGATAAAAATATAACTGTTGGCCAGTACAGGCTCTAAAAATTAGTCAATAGGTATTCACCTGACAGCAAAGAACTTTGGATTCTGTGGCTGGAGGTACATTAGGCAGTCACAGGATAAATATTTAACTGTCGGCCAGTACAGGTCCCAAAAATTAGGCAATAGGCGTTCACCTGAATAGCAAAGAACTTTGAATTCTGTGTCTGGAGGTACATTCGGCGTTCACAGGATAAATATGTAACTGTAGGCCAGTACAGGCCATAAAAATTAGCCAATAGGCATTCACCTGACAGCAAAGAACTTTGGATTCTCTGGCTGGAGGTACATTAGACGGTCACAGGATAAAAATGTAATTGTCGGCCAGTACAGGCCCCAAAAATTAGCCAATAGGCGCTCACCTGACTGCAAAGAACTTTGGATTCTGTGGCTGGAGGTACATTAGGCGGTCACAGGATAAAAATGTAACTGTCGGCCAGTACAGGCCCCAAAAATTAGCCAATAGGCGTTCACCTGACAGCAAAGAACTTTGGATTCTGTAGCTGGAGGTACATTAGACGGTCACAGGATAAAAATGTAACTGTTGGCCAGTACAGGCCCTAAAAATTAGTTAATAGGCGTTCACCTGACAGCAAAGAACTTTGGATTCTGTGGCTGGAGGTACATTAGGCAGTCACAGAATAAAAATGTAACTGTAGGCCAGTACAGGCCCCAAAAATTAGCCAATAGGCGTTCACCTGACAGCAAGGAACTTTGGATTCTGTGGCTGGAGGTACATTAGGCTTTCACAGGATAAAAATGTAACTGTCGGCCAGTACAGGCCCCAAAAATTTGTTAATAGGTGTTCACCTGACAGCAAAGAACTTTGGATTCTGTGGCTGGAGGTACATTAGGCGGTCCCAGGATAAATATGTAACTGCAGGCCAGTACAGGCCCCAAAAATTAGCCAATAGGCATTCACCTGACAGCAAAGAACTTTGGATTCTGTGGCTGTAGTTACATTAGGCGGTCACAGGATAAATATGTAACTGTCGGCCAGTACAGGCCCCAAAAATTAGCCAATAGGCATTCACCTGACAGCAAAGTATTTTGGATTCTGTGGCTGGAGGTACATTAGGCGGTCACAGGATAAAAATGTAAATGTCGGCTAGTACAGGCCCCAAAAATTAGCCAATAGACGTTCACCTGACAGCAAAGAACTTTGGATTCTGTAGCTGAAGGTACATTAGACGGTCACAGGATAAAAATATAACTGTTGGCCAGTACAGGCTCCAAAAACTAGTCAATAGGTATTCACCTGACAGCAAAGAACTTTGGATTCTGTGGCTGGAGGTACATTAGGCAGTCACAGGATAAATATTTAACTGTCGGCCAGTACAGGTCCCAAAAATTAGGCAATAGGCGTTCACCTGAATAGCAAAGAACTTTGAATTCTGTGTCTGGAGGTACATTAGGCGTTCACAGGATAAATATGTAACTGTAGGCCAGTACAGGCCCTAAAAATTAGCCAATAGGCATTCACCTGACAGCAAAGAATTTTGGATTCTGTGGCTGGAGGTACATTAGGCAGTCACAGGATAAAAATGTAATTGTCGGCCAGTACAGGCCCCAAAAATTAGTTAATAGGCGTTCACCTGACAGCAAAGAACTTTGGATTCTGTGGCTGGAGGTACATTAGGCAGTCACAGAATAAATATGTAACTGTAGGCCAGTACAGGCCCCAAAAATTTGCCAATAGGCGTTCACCTGACAGCAAGGAACTTTGGATTCTGTGGCTGGAGGTACATTAGGCTTTCACAGGATAAAAATGTAACTGTCGGCCAGTACAGGCCCCAAAAATTAGTTAATAGGTGTTCACCTGACAGCAAAGAACTTTGGATTCTGTGGCTGGAGGTACATTAGGCGGTCACAAGATAAATATGTAACTGCAGGCCAGTACAGGCCCCAAAAATTAGCCAATAGGCATTCACCTGACAGCAAAGAACTTTGGATTCTGTGGCTGGAGGTACATTAGGCGGTCACAGGATAAATATGGAACTGTCGGCTAGTACAGGCCCCAAAAATTAGCCAATAGGCGTTCACCTGACAGCAAAGAACTTTGGATTCTGTGGCTGGAGGTACATTAGGCGGTCCCAGGATAAGTATGTAACTGTCGGCCAGTACAGGCCCCAAAAATTTGCCAATAG
This sequence comes from Bufo bufo, assembly GCF_905171765.1. Classification (NCBI taxonomy): domain Eukaryota; kingdom Metazoa; phylum Chordata; class Amphibia; order Anura; family Bufonidae; genus Bufo; species Bufo bufo. The sequence goes on from NC_053389.1 coordinate 386,002,842, forward strand.
GCATTCACCTGACAGCAAGGAACTTTGGATTCTGTGGCTGGAGGTACATTAGGCGGTCACAGGATAAAAATGTAAATGTCGGCCAGTACAGGCCCCAAAAATTAGCCAATAGACGTTCACCTGACAGCAAAGAACTTTGGATTCTGTAGCTGGAGGTACATTAGACGGTCACAGGATAAAAATGTAACTGTTGGCCAGTACAGGCCCTAAAAATTAGTTAATAGGCGTTCACCTGACAGCAAAGAACTTTGGATTCTGTGGCTGGAGGTACATTAGGCAGTCACAGAATAAAAATGTAACTGTAGGCCAGTACAGGCCCCAAAAATTAGGCAATAGGCGTTCACCTGAATAGCAAAGAACTATGAATTCTGTGTCTGGAGGTACATTAGGCGTTCACAGGATAAATATGTAACTGTAGGCCAGTACAGGCCCTAAAAATTAGCCAATAGGCATTCACCTGACAGCAAAGAACTTTGGATTCTCTGGCTGGAGGTACATTAGGCGTTCACAGGATAAAAATGTAATTGTCGGCCAGTACAGGCCCCAAAAATTAGCCAATAGGCGCTCACCTGACAGCAAATAACTTTGGATTTCTTGGCTGGAGGTACATTAGGCGGTCACAGGATAAAAATGTAACTGTTGGCCAGTACAGGCCCTAATAATTAGTTAATAGGAGTTCACCTGACAGCAAAGAACTTTGGATTCTGTGGCTGGAGGTACATTAGGCAGTCACAGAATAAATATGTAACTGTAGGCCAGTAAGGCCCCAAAAATTAGCCAATAGGCGTTCACCTGACAGCAAGGAACTTTGGATTCTGTGGCTGGAGGTACATTAGGCTTTCACAGGATAAAAATGTAACTGTCGGCCAGTACAGGCCCCAAAAATTAGTTAATAGGTGTTCACCTGACAGCAAAGAACTTTGGATTCTGTAGCTGGAGGTACATTAGGCGGTCACAAGATAAATATGTAACTGCAGGCCAGTACAGGCCCCAAAAATTAGCCAATAGGCGTTCACCTGACAGCAAAGAACTTTGGATTCTGTGGCTGGATGTACATTAGGCGGTCACAGGATAAATATGTAACTGCAGGCCAGTACAGGCCCCAAAAATTAGCCAATAGGCGTTCACCTGACAGCGAAGAACTTTGGATTCTATGGCTGGAGGTACATTATGCTTTCACAGGATAAAAATTTAACTGTCGGCCAGTACAGGCCCCAAAAATTAGTTAATAGGCGTTTACCTGACAGCAAAGAACTTTGAATTCTGTGGCTGGAGGTACATTAGGCAGTCACAGGATAAATATGTAACTGCAGGCCAGTGCAGGCCCTAAAAATTAGCCAATAGGCATTCACCTGACAGCACAGAACTTTGGATTCTGTGGCTGGAGGTACATTAGGCTTTCGCAGGATTAAAATGTAACTGTCGGCCAGTACAGGCCCTAAAAATTTGTTAATAGGCGTTCACCTGACAGCAAGGAACTTTGGATTCTGTGGCTGGAGGTACATTAGGCGTTCACAGGATAAATATGTAACTGTAGGCCAGTCCAGGCCCCAAAAATTAGGCAATAGGCATTCACTTGACAGCAAAGAACTTTAGATTCTGTGGCTGGAGGTATATTAGGTGGTCACAGGATAAAAATTTAACTGTTGGCCAGTACAGGCCCTAAAAATTAGTTAATAGGTGTTCACCTGACAGCAAAGAACTTTGGATTCTGTAGCTGGAGGTACATTAGGCGGTCACAAGATAAATATGTAACTGCAGGCCAGTACAGGCCCCAAAAATTAGCCAATAGGTGTTCACCTGACAGCAAGGAACTTTAGATTCTGTGGTTGGAGGTACATTAGGCGTTCACAGGATAAATATGTAACTGTCGGCTAGTACAGGCCCCAAAAATTTGCCAATAGGCATTGAACTGACAGCAAAGAACTTTGGATTCTTTGGCTGGAGGTACATTTGGCGTTCACATGATAAATATGTAACTGTCGGCCAGTAAAGGCCCCAAAAATTAGCCAATAGGCGTTCACCTGACAGCAAAGAACTTTGGATTCTGTGGCTGGAGGTACATTATGCTTTTACAGGATAAAAATGTAACTGTCGGCCAGTACAGGCCCTTAAAATTTGTTAATAGGCATTCACCCGACAGCAAAAAACTTTGGAATCTGTGGCTGCAGTTACATTAGGCGGTCACAGGATAAAAATGTAACTGTTGGCCAGTGCAGGCCCCAAAAATTAGCTAATAGTTGTTCACCTGACAGCAAAGAACTTTGGATTCTGTGCCTGGAGGTACATTAGGCGGTCACAGGATAAATTTGTAACTGCAGGCTAGTACAGGCCCCAAAAATTAGCCAATAGGCATTCACCTGACAGCAAGGAACTTTGGATTCTGTGGCTGGAGGTACATTAGGCGTTCACAGGATAAATATGTAACTGTCGGCCAGTACAGGTGCAGCGTACTCAAGTTGTGTTTAATAGAGTTTCTGGGTGTAGTAGTGCAATAGACACTAACCTGAGACGGCTGACTCTCTGCAAGGGCAGGTGATGGTAGAAAATGTTCGTGACGCCAGTGCCAATTAAACGGTGGCACGCCGTTTGCTGATAGCAGGAATAAATGAGGAACACCGTGATGTTAAAACAGAACTCCAACTTTAGTAGTTTTAAATATAGAGACATTCACGGAAGCGCAGTTCCTTTGCATACAGTCGATTTTTCAATACGGTTGATGCAGGCAATACAGATTGAGCAAGGTGACTACAGAGTGTTAAACCCACAGGACTTGCAGTACAGGAGCTTGCACTCTATCTCTGACTGATCCTGGAACATAGCAAATCTTCTCCAAGGCCCAATACCTTAACTCTGGCGTATATCCTTGGTTTTAGCTTTATAAAGTACCTCCTCTGTTATCTTGAGTACCTCTTGCTTTTCTGCGCTTTTGCCTCTGTCTCTCTCTCAGCTTCCTCAGGCTCTAGAAGCTTCTGAGCTCCAAACTAGACTGACTTTCCTTTCCCTGACTGGGCCTTATATAAACTAGGGCTCTCTAGCTCCCTCTAGTGACTAGAAGCTGGAATGACACCCCTAGCAGGCCTGTACATGCAAGTGTCACAGTAACAGGGAAATACATAACATTACATTACATGACAATTTATAAAGATGACATATACCAACTTCCCCATAAATAAGGGGGGACGACAGCACACCAAGTGACACTTTTGTAGTGACGGGCATTACAGTCCCCGTACACTACATACCCCACTGCTTTAAGCTGAGTACGACCTCGTACTCCATCAGGGCTCGCCCAACTGGAATCTCTACCTGAAACAGAAAAAAGAGACATGCAGGCATACATACATGTAATTCATCTGCATTTACATTCATATCAGGTCCAATTGGCAAAGGTGAAGGGTGGTGACAAGGGGCGTCGTTCTCTTCTCCTCAGGATAGTGAATGGAACTGGGGCGCTGACCTGGCACAGCGTAACATTATAACCAGGATAGTCCATGACAATGAATAAGTCCATAATAGAACAGCAAAATAGATAAAACAGTATAAAAACGGAACTACCCAGGAGTTTCCTGTGGGTGTATCACAGGCAAGGGCTCGCGTGGAGGAGTCCATTCTTGCGCACAAATGTCAAGTAAGGTATTGCCAGTGGCAACTGTTTGGGAGGAGACACCACCAGAATAGTCAAAGTCTCCTAAATGGACTGGCGGGCGTCCCCTGGTCATCCGGGTAGACCTTCTCAAAACAGGGGTCTCCTCTTCCCTTAGCAACGAGGTAGAAGAGAGAGGAGCAACAGGAGGGTCTCCATCAGGGAGATCTTGGTCAGGAACAACTGGAACAACTGGAACAATTAGATCCACTAGATCCACTAGAGGGGGAAACTGGATCCAGGGCATCTTGAACCGGCTCTTTTGGAGGTGAAGATACAGTAGGTGTCGGAGCAGGCACCAGCAAGTTTAACCATGGTGTCAGAAGCCAATGCATGGGATCAGCTTCATACCTCAGATTACTGACAGCCTGCATAGGATCCTCGGGCGGTATTGCTGACTCTGACACAGGATATTCAGATCCGGAACTCTCGGCACTAGGTTCTGGTGTCAGGCAGAGCTTTAACCGGTTTCGGTGTACAATTTGGGATCCTTTGCCTTCCCGGGTGATCTCATAAGTGTGAGTTCCAACATTTGGGATTGCAGTGACAACATAGGGACTTCGCTCCCATTTACTGTCCAGTTTACTGGTACGGCGGTTGTTTTTTAACCATACCACGGCCCCTATTGTCAAGGGTTCTGCATGGGCTGCCTGATCATAGTCTCTCTGCTGTCAGTCCCTAGCATAGTCCATACGTTCCTGAACAATGGCTTTGGCTGTATTCAATCGCCTTTGATGTTCAGCAACCCAGTCAGTGTTAGGTAATGGGTTAATGCAATCAGGTACGTGTATGTCCAATGAATGATCAGCAGGCAATGTCCCTTGGCGCCCAAACATTAAGTAAAAAGGGGTATACCCGGTGGAACAATGTATGGTATGATTGTATGTGAACATGAGCTGTGGCAACAGATTAGGCCAATCTCCTCTGGTTTTAGGAGGCACGGCCCTCAGCATCTCTATCAAGGTCTGATTCATTTTTTCACATAATCCATTACCTTGAGGATGGTAGGCCGTTGTCCGGATCTTCTTACAGTTGTGTAAGCGGCACAGTTCATGGAACAGAAGGGACTCAAAAGCAGGTCCTTGATCGGTGAGGATCTTTTCTGGACATCCGTAGGGCAGGAGGAAGTGCTTCCAGAACAGTTCGGCTGTAGTCTTGGCTGTCTGGTCTCTCACAGGCACCGCTACAACAAACTTAGTGAAATGGTCAATAATAGTCATGGCATAAGCATACCCTGAGCGACTAGGCTCCAGTTTCACATGGTCGATGGCGACCAGTTCAAGAGGACGGGTACTTACAATGGGTCTCAGTGGTGCCCTCTGATCATGGTGCTCACTTCGTTTTAAGACACAGGCTACACACTCCCGACACCACTTTTCCATGTCTTCTCTCATGCCCACCCAGTAAAACCGCTGGCGGATAGTAGCCTCAGTCTTTTGGACCCCAAAGTGACCGGATTGATTGTGGTACATCTCCAACACCATACCTGCATCTCGTCGTGGTATGAGAATCTGGTGCACTCTCTCGTTGGACACTGGGTCTAGGCTTCTCCGCAGCAATAGGCCCTTTTGTATGAAGAGTTGATGGCGCTGTCTCCACAGTTTGATGAGCTCAGGATCTGCACTCTTACGCCGAATCCTCTCAGGGGCTCTGCCACTAGTAATGAAGTCCAACAACTCACCCAGCACTCTACTTTCAGACTGTAGTTTCACCCACCTTTCTTCTTTAGGATCAGGCCTACTGGAGGGTGAAGGAACTGCAGCTCTGTCATTGGTAGCTCGAGCCTGATCCTGTTGAGCAAATTTGTTATAGAAAGCCGGCATCTCTACATCTTCCCAAGCATCTCGCACATCATCAGGAGCTGTCTCTGTGGGAAGCCTGGATAAAGCATCAGCATTATCATTAGTACGTCCAGCACGATATTTTACAGAGAAATCATAGTTGGCGAGGAGAGAGGCCCATCTCTGCTCCAAGGCCCCTAATTTAGCTGTATTTAGATGTGCCAGAGGGTTATTGTCAGTGAATGCAATGAACGGGGTGGCGGCTAGATAATCCTTGAATTTTTCTGTCACTGCCCACACTAATGCCAGGAACTCTAGTTTGAAGGAACTATAATTCTGGTCATTTTTCTCAGCTCCTTTCAGGGAGCGGCTTGCATATGCTATCACTCTCTCTTTTCCCTCTTGGATTTGGGCTAACACAGCTCCCAGGCCTCGCTTGCTAGCATCGGTATAAAGATGGAAAGGCTTGCTATAATCTGGATAACCTAACACTGGAGGCTCGGTCAGTTTCTTTTTTAGCAATTGGAACGCTATCTCTCTTTCCTCATTCCACTCAATGGGCACAGGAGTTCTAGGACTTTTCTTGGGTTGCCCCCTCAAGAGTTCCTGGATAGGATCAGCTATTTGAGCAAAATGGGGGATAAAACGTCTATAGTAGCCGGCAAAACCAAGGAAACCCCTCACTTCCTTGACAGTAGTAGGAACCGGCCAATTACGGACAGCTGCTAACTTATCAGGGTCAGGTTGCACTCCCTCTCCGCTTACCACATGCCCCAGGTATCTTACTGCAGGTTTGAGCAGGTGACACTTGGATGGCTTTACCTTCAAGCCATATTTGATAAGGATTTCAAATACTTCTGCCAAATGTTTCAGATGGTCTTCATACGTTTTTGAGTACACAATGACGTCATCTAGATACAGCAGCACTTTTTCGAAGTTTTTGTGACCCAAACACCGTTCCATTAGTCTCTGGAAAGTTCCTGGGGCATTACATAGCCCGAACGGCATACAATTGAATTCGAACAGGCCCATGGGAGTAGTGAAAGCAGTCTTTTCCCTATCTGCAGGGGCCATGGGTACTTGCCAGTAGCCACTGGTCAAGTCCAATGTGGAGAAATAGGCAGAGGAGCCCAGAGCAGTTAGTGACTCCTCAATGCGGGGCAGTGGGTATGCATCTTTGTGGGTTATTTGATTAATTTTCCTATAATCCACACAGAAACGGATACCACCATCCTTCTTCTTTACAAGGACCAGGGGTGCAGCCCACGGACTACGGCTGTCCCGGATTACATTAGAGTCTTTCATCTCTTGGATCATTTCTTTTACAGTCTGATATGAAGTAGGTGGTAAGGGTCTGTATCTCTCCTTGATAGGAGGATGAGAGCCAGTAGGTATGGTGTGTTGTATGGCACTCACCTCCCCATAATCAGTAGCATGCTTACTGAACGCCTGGTGGTACTCTTTGACCAGCTGTAGGATCTCTTCTTGTTGATGTTGGGGGGTAGTCTCGTCCCCCACATGGAGCTCTTCCCACCAGGGCACTTGTGGCTGGGTCACCGACGGACGTCCGCTGACTGCAGCTGGCGGCTTTTCTGTCACTGGAAGACGAATGATGTCTTGGAAGGACACCTGGGACAGCTGGGCAACACGGCAATGCTTAGTAAGCGCAACAGGATGATCACTCAGGTTAATCAGACGGACAGGTACTTTACCTTGGGAGACGTTCACCAGGCACTTGGCAGCTCTCACATAAGGGTAATCCTCCATCTGGATTGGTTCCACCAGGGCTGGATAATCTCGGCCTTGGACTCCCAGGACAGCACGACACCATAAAAGAGTTTGAGAATTAGGAGGCAAAGTCACAGGCTTAATATCACTAATCCTGGCAGTACAAATTTCTCCTTTCCCATTAGCAAACCTCTGCTGGGCACTTAACACAGTAATAGTCTTTTGAATCACCCTCCTGGATGCAGAGGAAGCAGTGGGCAAAGTCTGATGTAATACAGCAAGTATTTCTGAATAACAGTTTTTGAAGACATTGGTGCCTAGAATGACAGGATGTCCTCCTCTGTCACCGGCCTGTACTACGATCACTCCCTGTTGAGGCAGGGTTACTTCTCCCACCTGCAGGGTGGGTTCCCAGTATCCATGAATCTTTACTGGTTTGCCATTGCTGGCGATAATTTCCACCCAGGATTCAGGCGGTTGGGTCAACTGGTTGGTGTCCCAGAACTTTTCAAATGCAGGCAGCTGAATAGTAGTGACATGAGACCCAGTATCTAATAGGGCTTCAAAGGGGACCCCGTTGATCTCTATATTGATTTTAGGATGGGATCCTACATAACGTGGCATCCAATTTGGATCCTCTGGACCTAGTGTTCTACCTCCCGAGGGGTGGTCCTCAGCCTCAGGGGTTGCCCGTTTTACTGCCAGCACGTGGATTCTGTGTGTCCCAGCTTTTTGCAGTATGTACACACGGGCCGCTTGCGATCTCTATTACGCCTCCCAGGATCCCTGGGGTGAGTCTCTTGGTAAGGAGGTGGGAACGGCCTAGGAGGTGACAGGAATTCTTCTTCTAGCATTATGGGTTTTTCCCATTCCTCTATTTTTCTGCACACTTTCTCTAGACTTTTAGTGAGGTGATTTACTTGCTCTGTCAGCATGGCAATAGTATCGGTAGCTGACACTTGAACAGCTTGGCCGGCGTCAGCTCGGTTAGTGATAAGCGGTTTTGGCCTGCAGGCTGGTGACTCAGGTGGGGTGCTCAACTCAGGAGATACTGCGGACCCCAGAATTTTTATAGCCAGTTCTTTAAAGTCCAGAAAGGTACTGTTAGGGTGCTGGGCGGACAGCATCTTTAATTGGGTCCTTATTTGTTCACTAGACACCCCGTTGATAAATTGTTCCCTCAGGGTCTGGTCCTGGTTATCAGCCTCTTTGGGATCTATCTGAATTACAGCCCCTAAAGCCTCCTGAAGTGATAGGGCATAGTCACGGAGGGACTCACCGGACTTCTGTTTCTTGCCAAAGAAGTGCATCTTTATCTCTGAGGCAGTCCTAGTTTCAAAAGTGGCCCTGAGGCGGGTGAATATCTGTTCTAGAGTACTCCGCTCAGTAGCAGGCCAGGATAATACCTCCCTGCGGGCAGCTCCCTCCAGCTGCGCTAGCAGGATTTCCATTTGCTGGTCGGCATTTATGGGGTACAGTTTGAATAATGCCAGTAACTTTTCTTTAAAGTCCCTTATGGTATGGGTCTCTCCTCTGTAGCGGGGGAACCATGGGGCCCCGAAATAGTAAGGCATGGTAAAGGGCATCATGCTGGGGGCTGTAGGATGATTAGGAGCCGCAAGCTCTCCCGGGGCCGGCTGCTCAGGCACTCCCGGTTCTGACATGGTAGCTTATTGCGATGTGGCCGCTGGTGACTAAAGGGGCCGGAACAATCCCCTTCCCTCCGGTTACAAGTTCTTACCGGTATCGCCGGGTTTGCGCAGTCCAAGTCTCGAGAGATTCCGGACGTCCTGAGTACGCGGTGACGTAGAAGAAGCAGGGCCGCGGCGGTGCGATGATGACGAGGGGAGGGATTCTCTGTGTCTTTGCAGGGCTCCGCCCACGAAGGTCCTCAGCAGCGCGGGAAACTTTACTCCAGGCGGCCGGTGGCCATCTTTAGCAAAACGCTGTCCATTCACTGACAGCAAGCAGGATTGTAAAAAGTCCACAAAACCACACTCCAATGTGGCGATTTTCTTCCTCTTGGTAGCGCAACACTGCACAGCGCTTTTTAGAGGTTTTAGGAACACTTTGGGTATGATTTTCAGTTCACAAAGTCCGCTTTAAATAAACAGGCAATTTGTCACTTTGGTCACAGGGCAACTGTATAAGGCACAAAGTTCACGCTTCTTGCACTAGAAAGCGTGCGTATCCTGTTCGTGACGCCAAAAGAGAGGTGCAGCGTACTCAAGTTGTGTTTAATAGAGTTTCTGGGTGTAGTAGTGCAATAGACACTAACCTGAGACGGCTGACTCTCTGCAAGGGCAGGTGATGGTAGAAAATGTTCGTGACGCCAGTGCCAATTAAACGGTGGCACGCCGTTTGCTGATAGCAGGAATAAATGAGGAACACCGTGATGTTAAAACAGAACTCCAACTTTAGTAGTTTTAAATATAGAGACATTCACGGAAGCGCAGTTCCTTTGCATACAGTCGATTTTTCAATACGGTTGATGCAGGCAATACAGATTGAGCAAGGTGACTACAGAGTGTTAAACCCACAGGACTTGCAGTACAGGAGCTTGCACTCTATCTCTGACTGATCCTGGAACATAGCAAATCTTCTCCAAGGCCCAATACCTTAACTCTGGCGTATATCCTTGGTTTTAGCTTTATAAAGTACCTCCTCTGTTATCTTGAGTACCTCTTGCTTTTCTGCGCTTTTGCCTCTGTCTCTCTCTCAGCTTCCTCAGGCTCTAGAAGCTTCTGAGCTCCAAACTAGACTGACTTTCCTTTCCCTGACTGGGCCTTATATAAACTAGGGCTCTCTAGCTCCCTCTAGTGACTAGAAGCTGGAATGACACCCCTAGCAGGCCTGTACATGCAAGTGTCACAGTAACAGGGAAATACATAACATTACATTACATGACAATTTATAAAGATGACATATACCAACTTCCCCATAAATAAGGGGGGACGACAGCACACCAAGTGACACTTTTGTAGTGACGGGCATTACAGTCCCCGTACACTACACAGGCCCCAAAAATTTGCCAATAGACATTCAACTGACAGCAAAGAACTTTGGATTCTCTGGCTGGAGGTACATTTGGCATTCACATGATAAATATGTAACTGTCAGCCAGTAAAGGCCCCAAAAATTAGCCAATAGGCGTTCACCTGACAGCAAAGAACTTTGGATTCTGTGGCTGGAGGTACATTATGCTTTTACAGGATAAAAATGTAACTGTCGGCCAGTACAGGCCCTAAAAATTTGTTAATAGGCATTCACCTGACAGCAAAAAACTTTGGAATCTGTGGCTGGAGTTACATTAGGCGGTCACAGGATAAAAATGTAACTGTTGGCCAGTGCAGGCCCCAAAAATTAGCTAATAGTTGTTCACCTGACAGCAAAGAACTTTGAATTCTGTGTCTGGAGGTACATTAGGCGGTCACAGGATAAATTTGTAACTGCAGGCCAGTACAGGCACCAAAAATTAGCCAATAGGCATTCACCTGACAGCAAGGAACTTTGGATTCTGTGGCTGGAGGTACATTAGGCGTTCACAGGATTAAAATGTAACTGTCGGCCAGTACAGGCCTAAAAATTAGACAATAGGCATTCACCTGACAGCAAAGAACTTTGGATTCTGTAGCTGGAAGTACATTAGGCTTTTACAGGATAAATATGTAACTGTCGGCCAGTACAGTCCCCAAAAATTTGCCAATAGGCGTACACCTGACAGCAAAGAACTTTATATTCTTTTTCTGGAGGTACATTAGGTGGTCACAGGATAAATATGTAACTGTCGGCCAGTACAGGCCCCAAAAATTAGCCAATAGGCATTCACCTGACAGCAAAAAACTTTGGATTCTGTGGCTGGAGGTACATTAGGCGTTCACATGATAAATATGTAAATGTCGGCCAGTACAGGCCCCAAAAATTAGCCATTAGGCGTTCACCTGACAGCAAAGAGCTTTGGATTCTCTGGCTGAAGGTACATTAGGCCGTCACAGGATAAATTTGTAACTGTCGGCCAGTACAGGCCCCAAAAATTAGCCAATAGGCGTTCACCTGACAGCGAAGAACTTTGGATTCTGTGGCTGGAGGTACATTATGCTTTCACAGGATAAAAATTTAACTGTCGGCCAGTACAGGCCCCAAAAATTAGCCAATAGGCATTCACCTCACAGCAAAGAACTTTGGATTCTGTGGCTGTAGGTACATTAGGCGTTTACAGGATAAATATGTAACTGTAGGCCAGTACAGGCCCCAAAAATTAGCCAATAGGCATTGAACTGACAGCAAAGAACTTTGGATTCTGTGGCTGGAAGTACATTAGGCATTCACTGGATAAAAATGTAACTGTTGGCCAGTACAGGCCCCAAAAAATAGCCAATAGGCATTCACCTGACAGCAAGGAACTTTGGATTCTGTGGCTGGAGGTACATTAGGCGGTCACAGGATAAAAATGTAAATGTCGGCCAGTACAGGCCCCAAAAATTAGCCAAATGACGTTCACCTGACAGCAAAGAACTTTGGATTCTGTAGCTGAAGGTACATTAGACGGTCACAGGATAAAAATATAACTGTTGGCCAGTACAGGCTCCAAAAATTAGTCAATAGGTATTCACCTGACAGCAAAGAACTTTGGATTCTGTGGCTGGAGGTACATTAGGCAGTCACAGGATAAATATTTAACTGTCGGCCAGTACAGGTCCCAAAAATTAGGCAATAGGCGTTCCCCTGAATAGCAAAGAACTTTGAATTTTGTGTCTGGAGGTACATTAGGCGTTCACAGGATAAATATGTAACTGTAGGCCAGTACAGGCCCTAAAAATTAGCCAATAGGCATTCACCTGACAGCAAAGAATTTTGGATTCTGTGGCTGGAGGTACATTAGGCAGTCACAGGATAAAAATGTAATTGTCGGCCAGTACAGGCCCGAAAAATTAGCCAATAGGCGCTCACCTGACTGCAAAGAACTTTGGATTCTGTGGCTGGAGGTACATTAGGCGGTCACAGGATAAAAATGTAACTGTCGGCCAGTACAGGCCCCAAAAATTAGCCAATAGGCGTTCACCTGACAGCAAAGAACTTTGGATTCTGTAGCTGGAGGTACATTAGACGGTCACAGGATAAAAATGTAACTGTTGGCCAGTACAGGCCCTAAAAATTAGTTAATAGGCGTTCACCTGACAGCAAAGAACTTTGGATTCTGTGGCTGGAGGTACATTAGGCTTTCACAGGATAAAAATGTAACTGTCGGCCAGTACAGGCCCCAAAAATTAGTTAATAGGTGTTCACCTGACAGCAAAGAACTTTGGATTCTGTGGCTGGAGGTACATTAGGCGGTCCCAGGATAAATATGTAACTGCAGGCCAGTACAGGCCCCAAAAATTAGCCAATACGCATTCACCTGACAGCAAAGAACTTTGGATTCTGTGGCTGTAGTTACATTAGGCGGTCACAGGATAAATATGTAACTGTCGGCCAGTACAGGCCCCAAAAATTAGCCAATAGGCATTCACCTGACAGCAAAGTATTTTGGATTCTGTGGCTGGAGGTACATTAGGCGGTCACAGGATAAAAATGTAAATGTCGGCCAGTACAGGCCCCAAAAATTAGCCAATAGACGTTCACCTGACAGCAAAGAACTTTGGATTCTGTAGCTGAAGGTACATTAGACGGTCACAGGATAAAAATATAACTGTTGGCCAGTACAGGCTCCAAAAATTAGTCAATAGGTATTCACCTGACAGCAAAGAACTTTGGATTCTGTGGCTGGAGGTACATTAGGCAGTCACAGGATAAATATTTAACTGTCGGCCAGTACAGGTCCCAAAAATTAGGCAATAGGCGTTCCCCTGAATAGCAAAGAACTTTGAATTCTGTGTCTGGAGGTACATTAGGCGTTCACAGGATAAATATGTAACTGTAGGCCAGTACAGGCCCTAAAAATTAGCCAATAGGCATTCACCTGACAGCAAAGAATTTTGGATTCTGTGGCTGGAGGTACATTAGGCAGTCACAGGATAAAAATGTAATTGTCGGCCAGTACAGGCCCTAAAAATTAGCCAATAGGCGCTCACCTGACTGCAAAGAACTTTGGATTCTGTGGCTGGAGGTACATTAGGCGGTCACAGGATAAAAATGTAACTGTCGCCCAGTACAGGCCCCAAAAATTAGCCAATAGGCGTTCACCTGACAGCAAAGAACTTTGGATTCTGTAGCTGGAGGTACATTAGACGGTCACAGGATAAAAATGTAACTGTTGGCCAGTGCAGGCCCCAAAAATTAGCTAATGGTTGTTCACCTGACAGCAAAGAACTTTGAATTCTGTGTCTGGAGGTACATTAGGCGGTCACAGGATAAATTTGTAACTGCAGGCCAGTACAGGCACCAAAAATTAGCCAATAGGCATTCACCTGACAGCAAGGAACTTTGGATTCTGTGGCTGGAGGTACATTAGGCGGTCACAGGAAAAATATGTAACTGTCGACTAGTACAGGCCCCAAAAATTAGCCAATAGGCATTCACCTGACAGCAAAGAACTTTGGATTCTGTGGCTGGAGGTACATTAGGCGTTCACTGGATAAATATGTAACTGTAGGCCAGTCCAGGCCCCAAAAATTAGCCAATAGGCGTACACCTGACAGCAAAGAACTTTAGATTCTGTGGCTGGAGGTATATTAGGTGGTCACAGGAATAAAATGTAACTGTCGGCCAGTACAGGCCTAAAAATTAGACAATAGGCATTCACCTGACAGCAAAGAACTTTGGATTCTGTAGCTGGAAGTACATTAGGCTTTTACAGGATAAATATGTAACTGTCGGCCAGTACAGTCCCCAAAAATTTGCCAATAGGCGTACACCTGACAGCAAAGAACTTTATATTCTTTTTCTGGAGGTACATTAGGTGGTCACAGGATAAATATGTAACTGTCGGCCAGTACAGGCCCCAAAAATTAGCCAATAGGCATTCACCTGACAGCAAAAAACTTTGGATTCTGTGGCTGGAGGTACATTAGGCGTTCACATGATAAATATGTAAATGTCGGCCAGTACAGGCCCCAAAAATTAGCCATTAGGCGTTCACCTGACAGCAAAGAGCTTTGGATTCTCTGGCTGAAGGTACATTAGGCCGTCACAGGATAAATTTGTAACTGTCGGCCAGTACAGGCCCCAAAAATTAGCCAATAGGCGTTCACCTGACAGCGAAGAACTTTGGATTCTGTGGCTGGAGGTACATTATGCTTTCACAGGATAAAAATTTAACTGTCGGCCAGTACAGGCCCCAAAAATTAGCCAATAGGCATTCACCTCACAGCAAAGAACTTTGGATTCTGTGGCTGGAGGTACATTAGGCGTTCACAGGATAAATATGTAACTGTAGGCCAGTACAGGCCCCAAAAATTAGCCAATAGGTATTGAACTGACAGCAAAGAACTTTGGATTCTGTGGCTGGAAGTACATTAGGCGTTCACTGGATAAAAATGCAACTGTCGGCCAGTCCAGGCCCCAAAAATTAGCCAATATGCTTTTACCTGACAGCAAAGAACTTTGGATTCTGTGGCTGGAGGTACATTAGGCGGTCACAGGATAAAAATTTAACTGTCGGCCAGTACAGGCCCCAAAAATTAGCCAATAGGCAAAATTTGCATTTAATGGACATAAAGGCCTTTTATGCCTCTGTATTTACCTAAGACAGAGACCATGATTTCTTCTGGGTGGTGGTTGATATTTGTGGGCTGTCATGACGAATTTCAATCAAACATGGTCGACTCGTCACATGTGTTGAATTCCTACGAGATCCATGCCTCATTCATTTTTAGAAATGTTAGGTAGTCACAGTGTCGTGAACTACGCGAGTGCGCTTCTCAGTCACGATCCCCCCTGCTGCGCTGAACGTCCTTTCGGACAGGACAGTGGACGAGGAGCAAGCCAACAGTTCCATGGCAAATTGTGCCAGCTCTGTTCACAGGTCAAGCCTGCATGCACAGTAGTCCAGGGGTTCATCGCTTCTCAGAGCGTCCACATCGGCCGTTAACCCGATGTAGTCGGACACCTGTCGGTCTAGGCGTTTTTTCTGAGGCTGGATCCGAAGGACAGCTGTCGATGGTTTGGCTGCAAGAATGATCTCATATACGAAGTGACCAACACATCTTCAAACCACCCTCTTGTTCCATGCGCTGTTGGATTGGTACCCGCAACTGTTTTTCTGTGAGTGGAAATTCCTCTGCCAGCGCCCGCAAAAGCAGAATGCAGTTGTCATGCCCTGCTCGGACGGTGTGCGGAGGTCTGTCAGATTGGCAGCACGTGTCTAACCTTTTGTTTGTTTTGGAATCATGCTGGATCTGCCTTCCTTCAGGTGCTCTGGGTGGGGTCATTGGCTTAAATTGCCTTCAATCCCAGAGGGTTGTGCGGGTTATAGAATTCAGTCTGGCCTTGGATTCAAGGAAGGAAGGATTGTCTGTTCCAGCTCAGATAAGTTTGTTTTCTGTTTGTGTTGTTTGCGGTCTAGGCTATTTGTGTGTCTTCTGCCCCTTCTCCCCTTTCACCATCTCAGGGATTCTAGGGTGTTTGCAGTCCAGGCACGAGGACACATCATTCCTACCATCAAGGTCTAAATGTGGGCTTAGCAGCATGGGGAGAGAAATCAGGAATGTGCTAGGAGGTGACCTTTCCCCAGCATCTAGCCTAGACACTACAGTATGGTGGGTTATAATGTCACGGCGGACAGGATCTCAGATACACAGACAACCAAATACATGTATTTGGTTGTCTGTGTATCTGAGATCCTGTCCGCCGTGACATTATAACCCACCATACTGTGACTGCCATAACTCAGCGGTTTTGTGATGGCGTCAATTGATGCACTGGTTGACCGCATGCAGGGATTATACCTAGAGGTTGCGGATCTGCGTAGTTCGGTCACACAGTGTCAGAGTGTTCTGGCATCAGGTGCAGGTCAAATTGGTGGGGAGCCTAAAGTCGCTCTTCCCAAGAAATTTACAGGGTGTGCGGATGTTTTTATCCGCTTTAAAGAGTCATGCAAATTGTATTTTCGACTGCGTCCATTTTCGTCAGGTGATGAAAGTCAGAGGGTTGGTATCATTATGTCTCTGCTTAAAGGGGACGCGCAATCCTGGGCTTTTTCTCTGCCGCCCGGTTCTCTGGCCCTCCGGTCGGTGGAGGAATTTTTCAAAGCCCTGGGATTAATTTACAATGACCCAGATCGGGTCTCGATGGCAAAATCTAAATTGCGGAACTTATTACAGGGTGAACATACTGCAGAGGTTTACTGCGTAGAGTTTAGGAGATGGGCTACTGAGTCAGGGTGGAACGACCCTGCGTTACGTAGTCAGTTTTGTCAGGGGTTATCTGAGAGGTTGAAAGATGCCCTGGCTTTTCATGAGTACCCGGATACTCTAGAGAATGCTATGTCTTTGGCTATACAGTTGGATAGACGTATCAGAGAGAGGTGTAAGGGTCCCTCCTTGCAAGGGATCCCTTCTGCGTGTGGTTTCGTCTCACCTGCTGCCCAGGGTGATATTACTTATAGCTCTGGGGTAGGGGAGGAACCCATGCAGTTGGATCAGATATCTTTTCGTTCTGGTAGGAAAAACTTTAGAAGATTACATAAACTATGTTACTACTGTGGAAAAAGTGACCCTTTTGTTTTTGCTTGTCCTTTTGTTAAACCGCATGATGATATGAAAGAAAAAAAAAACGTCCTGACTCTTGGTAGCATGAATGGAGTAGTGGAACAAGCAGGTATGCAAGCTCCCTGTAATTCTCGTTTTCTCTTTCCAGCTATGGTGGCGCTAGACTCAAGAAAATTTTCTGTTGAGGTATTCATTGACTGTGGTGCTGGGTTAAACCTTATTGACTTTCTTTTTCTTCGAAATCTGGGTCTAAGTACATGCACTTTAGAAAGGGAGATTCCGGTATTTGCAATAGATTCTTCACCTCTTTCTCAAAGGAGTCTCACTCATATTGCACATGGTATTCAGTTGAGGGTGGGTGATTCACATGTAGAGTTTATATCTTGTTTTGTCATGAGGGATTTGCCTGCTCCTATAGTCCTAGGTTTATCGTGGTTGACAAAACATAATTTAATTATTGATTGGCAAGCAAGACAAATTATGGGTTGGGGAGAATTTTGTTCGGAGAATTGTCTTGGCACATCTATCTCTGGGGTGTCCACTGCGGTTCTACCTCAATATCTCTCAGACTTTGCGGATGTCTTTTCGGAGGGTGGGACCCAGGAATTGCCCCCTCATCGTGACTATGATTGTCCAGTTAACCCCTTAAGGACGCAGGACGTACCGGTACGCCCTATTTCCCGAGTCCTTAAGGACTCAAGGCGTACCGGTACGTCCTAACTTTAAATCGTTATTCCGGCGCCGCGGGGGTTAATCGGAACGGGATGCCGGCTGAAATCATTCTGCCGGCATCCTGTCACAACACATGGGGGGGTCATGTGACCCCCCTGTATCGGCGATCGCCGCAAACCGCAGGTCAATTCAGACCTGCGGTTTGCTGCGCTTCCTGCAGTTTCTGATCCCCGCGGTCCCTGACCGCGGGGATCAGAAACTTTAGTGTCCCTAAAATGAAGATTTTGCACCCCCTGCACCCCTGCATGATTTTTTGCCGGCGGGTGGTGCAGGGGGAGAAGTTGTGGGTGGTGGGGGCGGTGCGGGAGGCGGGCAGTGCGGCAGGCGAGATCGCAATCCCCCGCCCGCCTCCTCTTGAAAATTCGTTGGTGTACAGTGGGTATACCAGGGTGTCAACACATTGCTGACACCCTGGTATAAACGGCTGACATCTGTGCAGATGTCAGCCGTTTAACCCTTTCCATACCGCGGTCCGTACGGACCGCTGTATGGAAAAAGTTAACAGTAAGAGGGAGCTACCTGCCTCTCCCATCGGGGGGCTGCTGTGCCTTTGCAGCCCCCTGATGGAGAGGGAGAGAGCTCCCAGACAGCCCCCCGACAGCCCCGTCCTTACCCTTCCCCGTCTGCGAAGTTCTGACCAGTACTGAGCAGACGGAGAAGGTTCCCATGGCAACAGGACGCCGTCTCAGGCATCCTGCTGTCCATGGTGCTGAACAGATCTGTGCTAAAGGCAGAGATCTGTTCAGACAAAGTGTAAGTAAAATACAGTACAGTACACTATATATTGTACTGTACTGTATTATACAGACATCAGACCCATTGGATCTTCAAGAACCAAGTGGGTCTGGGTCAAAAAAAAGTAAAAAAAAGTGAAAAAAAAAAGTAAAAATCAAAAAAACATATTTATCACTGATTAAAAATGAAAAAAATTAAATTCCCTACACATGTTTGGTATCGCCGCGTCCGTAACGACCTGATCTATAAAACGGTCCTGTTACTTTCCCCGCACGGTTAAAAATAAAAAAATAAAAACTATTAGGAAATTGAAATTTTGCCCACCTTACTTCCCAAAAAAGGTAATAAAAGTGATCAAAAAAGTTGCATGTACGCCAAAATAGTACCAATCAAACCATCATCTCATCCCGCAAAAATCATACCCTACCCAAGATAATCGCCCAAAAACTGAAAAAATTATGGCTCTTAGACTATGGAAACACTAAAACATGATTTTTTTTTGTTTCAAAAATGAAATCATCTATAAAAATTTCACATGACCTAACCCCTCAGGTGACCACCGTAATAAAAAAAAAAAAAAAAATGTAATAAAAAAAGCAATTTTTTGTCATCTTACGTCACAAAAAGTGTAATAGCAAGCGATCAAAAAGTCATATGCACCCCAATATAGTGCCAATCAAACCGTCATCTCATCCCGCAAAAAATGAGACCCTACTTAAGATAATCGCCCAAAAACTGAAAAAAAACTATGGTGCTTAGACTATGGAGACACTAAAACATTTTTTTGTTTTAAAAATGAAATCATTGTGTAAAACTTACATAAATAAAAAAAATTGTATGCATATTAGGTATCGCCGCGTCCGTGACAACCTGCTCTATAAAATTACCACATGATCTAACCTGTCAGATGAATGTTGTAAATAACAAAAAAAAAACGTGCCAAAAAATCTATTTCTTGTTACCTTGCCGGACAAAACAGTGTAATATAGAGCAACCAAAAATCATATGTACCCTAAACTAGTACCAACAAAACTGCCACCCTAACCCGTAGTTTCTAAAATGGGGTCACTTTTTTGGAGTTTCTACTCTAGGGGTGCATCAGGGGGGCTTCAAATGGGACATGGTGTCAAAAAAACCAGTCCAGCAAAATCTGCCTTCCAAAAACCGTATGGCATTTCTTTCCTTCTGCGCCCTGCCGTGTGCCCGTACAGCGGTTTACGACCACATATGGGGTGTTTCTGTAAACTACAGAATCAGGGCCATAAATAATGAGTTTTGTTTGGCTGTTAACCCTTGCTTTGTAACTGGTAAAAAAAATATTAAAATGGAAAATCTGCCAAAAAAGTGAAATTCTGAAATTGTATCTCTATTTTCCATTAAATCTTGTGCAACACCTAAAGGGTTAACAAAGTTTGTAAAATCAGTTTTGAACACCTTGAGGGGTGTAGTTTCTTAGATGGGGTCACTTTTATGGAGTTTCTACTCTAGGGGTGCATCAGGGGGG
Organism: Bufo bufo; assembly: GCF_905171765.1. NCBI lineage: Eukaryota > Metazoa > Chordata > Amphibia > Anura > Bufonidae > Bufo > Bufo bufo. Next base: position 386,022,615 of record NC_053389.1, read on the forward strand.
CTTCAAATGGGACATGGTGTCAAAAAACCAGTCCAGCAAAATCTGGCTTCCAAAAACCATACGGCGCACCTTTCCCTCTATGCCCTACTGTGTGCTCGTACAGTAGTTTACGGCCACATATGGGGTGTTTCTGTAAACGGCAGAGTCAGGGCAATAAAGATACAGTCTTGTTTGGCTGTTAACCCTTGCTTTGTTAGTGGAAAAAATGGGTTAAAATTGAAAATTAGGCAAAAAAATGAAATTCTCAAATTTCATTCCCATTTGCCAATAACTCTTACTCTCACCTAAAGGGTTAACGAACTTTGTAAAATCAGTTTTGAATACCTTGAGGGGTGTAGTTTATAGAATGGGGTCATTTTTGGGCGGTTTCTATTATGTAAGCCTTGCAAAGTGACTTCAGACCTGTAGTGGTCCCTAAAAATTTGTTTTTTGTAAATTTCTGAAAAATTTCAAGATTTGCTTCTAAACTTCTAAGCCTTGTAACATCCCCAAAAAATAAAATATCATTCCCAAAATGCTACAAACATGAAGTAGACATATGGGGAATGTAAAGTCATCACAATTTTTGGGGATATTACTATGTATTACAGAAGTAGAGAAACAAACTTTGAAATTTGCTCATTTTTAAAAATTTGGGGTAAATATGGTATTTTTTTATGCCAAAAAAAATCTTTTTTTGACCCAATTTTAGCAGTGTCATGAAGTACAATATGTGACAAAAAAACTATCTCAGAACGGCCTGGATAAGTCAAAGCGTTTTAAAGTTATCAGCACTTAAAGTGACACTGGTCAGATTTGCAAAAAATGGCCAAGTCCTTAAGGGGTTAATCTCATCCCAGGAGCTAAGTTGCCAAAGTCTCGCCTTTACAATCTTTCCCAACCTGAAAGAGAGGTCATGCGAAAGTATATCGCCGAGAGTTTGGCAAAAGGTCATATTAGGCCATCTAAGTCTCCTGTGGCAGTAGGTTTTTTCTTTGTCAAGAAAAAGGATGGATCACTGAGATTGTTGGTGCCAGGGTGTTCTCCAAGTTGGATTTGAGAGGGGCCTACAATCTGATAAGAATCAAGGAAGGGGATGAGTGGAAGACGGCCTTCAATATGCACGAGGGTCATTTTGAGAATCTGGTTATGCCTTCTGGGTTGATGAATGCGCCAGAGGTATTTCAGCAATTCGTCAATGGCATTTTTCATCACTTGGTGGGGAGGTTCGTGGTAGTTTACTTAGATGACATTTTAATTTACTCTCCTGATCTGAAGACCCATCAGGATCATGTGAGACAGGTTTTGAAGATCCTTCAGGAGAATAAGTTATATGCCAAATTGGAAAAATGTGTGTTTTCTGTGCAGGAGCTTCCGTTTTTGGGATATCTGCTTTCCGACTCTGGTTTTCGTATGGACCCCGAAAAGGTCCGGGCGGTTCTGGAATGGGACCGACCAGAGAATCAGAAAGCTTTGATGCGGTTTTTGGGGTTTACTAACTATTATAGAAAATTTATTCTAAACTATTCCACCATTGTTAAACCTCTGACTGATATGACAAAGAAGGGCACTGACGTCTCTGTTTGGTCGGAGGAGGCATTGCAGGCCTTTTCGACTATTAAGGAGTGTTTTGCGTCTGCTCCCATTCTTGTGCAGCCCGATGTGTCTCAACCATTCGTGGTGGAGGTGGATGCATCAGAAGTGGGGGAGGGAGCGGTGCTGTAGCAGGGTTCTTCTCCTGGCAAATGGGTCCCGTGTGCTTTCTTTTCCAAGAAGCTCTCGGTCGCCGAGAGGAACTATGATGTGGGAGATAGAGAGTTGCTGGCTATAAAGTTAGCCTTTGAGGAATGGCGTCACTGGTTGGAGGGGGCTTCTCACCCCGTTACTGTTTATACGGATCATAAGAATTTGGCTTACCTGCAATCTGCCAAGCGTCTGAACCCTAGACAGGCCAGATGGTCACTGTTTTTTACCAGGTTCAATTTTGTTGTTACTTTTCTTCCGGGAATCAAAAACATCAAGGCAGATGCGTTGTCTCGCAGTTGTCCTGGAGGAGGTGATTCAGAGGATTCTAATCTGATTTTGGCTGACGGGGTTGTGGTTTCCGCTCTGTATCCCGAATTGGAGATGGAGGTGTTGGGAGCCCAGGAGGGGGCTCCTGGTTCCTGTCCCCCAGGGAGGTTGTTTGTTCCCGAAGAACTGCGATACAAGGTTTTCAAGGAACATCACATTACTGTCCTTGCCGGACATCCTGGTGGTAAGTTCACCTGTGACCTTGTGTCCCGGAGGTTCTGGTGGCCCGGGTTATGTAGGAGCATTGAGGATTACGTGGCAGCTTGTGAGACCTGTGCACGATCTAAGGTTGCTCATACTCGACCGGCTGGTTCACTCCTTCCTTTATCTATTTTGTCTCGTCCTTGGACGCACTTGTCCATGGACTTTATTACGGATCTGCCGAGTTCCTCTGGGAAAACAGTAATTTTGGTGGTAGCAAGATGACTCATTTTATATCGTTAACTAGTCTGCCTAATGCCAAGAATCTTGCGCAAATTTTTGTTGACAATATCGTGAGATTGCATCGTATTCCTTCGGATGTGGTTTCTGATAGGGGCACGCAGTTTGTCTCCAGGTTCTGGAGGGCGTTCTGCTCTCGGCTTGGCATTCAACTTTCGTTCTCTTCGGCTTTCCATCCGCAGTCGAATGGACAGACGGAGCGTACTAATCAGAACCTGGAAACCTACTTGAGGTGCTTTGTGGCGGAGAATCAGGAGGACTGGTTCTCATTCCTGCCCTTAGCGGAGTTTGCTTTGAATAACCGTAGACAGGAATCCATGGGTAAGTCGCCATTTTTTGGCGCATATGGTTTTCATCCTCAGTTTGGTACCTTTTCTGGGACTAGTTCCTCTGGGATGCCAGAGGAGGAAAGTTTTTCTTCTACCTTATCCTCTATCTGGCGGAGGATACAAGGGAATTTGGAGACGATGGGTGAGAGATATAAGCGAATAGCTGACAGGAGACGTGTGACTGGTCCGGACCTGTGTGTGGGTGATCTGGTGTGGTTGTCCACTAAAAATATTAAATTGAGAGGGCCATCTTGGAAACTGGGTCCAAGATTTATCGGCCCGTACAAAATATCTGCGCTGATCAATCCAGTAGCGTTTCGACTGGATCTTCCGCAGACTTGGGGGATCCATGATGTGTTCCATAGATCTTTATTGAAAAAATATGTGAGACCAGTGGAACCATCGCCATTGCCCCCTCCTCCTGTTCTGGTCGATGGGAATTTAGAGTTCGAGATCTCCAGGATTCTTGACTCTAGAGTTCGTCGGGGTTCCCTTCAGTACCTGGTACACTGGAGGGGATACGGCCCCGAGGAGAGGATGTGGGTTCCGGCACTGGAGGTCAACGCCAGCCTACTGGTTAGGGCTTTTCACACAGCTCACCCGGATAAGGTTGGTCCGGGGTGCCCGGAGGTTTCCCGTAGAAGGGGGGGTACTGTCATGCCCTGCTCGGACGGTGTGCGGAGATCTGTCAGATTGGCAGCACGTGTCTAACCTTTTGTTTGTTTTGGAATCATGCTGGATCCGCTTTCCTTCAGGTGCTCTGGGTGGGGTCATTGGCTTAAATTGCCTTCAATCCCAGAGGGCCGTGCGGGTTATAGAATTCAGTCTGGCCTTGGATTCAAGGAAGGAAGGATTGTCTGTTCCAGCTCAGATAAGTTTGTTTTCTGTTTGTGTTGTTTGCGGTCTAGGCTATTTGTGTGTCTTCTGCCCCTTCTCCCCTTTCACCATCTCAGGGATTCTAGGGTGTTTGCAGTCCAGGCACGAGGACACATCATTCCTACCATCAAGGTCTGAATGTGTGCTTAGCAGCATAGGGAGAGAAGTCAGGGATGTGCTAGGAGGTGACCTTTCCCCAGCATCTAGCCTAGACACTTGTGTATTTGGTTGTCTGTGCATCTGAGATCCTGTCCACCGTGACAGCAGCATTTCTCGAAGCAAGGCCTGGAAGTGCTGCATTCTGACAGCCCTCTGTGATGGTGGTAACATTTCCGCCATTTTGTGTTTGTAACGGGGGTCTAAGTACGTTTCCACCCAGTACTGGTCCTTGCCCTTTATGCTTTTTATACGGGGGTCCCTCTTCAAACACTGGAGCATGAAGGAACCCATTTGCACTAAACTGGAAGCAGTGGAGTGGCCTGGCTCCTGCTCATCATCCAGGATAATGTCATCCTCGTTCTCCTCCCTTCATCCACGGACAACGCCAGGGATCCCAGAAAAGTTTAAAGCATGCTCTTCTTGCTCCTCCTTCGCCCCGGCACCATCCTCCTCTGACTCCTCTTCAGACTCCTGTTGTTGACTTGTCTCAGATGGAGTAGCCCCCCTGGCAACTTCCTCATCTTCCTGCTCCTTCTCCTCGATGGCTTGATCAATGACACAACGCAATTCACGCTCCAGAAAGTAGGTGTAAGGTACGATGTCACTGATGGCGCACTGGCTGTGACCTACCAGTTTGGTGATCTCATCAAATGGCCGCAGAAGTCTGCTTGCGTCGCTCATTAGCAGCCACTGGCGCGGTGAAAATAAAACAAGCTCCCAAGAACCTGTTCTGCAGCAGAGTTCGTACAGGTAGTCATTAACTGCACGTTTCTGCTGGAGCAGCCTATCAAGCACATACAAGGTGGAGTTCCATTGCGTTGGGCAGTCACAAATCAGATGCCTGACGGGCAGGTGGTGTCGTCTCTGAATGTCAGCAAGGCGAGCCATGGCCGTGTAAGATCTTCTAAAATAGCCAGAGATTTTCCTGGCCTGCTGCAAGACGTCTTGGACCCCGGGGTATTTGGCAATGAATCACTGCACGACTAAGTTCAGGACGTGTGCCATGCACGGCACGTGTGTCATTTTGCCCTGTTACAGTCACACACCACTTTACCAACTGTCAAATTGAGCGGGGTAAGCCACTGATCTGCCTGTGACTGCAAGGCTGAAAGGAGTGTAGAACCCGTGTGGCTCTTGGCTTCCAGGCACAACAGACGCAGCACAGCATGGCAGCGTCTCACCTGGCACGTCGAATAGGTTCTGGGGATCTTGGGGGGCGCAGCGGAAAAGTAATTGTCAGCCGAGGAGGAGAGGGAGGATGGAGTAGGAGGAGGAGAAGAAGAGGCAGGTCTGCATGCAATCCTTGGCGGTAACACCAAATCTACACGGGTGCCTCGGGTTGCATGCATGACGGCCGTCAGAAGGTTCACCCCGTGGGCAGTAAAAGTTATGTACCTTCCCTGCCCGTGTTTGCTAGACCACGTGTCTGTGGTCAGATGTTTCTTGGCACCGACACTGTGCGCCAGAGATACATTCACCTGCCGCTGAACAATGTCATATAGCTCTAAGATGCCCTTCTGGGAGAAATATTTCCTTCCGGGGACCTTCCATTCTGGTGTTTCAATGGCCACAAATTTTCTAAAGGCCTCTGAGTCCACCAGTTTATATGGCAGTAGTTGGCGGGCTAACAGTTCTGACAAGCCAGCGGTCAGCCATTGGGCAAGAGGGTTATCTGGCGTCATCATCTTTTTTCGCTCAAACATTTGGGGCAAGGAAGCCTGCTCTTTGCAAGAGGAACACGACGACGGCACGGTGGAAGGTGGAGTGGAGGATAACTTGGAGGAGAGTGGAGAAGGAGAAGAGGCAGGACGGTGAGCGCCGAGAGTGTGGCTTTGTGGGTTCTGACGGTGTTGCTCCCACTGGGCTCGGTGATGGGAGACCAGGTGCCTTCTTAAGGCGGTCGTCCCTAGGTGAGTGTTGGGCTTACCGCGACTTGTGCATTGACAGCACAGGCTGCAGATGGCGACACTATTGTCAGTGCAGCGTCCCACTACGTGTGTGTGGGCACTGCTTAAAGTACTTTTTCATCTTAACAATTGCATTGTACAGTAATGTATAACTTGGCATTTGTGTATCTGCAACAGGCCTATTAGGTGCAATTTATACATCCCACCACTAGATGGGGATAAAGTTCGGGTCCTATATATACTCAGGTCAGGCTTAGTTAGATGTGATTAGTTCAGTTGAGACCACAGGTCAGTGTGAAGATTAGTGTGTATATTGACACTGAGAGAGTGAAAAGGTGCAGATCCAGCACTTCAGCTCTAAAGAGAAGTTTTTAGTCCAGAAAGGGACAAGAGAAAAGGACAGATTCAATCTCATCCAAAGGATAAAAGCTGTAAACCAGGCATAAAGGACCTTTGGGATATTTTAGGTGAAGGATACCATAGCCTCCGGCCACCTCACCAGAAGTTCCACTGACATTGAAGTAACCCACTGCTCCAAAGCCACAAAACCTAAACAGCCTAAAACAGTGGATTTGCAGAATTAACTCTGTACCATCTATAGACTGCATAATTGTACTGCTGCAACCAAGAAAGATCCAAAGTAAAAGTTGCATCTTCCCACTGTCTACCTCATTATTACTACCTATGGTTGTACCACCATTAACGGTAATGGCGTCACGACAAAAACCATCAAGAGACTCAGCCGCAACAAGCACCCTAAGCACCCCTAACATCAAGGGCACCTCAACCACCATCTTAGCTGATGCTTACTACCACAGATCGTGCCCCGGAGGATTTCGTGCTGTCCACCTCAACACTGTGCTGCCAGCCCAGGGAGGCTTTCTGCTAACCGTGAGTAAACTGATGAACTGTGTGTTATATTATTTGGCCCCTCATCGGTACACCGTGCACCTCACGTGTTGCCCCTGCGACTGGCTGGCTGCATAACTTTTTATTGGTGTCACGAACAGGATATTAACCCTTGCGCCATATTTGAGAGACTGTCGCATGTGAATAAGCCCCTTTTTATTTGCTTGAGAGACTTTTGCTTATTGTGCGCTGTTTTGGGGTCCAGAACTGTTCAAAATGATTGCAAAGTATATGAAGGTGCTATACTAGTCCCCAGCATCAAAACCGCAGTGTCAAAAGTGAGAAAATTCAACATTTGTGTGTCACTATAACTGCTTGCTGTCAGTGAATACACTGTTACTGTTCAATTAATATGGCCACCGGAGCTTCGATTTGAAAAATAATACTGCCCTTACTGAGCAAGTCCAATTCCTAACTAAAAATCTGGAGAAAGTTCACAAAAAATTGGAATAATGGGAAAAGCCACTCTTACTAGAGGATGAGAAACCTGTATCCAGAAGGCTCTTCTCCCCTGATTACAAAGGGACTTATTCCAGAAATTTAGGCGGACGCCCACCTGACCGCACTAGTACCCCCAAGCGGCCTATCTGTACATACTGTCACAAGCCAGGTCATACTGAAGCCACATGCTGGCAGTTAAACGGGCGACCCCCGAGGTCGGGAAACACCCCTCGGGAGGTAGATCAATAGGTCCAGACGATCCTTATTGGATGCCAAGATATGTAGAATCCCGTCCAGAAGTGACACTTCTAATAAATCGAGTTCCTTTTGTTGCCCTAGTTGACACGGGATCCCAAGTCACTACCATACAACAAACAGCATTTGAGAAATACTGGGACCAAAATCAACTCACCCAGCCACCAGAATCCTGGCTGAGTCTCATAGCCAGTAACGGCAAACCTGTACCAATACTGGGTTACTGGGAACCTACCATTCAAATAGGAAGAACCAGCCTATCCCAAAAAGGCATCATTGTAGTGCAAGTAAAAGAAAACAATAACAACTCTCCTAGAGTCCTAGGCATGAATGTCCTTAGGAATTGCTATGTTGAAATGTTGGAAGCTTTACACCAGTCAGTGCCTACTGCTTCTTTTGCTTCTAAGAAGGTAATCCAACAAACCATCCGTGTACTGAGTGCACAACAGAAATTTGCCAATGAAAGAGGAGAAATTAGTTGTGTCCGCATCCGAGACAATCAACCAGTGATTCTCAAGCCCAACACTGAAACTCTCCTATGGTGCCGAGCTGTAGTCGGAATTCAAGGTCAAGACTACCAAGCCTTGATGGAACCAGTCGTTTTGGAAGACTATCCTTTAGTCAGAGCTGCAAGAAGCCTGGTAACCGTCACTGAAGGTAAAGTGCCTATTCGTCTCCTCAACTTGAGTGATCACAATGTAACATTAGCCAAGTACCGTCCCATTGCACAGCTGATTCAAATCACCTTTCAAGATGTCATCAGCGTGACTACAGATCTCAAGAAAATACACCCACAGGGCCAAAACTTAAAAACCCCCTGGTGGAAAGAACTTCATGTGGGAGATGCTTCCACACCAGAACACCAAATAGAAGGAGTATTGCAGGTCGTGAAAGAACATCACCGTGCCTTCAGCAAACATTCTACAGACTATGGGGAAGTAGACATCATAAAACACTCCATCCCTACAGGTTCACACCCACCGATCAAGGAAAGGTACCGGCCTATACCACCTACTATGTACCAATCCGTCAAGCAAATGATTCAAGAGATGAAAGACTCAAACATCATCAAAGACAGCCATAGCCCATGGGCTGCACCACTAGTCCTAGTCCGGAAAAAAGACGGCAACATCAGATTCTGTGTGGACTACAGAAAAATCAACCAAATTACCCACAAAGATGCTTATCCTTTACCACGCATAGAGGAATCCTTGACAGCTTTAGGATCTTCAGCCTGTTTCTCTACTCTTGATTCAACCAGTGGATACTGGCAAGTACCAATGGCACCAGAAGATCGTAAGAAGACTGCATTCACCACCCCTATGGGCCTATTTGAGTTCAACTGCATGCCCTTTGGACTTTGCAATGCACCTGGAACTTTTCAGAGACTCATGGAGCGTTGTCTGGGCCACAAAATTTTGAAACAGTCCTGCTGTACTTAGATGACGTCATCATCTATTCCAAATCTTATGAAGACCATTTGAAACATCTGGCCGAAGTTTTTCAAGTTGTTATTAAGCATGGACTTAAAGTTAAACCATCCAAGTGTCATCTGCTGAAGCCAGAAGTTAAATACTTAGGGCATATCGTCAGCTCTGAAGGTGTTAAACCGGATCCAGAGAAGATAGCCGCAGTCCGTAATTGGCCTACTCCCACTACGGTGAAGGAGGTAAGAAGTTTCTTCAGCTTCGCAGGATATTACAGACGTTTCATTCCTCACTTTGCCCAAATTGCAGAGCCAATCTTGGAACTTTTGAGAGGGCATCCTAAAAGATACCAGAAGATTCCCATACCAGTGGAATGGAACACTGAAAGAGGAGAAATTGCCTTCCAGCTCCTGAAGAAGAAATTAACAGAACCACCAATCTTAGGTTATCCGGTAAAGAAAGGTAAAGAAAGAGTCATTTCCTACACTAGTAGATCTCTTAGAGGTAGTGAAAAGAACGACCAAAATGACAGTTCCTTCAAGTTGGAATTCCTCGCACTCGTGTGGGCTGTTACAGAAAAAATTAAAGACTATCTTGCTGCAACACCCTTCGTGGCCTTCACTGATAACAATCCACTAGCACATCTTAACACCGCCAAGTTAGGAGCGTTGGAACAAAGATGGGCCTCACGCCTTGCTAACTATAATTTTACTGTAAAATACAGAACAGGAAAAGCAAACGAAAATGTGGATGCATTATCCCGTCTGCCAATCAAAGAAGACCCCACGTCACAAGAAGATATTTGGGAAGAGGTAGAAATGTCATCCTTCTACAACAACTTTACCCACCAAGACATCATCACTGTTAAAGGGAAAAAGGTCTTTAACTCTCAACTGCAAGTGGATCCAAAATCTCATGTAGACCAAGAAAGATGGATCAAATTACAGAATGAAAGCAGAGTGTTAGGAGAATTGCAGGATTTCTTCACCAGTGGAAGAAGCCCAGAAAGAATTTGCAGAAAGAACGCAGATTTAGAATTGTCCAAATTATGGAGACATAGAAAACACCTCTTTCTACAAAAAGGCCTACTACTAAGAAGAACTTTAGACCCAATTACATGGGATCATTTATACCAAATTCTAATACCACGCCGTTATGCAAGAATCATTCTGGAAATGTATCATGACTAGAGTTGAGCGGACACCTGAATGTTCGGGTTCGGCAGGTTCGGCCGAACTTGAAAAAAAAGAGATTTATCCCCCTGTCAGCAATGCAGAGCAGGGGTTCATTCACGGCAAAAGGGGGTTCATGTCACCCAGCAATACAACAGAGGATTTTGAGAGATATAGGCCGCTGTCACCCAGGCACAGCAGGGGTTCATTCACGGCAAAAGGGGGTTCCTGTCACCCAGCAATACAACAGAGGATTTTGAGAGATTTAGGCCCCTGTCAGAAATGCAGAGCAGGGGTTCATTCACAGCAAAAGGGGGTTCATGTCACCCAGCAATACAACAGAGGATTTTGAGAGATTTAGGCCCCTGTCAGCAATGCAGAGCAGGGGTTCATTCATGGCAAAAGGGTGTTCATGTCACCCAGCAATACAACAGAGGATTTTGAGAGATTTAGGCCCCTGTCACCCAGGCACAGCAAGGGTTCATTCACGGAGGTTGAGGAGGCGGTAATTGTGGTGTTGTAGGTGGAGGCAGTAATGGAGGAGGAACAGGTAGCCAACAATGTTTTTTTTTATTTTTTATTGGGTAGGTAGCCCCCAAAATATTGGGCCAAATAAAAAATAAATAAAACAAAGAATCATTGCACTTGAATTGAATACAATAATGTATGTTTGATGGTGGTATAAATGTCTATTCTGCACAAGGTACAGACAAGTCTTGTGGGATCCAAGCCTGGTTCATTTTAATGAACGTGAGCTTATCCACGTTGGCTGTGGACAGGCGGCTGCGTCTGTCTGTAATGACGCCTCCTGCCGTGCTAAATACATGTTCAGAGAGTACACTGGCTGCAGGGCAGGCCAGCACCTCCAAGGCATACAGGACAAGCTCTGGCCATGTGGACAATTTGGAGACCCAGAAGTTGAATGGGGCAGAACCATCAGTCAGTACGTGTAGTCGTGTGCACAGGTACTGTTCCATCATGTTGTTTAAATGCTGCCTCCTGCTAATACGCTCCATATCAGCAGTTGGGGCCGGTTGTTGCGGCGAGGTGACAAAACTTTTACACATGTCGGCCATGCTAAACCTGCCTTCTGAGGTGCTGGCGCTGACACAGCTGCGTTGCCGACCTCTTCCTCCTCCCCTGCCTTCACCTTGTGCTTCCACTTGTCCCCCGGCGTCAGTCGGGAATGCTCTCAGGAGAGCGTCTACCAGCGTGCACCTGTAGTCGCGCATCTTCCGATCACGCTCCAGTGAGGGAATTAAGGACGGCACATTGTCTTTGTAACAGGGATCCAGCAGGGTGGCCACCCAGTAGTCAGCACACGTTAAAATGTGGGCAACTCTGCAGTCATTGCGCAGGCACTGCAGCATGTAGTCGCTCATGTGTGCCAGGCTGCCCAGAGGTAAGGACAAGCTGTCCTCTGTGGGAGGCGTATCATCTGCATCCTCCGTATCCCCCCTGCCACGCACCAGTGATGGGCCCGAGCTGCATTGGGGGCCACCCCGCTGTGAACATGTTTCATCCCCATCCTCCTCCTCCTCCTCCTCCTCCATTAGAGGCCCCTGGCTGTCCAAATTTGTACCTTGCATCTGCTGCTGCAAAAAATCTCCCTCTGAGCCACTTCTAAAAGACTGGCTTGAAAGTGTTAGAGATGACCCCTCTTCCTCCTCCTCATCCTGGGCCACATCCTCTTCCATCATCGCCCTAAGTGTTTTCTCAAGGAGACATAGAAGTGGTATTGTAACGCTGATAACGGCGTCATCGCCACTGGCAATGTTGGTGGAGTACTCGAAACAGCGCAACAGGGCACACAGGTCTCGCATGGAGGCCCAGTCATTGGTGGTGAAGTGGTGCTGTTCCGCAGTGTAACTCATCCGTGCGTGCTGCAGCTGAAACTCCACTATGGCCTGCTGCTACTCGAACAGTCTCTCCAGCATGTGCAAGGTGGAGTTCCACCTTGTGGGCACGTCGCATATGAGGCAGAGGGTGGGAAGGCCAAAGTTATGCTGCAGCACTGACAGGCGAGCAGCAGCAGGGTGAGAACGCCGAAAGCGCGCACAGACGGCCTGCCTGCAGCAGCTCAGACATGTCAGGGTAGTTGTGAATGAATTTCTGCACCACCAAATTCAGCACATGCGCCAGGCAAGGGATGTGTGTCAAACCGGCTAGTCCCAGAGCTGCAACGAGATTTCGCCCATTATCGCACACCACCAGGCCGGGCTTGAGGCCCACTGACAGCAACCACTCGTCGGTCTGTTGTTCTAAACCCCGCCACAACTCCTGCGCAGTGTGGGGCCTGTCCCCCAAACACATCAGTTTCAGAACGGCCTGCTGACGTTTACCCCTGGCTGTGATGAAGTTGGTGGTGAAGGTCTGTCGCTGACCGGATGAGAAGGTGGAAGAAGAGGAGGAGGAAGCCGAGTAGGAAGAGGAGGCAACAGGAGGCAAAGAATGATGCCCTGCGATCCTTGGCGGCGGAAGGACGTGCACCACACAGCTCTCCGCCTGGGGCCCAGCCGCCACTACATTTACCCAGTGTGCAGTTAGGGAGATTTACAATTCAAATACGGTCTGTAGGACCAACAATCCTTTTAGGGGTCCCTAACTGATAATAATAAAATCTTATTTTTATTTAATTCATTTGAAACATACACATAACAAGAAAACCCATTGTTAAAATTGTCAGGGTACAGTGAGGTATGAAGTAGGCTGTTTTTTGTTACTGGTTGCTAATAACAACCCTGTATTTATTCATTCATTAATGCCTGTAAGGTGCATTACTTGGGGCATGCTCCAGTCAAAACTATCGTGAGTGTGTGGTTTAGATCGCTCTGCGGGGCAACCTTAATCGGATATTGTATTCAACCTTTATTCATATGTTGTTAAGTGCAACTTTGTTTGCTTTGTTGCTATCTATCTGCCGTGGAGCCCTATCAATGACGCACGTCCACCCTATGTATCAGCCTGTCCGAGCATTTGCTGTATCTACTTGTATCAATGCCTGGGAGAGGGTTCCAGGTTTGGCAACAATTCACTAACTCCTCAGGTTAGTACTGGTTGCCCTGCAGGCTGATAATTAACACAGGGACTTGCGTCAGTCTCCTACTGTTAACTGCTGTTATTTTCCTCAATTATAATATATAATCAGTGTGGAGTATGCTGATCACTTGTCCCTCACTACGTACTGCCTTTGACTGCCTATGCCGCTCATAATGCTCCTTGGTCTACTCACTACACCCTGTCTAATAATCGCGCTACACTAATACACCCCTCCCGACATGTTTCGCCACATGCGTGGCTTCGTCAGGGGAAGTGGGGTATAGGCGTGCGCGCGCTCACAGTTAGGAAATATATAGCTTCCCTGGCCGTGCTTACTGGTCCATGTATCTGTAGTTAGGTGGACCTTGCCACAGATGGCGTTGCACAGTGCACACTTGATTTTATCCGATACTTGGTTGTGCAGGGAGGGCACGGCTCTCCTGGAGAAGTAGTGGCGGCTGGGAACGACGTACGTGGGACAGCAAGCGACATGAGCTGTTTGAAGCTGTCCGTCTCCACCAGCCTGAATGACAGCATTTCAAAGGCCAGCAGTTTAGAAATGCTGGCATTCAGGGCCAGGGATCGAGGGTGGCTAGGTGGGAATTTACGCTTTCTCTCAAAGGTTTGTGAGATGGAGAGCTGAACGCTTCCGTGTGACATGGTGGAGATGCTTGGTGACCGAGGTGGTGTTGTTGGTGGCACATCCTCTGTTTGCTGGGCGGCAGGTGCCAACGTTCCTCCAGAGGCTGAGGAAGAGGCCAAGGCAGCAGCAGAAGAGGGAGCAAGAGGGGCCTGAGTCCTTTCTTGGTTTTGAAGGTGCTTACTCCACTGCAGCCCGTGTCTCGCATGTAGATGCTTGGTCATGCAGGTTGTGCTAAGGTTCAGAACGTTAATGCCTCGCTTCAGACTCTGTTAGCACAGCGTGCAAACCACTCGGGTCTTGTCGTCAGCACATTGTGTAAAGAAGTGCCATGCCAGGGAACTCCTTGAAGCTGCCTTTGGTGTGCTCGGTCCCTGTTGACGGTGGCCAGTAGCAGGCGAACTGTTTTGGCGATGGCTGCTCTGCTTTTACACCCTGCTCCCGCTTTTGCTACGCTGTTGGCTCAGTCTCACCATTGCCTCTTCTTCCAAACTCTGAAAGTCAGTGGCACGACCTTTATTCCATGTGGGGTCTAGGACCTCATCGTCCCCTGCATCGTCTTCCACCGAGTCTTCCTCCCTGACCTCCTTTTCGGTCTGCACACTGCAGAAAGATGCAGCAGTTGGCACCTGTGTTTCGTCATCATCAGAAACGTGCTGAGGTGGCATTCCCATGTCCTCATCAGGAAACATAATCGGTTGTGCGTTAGTGCATTCTATGTCTTCCACCCCTGGGGAAGGGGTAGGTGGATGCCCTTGGGAAACCCTGCCAGCAGAGTCTTCAAACAGCATAAAAGACTGCTGCATGACTTGAGGCTCAGACAGGTTCCCCGATATGCACGGGGGTGATGTGACAGACTGATGGGCATGGGTTTCAGGCGCCACCTGTGCGCTTTCTGCAGAAGACTGGGTGGGAGATAATGTGAACCTGCTGGGTCCACTGTCGGCCACCGAATCGACTAGTGCCTGTACTTGCTCAGGCCTTACCATCCTTAGAACGGCATTAGGCTCGACTATATATTGCAGTAGATTCTGGCGGCTACTGGGACCTGAGGTAGTAGGTTCAGTAGGACGTGTAGCTGTGGCAGAACGGCCACGTCCTCTACCTGCACCATAGGCTCAACCAACACCACCACCACGACCATGACCGCGTCCCTTATTGGATGTTTGCCTCATAGTTAGCGTTCACAAAGCAAAGTAAAAAGTGGTTAAGTATGTTAAAAATAATTAACCGCCAATATAAACCCTGATGTAGGGTATTGCACTCAAATTTTTTTTTAAACTCTATATGACAGCGGTATTTGTGGCCTAAATGTAACACTCACTTATGCATGTCTTATCCCAGATGTGCAGTATATCAGAGGTTTTTTCACCCCAGTAACCAAAAAGTCGTATTTCTGGCCTAAATGTGACAGTCACTTATGCTTGTCTAATCCCAGATGTGCAGTATATTAGAGGGTTTTCTCACCCTAACCAAAAAGCTGTATTTCTCTCCTAAATGTGACAGTCACTTATGCACGTGTAATCCCAGATGTGCAGTATATGAGAGGCTTTTTTCACCCCAGTATGCCAAAGCCGTATTTATGGCCTAAATGTGACAGTCACTTATGCACGTGTAATCCGAGATGTGCAGTATATTAGAGGTTTTTTTCACCCTAACCAAAAAGCTGTATTTCTGTCCTAAATGTGACAGTCACTTATGCATGTGTATTCCCAGATGTGCAGTATATGAGAGGGTTTTTTCACCCCAGTGTGCCAAAGCCGTATTTATGGCCTAAATGTGACAGTCACTTATGCACGTGTAATCCCAGATGTGCAGTATATTAGAGGGTTTTTTCACCCTAACCAAAAAGCTGTATTTCTGTCCTAAATGTGACAGTCACTTATGCTTGTCTAATCCCAGATGTGCAGTATAATAAAGAGTTTTTTCACCCTAACCAAAAAGCTGTATTTCTGTCCTAAATGTGACAGTCACTTATGCACATGTAATCCCAGATGTGCAGTATATGAGAGGCTTTTTTCACCCCAGTATGCTAAAGCCGTATTTATGGCCTAAATGTGACAGTCACTTATGCACGTGTAATCCCAGATGTGCAGTACATTAGAGGCTTTATTCACCCCAGTATGCCAAAGCCGTATTCATGGCCTAAATGTGACAGTCACTTATGAACGTGTAATCCCAGATGTGCAGTATATGAGAGGCTTTTTTCACCCCAGTATGCCAAAGCTGTATTTATAACCTAAATGTGACAGTCACTTATGCACGTGTAATCCCAGATGTGCAGTATATGAGAGGTTTTTTTCACCCCCGTAATGCAAAGCCGTATTTATGGCCTAAATGTGACAGTCACTTATGCATGTGTAATCCCAGATGTGCAGTATATGAGAGGCTTTTTTCACCCCCGTAATGCAAAGCCGTATTTATGGCCTAAATGTGACAGTCACTTATGCACGTGTAATCCCAGATGTGCAGTATATGAGAGGCTTTTTTCACCCCAGTATGCCAAAGCCGTATTTATGGCCTAAATGTGACAGTCACTTATGCATATGTAATCCCAGATGTGCAGTATATGAGAGGCTTTTTTCACCCCAGTATGCCAAAGCCGTATTTCTGTCCTAAATGTGACAGTCACTTATGCACGTGTAATCCCAGATGTGCAGTATATTAAAAGGTTTTTTCACAATAACCAAAAAGCTGTATTTCTGTCCTAAATGTGTCAGTCACTTATGCTTGTATAATCCCAGATGTGCAGTTTATTAGATGGTTTTTTCACCCTAACCAAAAAGCTGTATTTCTGTCCTAAATGTGACAGTGACTTATGCACGTGTAATCACAGATGTGCAGTATGTAACCAAAAATCAGTATTTCTGTCCTAAATGTGACAGTGACTTATGCACGTGTAATCACAGATGTGCAGTATATTAGAGGCTTTTTTCACCCTAACCAAAAAGCTGTATTTCTGTCCTAAATGTGACAGTCATTTATGCTTGTCTAATCCCAGATGTGCAGTATATTAGAGGGTTTTTTCACCCCAGTATGGCAAAGCTGTATTTCTGGATGCAGATAGCCTATGCTGGTGCACTATCGTTGCATAAAATGGCTGCCGATTATGTATTGATATTGACTAACTGAAGGAAAAAAAGTTTGTTTTCAGTGGTAGTTGGCTCATGGCAGGCTTAAAACAATTGTGCACTGCACCCACAAAACACATTTGCTGTAGATCGCTGAGTAAAGAAGCAGTTCTTCATAAGATTCCTCCCTGATCTCTCCCTCACAGCAGCTGCAGCCTATCCCTACACTAATCCGAGCAGAGTGACGGGCGGCGCTACGTGACTCTAGCTTAAATAGAGGCTGGGTCACATGCTGCAGTTGGCCAATCACAGCCATGCCAATAGTAGGTGATGGCCTTTTGGGGCAAGTAGTATGACGCTTGTTGATTGGCTACTTTGCAGCCTTTCAAAAAGCGCCATAAAAATCGCCAAACACCGAGCCCGAAC
Source organism: Bufo bufo (assembly GCF_905171765.1). Lineage (NCBI taxonomy): Eukaryota > Metazoa > Chordata > Amphibia > Anura > Bufonidae > Bufo > Bufo bufo. The sequence continues at coordinate 386,039,759 of NC_053389.1, forward strand.
TTTTACGTAAATGTTCGGGTTCGGGTCCGGGTGCCGAAAAACCTAAAGTTCGGTACGAACCCGAACTTTATAGTTCGGGTTTGCTCAACTCTAATCATGACCAATCAGGACACTTTTGCGTGCAGAAAACAGAAGCTACCATCCGTAGAAGATTTTATTGGATCGGAATGAGAGAAGATATTGAGCAATGGTGTCGAGAATGTTCTACCTGTGCTGTTGGAAAAGGTGAGAAGCATGACCAAAAAGCGCCTTTGCATTCCATTGTGAGCAGAACACTATTAGAAATTGTCGCAATAGATCATGTGAAATTGGAACCAAGTAGCTCAGGTTATACCTACGCTATGACCATCATTGACCACTACACAAAATTTGTTGTAGCTGTGCCTGTAAAAGACTTGACCGCAAGAACAACTGCAGACGCTTTCTGGAAACAGTTCCTGTTGCCATATGGATGTACAGAGAGGATTCTCACAGATCAAGGATCTGCCTTTGAATCCCAACTCTTTAAAGAACTATGTACTTTTCACAATTGTCAAAAAATCAGGACCACAGCGTATCATCCCCAGGGGAATGGAATTTGTGAGAAGATGAACCAAACTCTTATTGAAATGTTAAGAGCAGTCCCACCTGCTACAAGAAATGATTGGCCTACTTTGTTGCCTCAGCTGATGTATACCTACAACAACACTATTCATTGTTCTACTGGGTATACACCATACTACCTGATGTTTGGCCGACAAGGTACATTACCTGCGGACCACACTTTGGGTGTACAAGTGCCGGATACAATCAACCCCCTACCAAAGACTGATTGGGTGGCTGAACACCAAAGGTGTTTGATTGATGCTCAGGAGATTGTTCAACCACGTATGGGACATGCTCAAGAAAAACAACAGAAGGACTACAACAAATCTGCCACTGACACATATGAGATTACCCAAGAGGATAAATCTTGTGTAGTACACAGAAACCGCTTAAAATTGTGCCTTAAAGAGGAAACCCCAGAAGAAACTTCTCAAGAAGAAGCTGTTCCAGAGGAAATTCAACCCATTGAGCCAGAACTGGAAAAACCAACTGAGCCAGAGGGAACAATACAGTCCTTGGGAAAAACATTGTTAGCTCCTGACCCTTTGCAATGGTTCTTAACCCCATGGCTCAACATTCTAGTGCCTGCTTAAACTAATACCCCAACACTTCAACCTGAAGATGAAGTTATCACAACTCAGGAAACCCCAAGTTCCCCGGAAACAAGTTCTGAAGAATCACAGTCACTTCGGAGATCTGAAAGGAGTACAAGAGGACAACCACCAATCCGTTATGGAGATTTCCTGCTCCAGCACCCGAGAAGTTAATATCCAGCCATGTTAATTCAACAAAAAGGACTAATATTCTGTTGTCATGTTCCATTTCCCTTAAAGGACTTTTTAAGGGACTGTTTGTCTGGTTTGCAACGTTCAAGTCCGCACCCGGAGATAGACTTTCACGTACCTGAGCCTCCGTGCAATTCCATTTTTATATTGATTGTGCCCAGGGAACGGACTCATACCCTGTGAGCCTCCTGAGATATTTAATTGTGTTTTCCTCATCGTTATGGACTATTTTGGTTGCCGGTATAACAGTAGTATTCAGAGAAAATAATGTGTTACCCCATCTGATACATTTCGTTGTTGCCTGAGATATGCTTGCCTAACCCGTTTTATTCATAGGTGCAAGAAGTACCAGAATGTGAGTTATGGCATTATTTTCCTATGCATATATCTTTCAGGATGATACAACATCGAGTCAAGAATGTGTCGAGGTCGACTAACATTTTACCATGGGGGTATGCAGCATCCCACTACGTGTGTGTGGGCACTGCTTAAAGTACTTTTTAATCTTAACAATTGCATTGTACAGTAATGTATAACTTGGCATTTGTGTATCTGCAAAATCCCTGTTAACAGGCCTATTAGGTGCAATTTATACATTCCACCACTAGATGGGGATAAAGTTCGGGTCCTATATATACTCAGGTCAGGCCTAGTTAGATGTGATTAGTTCAGTTGAGACCACAGGTCAGTGAAGATCAGTGTGTATATTGACACTGAGAGAGTGAAAAGGTGCAGATCCAGCACTTCAGCTCTAAAGAGAAGTTTTTAGTCCAGAAAGGGACAAGAGAAAAGGACAGATTCAATCTCATCCAAAGGATAAAAGCTGTAAACCAGGCATAAAGGACCTTTGGGATATTTTAGGTGAAGGATACCATAGCCTCCGGCCACCTCACCAGAAGTTCCACTGACATTGAAGTAACCCACTGCTCCAAAGCCACAAAACCTAAACAGCCTAAAACTGTGGATTTGCAGAATTAACTTTGTACCATCTAGAGACTGCATAATTGTACTGCTGCAACCAAGAAACATCCAAAGTAAAAGTTGTGAGTTGCATCTTCCCACTGTCTACCTCATTATTACTACCTATGGTTGTACCACCATTAACGGTACTGTCGTCACAACAAAAACCATCAAGGGACTCAGCCGCAACAAGCAACCTAAGCACCCCTAACATCAAGGGCACCTCAACCACCATCCTGTCTGATGCTTCCTACCACAGAGCGTGCCCCGGAGGATTTCTTGCTGTCCACCTCAACACTGTGCTGCCAACCCAGGGAGGCTTTCTGCTAACCGTGAGTAAACTGATGAACTGTGTGTTATATTATTTGGCCCCTCATTGGTCCACCGTGCACCTCACATGTTGCCCCTGTGACTGGCTGGCTGCATCAGCGGACACATTAAAAAAAGCCCACACTGCGGAGCCATGTGCCGGCGTCCTGGGAGCGCAAGATGTGACCGTGCATAGTAGATGTTTCTTTCCAGATACATTAGCAGTCTGCTTTTTGCTTCCTGTGCACTGTAAGTTCTTTCTGCTTCTCCTTCCTATCTGCTGCTCCGTCTCTCCCTCTGAACTCCCCTCCTCTTCCTCTCTTGTGGGCACCCACGTGATGTCCATCTAAACGTCATCATCGGATTCGTCACCTTCACCACCACTGACATTAGAGATCTCAGAGTAGGCAGCAACAGCGGGGACCACCCTCCTTGGGCTGATCTTTGTTCTGTCATCAGACTGCTGGGTGGCGACCGTTGATACCTCCTTTTTCTGATCCGATGCCATGAATGACTGCGCATCAGTAAGGTCTTGGAATGTATGGGAAAATAATTCCTCTGACTCGAGCGAAGGGGATATGGTGGTGGTGGTGTCTTTGGGGGTGAACACAACAGAGAGTGTAGAGGGTGCAGATAGAGAGGATGAGGAGGGTGCAGAAGCGGAAATGTAACATCCCAGAGTTATGTTACTACACTCTGTTACTCCGCTACAACATGTTAAGTGTATGTATATTGTCATCCTGTGTAATCTAACATTGCATCCTTCATTATGTGCATTTGCTAAGCCTGTTATATATATATTTGCTGTAATTTCCATGTACACCAGTAGGTGGCAGCAATGTTAGCAGGTCTCTAGTGTCAGTTTAGTGTTTCTAAACTGGAATAGTACATTCCAGTCTAACTCCCCCCTCTTTGAGGAGGTGTGGAATGTTCCCACATCCTGCCTCATGGGGAGGAGAAGGAAGTTCTAGTTAGTGTGCCAGCTACCCCTGCTAGGGGAAGGCTGTGCTGGTAGGAGCTCCCAGAAATAGGGATCCCAACCCAGGATCATGCCTCGGCTGAGGCCAAAGATCACCATTCCCAGTCTGAGCCCTTCAGCCTCAACTGGTGACAAGCAAGCAGCCATCTCCAGATCTCCAGGACGAGCCATTCCCTGTGAGCAGAACTGGGAGTAACCATCCAGAGACCAGGAGAAGCCAAATTCCTCCTCAGCTAGTCAGGCCCACACCAAGCAGAAGATAACAGAGCAGAAGACAGATACCTGCCATATTCTCCAGGCACATAGTATAGAAGCAGAAGAGATATTGATCCTTGCCATACATTGCCAAATACCTGCTGGGACCCAAGACTAAAGCTGTAACTTATATGGATTTATGCTGCCATTCAGTAAAGACAAGTTGGATTATATTACAAGTCTGGATCTCATTTACTGCTACCAAAATCCTTCAATTACTCCTACTAGCAACACTCAATTTATTGCAAGTGAGCCAGGATCCAGGAGTCAAGCCGTACCAAGGTAGGAGACACCGTTGACACTATACCTACTACCATACAGAGACATTATACCACTCTGGCATTCCTCACCTGGTACGTGAGTTGCAACACCTTAAAGAGCCCTGCGTTAGTACCCTGTGCACGCTGCAATTGGCATCACAAACAAAAACTATAGACTTTTATACACATATCCTGACCCACTGCATACTTGGCGTCCGTGTAACCGTACCACGGTCCGGCTCATTGCAGAAGGCTGAGTGAGCCACTCAACCAAGTCTGGTGCGTCCTTTGACGTAATCACACGCACCCTATGCAACTTCCCACTTAGGCTCCGGTCTGGTGCACCTGCCCGACCCCTACCATCCCTGCGGAATGGCCTGCCTCTTCCTCTGCCTGTCATTTTCAAAATGACTCTGTGACAAAAGTCCCTATAGAAGAGCAGTATTTGTGGAAGAAGGTATATCACACCCCTGCCTCAATCAGTTTTTTGGGGGAGGCAACTGTTAAATCACACCAGTAGAAATTATTTCTTAAAATAGTGTTTTTCACTCTATGTAGATGCGGTATCGCAGCAGAACCGCACACAATTGCTGCACAATACAATTGCACTATAATATACTTTCCATGTTAGAAAGTATATTATAAGTATATTACTCCCCTCAGTATGTCACACCTATCGATAGCACACCTATACCAGTCCTTAAAAGGACTTTTGTGGCCCTATTAGCTAGCAATTTGTGTCCCTAACAGTCTGCCCCTGCTCCACACAGCAACCTCTCCCTACACTGGCAAAAGACTGAATGTAAAATGGCGCCCAGATCAGGTCTATTTATAAGGTAGAGGGTATGTCCATGTGCTAAAAACTTTTTAATTGGCTGTCCTGTACCACCTGATGGATGTGTCATGGGTCAAAGTTCTTCACAATGTAAAAGAATATGGCGGGCGCCATATGTTCGCATGTTCGGCGAATCGCGAATGCGCAAAGTTCGCCGCGAACCAATCACCGGGCGAACTGGAAGGCCATCACTAATTTTGAGTATTCGTAAGGCCTCTTTCACACGGTCAGTGTTTGGTCAGTATTTTGCATCAGTATTTGATCAGTAATTGTAAGCCAAAACCAAGAATGGGTCCAAAACAGAGATAAAATGTATTAGAAATATTTGTACCTTTGTTTCGAACCCACTCCTAATTTTTGCTTACAAATACTGATCAAATACTGATGTAAAATTCTGTCCATGTAAAAGAGACCTTATGCTCAATTTACATCTAATTTGACCACTTATGTCTGAAATAGTTTTTTTTTGTACACAGAAAAAAAGTCCTTTATGCAGGACTTTAATGGCCTCTTTCACCCGGTCAGTATTTGGTCAGTATTTTGCATCAGCATTTGATCAGTATTTGTAAGCCAATAACAGGAGGGGGTCTAAAACAAAGATAAAATGTAATAGAAATATTTGTATCTCTTTTGTGTTTTGGACCCACTCCTGCTTTTGGTTTTTAAATACTAGTCAAATATTGATGCAAAATACTGACCAAATAATGACCGTGTGAAAGAGGCCTTATGGATGCTCAAAATACAGGATCCCTGTGATGTCAACATGGCCAAACAGAGACAATTGTAGACTCATGACAGAGTGGTGAGGGGGCAGCAGCAGTAGTAGTAACAGTGACAATAGTGGCCCTGTGACAGAGTGGGCAGCAGCAGTGGCAGTAACAGTGACAATAGTGGCCCCATTTTTTATTTTTCAAAATTGACCCATTAACACATGTTGAGACACAATAATTGATTATTTACAGTTGGTCACTAGGACCAGAAGTTGTCTCTAGGTTTACATGTGTTACTTATCCCTATAAATAAAATATAACATTTATTTCTTTATCACTAAAACTTCTTACCTATTACTGACATTTAAAATGATCAGCTGTGTCTGCAAATCCCGCTGTATTAATGCTTTATATTTGCAGTGGGGCTGCCTATAGGGCCCTAACTTGATTCTGCCTTCCGGCTCCTTTATTTTCTCACGGTATCTACCGTGCTGTTATGGGCTCACACTGTTTGTGTCACAGTGCGCTGCACCTATAAGTTTCTGGGTTCCCTATTAGCGCTCCCTGTTTGCTCATTAATGCCGCATGTCTGTTACTTTGCAGTCCCTATTAGCTCGTTCTGCATGTCTATTGCAATGCAGACACTCCCTGTTTAAAACACATGTAGCATTCACACTCTGCCCCCCGACATGTTTTGCCGAATACTTGGCGTCCTCAGGGGGTTTGGGCAGTCTAATTTTGAAAGGGACGGAACCAAGCTTGAAAGGGACGGAACCCAGAAACTTATAGGTGCAGCGCACTGTGACACAAACAGTGTGAGCCCATAACAGCACGGTAGATACCGTGAGAATATAAAGGAGCCGGAAGGCAGAATCAAGTTAGGGCCCTATAGGCACCCCCACTGCAAATATAAAGCATTAATACAGCGGGATTTGCAGACACAGCTGATCATTTTAAATGTCAGTAATAGGTTAGAAGTTTTAGTGATAAAGAAATAAATGTTATATTTTATTTATAGGGATAAGTAACACATGTAAACCTAGAGACAACTTCTGGTCCTAGTGACCAACTGTAAATAATCAATAGTGGCTCCGCCCCATGACACATTGGGAAGGGGGGCAGCAGCAGTGGCAGTAACAGTGACAATAGTGGCCCCATGACAGAGTGAGATGTTGGCAGCAGCAACGGTGGCATACAAACACAAGATGGTGGCAGATCACAGTAGTAGCAGAACCCAACAACAGCAGTGTGATAACTAGGCCCAGTGGAATGCATATCCTTGTAATAAAACATCACATTATACATTGTAACATGTACATATCAGAGAAGAAGCCCCATTATAGGAATGTTAGTAGAAGCAGTAGACGGGTGGCATCAAGTGGGTGGCAGCAGCACATGGCCAGAAGTAATGGCCCATTTTGCTGAATATTTCGGTGTGGCAGCATGATCTATTCTGTTGCATCAGGCACCGGTGTCTGGAAATCCAGGTTGATCCATGCCTGATGATGCCTTATGAAGGTTAGTCAACATTTTGGGAGGAAAGAGAGAGTTCTCTATGCACCCCACCAAATTGAACACCCACTCTGATGCCACACTACTGGCCAGATAGGAAAGCATGCCCATGGTAAACTTGGCCAGTTTGCATGCTCAGTATTTCAGGGGATCTTGGATCATGAGTAGCAGGGTGCAGTCCAAGTATGCCACCACTGTTCTGCTGCATGTCCTGCTGCAGGGTGGTTTATTCAGAAGGCGGCTTCTCCACCCCCACCCAACACCACCAGTCATGACAATTGAGTCTAAACCCCCCTTCCTCAGTCAGACTTTCCTGAGGACAGGAGATAACACTCGTAGGCAGCGACCAACCGACTACACAGTATGTCTCTACAGTAGTCCATTGTTGCATCCCTCTCTGACATATATTGTCCTTGACCATAGTTACAACTCCATACTTCAGTACTGGCATGAACTCTACCAGACACCAAGAGCCCCAAGGACTGGCCCACCTTCTGCTCAATGTACAGCTGGTTCAGCTTTTTTGGAAAAGTAATGTCAGCTTGGGACTCTCCATCTTGGCTGGGCACATGCCATCAGTTCTTTGAAATGTGCAGAGTCATCTACATGAAAAGGGAAGGACTGTAGTACCAGCAACTTGGCCAGGTGCACGTTCAGCTTCTGCATCGTTGGATGAGTGCAAGCATACTGTCTTTTTGCAATCGTCTCGGTGATTAATGGCTGTCTAAACTAATGACAAGGAGAAGGAGGAGCATCAGGAGCAATAGATGACATTGAAGTCGATGGGAAAGAACAAAAGCTTTCTTCTGCTGACATTGACGAGCCCTGAGTGTTGCAGAGGGGGTGCAGACTGATGGGAGATGCAGCAGTTGCTGCATCAGGCTGTAACACTATATGAGTGGCACTGTTTTCCCAGGTAGTGATGAGCGGCAGGGGCAATATTCAAACTCGCGATATTTCGCGAATATTTGGGCGAATATTCGCCACATATTCGAGAATTCGCAAATTCGTGATCTCCAGGCATTGTTTTCTTGATTGCAAAAAATTTGCATAAACATTTTCGCATAAAAATTCGCATGAACTGGTATTTTTAAAAAAAAACTAATATTCGCGATTACGAATATATTTTGCGATATTCTAAATATTTGCGAATTCTCAAAGTGCCGATATTCGCAATTAAAATTCGCAATTCGAATATTCGTGATCAACACTATACCCAGGCCACTTTATGGTGACGCTCCATATGTTGATGCAGGGCTGTCACGCCAACATCATTACCCTGACCCACCTCACCTTCTACCCACACATCCTGCATACCGCCACGCTAACGTCCTCAAGTGACTTGGTGAAAAATTCCTTCCACCACTGCGTGATGCCTGTCTGCTGCTTCTTTCATGAACCTGTGCATTGCTAGTGTGTTCCTCACATGTAGTCTCCCAAGTAGCAGATGGTGTACCCCTCCTGTGTTTGGCTCCAGATGAGCACACTTCCACCTTTGTGTCTCATGGGCACGCTGCCACCTTGCTGTCTTACGGGCACTCTGCCACCCTCAATCTCTGATGATGATGATGCCCCTCTTTACTCAACTACCATGTTGCGATCGGCTACATTATCATCTACAAATGTTTGGTTGTCACTTATGTCACTCTCACCTGTCTCTTGCGCATGTCCCTGACCTCTCTCAATATGTGTTCCCACAGAGTTGTCTGCAGTGGACCTCTCCTCCAAGTCTGGATTGACCTGTAACTGCTGACTGTCCTCACAAAGCTCATTATCACTAAAAACTGGAGCAGTGCCGGCAGCTATAGTTACTTGGTTAGCAGAAAGAGCAGCAAAAGCAGAAGGCAGGTTCAGGACAGGTGAGGGCATAGGGGTAGTTCCTGGGCCATGCCAACCAAGCTTGGTGTCATAGGAACCCACCGATTCCTGGCTGTGTGTATCTGTTGTCACTTGAGATAAGAGTTGACATTGAAGAGAGTTAACCATTTCAATACAGCTGGATTGTTGATCAAAACAGGACCGCTGGATGACAGTGGAGGCTCTGGCCTGTTGCTGCGGCTACTACCACCCCCTTCTTCTACTGCACTTGTGCCTGCTACAGCAACATTTTTGCCACTGTCTCTGGCCATAGTGTACAGTAACAGTATCACTGTGTAGGTGCACTAGAACGTGATGTACACGGCGATATATTACACTAACCTTTAATACTGAGGCCCACTAACTGTATCGCTAACAGAACGGATTAACTCTGAATGTCGGTGCACTAGAACATGATGCACACGACAATAGACTCTCCCTGCAGTCTACCTGCACTCTCACTGTACTCTCACTGCACTCTCCCTCTCCAATATTCTTTTTTAAAACACTTTGCAGCAACACTGTCCCTAGCACATGAGCGCTTGTCACGTCTATCCCTATGTTCAGCTCACAGGACAATAGCGGAGACTGAGTGGGATGAGGGTTTTATAGGGCTGCGACATCACAGGGGATGGCTACCTGCAGATTGGCTGGCTGCACAGCATTATGGGTGATCTTGTGTTACTGGGCTTCTTACTTTCACTTTGTAACACGTGCAGCCATTATTTTAGGAAAAACGGATTAGTTACCACGAAGCACAAGTACATTCGGATCCGTTGTGAAACAAAGTTTTCCTAAACTTCAGACAGAATTCCGCTTTGAATGCTTCTCTTTGCTCAACACTAATGGTAATGTTTTAGGGCAACTACCCTGCATGGCGGTATGCTTACTTTGAAACTGATTTTCAATATCAAGGAAAATTATATCGTAGTTGACCAAAATATTGGAACTAGGATTTTTTGGTGGCCCTGTTTCTGTATACACTGGCTAAGAGTTAACTGCTGGTGCCCCTCATGGCACCCTGCACAGGGGGCACATTGAGCACTCCATTGCCAAACTACCCATGTTGGTTGCTCCTCGGTGACTATAATGTGGTTCATCGGGTTCCATCATGGTGTCCATAATTTTACCAAAAAAATTGTGGTGCGTGTGCCGTAAGCTCCAGAGGAGCAAAGATAGGATGAGAGGGGTAGTAACTGTGGCTGCAATACTTATTTACAGTAGCAATCCTCACACCTATGCTGCTCTGGGGCCAGAGAAATGATGGGAGGGCATAATCTTTCTTCCCTTGTAGCACAACCTGATGTTTAGGCTCCTGCCTGATGGTTTTTAGGATGCCCTTGGTATTAATGTTTTGTATGGGTGCAAGGCAGGCCGTGTAGGTGTGATGGCCAGCATGATGCTGGAATCCATAACCAGGCCAGTTGTAGGAATATAAACATTTTTTATTACTAAAGTGCAGAATGTCAGTTGTAATACATCCAATGGTATCAAAACACAGTTCCAAATAATTCACAGTGCAAATTTTCTCAGATAGCAATGTTTGGATTTGATAGAAATTGTACTATTTCCTTCTTTTTCCCTCTGCAGAATCTATGGCTGGCAAAATTACTCTTGCAATGGTGGATGTAAGTCCCAGCTGAGGGCTGCAGGGCTTCAGATACGGTTGGCCATACTGTGTCCAAGTGCAAGTGTGAAGAGTGTTTTAGCAATGAACTCCTCACTGCAGTAAAGTCTTTAAACCTTAAACAGCAAATACCTTACTGACTGACTCCAATGCTCGGCCATGCAAATTCTGGACCTTCTTCTTCTGGAGAACTGGGGTAGTTAGGCTACTTTCACACTTGCGATGTTCTTTTCCGGCATAGAGTTCCATCACAGGGGCTCTACACTGCGTGCAGAATTATTAGGCAAATGAGTATATTGACCACATCATCCTCTTTATGCATGTTGTCTTACTCCAAGCTGTATAGGCTCGAAAGCCTACTACCAATTAAGCATATTAGGTGATGTGCATCTCTGTAATGAGAAGGGGTGTGGTCTAATGACATCAACACCCTATATTAGGTGTGCATAATTATTAGGCAACTTCCTTTCCTTTGGCAAAATGGGTCAAAAGAAGGACTTGACAGGCTCAGAAAAGTCAAAAATAGTGAGATATCTTGCAGAGGGATGCAGCACTCTTAAAATTGCAAAGCTTCTGAAGCGTGATCATCGAACAATCAAGCGTTTCATTCAAAATAGTCAACAGGGTCGCAAGAAGCGTGTGGAAAAACCAAGGCGCAAAATAACTGCCCATGAACTGAGAAAAGTCAAGCGTGCAGCTGCCAAGATGCCACTTGCCACCAGTTTGGCTATATTTCAGAGATGCAACATCACTGGAGTGCCCAAAAGCACAAGGTGTGCAATACTCAGAGACATGGCCAAGGTAAGAAAGGCTGAAAGACGACCACCACTGAACAAGACACACAAGCTGAAACGTCAAGACTGGGCCAAGAAATATCTCAAGACTGATTTTTCTAAGGTTTTATGGACTGATGAAATGAGAGTGAGTCTTAATGGGCCAGATGGATGGGCCCGTGGCTGGATTGGTAAAGGGCAGAGAGCTCCAGTCCGACTCAGACGCCAGCAAGGTGGAGGTGGAGTACTGGTTTGGGCTGGTATCATCAAAGATGAGCTTGTGGGGCCTTTTCGGGTTGAGGATGGAGTCAAGCTCAACTCCCAGTCCTACTGCCAGTTTCTGGAAGACACCTTCTTCAAGCAGTGGTACAGGAAGAAGTCTGCATCCTTCAAGAAAAACATGATTTTCATGCAGGACAATGCTCCATCACACGCGTCCAAGTACTCCACAGCGTGGCTGGCAAGAAAGGGTATAAAAGAAGAAAATCTAATGACATGGCCTCCTTGTTCACCTGATCTGAACCCCATTGAGAACCTGTGGTCCATCATCAAATGTGAGATTTACAAGGAGGGAAAACAGTACACCTCTCTGAACAGTGTCTGGGAGGCTGTGGTTGCTGCTGCACGCAATGTTGATGGTGAACAGATCAAAACACTGACAGAATCCATGGATGGCAGGCTTTTGAGTGTCCTTGCAAAGAAAGGTGGCTATATTGGTCAATGATTTGTTTTTGTTTTGTTTTTGAATGTCAGAAATGTATATTTGTGAATGTTGAGATGTTATATTGGTTTCACTGGTAAAAATAAATAATTGAAATGGGTATATATTTGTTTTTTGTTAAGTTGCCTAATAATTATGCACAGTAATAGTCACCTGCACACACAGATATCCCCCTAAAATAGCTAAAACTAAAAACTACTTCCAAAAATATTCAGCTTTGATATTAATGAGTTTTTTGGGTTTATTGAGAACATGGTTGTTGTTCAATAATAAAATTAATCCTCAAAAATACAACTTGCCTAATAATTCTGCACTCCCTGTATACCGGAAAAGAACTGATCAGGCATATCCCCATGCATTCTGAATGGAGAGTAATCCGTTCAGGATGCATCAGGATGTCTTCAGTTCAGTCGTTTTGACTGATCAGGCAAAAGAGAAAACGCAGCATGCTACGGTTTTCTCTCCGGCGAAAAAAACTGAAGACTTGCCTGAATGTCGGATCCGGCATTCAGAATACCGGAAAGCCGGATCCGGCGTTCCGGCATGCGCATGCGCAGATCGGTAAAAATGTGAAAAAATGTACAAGACGGATTCGTCAGTCCGCATGACAAGCGGAGAGACGGATCCGTCCTTGCAATGCATTTGTGAGACGGATCCGCACCCGGATCCGTCTTACAAATGCTTTCAGTCAGCGGCAGATCGGCGGATCTGGCGGGCAGTTCCGACGACGGAACTGCCCGCCGGATCACACTGCCGCAAGTGTGAAAGTAGCCTTAGCCCTATTCCTGATGCCAACAATACTTCACCTGCTGGTGTACATTGCAAACATTAAATAACATTACAAACCAAACAATTGCAGCTACTCCCTGTGACTGAGGTACTGCACATATTGGCTTGGACGAATTTTTCTCCATTCCTCCATATAAAAATACGGTAACTTTAACTCTGTTATGTTGGTGGGTTTTCCTTCCATGATCTGCTCGCTTCAAGTTCTTCCAAAACATTTCTGTTGGATTAAGGAGAATACATTTGCCACTCCAAAACTTGAACCTTATTCTTCCTTAATCATTCTTTGGTATGACTTGTGTGTTTAGCGTAATTGTGTGTGAATGAACCACGTTCTCTTGAAATTCAGCTCATGGACAGATGTTCTGACATTTTCCTTTAGAATTTGCTGCTAAAATTCAAAATTCATTGTTCCATCAATGATGGTAAGCCATCCTTGTCTAGATGTAGCAAAAACAGGCCGAAACCATGATACTACCCCACAGTGTTCCACAGGTGGGATGAGATTTCTTATGCTAGAATGCAATGTTTTCCTTTCTCCAAATGCATAATCTAAACTAGAAAGTTCTATTTTGGTATCATCCGTCCTAAAAAAAAAACATTTTTACAGTAGCATTCTGATTTGTCCAGGTGATCTCTTGCAAGCTATAGATGTACAGAAATGTTTGTTTAGGAAATCAGCAGCTTTCACTTTTCAATCCTGCCATGCACACCTTTGTTGTTCAGTGTTCTCCTGATGGTGGACTCCTGAACATTAACATTAGCTAAAGTGAGAAAGGCATTTAGTTGATTAGAGGTTATGTTGGTCATGATAATATAAATATAACAAAATGCCTTTGTATTAAAATGCTCTGAATATTGAATATTCACTTATGAGCCAACATCAGTCATTTATTATTATTTTTGACAGTACTGGTCTGTATAAGTGAAAGGTGAACTGTATGCACATGCATGTTCAGATTTCTCAGCTGTTTAGTCAAGGGAACATTCCCCCCATCCCACATCTCTTCCTCTCTCCCTTATGAGCAACAGATGGGACTGAATATTGTCCTACTGTATAAAGGTCATAACCCCAACATGTACCACATTCACCTACTAATTTAATGTGGGTGTCTTGGGGATTGTTTATACAAGTGTACTAGAGCTTGGTATTTCCCCCTTCATCCTCTCCTGGGATCTATATGCACTTTTTGTGAAAAAAAAATACATTTTAGAATGGAACAGAAATAATAGACACTTTTGGAGATAACAACAGGGAAAGCTATTAAGACGCTGGTGTTTTAGATGCAAGCTTTGGCCAGAGTGCCCCTGTGCAAAGAATGTGCCAGCCCCCCCCCCCCCCCCAAGCCAAATTCGCAACCTAACCTATTCCATCCTAACATTACTTATAGCAATACAAAACTTACAGGGTAAGGCCTCATGCACACGACCGTTGTGTGCATCCGTGGCCGTTGTGCCGTTTTCCGTTTTTTTTTCGCGGACCCATTGACTTTCAATGGGTCCGTGGAAAAATCGGAAAATGCACCGTTTTGCAGCCGCATCCGTGATCCGTGTTTCCTGTCCGTCAAAAAAATATGACCTGTCCTATTTTTTTGACGGACAACGGTTCACGGACCCATTCAAGTCAATGGGTCCGTGAAAGAACACGGATGCACACAAGATTGGCATCCGCGTCCGTGATCCGTGGCCGTAGGTTGCTTTCATACAGACGGATCCGAAGATCCGTCTGCATAAAAGCTTTTTCAGAGATGAGTTTTCACTTCGTAAAAACTCATATCCGACAGTATATTCTAACACAGAGGCGTTCCCATAGTGATGGGGAAGCTTTTAGTTAGAATATACTACGAACTGTGTACATGACTGCCCCCTGCTGCCTGGCAGCACTCGATCTCTTACAGGGGGCTGTGATCCGCACAATTAACCCTTCAGGTGCTGCACCTGAGGGGTTAATTGTGCATATCATAGCCCCCTATAAGAGATCAGGGGCTGCCAGGCAGCAGGGGGCAGACCCCCCTCCCTCCCCAGTTTTAATTTCATTGGTGGCCAGTGCGGCCCCCCCCCGGCCCCCCCTCCCTCTATTGTAATATCATTGGTGGCCAGTGCGGCCCCCCCCCGGCCCCCCTCCCTTTATTGTATTATCATTGGTGGCCAGTGTGCGGCCTCCCACGGCCCCCCCTCCCTCTATTGTATTATCATTGGTGGCCAGTGTGTGGCCCCCCCCCTGGTCCCCCCTCTATTGTATTAATATCATTGGTGGCCAGTGTGCGGCCTCCCCTCTCCCCTCTCCCCCCCCCCCCGATCATTGGTGGCAGCAGAGATTCCGATCGGAGTCTTAGTTTAATCGCTCTGGGGCTCCGATCGGTAACCATGGCAACCAGGACGCTACTGCAGGCCTGGTTGCCATGGTTAGTTAGCAATATTACAATATTAGAAGCATCATACTTACCTGCTGCGCCGCTGTCTGTGACCGGCCGGGAGCTCCTCCTACTGGCAAGTGACAGATCATTAAGCAATGCGCCGCACAGACCTGTCAGTTACCAGTAGGAGGAGCCCCCGGCCGGTCACAGACAGCGCAGCAGGTAAGTATGATGCTTCTAATATTGTAATATTGCTAAGTAACCATGGCAACCAGGCCTGTATCACGGTCGGCGTGGCTATCACATACGTGACACAGAGGGAGGGAACGAGGAAGGCCCTGCCCAAGTGAGAGGGAAGATGGTGACCCCTGACTCACCTGGTGGCTGGCACCTTGCTGCCCTGACGTCCCTAGACGGGTTCCTCACCCGTACGCCGATCACGTGCCTAAAGCCCTGGCTTTCCCTGAGCTGAGCCCTAGGTAGTGAACAGGGCGATTGGAACACTAGTCCGCACCACTAACTCTAAGGGAAAACACCAAGGGGAGGACAGACAACACAGACTCAACATATATTCCCAGGTGGGCGACAACAGGAGACAACAATAAGCCCAACAGGGATCCGGAGGGTAGCACTCAGGAACGACAACCAGGATTAACCACTCCAGTGGGTCAGTATAGATGTCCAGGCAGGAAGCTCTATAACTGGCAACTAGAGAAGTGTGAGGGGAGAATATACGGAGGTAGGGAGTGGCAGACAAGAAACAGCTGAGGAGGAGAAGCTACGGATCCCTGAGAGAGACAAAAAGGATAGCAAGGCAAACACAGAAAACAATCACTAAGAAACACCGTGATCTTTAGATATAGAGCGCGCAGCCACCCGCTGCGACTTCCTGACCCCGGGTATAACGGAGTCAGACGTGGCTCTTGATACCCTCGTGACAGCCTGCAGTAGCGGCCTGGTTGCCATGGTTACCGATCGGAGCCCCTGATCTCTTATAGGGGGCTATGATATGCACAATTAACCCCTCAGGTGCAGCACCTGAGGGGTTAATTGTGCGGATCACAGCCCCCTGGCAGCAGGCAGCAGGGGGCAGTCATGTACACAGTTCGTAGTATATTCTAACTAGAAGCGTCCCCATCACCATGGGAACGCCTCTGTGTTAGAATATACTGTCGGATATGAGTTTCACGATCTAACTCATATCCGACAGTATATTCTAACATAGAGGCGTTCCCATGGTGATGGGGACGCTTCAAGTTAAAATATAACATCGGATTGGAGAAAACTCCGATCCGATGGTTTAATAGGGACTCCTGACTTTACATTGAAAGTCAATGGGGGACGGATCTGTTTGAAATTGCTCCATATTGTGTCAACGTCAAACGGATCCGTCCCCATTGACTTGCATTGTAATTCAGGACGGATCCGTTTGGCTCCGCACGGCCAGGCGGACACCAAAACTACTTTTTTTTCATGTTCGTGGATCCTCCAAAAATCAAGGAAGACCCACGGACGAATAAACGGTCACGGATCACGGACCAACGGAACCCCGTTTTGCGGACCGTGAAAAAATACTGTCGTGTGCAGAAGGCCTAAGGCTACTTTCACACCGCAGCATGCAGCGGTTTGTGTCCCGCTGATTCTCTCCATTTTTGCCAGATTGTGGCCGGATCTCTGCTGTACCCCGTTGTCTATAGTCAAAGGGGCCGGCGGGCATTCTGTCTGCATCCAGCAGTGCCGGATCCAGTGAATTCCAGCAGGCTGTTCTCTGCTGGAACTGCCTGCCAGAATCACTAACACAGATGTGAAAGTAGCCTAATACAGGTCCACATACCTCTTCCATCCAGTGACGTCTCCTTTGATGTAGATGTTCTCTGTCCTCATCTTCTCCTTTCAGACCAGACCGCCATGATGATTTCTTTCAGCCATCTCTTCTCTCTGCAGAGTTTGACAGACATCTTAGTTTCCTACTTTTCCATCATCCTCCCACCTTCTGAACACCCCATCCTGCCATCCACAATACTGTGCTTGCTATGCTCCGTATACAAGTTACACAGATAGTTCCCCTTCAATATTGTCACAACGTGTCCTAAAAAATAACTGTGCCCAGGAAACAGTGTCCCTGACACTAATAGTGTAAACATAATGTTCCCCAAAAATAATTGTGCTAAGCTGATGCCGTGCCAGGGTGCCCCCCACAGTAATACTGCTCCCTAAAGTCCCACCAATAGAAATAATTATCTACCAGACCACATGTAGTAATAATAGTGCCCCTACAGTAATAATTTCCCACTGTGTCTCAGAAGTAATAATGCTCCCATAGTGCTCATACTAGTATTCATGTCCCTCAACTGTAATAAAGCCCACCATAATGCCCCCGGTAGTAATAATTCTCTTTATAATGTGTTACAGTAAAAAAAAATGCCCTGTTGTGTGGCAGTATAAAAAATACCTCCTCTTAGTGCCCCCAGTTGAGACAAGGTCCCCATAGTGCCCTATAATTTGCGCCAGTATAAAATACTCCTATATCGTGGCCCCCCCGTATCCCCATGGTGTTTGACAATGTGCCAGTATAAAATTCCCCCATAATGTGTGCCAGTATAATTCCCCTATATAATGACCCCGATAGTGCTCCTCTCCCCCCTTCTTCATAGTGTCCCCCATGTGTGCCAGTATATAAGATAGGGTCCCCAGTAGATGCCCCCATAGTGCTCCCCCCTTCTTCATAGTGCCCCCCGTTTGCGCTAGTATATAAGATAGGGCCCTTAAAGTGCTCATCCCCTCCATAGTGCCCCCCATGTCTGCCAGTATATAAGATAGTGCCCCAGAACATGCCCCCATAGTGCTCCTTTCCCCCCTTCTCCATAGTGCCCCCATGTGTGCCAATATATAAGATAGGATCCCCATAGTGCTCCTCCCTCTCCATAGTGCCCCCCATGTGTGCCAGTATATAAGATAGGGCCCCCATATTGCTCCCCCTCCATAGTGCCCCCCCTGTGTGCCAGTATACAAGATAGGGCCCCCCATAGTGCTCCCCCTCCATAGTGCCCCCCATGTCTGCCAGTATATAAAATAGGCAGGGCCCCCATATGTCAATTGCTCAGACCCCCCCCCCCCCATATGTCACTTGCTCAGATAGGCCCCATATCTGTTGCTCAGGAGGACCCCACTCCCATATCAGTTGCTTATTCAAGCCCCCCATACGTCAATTGCTCAGATAGGCCCCCATATCTGTTGCTCAGGATCCCCCCCATATCAGATGCCCATTCACGCCCTCATATCAGTTGCTAATTCAGGCCCCCTCATATGTTACTTGCTCAGGACCCCCATCCATATCAGTTGCTTATTTAGGCCCCCCATATGTCAGTTGCCCAGGACCCCCCATATATGCTCATTCAGGCCCCCCAAATGTCACTTGCTCAGGAACCCCAGTCAGGCACCCCCATATGCTCATTCAAGCCCCCCATATCGATGTGACAGACCCCCAGGGCCCCCATCAGCTTCCTAGCTGGCTTACATTTAAACTATTTTCGATGTAGAAAATGATGAATGAGACGGGGATGCCGGCCCATCCCCTTCCACTCCCCTTCAACTAACCATTGCGCTGCAATCTGCGCCTGAAAAATGCCTGATATATGTGTATGGTTTTTCAGATGCCACAATTTGCAGATAACAGCTTCTGAAATCTGTGTGTGTGTGTGTGTGTGGGGGGGGGGGGGTCAGAAAGGCTTACTGCAAATTTTTGGTCACACCCTCCCAATTCCTTTAAATATAAAAACCATAATTTCAACAGAAGAAAGAAAATATAACTGTAGAAGGGGCATCGCCTTTTGGCCATGGGTGGTATATGTAGCTCTCCAATCTAGGCTTGTGGATGGAAACAAGCTGACACATGTGTAACAGAAACAATAGATTTTACTGTTTGCCCTAGATGCTACAAGCTTTATGGTTACAGTCTCACATGGGGCAGCAAGTGTATGGTTACAGTCTCTCAGTGAGTACACAAGTGGCGCAGGCCTATTTCTAACCCTAATACAAGTGAAACACTTGATCACTCAGAGATAGACTCCCTTTAAACCTGCCAATGTCTGGAAAAGTGATCACCATAACAGAAGCACTGTTCCAACTTAAAGGGATTCTGTCACCAGTTTTCAACCCTGTCAGCTAAACATATGCTGATGTTCAGGGCCTCATCACGATTCCTAATGTGTGCCTATAAATGTCATCTGTGGGCTTATTTAGCTAAAAAACAGCTATTACTAACCTGTCAGTCAATCAAATAAGGTGCCCAAGGGGATGTGAAGCGATGCCAGGTGCCGGCCGCACCCGCCGCTATTCGTGCCCAGCGCCGCCTTTCTGGACTTCTGCGCCGCCTCCTAATCCTTGTGCCTCCTCTCGCTCTCCCTCCCCCCTCCTCCTGCTGTAAGATCTTGCGCATACAGGGGTTGAGCGAAGTGCCGGTGCATGCGCACTTCGCTGGAAGAAGTCAAATGGAGAAGTCTGCAAGGGCACATCAGGCAGAGGCCTGTGCGCACGCGCGAGATCTTACAGCAGGAGGAGGGGTGAGGGAGGGAGAGCGAGAGGCGGCACAAGGATTAGGAGGCAGCGCAGAAGTCCGGAAAGGCTGCGCTGGGCACGAACGGTGGCGGGTGTGGCCGGCACCTGGCATCGCTTCACATCCCCTTGGGCACCTTATTTGATTGACTGACAGGTTAGTAAAAGCTGTTTTTTAGCTAAATAAGCCCACAGATCACATTTATAAGCACACATTAGGCATCGTGACGAGGCCCTGAACATCAGCATATGTTTAGCTGACAGGGTTGAAAACTGGTGACAGAATCCCTTTAAGTGTGACAACCACAGTGGCCCATATAGATGACAGCCATAATACCCCATTAGAGATACAGCTATAGTGATCCCAGTGCTGTGAGTCACAGTTCCCTCATTATATGGCAAGCTACCATGACACTAGAAGAGTTTCAGCTACGGTTCCTGCCATAGTGTCCCTGAAATTAGGTTTGTAATGAAAAATCTTTATTACCACTATTATGATTATCAAACTGCCAACAGATGCTATTCTTCACATAGAACAGGTGTTGCATAGGTAAATTGGAGGTGACTTCACTGCACTGCAAAATCATATTAAAAGTCTGCGTTGCTGAGCAGGAACAGGAAAGTGTATGTGTTTCTCTCCTGGACAAATATTTGCTGTAATTCTGTCTATATTGTGTCAGTTTTACATGATCACTATATTACTTTGCCTGAAAACGCCTAGAACACTATTTCTACCATACGTTGTGGTCTCACAGACCTAATTTTGAGGACATTGTTTAGTTGCATGTTCCATTTATCCTTTACAGGAAATGTGGACTACTCCATTATATCATACATGACAATTACAACACCATTATCGACTGTTACATGTTTTCAATTTTTACCTTCAGGGTTTTAAATAAAGTGAATGACAATTAATTAGTCCCAAGAAACTAGGGTAAGGACCGGTATAGCCAGTTCTTAGATTGTTTAATTGCTGTAAAACAAACAGAGTGTATTGATATTGGAATCAATATTATATCCTGTTAAACTAGACCACCCAATTCCTCCCAGACCATGGCCTCATGCCAATGGTACAGGATGAAGCCAAGCAACAGGTAAACTTCCTCTACTTATTATGTAGGTGCTCCTATCACTAAAGCAGTTAAACTAAGATACACTGGGATACTAAATACTAAATATATAAACATATAATTAACTTATATAAAGATCTGAGTAGTTTTGCAGATAAATGACATCAGTTTTCATCTACAGGTCTGTAGGATACTAAGTGCAAAAGGCTGAGTAAGCATTCAGGAACCTAAAGACTTAAAAGATCATCTAAGTCAATGGTTCCTTAAATCTTTTGCTATTCTTGGCCACCTGGGTAATAAGAAATTACATCACTGTGTCCTACAGTATCTGTGAAATTAACACATCGGTGTGCACACACTTTTTTTTTTTGTCCTCAGTGTGAATTAACTGGAACTGGCAATGAGATATCAGGGATGGTTATCCAACTCACCTACAAATCACCATAGGAGGCAAAAGAGCTCCATATTGATAGAGATGTGGATATTATTATTGATTAACCCCTTATGGACCATTCTCATTTTCACCTTAAGGACCAGGCCTTTTTTTGCAAATCTGACCAGTCACTTTATGTGTAAATAACTTTAAAACACTTTTACTTATCCAGGCCATTCTGAGACAGTTTTTTCGTCACATTTTGTACTTCATGACACTGGTAAAATGGAGTAAAAAAAATTCATTGTTATTTATAAAAAAATACCAAATTTACCAAAAATGTAGAAAAATTAGCAAATTTCCAAGTTTCAATTTCTCTACTTCTATAATACACTGCTCAAAAAAATAAAGGGAACACTTAAACAACACAATGAAACTCCAAGTCAATCACACTTCTGTGAAATCAAACTGTCCACTTAGGAAGCAACACTGAGTGACAATCAATTTCACATGCTGTTGTGCAAATGGGATAGACAACAGGTGGAAATTATAGGCAATTAGCAAGACACCCCAATAAAGGAGTGGTTCTGCAGGTGGTAACCACAGACCACTTCTCAGTTCCTATGCTTTCTGGTTGATGTTTTGGTCACTTTTGAATGCTGGCGGTGCTTTCACTCTAGTGGTAGCATGAGACGGAGTCTACAACCCACACAAGTGGCTCAGGTAGTGCAGCTTATCCAGGATGGCACATCAATGCGAGCTGCGGCAAGAAGGTTTGCTGTGTCTGTCAGCGTAGTGTCCAGAGCATGGAGGCGCTACCAGGAGACAGGCCAGTACATCAGGAGACGTGGAGGAGGCCGTAGGAGGGCAACAACCCAGCATCAGGACCGCTACCTCCGCCTTTGTGCAAGGAGGAACAGGAGGAACACTGCCAGAGCCCTGCAAAATGACCTCCAGCAGGCCACAAATGTGCATGTGTCTGCTCAAATGGTCAGAAACAGACTCCATGAGGGTGATATGAGGGCCCGACATCCACAGGTGGGGTTTGTGCTTACAGCCCAACACCATGCAGGACGTTTGGCATTTGCCAGAAAACACCAAGATTGGCAAATTCGCCACTGGCGCCCTGTGCTCTTCACAGATGAAAGCAGGTTCACACTGAGCACATGTGACAGACGTGACAGAGTCTGGAGATGCCGTGGAGAACGTTCTGCTGCCTGCAACATCCTCCAGCATGACCGGTTTGGCATTGGGTCAGTAATGGTGTCGGGTGGCATTTCTTTGGAGGGCCGCACAGCCCTCCATGTGCTCGCCAGAGGTAGCCTGACTGCCATTAGGTACCGAGATGAGATCCTCAGACCCCTTGTGAGACTGTATGCTGGTGCGGTTGGCCCTGGGTTCCTCCTAATGCAAGACAATGCTAGACCTCATGTGGCTGGAGTGTGTCAGCAGTTCCTGCAAGACGAAGGCATTGATGCTATGGACTGGCCCGCCCGTTCCCCAGACCTGAATCCAATTGAGCACATCTGGGACATCACGTCTTGCTCTATCCACCAATGTCACGTTGCACCACAGACTGTCCAGAAGTTGGCAGATGCTTTAGTCCAGGTCTGGGAGAAGATCCCTCAGGAGACCGTCCGCCACTAGAGTTGAGCGAACACCTGGATGTTCGGGTTCGAGAAGTTCAGCCGAACTTCCCGGAAATGTTCGGGTTCGGGATCCGAACCCGACCCGAACTTCGTCCCGAACCCCATTGAAGTCAATGGGGACCCGAACTTTTCGGCACTAAAATGGCTGTAAAACAGCCCAGGAAAGGGCTAGAGGGCTGCAAAAGGCAGCAAAATGTAGGTAAATCCCCTGCAAACAAATGTGGATAGGGAAATGAATAAAAATAAAATAAATAAAAATTAACCAATATCAATTGGAGAGAGGTCCCATAGCAGAGAATCAGGCTTCATGTCAGCAGAGAATCAGTCTTCATGTCATAGCAGAGAATCAGGCTTCACGTCAGCCAAAACTGGAACAGTCCATTGTCATATATTTAGGCCTCGACACCCAGGCAGAGGAGAGAGGTCTCATAACAGAGATTCAGGCTTCATGTCAGCAGAGAATCAGTCTTCATGTCATAGCAGAGAATCAGGCTTCACGTCAGCCAAAACTGGAACAGTCCATTGTCATATATTTAGGCCCCGGCACCCAGACAGAGGAGAGAGGTCCCATAACAGAGATTCAGGCTTCATGTCAGCAGAGAATCAGTCTTCATGTCATAGCAGAGAATCAGGCTTCACGTCAGCCAAAACTGGAACAGTCCATTGTCAGATATTTAGCCCCCGGCAACCAGACAGAGGAGAGAGGTCCCATAGCAGAGATTCAGGCTTCATGTCAGCAGAGAATCAGTCTTCATGTCATAGCAGAGAATCAGGCTTCACGTCAGCCAAAACTGGAACAGTCCATTGTCATATATTTAGGCCCCAGCACCCAGACAGAGGAGAGAGGTCCCATAACAGAGATTCAGGCTTCATGTCAGCAGAGAATCAGTCTTCATGTCATAGCAGAGAATCAGGCTTCACGTCAGCCAAAACTGGAACAGTCCATTGTCAGATATTTAGGCCCCGGCAACCAGACAGAGGAGAGAGGTCCCATAGCAGAGATTCAGGCTTCATGTCAGCAGAGAATCAGTCTTCATGTCATAGCAGAGAATCAGGCTTCACGTCAACCAAAACTAAAACAGTCCATTGTCATATATTTAGGCCCCGACACCCAGACAGAGGAGAGATGTGCCATAGTAGAGATTCAGGCTTCATGTCATAGCAGAGAATCATACTTCACGTCACCCAACACTGGAACAGGCCACTGTCAGATATTTTTAGGCCCCGGCACCCAGACAGAGGAGAGGTTCATTCAACCTTGTGTTGCCCTGCAATATAATGGTAAAATGAAAATAAAAATAGGATTGAATGAGGAAGTGCCCTGGAGTACAATAATATATGGTTAAGGGGAGGTAGTTAATGTCTAATCTGCACAAGGGATGGACAGGTCCTGTGGGATCCATGCCTGGTTAATTTTTATGAACGTCAGCTTGTCCACATTGGCTGTAGACAGGCGGCTGCGTTTGTCTGTAATGACGCCCCCTGCCGCACTGAATACACATTCAGACAAAACGCTGGCCGCCGGGCAGGCCAGCACCTCCAAGGCATAAAAGGCTAGCTCTGGCCACGTGGACAATTTGGAGACCCAGAAGTTGAATGGGGCCGAACCATCAGTCAGTACGTGGAGGGGTGTGCACACGTACTGTTCCACCATGTTAGTGAAATGTTGCCTCCTGCTAACACGTTCCGTATCAGGTGGTGGTGCAGTTAGCTGTGGCGTGGTGACAAAACTTTTCCACATCTCTGTCATGCTAACCCTGCCCTCAGAGGAGCTGGCCGTGACACAGCTGCGTTGGCGACCTCTTGCTCCTCCTCTGCCTTCGCCTTGGGCTTCCACTTGTTCCCCTGTGACATTTGGGAATGCTCTCAGTAGCGCGTCTACCAATGTGCGCTTGTACTCGTGCATCTTCCTATCACGCTCCAGTGCAGGAAGTAAGGTGGGCACATTTCTTTGTACCGTGGATCCAGCAGGGTGGCAACCCAGTAGTCCGCACACGTTAAAATGTGGGCAACTCTGCTGTCGTTGCGCAAGCACTGCAGCATGTAGTCGCTCATGTGTGCCAGGCTGCCCAGAGGTAAGGACAAGCTGTCCTCTGTTGGAGGCGTATCGTCATCGTTCTGCGTTTCCCCCCAGCCACGCAACAGTGATGGGCCCGAGCTGCGTTGGGTGCCACCCCGCTGTGAACATGCTTCCTCCTCATCCTCCTCCTCCTCATCCTCGTCCTCCAGTAGTGGGTCCTGGCTGGCCACATTTGTACCTGGCCTCTGCTGTTGCAAAAAACCTCCCTCTGAGTCACTTCTAAGAGACTGGCCTGAAAGTGCTAAAAATTACCCCTCTTCTTGCGCCAAACAGCTCTCCGCCTGGGGCCCAGCCGCCACTACATTTTCCCAGTGTGCAGTTAGGGAGATATAGCGTCCCTGGCCGTGCTTACTGGTCCACGTATCTGTGGTTAGGTGGACCTTGCCACAGATGGCGTTGCGCAGTGCACACTTGATTTTATCGGATACTTGGTTGTGCAGGGAAGGCACGGCTGTCTTGGAGAAGTAGTGCCGGCTGGGAACAACATACTGTGGGACAGCAAGTGACATGAGCTGTTTGAAGCTGTTTGTGTCCACCAGCCTAAATGACAGCATTTCATAGGCCAGTAGTTTAGAAATGCTGGCATTCAGGGCCAGGGATCGAGGGTGGCTAGGTGGGAATTTACGCTTTCTCTCAAATGTTTGTGAGAACGAGAGCTGAACGCTGCCGTCTGACATGGTTGAGATGCTTGGTGACGCAGGTGGTGGTGTTGGTGGTACATCCCATGTTTGCTGGGCGGCAGGTGCCAACGTTCCTCCAGAGGCGGAGGAAGAGGCAGAGGCGGCAGCAGCAGAAGAGGCCGAGGCGGCAGCAGCAGAAGAGGTAGCAGGGGGAGCCTGAGTGACTTCCTTGTTTTTAAGGTGTTTACTCCACTGCAGTTCATGCTTTGCATGCAGGTTGTGCTAAGGTTCAGAACGTTAATGCCTCGCTTCAGGCTCTGATGGCACAGCGTGCAAACCACTCGAGTCTTGTCGTCAGCACATTGTTTGAAGAAGTGCCATGCCAGGGAACTCCTTGAAGCTGCCTTTGGGGTGCTCGGTCCCAGATGGCGGCGGTCAGTAGCAGGCGGAGTCTCTTGGCGACAGGTGTTCTGCTTTTTCCCACTGCTCCCTCTTTGTCTTTTGCTACGCTGTTGGCTCGGTCTCACCACTACCTCTTCCTCCGAACTGTGAAAGTCAGTGGCACGACCTTCATTCCATGTGAGGTCTAGGACCTCATCGTCCCCTGCATCGTCTTCATCCCTGTCCTCCTGTTCAGTCTGCACACTGCAGAAAGACGCAGCAGTTGGCACCTGTGTTTCGTTATCATCAGAGACGTGCTGAGGTGGTATTCCCATGTCCTCATCATCAGGAAACATAAGTGGTTGTGCGTTAGTGCATTCTATGTCTTCCACCGCTGGGGAAGGGCTATGTGGATGCCTTTGTGAAACCCTGCCAGCAGAGTCTTCAAACAGCATAAGAGACTGTTGCATAACTTGAGGCTCAGACAGTTTCCCTGGTATGCATGGGGGTGATGTGACAGACTGATGGGCTTGGTTTTAATGCGCCATCTGTGCGCTTTCTGCAGAAGACTGGGTGGGAGATAATGTGAACATGCTGGATCCACTGTCGGCCACCCAATTGACTAATGCCTGTACCTGCTCAGGCCTTACCATGCTTAGAACGGCATTGGACCCCACGAAATATCGCTGTAAATTCTGCTGGCTACTGGGACCTGAGGTAGTTGGTTCACTAGGACGTGTGGCTGTGGCAGAACGGCCACGTCCTCTCCCAGCACCAGAGGGTCCACTAACACCACCACGACCATGTCCGCGTCCGCGTCCCTTATTAGATGTTTTCCTCATTGTTACCGTTCACCACAATAAGAAAAATATTATTTGGCCCAATGTATTGAATTCAAATTCAGGCCTTTTTTTACAGACACCTAACACTGTCTGGCTATCTATTTAGGTACCGTATTACACTAATACAGGCACAGCAGTAATGACAGATTTAGCTGAATATAAATTTGAGGCCTATTATTTAGGAGCTGGTTGACAGGTATACGTTTACGGACAGAATTATACTTGGATATGCACAGTAGCGTGTGTGTGAAGTTATTGAGAATGACCCTATCAGCACCTTGAATCTAATATACCCTTTTAGGGATAGATTTAAAGTAGGCCTGATACAGCAGAAAACACTAATTTAGGAAATTGCTACGTTGGGAATTGTATTTCAACCCAGAACAAAAACTGTGCTTTGACGGACACAAAATAACTTGACCAGCTACAGCAATAGCCACAGATTTAGCTGAATATAAATTTGAGGCCTATTATTTAGGCGCTGGGTGACAGATATACGTTTACGGACAGATCTAGACTTGGATATGCACAGTAGCGTGTGTGTGAAGTTATTGAGAATGACCCTATCAGCACCTTGAATCTAATATACCCTTTTATGGATAGATTTAAATAACCACAATATTGATGGTTAAATGGACTTGGTGGCAGCTTGCCCCTGATGTAGGATATAGCCAAAAAATAACCTCACTATTGATGGTTAAATGGACTTGGTGGCAGCTTGTGCTGGCGCACCACAAGCCACAAAATGGCCGCCGATCACCCCATAAAAAAGTGACTGAAAAACGCTCTGGGCAGCCTAAAAACAGTGAGCAATTGAATAGCAGCAGTTCAATGATCCACAGCTGTAGATCGTTCACTGTCTTAAGTGTTTTGGAGGAGTTAATCACTGCCTAATCTCGCCCTAACGTCGCAGCTGCAACCTCTCCCTACACTTGTAACAGCAGAGTGACGTGCAGCGCTACGTGACCCAAGCTTATATAGAGGCTGGGTCACATGCTGCACTGGCCAATCACAGCCATGCCAATAGTAGGCATGGCTGTGATGGCCTCTTGGGGCAAGTAGTATGACGCTTGTTGATTGGCTGCTTTGCAGCCTTTCAAAAAGTGCCAAGAAAGCGCCGAACACCGAACCCGAACCCGGACTTTTACGAAAATGGTCGGGTTCGGGTCCGTGTCACGGACACCCCAAAATTCGGTACGAACCCGAACTATACAGCCTAATCATAAATCAATATAATGCTAAGCGGTCCCATCAGTGCTACGTAGGTCAGGAAGAGAGCTCTTGCAGATGCGTTGCGAGTTCAATGCATTGAACTCGCTCGTGTGAATCCAGACTAAGGAATTCTAATTTCTGCTGTATTTGGACTGTCCCTACTAAAACCTGCGAAAGGTTGAACTCTTTAGTAGGGATGAGCAAACTTGTGGTCCGTGGTAACGGAATCCATAACAGAATTCTTAGATATCTCGAACCTTGTACACCGAGCTTGAAAACACAAGTTCGCTCATCCCTACTCCTTAGCCTTTGTTTGCATGACTACTAGGGATGAGCGAATCGACTTCAGATGAAACATCCCAAGTCGATTTGCATAAAACTTTGTTCCAATACTGTACGGAGCAGGAGCTCCGTACACTATTAGAATGTACTGGCTCGGATGAGCCGAAGTTATTACTTTGCGAAGTCTCGCGAGACTTCGCAAAGTAATAACTTCGGCTCATGGGAGCCAATACATTCTAATAGTTTTATTCACTCATCCCTAATGACTACCATACTGACTGACTGATCCCATCTCACAAAAGATATGAGAACACTTGAGCATGAGTCGCTTACCAATTAAAGGGAGTCTGTCACCACAATTTGCCCTTATAGACCACTTACATAGCACTATAGCATAACTATAGATCAGTAAAATGGTACCTTTGTCGTTTTGTTTGGATGTTCACAATTGCAGAAACTGAGTTTTATTCATATGTAAATGAGGGCTCGCAGTGCCCAGGGGCGGCGTTTGGGCTGTAAGTGCCCAGGCCGCTCTGCCTTCTTCTCACATAACCCCTCCCCAGCCTGTTGCTTGGCCCGCCCTGTAAGCCTCTTACGTCATCCAGTGTACTGGCCGATATCCCGCCCGCGCATGCGCACTGCATGGAATGATGCTGCTGCCCACAATGGTCATCACAGTGCGCATGCGCCGGCGGGATATCTGCCAGTACATTGGATGACGTAAGAGGCTTACAGGGCGGGCCAAGCAACAGGCTGGGGAGGGGTTATGTGAGAAGAAGGAAGAGCGGCCTGGGCACTTACAGCCCGAACGCCGCCCCTGGGCACTTGCGAGCCCTCATTTACATATGAATAAAACTCAGTTTCTGCCCCTCAGTTTCTGTTCCTGTGGCCCTCCAGCTGTTGTAAAACTACAACTCCCACAATGCCCTGCTGTAGGGTGAAAGCTGTAGGCTGTTCGGGCATGCTGGGAGTTTTTGTAACAGCTGGAGGGCCACAGGTTGAGCATGCCTGCTTTACACTGACAGTGCCTTTTAGAGGGCAGTCTCCACTATATACATTGTAATTAAGGTGGTCATATAAGTAAGTCATCTGGATCCACTCATATCAACAGGATAGGCCGACCATCTCATGTGTTTGGTGGCCTGTTGACTTTCTACCGGTGGCAAATGTTGAAGTACAGTATGGTGCAGGTGCAGTCAGCACAAAGTCAATACCCATCTTGGTCAACAGCTTTATTATGTGTATGGTTGGTGTTAAACAGACATAAGGCACAGAATACACCTTTCCCTGACCATTGTAACTGTAATAACCTGAATCTATGTTTTATTGATTGGAACACATGCCTAATTTCATAAGTTTAGCTTTCCCTATGCATTTATTTTTGCCCACTCAATTTATTGTTGCCATTGCTTTTTCTGTATTCACTTAAACTCATTTTTGTCCTTTAATTGTCCTGTCATGCCCTGCTCAGGCTATGTGCGGAGGTCTGCCAGATTGGCAGCATGTGTCTAGCCTTTTGTTTAGTTTTGGAGTGAAGCTAGATCCGCCTCCCTTCAGGTGCACTGGGTGGGGTCGTTGGTTTCAGTTTAAATCACACCCACTCCCAGTGTTCCGTGCGGGTTATAGCTTCTGTCTGGCTCTGTGTATGCAAGAAAGGAAGGAAGGATTGGCTGTTCCTGCTCAAAAGATAAGTTGGTTTTTGTTCTCTTGTGGTTTTGCTGTCTAGGCTGTTAGAGAGACACCTGCCCCTCCAGGTTCGGAGGGAGCAGGCTGCCTCTATTCCCCCATCACCATCTTAGGGATTTTAGGGTATTTTCAGCCCAGGCACGAAGACACGGTATTCCCACCTTAAGGGTCTGATCGTGGGCATAGCAGTATAGGGAGAGCTGGTAGGGATATGTTAGGAGGTGACCTTTATCCCCAGCTTCTCGCCTAAAAACTTCTTTGTTTATTTTTCTGTGTATCTTATATCCTGTCCGCCGTGACATGTCCATGGCCCAGTATTGGTCACAAATGTCCCTCTTGTGTATGTCCTGTTTACACCATTTTATTATCTGTATGCTGCTTCTACCCATATTAATTACTTTTTTGATGGCCTTAGCAACTTGACCCTAAAGGGGTTGTCTGCTTTTTTAGGGCTCATGCAGACAAACAAAAGGGCTTTGTGCCCATGCTGCAGACCGCAAATAGTGGTCTGCAATATACGGGCACTGGCTGTGTGCACTCCGTACTGCGGATGTGGACCCATTGACTTGAATGGGTCTGTGATCTGCAAGATCCGGAAAAAGATAGGACACTTCTTATATTTTGCAGTGCAGAGGCATAGACCCAAAAGCCCATGGAAGCGTTTTGTAGTGTTTGCATACGCCCCTGGTATATGTCACTATTATACAGTGTCTTGCAACAACTATTCACTCACATCTTTCTGCTGCTTCATGAACAGAATTGTTGTCTCCAGACCACGTGTTTCTCCCAGGATGATTCTTGGCCAGATAATCGCTAACAAGCGTTCATGGGAACGCTCGTTAGCCATGATCTGGCGGTGTAAAGGTGCCGCTGTTTACATGATAAATGAGGGAAACGCTCATTCATTGGGTAATTGCATAATCCGTGAGGTTACAGAAATCGTCATTTGCTGGTAGCAGATCGTGTTGTGTAAAAAGCTTCTGCTGCCGGCAAACAATGAGTCAATTTGGGGTCGAGCGATGACATTATCAATCGCTCTTCCCTATACTGCATCAAATAGCAGTGGTATCCTCCACTAACAAGCAGGTGATGTCAGGAAGGAACGCTTCCTTCCCAACAATTGCCTGAAAAATTGGCCCGTGTAAGGGTACCTATAGTCCCGTCCTGCCAGCACAGCCCTGAGGTATTATAGTGCTGAGGTCTTTTGAAAGCAGAGTTCATTAAAATCTAATGGAATACATAGAAAATGTAATAACATAGGATTGACACTGGAATCTTTAAAAGGCATCTGTCAGCAGATTTGTACCTATAAAACTGGCGGACCTGTTACATGTGCACTTGGCAGCTGAAGGCATCTGTGTTGGTCTCATGTTCATATGTGCCCGCATTGCTGACAAAAATAATGTTTTAACTTTTAATATATTAAAATGAGCCTCTAGGAGAGCCTAGGGTGTTGCCTTTACTCCTAGAGGCTCAGCTCTCTGTAATTGCTGCACCCTCTCCACTATGATTGACCTGTCCATTCAGTAAAAGGTCATCACACCTGACCCTGTAAATCAAAGTGGAGAAGATGTGCGGCAACTGGACCATAGGGGCAATATGTGAGTTATGGTAGGCCGATAGGGGTAGTAGTAGTTTTACTCACGGTTAGCAGAGCTCCCTGGGCCAGCATGCAGTGAATGGAAGGACAGCACCAGTTCCTTCAGGGCACACTCTGTTGTCCATCGACTCCTGCCAGATGGTGGTTGAGGTGCCCTTGGTGGAATGGGTTTTTAAGGTGCCGTGGAGGTAGGCTCCCTGGTGTTCATGACGCCAGCTCCGTAAGGTGCAATGAGGGATAATGACGAATAAGGAGAGAGTCAGGAGTTAAACAAACTGGAACTTAACTTGAATAATTGCCTATAATCCAGTAGTAGTTCTTTAGTACATAATAAAATGGCAGAGCTACAAATTCCCCAACAACAGGCTCAGCAGGGCTGGTTAATACAGGCTTGGGTTTGGCTGGTGTGGGGAAGGTACTTTCTTTAGCTGTGTCTTCCCTCCAATAACCCAGACTTCCGGTACCTGGGTCTTGATCAGAACTTTGCAACCAACAGGGCGGTCTCCCTAGCGGCACGCATCAATCTTCTGCTCCATTCTTTAGACAGGTTGCCTTGACACACAAGTCCACTTCATCACTGGCTGGACAGTGGAACTACTGTAAGCCGTGTACCGGGGTGGGCTCCCCAGGATACAGCGAGTCCTTGCAATGAACAGTAGTAGCATTTGTGGCCTGAAACAAATAGAGACCCTAACTAACTAACTACAGGCCTGGTCTCAGTCTCTAAGAACCCACACTGTGATGAAGTGCGTGCACAATCTTACCGACCCGGGTCTGCTTTGCATTCGCTGGTGACTCTGAACAGAACAAACGTCTCTCCAACAAGCATGCGGAACCGCAGTGTATGTTGGTTTGTTCCTATGCTCTCATCAGCGTTCCTGGCAGCAATCCTTATTCCTCTAGACTGGATCAGAGTCTTGAACACGATCAGCTTCACTTAGCTGCAGCTCTGGTGACTGAGGGATGCTCTCACACCTGGATGCCGTCAGATTCTCTCTGCTCACACAGTTCCTCAGTCTAGCTTCTTCTAAGATGGCTGCTTCCTTCTCCTCTCCCCAGACTCTGTATAAAACCCCACATGTGCAGTCTGTAGCTGTGTTAGGAAACAGCAGCATCTTGTGGCCAAACAGCAGAATGTCAGTACAGATCATTTTAACTTTATTTAAACAAACACAATGTTTAGACAGTGAGAGCTGTTTCCCCATCTCGCACTACAAAAAGGATCCAGTAAACTTGGCCTTGATTCCCTCTCTATATTACCCTACTGGAGAGTGCCCAGGGGCACACATCAAACAGCTACATGCTTTCTTCTCTCCTCCACTAACATTTCCTCTCCAACTTCCTGTGAAAGGCCTGTTCTATATATATGATGCTATAGCACCACCTAATGGTGACTAGGTGTAATGCAGTTACCAGCCTGTTGTAAGGAATTTGCAGCTATTACAGACAAAATAGGCATTAGCATGACATTACATTATCAAAGGTTTAGGGGCCCACTTCTAGCATGGAGTGGTACACTGCAGATGTGCAGATGTGGCAGTTGCAGAGAGAGCAGAGCCTCTGGGTAAAACTGCAAAACCCCTGTTGCTCCTAAAGCAGTGTTCAACTCCAGCGTTCAGGGTCCACTGCCGGTTTTGATTTGAGAATATCCCATAGAATTAAGTCCTGATGCATTGACGCTAATTATATTTCCTCCTCAATACTAAGGAAATCCTAAAAACATGACCAGCAGGTGGGCCCTGAGGACTGGAGTTGGGAAACACTGTCCTAGAGGGTCATTTCCATATATTAGAACTTCATTTTTCTCAGCAATGCAGACACATATGAATGAACATCTGACCAACACAGATGCCTTCAGGTGCCAAGTGCACATGCATATTATTAACATTACTTGCTACTGCAGTACGCAGCCCTGCAGGGTGAGCGAGTGTGAGGTCACAGGAGTAGTTAATAAACCGAGGGTTTGCTTTTGGTACTCACAGTTTTTATATAACCTGGGCAGGCATACAGCAGTGATGTAGAGGCTGGCACATGGATCCTCTGGGGCACTCTCTGTGTATAGGGACCAGGCCAGGTGGTAGGTGAGGTGCCCTGGGTGTTGCAGGTTTAATGTGCCGGTGGCAAGATCCCTTTAAGTTCGTGACGCCAGTGCCGGTAATGGTGGCACACCGATTTTCTTGTAGTAATAATTGAGGAACACACGTTGCAGTGAACCAAAACTTCTTTTTACTGAACAGTTCAACTATTTACAGTCTTTAGGTAGTTCCACATGTAAAAGGTTGTAACAGGCAGACTTTATATCAAATGGCAGGCAATGTTCTTTGCAAGATACTCAGAGGATTAAACACTTACAGATCAGGCTGCACTTTTCCTCAGGATCCTGTCTGTCTTTCTCCAAGGCCCGTATGCCCTATTGCTGACTTTATCCTTGGTTAGGGAAAACTTCCTCTCGTATACTGTATGTCTCCTTGATGTAAATATATCCTTCTGCCCTTCAGCTCTCTGTTTGGCTGGAATAAACTTGTCTCTGCACTGTACTTTTATAGGAACTTAGTTTCTCAGGAGGCAAACTCTTCTCATGGTGCAACGTCTGAGCTTCTTTGCTCAGGAACCTCAGGCAGGCTAGACTGTACTCCCTAACCTCCTGGAATATACTGCACTAACCCCTTCCTGTCTGGGCCTAACTATATATACTAGGGGGTTCCCTAGCTCCCTCTACAGCTTGGGAGGAGAAATTACACCCCTAACAGGCCTGGTACACAGGAATTAACATAGCATTACAATGCAATACAAAACACCATTCTCCCACAGGAGGTGGGAGCAACATAACCCTTAGTAGTGCCCACCTTTACGTAGTGGGACACTACATACGCCCTTGCTTTGAGGTTGCCCATCCTCGGCGCAACACAAGGGGCCCGCCCAGCTGGAAACTGCAACCTGAAAGGCAAAAATGCAAAGCAGGCACATACATCTACATTTGCAATGAAAATATCAGGCAGCTCCGCTGGTAAAGGAACGAGTGCGATGAAAAGGGGCGTCGTTCTCTTCACACAGGATAATATAGGAAACAGGGGCGCTGACCTGGTACAGCGTATCAGAAATAACCAGGATAGTCCATAATGATAATGATAGAAAATGCAAATATAACATAAGTTCCTGGAGGCTCAAAAGAACAAAATGAGTCCGTACCTGGGTCTTGTGGACAGTTAAACAGGGGTTTCTCGGGAGGAATTACCCTGGTAAACAATGTAGTCTCCGAATCTCACAGGTGGGTGCCCCTTAGTAGGCCGTGTGGACCTTCTTACTGGCAGAGGCTCTTCCTGCCTTGGTTCAGGGGGGGGCCAGAGAAGTCCACAGGCTCTGGAGCCCTCTCAGGTATACCCTGGGACAGGTCATCCTGGGGTTGAGGACTAACAGGAACTGGAGCCGGCACCACCAAGTTCAACCAGGGTGTGAGGAACCAATGAAGTGGCTCTTTGTCATGTATCAGGTTCTCAACAGCCTGCATAGGATCAACAGGTTGGGCTGATGACTCTGGTTCAGGAGACTCTAGCTCAATGCACCCTGCTGTAGTCTCTCCTTCTATGCAAGGTTTTAAACGGTTCCTGTGTACTATCTGGGAGCCTTTACCTTCCCTGGAAATTTGGTAAACATGGGTCTCAGCATTAGGAATATCAGTTATGATGTAGGGAGTCCTCTCCCACTTACTGTCCAGCTTGCTGGTTCGGTGGTTATTCTTCAACCACACCATGTCCCGTAGAGCTAGAGGTTCTGCATGAGCAGCCAGGTCATAGTCTCTCTGCTGTCGCTCTCGGGCACTTTCCATGCGCTCCTGAACAATCTCCTTAGCATTAAGGAGACGTCTTTGATGCTCCACCACCCAATCAGTCTTTGGTAGTGGGTTGATGACATCAGGCACTTGTACATCCAGGGAGTGGTCGGCCGGCTGCCTCCCTTGACGGCCGAACATCAAATAGAAGGGCGTGTACCCGGTGGAACAGTGAATGGTATTGTTATATGTATACATGAGTTGTGGCAGCAGAGTAGGCCAATTACCCCTTGTCTCAGGGGGTACTGCTCTCAACATTTCAATGAGAGTTTGATTCATCTTTTCACAGAGTCCGTTACCTTGTGGATGATAGGCTGTGGTCCGGACCTTATGGCAATTACGTAGCAGGCACATCTCCTGGAACAACTGTGATTCAAACGCAGACCCCTGGTCGGTGAGGATCCTCTCTGGGCAGCCATAGGGTAGGAGGAAATGCTTCCAGAACGCCTCCGCCGCAGTCTTGGCTGTCAGGTCCTTCATAGGCACTGCTACAACAAACTTAGTGAAGTGATCAATAATGGTCATGGCATAAGTATAACCTGAGCGACTTGGCTCCAACTTCACATGATCAATGGCAACAAGTTCTAATGGAGTTTTATTCACGATACATCCTATCGTGAGAGGCGCTCTCTGGTCATGGCGTTCACTTCTCCCGACGGCACAGGCAGTACATTCCCTGCACCATTTTTCAATGTCTTCTCTCATCCCAATCCAATAGAACCTTCTGCAAATGGTGGCCTCAGTTTTCTGCACGCCGAAGTGTCCGGACTGATTATGATACATCTCTAACACCAGACTGGTATCTCGACGTGGTATGAGGATCTGGTACACCTTATCGCAGGACACTGGATCCTGGCTCCTTCTTAGCAACAGGCCTTTTTGAAGGAAGAGTTGGTGGTGATGTCTCCACAATTTCAATAGTTCTGGGTCTGCGCTCTTCCTGCGGACTCTTTCAGGAGTTCTTTTACTAGTAAGGAAGTCAAGCAGTTCACCGAGGACTCTACTTTCTGACTGGAGTTTAATCCACCTTTCTTGTTCGCCCCTGGACTCAGGATTAGTCAGTGGAGAGGGATCAGCAGCTGAGTGATTTTCAGTGTGAACATTATCTTGCTGAGCAAATTTGTTGTAAAACGCCGGCATCTCCACTTCTTCCCAGGCATCCTTTGATTCATCTGGTGCTTCTGTAGTGGGAAGCCGAGACAGGGCATCAGCATTATCATTTTAGCGGCCTGCTCGGTATTTCACAGTGAAGTCATAGTTGGCAAGACGAGAGGCCCATCTTTGCTCCAGAGCCCCTAACTTGGCTGTATTCAGGTGTGCCAGGGGATTGTTGTCCGTGAAGGTGACAAACGGAGTGGCAGCAAGGTAGTACTTGAACTTTTCAGTCACAGCCCACACTAAAGCAAGGAACTCCAGCTTGAAGGAACTATAATTCTGATCGTTTTTCTCAGCTCCCCTCAGGGATCTGCTGGCGTAGGCAATCACCCTCTCTTTGTTGTCTTGCACCTGAGCCAACACGGCTCCCAGGCCTCTTTTACTGGCATCCGTATAGAGGTGAAACGGCTTCTGATAATCCGGGTAAGTCAGCTTCTTTTTTAGGAGCTGGAAGGCAATCTCCCATTGTTCCATTCAACAGGGATAGGAGTCTTTGGACTCTTTTTGGGATGCCCCCTTAGGAGTTCCTGGATCGGATCCGCAATCTGTGCAAAATGCGGGATGAAGCGTCTGTAATATCCTGCAAAGCTGAGGAAACTTCTCACCTCCTTCACGGTGGTAGGAGTAGGCCAATTACGGACAGCAGCAAGTTTATCAGGATCAGGCTGGACTTCTTCTACACTAACAACGTGCCCTAGGTACTTTACTGCTGGTTTCAGCAGATGGCACTTGGACGGCTTGATTTTAAGGCCATATTTAACGAGAACTTGAAACACTTCAGCCAGATGTTTTAAATGATCCTCATATGTCTTGGAGTAGATAATGACATCATCCAAGTATAGCAATACAGTCTCAAAGTTCTTATGGTTTAAACAACGCTGGAACGTCCCTGGAGCGTTACACAGTCCGAAAGGCATGTAATTAAATTCAAACAGGCCCATAGGCGTAGTGAAAGCGGTCTTTTCCCGGTCTTCTGGGGCCATGGGTACCTGCCAGTATCCACTGGTTAAGTCCAGGGTTGAGAAGTAGGCTGATGACCCCAGGGCAGTCAAAGACTCTTCAATGCGTGGCAACGGATAAGCGTCTTTGTGGGTGATTTGATTGATTTTTCTATAGTCCACGCAGAACCTAATGCTGCCATCTTTTTTACGAACAAGAACTAGGGGCGCAGCCCAGGGACTATGACTGTCCCGGATTATATTGGAGTCCTTCATTTCCTGTATCATCTCTTTTACGGACTGATAGGTAGTAGGTGGTATGGGTCTGTATCTCTCCTTGATAGGAGGATGAGAGCCAATGGATATGGTGTGTTTGATTACACTGACCTCTCCGTAGTCTGTGGAGTGCTTGCTACAGGCCTTGTGGTGCTCTTTCACCAGATTCAGGACTCCCTCTATTTGGTCCTTCGAGGTAGATTCGTTCCCCACATGAATGCAGCACAGAAAATGGCTACAGGAAGTGATAAGAACCAAGGCTGCTAAAACCACGCCCAGAGAGAAAACTTTATTTAACAAGTAACAAGGCGTGCAGCATACGAATTCCGCCCAGCAGATGGCAGCAGAGAACAATGCATTGAAACCACATAGGTAAAAGAAGAGATGATAATACAGTGTATGAATTCAATTTGAAAAGAACAGCACACTCCTCGTCTAAAATTCACTTCGGGGATTTCTTTACAACAAATGTCCATAAAATATAAAACAACCTGTAAAAGAACATGTTAGAATGCAAACATAGATTAGTCCTGTTTTCCAACTTGGAATGGAGAAGATCTGCAAAGCTAGATACAGTCCTGTTCACCCAGCATGGACGTTCTCGATGGGTAATATTAAAATGCGTTCGTTGATTGGTATTGAGAACGTTTTAAGCTCGCCCTTTCTGAAGATCTTCAACTCCACCTTCCGGACCTTGCCATCCTTGCTAGGGAAAACATTTGAAATGAGTCCGATAGGCCAGTCAATCCTTTCGGTTTGTTGCTCTTTCATCAATGCAAGGTCTCCTTCCTTCAAGTTTGGTTTGTGGTGTTGCCACTTTCTTCTTCCTTGAAGAACACTGAGGTACTCCTTTCGCCACCTGTTCCAGAAGTAATCTGCTAGATATTGTACACGTTTCCAGTGTTTTTGGTAGATGTTAGCATGAGTCAATCCTCCACTAGGTATTAGCGTATTCTCAGTTTTTTGGGTAAGTAGAATAGCTGGAGTCAGTATGGCTGGTGTTTCAGGATCCATAGACACTGGCACAAGGGGTCTTGAGTTGATAATGGCCGAAACTTCGGCGAGAAGGGTGACTAGAGTCTCATGTGTGAGTCTTGACGAGTTTACATCCATCAGCATAGAATTTAAGATGTTGCGTGAGATGCCGATCATTCTCTCCCAGGAGCCCCCCATGTGCAACCCTTTTCCGCCAACTGATCTTGAATGGACTTGGTGTCGATGTTAAGTTCTCTACAGGCACCGATGAAGTTGCTTCCCTGGTCAGACTTCAATTGTTTTACGGGTCCTCTGATTGCGAAGAACCGTCTTAAGGCATTGATAAGGCTGGATGTGTCCATAGATTCTATCACCTCTATGTGAACTGCTCGCACACTCATGCAAGTAAATAGTACAGCCCAACGCTTACTGTTTGCGTGACCGCCGCGGGTCCTGCGTGCAGACACCAACCATGGCCCAAAGACATCTAGGCCAACATAGGTGAAAGGCGGCTCTGTACATAATCTATCCGCAGGCAAGTCAGCCATTTGTTGGTGTAGTTGTTTTCCTCTTGCTTTACGACAGTGCACACATTCATGCAGTACTTGGGCCACACGTTTTTTCATACCTATAATCCAAAGGCCTGCAGACCGTAATTTGCCCTCAGTAATCTGCCTGCCTTGGTGTTCAGCCCTTTCGTGGTAGTGTCGGATTAGCAAGACGGTGATATGATGTTTGCTGGGAATGATGAGAGGATTTTGTTCTGCAATTCCCAGGTGGCTTGATTCAAACGACCACCAACTCTTAGCAAGCCAAAACTGTCGATAACTGGATTTAAGTTGGCAAGAGGACTTTTTAAAGGAATCTACTGTTTGTTGCACAAGCACTTCCATTCTATGTTGAAATCTTCCTGCTGGACGTGACGTATTATGAGGTACTCACTATGAGAGATGTTCTCAGCAGAGAAGGGTTTATGACAGGCATGCCAACCATGACAATCTTTATCTGGGTGAGTATTATGATAACATCTTGCAATGTGCACTAAACTTGCAATTGTTCTGACGAGTCTCATCCAGCTGGAGAAACGTTCAAAGCGCTGACAACCGAAGCTGGCGGTTTGCTTTGTTCCAGTGACTAATGCACTAACTTCAACGCGGATTTCTGGATCGTTATCCGGATCCTGGATGCTGAAAACTTCCTGTACACATTCGTCTGCCTCTCCAAGCAGAAACTCTGCACCTGTAAGCCAAGTAGAGTTAGTAAAGGAACCTATAGACATAGGCCTAATGGCGTGATCTGCTGGATTAAGGTCGGAGGGTACATAGTGCCATTGTTCAGGTTTGGAAGACCTCCTGATTCTCTCTATGCGGTTACTAACGTACACATAAAATCGCTTGGTCCGATTGTGGATGTAACCTAAAACGACCTTACTGTCGGTGTAATACTGGACTTCAGCTATGTCGACACCCAGTTCTTGTTGTATGAAATCCGCAATCTCCACTGCCAACACAGTCCCACAAAGTTCCAGTCTGGGAATAGTATGATCGGGCTTGGGGGCTAACTTAGCCTTACCAAAGACGAATCCAACGTGATTTTGGTTGTTTGGTTCTGTCACCTTCAGATAGGCAACCGCTGCGATGGCCTCCGTGGAGGCGTCCGAGAACACGTGGAGTTCTTTCTTTATGCTAGAGGAAAGTGAGGTTTTAATATAGCATCTCGGGATGTGGATCTCATCCAAGGCACACAAGGATCGCTTCCAGGCTTCCCATTTTCGCTCTTTCTCGGAGGGAAGTAGGGTATCCCAATCCTTGACTGTTTCAGAAAACTGTCTCAGTAGAGATTTACCTTGTATGGTGATGGGCGCTACAAATCCCAGCGGATCAAATAGGCTGTTTACCACTGATAGGACGCCTCGTTTTGTGAATGGCTTGTCTGCACAACTTATCTGAAAACCGAAGGAGTCAGCCGAGAGATCCCATCTGAGGCCCAAGCTCCTCTGCACAGGTGGACTGTCCAGTCCCAAGTTAATGTCCTTGAATCCTGGTGCATGATCGCCTGATTCGAAGGCCCTCATAACGGCCAGGCTGTTTGAAGCAATTTTGTGTAGTCTAAGTTTAGCTTGGTACAACATACTTTGAGTCCTTTTGAGCAGATCGATAGCAGCTTCTTCAGTCGGTAGTGATTTGAGTCCATCGTCTACGTAGAAGTCCTTTTCTACAAAGTCTCTGGCGTCTTTACCGTACTCTGATTCTCCCTCTAATGCAGTGCGCCGAAGGCCGTAAGTTGCCACGCAGGTGAAGGGCTGTTTCCAAATACGTGTACCCTCATTCGATATTCTGCCATCTCTGCGTTGGTGTCGTTATTTTTGTACCACAGAAACCTGAGGAAATTCCGGTGGTCCTCTCTGACTACGAAACAGTGGAACATCTGCTCAATGTCAGCGGTGATGGCAACGAGCTCTTTTCTGAACCTCATCAGAACTCCAACTAGGTTATTCGTCAGATTAGGACCTGTGAGGAGGACATCATTAAGAGATACACCTCGATGTTTGGCGCTTGAGTTGAAAACAACCCTAATTTAATTAGGTTTCCGTGGGTGATACACTCCAAATGAAGGCAAGTACCAGCACTCGTCGTTCTTCCCTAAGGATGGAGCTGGTTCTGCATGGTTGTTGCGGAATATTTTGTCGATAAAGGCAATGATGTGATCTCTCATCTCAGGCTTACTGTTCATGGTACGCTGAAGAGAGTTAAATCTAGACAGAGCTTGTTCCCTATTGTTCAGGAGTCTCACCCTGGCAGCTCGGAAGGGTAATGGAGAAACCCAGTAATTGGTTTTGTCTTTAAGGAACTCATTGTCCATTATCTTGATAAATTCTCTGTCCTCTACTGACAAAGCGACTTTATCATCGTCCTTGCTTGTGTGAAAGACTAATGTTCCCAAGTTGTCGGCAAAGAAGGGAGGAATGTCGTCAGGTGGTTGTATGAGGTCTGGAGGCTTCTCTTTCACCTCATAGTGATGAGGGCAAGGCTTAATGCAAGTTGTGCGTCCATCTCCACGCACCTACGTTTTGAAAGAGCGGATTCTTGGTTGATCCAAGCATACATTTCCTATGACTACCCATCCCAAGTCCAGTCTCTGGGCATATGGTGCATAGTCGGGACCATTACACTGTTGACGCACCTTGTGTACCCTTAGATTGTCTCTGCCAAGCAGGAGTAGAATCTCAGCGTTGTTGTCCATAGGTGGGATAACATTGGCTAGGTGCATTAGGTGTGGATCGTGAAATGCAGCTTCCGGGGTAGGAATTTCATCCTTATGGTTGGGTATTTGATCGCATTCGATCAGCGTCAGTAGAGGTATTTCGGTATTTCCACTGACGGAACAAGTGATGAATCTTTGTGCCCTCCTGCCGCTAGTTTCTATGCGACCCGAGCAGGTGTTTAAGATGTAGGGTTCTGACGGTCCCTTTATTCCAAAGGCTTCAACGAATTTAGGTCCTGCTAGGGAGCCGTTGCTTTGGTCGTCAATGATGGCATACATTTTTACTGCCTTTTCTGGTAGCCCCTCCGGGTAGACCTTGATTAGGCATATGCGGGCACAACATTTCTCACTCTGGCCCTCCCCACATACGTCCAAGCATGAGCAGGAAACAGCAGTGGCTGTGTTAGCGTGGTTCTGGGGCTCCCCGCCATGACTTTGAGCAGGACTGGTGGTGACAGCAGCAGGTGAGTCCCTTGTGAGTGGAGTTGGGTGCATAGCTGTGGCATGTCTTTCACTATGACACTCCTCACACTTGATGATGGATTTACAGTCCTTAGCCATGTGCTCCAATGAAGCGCAGCACCTGAAGCATACCCCAAACTCGGTGAGGACTTTCTTGCGCTCCTGTATGGTTTTGGATCTAAATCCTCTGCATTTGTTCAGTGAGTGTGGTTTTTTATGAATGGGACATTCACGATTGAAGGCCTTGTCTCCTGATGAGGTAGTGTACTGTTTACCAGTGGGTACTGCAGATGATGGTAGGTTAGTCTTTCTAACATTCACGGTGCTCTTAAAGTCTCTGTGTTTATGCACAATACTTTCATACCTTGATGATAGTGTCACTGAAGCTGTAGTATTGAACTCCAGGAAGTCGAGGCTGGGGTCATTCCTCATCTGGGACTGTTCATCGATGAATCTACAGAAATGAATAAATGGGGGAAAAGTGACATCATGCACTCTTTTGTACCTTGAGACTGATGCCACCCACTTCTCTTGCAGGCTGTATGGTAACTTCACGACAATTGGGTTCACCCCATGGGCCGTATCCAGGTAGCACAGCCCGGACAGACGAGGGTCGCTTTCGGCGAGCTCCAGTTCCATGAGCAAATCACTTAAATCCTGAAGCTTATGGACATCCTTGAGACTGATCTTGGGGATGTTCTGCAGTCTCCTGAATAGTGCCTTCTCTATTGCTTCTGCACTGCCAAAGGTGCGTTCGAGTCTCTGCCAGGCTGCAGCGAGACCTG
The DNA here is from genome assembly GCF_905171765.1 of Bufo bufo. Classification (NCBI taxonomy): domain Eukaryota; kingdom Metazoa; phylum Chordata; class Amphibia; order Anura; family Bufonidae; genus Bufo; species Bufo bufo. Next base: position 386,083,106 of record NC_053389.1, read on the forward strand.
CTTCTGCTTGTCCCACATAGATAGTTCTAAGGCTCTTGATGCGATTTGTGGAGCCTGGGCCTAGCCAGTTGATCAAGAGGTCGAGCTCCTGCTCTGCGGTTAGGTTGAGGTTGGCGATGGCGGCTTTGAAGGTTGCCTTCCAGGCTCTGTAGCTCTCCGCACGGTCATCAAATTTTGAAAGACTGGTGTTAATTAGCTCTCTGCTCACCATAAACCTGGCAAACTCAGACATATCTGATTTCTCACTGCTTGTTGCCATACCAACTTGTGATGCCCCTAGGGCGTATAGGCTGCGTGGCGTGAAAGAGTGAGATGCTTCCGGGTAGAATGATGTTGTTGCAGGATTGAGCTGTGGTTTAGCCTCTGTAGGTTTTGATGACTGCTGCTTGAGCTGTGGAGGTAGGCCAGGAAACACCTGGTAGCCATCTTGCTGTAATAACTGCCCTTGAGAGGGCGCGTCTGGGCGACTGTTATTGGGTTGCTCGGGTGCTGTGGGTATCGCTGGCACTGCAGGTAGAGCTGTCTTGGAGGTTTCAGTGTTGTTTGCTTGGACAGTACTGCAAACTGGGGGTGGTGCAGATAACTGTTTCAGTACATAGTCGCTGGTGCGATCAACTGGATCGTCTATCTCCTCTGGTGGTAAGCAGACTGAATCAAAGCCTTGGCTCAATGCTTGCTCAAGTAGTCTTACTTTTGCTAATGCGATTTCCTCTTCCCTCTCTGATTCAAGGATCTTTATTCGAGCCTCTGCTTCTGCATCTGCCCTCTTGGCTTCTGCCTCCGCTTCTGCCCTCTTGGCTTCTGCCTCCGCTTCTGCCCTCTTGGCTTCTGCCTCCGCTTCTGCCCTCTTGGCTTCTGCCTCCGCTTCTGCCCTCTTGGCCGCCACCGTCTGTGCTTCTGTTCTCGCAAGGACTTCTTTTTCGAAGAAGGAACGCCTCACTTTGGATTGCTCTGCATTTATGCGGGCCTCTAGTAATCTGTCGCTCAGTGTGGAGCTTCTAGAGCATGATGATCTGTAGGACCGCGAGGAATGTTTGGATGAATGCGATCTGTGCGATCTGTGTGATCTAGTTTCTTGCAAATGAGAGATGCAGAGTTCCCCTTTATCTTTAGCATCCAGCACCATGGCGTCTCTTTGTCTGTCTATTGATTCTGCCTTGCACAATTCTGACGGGGCTTCTTCTATATTAGAGTCTTTTAGAAAGGTTATATACCTTGTGGACAGTCTCTTGTATCTTTCATGGGCTGCGTTCAGCCGCCCGACGGCAACTTGTAAACTGGTGGCATTGCCTGAGGAGGACTTAAGTCCTGATATGAGGGAGGAAACTCGTTCCCATATCTCTTCCAGGTTGTCACATAGCTCATCTTTCCTGGTGTGATAATTTTCTGTGATCTTTATAGTTGGTTTGAGAGAGCGCCTTGGTCACACGACTTGGTCCACTGGAAGTGTTGGTTCTACCTCCTGCTCTTCATAATGATCAGTATCAAGTTGCATTTGCTTTGTTTCATCACTGGTACACTGTACGAGGTCCTTTTCGGTCATTTTGATTTAAGATGCGCTGTCTCTTTAAGAAAATGAACTTTTGAATTGGGGGCTGAAAATTGCAGTGCGGCTCAGATGAGGCACCCCGATGAGGTTCCTAAAGTGTTTTGAGTGAATTGCGGGGTTTTGGTTTGAGGGAGGCCCCGCGTGCGTGAACAGTTCTTATATCATGCGAGCAAGGGTTAATATAGGATGTAGAAAGTGGCTTGGCAAGTAGTGGAGGACTTCCAGGTGAGAGTATATCTACTGCAGACACGCCGTGCTTCCCCTTAGGCTTATGGGACATGCACTGTTGCTGGGCAGATTTGCTGCGAGTGGGCCTGTTGCAGGGGAGGTTCCTGAGTGTGGCACTGGATTCTGAGGGAATCTGTAGCCGGGCATTGGACATTGAGACAGATATTGACTGGGGTATAAGGCTTTAAGGCAGTTTTTGACTGTTCTGTCCCCACATGAAGGCGAATGAAGGTGTAACTGATAATGACTTTGTGACTGTCCTACCTTCATATTCAAGCAGTGGAGCAGACCGGACCGGCAGATGCTCAGGTTGGATGGATCCAGACGTAGACATGAGGATGAAATCAAACGTGGGTTTATTTGATCCAGAGCAGTGACATACGGTGATGCAATACAGGAATGCAGTAGATGCTGTGATGTGGATGTCTTTCCTGAGGCTAACAGCTGGTCAAAAACTGATGCCTTCACAAGCCGAGGTGTGTGTCTCCAGTCACAAAGGAATGCAGCACAGAAAATGGCTACAGGAAGTGATAAGGACCAAGGCTGCTAAAACCACACCCAGAGAGAAAACTTTATTTAACAAGGAACAAGGCGTGCAGCATACGAATTCCGCCCAGCAGATGGCAGCAGAGAACAATGCATTGAAACCACATAGGTAAAAGAAGAGATGATAATACAGTGTATGAATTCAATTTGAAAAGAACAGCACAACTGAAGAGGCGCTGACAGGGGCGTTGCTGCTCTGTGCTGTTTGGAACATCTCTGTGGAAGGCAGACGGATAACATCCTGGAAGAATACCTGGAAAAGCTGATCAATAGGGCAGTGCTTAGAGAGAGTAACAGGGTGATCACCGAAATTAATCAAACGGACAGGCACTTTACCTTGAGATACAGTCACCAGGCTCTTGGCTGCTCGTACGAAGGGATGATTCTCAATTTGGATGGGCTCCACTAGGGCTTGATAGTCTTGGCCCTGGATACCTAGCATGGCACGGCACTACAGGATGATCTGGGAATTGGATGGAAGGATTACCGGCCGGTTATCCCGGATCCGACCAGTACAGATTTCTCCTTTTCCATTTGCAAATTTTTGCTAAGCACACAGCACACTGATAGTCTTCTGAATGACTCTTTTAGAAGCAGGTGAAGCTGAAGGTATGGATTGGTTCAATGCCTCAAGCACCTCGGAGTAACAATTTTTAAAGACATTAGTCCCTAAGATCACGGGGTGTCCCCCTTTATCTCCGGCTTGCACCACAATCACACCTTGCTGTGGTAAGGTGGCTTCTCCCAACTGGAGGGTAGGTTCCCAGTACCCATGGACTTTCACCGGCTTGCCGTTGCTCGCAATGATATCCAGCCAGGATTCCGGTGGCTGGGTGAGGAGACTTGAATCCCAGAATTTGTCAAAGGTGGGTCGTTGAATGGTGGTGACCTGAGACCCAGTATCCAGCAGGGCTTCAAGAGGTATCCCGTTAATGCATATGTTAATTTTTGGACGGGATCCTACGTATCTAGTCATCCAACTTGGATCCTTTGGACCTACTGTTCTACCTCCCTCGGGGGTGGCCCGTTTAACTGCCAACACATTGATTCAGGCTGCTTGACAGGCTGCTTACGATTCTTAGACCGGTAACTCGGTTGCCCATCAGACTCTTTGGGGTATACCTCTTTATATGCAGGCGGAAGGAGTCTTTGAGGTAGGGGACTTTCGTCTTCCAATAACAATGGTCTTTCCCATTCCTCTATTTTCCTGCACACCTTTTCTAGGCTCTCAGTGAGATGGTTAACTTGTTCCATTAACGCCGCCACCAGGTTAACTTGTTCCAATAACGCCGCCACCACATAGGTTACTGGAGCCTGGGTGGCTTGATTGGCTCCGGACGGTCTCACATTATTAGTTTTTGACTGGCAGGCCTGAGGTTCAAGAGAGGCCACCGGCCCTGAGAGCGGGTTTTGGCCCAGGATACTGATGGCCAGCTCTTTAAAGTCCAAAAAACGCACAATTGGGGTGTTGGGCCGACAGCATCCTCAGCTGGCCCTTTAAGTGCTCAGTGTTTACACCCGCAATGAACTGCTCTCTCAGAGTTCGGTCCTGGTCCTCAGCCTCCCGGGGGTCCACCTGGACCACAGCCCTCAGGGTCTCTTGCAGGGACAAAGCAAAATCACAGAGGGACTCACCAGGCTGTTGCTTCCTGCTGAAAAATCGCATCTTAACTTCTGACACCGTCCTGGCTTCAAACGTGGTGCCGAGGCGAACAAAGATCTGTTCCAGGCTACTCTTTTCGGAATTGGGCCATGACATGACCTCCCTGCGGGCGGCCCCTTCTAATTGTGCTAAGAGAATCTCCATTTGTTGCTCATCGGAGATGGGATAGAGCCGGAATAAGGCCAGGATCTGGTCTCTAAACTCTTTCAATTTGTGGGCTTCCCCGGAGTATCGTGGGAACCAGGGTGCCCCAAAATAATATGGCATGGTCAGCGGCATCAGGCTGGATGTTGCCGCAGCAGCGGGCGCTCTGTTGTCAGCTGCGCGCACTACAGAGGGTTCATCGGGGGCCACCTGCCCCGCTTCTTCAGGTGCGGACATGGCGTGGTCTCTGGAGGCAAGTTCTGGAAACAGACCCACGCTGGGCTTCGCTTGCTTAAGCGTTGCTATGGGTGACCACGGAGTGGGTATGGCCCTTTAAGGAGCAATGGAGCAGGCCAAATCTGAATCGGATATACTTTCTCCCGGAATAAGTCCCTTATTACTAACGAGGGGCCTTCCCCAGTCCCCCAGCAAAGATCGGGATCTTCCTAGTACTTGTATACAAAGGGGCCGATGAATACCAAAGTTTTTACTCACTCGGGTGATGCGCAGTCCAAGTCTCGCGAGGTATGTGGTTACATCGTGCGGAGGTCCCACGCGCAGCGTCAAGAGATGGGCATGGCTTCTCGAAGCTTCCAGATTCGTGGTAGGCGGTATCTTTTTCCTGTGCAGGCTGGACGGTACCTTCACTTCTTCTTTTTTCGCGCCAAACAGACACAACGAGGCGCACCGATAATCCAGTCAGCTTAGGCAGCCATCTTTAAGCATAACACTGTCCATTCACTGACAGCCAGCGGTGACTTAAGAAGCGTCAAACATTACACAAAAATACAGTCTTCACACCGCGATTTTTCACAGTTCTTTGGCCCAACAATTTTCAAATAAACAGATAGGGCATTTATCACTTTATAGGCAATAATGGCACACAGTTCAAATTCCACTATGGCGTAGGAATATTCCATATCCTGTTCGTGACACCAAAATATGCAGGGTGAGCGAGTGTGAGGTCACAGGGTTAGTTAATAAACCGAGGGTTGCTCTTGGTACTCACAGTTTTTATATACCCTGGGCAGGCATACAGGGAGTGCAGAATTATTAGGCAAGTTGTATTTTTGAGGATTAATTTTATTATTGAACAACAACCATGTTCTCAATGAACCCAAAAAACTCATTAATATCAAAGCTGAATATTTTTGGAAGTAGTTTTTAGTTTGTTTTTAGTTTTAGCTATTTTAGGGGGATATCTGTGTGTGTAGGTGACTATTACTGTGCATAATTATTAGGCAACTTAACAAAAAACAAATATATACCCATTTCAATTATCTATTTTTACCAGTGAAACCAATATAACATCTCAACATTCACAAATATACATTTCTGACATTCAAAAACAAAACAAAAACAAATCAGTGACCAATATAGCCACCTTTCTTTGCAAGGACACTCAAAAGCCTGCCATCCATGGATTCTGTCAGTGTTTTGATCTGTTCACCATCAACATTGCGTGCAACAGCAACCACAGCCTCCCAGACACTGTTCAGAGAGGTGTACTGTTTTCCCTCCTTGTAAATCTCACATTTGATGATGGACCACAGGTTCTCAATGGGGTTCAGATCAGGTGAACAAGGAGGCCATGTCATTAGATTTTCTTCTTTTCTACCCTTTCTTGCCAGCCACGCTGTGGAGTACTTGGAAGCGTGTGATGGAGCATTGTCCTGCATGAAAATCATGTTTTTCTTGAAGGATGCAGACTTCTTCCTGTACCACTGCTTGAAGAAGGTGTCTTCCAGAAACTGGCAGTAGGACTGGGAGTTGAGCTTGACTCCATCCTCAACCCGAAAAGGCCCCACAAGCTCATCTTTGATGATACCAGCCCAAACCAGTACTCCACCTCCACCTTGCTGGCGTCTGAGTCGGACTGGAGCTCTCTGCCCTTTACCAATCCAGCCACGGGCCCATCCATCTGGCCCATCAAGACTCACTCTCATTTCATCAGTCCATAAAACCTTAGAAAAATCAGTCTTGAGATATTTTTTGGCCCAGTCTTGATGTTTCAGCTTGTGTGTCTTGTTCAGTGGTGGTCGTCTTTCAGCCTTTCTTACCTTGGCCATGTCTCTGAGTATTGCACACCTTGTGCTTTTGGGCACTCCAGTGATGTTGCAGCTCTGAAATATGGCCAAACTGGTGGCAAGTGGCATCTTGGCAGCTGCACGCTTGACTTTTCTCAGTTCATGGGCAGTTATTTTGCGCCTTGGTTTTTCCACACGCTTCTCGCGACCCTGTTGACTATTTTGAATGAAACGCTTGATTGTTCGATGATCACGCTTCAGAAGCTTTGCAATTTTAAGAGTGCTGCATCCCTCTGCAAGATATCTCACTATTTTTGACTTTTCTGAGCCTGTCAAGTCCTTCTTTTGACCCATTTTGCCAAAGGAAAGGAAGTTGCCTAATAATTATGCACACCTAATATAGGGTGTTGATGTCATTAGACCACACCCCTTCTCATTACAGAGATGCACATCACCTAATATGCTTAATTGGTAGTAGGCTTTCGAGCCTATACAGCTTGGAGTAAGACAACATGCATAAAGAGGATGATGTGGTCAAAATACTCATTTGCCTAATAATTCTGCACGCAGTGTACAGCAGTGATGGAGAGGCTGGCACATGGATCCTCTGGGGCACTCTCTGTGTATAGGGACCAGGCCAAGTTGTAGGTGAGGTGCCCTGGGTGTTGCAGGTTTAATGCGCCGGTAGCAAAATCCCTTTAAGTTTGTGACGCCAGTGCCGGTAACGGTGGCACACCGATTTTCTTGTAGTAATAATTGAGGAACACACGTTGCAGTGAACCAAAACTTCTTTTTACTGAACAGTTCAACTATTTACAGTCTTTAGGTAGTTCCACGTGTAAAAGATTGTAACAGGCAGGCTTTATATCAAATGGCAGGCAATGTTCTTTGCAAGATACTCAGAGGGTTAAACACTTACAGATCAGGCTGCACTTTTCCTCAGGATCCTGTCTGTCTTTCTCCAAGGCCTGTATGCCCTATTGCTGGCTTTATCCTTGGTTAGGGAAAACTTCCTCTCGTATATGTCTCCTTGCTGTAAATATATCCTTCTGCCCTTCAGCTCTCTGTTTGGCTGGAATAAACTTGTCTCTGCACTGTACTTTTATAGGAACTTAGTTTCTCAGGAGGCAAACTCTTCTCCTGGTGCAACTTCTGAGCTTCTTTGCTCAGGAACCTCAGGCAGGCTAGACTGTACTCCCTAACCTCCAGGAATATACTGCACTAACCCCTTCCTGTCTGGGCCTAACTATATATACTAGGGGGTTCCCTAGCTCCCTCTACAGCTTGGGAGGAGAAATTACACCCCTAACAGGCCTGGTACACAGGAATTAACATGGCATTACAATGCAATACAAAACACCATTCTCCCACAGGAGGTGGGAGCAACATAACCCTTAGTAGTGCCCACCTTTACGTAGTGGGACACTACACTACCACAAATGATCATTAATTAATTCATATAAACATTGTTAATGTTGATGGCCAATACAGTATTCTAACATGCCAATAAAATAGTCTATGGGGGCATTTATCAAAGACCAGACCTAGTCATAAATTGTAACCTCTGACAGCCTTGGCAAGAGTTGATGATTTCAATAGTCATTTACACCAGAAAACTGGAATAAATTAGAGTGGATCTGCCGGGGCTGATGACCCCACCCACACAAAGTCACCACCTCACTACCGCCACTCCCCAGTAGTGATGGACGAACATCGGCCGGGACGGTTCGCGAACGTGATCAAATGTTCGCGAACCGCAAGTTTGCGGTGGGCCCCAATCACTTTAATGGCAGGTGAACCTGAAAAACCTTCATCTCATATTTGCAGCAACCAAATACTTAGTAAAAGTACACAAATAGACCCACAACATGGACAGTGACATACTAGAGTGGGAACAATGACAAAAATTCCAACAAAACATATTTATCTTAATCAGGGGACATTTTTATGCATCTTAAAGGGAAATTCTCTGAAATGTGCCCTGTCGGAGCCTAATTTTTTTTTATTTTGGGCCACGGAGTACGGGCCTTAAAAATTAGGCATTCACCTGACATAAAAGAAATTCTGATTATGTGGCTTGAGATACATTATGCGGTCAATGGATAAAATTTTTACTGTAGGCCACTGGACTACAGGCCCCAAACATTAGGCATTCACCAGACAGAAAAGATCATTATGTGGCCGGAGGTATATTACATGGTCAATGGATATCAATTTTACTGCAGGCCAGTACAAATACAGGTCAAATGCATGTTTAAAAGAACTAAAAATATTAAATTGGATTAAAAACATGGGTAATGAAATCCCCCCTCTAGAAAAAAACCTAATGATAATAGTTAAAATTTGATAACACATGGTCGTCACTGGTGTTGAATTCCTCAGAGGACTCAACAATTTATTCATTCAGCCTACAGTAAAGAACAAGTAAGTTTGTGGCTGGAGGTAGATTACACGGTCATTGGATTTCAATTTTACTGCAGGCCAGTGTATTACAGGCCCCAAAAATTATGCATTCACCGTACAGAAAAGATCAAGTGATTATGTGGCTGGAGGTCTATTAGACAGTCAATGGATATCAATTTTACTGAAGGACAGAACAAATACAGGTCAAATACATATGTTTAAAAGAACTAAAAATATAAAATTGGATTAAAAACATGGCTAATGAAATACCTCTTGAAAAACCCCCAATGATAACACGTGGTCGTCACAGGTGTTGAATTCCTCCAAAGCCCAAAACATTAGGCATTCACCGGACAGAAAAGGCCTTTTATGCCGCTGTATTTACCTAAGACAGGGACCATTATTTGTTCTGGGTGGTGGCGAATATTTGTGGGCTGTCATGAGGAAATTCAATTAAATGTGGTCGTCACATGTGTTGAATTTCTCAGAGATCCATGCCTCATTCATTTTTAGAAATGTGAGGTAATGCACACTGTTGTGAGCTAGGCAAGTGCGCTTATCTGTCACAATCCCCCCCGCGCTGCGCTGAACGTCCTTTCGGACAGGACAATTGACGAGGGGCAAGCCAAGGCCAAGAGTTCCATGGCAAATTGTGTCAGCTTTGGACACAGGTCAAGCCTGCACACCCAGTAATCAAGGGGTTCCTTGCTTCTCAAAGCGTCCACATCGGCCGTTAACCCGATGTAGTCGGACACCTGTCGGTCTAGGTGTTCCCTGAGACTGGATCCTCAGGGCAGCTGTTGATGGGTTGGATGCAAGAATGATCTCATATCCTAAGTGACCAATACATCTTCAAACCGCCCTCTTCTTGCATACGCTGTTGGATTGGTACCCACAACTGTTTCTCTATGAGTGGAAATTCCTCTGCCAGCGGCCGCAAAAGCAGAATACAGCATTTCTCAAAGCAAGGCCTGGAAGTGCTGCATTATGACAGCCCTCTGTGATGCTGGTAACATGTCCGCTTTTTTGTGTTTGTACCAGGGGTCTAAGTACGTTTCCACCCAGTACTGGTCCTTGCCCTTTATGTTTTTTATACAGGACTCCCTCTTCAAACACTGGAGCACGACGGCCCCCATTTGCACTAAACTGGAAGCGGTGGAGTGGCCTGGCTCCTGCTCATCGTCCAGGATAATATCGTCCTTGGTCTCCTTCCCCCAGCCAATGACAACATCATGGATCCCAGAAAATATTAAAGCATGCTCTTCTTGCTCCCTTTCCGCCCCGGCACCATCCTCCTCTGACTCCTCATCAGACTCCTGTTGACTTGTCTCAGATGGAGTAGCTCCCCCTTGGAATTCATCCAGCATTGCAACTTCCTCATCTTTCTGCTCCTGCTCCTCGACGGCTTGATCAATGACACAACACAATGCACGCACCAAAAAGAAAGCGTAAGGTACGATGTCACTGATGGCATCCTGGCTGTGACTGACCAGTTTGGTGATCTCATCAAATGGCCGCAGAAGTCTGCATGCATCACGCATGAGCAGCCACTGACACGGTGAAAAAAAAACAAGCTCCCAGAACCTGTTCTGCCGCAGAGTTTGTACAGGTAGTCGTTAACAGCACATTTCTGCTGGAGCAGCCTATCAAGCATATACAAGGTGGAGTTACATCACGTCGGGCAGTCACAAATCAGACGTCTGACGGGCAGGTGGTGTCACCTCTGATCGTCAGCAAGGCGAGCCATGGCCGTGTAAGATCTAAAATGGCCAGAGATTTTCCTCGCCTGCCTCAAGGGGTATTTGGCAACGAATCGCTGCACGACTAAGTTCAGGATGTGTGCCATGCGTCGTTTTGCCCTGTTTCAGCGTGCTCAGCAGATTGGCACCGTTGTTGCACACCACTTTACCAACTGTCAAATTGAGCGGGGTTAGCCACTGATCAGCCTGTGACCGCAAAGCTGAAAGGAGTGCAGGAATGGTGTGGCCCTTGGCTTCGAGGCACAACAACCGCAGCGCCGCATGGCAACGTCTCACCTGGCACGTCAAATAGGTTCTGGGGAGCTTGTGGGGTGCAGTGGAAAAGGAGGAGGAGATGGAGGATGGAGTAGGAGGAGAAGAGGCAGGCCTGCATGCAATCCTTGGCGGTAACACCAAATCCACATGGGTGCCACGGGTTGCATGCTTAACCGCCGTCAAAAGGTTCACCAAGTCGGCAGTAAGTTATGTACCTTCCCTGCCTGTGTATGCTAGACCACGTGTCTGTGGTCAGATGCATCATGGCACCGACACTGTGTGCCAGAGATACATTCACTTGCCAATTAACGTGGCCATATAGCTCCGAACTGCCCTTCTGGGAGAAATATTTCCTTCCGAGGACCTTCCATTGGGGTTTGAAAATAGCCACAAATTTTCTAAAGGCCTCAGAGTCCACCAGTTTGTATGGCAGTAGTTGGCGGGCTAGCAGTTCCGACAAGCCAGCGGTCAGCCGTTGGGCAAGAGGGTTATCAGGCGTTATCATCTTTTTACGCTCGAACATTTGGGCCACGGAAGCCTGCCTTTTGCCAGATAAATGCGACAATGGCACAGTGGAAGGTGGAGTGGAGGACAAATGGGAGGAGAAGGAGAAGAGGCAGGACGTGGAGGGCCGGGAGTGTGGCTTTGTAGGTTCTGACGGTGTTGCTCCCACTGGGCTCGGTGATGGGATGCCAGGTGCCTTTTTAAGGCGGTCGTCCCTAGGTGAGTGTTGGGCTTACCGCGACTTATGCATTGACAGAACAGGCTGCAGATGGCAACACTGTCAGCAGCAGACACGTAAAAAAAAGACTACACTGTGGAGCCATGTGCCGGCATCCTGGGAGCACCAGATGTGACTGTGCATGGGGAATGGCTCGTTCCAGATACATTAGCAGTCTGCTTTTTGCCTCCTGTGCACTGTAAGTTCTGACTGCTTCTCCTCCTTTTCCCTATCTGCTGCTCCCCTCCTCTTCCTCTCTTGTGGGCACCCATGTGACATCCATCGACACCTCATCATCGTCACCTTCATGACCACTGACATTAGAGATCTCGGAGTAGGCAGCAACAGCAGGGAACAACCTTCTTGGGCTAATCTGGGTACTGTCATCAGACTGCTGGGTGGCGACCGTTGATACCGCCTCTTCCTAATCCGATGCCATGAATGGCTGCACATCGGTAAGGTCTTGGAATGGATGGGAAAATAATTCCTTTGACTCAAGTGGAGGGGATATGGTGGTGGTGTCTTTAGGGGTGCACACAGCAGAGAGGGAAGAGGGTGCAGATACAGAGGATGAGGAGGATACAGAAGCGGAAGGCTGAGTGAGCCACTTAGACTCCGGCCCGATGCACCTGCCAGACTCCTACCACCCCTGCGGAATGGCCTGCCTCTTCCTCTCCTTGTCATTTTCAAAATGACCCTGTGACAAAAGTCCCTATAGAAGAGCAATATTTGTGGAAGAAGTTATATCACACCCCTGCCTTAATCACTTTTTTGGGGGGGGCAACTGGTAAATCACACCAGTAGAAATTATTTGTTCCAATAGTGTTTGTCACTCTGTGTAGATGCAGTAACACAGTAAAACCGCAAACAAATGCTGCACTCCCTAAATGCACTAAATAGAAAGTATATTTTTGGTATATAACACCCCTGCCTCAATCACTTTGGTATATCACACCAGTTGAAACTATTTGTTCCAATAGTGTTTGTCACTCTGTGTAGCTGCAGTATCACAGCAGAAACGCTCACAACTGCTGCACAATATAAATGCACTATAATATACCTTCTGTGTTAGAAAATATAAGTATATTACACCCCTCTGTAAGTCACACGTATCGATAGCACACCTATACCAGTCCTTAAAAGGACTTTTGTGGCCCTATTAGCTAGTGTTTGGTGTCCCTAACAGTCTGTCCCTGCTTCACACAGCAACCTCTCCCTACACTGGCAGAAGACTGAATATAAAATGGCGGCCAGATCGGGTTTATTTATAAGGTAGGGGATATGTCTATGTGCTGAAACGTCTCAATTGGCTGTCTTATACCACCTGATGGATGTGTCATGGGTCAAAGTTCTTCACAATGTAAAAGAATATGGCGCCAGCGGACATCGCCATATGTTCGCCCATTCGGCGAACCACGAATGAGCAAAATTTGCCGCGAAATAACCGCCGGGCGAACCACAAGGCCATCTCTACTCCCCAGTAGGGAGGGTGGCTTAAAAACTCCTTTTACAATCTTTTCTTGGAAGATTTTGATGAAGCTCATGTTGCACAGGCCCTCATCTCAGTTGCCATGCCAGTGATGACTGTCTTGTCCAACTAAAAGTAAGTAAATTATTATACCCATATACTATGTAGATGTGTGGGTGCAAGTTTTTGAATCCTTTTATCAAGCTCAAGCATCTGCAACATTTCCAACCTGTAATTGATAATCAGGAAATAGATTTTAAAATTTCCTAATTAACTATTATACAGATGTACCCTTACTGATATTGTGCTTGCAGGTTTTATCAGGCAAGCAGATCACAGCTGTACATTATGACGCACTTGTGACGTATTCTTTTCATATAGGTGATCATTCAACCTGCGATAGAAACTCTTATTTTGACTTCCCTTCTGGAGCGCTCACAATCTTTGCTGCACAGTTATGGGAGTCTGAATATGGTAATGCAAAGAAAAATTACATTTTTTCCAAAGTCTTTTTTTTTTAAAGCATGAAAACACAAGAAAAACGTTATAAATGTAGTATCACTTTAACCTTTTTTTTTATACAGCTTTCCACTTTCGGATGCAATACTAAATGGTGATATCATGTCTATGTGAATGGAAAAGTAAAAAAGTTATGGCTCTGGTAAGGCAGAAAAAAATTGCTTGCTCAGGAAGTGGTTAAAACCTTTCTGCTCCATGCCATAAATGTTCGGCATGGTAAGCTAAACACTGATGCACCATGAGATGTACATTTATGGCATGGAGATGGTAGCGACTCGGGAACAGAACCTTCACCACCTGCAGCGGGTTTTAGTTGTATCACACAGCTGAAACCTCTTTGCAATGGCTGAGATTAGTGATGGCACAGATCCTGGCCGTTTAACCGATTAGATGCTACAGTCCGTAGCAACCACTGTTGAGGGAAGTTTGGATTTAAATATATATGTATATATGTCCTTACATATATGCATGTATATTGGCCCTTTTGCATGGGCCGGTCCAGGTGGTATGGGTGTATACATGGAGATGTATGTATGCCCCCTTGTCAGCATACATCTCTATGTATAATATATCCATATGCAGGTGGGCTTATTACTGCCCATTTATGATATTGTATATATGGACATGCATGTAGATGTGCCCCAAACATCTATATGGATGTATATACCTAAGTGCCCCCAGGTTGGGTAGTATGTATGTGTGTACATATATATATATTTGTGGTCAGGGCGACGGCCCCTGGACGTAGGAACTAGAGCTAACCTCTGGCTGGGAAATGCCGGGAGCCCGTAGCGAGGATAGGCCTAAAAGGGGGCCTATCCTTAAGGAAGAGCTAAGAAAAGGGAAGGGAGGGAGGGTACCTGGCCGCACGTCCCGTCCCCTGACCTGCGAGGGGGTTAATATAGCCAAGGGGCGTGGCCTCTGCCCCTCCCACAAATACAGGCTGCACAGCAGCCTTAACTACTTGTGGTCAGGGCGACGGCCCCTGGACGTAGGAACTAGAGCTAACCTCAGGCTGGGAAATGCCGGGAGCCCGTAGCGAGGATAGGCCTAAAAGGGGCCAAAAAGGAGACCCAACCATACCATCAAACACTCATTGCACCGTACAGGGCAAGTGAACCGAAAGCATCACGGATCTCCGAACGGAGGACTTGGACCATATCTGGAGAACACGACTACCTCCAACGTCCCATGCACCTGATAACCTGAGGAGGCATCTGGTGCTTAGACACCGCCTCAAAACGAAAGGAGTGGAGCAAACCCTGTTTAGAGTAAATATACACCTACCGTTACGACACCCGTTTTGAACCAAAAGCCCCTTCACGATGGAGGTGCGGGATATACCGTCTTATATCACCGTGACATCCATCTACCTTACCTCCTTGCCATGTGTACCGCCACACCGTTCTTGGAGCTGGTTAAATGCTGATGCAATTGAAAGAGTGTCTGGAACCAGGAACGATTTACTCCAATGCTGACTAACAGATGATCATATACGAGAAGGTCTGAATCCTGAGAGCTGCAGACTGAAACAAACAATGGCTAAACGGTTGGAAGTGCCTAGATCAGGCCTCTCAAACCGCGGCCCCTCAGCTGCCGCAACCACAACCCCCACAACGCCCTGCTGCAGGCAGATACCTGCAGGCTGTCCGGGCACCGCGGGAGCCACAACCTCGCAACAGCCGGAGGGCCGCAGCCCACGACCCCCGGCCCAGATGAACCCCAACCATCCACCAAGGGCTGTTCCTGGTGGCAAAATACTTACCTCTACTTATTCCCCAGGCCACACTTCCTAATAAGGGCCAAAAAGAGTCAGAACATGGTGCATGTTGCCCTACCGAAGTAGCACACTCAGTGAAGTGTAAACCCACCAGGCCTGGGGAACCATCCCCAGAAATATATGGCTATTATGATTAATGAGCTAATGTGCCCGTACTAAGGACAGGACGTACCCCAATACCTGCAGTTGTGACAGAAAAAGCTTAAGGTCGTGATAAACTATGTATGCTGCACCTGTAGTCGTGATAGCACTTGTCGTGTCAGGTGACACGACAGACTTCGTAAACTTGCGCCTTATTACTGTACCTCCTACTGGAAGATGGACCGATACCCAGGATTTAGGCCGGACACCAACACCCTCAGCCCGAGTTTGTAGATGAAGTAAGCATGCCTGGGAGAAGATGATGTCCGCAACGGCAGGCTTGGAATGACTGCTTACAAAGAAACAATGAAACCCAACAACCTAGAAAATAACAGAGTCAGAGAAAACAATAACGAGAGTGGGACTCTAATGGCACAAGCCACACGTGCGAGCCACCCCAAGAAAATTGTATTGCGAGCCACAGATGACCGAGCCATGCGAGCGGGACTGAGGACAGAAAAGACATGGAACTTACTTGTTATGGGACCACGCAGCCGGCCTCGACTGGCGTTGTGTGTGTAATTTTTTTTTTCCTTTTTTCTTTTTTTCTTTTTTTTTTTCTTTGAGAAGCCATGCGTGAGAGACTGAAATGGCAAACACCTGTGTAACCCTAAAAGGGGGAAGCCAAGCGTGAGAGACTAATGGCGGAGTCATATGTGTAAAACTAACACGGAGAAGCCATGCGTGAAAGACTCTAATGGCAGAGACATGTGCAACCCTAAAACGGAGAAGCCATGCGTGAGAGACTAATGGCGGAGACATAGGTGTAACCCTACAACGAAGAAGCCATGCGTGGAAGACTAATGGCGGAGTCATACGTGTAAGACTAAATGGAGAAGCCATGCATGAGACTCTAATGGCAGAGACATGTGTAACCCTAAAAGAGAGAAGCCCTGCGTGAGACTAATGGTGAATTCATATGTGTAACACCAAAAGGGGAGAAGCCGTGCGTGAGAGACTAATGGCAGAGTCATATGTGCAACACTAGAATGGAGAAGCCATGCATGAGAGACTAATGGCAGAGTCATACGTGAAGACTAAAACGGAGAAGGCATGCGCGAGACTCCAATGGCGGAGTCCTATGTGACACTGACGGGGGAAACCATACGTGAGAGACTCAAATGGCAAAGCCATGCGTGAGAGACTCTAATGGCGGAGTCATGTGTACCACTCAAAAGGAAAAGCCACACGTGAGAGACTCTAATGGCGGAGGCATATGTACCCTTACAGTGAGAAGCCATACGTGAGAGACTCTAATGGCGGAGTTATATGTGACACTAACAAGGGAGAAGCCATGCGTGAGAGACTCTAATGGCACAGCCATACGTGAGAGACTCTAATGGCGGAGTTATATGTAACACTAAAGGGGAAAGCCATACGTGAGAGACTCTAATGGCAAAGCCATGCGTGAGAGACTCTAATGGCGGAGTCATATGTAACACTAAAGGGAGAAGCCATACATGAGATTCAAATGGCGGAGTCATACGTGACACTAAAAAAGGGGGAAGCCATGCGTGAGAGACTCTAATGGCAAAGCCATGCGTGAGAGACTCTAATGGCGGAGTTATATGTACACTAAAAGGGAGAAGCCATGCGTGAGAGACTCAAATGGCTAAGCCATACGTGAGAGATCCTAATGGCGGAGTCATATGGCGGCTTAATTTCCCTCTTAATTAATTAACAACCACTATGCCGCCCCAGTATGACTTGGGGACTCGCATAACCATGATCCTCTCCGACAATGACCTAGGACGCTAACCAGCCTACAACCATATTGCCCCCCACCGAACCACATGACGAACGAACACCGGGCCCCCGAAGCCCTGAGGCCCCCCCGAAGCCAAGGGATCGACCCAGAAGACCTTACCGTGATGATAAGTAATTAAACGTGAGCCCGACCTAAAGGCAAATGCATAGACATTAGTGATCCGAACCACTTGCATGAATGAAACATTAACCAACCGTGAAATTGAAACAGATGGGAGAAAAACCAGAGCCAGAGGCATTTGCAGTTAGCTAAGAAAAGCCCCTAGTCGTGACAAACACATGAACAACTGTGAAACATAGTAGGAACTCACTCCTATCGGCCCACTGTCCGCTAGGGAGCTACTTGGTTAACTGGGGCGGGAGATCCAACTGCGTAAATGTGAACCAGAAGTAAAGGAGATCAGTCTGTGTAACCCACCACCGAGGAACGAAACTCAAGCCTGAAGAAGCAGCTATGTTTTAACGGAAGAGCAGAATTAGAGCGGTGTGCTGATAGCCCTAGCAAGAATACTGAGTAACCATGATGTAGAAATGAAAGAAATGCAGCTTAATGTGGAAGCAGAGTAGAACACATGATGCAAGAACAAGTGGGTAACTGCAGCTCTGGATGTGAGAGGTGCCTAAAACAGGGTAAGGGCACAGCTCTGAGTATGAGCATGAGGAGCATGGTATAACGCAGCTGTATGAATGCAAGCTGAAAGGGAACAGAGTATTAATGTAATGCAACCGCGACCGCTGCTCTAGAAGTAAATGGCGTATAGGACAAAATGTAAAAGCAGACACACGGCTGTAGCTTGAAGGTAACAATCCTGACCACCTTTTTTTTAACATGACAACCTGGACGTACCAGGCAGGACCACCTGTCACAGGAGTGACCAATATAATGCTTAAACGCTTTAAGCGGACGTACCACATGAGATGACAAGACACCCTGGACATCCAGGCAGGACACCGTGCCACGAAGTGGCGGACGTAACATTGCCTGTACGTTTTAGGCAGACATACCACAATAAGGAAAAAATGACAACCTGGAGTTTCAGGTAGGACCACATGCCACTGACGCGGCGGACGCCACAAAGCCTGAACGCTTCAAGCAGACGTACCACAATAAACAAAGCGACAACCTGGAGTTCCAGGCAGGACTACATGCCACCGGAGTGGCGGACGCCACGATGCCTGAACGCTTCAAGCCGACGTACCATAGTAGACAAGTGACAACCTGGACGTTCCAGGCAGAATCCTGTGCCACCGGGGAGGGCGACAGAATAGCGCCTGAACGTTTTAAAGCCATGCCACGGATATAACATACGGGACGTGAAAAATGTGCCTGCGGCCAACCCCCGTGACACATATCATAACCATATAACAGGACATACCACCTACTGCAAGTACGGAATCCTTGGAACGGAATGGAGCGTCAGATACTTGATCAGACGAAAACTCTGCAATACGATGATGCATGACAGCAATGTAAATGTACAACAAATTAAATATTTTGCCTTTTTTAATTTTTATTAAATAAACAGACATCGGCACTGCTGCTCCCGCACAGAAAGCCCATCACACCGCTCCAGAGCAGGGCAAGTAGAAGATACTTAAATTAGGGTAACCCTAAATGACACCCCCAGCCAGGGAATTAAATAGCGATCTATGTGAAAGGTGCACCAACACCCTCCTAAATGTAGGTAGACAGTGAAACACGTTTGGGGCTACTGTCTATGCAAGCCAAACCTAGACATAATAGTTCCCCATAAAAATTGCTAGGACCCCGCAATTCTTGCACATTAAAGGTTAGCTGTTGCCACAACACAGACCTAGGTATGAAGACCCCAAAGCTCATGCCCTCAGTGGTGGCCTTTGTGTCCTGTGATATTGATCCGTAAGAAGCAACACCCATCACAGAAGATTTATATATATTGCTCCACACTGCACGGCCACATGATTGAAGACACTGCCATAGTTGTAAGGCTTGTCACGTGGCGTGCAGGCAGCCATTCGCAGCACCATATACAAATGAACCCCGTGACTGGTATTGACTTAAGGTGTGGGGCGCAATATAAGGCAAACATCAAAGCCACAATTACCGTGAATTCTTACCTTTCAAAACCAGCGTTTGCCGCCTGTTATTACACATGCCTCAGCTCAACAGGCTTAAACAGTTTGTCCAGTTCCCATGGAAACCAGCCACGTGCCTAGGAACAGCACGCGCTGGCCTACATGCGCTACTGCCATCCACCATGACCCCCGGCGGGTTATGAGAAACCAAAGAGCGCGTTACCAGGGGCGGCGCTGCCGGCGTGCCTAGCAATCGGCACCCGCGGCCGCCCCCCGGAACACACACACACGCCCTCGGCTTGACAGTGCCGGTCGGCTGGACCAGGAGGTGAGCGGAGCTCGGGCCCCCAACCCCCCCGCGTGGATGTGCCGTCCCCGTGGTGATGAGCCTTGCACCGCCGTATGCCGCCCCCCGCACCGAGGTAAGAATCCGACCCGGAACAGGCAACGGATATAGCTTACCTGAGACAAGAAGCCGATCCCATATGTAGTGTACGGGGACTGTAATACCCGTCACTACCAAAGTGTCACTTGGTGTGCTGTCGTCCCTCCTTAGTTATGGAGAAGTTGGTATATGTCAGTTTTATAGAGTGTCATGTAATGTAATGTTATGTGTTTCCCTGTTACTGTGAAACTTGCATGTACAGGCCTGCAGGGGTGTCATTCCAGCTTCTAGTCGCTAGAGGGAGCTAGAGAGCCCTAGTTTATATAAGGCCAGACAGGGAAGCAAAAGTCAGTCTAGACCACAGCTCAGAAGTTTCTAGAGCCTGAGGAAGCTGAGAGAGACAGAGGCAAAGATCAGGAAAGCCAGAGGTACTCAGAAAGACAGAGGAGGTACTTATAGAAGCCATAGCCAAGGATATAAAGCCAGAATTAGGTTAATGGGCCTTGGTGAAGAATTGCTGTATTCCAGGATCAGACAGAATTAGAGTGCAAGCTCCTGTGCTGCAAGTCCTGTGTTCAACACTCTGTAATTACCCTGCTATAACTGAATTGCCTGCATCGACCGAATTGCAAAATCGACTGTATGCTTAGGAACTGCATTTCCAATATTGTCTCTGCTTGCAAAACTACTAAAGTTGGAGTTCTGTTTTAAGACTACGTTTCCTCAATTTATTCCTGCATCCGCAAACGGCGTGCCACCGTTTACTTGGCACTGGCGTCACGAACTATTTCTACCTATACCTGCCCTTGCAGAGAGTCAGCCGTACCAGGTTAGTGTATATTGCACTACATCACCCAGAAACACCTACTGCACACAACTTGAGTACGCTGCACCTCTCTTTTGGCGTCACGAACAGGATACGCACGCTTTATAGTGCAAGAAGCGTGAACTTTGTGCCTTATACCGTTGCCCTGTGACCAAAGTGACAAATAACCTGTTTTATTCAAGTGGACTTTGTGGACTGAAAATCATACCCAAAGTGTACCAAAAACTACTAAAAAGCGCTGTGCAGTATTGCGCTACCAAGAGGAAGAAAATCGCCGCATTGGAGTGTGGTTTTGTGGACTTTTTACAATCCTGCTTGCTGTCAGTGAATGGACAGCGTTTTGCTAAAGATGGCCACCGGCTGCCTGGAGTAAAGTTTCCCGCGCCGCTGAGGACATTCGTGGGTGGATCCCTGCAAAGACACAGAGAGTCCCGCCCCTCTTCATCATCGCACCGCCGCGGCCCTGCTTCTCCTGCGTCACCGCGGTCTCAGGACGTCCGGAATCTCGCGAGACTTGGCCTGCGCAAGACCAGCGATACCGGTAAGCACTTGTAACCGGAGGGAAGGGGAGTGTATCGGCCCCTTTAGTCGCCAGCGGTCACCTCTCAATAGACTACTATGTCAGAGCCAGGAGTGCCTGAGCAGCCTGCCCCAGGAGAGCTTGCGGCTCCTAATCAACCGACAGCCCCCAGCATGATGCCCTTTACCATGCCTTATTATTTCGGGGCTCCATGGTTCCCTCGCTACAGGGGAGAGACCCATACCCTACGGGACTTTGAAGAAAAGTTGCTGGCACTATTCCGATTATACCCTATAAATGCCGACCAGCAAATGGAAATCATGCTAGCGCAACTGGAGGGGGCTGCCCGCAGGGAAGTGTTATCATGGCCTGCTACTGAGCGGAGTACTCTAGAACAAATCTTCACCCGCCTCAGAGCCACTTTTGAAACTAGGACTGCCTCAGAGATAAAGATGCACTTCTTTAGCAAGAGACAGAAGCCCGGTGAGTCCCTCCGTGACTATGCCCTATCACTTCAGGAGGCTTTAGGGGCTGTAATCCAGATAGATCCCAAAGAGGCTGATAACCGGGACCAGACCCTGAGGGAACAATTTATCAACGGGGTGTCTAGTGAACAAATAAGGACCCAGTTAAAGATGCTGTCCGCCCAGCACCCTAACAGTGCCTTTCTGGACTTTAAAGAACTGGCTATAAAAATTCTGGGGTCCACAGTATCTCCTGAGTTGAGCGCCCTATCTGAGTCATCAGCCTGCAAGCCAAAACCGCTTGTCACTAACCGAGCTGAGGCCGGCCAAGCTGTTCAAGTGTCAGCTACTGATACTATTGCCATGCTGACAGAGCAAGTAAATCACCTCACTAAAAGTCTAGAGAAAGTGTGCAGAAAAATAGAGAAAAACCCATAATGACAGAAGAAGAGTTCCTGTCATCTCCTAGGCCGTTCTCACCTCCATACCAAGAGACTCACCCCAGGGATCCTGGGAGGCGTAATAGAGGTCGCAAGAAGCCCGTGTGTACATACTGCAAAAAGCTGGGACACACAGAATCCATGTGCTGGCAGTTAAACGGGCAACCCCTGAGGCTGAGGACCACCCCTCGGGAGGTAGAACACTAGGTCCAGAGGATCCAAATTGGATGCCACGGTATGTAGGATCCCATCCTAAAATCAATATAGAGATCAACGGGGTCCCCTTTGAAGCCCTATTAGATACTGGGTCTCAGTCACTACTATTCAGCTGCCTGCATTTGAAAAGTTCTGGGACACCAACCAGTTGACCCAACCGCCTGAATCCTGGGTGGAAATTATCGCCAGTAATGGCAAACCAGTAAAGGTTCATGGATACTGGGAACCCACCCTGCAGGTGGGAGAAGTAACCCTGCCTCAACAGGGAGTGATCGTAGTACAGGCCGGTGACAGAGGAGGACATCCTGTCATTCTAGGCACCAATGTCTTCAAAAACTGTTATTCAGAAATACTTGCTGTATTACATCAGACTCTGCCCACAGCTTCCTCTGCATCCAGGAGGGTGATTCAAAAGACTATTACTGTGTTAAGTGCCCAGCAGAGGTTTGCTAATGGGAAAGGAGAAATTTGTACTGCCAGGATCCGGGATATTAAGCCTGTGACTTTGCCTCCTAATTCTCAAACTCTTTTGTGGTGTCGTGCTGTCCTGGGAGTCGAAGGCCGAGATTATCCAGCCCTGGTGGAACCAATCCAGATGGAGGATTATCCTTATGTGAGAGCTGCCAAGTGCCTGGTGAACGTCTCCCAAGGTAAAGTACCTGTCCGTCTGATTAACCTGAGTAATCATCCCGTTGCGCTTACTAAGCATTGCCCTGTTGCCCAGCTGTCCCAGGTGTCCTTCCAAGACATCATTCGTCTTCCAGTGACAGAAAAGCCGCCAGCTGCAGACAACCGATGTTCGCCGGTGACCCAGCCACAAGTGCCCTGGTGGGAAGAGCTCCATGTCGGGGACGAGAATACCCCCCAACGGCAACAAGAAGGGATTATACAGCTTGTCAAAGAGCACCACCAGGCCTTCAGTAAGCATGCCACTGATTATGGAGAGGTGAGTGCCATACAACACACTATACCTACTGGCTCTCATCCTCCTATCAAGGAGAGGTACAGACCTTTACCGCCTACTTCATATCAGACTGTAAAGGAAATGATCCAAGAGATGAAGGACTCTAATGTAATCCGGGACAGCCGTAGTCCGTGGGCTGCACCCCTGGTCCTTGTAAAGAAGAAGGACGGTGGTATCCGTTTCTGTGTGGATTATAGGAAAATTAATCAAATAACCCACAAAGATGCATACCCACTGCCCCGCATTGAGGAGTCACTAACTGCTCTGGGCTCCTCTGCCTATTTCTCCACATTGGACTTGACCAGTGGCTACTGGCAGGTACCCATGGCCCCTACGGATAGGGAAAAGACTGCCTTCACTACTCCCATGGGCCTGTCCGAATTCAATTGTATGCCGTTCGGGCTATGTAATGCCCCAGGAACTTTCCAGAGACTAATGGAACGGTGTTTGGGTCACAAAAACTTCGAAACAGTGCTGCTGTATCTAGATGACGTCATTGTGTACTCAAAAACATATGAGGACCATCTAAAACATTTGGCAGAAGTATTTGAAATCCTTATCAAATATGGCTTGAAGGTAAAGCCATCCAAGTGTCACCTGCTCAAACCTGCAGTAAGATACCTGGGGCATGTGGTAAGCGGAGAGGGAGTGCAACCTGACCCTGATAAATTAGCAGCTGTCCGTAATTGGCCGGTTCCTACTACCGTCAAAGAGGTAAGGAGTTTTCTTGGTTTTGCCGGCTACTATAGACGTTTTATCCCCCATTTTGCTCAAATAGCTGATCCTATCCAGGAACTCTTGAGGGGGCAACCCAAAAAGAGTCCTAGAACTCCTGTGCCCATTGAGTGGAATGAGAAAAGAGAGATAGCGTTCCAATTGCTAAAAAAGAAACTGACCGAGCCTCCAGTGTTAGGTTACCCAGATTACAGCAAGCCCTTCCATCTGTATACTGATGCTAGCAAGCGAGGCCTGGGAGCTGTGTTAGCCCAAGTCCAAGAGGGAAAAGAGAGAGTGATAGCATATGCAAGCCGCTCCCTGAAAGGAGCTGAGAAAAATGACCAGAATTATAGTTCCTTCAAACTAGAGTTCCTGGCATTAGTGTGGGCAGTGACAGAAAAATCTAGCCGCCACCCCGTTCATTGCATTCACTGACAATAACCCTCTGGCGCACCTCAATACAGCTAAATTGGGGGCCTTGGAACAGAGATGGGCCTCTCGCCTTGCCAATTATAATTTCTCTGTAAAGTATCGTGCTGGACGCACTAATGATAATGCTGATGCTTTATCCAGACTTCCCACAGAGACAGCTCCTGATGATGTGCGAGATGCTTGGGAAGATGTAGAGATGCCGGCTTTCTATAACAAGTTTGCTCAACAGGACCAGGCTCGAGCTACCAATGGCAGAGCTGCAGTTCCTTCACCCTCCAGTAGGCCTGATCCTAAAGAAGAAAGGTGGGTGAAACTACAGTCTGAAAGTAGAGTGCTGGGTGAGTTGTTGGACTTCATTACTAGTGGCAGAGCCCCTGAGAGGATCCGGCGTAAGAGTGCAGATCCGGAACTCATCAAATTGTGGAGACAGCGCCATCAACTCTTCATACAAAAGGGCCTATTGCTACGGAGAAGTCTAGACCCAGTGTCCAACGAGAGAGTACACCAGATTCTCATACCCCGACGAGATGCAGGTATGGTGTTGGAGATGTACCACAATCAATCCGTTCACTTTGGGGTCCAAAAGACTGAAGCTACTATCCGCCAGCGGTTTTACTGGGTAGGCATGAGAGAAGACATGGAGAAGTGGTGTCGTGAGTGTGTAGCCTGTGCCTTGAAACGAAGTGAGCACCATGATCAGAGGGCACCACTGAGACCCATTGTAAGTACCCGTCCTCTTGAACTTGTCGCCATCGACCATGTAAAACTGGAGCCTAGTCGCTCAGGGTATGCTTATGCCATGACTATTATTGATCATTTCACAAAGTTTGTTGTGGCAGTGCCTGTGAGAGACCAGACAGCCAAGACTACCGCCGAAATGTTCTGGAAGCACTTCCTCCTGCCCTATGGATGTCCGGAAAAGATCCTCACCGATCAAGGACCTGCTTTTGAGTCCCATCTGTTCCATGAACTGTGCCGCTTACACAACTGTAAGAAGATCCGGACAACGGCCTACCATCCTCAAGGTAACGGATTATGTGAAAAAATGAATCAGACCTTGATAGAGATGCTGAGGGCCGTGCCTCCTGAGAGCAGAGGAGATTGGCCCAGTCTGTTGCCACAGCTCATGTTCACTTACAATCATACCATACATTGTTCCACCGGATATACCCCTTTTTACTTGATGTTTGGGCGCCAAGGGACATTGCCTGCTGATCATTCATTGGACATACATGTACCTGATTGCATTAACCCATTACCTAACACTGACTGGGTTGCTGAGCACCAAAGGAGATTGGATGCAGCCAAAGCCATTGTTCAGGAGCGTATGGACTTTGCTAGAGACCGACAGCAGAGAGACTATGATCAGGCAGCCCATGCAGAACCCTTGACCATAGGGGCCGTGGTATGGTTAAAGAATAACCGTCGTACCAGCAAATTGGACAGTAAATGGGAGCGAAGTCCTTATGTTGTCACTGCAATCCCAAATGTTGGAACTCACACTTATGAGATCACCAGGGAAGACAAGGGATCCCAAATTGTACACCGAAACCGGTTGAAGCTCTGCTTGACACCAGAACCTAGTGATGAGAGTTCTGGATCTGAATATCCTGTGTCAGAGTCAGCAATACAGCCCGAGGATCCTATGCAGGCTGTTAGTAATCTGAGGTATGACGCTGATCCCATGCATTGGCTTCTGACACCTTGGTTGAACTTGCTGGTGCCTGCCCCGGCACCTACTGTAGCTTCACCTCCAGAAGAGCCGGTTCAAGATGCTCCGGATCCAGTTCCCCCTCTCGTGGATATTGTTGTTCCAGTTGTTCCTGTTGTTCCAGTTGTTCCTGTTGTTCCAGTTGTTCCTGACCAAGGTCTCACGGATGGAGACCCTCCTGTTGCTCCTCTCCCTTCTACCTCGTTGCTAAGGGAAGAGAAGACCCCTGTGTTGAGACGGTCTACTCGGATGACCAGGGGACGCCCACCAGTCCGTTTAGGAGACTTTGATTATTCTGGTGGTGTCTCCTCCCAGACAGTTGCCACGGGCAATACCTTACTTGACATTTGTGCGCAAGAATGGACTCCTCCACGTGAGCCCTTGCCTGTGATACACCCACAGGAAACTCTTGGGTAGTTCCGTTATTATACTGTTTTACCGTTTCCTGCTGTTCTATCATGGACTTATTCATTGTCATGGATTATCCTGGTTATAATGTTACGCTGTGCCAGGTCAGCGCCCCAGTTCCATTCATTATCCTGAGAGAAGAGAACGACGCCCCTTGTCACTATCCTTCACCTTTGCCAATTGGACCTGATGTAAATGTAAATGCAGATGAATTACATGTATGTATGCCTGCATGTCTCTATTTTCTATTTCAGGTAGAGATTCCAGTTGGGCGACCCATGATGGAGTACGAGGTCGTACTCAGCTTAAAGCAGTGGGGTATGTAGTGTACGGGGACTGTAATACCCGTCACTACCAAAGTGTCACTTGGTGTGCTGTCGTCCCTCCTTAGTTATGGAGAAGTTGGTATATGTCAGTTTTATAGAGTGTCATGTAATGTAATGTTATGTGTTTCCCTGTTACTGTGAAACTTGCATGTACAGGCCTGCAGGGTCATTCCAGCTTCTAGTCGCTAGAGGGAGCTAGAGAGCCCTCGTTTATATAAGGCCAGACAGGGAAGCAAAAGTCAGTCTAGACCACAGCTCAGAAGTTTCTAGAGCCTGAGGAAGCTGAGAGAGACAGAGGCAAAGATCAGGAAAGCCAGAGGTACTCAGAAAGACAGAGGAGGTACTTATAGAAGCCATAGCCAAGGATATAAAGCCAGAATTAGGTTAATGGGCCTTGGTGAAGAATTGCTGTATTCCAGGATCAGACAGAATTAGAGTGCAAGCTCCTGTGCTGCAAGTCCTGTGTTCAACACTCTGTAATTACCCTGCTATAACTGAATTGCCTGCATCGACCGAATTGCAAAATCGACTGTATGCTTAGGAACTGCATTTCCAATATTGTCTCTGCTTGCAAAACTACTAAAGTTGGAGTTCTGTTTTAAGACTACGTTTCCTCAATTTATTCCTGCATCCGCAACGGCGTGCCACCGTTTACTTGGCACTGGCGTCACAAACTATTTCTACCTATACCTGCCCTTGCAGAGAGTCAGCCGTACCAGGTTAGTGTATATTGCACTACATCACCCAGAAACACCTACTGCACACAACTTGAGTACGCTGCACCTCCTTACCCAGCTCAAGGATTGAAGGCGCGGGATGTGCAGGAACCAGACGTGACCGGACGATCCAGGTACCTGGCCGCACGTCCCGTCCCCTGACCTGCGAGGGGGTTAATATAGCCAAGGGGCGTGGCCTCTGCCCCTCCCACAAATACAGGCTGCACGGCAGCCTTAACTACATATATAGATCAGCCTGGTTCGTTTATGACGTGGGAGGCTTACAGCTTGTGCAGGAAGTCCTTTGTTTCAGCTCTAGCATTCCGTCACACGACCCCACGATGATGTCATCACCCTCCTGTTGAAGAAGGAGGAGGGGGGCTGCTTTTGTGCTATAAAGCCCCCAGCAGGGCAGACATGCTCTCTCTTGGAATCTGGACTACAATCAGAGACATATGGGACAGCTCCCTGAAGGAAGGGAGGCCACATGCGGCCACATGAAATGGCTGAGTACCAACCATCCCCTAACCCCTGGCTGTTGACTTCATGTCTCAGCATTAATCCCTGATGAGCCTGTACCCTGGAAGCAGCCCAGTCACCCCCTGTATAACCCTTTGTTACCCTTAACCTCTCCTGCCCTGAGTCCCCCTATAATCATATATCCCCTGTGTTCCCCCAGGATTGTAGATCCCTCACATCCCCTGTTCCGTAATAACCCCTGGTTATTCCCCGTAGGGATAGTATATTGTCGGGATTGGGTGGGCTGCTGGTAAAGTGTATGCATGTGTATTAGTACAATTGTAGTTAGATGTTGGGGAGGACTTGGGAATGTGTTAGTGTAGTTAGTACCGAAAAAGTGTATTGTTACTTATATTGTTGTGTGCTGCTATAAATATATATATCTATTCAATTGATATAGATATATATAATTATAAGCAAATATTAGACTGTGACATATAGTGGGTGAATAAATCCCTGCAGAACATTCTGCATTGCCCTGTCCCTGCAGAGTCCTGACCATTAACCTCTTCAATGCCTGATCCCTGCTACCACTGTCCTGATAACTCATAACCCTGTGTCCCTTGGCCTGCAGGTATTAACCCCTGCAGAGCCACCATTGTGTTTAACTCCTTGTACCCCATAGGGACAGTGATTAGTCAGGCGGGTGGGTTACTGATATTTGTGTGTATGCAAATGTATTATTGTATTATATAGATAGTGTGTGGGGTGGAATATGGGATTGTGCTGTGTAGAGTAGTTAGGCTTGTATTGTGTTTATTGTAGTACCATTTCTATACTGCGGTGTGTACTTCTGTATGTATATATATTCATATCCATTGATCTATGAATATATATAGATATAGCATATTGTTAGACTTGTATAATTGTATTGTGTAATAAATATTCCTTATTGTTCATAATACAGTGTATGGTGTTTTTACTAGTCGCCGCCGTAGTATAGTGATAGTAAGTTGCACGTAGTGTAGTTCAGTGTAGTGTATAGGCAATCAGAGGTAATCAGTAGTGTTTTATGTTTATTTAGGTATAAATGGGCGGAGTCATCAATAAACGGCTCCTCCCATTTATGAATATTAATTATCGATATTTGCATAAATATTGGTGATTAATATTCCCCCTTAACAACCACCATGGCCTTGTTTACATTTCTGTTTGTTATCCGTGAAAAAAATCAGTCTGGGTTTCATCGTTGAAGTTGTCCATGTGCCCATTTTTTCCCCTCCATGTGTCAACCATATTCCATGGACACTGCTCAGCTGAAAGTTTAATTTTAAAAGCATCTCCTATCAGTGGTCATAGACTTCAATGATTGTGTTTGGTCCTCATCATGGACCAAAGTAGTGCATGTCTCAAATATTTTTTTTTCACTGACATACGGGCAGTAAAAACGACTGATGTGTGAACGAACAAACGCATATTAAAATGAATGGGTACATGTGCTGTCTTTGGAAAATGTAGATAACAAATGTCTGTGAAAACAGAAATGTGAAAGGGGCCCATAGGCTCGGACTGGCCCACAAGGGAACAGGTGAATCCCCAGGTGGGCACCTGAGCAAGATTGGTCCCTAGTCCCTTTCCCTCTGCACAATTGGCATATGGCACAGTAGACTGACTGCAGTACATATAGGTAGGCAGCATACAGCATCTCAGCCAGCCTATGTTCATAGTAAAAACTGGGTGGCTGAGGTGACTTGTAGGTACATAGGTAGGCCAGTCAGAATTCTTTCATCAGGGACCCACCTTCTCAAACTCTCTACTCGGGTCTCCATTATCAATTTTACTGGTAGGCCCACAGCACTCCAGTCCGACACTAGGCCCCCGCGACACGATCACAGGGTCCTTTACAAAGGCAGAGGCAGCATCTGGTAGACTAGTGTACTATATTTTTGCGGGTGCCGTGGAATGGACATATGGATGCGGACAGCATACATTGTGCTGTCTGCTGACCCATTCACTTCACTGGTGACACAAAAGATGCACCAGCGCAATGTATGCTGTCTGCATCCATCTGTCCTTTCCACAGCACCCGCAAAAAAAAAAGAACATGTCAAGAATAGGACTGTTCTGTAGATAACAGGATGTTCCATTCCGTCGCAGCCAGTTTTGCTAAGTAGCGATGATCCCACAGAAGTGAATGAGATTGCTGCCTCCATGGATGTCTTGCGTTGGGTGCGGAAATCCCATTAATTTCTAGGATCACTGCTGCGGCTGTCGTGTGAGCAGTGTCGCCGTACCTTTTAGATTTGGTGATGCAAAGAAAAAACAAATTTTTTATAAAATAGTGATTTTATGATTGAAAAACTAGTATATGAAATAAATATACATTTGGTATCGCCATATTCATATCAACCAGCAGAATAAAGTTCATATCATATATAACACATGGGGAACCCCATAAAATAGAAATATAGAATGTGTCGGCAGGTAAGAACCATTTGGCCCATCTAGTCTGCCCAATATACTGAATACTATGAATAGCCCCTGGCCCTATCTTATATGAAGGATGGCCTTATGCCTATCCCATGCATGCTTAAACTCCTTCACTGTATTTGCAGCTACCACTTCTGCAGGAAGGCTATTCCATGCATCCACTACTCTCTCAGTAAAGTAATACTTCCTGATATTACTTTTAAACCTTTGCCCCTCTAATTTAAAACTATGTCCTCTTGTAGCAGTTTTTCTTCTTTTAAATATTCTCTCCTCTTTTACCTTGTTGATTCCCTTGTGTATGTATGTATTTAAAAGTTTGTCATATCCCCTCTGTCTCGTCTTTCTTCCAAGCTGTACATGTTAAGGTCCTTTAATCTTTCCTGGTAAGTTTTATCCTGCAATCCATGTACTAGTTTAGTAGCTCTTCTATGAACTCTCTCCAAAGTATCAATATCCTTCTGGAGATATGGTCTCCAGTACTGCGCACAATACTCCAAATGAGGTCTCACTAGTGCTCTGTAGGGCGGCATGAGCACCTCCCTCTTTCTACTGGTAATGCCTCTCCCTATACACCCAAGCATTCTTTTAGCATTTCCTGCTGCTCTATGACATTGTCTGCCTACCTTTAAGTCTTCTCAAATAATGAGCCCTAAATCCCTTTCCTCAGATGCTGAGGTTAGGACTGTATCACTGATTTTATATTCTGCTCTTGGGTTTTTACGCCCCAGGTACATTATCTTGCACTATCAACATTAGATTTTAGTTGCCAGATTTTTGACCATTCCTCTAGTTTTCCTAAATCCTTTTCCATTTGGTGTATCCCTCCAGGAACATCAACCCTGTTACAAATCTTTGTGTCATCAGTAGAGTTGAGCGAACCCGAACTGTAAAGTTCGGGTTCGTACCGAACTTTAGGTTTTTCGGCACCCGAACCCGAACATTTAAGTCAAAGTTCGGGTTCGGTGTTCGGTGCTTTCTTGGCGCTTTTTGAAAGGCTGCACAGCAGCCAATCAACAAGCGTCATACTACTTGCCCCAAAAGGCCATCACAGCCATGCCTACTATTGGCATGGCTGTGATTGGCCAACTGCAGCATGTGACCCAGCCTCTATTTAAGCTGGAGTCACATAGCGCCGCCCGTCACTCTGCTCGGATTAGTGTAGGGAGAGGCTGCAGCTTCTGTGAGGGAGAGATCAGGGAGAAATCTTATCAAGTACTGTTTTTTGTACTCAGCGATCTACAGCAAATGTGTTTTGTGGGTGCAGTGCACAATTTTTTTAAGCCTGCCCTGAGCCAACTACTGCTGAAAACTATTTATTTTTTCTTCAGTTAGTCAATATCAATACAGCCATTTTATGCAACGATAGTGCACCTGCAAGTCCAGAAATACAGCTTTTTGCTTACTGGGGTTAAAAAAAATACATCTGTTAAATATATTGCACATCTGGGATTACACGTGCATAAGTGACTGTCACATTTAGGCCAGAAATACGGCTTTGGCATACTGGGGTGAAAAAAGCCTCTGATATAATGCACATCTGGGATTACACATGCATAAGTGACTGTCACATTTAGGCCAGAAATACGGCTTTTTGGTTACTGGGGTGAAAAAACCCTCTAATATATTGCACATCTGGGATTACACGTGCATAAGTGACTGTCACATTTAGGCCAGAAATACGGCTTTCTGGTTACTGGGGTGAAAAAACCCTCTGAAATACTGCACATCTGGGATTAGACAAGCATAAGTGACTGTCACATTTAGGCCAGAAATACGGCTTTTTGGTTACTAGGGTGAAAAAACAGTCACGCCCATGTGCATGGTCGTGACTCCTTGGGAGACGCATGCAGTTGCCCGCGGTCTGGGTGTTTTGTCAACTGCAGCTGGGGGCTGTTAGTAGTTTGCCTCAAGTGCGGTTGCCGCGGACAACAGGTGTTGGCAGTGTAGCAGCCTGAGCTGGTTGCTAGGCATCTCACTGTTGATGCGTGCGGTTGCCCTTGGCTATGTGTGTGTGTATGTATGCACTTTCTCTGTCTGGTGTGCACGAGGTTTATGTATGTGTGCACTGTGACACTTCCCTTCACTTGTGGCTGCCCGTGGCAACGTGTGGTTTTGTGTACATGTGGTGGCAGTGTCTCGGCCTTATGGCTATTTCCCAGGACATGGTTGCCACGCATGTCGTTGCCTGCGGTTACAGCTGCAGTTTGATAGTTATTTGTACACTTCCCCTTTAAGTGGCTTTCTTCCCTTGCCTGGTGTAGGAAGGGTTAAACTCCCTTCTTAGTGTGTGAACACTGGGTGTGTCTGTGTGTGGGTGTGGCTACTTGGGCTATTTAGCTTCCGCTGGATGCCTGTATCTGAGGGGTACTCCAGCCATGGTGTTTGCTGGAGTCATCCTCCTAGTATTATTCCACCTGTCCAGTGAGGGCCACCCTTGTGGTCATAAGTTATGTTAGACATTATTGTTCTTGTTTTGTTATATGTCTAGTGGTGTCTTTATCTTTATTGCAGCTTATGGTCCTGGGTTCCTGTGTGATGTGTGGTGTGGGCTGTGTCCGTTTGTGTTCTTGTGGACAGCAGCTCTAGTGCATGTGTAGTGTCCCACTAGGTAAAGGTTGGCACTCCACAAGGGTTAACATGTCTTTTGCATTACTGTGATATTTAATTATGCATTTCCCTGTGTTATCTGGGTGTCAGGCCTGTTAGGGTGTAGTTTATCCTCCTAGACATTAGAGGGAGCTAGAGAGCCCTAAGTATATATAGGTAGGCCCAGACAGGGGAGAGTTAGTTCATTCCAGGTGGCTAGAAGAGTAACCTAGTCAGCCTGAAGCTCCTGAGGCAAAGCTTAGCTCAGTAGAGTCACCCCAAGAGAAGAGATGTTCCTCCTGGGAGAAACCTGCAGCTTCCCTCCCAACAGGAACAATACAACCAGCTCAGATAAGTAAGCTGATGGGCAGAGGTACTATAAGATAAAAGCAAGGGTCAATACGGGAGGAAGATTTAATACCAAGGATTAAAGCCAGCATTTAGGCATCCGGGCCTTGGGATCCAGCCAGCTAGAATAGCTGAGGGGATAGAGCAGCCTTGACTGTGAAGCATTAATTGTGTACCCTCCAAGTATCTTGCAAGATTAATACCTGCCACATTAAGAAGTAAGCCTGCTTGTGAAATATTGTTATAAGGGACTGCATCATCATTATCAACTGTCTGTATAAAGTTGGGACTGTTTTCCAAGTAAAGCAACGTTTGGTTTACCATACCAGCTGTGTACCTCTATTACTACTTCTACAAATCGGTGTGCCACCGTTACAGGCACTGGCATCATGATCCTTAAAGGGACCTTGCCTCAGGCACTCAAAATACCTGCAACACCCAGGGCACCTCATCCACCATCAGGTCTGGTCCCTACATCCAGAGTGTGCCCCAGAGGAACTTGTGTCTACCTCTCCTTCACTGCTGCATGCCTGCCCAGGGTTCTCCTCCAATACAGTGAGTAACCCTCGATTGCCCATAACGGTGACCTCACTATCGCAATACCCTGCAGGTCTGGCGTGCTGCATAAATTGGCATCACGAACAGGATACGATCATATCCGCGCCATTGTTGGATTACAAAACTGTGTGCCATTATCCACCTAAAAAAGTGACTAAGCCCCACTGTTTATTGAAAATTGTTGGGCCAAAGAGAACTGTAATAATTTTCGGTGTGAAGATTATAGTGCATGGACTGTTTGCCATTTGTGTAAGCCACCGCTTGCTGTCAGTGAATAGACAGCGATTTGCTCAAAGATGGCCGCTTAACCTGACTGGATTAGAAGTGCTCCTCGTTGTACCCGTTTGGCGCGAAAAAGGACAAGGTGAAGTTACCGCCCAGCCTGCAAGGAGGAAGAAACGCCGCCCTGTTGGGAAAAAGTACCGCCTACCTGAATCCCGGAGCTGCAAGAGGCCGCGCCTACCTTCTGACGCTGAACGTGGGACTCCCGTCTGACGTAGCCACGCATCTTGCGAGACTTGGAGCGAGCACCGCCAGAGTAAGTACTAACTTTATCCTTCACCGGCCCCCTTCTGATTACTATACCGGAGCAGCTCCGACTCCTGCTAGGGTAATGGGAAAGGTCCTCCCTTAGCAGCAAGAGACTTTACTTGAAAAAAAAAAAAGAAGAACTCTGACATTTTTGCTCCGGTCCGCTCCGCAGTCATTTAAAGGGCTATAACCATCTAGTAACACTATGTCCGCACCTGAAGGAGCAGGGCAGGCGGCCCCAGAAATGCCTTTTGAAGTGCCCGCAACTGACAATAGGGCACCTGCCGCCGCGGCAGCATCAAGCCTGATGCCATTAACCATGCCGTATTATTTTGGGGCCCCCTGGTTTCCACGATATTTAGGGAATGCCCATAAATTAAAGGACTTTAGGGACCAGATACTGGCCTTGTTCCGGCTCTATCCTATATCTGCTGAACAACAAATGGAGATCCTACTAGCTCAGTTAGAAGGGGCCGCCCGCAGGGAAGTCATGTCCTGGCCCCGTTCTGAAAAGAGTACCCTGGAGCAGATTTTTGATCGCCTCGGCACCACATTTGAGGCCAGAACAGTGTCCGAAGTTAAAATGCAATTCTTCAACAGGAAGCAGCATCCTGGAGAGTCGCTTCGCGATTTTGCTCTGTCCTTGCAGGAGACCCTGAGGGCTGTGGTTCAAGTGGACCCCAAGGAAGCTGAGGATCAGGACAGGACTCTTAGGGAACAGTTCATTGCAGGTATAAGTACGGAGCATTTAAAGGGCCAACTGAGGATGCTGTCAGCCCAACACCCCAATTGTGCATTCTTGGACTTTAAAGAGCTGGTCATCAGCATTCTAGGCCAAAACCCGGCCGCAGGGCCAGCAGCCTTGCCTGAATCTCAGGTTTGTCAATCAAAGACTGTCAATGTGGGGCCGGCTGGAGTCAGTCAAGCCACTCAGGCTCCAGTAACAGATGTAGTGGCAGCACTAATGGAGCAAGTGAACCATCTCACTCTGAGCTTAGAGAAAGTATGCAAGAAAATAGAGGAGTGGGAAAGACCAATACTGTTGGAAGATAAAGGCCCTTTTCCTCCAAGTTTCCCACCTGCATATAGGGATGTCTACCCAAAAGAACCTCATGGACGGCCAAATTATCGGTCTAGAAATCGAAAGCAGCCTGTTTGCCACTATTGCAAAAAATATGGACATACTGAATCAATGTGCTGGCAGTTAAACGGGCAACCCCTGAGGCAGAGGACCGCCCCTCGGGAGGTAGAACAGTAGGTCCAAAGGATCCAAGCTGGATGCCTAAATACGTGGGATCCGGTCCAAAAATTAAAATATGTATCAACGGGATACCCTTTGAAGCCCTTCTGGATACGGGGTCACAGGTCACCACCATCCAAAGACCTGCCTTTGACAAGTTCTGGGATCCAAGTCTCCTCACCCTGCCACCAGAGTCCTGGCTAGATATCATTGCCAGCAACGGGAAGCCAGTGAAAGTCCATGGATACTGGGAACCTACTCTTCAGGGGGAGAGGCCACCATACCACAGCAAGGTGTAATTGTGGTGCAAGCAGGAGATAAAGGAGGACACCCTGTGATCCTATGGACTCATGTCCTTAAAAACTGTTACTCTGAAGTGCTTGAGGCATTGAACCAAACTATATCCTCAGCCTTGCCTGCTTCCAGAAGGGTCATTCAAAAGACTATCAGCGTGCTGTGCACTCAACAAAGGTTCGCCAACAAAAAGGGAGAAATTTGTACTGTTCGGGTTCGGGACAACCGGCCAGTAATCCTGCCTCCAAATTCCCAGATCATCCTTTGCTGCCGTGCGGTGTTAGGGATCCAGGGTCAGGACTATCAAGCCCTAGTGGAATCCATCCAGATTGAGAATCATCCCTTCGTACGGACAGCCAAGAGTCTGGTGACCGTGTCCCAAGGTAAAGTGCCTGTCTGTTTAATTAACTTTGGTGATCACCCCGTTACTCTTTTTAAGCACTGCCCATTGCTCAGCTTTTCCAGGTGTCTTTCCAGGATGTGATCCATCTGCCTGCCACGGAGGCGCTCCAGACCACACAGAGCAGCAGCACCACCGCCAACACCTCGACAACATCCTGGTGGGAAGAGCTTCATGTGGGGAACGAATCCACCCCGAAAGAGCAAATAGAGGGAGTTCTGAAGCTAGTGAGAGAACATCACAAGGCTTTCAGCAAGCACGCCACGGACTACGGAGAGGTCAGTGTAATCAAACACACCATACCCACTGGCTCTTATCCTCCTATCAAGGAGAGGCACAGACCCATACTACCTACTACCTATCAGTCTGTGAAAGAGATGATACAAGAGATGAAAGACTCTAACATAATTCGGGACAGTCACAGTCCCTGGGCTGCGCCCCTAGTCCTTGTGTGAAAGAAAGATGGCAGTATAAGGTTCTGTGTGGATTACAGAAAGATCAATCAAATCACCCACAAAGATGCCTATCCACTACCACGCATTGAGGAGTCCTTGACTGCCCTGGGGTCATCAGCCTATTTCTCCACCTTGGACTTAACTAGTGGGTACTGGCAAGTACCTATGGCCCCAGAAGATCGAGAAAAGACTGCTTTCACTACACCTATGGGCCCATTTGAATTTAACTACATGCCGTTTGGACTGTGTAACGCTCCAGGGACATTCCAACGGCTGATGGAAAGTTGTTTAGGCCATAGGAACTTTGAAACCGTATTGTTATATCTAGATGACGTCATTATATACTCCAAGACGTATGAGGACCACTTAGAACACCTGGCGGAAGTGTTCCAAGTCCTTACCAAATATGGCCTCAAAATCAAGCCATCTAAGTGCCACCTGCTGAAACCAGCGGTAAAATACCTAAGGCACGTTGTTAGTGCCGAAGGAGTACAGCCTGATCCTGATAAACTTGCTGCTGTCCGCAATTGGCCTACTCCTACCACCGTAAAAGAGGTGAGAAGCTTTCTCAGCTTTGCAGGGTATTACAGGCGTTTCATCCCCCATTTCGCACAAATTGCGGATCCAATCCAGTAACTCCTGAGGGGCCACCCTAAGAAGAGTCCAAAGACTCCTATTTCTGTTGAGTGGAGCGAAGAACGGGAGATTGCCTTCCAGCTCCTCAAGAAGAAGCTGACCGAACCCCCTGTTCTGGGTTACCCAGATTATCAGAAGCGGTTCCACCTCTACACAGATGCCAGTAAAAGAGGCCTGGGGACTGTGTTGGCTCAAGTGCAAGATAACAAAGAGAGGGTAATTGCCTACGCCAGCAGATCCCTGAAGGGAGCTGAGAAGAACGACCAGAACTACAGTTCCTTCAAGCTGGAGTTTCTTGCCTTAGTGTGGGCTGTGACCGAGAAGTTCAAAGACTATCTCGCTGCCACGCCATTTGTGGCCTTCACGGACAATAACCCCCTGGCGCATCTGAATACACCCAAGTTGGGGGCTCTGGAGCAAAGATGGGCCTCCCGCCTTGCCAACTATGACTTCACTGTGAAATACCGGGCAGGCCGCTCCAATGACAATGCTGATGCCCTGTCTCGGGTACCCACTACAGAAGCCCCAGATGAACCAAAAGATGCCTGGGAAGAAGTGGAAATGCCAGCGTTCTACAATAAATTTGCCCAGCAGGATAATATCCGCTCTGAAAACCATCCCGCTGCTGATCCTTCCTCACCAGATATTCGTGAGTCCAGAGGCGACCAAGAAAGGTGGATTAAACTCCAGTCCGAAAGTAGAGTCCTCGGTGAACTGCTCGACTTCCTTACCAGTGGGAGAACTCCTGAGAGAGTCCGCAGGAAGAGTGCAGACCCAGAACTGATGAGACTGTGGAGACATCGCCACCTACTTTTCCTTCAAAGAGGCCTGTTGCTTAGAAGGAGCCTGGACCCAGTGTCCAGTCCGGACACTTCGGCGTGCAGAAGACTGAGGCCACCATTCGCAGAAGATCCTATTGGATTGGAATGAGAGACGATATTGAGAAATGGTGCCGAGAATGCACTGCCTGTGCTGTGGGGCGAACTGAGCGTCATGACCAGAGGGCGCCTCTCCATCCTATCATAAGTAAAACTCCTTTAGAACTTGTTGCTATTGATCATGTGAAGTTGGAGCCGAGTCGCTCAGGGTATACTTATGCCATGACCATTATTGATCACTTCACTAAGTTTGTCGTAGCAGTGCCTGTGAAAGACCTGACAGCTAAGACTACAGCAGAGGAGTTCTGGAAGCATTTCCTTCTGCCCTACGGCTGCCCAGAGATGTGCCTGCTGCATAACTGCCAGAAAGTCCGGACCACCTCCTATCATCCACAAGGTAACGGACTCTGTGAAAAGATGAATCAAACTCTCATCGAAATGCTGAGAGCAGTACCCCCAGAGACAAGGGGTAATTGGCCTACTCTGCTACCACAACTCATGTATACCTATAACAACACAATTCACTGCTCCACCGGTTACACACCTTTCTATCTGATGTTCGGTCGTCAAGGGAGGTTGCCTGCTGATCACTCCCTAGATATACAAGTGCCCGATGTCATTAACCCACTGCCAAAAACTGATTGGGTAGTGGAGCACCAAAGACGTCTCCTCAATGCCAAAGAGATCGTTCAGGAACGCATGGAAAATGTCCGGGAACGACAACAAAGAGACTATGACCTGGCTGCTCATGTGGAACCCTTAGCTCTGGGAGACCTGGTGTGGTTGAAGAACAACCATAGAACCAGTAAATTGGACAGTAAGTGGGAAAGGATTCCCTATGTTATTTCTGCCATTCCTAACGCTGAGGCTCACATCTACCAAATCTCCAGAGAAGGTAAAGGCTCTCAAGTTGTACATAGAAATCGGTTGAAACCCTGTATAGAAGGAGAACCTGCAGCAGAGGACATTGAACCAGAATCTCCTGAACCTGAGTTGCCAGCCCAACCTGCTGATCCTATGCAGGCTGTTGAGAACCTGATACATGATAAAGATCCACTTCATTGGTTTCTCACTCCCTGGTTAAACCTGGTAGTACCTGCCCTGTTCCAGTTGTTTCTCCATCCCAGGATGAACCCACTTCAGTTCCTGTTATTTCTTCGCCTCAGAATGTACCTGAAGGAGTACCAGAGCCTGTGGACTCCTCCAATCCTCCTGAACCAAGTCAGGAGGAATCTCCGCCAGAAAGAAGGTCCACGCGGTCTACCAAGGGGCACCCACCTGTGAGATTTGGAGACTACATTATGGGCCCAGGTAGCCCCTTACGGAAAACCCCTGTTTAACCCTCTACAAGCCTTGGGTAGGGACTCATTGTGTTCCTTGAGCCTCTAAGAATTGTTATTTTGTTCTACATTTTCTATGGACTATTATTATTGACTATCCTGGTATTATTGATACGCTGCACCAGGTCAGCGCCCCTGTTCCCTTACAATTATCCTGAGAGAAGAGAACGACACCCCTTGTCACTGCACTTTCAGTGAAACTGTTTATTATATTTCAATGGCTAAAGTGGTGATTACTGTGTATGCCTGTTCTCCATTTTTGTCTTTCAGGCTGCAGTATCCAGCTGGTCAGGGCCCCTCCATGTTGCACCGAGGACGGGCAACGTTGAGCATGGTTGTATGTAGTGTCCCACTAGGTAAAGGTGGGCACTCCACAAGGGTTAGCATGTCTTTTGCATTACTGTGATGTTTAATTATGCATTTCCCTGTGTTATCTGGGTGTCAGGCCTGTTAGGGTGTAGTTTAGCCTCCTAGACATTAGAGGGAGCTAGAGAGCCCTAAGTATATATAGGTAGGCCCAGACAGAGGAGAGTTAGTTCATTCCAGGTGGCTAGAAAATTAACCTAGTCAGCCTGAAGCTCCTGAGGCTAAGCTTAGCTCAGTAGAGTCACCCCAAGAGAAGAGATGTACCTCCTGGGAGAAACCTGCAGCTTCCCTCCCAACAGGAACAATACAACCAGCTCAGATAAGTAAGCTGATGGGCAGAGGTACTATAAGATAAAAGCAAGGGTCAATACGGGAGGAAGATTTAATACCAAGGATTAAAGCCAGCATTTAGGCATCCGGGCCTTGGGATCCAGCCAGCTAGAATAGCTGAGGGGATAGAGCAGCCTTGACTGTGAAGCATTAATTGTGTACCCTCCAAATATCTTGCAAGATTAATACCTGCCACATTAAGAAGTAAGCCTGCTTGTGGAATATTGTTATAAAGGGACTGCATCATCTTTATCAACTGTCTGTATAAAGTTGGGACTGTTTTCCAAGTAAAGCAACGTTTGGTTTACCATACCAGCTGTGTACCTCTATTACTACTCCTACAAATCGGTGTGCCACCGTTCCATGCACTGGCGTCACGATCCTTAAAGGGACCTTGCCTCAGGCACTCAAAATACCTGCAACACCCAGGGCACCTCATCCACCATCAGGTCTGGTCCCTACATCCAGAGTGTGCCCCAGAGGAACTTGTGTCTACCTCTCCTTCACTGCCGCATGCCTGCCCAGGGTTCTCCTCCAATACAGTGAGTAACCCTCGATTGCCCATAACCGTGACCTCACTATCGCAATACCCTGCAGGTCTGGCGTGCTGCACATGGATTCCAGGCTGTGCGTCTGTGGCAGGTACGTGTAATACTAGTTTACTTACCTGCCATTGCCATATGCTGTACATGTGCCCCTTTCCTTGCAGCCTGGCCACTGAGACTCCTGTTCGTCCGTGATGTGGAGGAACAGGTCGTCTTACTCTGCTCCTAGTCCAGGGCCACCCTGAGGGCTAGTAGGGATCTTAGGTTCCTGAGTATGAGCCCTCCTACCATCAGAGTCAGCTCATTCAGCTAGGAGACAGGGTCATATTTAGGGATGTAATAGGAGGTGACCTGCTCCCTGATTCCTGTCCTGGCCTAGCAGCTATCTTTCATATTGACATCCCACGGATTAGAGTTACCCCCACTCTGATCCGTGACAGTATGACCACAAAGGCTCCTCACGTGGTGACCTTCGAAAGAGGGTGCAGCATGCATCGCCATCTGTTTGTGGGGTCCATGCGCGTTCTCCAGAGGGAGAGTGTTTTTGGGTTCACCGTTAACGGCGCGGTTGGTGGCCTATTCCCCGCCACCTTGCCTTCCGTGTCCGTGTTGGTGATCCCTTGTTCCTCTCTATGTTCCTATCTCTGGTCGTCTGCTGGCAGCATTCTGTTTGTGTTCCGGCTTTGTGCTGGTTAGGAGTGTCTGTTGAAAGCGACTGGAGTGGGAACGTGTGTAGAGAGTGGACGCAGTGTCAGTGCGGTCTCCCCGGGCTGTTTCTTTGCTGGTCTCTGGTTCCTGTGTGTTGCTCCAGGGTCCGGCAGCAGTCCTGGGGAGACTCGCATTTACTGGCGCTGATTCCCCCATTTTTCCCTTCTCCCATCCCTTTTTGAGTTCCTCATTAGTTTCCCTTTTTTTTTGGTGGGGGGGGCTTTGAGGGGTGGGAGTGTCACACCCATGTGCATGGTCGTGACTCCTTGGGAGCCGCATGCAGTTGCCCACGGTCTGGGTGTTTTGTCAACCGCAGCTGGGGGCTGTTAGTAGTTTGCCTCAAGTGCGGTTGCCACGGACAACAGGTGTTTGTTGGCAGTGTAGCAGCCTGAGCTGGTTGCTAGGCGTCTCACTGTTGATGCGTGCGGTTGCCTCTGGCTATGTGTGTGTGTATGTATGCACTTTCTCTGTCTGGTGTGCACGAGGTTTATGTATGTGTGCACTGTGACACTTCCCTTCACTTGTGGCTGCCCGTGGCAACGTGTGGTGTTGTGTACATGTGGTGGCAGTGTCGCGGCCTTATGGCTATTTCCCAGGACATGGTTGCCACGCATGTCGTTGCCTACAGTTACAGCTGCAGTTTGATAGTTATTTGTACACTTCCCCTTTAAGTGGCTTTCTTCCCTTGCCTGGTGTAGGAAGGGTTAAACTCCCTTCTTAGTGTGTGAACACTGGGTGTGTCTGTGTGTGGGTGTGGCTACTTGGGCTATTTAGCTTCCGCTGGATGCCTGTATCTGAGGGGTACTCCAGCCATGGTGTTTGCTGGAGTCATCCTCCTAGTATTATTCCACCTGTCCAGTGAGGGCCACCCTTGTGGTCATAAGTTATGTTAGACATTATTGTTCTTGTATTGTTATATGTCTAGTGGTGTCTTTATCTTTATTGCAGCTTATGGTCCTGGGTTCCTGTGTGATGTGTGGTGTGGGCTGTGTCCGTTTGTGTTCTTGTGGACAGCAGCTCTAGTGCATGGGTTCCAGGCTGTGTGTCTGTGGCAGGTACGTGTAATACTAGTTTACTTACCTGCCATTGCCATATGCTGTACATGTGCCCCTTTCCTTGCAGCCTGGCCACTGAGACTCCTGTTCGTCCGTGATGTTGAGGAACAGGTCGTCTTACTCTGCTCCTAGTCCAGGGCCACCCTGAGGGTTAGTAGGGATCTTAGGTTCCTGAGTATGAGCCCTCCTACCATGAGGGGCAGCTCATACGACTAGGAGACAGGGTCAGAATTAGGGATGTAATAGGAGGTGACCTGCTCCTTGATAACCTGTCCTGGCCTAGCAGCTATCTTTAATATTGACATCCCACGGATTAGAGTTACCCCCACTCTGATCCGTGACAAAAACCCTCTGATATATTGCACATCTGGGATTACACGTGCATAAGTGACTGTCACATTTAGGCCAGAAATACGGCTTTGGCATACTGGGGTGAAAAAAGTCTCTGATATACTGCACTTCTGGGATTACACGTGCATAAGTGACTGTCACATTTAGGCCAGAAATACGGCTTTTTGGTTACTGGGGTGAAAAAACCCTATGATATACTGCACATCTGGGATAAGACCTGCTCCCTCTTCTGCTGCTGCCTCGGCCTTTTCCTCTGCCTCTGGAGGAACGTTGGCACCTGCCGCCCAGCAAACAGAGGATGTGCCACCATTAACACCACCTCCGTCACCAAGCATCTCCACTATGTCATCTCACAAACCTTTGAGAGAAAGCGTAAATTCCCACCTAACCACCCTTGATCCCTGGCCCTGAATGCCAGCATTTCTAAACTACTGGCCTTTGAAATGCTGTCATTCAGGCTGGTGGAGAAGGACAGCTTCAAACAGCTCATGTCGCTTGCTGTCCCACAGTACGTCATTCCCAGCCGCCACTACTTCTCCAGGAGAGCAGTGCCCTCCCTGCACAACCAAGTATCGGATAAAATCAAATGTGCACTGCGCAACGCCATCTGTGGCAACGTCCACCTAACCACAGATATGTGGACCAGTAAGCACGGCCAGGGACGCTATATCTCCCTAACTGCACACTGGGTAAATGTAGTGGCGGCTGGGCACCAGACGGAGAGCTGTTTGGCGCACGTCCTTCCGCCGCCAAGGATCGCAGGGCATCATTCTTTGCCTTCTCTTCCTACTCGGCTTCCTCCTCCTCTTCTACCACCTCCTCATCCGGTCAGTGACAGACCTTCACCACCAACTTCAGCACAGCCAGGGGTAAACCTCAGCAGGCCGTTCTGAAACTGATTTGTTTGGGGGACAGGCCCCACACCGCGCAGGAGTTGTGGTGGGGTATAGAACAACAGACCGACGAGTGGTTGCTGCCAGTGGGCCTCAAGCCCAGCCTGGTGGTGTGCGATAATGGGCAAAATCTCGTTGCAGCTCTGGGACTAGCCGGTTTCATACACATCCCTTGCCTGGCGCATTTGCTGAATTTGGTGGTGCAGAAAT
Source organism: Bufo bufo (assembly GCF_905171765.1). Taxonomy (NCBI): domain Eukaryota; kingdom Metazoa; phylum Chordata; class Amphibia; order Anura; family Bufonidae; genus Bufo; species Bufo bufo. The sequence continues at coordinate 386,126,930 of NC_053389.1, forward strand.
TCATTCACAACTACCCCGATATGTCAGAGCTGCTGCATAAAGTGCGGGCCGTCTGTGCACGCTTCCGGCGTTCTCATCGTGCCGCAGCTCGGCTGTCTGCTCTACAGCGTAACTTCGGCCTTCCCGCTCACTGCCTCATATGCGACGTGCCCACCAGGTGGAACTCCACCTTGCACATGCTGGAGAGACTGTGCTTGCAGCAGCAGGCCAGTGGAGTTTCAGCTGCAGCATGCACGGGTGAGTCGCACTGCGGAACAGCACCACTTCACCACCAATGACTGGGCCTCCATGCGAGACCTGTGTGCCCTGTTGCGCTGTTTCGAGTACTCCACCAACATGGCCAGTGGCGATGACGCCATTATCAGCGTTACAATACCACTTCTATGTCTCCTTGAGAAAACACTTAGGGCGATGATGGAAGAGGATGTGGCCCAGGATGAGGAGGAGGAAGAGGGGTCATCTCTAACACTTTCAGGCCAGTCTTTTAGAAGTGGCTCAGAGGGAGGATTTTTGCAACAGCAGAGGCCAGGTACAAATTTGGCCAGCCAGGGCCCACTACTGGCGGACGAGGAGGAGGAGGAGGATGAGGATGAAGCATGTTCACAGCAGGGTGGCATCCAACGTAGCTCGGGCCCATCACTGGTGCGTGGCTGGGGGGATACGGAGGACGCAGACGATACGCCTCCGACAGATGACAGCATTTTAACATTTGATGACTACTGGGTGGCCACCCTGCTGGATCCCAGTTACAAAGACAATGTGCCGTCCTTAATTCCCTCACTGGAGCGTGATCGGAAGATGCGCGACTACAGGCGCACGCTGGTAGACGCGCTCCTGAAAGCATTCCCGACTGACGCCGGGGGACAAGTGGAAGCACAAGGCAAAGGCAGGAGAGGAGGAAGATGTCGCCAACGCAGCTGTGTCAGCGCCAGCACCACAGAAGGCAGGGTTAGCATGGCCGACATGTGGAAAAGCTTTGTCGCAACAACCGGCCCCAACTGCTGATATGGAGCGTGTTAGCAGGAGGCAGCATTTGAACAACATGGTGGAACAGTACCTGTGCACACGACTACACGTACTGACTGATGGTTCTGCCCCATTCAACTTCTGGGGCTCCAAATTGTCCACATGGCCAGAGCTTGCCCTGTATACCTTGGAGGTGCTGGCCTGCCCTGCAGCCAGTGTACTCTCTGTACGTGTATTTAGCACGGCAGGAGGCGTCATTATAGACAGACGCAGACGCCTGTCCACATCCAACCTGGACAAGCTCACGTTCATTAAAATGAACCAGGCTTGGATCCCACAAGACTTGTCTGTACCTTGTGCAGAATAGACATTTATACCACCATCAAACATACATTCTTGTACTCAAGCCAAGTGCAATGATTCTTTGTTTTCTTTTTTTTTTATTTGTCCCAATATTTTGGGGGCTACCTACTCTAATAAAAAATAAAAAAAAACATTGTTGGCTACATGTTCCTCCTCCATTGCTGCCTCCACCTACAACACCACATTCACCGCCTCCTCAACCTCCGACTCCATATCCACCTCCTTCTCTGAGTTACAGGTTAATAATTTGTAATTTTTAGTTATTTTATTTCATTTTAAGTTATTTCCCTATCCACATTTGTTTGCAGAGCAGCTGCCATGCTCTTAAGCACATTTTGCTGCCTTTTACATCCCTCTAGCCTTTTCAAGGACTATTTTAGAGCCATTTTAATTTAAAAAAAGTGCCAATTTTAGTGCCCTAAATTGAAAAAATTCTTATTTTCAATTGTCGGGTGACATTTTACCATTTTTGGCGTATACAAACCCCTGCTGTGCCTGGATGACAGGGGCCAAAATCTCTCAAAATCCTCTGTTCTATTGCTGGGTGACAAGAACCCCCTTTTGCCGTGAATGAACCCCTGCTGTGCCTGGGTGACAGGGGCCTAAATCTCTCAAAATCGTCTGTTGTATTGCTGGGTGACCAGAACCCCCTTTTGCCGTGAATAAACCCCTGCTGTGCGTAGGTGACATGGGCCTAAATCTCTCAAAATCCTCTGTTCTATTGCTGGGTGACAAGACCCCCCTTTAGCCATGAATGAACAACTGTTGTGCCTGGGTGACAGGGGCCTAAATCTCTCAAAATCGTCTGTTCTATTGCTGGGTGACAAGAACCCCCTTTTGCCGTGAATGAACCCCTGCTGTGCCTCAGTGACAGGGGCCTAAATCTATCAAAATCGTCTGTTCTATTGCTGGGTGATACGAACCCCCTTTTGCCGTGAATGAACCCCTGCTGTGCCTGGGTGACAGGGGCCTAAATCTCTTAAAATCCTCTGTTCTATTGCTGGGTGACAAGAACCCCCTTTTGCCATGAATGAACCCCTGCTGTGCCTGGGTAACAGGGGCCTAAATCTCTCAAAATCCTCTGTTCTATTGCTGGGTGATATGAACCCCCTTTTGCCGTGAATGAACCCCTGCTCTGCATTGCTGACAGGGAACTAAATTTAGTGAAAACATCTGTTACTGATCGGAAGATGCGCGACTACAAGCGCATGCTGATGATTGCATTCCCACCTGACAGCGGGGGGCACAGTGGAAGCACAAGGTGAAGGCAGAGGAGGAGGTCGCCAACGCAGCTGGGGCACCACCGGTACCTGAGAAGGCAGGGATAGCATGGCCAAAATGTGGAAAAGCTTTGTCAGCCTTGGAGGTGCTGACCTGCCCTGCAGCCAGTGTATAGTGTGAACGTGTGTTTAGCATGGCAGAGAGCATTATCACAGGCCGCAGCCAATGTGGACAAGCTTACGTTTATTAAAATGAACCAGGCATGGATCCCACAGGAATTGTCCGTGCCTTGTGCAGAATAGACATTTATACCAGCCTCAACCATCCATTCTTGTACTCAAGTGCACTTATTTTGGGGGATACCCCAATTTAAAAATAAAAAAAATAACACAAATCAGTGTTGGCTACCTATTCCTCCTTCACCGCCGCTTCCACCTACACCGCCACGTCAACCTACACTGCCACATCCACCCATCCACCACCTCCTCAACCTCCTACTCCTAGATCCAGATTGTTATTTTGAATTTTTCTGTATTTTATGTTATTTTAAGTCATTTCCCTATCCACATTTGTTTCCAGAACAGTTGTCCGCTCAACTCTAGTCATCAGAAAGACACACCTTACCATCGAGGCCTTCTGCAATTTCGCTGATAAAGATATTAAACAATATGGGTCCCAGAACAGATCCCTGAGGTACCCCACTGGTAACAAGACCATGGTCTGAATATACTCCATTGACTACAACCCTCTGTCTGTCCCTCAGCCACTGCCTAATCCATTCAACAATATAGGAGTCCACGCACAAAGACTGCAATTTATTGATAAGCCTTCAATGTGGGACAGTATCAAAAGCCTTACTAAAGTCCAGATAAGCGATGTCTTCTGCACCTCTGCCATCTATTATTTTAGTCACCCAATCAAAAAAATCAATAAGATTAGTTTGACATGAACTCCCTGAAGTAAACTCATGCTGTTTTTCATCTTTCAATCCATGGGATTTTAGATGTTCCACAATCCTCTCCTTAAGTATGGTTTCCATTAATTTCCCCACTATTGATGTCAGGCCTACTGGCCTATAGTTGTCCGCTTCCTCCCTACTACCTTTCTTGTAAATGGGTACAACATTTGCCAATTTCCAATCTTCTGGGACGACTCCTGTTGCCAGTGATTGGTTAAATAAATCTGTTAATGGTTTTGCTAGTTCGCCGCTGAGCTCTTTTAATAGCTTTGGGTGTATCCCATCAGGTCCCTGTGACTTATTTGTTTTAATTTTAGACAGCTCACTTATAACCTCTTCCTCTGTAAAGACACATGCATCAAAAGATTCATTAGTCTTCTTTCCTAACTGAGGTCCTTTCCTTCATTTTCCTTTGTAAAAACTGAACAGAAGTATTCATTGAGGCAGTCAGCTAGTTCTTTATCTTCCATATACCTTCCTTCTTTTGTTTTAAATTTTGTAATTCTTTGTTTTAGTTTCCTTTTTTCATTTGTATCTGAAGAATGTCTTATCGCCTTTTTTCACTGACTGAGCTAATTTCGCTTCTGCCTGTGCTTTAGAAGCTCTTATAACTTGTTTGGCCTCTCTCTGCCTAATCTTATAAATTTGCCTGTCATCCTTGTTGTTTTTTTTATTTTTATAATTACTAAATGCTATCTTTTTGTTTTTAATGATTTTGGCCACTTCTGCTGAGTACCACAGTGGTCTCTTCCTTTTTTTGCTTGTACTGACAAGCCTAATGCAATTTTCTGTTGCCTTCAATAGTGCCACTTTTAAGTAGTCCCATTTCTCCTGGACTCCATTGAAACTGTTCCAATCTGATGGGGACTCGTATACCACTAATCTAATTTTAGAAAAGTCAGTTTTTCTAAAACCTAAAACTTTAGTTTTTGTGTGGTGTGACTTATAGTAAACCACACTGACTGGTGATCACTAGATCCCAAGCTTTCCCCTACAGTAATATCAGATACAAAATTCCCATTTGTGAATACTAAATCTAAAATGGCCTCCGTATTTATTTTTTTCTAACTGATCAAATTGCAATTTTTGCAAACCATTTTAGCAAATTCCATGATAAAAAATCCAGATGCTGCTCTTTCCCTTCTGAGCACTTCTGTTTTCGTCAAACGAGTTTGACCACATACTCGGGAGAAATTGCATAACAAATGATGTGATACATTTTCTCCTTTTAACCCTTGCAAAAATGAAAATTTTTGGGCTAAAGCAATGTATTACTGAAATTTTTTTACTTTTTATTCACTTTAAAAACGGCCATTTCCTGGCTGCAGAGAGCCTTTATAGTGGTGTAGAACACTGTGACTTGAAGTAACATACATAGGGAGTCTGCTGTGATAGTAAAACAATACTGTGAGTCAGTATGACGGGCGTCGCTCTTAGAATCACTGCACACTTCACTTATTTGGGCAGTTACGGGCCAAAACTGACCAAATAACTAAAGTATGAACTTAGCCTTACAGGTGAATGTTTACGCCAAGAAGAAGCGTACTCCATTTACACTGTCTGCAGCTGATTCCACTTAGATGTCTACAGAACCTGTTCTATTGAACACTTATACAAGTAGAGCCCCCCCTTCCCCCGACAGAGTGTTAGAGGGTGTCAGCAGTAAGTTTGTGTTGACGTCACTGATTATTTTGCCTTTCCTCTGATCCGTCAGAACAATAACTCCCAAAAAACGGATCCTATCTGTGAAGCATCCGTCAGCATTTGGTCAGTAATCCATCAGTATTGCTAAAGCCCAAAAAAACAGGAGCGGATCCAAAACAGAGATGACACGTTAATGGAATATTTGCATGTTTTCTGTGTTTTGTACCCACTCCTGCTTTTTGCTACCAAATCATAAGCCAATTCTGATGCAAACTATGGACCATGTCATGCAGGCCTTACAGCTGTTACATAGACAGGATCCGTTGTGCATCTTATTTTTCCTTCCTTCTGACAGATCATAAGAAGGGTCAAATAAATGATGTTGTCAGCCAGGCCAAAAGACAAAATAGTGGCCCAGTCATGAAGTGGGGAGGGTGGGAACAGCATAAGAAGTCCACAGAGTGGCCCTGTGACATTGTGGTCTCCTCATGCTACCTCCACCTCACCACTGAGTGGCCCAATGACAGTCTGGAGATGGCAGCACTAGCATGAGGAGACCACAGAGTGGCAAGGTGACATAGTGTGGAGGTGGCAGCAGCATCAGGAGACCACAAAGTGACCCGTGACAAAGTGGGGAGGTCGGTGGCAATACCAGTACCAATTGAAGATGGTGAGTGATAGAAGGAGAACTTTGCATCAGATGTGTGGCATCAGGCGGGTGCCAGCATCAGAATAGTAGCTGAGGCAGGTAGCCAGAATAAACCGGTCTCTTTTGTCAAAGTGTTGGTGTGGCACCATGGATGATCTAGTCTGATGCATCAGGCATTGGTGGGTGTAAATCCTAGTTGATCCACGCCTGATTCATCTTCATCTTCAGTCTCTCCACATTATGGACAGGCGAGGGTAACAATGCCCCCCGCTGCACTAAACACCTGCTCTGATGTCACACTACTGGCGGGGCAGAACAGCTTTTCCAGGGCAAACTCTGCCAGCTGCGGCCACAAATCCAGTTTGACTGCTCAGTAGTCCATCAGATCTTCAATGTGGGGTGGCAGGGTGCTGTCCAAGTATGCCACCACCTGCTGGTTCAGGTCCTGCTCCAAGTCTAGCTGCTGCTGGTGCGTAGTTTCTTCACTAGGTGGGTGAAGAAAGCTGCTCATCAGCGACTCTAGGCTCAAGTTGGTGCTGATGGAGCTGGAACTGCTCCTACCCACCCACCCTGCCACAGCAGCCATGGCAGAGGAACATGAGCACAGAGGGCCCCCCGGTCAGACCTGCGAGAGGATGGACGATGGCGCAGATAGTCAGCAGCCAACTGACTACATAGGATATCTCTATAGTAGTTCAGGTTGTTCTCCCTCTCAGCGGGTATAAAAAAAAAAAAAGGTCCCCATTTTGGACTGGTAGCGAGGGTCCAACAAGGTAAAGAGCCAGAAGTCATCCCTCTGCCGAATGGTGAGAATTCGGCTGTCGCTATGCAAGCAAGTGAGCATGCATCAGGCCATTTGTGCAAGTGACTTGGAGGGACTCCCTGCCTCCATCTCCACTGCATACTGCCACAGTGTGTCTGGGTCCTCTGCCTAGTCTTCCTCATCGCCCTGTAGCTCCTGCTCCTCCTCTCCTGTCACCTGTGTAGAAAAACCACTCAGTTTGCTACACATTGCTTATACTCCAATGTCGTCATCCTCCTCCTCCTCCTCCTCCTCCAGTTCAGCCCCCACAGGGCTCATGTGGCCGTGAGATCTAGGCACCACGTCTCCAGTCCCCTGACCAGCCAGATTTACCAGCATCTGTTCCAGGAGATGAAGCAGTGGAATGACATTGTTCATCCAGTACTTATAATAGAAAGACCAGCACTCCGTAATTCCAATGATGAAAAAGGATTTCTTTATTCGTCACCCATATGTGACGCGCGTTTCGACACCAGTCTGTGTCTTTGTCAAATTACAGGTGATAACAGCTCAATTCCACATACACAATGCACCATTTAAATACAATTCAAATAACCCGCCTCCTAGTCACGTAAGTAGTCACATGACCGGGATCGGACTGATCCGCCCCCAGCCATATGACCAGTAACGTGACTGCAGCATCATATTGCTACGCAACCAGCCCAAACCAAGTTGAATCTATCTAAAGACAGAGTGCGGAAAAAGTATGTATCTGGGTCCATAAGCTACTAGATATCTGGGTAATCCTTAATCGATTACAAATCAGAAATAGACATTTTTCATAGTACACCATTCAGATACACTTGGAAACCGCCTCCTAATCATGCAAGTGGTCACGCGACTCGGGTCGGAACCCAGTCACATGGCCGGTCATATGATCATGACATCATATTGCTACGCAACTCGTCCAAACAAAGTTAAATCTGTCAAAGGACAGAGTACGGCAGGATATATATCAAGATCCATACTTCGTTTAAACATCTGAGTAATCTGTGATCAATTACAAAACCAAAAGCAAACATTTACACAAAAAAACACTTAATTATCATACGTTCCACATATTGATTCAGATAAAACTGCTCAATTAGTATTCCTTATTGAGGCCTTTGGGGGCAAGCGTCTCAAGTCGATGGATCCAATATGCTTCACGTTGGTGGAGCATCTGGATCCGATTTCCTCCACGTCGGGGTAGGCTCCAACATCTCACACCCACATACAGGACAACAAATCCCCATTCGGGGTCACTTTACATGTGACAGTAGTTTTGTGATCTATTTACTTAAATGTCCTTGTGGGTTGTGCTATGTTGGAGAGACAACAATGCGCATAAAAGACCGAGTAGGGAAACATAAGTCCACGATTAGGAAGGAAAACACCTTGTTACCTATCCCTCAGCATTTTAAAGAAAAAAATCACCGCATCTCACAACTGCGTTTTCAAATTATAGAGGAAGTGAACCTACCCCGACGTGGAGGAAATCGGATACAGATGCTCCACCAACGTGAAGCATATTGGATCCATCGACTTGAGACGCTTGCCCCCAAAGGCCTCAATAAGGAATACTCATTGAGCAGTTTTATCTGAATCAATATGTGGAACGTATGATAATTAAGTGTTTTTTTGTGTAAATGTTTGCTTTTGGTTTTGTAATTGATCACGGATTACTCAGATGTTTAAACGAAGTATGGATCTTGATATATATCCTGCCGTACTCTGTCCTTTGACAGATTTAACTTTGTTTGGACGGGTTGCGTAGCAATATGATGTCATGATCATGTGACCGGCCATGTGACTGGGTTCCGACCCGAGTCGCGTGACCACTTGCATGATTAGGAGGCGGTTTCCAAGTGTATCTGAATGGTGTACTATGAAAAATGTCTATTTCTGATTTGTAATCGATTAAGGATTACCCAGATATCTAGTAGCTTATGGACCCAGATACATACTTTTTCCGCACTCTGTCTTTAGATAGATTCAACTTGGTTTGGGCTGGTTGTGTAGCAATATGATGCTGCAGTCACGTTACTGGTCATATGGCTGGGGGCGGATCAGTCCGATCCCGGTCATGTGACTACTTACGTGACTAGGAGGCGGGTTATTTGAATTGTATTTAAATGGTGCATTGTGTATGTGGAATTGAGCTGTTATCACCTCTAATTTGACAAAGACACAGACTGGTGTCGAAACGCGCGTCACATATGGGTGACGAATAAAGAAATCCTTTTTCATCATTGGAATTACGGAGTGCTGGTCTTTCTATTATAAGTATCTGGGGATTCAACCTACTGACCGTGCACCTGGACCCTAAAGAAAGCACAGTGCCGCCCATTTGTTCCTAGTCATTGTTCATCCAGTAGTCCTGGCGACTGACAAATAACTTCACCTCCTCAAAGGACCTGAGCAAACGGCAGTTGTCACGTATGAGCTGCCACTGGCTGACATCAAAGTTACACAGGGGAGTACTCCTGTCCTCTTGGATCATCTAGAAATCGTTTATGGCCTTTCTCTGTTCGTATAGTCGGTCCAACTTATGGAGAGTGTAATTCCAACTGGTGGAAACGTCGCATATCAGCCTATGTTGAGGGATGGCGTTCTGCCACTGCAGCTCAAGGAGGGTGTGCTTTGCGGTGTACGAGTGGCTGAAGTGCATGCAAAGTTTCCTGGCCATTTTTAGGATGTCTTGCAGATGGGTGGAAAACTTCAGGAACTATTTGACAACCAAATTGAACACAGGTGCTATACAGGGTGCATGGCTCAGCCCTCCTTGACGCGGCGCCGATCTCATGTTTTTCCCGTTGTTGGTCACCATGGTTCCGATTCTGAGTTGTCGCGGAGAAAGACAAGATTCAATTTCTTGATGAAGGACACGGAGCAGTTCCTCCCCTGTGTGACTCCATTCGCCCAGGCAAACGAGGTGCAGAACAGCGTGACACCGCCGTGCCCTGCACTTGTGGTATGCTGGAGGGGCACTCTGAATTGTCCCTGCAGTGGAGGCTGAGGACACGGTGGAGGATGAGGAGGCAGAGGAGGACATTGTCGCAGGACTAAAAGCGTGAGAACGTGGAGGAGGAAGCGGCGTCACCTGACCAAGTTGCTGGTGTGGCTGTGCAGGAACCACATTCATCCAGTGGGCCATAAAGGACATGTATTGTCCCTGAGAGTAGTTACAGCTCCACATGTTGGCGCTGCCATGCACTTTGGCAGACACCAACAGGCTCAAGGACTGGCCCACCTTCTGTTCTAAATAATGGTGCAGGGCTGGTACTGCTTTTTTTTTGGCAAAGAAATGACGGCTTTGGACTCTCCAACTTGACTCGGCACAAGCCATCAGTTCTCTGAAAGGTGCAGAGTCCACCACTTGGAAAGGGAGGGACTGCAGCACCAGCAACTTGGCCAGGATCACATTTAGCTTTTGTGCTGTTGGATAAGTGCACGCATACTGTTGTCTCTTGGCAATTGCTTCGGTGATTGATTGCTGACAGAATGACTGATGAGGAGTAGGAGGCGGAGCATCAGGGCCAGCAGATGATGGGAAGGACAGACCGCTCCCTTCGGCTGAGGTGGTGGAGCCTTCACTGCCTAAAATCGGGTACGTGCCACTGGGCAAGCTGGACCACCACATCGGAGCCATAGTTCTCCCAGGCCACTTTATGGTGACTCTGCATATGCTGATGCAGGGTTGTGGTGCCAATATTGGCACCATGGCCATGCTTTACCTTCTGCCCACAAATTCTACAAATAGCCATGTTCACCTTGTCCGGCGGCATAAAAAAAAAAATAATCCACACCGCCTAGTAGGTGATTTAAATCCCAACATTCCGCACTGACTGACTGCTACCGCTGCTGTTTCCGTGAGCCCTTGCACCGCTACCTTCCGGGCAGGTAGGCTCTTACGAAGCAGGGGGTTTACCCTGGGCACGTTTGGCTACCGACCTCCACTTTGCACTGTCTACCCCGTTCATTATATTATACCGCTCTTTCCCCTTCCCTTCCCCTTCCCCTTCTTCTTTACTCCTATCATGTGTCTATAAGGGTCCCAGCACTCTTTATGCATAATAACACTGCTTTCCTGCTTGTGGAACGCTCATGGAACGCTCTTCCTGCCGGTGGAACGCAAATGCAACGCTTCACACACATCAGCGTCACTTCCTGCTTGTGACCCGCATTTGGAACGCACCACTTCCGGTTTCGCGATACCGGACGTGCAGTCCCCGCCCAGCTATCCGCCTCATTTAAACACCATCTCAGCGGCAATATGACGCGCTCCCGTCCATTACATGCTTTGGTATGCTATCTACATCCACAGCGCAGCACCTACTGGCTCCTTTCTCCAGAGCGGCTGATGGTAAGTCCCGCTCCTAGGTCTCATCTTACTCCTTACTGCATTTATTGTCCGCTTTCTTTGTGGCTCCATTTGCATCTCCTGCTGATTGTCTACTTCAATGATGATACCCCAGATCTAGGGTCATATATATGGGTGTCACCACTGGACTTTTCCTTACTATTTGGTTCTTTTTTCCTATGCATTATCAGATGAGATTCTTTAACCTGCACCTGGACTTTGTATCAATACCTTGAGAGACCTTTGTCTCTATGTCAATTGATATCCACCTTATGTGTATATATGTATATATTATGTCCATCACCATGTCATTTTTGTTGATTCGTGTATACATCCATTGACTGTATTTTCTCTTTACTTACACAGTTTGAAAAAGGCTACTTTTGCCAGCTACCTTGCTGGAGTTTTTTTGATTATCATATTTACAGGGTGGGATCCCGACTCCACGCAGCACCATCTAATGTGCCACACTGGCTTATCACACCATTAAGTTCTCCCTAACCGGTTTTGAGCACCTGTTACAACATCATGGCAAGTGGAACCTTCTCCTTTGCACAAGGTGAAACATCTCAGGAGATTTCCTGCAAACATCTCCATCAGAACTCAAATCAAGGGATCTTGAGAGAGAGTCCCGAAGGTTGATGAATTACGAATTACATTGTGTCACATTGGCCGAATATCTGAAAGTCGAACGGATACCCCGCGGCCTCAGAATTCGCACAAGGCCTACATTCTTTAAGGACGATTCCGATTTTTGCAAAAAGTTCGAAATGATCTTGAACAAATGTTCATTTGACTTGATGGCACTCACACTGTCATACCTACAAGAAGCTATTACCAAAACCCAGACGGAAATAAAGACTATTGAAGAACAGCTCACAGCAATCCTACCACCTGAAGAACTTCGCCAACTATAAACAAAAATTGAATCCACATTCCAAAGTCACAGAAAAGAGATAGAGATCACAAAACGGAATAAATTCCTCCGCGACACTGAAGATTACAGACTCAACAGAGTCTACAAATGGCCTGACTACAACCGAACACCTACCTACAGACTGAGATACCGCTCACAATCAAGAGACTCGTCTCATTCAAGCTTCAACAGTGACTCACAGATTCAACCAGATGCCCAGACTCAACGCTTTCCAAGAGGACGACGAGGGAATCGAGGAGGACCAGCCACCACAGCACGAGGACCCATCACCACAAGATTCCAGGTATCATCACTAGTTGTGAACATCTCATCACACACACTAGGACCAGCTGAGATGGCCCTTCTCGAAAAAAGCCTATCATACTGCCCGTCTGTCCAAGTGGACTCTTTCAATTGGACTTAGACCTTTGCAGACTTATTAGGAACATTCGCCTAAAAGCACATTTTGCAGAACAACAGGGACCAACTCGGACCATCTCCTGTTCCTCTAGCCTACAGGTTTCAGCAGCCTGGGACTAAGGAACAAGAGCCATTACACACCGCCCAAAAACAAACCTGCAATAGAAACTTTCATTTCACTTGTCAAAAAAGATGTCACCCAATTTAAGAAAGATTTGTCCACAGGCAAATATAAATTCCAAAATAACCTAGATGCAACACTACGACAGGCCCTAACTTCCCTTTGAAAACAAAAGAACATCATTATCAAACCAGCTGACAAAGGGGGAGCGGTTGTCCTCCTTGACAAAACCCAATACAAGGCGGAAATCTACCAGCAATTACAGGATGAAACGATATACACAAAACTCAGTTCTGACCCCACATGCACAATCAGAGACAAAATCCACAAGGTTATCACCCATTACCATGCATTAAATATCATTGATAATGCCACCCTCACTTTTCTTACTAGCAGCAATCCAGTTATTCCGGTTCTCTATACTTTACCTAAAATTCATAAAAACTTACACCATCCCCCTGGCCGTCCAATTGTCGCATCTACCAGCTCACTTCTGTCTCCACTATCAATTTTCTTGGAAAAATCACTTACACCACTCATAAAAAAGACAAGATCATTCATATTGGATACCTCTGAATTCCTGGATATCATTCACAACTTTCCACCATTACCATCTAACAGTATTCTAGTAACATGGGACATGGCTAGCCTTTATACCTCTACAACATCACAAGGGCCTCCAGGCAGTTTCCAAATGTCTCCAATCCCATCTCTCCAATCCCGACACCATATCTTTCTATATTGATATACTTGAATTGGCCCTTACAAATAATTTCTTTTTATTCGAGGACACATTTTACCTACAACACCAGGGGGCCGCAATGGGGTCAAACGTGGCCCCTCCATATGCAAACTGTTACATGGCAGAATTCGAAGATACACATATCTACCCCAACTCGCATTTCATTGATCATGCGCTCCTGTGGAAGCGTTACATTGATGACATTTTTTGCATATGGAGGGGCCCCTTAGAGTCCCTAACCGATTTTCACAGCTTTCTGAACAACATTTACCCTGAACTTCAATTTACTATCCATTTTGACACCTCATCCATCAGCTTCTTGGATACGACAGTTATCATAACACCCACAGGCACACTGACTACCGATCTCTACAAAAAACCAACAGATCGCAATAATCTTTTACACTACACCAGTTTCCATTCTCTTAACACAAAAAAATCACTTCCCAATTCACAATACTCCCCCCGCGATCCACTAAGACCACCTTAGCACGTATCCCATTCGTGCACACATACCACCCAAGCATCAATAAGGTTCTAAATAGCATCCGCAACCATTGGCCCATATTACAGAAGGCATTTCCTAAGGTACAAGAATTCAAAAATCCTATTCTTGCATGTAATCGCAGACCCAAAAACCTCAGAGACCATTTGGTCAATGCTGACATTGGCCCATTACTCAATATACCTAAACAGAGATTCCTAGGCACACCTAAGTTTGGCACCTTCCCATGCCTCCACTGTTTTCAGTGTCTCAACATCCTCAAGGGCTCTCACTTCCACCACCCGTAATCTGGTCATTGCTTTCCCATCAAAGATTTTTTGACGTGCGATTCTTCATTTGTCATTTATCTGCTAAAATGTCCATGCGGCAAAATTTATATTGGGGAAACCACACAGAAAATCAGAGATCGAACATCCATCAGACGCCAGAATCTCCTCCTTCCAGTCCCATTTCACTTTCACCAGGCAGGCCACAATATCTCTCAGCTCAGATTCCAGGTTATTGAGCACATCCCAACACACAGACGCGAATATGACCGCATTGCACAACTTAAAAAAAGAGAATCCTTTTGGATACACACATTAGCTTGCTTAGGGACTGAAAGGTCTGAACAGAGATTATGAAGTTCAGAGTTTCATCTGAACTATTTCCACCTTTTATCTAGACTTCTTTTCCCTACATGCGACTTTGCACCCACTTCTTCTGATACAGATATCGGTTGTCCTTACTGCCGCTCCTTTCCTATCAATACACATATCTCTACATCACTGATTATCCATTCCCCCTCCTTCTCTTTCCCCTCTTCACACCCAAACATGCATCCATATATCCATTATTCCACTGATCTGGGACCTATCCACTCGTGATTAAATACATTTAGATCCCAATTGCTATTACTAACTCCTTTTAATTGTAGTTATCCCTACTGGTGTTTCCTAGTTGACTGCACTTTAATCATATGCCCATTTTTACTTTATAGGTATCATAGCTGCACTGTCTACCCCGGAGATCTGTATCCTTTTATAGTTGACCCTTTTATAGTTGATTATATTATACCGCTCTTTCCCCCTCCCTTCCCCTTCTTCTTTACTCCTATCATGTGTCTATAAGGGTCCCAGCACTCTTTATGCATAATAGCACTGCTTTCCTGCTTGTGGAACGCTCATGGAACGCTCTTCCTGCCGGTGGAACGCAAATGGAATGCTTCACACACATCAGCGTCACTTCCTGCTCGTGAACCGCATTTAGAACGCACCACTTCCGGTTTCGCGATACCGGACGTGCAGTCCCCGCCCAGCTATCCGGCTCATTTAAACACCATCTCAGCGGCAATATGGTGTGCTCCCATCCATTACATGCTTTGGGATGCTATCTACATCCACAGAGCAGCACCTACCGGCTCCTTCCTCCAGAGCGGCTGATGGTAAGTCCCGCTCCTAGGTCTCATCTTACTCCTTACTGCATTTATTGTCCGCTTTCTTTGTGGCTCCATTTGCATCTCCTGCTGATTGTCTACTTCAATGATGATACCCCAGATCTAGGGTCATATATTTGGGTGTCACCCTGGACTTTTCCTTACTATTTGGTTCTTTTTTTCTATCCGGTCTTATTATTTGATAATCAGTGATGTACCTATGAAACATGACGAATTTTCTTAACTACGCATTATCAGATGTGATTCTTCAACCTTCACCTGGACTTTGTATCAATACCTTGAGAGACCTTTGTCTCTATGTCAATATCCAGAGGATAGATCATCAGTTTAAACAAAGTGCAGAACCCCTTTAAGGAGTTAAAGGGGTTGTCTACTTTCAACTAGAAAATGGACAATACTGGGGGAAATAGCCTACAATAAAGATAAGAGAAGTTATTGCATAACATTGCTTACCAAGATGAACCACTGCTCCTCACACTGTGTGGTTTTCTTGCTGCAAGCAGACAACGTTTTAAAAAAAAAAAAAATTTATAGCAAAAATACATCCACTGCTATCTCAGTTTTAGTTTTATAAGATGTACTTTATATAACAATTGTGGGGTCTGATCTGAGGTTTGATAAAGATGCTTCAGAGTATTTTACTTAGGCAATGCAAGCAGTTACTAAACAAGAATAAAACCAAATGCAATGCAACAACACTCTGCAAAATGTAATATATAGATTGTAAATTTTACTAATGATATATTCACTATATAAGGTCAACTTGCCATGGTGGATAGACACAAATGATTTGGATCAACATACTGTTTTTTATAAGTATCTCAATTCAGTTATATAATGAATGTAGTATTAGTAAAATTTACAATCTATATATTTAATTTTCGTAGAATGCTGTTGCATTGTTTGGTTTTACTTTTGTATTTTCAGGGTCGGCGATGCGCACCTGCACATTCAGTTCATTTTATATAATTGCTGACTAACTAAAGAAGACATGTCAGGAGGGTTGTTTTCTCCTGGGTACCTTTTCTGCAGACTCCTCAGCTTGGCCGAACCTGCGGTAGGAATCATATTTACCTGACTCCCTCTGCTGGGTTCCAGCTCCTTCGGTCCTCCAGCTGCGCCACAGCTCCTGGATCTCCCCTAATCAACATCTCGTTTGAAGTGGGTGTCGTGGCCACTGCAGCCAATGACTAGCTGCAGTGGTTATGTGTCACCCATACGTCACGTGACTTAGTACTTGATTAAGTTGTGCAACTCGGAACCTTTTCAAGCAGATTGCAGGGAAATACAAATTTAGAATCGCTATCTGTCACGCTATTTATTACTTCTGGAAGTTTGATGAGGTCACATGTGGTGCCTGACTGATTCCCTTATATCTTCATTAATTTAGCGGCTTCGACTTTAACCTCTTCCAACCCTTTCTCATAAAAATATAACACGTGTTTGCTAAAATAGAGCTTAGGTTGGAAACGCTATGGTCTTATGTATAAAAAATACTTACCTGAATGATCACCTGGGTTAAAGGAAAACTGTCACCAGTATTATTGTATCCGATGCGGAAACACTTTCTTTAATTGACCCAGCCATTTGGCAAAATCTTGAATTGAACAGCTCCAGCTCATACCAATAGGCACAGGCATTTGCGGGGGGCTCAAAAGATCCTGGGCCCAACCCCTAAATGAATATGGCCCAATTCTCTAAGGGGACCCTCCCCCCTACACACCGCATTTTACTGTACTTGCTATACAGCAGCACATACTGCACACATCCAGGGCCTTCTCTGTCATCATCTTCTCATTTGGACCGTGCTTATTATAGTTCCACCAATAGTAATTCCCTTCTAGAATGCCCTCATTGGTAATACTGCCCCATACAGTGCCCCCTAACAGTCATAATGCTCCCCAAGAGTGCCTCCATTAGTAGAAGAGCCCTCCAGTATCAATAATGCCCTCACTGATCCCTCAGTAGATATAAGACCACCCCTATTCTTCACCCAGTTGTAATACAGCTATATACAGACCCCTCAGTAGTAATAAGGCCCCCCATAGTGCTCAGCAGAAATTAGGCAGATTTATAAGTCACTCTTATAGAGCCCCCAATAGTAATAAGAACGCCTATAATGTCCCCTGTATTTAAAATGCCCCTACAGTGCCCCTAGTATTTATATTGCCCCCTACTGTTATAATGCTCACCCTGGAGTGGCCCAGTGTTTATACTGCCCCCTGTGGTTATATTCCTCTGTTTAGTGTCCTCAGGAATTATAATTCCTCAGCCCCTCCACCATACAGTCCCATGTAAATAACCCTATTTCCCTCCACTGTAGAGTCCCATGTAAATAACACTACGCCCTCCTACAGCCACCATCAACATGCAGACCCATGTAAATAAGATTACCCTCTAAACATTTTAGTCCCATGTAAATACCATCACTCCACCCCACTCCAACATGCAGTCCCATGTAAGAACTGAGAATCTATCCCTTCATTTACCTCTCCTCGTGTAGCAGACCTCACCACAGCTTCTTCCCGAGGACTTCTTCTCATCACTGCTGTCCTCCCCTGCACTGGTCACATGATGGTGACATCATCGCAGGTCCTTCTCAACCGCTGCATTCAACACTGATCACATGGAATGTGATGTCATCACAGGTCCTTCAGCTCTTCCAGTGCATTAGATTCAATTGTATTGCCATCCTGAGGACAGCAATACAGTGTTATCTATCTTGCAGGCAGTACATTCGGGGCCTGGGACAAAACATCAGGGGCCCAGGCCCCGAATGTTTTAACCAAGCAACGTCCCCATATTCATGAGCTCATGGCTCTCTCTGCCCACATGCTGCTAATTCATATAGAAAAACTGTCAGAGGCAAGTGGATGGGGAGAGATGTGGGCTCATGCATATGGGGACTTGCAATGAGCCGGAGCGTGGGTACAGTTACACGGACACCAATTATGCAGTGCGTCAGGATATGTGTATAATAGTCTATGGTTTTTGTTCGTGACTCCAGTTGCAGCGTGCGCAGGGTACTAATACAGGGCCCTTTAAGATGTTGTAGCTCACGTACCAGGCTAGGAATGCCGGAGTGGTGTAATGTCTCTGTGTAGCAGTAGTAATAGTGTCAATGGTGTCTCCTACCTTGGTACGGCTGGACTCCTGGATCCTGGCTCACTTGCAATAAAATGAGTGTTGCTAGTAGGAGTAATTGAGGAACTTGGTAGCAATGAATGAGATCCAGACTTGGAATATAATTCAAACTGGTCTTTACTTGATGCAGCATTAATCCACATGAGATACAGAAATAGTCTTTGATCCCAGCAGGTATTGGCTATGGATGGCAGGAATCTGTCTTCTGCTTCTATCATGTGCCTGGAGAATATGGCAGGAATTACTATCTTCTGCTCTGTCTTCTTCTGTGTATGGGACTGATTAGCTGAGGAGGAATTTGGCTTCTCCTGGTCTCTGGATGGTACTCACAGTTGTGCTCACAGGGAATGGCTCTTCCTGGAGTTCTGGAGTGTCACGGAACCATGAACCAGACGTACAACAAGAGATAAGTGAAAATAAGAAGGCTTTATTGAAAATAAAGCTGTAAAGCAAAAGTCCAAACGGATGGTGAAACCGAGCAGAGTCTTTGCGAAGCCAGAGGTCAGGAACCAGAAGGGTAGTCAGACGAAGCCAGGATCAGGAACCAGCAGGGTAGTCAGACGAAGCCAGGATCAGGAACCAGCAGGGTAGTCAGACGAAGCCAGGATCAGGAACCAGCAGGGTAGTCAGACGAAGCCAGGATCAGGAACCAGAAGCAGCAGCAGTCTTAGAAGCATGTGAACACAAGAGGACCAAGCAAGGAACTGAAGCCACAGACCTCCTATATATATGAGCTAGGCATCCAGCTCCTCCCAGGGGAAGGAGGAGCCGCAGGGTGGAAGGCTACAAGAAACCCAGAAACCAAGATGGCCGCCAGCACATGTCAAACGAAGGAGAGCAGCAAGCAGGTAAGACCATGACAGTACCTCCCCCTCAAGGGCCCCTCCTCCGCGGAGCACAAAACGGTTTCTGAGGGAAGCGTGCGTGGAAGGCTCGGAGCAAGGCAGGAGCATGGACATCTGCGGAGGGAACCCAGGAACGCTCCTCTGGACCATAACCACGCCAATGGACCAAAAACTGCAACCGACCGCGGACCAGGCGTGAGTCCAGGATATTGCTCACCTCATATTCCTCACGATTGCCCACTTGGACCGGACGAGGCCGAGGAACCGAGGAAGTGAAACGATTACACACCAGTGGCTTCAACAGGGAGACATGAAACACGTTGGAGATCCGCATGCCAGGAGGAAGCGCAAGGGCATAGGCTACCGGGTTTACCCTGCGAAGCACTCGGAAGGGACCAATAAAGCGAGGCGCCAGCTTGGGAGTGGGCACTCGAAGGTTGAGGTTGCGGGTGGACAACCATACACGGTCTCCGACCTGGTAGGAAGGAGCAGGCGCTCGTCTGCGATCAGCCTGGAGTCTCTGGCGCTGCGCAGAGACCTCAAGGGACTTCTGGATCTGTACCCAAGAAGCACGTAGGACGGAAAGGTGATCCTCCACAGCCGGAATATCCTGGGGAGAGAATACCTCCGGTAACACGGCAGGTTGGAACCCATAATTGGCCATGAAGGGAGACGTCCCAGAGGAAGAGTTCACCGCCGTGTTCCTGGCAAACTCAGCCCAAGGCAGGAGGTCAACCCAATTGTCTTGGTGATCGGAGACATAGCAACGAAGGAATTGCTCCAAGGCCTGATTGGATCGTTCTGCGGCCCCATTGGACTGAGGGTGGTAGGCCGAGGAGAAGGAGAGATGAATCCCCAACTGGGAGCAAAAGGCGCGCCAGAACCTGGACACAAACTGACTCCCCCGATCCGACACAATCTCCTTAGGCAAACCGTGCAACCGGAAGACCTCCCTGGCAAAAATCGTGGCCAACTCTTGTGCAGAGGGTAACTTCTTGAGAGGAACACAGTGGCACATTTTGGAAAACCGATCCACAATCATGAGAATGACCGTATGGCCTCGGGATGCAGGGAGGTCCACAATGAAATCCATCCCCAGGTGTGACCATGGGCGCTCCCCGGTGGCTATGGGTTGCAGAAGGCCCAACGGAAGGTGCCGAGGGGACTTACTCTGGGCACAAACGGAGCATGCCGCTACATATGCGGCGATGTCGGAACATAGGGAAGGCCACCAGAACAGACGTGAAACAGCCCAGGACAGCTGATTCTTTCCAGGATGCCCCGCGGTCTTGGAGTTATGGTAGGTTCGCAACAACCGAGTGCGCAACTCCTCAGGCACAAAACATCTGCCGTTGGGTCTCCCAGAGGGAGCACCAGATTGAGCCGCCAAAATCTGTTCACCCAGGGGAGAGGTCAGGCTGGTGCGAATGGCGGCCAGGATCTGATTCGGAGGTATGACCGAAGTCGGAATCGACTCCTCCCTGGACAGCTCGGAGTACTGCCGTGATAAGGCATCCGCCCTGATGTTCTTGGAACCGGGTAGGTAGGAGACCACGTAATTAAAACGTGACAAGAACAGAGCCCATCTGGCCTGACGTGGTGTCAATCTCTTGGCCTCAGAAAGGTAGGTCAGATTCTTGTGGTCCGTCAGGATGAGAACCGGAACCACCGAACCCTCGAGCAAGTGCCTCCATTCTTTAAGGGCCTGCACGATGGCCAATAACTCCCTGTCACCAATCTGATAGTTGCACTCCGCGGAAGACAGTTTCCGGGAGTAAAATCCACAAGGAAGCAGAGGACCCTCTGGTGTTCTACGCTGAGACAGAAGGGCGCCTACTCCCGTCTCAGACGCGTCCACCTCGAGGACAAAGGGCAACCCAGGGTTGGGATGCGACAGAATCGGAGCCGACACAAAGGCGGACTTTAGGGCCTCAAAAGCTCGGATGGCCTCGAGCGGCCAGACCTGGGAATTACTGCCCTTCCTGGTCAGATCCGTGAGAGGCTTGGCCAGCATGGAAAAGTCCCTGATGAACTTCCGATAATAATTGGCGAAGCCCAAAAAGCGCTGCAGGGAACGAAGACCACTGGGCTGGGGCCACTGTAAGACAGCCGAAACCTTCTCAGGATCCATGGAGAACCCCTCAGCGGAAATGATGTAACCTAAGAAGGTTACCTGGGATCGGTGAAATTCGCATTTCTCAAGCTTACCGAACAGCTTGTTCTCTCGTAACCGTTGCAACACTCGTCTGACATCCAGAATGTGGGCCTCCATGGATTCAGAATATACCAAGATGTCATCCAAATAGACTACCACACACTGCTGCAACAGGTCACGGAAAACATCGTTGATGAATTCCTGAAAGACTGCGGGCGCATTGCACAACCCAAAGGGCATAACCAAGGATTCGTAATGACCGGTCCTGGTGTTAAACGCGGTCTTCCACTCATCGCCCGCCTTGATCCTTACCAGGTTATATGCCGCCCTCAGGTCGAGTTTGGTAAAGACCGTGGCCCCTTTAAGGCGATCGAACAGCTCGGAAATCAAGGGTATCGGGTAAGCGTTCTTGATCGTGATGCGATTGAGACCCCTGTAATCGATGCAAGGCCTCAACTCACCGCCCTTCTTTTTCACAAAGAAAAATCCAGCCCCTGCCGGGGACGAAGATTTGCGAATGTGTCCGCGTGAAAGCGCCTCCCTCACGTACTCCTCCATGGCCTCATTCTCCGCTACCGACAGTGGATAGACTTTGCCACGAGGAGGAACGGCACCAGATTGTAACTCTATGGCACAATCGTATGGGCGGTGCGGAGGTAGGGCAACCGCGCGCACCTTATCGAATACATCCCGGTACTCCTCGTATTCAGGAGGCAACAGAGAGTCCGAGGAAGTACACAGCAACTTGACAGACCCATGGATGCAACTAGCCCCACACTGCGGTGACCACGAGAGGATCTCGACCGATCTCCAATCGAAAGTCGGATTATGGTTCTGGAGCCAGGGGTACCCCAAGACCACCGAGTAGTGTGGAGACGAAATAACCTGGAGGCAGACCGACTCTCTGTGAACGGCACCAATGGCTATCCCCACTGGAAGGGTCTCATGAGTCACGTGTGGCGGCAGAAGGGGTCTGCCGTCTATCGCCTCAAGAGCCAGTGGGGAACCTCGAGCCTGCAGAGGAATGGAATTGGCGGCAGCGAACACACTATCAATGAACAAACCACCAGCACCAGAGTCCACCAACGCCTGGGTCGTCACCGAGCCTCCGACCCAGGAGAGGACAACAGTGATCAGTGGTTTGTCAACACGGGAAACCGGGGACGAGGAGACTCCACCCAAGATCTGCCCCTGACAGGATCTCAGGGTACGAGCGTTTCCCGGACGGTTCGGACATGCCAACCGAAAATGCCCACCGAGACCACAGTACATGCATCGGCCCTCGCGTCTCCGGAGTGCCCTCTCCCCCTCGGACAGGCGAGCAAACCCCAGCTGCATGGGTTCACCCCCAGACAAGTCATCCCCAGGAGGCGTGGGAGGAGAGGGAGGCACGGGTGGGACAGCAAACGTAGGCACCAATCTGTTAGAAGACCTCCGCAGGTTCTCCTTAAAGGAAGGTCTCTCCCTGAGTCTGGTGTCAATCAAAATCAGGAAAGAAATAAGAGACTCGAGCTCAACTGGTAGGTCCTTAGCTGCAACCTCATCCTTCAAGGCATCCGAGAGACCATGAGAGAAAGCAGCGACCAGAGCCTCATTATTCCAGCCCACCTCTGCTGCCAGGGTACGAAACTCAATGGCGTATTCAGCTACGGATCGTGAACCCTGTCTGATGGACATAAGGAGCTTCGCAGCAGAGGCAGCACGAGCCGGCACATCGAATACCTTCCGAAGAGAAGCAACAAAACCGGAAAACTCGGCAACCACCGGATTGTTGTTCTCCCATAAAGGGCTGGCCCAGGCCAAGGCCTTGTCCGAGAGCAGCGAGATCAAGAAGCCCACCTTTGATCTCTCAGTAGGAAAGGCATGTGGCAGCAACTCGAAATAAATGCCCACCTGGTTAAGGAAACCTCGGCACTGAGTTGGCTCTCCCCCAAAGCGCTGTGGAAGAGGGGCAGAACCGGTCATACCCCGAAACACCGCAGGCGCAACAACAGGTGTCGGGGTAGACTCTGGCGCAACAACCGGAGCGGCAGTAGGAGCGAGCCCAGGAGCGACAACCGACCCATCGGCAACGGGAGCGAAATGAGCCGTGCGTTCAAGCAGGGTTTGCAACGCCACAGCGAACCGACCCAACAGGTGATCCTGCTGATCAAGTCTGGCAACCAGCGTGGGTAGCGAGGATGGCCCTGTACCGTCAGAATTCATGGCTTGGTCCTAATGTCACGGAACCATGAACCAGACGTACAACAAGTGATAAGTGAAAATAAGAAGGCTTTATTGAAAATAAAGCTGTAAAGCAAAAGTCCAAACGGATGGTGAAACCGAGCAGAGTCTTTGCGAAGCCAGAGGTCAGGAACCAGAAGGGTAGTCAGACGAAGCCAGGATCAGGAACCAGCAGGGTAGTCAGACGAAGCCAGGATCAGGAACCAGCAGGGTAGTCAGACGAAGCCAGGATCAGGAACCAGCAGGGTAGTCAGACGAAGCCAGGATCAGGAACCAGAAGCAGCAGCAGTCTTAGAAGCATGTGAACACAAGAGGACCAAGCAAGGAACTGAAGCCACAGACCTCCTATACAGTGGGGGAAATAATTATTTGACCCCTCACTGATTTTGTAAGTTTGTCCAATGACAAAGAAATGAAAAGTCTCAGAACAGTATCATTTCAATGGTAGGTTTATTGTAACAGTGGCAGATAGCACATCAAAAGGAAAATCGAAAAAATAACTTTAAATAAAAGATAGCAACTGATTTGCATTTCATTGAGTGAAATAAGTATTTGAACCCCTACCAACCATTAAGAGTTCTGGCTCCCACAGAGTGGTTAGACACTTCTACTCAATTAGTCACCCTCATTAAGGACACCTGTCTTAACTAGTCACCTGTATAAAAGACACCTGTCCACAGAATCAATCAATCAAGCAGACTCCAAACTCTCCAACATGGGAAAGACCAAAGAGCTGTCCAAGGATGTCAGAGACAAAATTGTAGACCTGCACAAGGCTGGAATGGGCTACAAAACCATTAGCAAGAAGCTGGGAGAGAAGGTGACAACTGTTGGTGCGATTGTTCGAAAATGGAAGGAGCACAAAATGACCATCAATCGACGTCGCTCTGGGGCTCCACGCAAGATCTCACCTCGTGGGGTGTCAATGGTTCTAAAAAGGTGAAAAAGCATCCTAGAACTACACGGGAGGAGTTAGTTAATGACCTCAAATTAGCAGGGACCACAGTCACCAAGAAAACCATTGGAAACACATTACACCGCAATGGATTAAAATCCTGCAGGGCTCACAAGGTCCCCCTGCTCAGGAAGGCACATGTGCAGGCCCGTCTGAAGTTTGCCAATGAACACCTGAATGATTCAGAGAGTGACTGGGAGAAGGTGCTGTGGTCTGATGAGACCAAAATAGAGCTCTTTGGCATTAACTCAACTCGCTGTGTTTGGAGGAAGAAAAATGCTGCCTATGACCCCCAAAACACCGTCCCCACCGTCAAGCATGGGGGTGGAAACATTTTGCTTTGGGGGTGTTTTTCTGCTAAGGGCACAGGACAACTTATTCGCATAAACGGGAAAATGGACGGAGCCATGTATCGTGAAATCCTGAGCGACAACCTCCTTCCCTCTGCCAGGAAACTGAAAATGGGTCGTGGATGGGTGTTCCAGCACGACAATGACCCAAAACATACAGCAAAGGCAACAAAGGAGTGGCTCAAGAAGAAGCACATTAAGGTCATGGAGTGGCCTAGTCAGTCTCCGGACCTTAATCCAATCGAAAACCTATGGAGGGAGCTCAAGCTCAGAGTTGCACAGAGACAGCCTCGAAACCTTAGGGATTTAGAGATGATCTGCAAAGAGGAGTGGACCAACATTCCTCCTAAAATGTGCGCAAACTTGGTAATCAATTACAAGAAACGTTTGACCTCTGTGCTTGCAAACAAGGGTTTTTCCACCAAGTATTAAGTCTTTTTTTGTTAGAGGGTTCAAATACTTATTTCACTCAATGAAATGCAAATCAGTTGCTATCTTTTATTTAAAGTTATTTTTTCGATTTTCCTTTTGATGTGCTATCTGCCACTGTTACAATAAACCTACCATTGAAATGATACTGTTCTGAGACTTTTCATTTCTTTGTCATTGGACAAACTTACAAAATCAGTGAGGGGTCAAATAATTATTTCCCCCACTGTATATATGAGCTAGGCATCCAGCTCCTCCCAGGGGAAGGAGGAGCCGCTGGGTGGAAGGCTACAAGAAACCCAGAAACCAAGATGGCCGCCAGCACATGTCAAACGAAGGAGAGCAGCAAGCAGGTAAGACCATGACATGGAGGTGGCTGCTTGCTTCCTACCAGCTGAGGCTGAAGGCTCAGGCTGGGAATAAAGATCTTTGGTCTCAACCGAGACAAGATCCTGGTTTGGGATCCCTATTTCTGGGAGCTCCTACTTGCACAGCCTTCCCCTTGCAGGGAGAGCTGGAACACACCGGATCTAACTGTTTTTTTCCCTCCCTTGCCGCAGGGCGTGGGAAACTCCACTTCCCTTAAGCAGGGGGGGCAGAACAGAACTGGAACGTTCCATTCTGAATGGCCATAACATTAAAACTATTCCTACCAACGATGCCGCCACCTGCTGGTACAAGAAATATATGAGATCTGCACACCCTAGATGGTGGGTGCTCGTAGAGGACAGACGTCAGTAGATTCACTTGAGAAATCCACGGCACACCAAATGCATTTCATCAATTAATCATTTTTAATTCATAGTAGTTTTTACATTAATTCGTTGTTCCATCCAGAGCAATTATTTGAGCAATATATTTTAGTTAAGCAGTACAACCCCAACGTTTCGGTCGGTGTCGACCTTTATCAAGGGATCTGTAAAGAATACATAGTAAAATAGTAAGTATTATGGACGGAACAATGATGCAGCACTAGAGATTATGAATAAACTAAACAATACATATCGTTGTAAGATGTTTTGTCTTATAGTTTAAGAATTTAAGTCTGAGTCTACAAACAGCTTCTGCTCAGGGGTCCAGGGCGGGAGGGAAAAATAAGGGAAATGAAAATCGCAAAACCAGAGTAAAAGAACTGAAAATAGCAAATATATACAACTTATACATTGCTAGGATGTGAAACACTGTTAGTACCTTGATACATAGATAAATACTCAAAATTATTGCATTTAAATAATAAATATTAGTAATGGCTATAAGATGCATCTATACGGAGTAAAGGACCATATTAGGAGGAGGGGAGCACTAATGGGTAGGAGGGGTTGATAAGCATGAAGAATAGATAGGCTAAATTATCGAGGGATACAATGACATGGCACCCAGAGGAGTAGACACAGAGACAGTATAAAGAAAGTATAAAGTGTTCCTAGAGCAAGGCTAAATATATACACTGCGGTCATGAAAGTTTGCAGAGGTTTTGCCGAGATGCTAATATAACAGGGATCTGTCATGCGGGCCTGTGGCTTGAATCTGGTTGATCTGTTCTGATAGTAGATTTGTGTTTAGAGATCCTATCTCTAATGTGTTGAGTGGTCTCACCAATGTAAATCAGTCCGCAAGTGCATTTTATGAGATAGACTACATAAGTGAAGTCACATGTAAAGTATCCTTTAATAGGGTATTTCTTACCTGACTGGGGGTGTGTGATCATGTCACCCTTAATAACACTGGAGCACTGTGCGCAATGAAGGCAAGGAAACGTTCCCAACTTAGGGGTGCCCAAGAATCTTTGGCGTGGTATTTTGAATAGCGGGCTTATATCTGCGCGAACCAGTTGATCTCTGATATTTTTTTATCGTTTATAGCAAGT
Source organism: Bufo bufo (assembly GCF_905171765.1). Lineage (NCBI taxonomy): Eukaryota > Metazoa > Chordata > Amphibia > Anura > Bufonidae > Bufo > Bufo bufo. The sequence continues at coordinate 386,153,982 of NC_053389.1, forward strand.
CAGTGGTGGGTTCTGGAATTCCTCTATTTCAGGAAATGCTCTTGAGAGGATATGCCATTGTTTTCTAATGGTATGTTGTAATTTAGGAGCAAGGGGGTGGTAAGTGAGAATTCATGGTATTCTTTTCTGTTTTTGTGTCTCCGTCTGCCTTACCGTGTGTCCGTATATTTTTGTGTCTCCGTCTGCCTTTTGTGTCCGTATATTTTCATGCTCGGTTATTTGTATTGGGTATCCCCTTTGTCTAAATTTTAAAGCCATCTCATCCATTCTCCTAGTTTTCATGGAAGGATTTGAAACAATGCGATCTACCCGTGTGAATTGAGAATGCGGTAATGATTGTTTTTTCTAGCCCTTGGATGGTTGCTAGAAAAATGTAAAAGACTATTTCGGTCTGTGGGTTTACTGTACAGATCAAACTCGAAATGTCCATCTTGGTTTTTGAGTACTAGTGTATCCAAGAAACTGATACTATTCATGTCGGTTTGTATAGTGAAGCCCAATTCCGGAAAAATGTTGTTTAAATACTGATGGAAAAGGAGTACACTGGATAATGGTCCCCCCCAGAGGCAGAAAATGTCGTCAATAATTCGTTGCCAGATAATGGCATGTTGTTGAAATAATGAATGTGGGTATACAAATTCTTCCTCAAAATTAATCATGTAGGCGTTAGCATATGGAGGGGCAACATTGGCCCCTATAGCGGTCCCCTGTTTCTGGGCATAGTACTCATCCCCAAAGAGAAAGTAATTCTCATGCAGAACCAAAGAAAGTAAGGATAAGCAGAATTCTTGTTGTTGGGTGTTTAATGAGGAATGTATAGAAAGTAATTTTGTTGTGGCCCTTATACCCTTCGTATGCTCGATGGATGTGTACAAGCTATTTACGTCCATAGTAAACAATATGGAGTCAGGCTGGGGGGTACTCTGTTTGAGTTTATCAATGAAATCTTTGGAATCCAGTATAAATGAGCGTGAAGTTTTGATAAGGGGTGTGAGTATGCGATCCAGATATATTGAGAGCGGAGATAATATGGAATCTGTCGAGGCCACTATGGGTCTACTTGGTGGGTTATGGAGATTTTTGTGAATTTTGGGAAGAGTGTAAAACACTGGTATGATAGGGTGTTGTCTGGTTAGGAAGGACACTGTGCTGTCATCAATCACGTTAATTTTCCGATAGTGTTGGAGAATATTCCTAATTTTGTTGGCTATGTTGGCCGTAGGATCAGTTTTTAACGGTTCATAAGTGACACGGTCCCCCAGTTGTTTAGTAATGTCGTTAATGTACATGGATTTGTCCACCTGCTGGTAGACCTGAAACATTACAAAGAAAATATAACATTTAAAATGGTTTCAACTGCACAGTGGTGAATGACATGAGGGAAATCACATCAAATGACCGTGTTGATGCCCTTAGCAGATAGTCGCGGGGTAAAAGCATTAGTAACCCCACTCTGGGATGTTACAGACTCACTGGCATGCGCTGGAGCTGTTAAGTGCTTAAGCTGCTATCTAAAAGTGAGGGCATCAGAAAACTAGTGATGGATTCCCTATAATGGCTCTGTGATAACTGTTAGCAATGCCTGGCATCTTTACCACTCTGAATCTTAAAAGCAGCAACAACAAAGCAAGTGCTGTGGTTAAGGTAACCAGTGGCCTTCTCTAGTGGTAGTAACACCATCATGAACTGTAGCTACGGCAAAAGCCCTAAAAGCAGAATTAAACATTCTAGTTCAGTTTACTTCAATAGTGCTGAAGTTTTATCTGCATAAATTGATAAAACAATGCCAATGTTTTAGTTAAACACAAACTCATATACCATGATGACACATCAGCGGTCACATCCTCTAACTCTAATGCATGGATGGCCAACCTGCGGCTCTCCAGCTGTTGTAATACTACAACTCCCACCATGTCCTGCTGTAGGCTGATAGCTGTAGGCTGTGTGGGCATGCTGGGAGTTGTAGTTTTGCAACAGCTGGAGAGCCTCAGGTTGGCCATCCCTGCTCTAATGGCTCTAGTACTGGGCATGTGGTTGGAAGACCAACCAACCACAACTGGAGGACAGTGGTGGAACCTTTAAGTATATGTCTCTTGTCGTTTCATTCCCCACATGTTCTTGTTTACTATTGTTTGGTCTTGGACAGCCATTTTTGTGTATTCCTATTACATTGCATGTAAGCACATCTATCTGAATTGTGTGTGGTAGTGCACCACTATTGCATGATCTAATCTTTAGAATGGTTGTAATTTTTCATCCTTCTCAATTCCGTTGTCTGGAGGAGGAGAAGACCAGATGTTGGAGTGAGAACCATCATGCAGCATGCCTACCACATATGTGGAACAAACTATGGAGACTTTGAACAGCTTCATATATTCTATGATTCTAGAGTAAAGGGGCATTCATATAACCATATTTTTGGTCCACATATCCGCAGACGCATTCATTTCAATGGAGACGCAAAAGATGCAGACAGTAGCCCCGCAAAAAAATAGAACTAGTCCTATACTTGTCAGTTTTACGGACAACGATAGGAAAGTTCTATAGAGGGCAGGATGTTTCATTCTGCAAAATGCAAAACACACGGCTGGTATTCTTGTTTTCAAATCGTAAAAACGGCAATGGCCGTGTTCATGAGCCCTAAAGGATATCCTGAGCTTCATGCAAAGGAAGGGCTATACAAAATGGATCTTTAGTAAAATCAGGATTCTTCCTGCAATGCAACGTGTCCTTATTTGCTCTTAAAAAAAAAATATATATATATTTTTTATGGAAAGTTGATAAAACTTCCAAGTAGAGATTTATAAAAAAAAATGGCCCTGTCTTTGTCATTCATTTATCAGTTTTTAATACCATAAAAAAATATTTTAAAGCTGATGCTCATGTAGCATGAGTAATTAACTCCAAATATGTTTCCTTGTGGAAACTTGAACCAATGTCAACAGAATGCAGAAATAAAGATGACAGACTATTTTTAAAGAAAAAAAACAGCATACAAAACAATGACAATAAAATGCAAGACAACGTGTCGAATGACATATTACTTACTACTGAGCAGCAGCTATGATCAAGGATGACTGTGGTCTCCATGGTGATAACATTGCTGCCGTATTGACTCTCCATGGGGAAATTCAGTAGGAAGTTAGGGAATCTTTAATGTGCATTCATATGGTTGTATTTTTGGTCTCTGTTAAATCCCTATAATGACTCCCAGAATGCCCGGGCCCCTCCTCTAGAGCATACTTACCTGCTCCCCGCCATCTGGATCCCTGCACGGCTGCCACTGCATCTCCCCATCATGCGGATCGAAACATCCGGGGACGGGGAAGCGGCCAGTAGCAGGATTGGATAACCTCTTTGAGTCAATTTATTTCTAGACAGAAATTAGAGGTTTTCATTTTATCAAAAAAACTCACTGAAAAAAGTGGCCTAAACGGGTGAAAATGCTTCAAACCCAGACACTGTGGCGTGTTTATAACCGGGTGATCAATTCCTCCGCATGCAGTCCGCAGACAACGGCAATCCCCAGCAAAAAATGCGTACAATTGAAGATGCCGGGGCGGACCGCATGCACCACAAGAATCTTACACAAAATGATACATTGTGCAGATGAAAATATATACATACAAAAATCACTGCAAAAAATGCACCAAAATAATACTCAACTGACAATACTATGGAGGCATGTGAGAGTCTGGCTGTGAGTTGGTTTCTAGCACTGATTCAGACCCTGTTCACACACCACGGACAGGTGAGTGGTAGGACCCCATACGTGCTGAGACATCGTGACGTGGTGCATGAGGGGCTCCGCTATGTTCCTGACTGGAAGATATTGGCAAAGTTCTCAGCTGGTTTTCTTTTTATCCTTGAAACATAGCCATGTTGATATGGTTGTATTTTTTCTTTGTGTCCTAACACTGGAGCCCTCACCAGTCACAAGAACAAGGATCCTGTGTCCCCGTTTGAATGGAGAAGTAGTCAAGTGTCTACCCTGTAGTACCATTCAAAGTCAATGCGACTCATGAAGATAGTCAAGCATTCTATTTGGCTATGTCCATGAGCAATGGGACCCCCTAGCGTTCAGACCTTTATCCCCTATCCTGTGAATAGGGGATAAGTGTGTGTGTGTAATATATATATATATATATAATGTGCAACGTGCCGGTCCACAGGGGAGAACACATGAGGTTCACAGTGGGCCGACGGGTACAACAGTTTATCGGGTACTCACGGTTAGCAGATGCCTCCCTGAACCAGCAGTTCAGTGAAGGGGAGAACAGCACTAGATTCTCCGGGGCACACTCTATTACAGGGGACACCGGCCAGGTGGTGATCGAGGTGCCCTTGATAGTGATTGGAGTGCTTGTGCGGCTGGGCTCCTGACTTAAGTAATGTTGTGACGCCAGCACCTTCATGGTGCAAAATTATGAGAGTAGTTATATGGAGTCAGAAGAATGAGGCAGGGTTGAATCCAACTAAGAACTTTACTGTAAACAGGATCTTGATAACAGTTTACATCCAGTAATAAAACAGTCTCTTATGAACATGTAGGTTGGATGTGATGAATCCCAGTAACAGCAGTGGTGGATCCAGAGCCTGGTCTTGGGAGGGGGTATACTGTATATTGTGTGGCACAGTGTATGCTATATGTGTATAACAAACATATTCCACATGAAAACTTACAATTACTTGGCTTGGCCCTTGGGGATCTCGGGCACCACTTCAACAGTTTGGTTGGGGGGCTCAGCTGATCTGATGTTGTATTTTATCCTAATGAGAAAGATTTCATAATAAGGATTTGGAGAAGGGGCAGTGGGGTCGCAGAGCAGAGAGAGGCTGGTGCTGCTACTAGGGGGCTCATACCATGGGGGAGTAATAAAGCCCACCATAATGCCCCCACAGTAGTAATAATTCTCCTTATAATAGACAGTGCAAAAAATACCCCTTTGTAATGCCCCCAGTTGAGCTAATGGCCTCATAGTGCCCCCATAATGTGCCAGTATAAAATACCCCTATAAAGTGCCCCCAGTAAATGCCCCATAGTGCTCCTCTCCCCCTTCCTCCTAGTGCCCCCTATAATGTACCAGTATAAAATGCCCCATATATAGTGCCCCCAGTATATGCCCCATAGTGCTCCTCTCCCCCCTTCCTCCTAGTGCCCTCATAATGTACCAGTATAAAATGCCCCATAAATAGTGTCCAAGTAGATGCCCTCAGTGCAAGTATAAAATGCCCCTTCTTAGTGCCCCCGTAGATAACCCCAAAGTACTCCTCTCCCCCCCCCCTTCCCCATAGTACCCACCATAATGTGTCCCAGTATAAAATGCTACTGTACAGAGCACCCCATTTAAAATACCCCTTCTTTGTGACCTCAGTAGATGCCCCTATAGTGCCCCCCAATCATGTGCCAGTAAAATGTGCCCCATAGATGCCCCCCATCATGTGCCAGTAACAAGAGCCCCCCCCAATCATGTGTCACTAACAAGAGCCCCCCCAATCATGTGTCGGTAACGAGAGGCCCCCCCAATATCCCGGTAACGAGAGGTCCCCCCTAATGTGCCGGTAACGAGAGGCCCCCCCTAATGTGCCGGTAACGAGAGGCCCCCCCTAATGTGCCGGTAACGAGAGCCCCCCCTAATGTGCCGGTAACGAGAGGCTCCCCCCTAATGTGTCGGTAACAAGAGGCATCCCCTAATGTGCCAGTAAAACTATTGTACATATAAAAAAATAAAAACTTATACTTACCTCCATGTCAGCGATGCAGGCCTCTTCCGGCCTGTGTCCCGCGCTGTACGGCTCAGGCGGCGTGATGACCTGATCGCGCCGCCTGCGCCGGCCTATAATAGGCTGCAGGCCTAGTGCCTGCAGCCTATCAGAGGAAAGTGAAGGGACACTCCTCTCCCTCCCCTGCCCGTTCGCACTCGCAACACAGACATCTGTATCTCTATACAGATGACTATGGAGATTAGTGCTTCCACAATGGAAGCCCTCATCTCCCTGTGCCCTGCGGCCGCCGCCCCCACTTCTGAGCAGCTCGGGGGGGGCAATTGCCCCGTTGCCCCCCCTGATCTGCCAGTGAGTAACAGTCTGTACATGTAGTTATGTCTCAGACTATCGGAGGTAGTTATGTACTCACTGATATTCAGCTCTTTGCCTTGTTCAGTCTCAGTAGAGGTAGTTCAAGTCTTTATCTTCTACACATAAGTGATGCAACAGATATCTTATCTGTCCCTAAAATAACGGTAAGGCTGCCGGAAGCTAATAAATCCTTCAGCTTGGTACAAAGGCTCTTAGAGCCTAGAATAATGGCTTTGTCCTTCCTTTGTCTTTACGCTATAAACTTAGCAAAATCCACTTGATACTTCGGAAGAGTAGAAGGTAGAATAAAGACTTTACCTCTGCCTATTTTCCTGGCTTGACACTGAGATATAAATTAGCTCCTCTGGACCGTGGAGCCCAAGAGAGCTGAGAGGAGAGGGACCTCTCCTTCCCCCTTGCTTCTCACTCCATCTCCTTATTCCTACAAACTCTAACTCCAACTCCCTAACTAGGCCTGAACTGAGCTATATATACTGTGGTGCTATCCTCATCTAGTGGGGGAATGTGTGTAATGCACCTGACAGCCTGGTAACAGGAATTTCACATAAGGATGAAATATAGCATGATATAACATGTGACATAACAAGCTTTTGCACGTATGTGAGATTGTGAAACAGCTAGTTCTGCATAATGTCTGTACTTAAACTGTCATTTGGCATTCCGGGCACTAGAGGCCACTGTTTTGCAGCTACAGCCAGCACACTCTGAGATTTGAATATGCAAAACAGATGATGACTCATGCTGCTGCCTGTGAGTGAACCAGGAAGTGTGTTAATCTGACATGGTGGAAGGATTGTGCTGTGAGGGACTGAATCCGATTCCATCCTGGCTTGCAGATGTCCGGCAGTTAATGGACACTCAGAAGAAGGAGAGTAGCTGTAATATCCTTTCTGTATCCAGCTCTTTTGAAAGAGAGGTTGTCCCAGGAAGACAAGTTCAGTGTGTGGACAGAAGGCCTTATCATTAAGCACGGCCGCAAGGTTGCTGTAAAGTTGGTGGCCATCTCTGGTAGGCTGCATCCTCGGGCCCAGAACGCCTGGTTACTGATTGTAATATATTGTGTGGCGCCTGAAGTTACAGAGACTAGCCTAGGCCTCGCATTAGTTAGTCAGTTAGGATTATATCGTTTTTGCTAGGCTGTACTGTACTGGACTGCAGCGCAGTTATTGACTTACAGGCTCTGCTGCGTTTGCCACTGGCTAGGGGTGTCCTCTGTAGCGGCACAGCACGACTTGCAGGCTCTGCTGTGTCCGCCATCGGCTAGGGCGGTCCAGTGGGCAGAGACATTGACTGTGGATCTGGGATATAGCGTTTCTATGCATGTTTGTATTGCTTTGGTGATGCTTATGTTATTACTTGTTGTCTAAGTAAGGCCCCTTTCACACGGGTGTTGCGGGAAAATGTGCGGGTGCGTTGCGGGACTGCCGGTAGGCCAAGTAACCACAACACCCCCCTCCCATCCTCCTGCTAAATAGGACCTTCTTACCCAATAAAGACACAAGACGCCACTGGGTTGGGTGGTGATCGGCCACAGCTTTTCTTTATTTGTTATTGAACATAACCAAACCACGAGCTTTAGAACTGCTCCAGAAACCATTACAGGGAGCGGTATGCCAGCCGCTGCCCTCGCAGCGGGCAAGTCCGCCCTTTACATTTCACACCGGGTATTCCGATTGCCTCCAAACCGCCAGCTGTGACTTGAGAATACGATGTAACCTATACTAGGAAATAGAAAAATGTATGAACATTCCAATCACCAATGGGAGCCGGCAAACGGCAAACCAGAAAACATAACATCCAGGGAAGGGAGGGAGGGAGACGTTCCGGCAGCCAAGAGACCGGCCGGAAGGAGGAGGGGAAATATATAGCCTCATCCAGGGAGGGGCGTCAGTGCCCCTTACAAGGGATCATGGGAAAGTCTTAACCCATGAATCCCTGGAGAAAAGGAGGATAGGAAGGGAGGGGAAACCAAACACATGGGGGCCACCCTCAGTCCCACAGCACCAACCCTAATCGGACTGGCGCTGTACAGACTGCCGGTAGGCCAAGCAACCACAACACCCCCCTCCCATCCTCCTGCTAAATAGGACCTTCTTACCCAATAAAGACACAAGACGCCACTGGGTTGGGTGGTGATCGGCCACAGCTTTTCTTTATTTGTTATTGAACATAACCAAACCACGAGCTTTAGAACTGCTCCAGAAACCGTTACAAGGAGCGGTATGCCAGCTGCTGCCCTCGCAGCGGGCAAGTCCGCCCTTTACATTTCACACCGGGTATTCCGATTGCCTCCAAACTGCCACGGAGGAGCCCACTACCTACACCGGGCTCCGACCACCACTCAACAAAAACATGGCCTGTTCCACCCCGTCCTGAAGCCCCGAGAGGAAAATGTCCAACCCAATGTCGGAAAGGTGGACACCATCGGACCTCAACAATGCCCGGTTGTCGCCCTCCAGCTGCCGGTGGCGAATGGCTACACCACCCAGGGATCTAATAAACCTAGAAATACGGGAATTTATGGTCCTACGACTTTTCTCCATTGTGTCTGGGTCTCTATCCCCTTGCCACACCACCCGGGGGATGATCTCCGACCAAACCAGGACCAAATCAGGGAAAAAGGAAGAAAAACGTTCCATATCAGAACGCATTAAGGTCATGAGCTCCGCAATCCGTAAGGAACAGAGATCATTCCCCCTGGTGTGGACAACGAGAATCACTGGGCCGGAGTTGGACCGGCTGATTCCCACAACTTCTGAAAGAACCTGAGGCCAGCGAAGGCCCCTAATACCCCTCCAGAAAACATCGACCTCACGAAAGCCCAGGGTCCGGCCTCCCGGTCTGCATTCCGCCCTTCGCGCCGCCCAAAAGACGTAGGAGTGACCGAGGATCCATACGGCCGGACGGGGAATCCCTGAAAAGACACCATATAAATATAAAACATGGAATTAAGCAACAGCACATCCTGATACAACCAATTATAATTTCCTTCATTATTATTGTATTATATATAAAAAAAATATATTTTTCTTTTTTATTATTTTTTTATTTATTTTTTATTCTATCAATGGCAACAGGTCAGGGCGAATATAACTGGCAAAGCAACGGGAACGCCAACGACCAATGCGCATAACATCATCCTCAGAAAGGCCGGCCCTGGCCGCCTCAGTGGCCGCACCAATACGGAACGAATGGGTACCAAAGTCACGTGGGTTACAACCTACCGACACTAAGCAGCGCTGAAAAAGTGAAGAAAACTGGTACCTGGTAAGCGGGGAGCAATCCTGGTGTACCAGGAAATGATCGCCTCCAGGCCTAACCGCTAGGTAGGAAGCGACCAAATGAACTGGGCAAACGGTATGGTGTGAATAGGGATCCACGCTCCGTGACCAAACGTGTCGGTTTTGGAACGGCAAATTTTTACCCTAACCGACCCATTGCCAAACGCCACATCCCGAAAAAGGAGTCCTCCAGGCTTAAGGCGAGAAGGAGGTACCAGTTCGCAAATGCGAAGGGCAGCAAAAAAGGCAAGGCCGAACGCAACCGATAACAGGAGGGCCTCAAAAGGGGAACCACAAGTTACCGAGCACTCCGCAACCAACCTAACAAGTAATGAGTATGAAACAGGGCGGCGGCATTCACGCCGGATCGATTCTTTACGCCAACCCCGCAATGCCTGAGTGACTAAAAAATGCTTGGTGACATCGGGCCATCCCATCAGGCGAAAGTAAAAGGCCACGCCAGAGAGGCGTCGCTGTGCAACCACAGCCGAGGAACCCAGTGAACGCAAGCGCAGCAATAATTCAACCGTTACCTCCAGTTTTACGTCATCGGGAGATACATCCCGTGATCCAGCTAATTCAAGCCACTCCCCCCACGCCTTACCATGAGCTCTCCATGTCGCCGGGGTCACTGAAGAGGAATTTAAGGACATCAATTCCCGTCCACCAGCCGCCAAAGGTGTGTTGGGCACTGCACCCCAATCTGCTCCGCTCCAGGAAGGAGGGCCCGGAATTCCTGCCAATTAAAACGAGAGAGAGAATCAGCGACAAGATTACATGCACCGGGGACATGACGGGCCCTGAAATAGATGTTCAATTCCAGGCAACGCAACACCAAATGGCGGAGAAGGCTTAGAACCGGAAGGGATGACGAAGATAAGCTGTTAATGCAATGAACCACACTTAAGTTATCAGTCCAGAAACAAACATGGCGGTTAGAAAACTGTAAACCCCAGATCTCAACGGCTACTATTATAGGGAATAATTCAAGCAAAGTTAAGTTCCTGCAAAGACCAGCCGCTGCCCAAGGTTCAGGCCACCGAGAGGCACACCATGAATTATTGAAAATGGAACCAAAGCCACAGGAACCAGAGGCATCTGTAAACAAAGAGAGCTCTGAGTTGGTCAATACAGGGGCCAAAAAACATGTGTGGCCATTGTAAGACGCTAAAAATTGACGCCATACAAGCAAATCAGACTTCATGGATTTAGTTACACGGACATGATGGCGTGGGGACTTCAAACCCCGAGTAGCAAGAGACAGGCGTCGGGAAAAAACTCTGCCCATAGGCATGACCCTGCAGGCAAACACTAATAAACCTAACAGGGACTGAAGATGCCGTAGAGTGACCTTAGTCATTGACAGGAAACCTTCTATTAGAGAAAACAATTTATCTAACTTATCCCTGGGAAGCCTGAAGACCATGCCAACCGTGTCAATTTCAATCCCCAGGAAAGACAGACAAGTACAAGGACCCTCAGTCTTCACCGGGGAGAGGGGAACACCAAAACGTCTCATCAACTGGAGAAAGGTATTTAGTAGGTGAAGGCAAGAGTCATCAGAATCAGGGGCCACAAACAAAAAATCGTCCAAATAGTGAATAATGGACCGAGAACCAGTTTCGTACCTAACCACCCATTCTAAAAAGGTGCTGAACATCTCAAAGTAGTGACAAGAGATAGAGCAACCCATGGGCAAACATGTATCATAAAAATAAAAACCGTCAACATAACATCCCAGTAGGTGATAACAGTCCGGGTGAACCGGAAGCAAACGGAAGGCGGATTCTATGTCCGACTTTGCCAATAGGGCCCCCCTGCCAGCTTGCCTGACTAACTCCACAGCCCTGTCAAAAGAAACATAGGACACCGAGGAGTCCTCATCGGGGATGGCATCATTTACCTTGGGGTGAGAAAGGTGATGAATTAAACGGAACTTACCCGGGTCCTTCTTTGGAACCACCCCCAGAGGTGACACTCGCAGATTAGGTAGGGAAAGGAGGGGACAAAAAGGGGCCCTCAATCCTGCCTAAAGACACCTCCTTAGTTATTTTCTCCCGGAGGGCCGCTGGATGTTCCTGGGCAGACTGCAAGTTATGAGAAAAAACCGGAAGCCTGCTCAGGACAAATGGTATAAAGAACCCATACGTAAAACCAGAACGCAACTGTGCCGCGTCAGGCTTATTGGGGTAGAGATCTAACCAGGGGGACATCTCGGAGACGGTCACTGGAGTCTTTTGGGTCAGGAGGGATGGTGGATTTCTGGGGCCTAGCGGGTTGCCGAGAGCAACGAATGGCCGCGTGGGAGGCACCACAGGAAGAGCATTCATGCTTAAACCTGCAGAGGCCTGCGAATCGGCAATGGCCCTCATTGAATAACCAGCAGGTTCCTGGACGGCGAACGGCCACCGCCCCAACGGTTGAGGAACCAGGGGCGGCAGCCGCTCCGGGAAAGGGCCTCTGAGCCAGCATCAGCCGAAGCCAGACATCAGTGGCTTTAACACCCCACCCCAGTTCGGGTTGAAGCGCTAAACGGCGACGAAATTCTTCGTCGTATCTCCACAATGCCGAACCACCATGTGACTTATAAGCGCTATATATCACATCCTGGTAAATAAATAGCTCCGAACAACGCTCAGGAAAGCGTTGCCCCATCACACAACCTAACACTGAAAAGGCCTGAAGCCAGTTATTCATGGTTTTCGCGACTCGCGGCCGCCTCTCGTACGACTTGTCAGTAGGACGTCGCTCTTTGTCCACTGATTGTTGATCAATGGTGACTAGGGACCAAATATCCACATACTGATTTGCCCATATTTTCTCCCTGATCTCCTCTGCCAAGTGAGCCCCTAGTGGGCTAACCCCGCAAAAGAAAGAGTCCTTGTGTATAGACGCTAAAACCGGGGGAGGTTTTTGCGACGCAAGAGGAGGAGAAGGATTTACAGATTGAAATTTCTCCAATACCGCTAAGACAACCTCCGAACTCTGACCGCCCGCCTCCCACGCCCCCGTATACTGAAACTCACCAGTTGAAGACGGACCCGGAAGCACGGGAGGAAAAACCGCGGTACTCGTAGATGGAACCGGATCTGGAACCGACGATGGACCAACCGGAGGAGGAACCAGGCTAGGGGTCCTGGAAGCAGCGACAGGCTCCCGGCTCTTGCTAATGGTGTGTGTCACCTAGCCAGACTCCCCAGATTCGCTCGTCGAAACATCCGAAGATGACGGTGAGCGCCATCTTGAGGATCTGGAGCGCCTTCTTCTCCCGGAAACCCTGTGATGGTGTCGGGACTGGCGCCTACCAGAAGCATGGTGGGACCGATGCCTGTACTCCCCAGGTGAGGAGGAGGTGGGAGGAAGAGGAGGTGCGGGGAAAGCAGGAGGTTGCGATGTAGAGGCAGAGGGGGTAGCAGCTATGATAGAATTCCCAGGTGCGCTCACAGCTTCAACCTGAGAATGGGTATGAGAAGGGGTAGTAAACCCTCCCCCTGTTGCAGCTGGGATGTGAGGCAGACAGACCCCACCACCATTATCTACTGGTGGCAGGGGTTCATTACTGGTGGGGAGATTGATCGTTGGTGGAGGAGTGGGAGGCTGCTCCGACATAGAAGAGGAGCTTGCTTGTGCTCCCATGTTCGCGGCTGCCGCATGTAACAGCGCGCGAACCCGATGGGCGGAAGTGACAGCTGCCGGGACCGGAAGGGGCGGAGCTTGAAACGAAGAGCGCACCGAACGCTCTCTCCCCCGTACAGGACCTCCGGCAGCCTATGACCTGCGCCCTGGAGGTGAGACAGAGGGGGGCTATGTCCTAAACGAGCGGGGGGGGCGGGTCAGGCGAGCCGACCGCCGACTTTGTGCAAGCGCAGGGGGATCGGGAGCCACAGACGGCAGGTGCGCCTCCCTAAGGGCATCATCCGCGGACATCTTAGCTAGGAGTGCTGAGGGCAGACGTTCCGGCAGCCAAGAGACCGGCCGGAAGGAGGAGGGGAAATATATAGCCTCATCCAGGGAGGGGCGTCAGTGCCCCTTACAAGGGATCATGGGAAAGTCTTAACCCATGGATCCCTGGAGAAAAGGAGGATAGGAAGGGAGGGGAAACCAAACACATGGGGGCAACCCTCAGTCCCACAGCACCAACCCTAATCGGACTGGCGCTGTACAGAACACCATGGTAAAAGATCATGTGACGTACCATGTGATGACCGGAGTGACGTCATCAAAGGTCCTTGACCTATAATTAATGCTCACCACAGGTCCTATTCAGTAAAGGGGACAAGTGGATTAAGGTGAGTTAAATGATTTTTTATTTTTTTTAAACCCTCCAGCGCTGTTTTACTTTGCATTCTGTATTCAGAATGCTATTATTTTCCCTTATAACCATGTTATAAGGGAAAATAATAATGATCGGGTCTCCATCCCGATCGTCTCCTAGCAACCATGCGTGAAAATCGTACCGCATCCGCACTTGCTTGCGGATGCTTGCGATTTTCACGCAACCCCATTAATTTCTATGGGGCTTGCGTTACGTGAAAAATGCACAAAGAGGAGCATGCTGCGATTTTCATGCAACGCACAAGTGATGCGTGAAAATCACCGCTCATGTGAACAGCCCCATAGAAATGAATGGGTCAGGATTCCGTGCGGATGCAATGCGTTCACCTCCCGCAACGCATCTGCGCGGAAAACTCGCTCGTGTGAAAGGGGCCTAAAGTTTTCTGTTCTTGCATATTAAGCTGGTGTCAGTGTTGCTTTCCTTGTCTGTGACTTCGCTGTATTCTGGGGAGCCCACCCCGGTGCAGGGCTTACACGTACACTAGTGGGACGCTGTGTGTGTATATATTGGCTTGATAATGGTTCTGTGAGAGAGCTGAAATGTTGCCTGTATCAACATGTGTTGAATAAATATCAAATTTTTAAACTTTTTTATCCAAGGAGTGCTGCGTTATATTTATTTGGATTTTTTAATATATATATATATATATATATATATATATATAAATAACAAAAAATGAGGCAGCACTCCAGACGTTAGGTGAAAAAGAAAGTGGATCCTTTATTCCCCTCTGCAACGTTTCAACCGCTCAATGCGGTCTTTATCAAGCTTGATAAAGACCGCATTAAGCGGTTGAAACGTTGCAGAGGGGAATAAAGGATCCACTTTCTTTTTCACCTAACGTCTGGAGTGCTGCCTCATTTTTTGTTATTTATATTCATGGATAGCCGTTTGAGCCTGCGGCTTTGAGGATTTTTTGCACCCTTGCTTTTTGGTCTTGTGCTGCTGGTTCTCTCTTTTTTGTGTTCTATATATATATATATATATATATATATATATATATATATATATATATATATAAACAGTGTTTCAAGAGAGCGTGAACAGCACAGCAGTATTTTGCGATAACGGGTGCCAGCGGCTGATGAAGCGATCCAGACTTCCAATATTAATAAATCCCAGAAAATCCACGGCACTTCCTTTAGTAAAAACATGTAGTTTTATTCACCAATAGCAACGTTTCGGTTCGCACACTGGAACCTTAATCAAGAAATGATACAAAAAGGGAGTAAACACAGCATATATATATATATATATATATATATATATAGAGAGAGAGCAAAAATCGGACTGCACTCCAGACATTTCTTCAGAAAAACAATGTGTTTTTATTCACCCATATGGTGGCAAAGAGCGACGTTTCGGCTCGTACATGAGCCTTTCTCAAGCATTGATAAAAAGTAAACATCTTACATATAAATGTGTATCAATCATAACAATTGTGGCAGGCATCCGCGCAGAGACGCACGCGCGTAGCAACGTCACATGTTAATGGCGTAAGCGGCGCACAATGCAGTCACCCGCGGCGTCCTTCACCTCTGACCAACAGAGGCAGCGGATTAACCGCCGGATTAAAACAGCTTTTGTTGGATAAATTAAACATTTTACAAGTGAACTCACTAGATCTCTTCACCTGCTCACCACTAGTTCCCTGGAACCATACCTTTAGCTTAAGGGAACAAAATAAATTACCCAAATCAGACTCCACATCTAGCAGTGGCCGGACTGAGGGGGGGCGGAGCCCCCTTTAGGGGAGGCCCCCATGACGGGGGTTTGGTTTCAGTGAGCTGGGGGGGGGAGTGGTCGGGCTAGGGGAGAGGGAGGGGGCTTTGGCAGGGAGAATAGGATAGGTTAGGGGTGTGAGGGGGTGGAGTCGAGGGGTTTAAATAGGCAGGGAAGAAGAAGGCTAGGGGCCATTTTAGGTAGAGAGAAAAGCTGGTACATCACCTGAGAGATGGAGCATCTGGAGGCCATGATCGGCGAGTTGCGGGCAGCGGCTGAGGTGAGAGGCCCAGCGTGGGTCCAGGAGCAGATCCAGCTGCTGCTGGGGGGGCTGAGTGAGGTGCCTGTCTTGCCTCACTCACCGGTATTACGGCCGCGGCGGGCCAGGCCGCCGGCGCGCCTTTCCCCATCAACTTCCCCCCCTAGGGCTCAGCGCCGTATTAGGAGCCCCTCTCGGGACCCTCCACGTCGGGTGCCGCCGACACCAGCTTCTACTAGGCCCCGGCGTGGGAGGAATCCTCACTGTAGGCGGAGCCTTGTGGGCGGCCGGGCCCGGCCGTCCACTCCTGCAAGCGGCGACGGCGTGGGAGCTGGACCGGGTACAGGGGCGGCCCCTCGGCGTGGGAGGTCAGGCATTCAGCGCGGGGCTGCTGCATGTGGATCCGGTGGTAGCAGCAGGCCCCAGGTTGCAGACAGCTCGAGAGGCTCCGCCCCCAGGAGCAGTTATGATGACATCGTTAACCCCGGCGTCCCTGGTTTGCATAGAGCCAGGGGACAGGAGCCGACCGAGCCCAGGAGATGTGAGGAGGTCCGGACCGTGGAGGGATCCTGTTGCAACGCGCGTTCCTGCCCTGCCAGGAGGCAGGGTGAGGATGAAGGTTCCAGCGGCATGGTCTTTCCGGGAGAGGACGTCCCTGGTCCCAGCGGGTCCAGGGGACAGAGAGACGGCGACAGCGTGACGCAGAGTCAGGACTTGCGGCTGATGGGAACACAGTTCCCTGGCAGCCAGGTGAGATTGCATGGGGTCCACTTGCGCAGGTAGTGCAGGGTGTGGGGGCTGGGGTGGGGGGTGTTTCCCAGTTAGAGTTGAGTAAGGGCCTGGGGAAATTGTAGGGGGGTCTGGCGGGGTTGGTTGCTAGTTGGGGGTTGAGTGGGGGGACACCGTTGCAGGCCTGGGGCGTGCAAGGTTTGGCTGCGAGCGGAGGGTCGTCGGTGGAGCCGCAGCGGGGGTTGCCGGGTGTGGGGGTGTCGGTACAGACGCAGGCGGGAACAGAGGGGGGCGAGGATTCTGTGCGGGTTGATGATAAAGCAAAAGGGGAGGTTTATGTTTGCTTTGAGGGTCCGTTGGGGGCGCATTTGAAGTCGGAGGTGAGGGAGAGGATTTGGAAGGGGGAATATGTGGAGATATTTTCCTTGCTTCCTTTGGAACGCTTCAATCTGGATAGGGTGCGAAGGGAAGATGGTAAGCGGGAGGAGGAGGAGAAGCACCGGTATAGGTTAATACCGAGGACGTTTGCAAACTGGTTGCAGGCGTTCGCGATATTGGCGAGTGTGATTGGGGAGAAGACTCCGGAGGCTTGTTCGGGGTTGTTTTGTTATTTGGTTGCAATCGGGGAGGCGTATCGGGTGTATGGGGGAGTGGCGTGGTTGCGGTATGACGAACAGTTCCGGCAGAGGAAGGCGGTTCGCCCTGAGATGCGGTGGGACCATAAGGATATTGCTTTATGGCTGAAGGTTACGGCCCCAGTGCATTCGGGGCAGCCCTTTCGTGGGGAAGGTAGTAGTGGGGGGTCGGGCAATACAGCGGTTGCCTCAGCGAGGGGACTGTGTTTTGCCTTCAATGAAGGCACCTGTAGGTTCGGGCCTAAATGTAAATTTAAGCACGAATGCTCAGGCTGTGGAGGGAATCACGGGGCAGCGCAGTGTTTTAAGGGAGGCAAGCAGAGAGGGGGGGATGGTTTTGGAAAAGGGGGTGACGCCGGTTCGGCTGGAAAGGATGCAACCGTACTTAGATAGGTACCCCAATAGAGAGGCGGCGGGTTTGTTGGTTTTGGGTTTTGCGGAAGGTTTTCGAATTCCGTTTGTTCCGGGTGAGGCGGTGTTGCTCAGGAAGAATTTGCGGTCTGCTAGGGAGCATCCAGAGGTGGTGGGGGAGAAGTTGGGGAAGGATGTGATGCTGGGGCGGATGGCGGGTCCGTTTTTAGAGCCACCGGTTTACAATTTGCGGGTGTCACCGCTGGGGGTTGTACCTAAGAAAGAGGCGAATAAGTTTCGCTTGATCCATCACCTGTCGTTCCCGAGGGGCTCCTCGGTCAATGATGGTATTGACCCGGCGGTTTGTTCTGTAGTATATACATCGTTTGACGCGGCGGTCGGTTGGGTGAGGCGTTTTGGGGCGGGAGCGTTGATGGCAAAGACGGATATTGAGGCGGCGTTTCGGTTGTTGCCGGTTCATCCGGATTGTCAGCATTTGTTGGGATGTTTTTGGGATGGAGGGTTCTTTGTGGATCGGTGTTTACCCATGGGGTGTTCATTGTCGTGCGCTTACTTTGAAACTTTCAGCTCGTTTTTGGAGTGGGCAGTGGTGGACTCGTCGGGTTGTAAATCGCTGATTCATTACCTGGATGATTTTTTGTGCATAGGCCCCCCGGGGTCGCCGGTTTGCGCATTATTGTTGGCAACGTTGAGTTCGGTTTTTGAGAGGTTTGGGGTCCCGCTGGCGGAGGGTAAGACAGTGGGGCCGGTGTCAGAATTGAGTTTCCTTGGCATAGTGATTTGACTCGGTGAGGATGGAGTGTCGGTTGCCGGGCGATAAGCTGGTAGATCTGAAAGGCTTGGTGGCTAGGGCGATTCGGGCAAAAAAGTTACAGTTGAGGGAGCTTCAGTCGCTGTTGGGGAAGCTTAATTTCGCTTGCCGGATAATGCCCATGGGGTGAGTGTTCTGTAGGCGGTTGGCGCAGGCAACTGAGGGGGTGGTGGCTCCGCATCATTATATTCGGTTGGGTAGGGAGCTGCGGGCGGACTTACAGGTTTGGAGTTCTTTTCTGGACCAGTACAACGGTCGCTCGCTGTTCATGGGGGAAGTTGTTGAAGCGTTTGATTTTGAATTATTCACGGATGCGGCGGGGGGTTCAGGTTTTGGGGCTTTTTGTGGAGGTCAATGGTGCGCTGGAGTGTGGCCAGCTGTTTGGGTGGAACGGGGCTGGGTGAAGAATCTGGCTTTGTTAGAGTTGTTCCCTATTGTGCTGGCGGTTGTGTTGTGGGGAGAGCGGTTCCGGGATAAAAAGGTTCGTTTTCACTGCGACAACATGGGGGTGGTTCAAGCGATAAATGGGCTGTCGGCATCGTCGCCATTGGTGGTGCGGCTGCTGCAGCGGTTAGTGTTAGAGTGCTTGTCACTTAATGCTTGGGTTGTAGCGGTGCATGTGCCGGGGGTTGACAATTGTATTGCTGACGCCCTTTCTCGTTCGCAGTGGAATCGTTTTCGGCAGTTGGCTCCGGAGGCGGAGGTGATTGGATTGGCGTGTCCGGGTTGCCTGTGGGAGCTGCTGGAGGAGCATTGATGGGGCTTATTCGGGCGTCATTAGCTCCGGGTACGTGGGATGCATATATGAGGGCTTGGAGGGTGTGGGAGGACTGGTGTGCCGCTTTGGGAGGAGGGATTGAGGAGCCAGAGTTGGTTTTGCTAATGTTTTTGGGTCACGGTAGGGAGCAGGGTTGGTCAGTTAGCAAGATAAACAGTTACATGGCCGGGTTGGCTTTTGGTTTTAAGGCTCGGCGGATGGTGGATGTGACAAAGTCATTTTTGGTGGTGCAGGCATTAAAAGGTTGGAGGAGGATGGGTGCTGGGGTGGACGGGAGGAGGCCAGTCTCGTTTGGGTTGTTGCTTAAGTTGGGGGGGCAGTTGCGGACGGTTTGTTGGTCAGAGGGGGAAACGAGGTTGTTTCGGTTGGCTTTCTCGCTGGCCTTTTTTGGGGCTATGCGGGTGGGGGAGTTGGTTTGTCCGTCGGTGAGTCGGGTTGGGGGACTTTTGAGGAGGGATGTTGAGCTGTTTGATGATAGGGTAGAGTTTATTATTCAGCGGTCAAAGACGGATACGTTGGGTAAAGGGAAGAAGGTGGTGCTTTTCCGGGTGGAGGATTGTGACATGTGCCCGGTTCAATGTTTGCGAGATTATGGGTTAAGGGGGGGGACGGGTCCCCATTGTTGGTTCATATGGATGGCACCTTTTTGTCTCGCTTTCAGTTTTCTGCTATTTTTTTGAGGTGTTTGAGCCGGGTGGGGGTGGATAAGGTGGGGTATTCTAGCCACTCCTTTAGAATCGGGGCAGCGACAGAAGCGGCTAGATGGGGTGTGGGTGAAGACGTTATTAAAAGGATTGGCCGTTGGGAATCGGCGAGGTTTTAATCTTATGTGCGTTTGGATCGCTTGTAAAGTGTGGAGGGTTGGTTGGTGTTAGGTTTATTGTGTTTGTGCAAAGCTGCGGTATTGTTCTTTTTGTTCTCTCGTTACAGATACAGCGCCCGCTCTGGTGTGGATTGTGGGGCATTCCTATGTCTTCTGGGGGGCCGTCCGGGCAGCGGTTCGGCCGGACGGTCAACAGCTAGGATTTGACAGGGAGTCTGCGGTGGTAAGGTGGATTGGGAGGCGGGGTATGGTTTGGAAAGGGGTGCTGCCTGAAATTCATAGGTTCGTGAGGATGGATAGGGCACCGGAGGTGTTGGTGGTACATGCGGGGGGCAATGATTTGGCGGCGAAGCCTATCCGGGAGTTGATTAAGGAGATCAAGTGGGATTTCTTACGGTTGTGGTCGTTATTTCCGGATATGGTGACCATATGGTCGGATATTGTCCCCCGGCAGGTGTGGAGGGAGGCTAGGTCTGTGGATGCGGTGAATAAGGCGAGGATAAAGGTGAACAGGGCAGTTGGGCGTTTTATGGCTAGGAACGGGGCGGTGGTAGTCAGGCATAGGGATTTGGAGGCGGGAACGGGGGCTTTTTGGAGATCGGACGGAGTGCATTTGAATGCGGTGGGGTTGGATATGTGGAGTTTGGCGTTGCAGGAAGGCATTGAGGTGGCCCTGAGGTTGTGGAGGAACGCCCGGAGTTGAGGTGGTCAAGTCCGGTCGTTGGTGGCGGTGGGGGGGGGGTCCTTAGAGTTGGGCACGGTGGAATCTGAGGACAATTGGGG
Source organism: Bufo bufo (assembly GCF_905171765.1). NCBI lineage: Eukaryota > Metazoa > Chordata > Amphibia > Anura > Bufonidae > Bufo > Bufo bufo. Next base: position 386,174,610 of record NC_053389.1, read on the forward strand.
GGGCCCCACGGTGGGGGCTGGACTCCCAGGTGGACCGAGCGGTTGTGGTGAATCGAGGGGGGGTCATTCGATGGTGCCTTTGAGCTGGGCGGTACGGCTGGAGGCAAGAATGGCTCACCCTGGTTTGACAGCTCGATGTTTTGGGGCTTCAAGGACCTCCCCCCATTGGGGTTTTATACTGTATTATGTTATGTTATGGTTGTAAATGTTATTTAATAAACGGCTGCTGTGGCCATTACATTTCCAATTGGTGGTCCGAGTTTTATTGGGATTAGAGTTCTGGGGTGGAAAAGTGTAATGGTGGTTTAGAGGTGAGTAAGGTGGGTATGAAAGTAATGGTCGAGGCGAACATGGATAACCAATACCCTCGTCATGCCAATTCACCTGTGAATTAGGGCAGAAGGATAACCCCTTGGACAAAACAGTTACCTGTGCAAGGGTCAATACTTTAGAAGACAGGTTAATAACAGCTATTTCTTCATTTTTTGATGTTGAGTCCGTGTTTTCATATTGCGGGTTTTTACGATTTCCTCTGTATCGGCGGCCGCCTCTCCTGGTTCGCTTCCTTTTGCTGTGTTTGGGTCCTCTGATTCGCCTTTATACGACTGGATGTTTTTTCTTGTTTTTTTGTTGTCCCTTGTATTATTGTATAAGGAATTGCCGGATTGCCAACTGTAGATGTCACCCTTTTTATAGTCCTCAGTATCCCGGGCCCATTTGGTTCTCTTACCATCCTCTAATTCAGACTGCAACTGTTGTAGCTGTATTTTTAAAGTATCATTGAGCTGCGAAAATTGTTCCTCCGTCATGTGCGCACGCAGCTGTTGTTCAATCTGTGCCATATCAATTGTCAACGCGGTGACTTCCTGTTGCAAAAATTCGATATTTAATAAAATAAAGTCCATGGAGTATTTATTAGACAGAGCCTCAAACCGTTTGCAAAAGGGATCACTGCTGAAAAATAGATTAGGACGCAAATGGGATCGCATCCCTCTAGGAATCCTTTGTTCCTTGTAGTAATGCCCAAAACTGAGGTTGGGGAACTGAAGTCTCTCCCGCGTTCTGAGAGCTTCAGATATCCCAACCTCACTGCGGCCGAGGTATACGCATTAATTGAGCTAAAAAAGTATACTGGTCTGACGATAAAACCCGCCGATAAAGGCGGTGCGGTTGTAGTGCTGGACACTGCTAAATACATCAAAGAGATCTTAAGGCAACTAAATGATGTCAAAGTGTATAGTTTGGTATCACATGACCCCAAATTCCACATTATACTAATAATTGATCAATGTGTGTCAGACGCTTTGAGGGCGGGTATTATAGATGAGGGACTCAGAGAATATTTGGTTGTTTCTCATCCCATCACCCCGGTGATTTATGTATTACCAAATGTCCACAAAACAATGGTGGACCCACCGGGACGCCCCATCGTCTTGGGTACTGACTCAGTATTTGGCCACATAGCAATTTTCCTTGCTACGTGATTTCTCCACTGGTGGTCAGTCCTACATCAGGGACACAACAGATTTTTTAACCAAGTTGAGCAAGGTTAATTTGGACGAGACAGGGTCAGTCACTTTGGTCTCATTTGATGCCATATCCTTATACACTTCCATTGATCATAAAAAAGGTATCTCCGCAGTTCAAAGTATGTTGGATATGTCATCAATGACACCTGAGGCTTGCTCCTTCATCATTACGCTGCTCACGATTGTACTGGAACACAACAATTTTCTTTTTCAGGACACATACTATGTCCAGAAACGTGGCGTGGCGATGGGGTTAAATGTGGCCCCTACGTACGCCAATATTTACATGCGTCGTTTTGAGGAGGATGTCGTCTATGGCTCCCACCATGCCCAGTATATACTGGGATGGTGGACATACATAGACGACATTTTCCTCATCTGGACCGTGACAGAACAGCAATTACAGGACTTTCACAGATATCTCAATAGTGTAGACGGTGAGTTACAGTTCACGGTCACCTATTTGGATACTGCTGTCCAATTTCTTGACACCAATGTTATAGTATCCAATGGGGTCCTGTTTACTCAACTCTATACGAAACCAACCGATAAAAACATAATGTTGAGGTACGAGAGTTGTCATCCCCGCAGCATGGTAAAGCACTTACCATACTCGCAATTTTTGAGGGCAAGGAGAATTGTAGCAGAGAATAACACCTTGGAGAAGACAGTAGATGATATGATTATCAAATTTAAACAAAGGGGGTACATTGCTCATGGTTCAAAAACAAAAAGCGCTAGCTGTAGATAGGGATTCCCTACTTCAGGGCAGTAACAATAGGAAGATACAGAACAGAGTTACATTTGTGTCTACCTACTCTGAATACAGCAGCGCAATTAATAAAATCTCGAAGAGACATTGGTCAATACTGAGTTGTTGCCGTAAAGTGGTACCTGAATTCGGGGCATTACCTGTATGTGCCTACCGTAGGTGCAAAAACATCAGAGATCAGCTAGTGAGAGCTGATGTGGGACCAAAAACAGTTAGCAGACAGACAACGTTGGCACCATCTGGCACTGGGTGTTTTCCGTGCCTACATTGTGTCAACTGTCGCCTGGTCTGTAGGTCGAGGACATTCACACACCCGAGTACAGGACAAATATATCCCATCAAGTTCCATCTGACATGTGACTCCTCCTTTGTAGTGTATATTTTATCGTGCCCTTACCAACTGCTATATGTAGGTGAAACCTCCACCGATCTAAAGACCAGGCTTAACAATCACCGTTACACTATTAGAAAGGGGCGTACAGATCTTCCAGTTCCCAGACATTTTGGGTTAAAAAAGCACAATGAAAAAGATCTCAGATGCTGGATCATAGACCAGATCCAAATGCCACGGAGAGGTGGGGACCGTATATCTCTACTTAAAAAAAGAGAAATGTATTGGATCCAGACTTTAAACAGCCTGCATCCTAATGGATTAAATATTGACTATAGATATGTTGCTGGGACGTGATTAGGTATGTTTGCCCTTTATTGTCTAGGTTGTACGTTAAGTATTTTCTCCTGCAGTAGACTGATTCATTGGTAAATATATTTTTTTTAAAAAGAAAAATTTATAACAAAGATAAATGTAAAATAAGGAATAGTACATTATTTATGTCATTTGGGTCATATGTAGGGATGAGCGAACCCGAACTTTGGGGTGTCCGTGACACGGACCCGAACCCGAACATTTTCGTAAAAGTCCGGGTTCGGGTTCGGTGCTCGACGCTTTCTTGGCGCTTTTTGAAAGGCTGCAAAGCAGCCAATCAACAAGCGTCATACTACTTGCCCCAAGAGGCCATCACAGCCTTGCCTACTATTGGCATGGCTGTGATTGGCCAGTGCAGCATGTGACCCAGCCTCTATATAAGCTTGGGTCACATAGCGCTGCACGTCACTCTGCTGATTCAAGCATAGGGAGAGGTTGCTGCTGCGACGTTAGGGCGAGATTAGGCAGATTAACTCCTCCAAAAGACTTCATTCTGTGATTGATCTCCAGCTGTGGATCATTGAAGTGCTGATATCGACTTGCTCACTTTTTTTAGGCTGCCCAGAGCGTTTTTATATCACTTTTTTCTGGGGTGATCGGCGGCCATTTTGTGGCTTGTGGTGCGCCAGCACAAGCTACCACCAAGTGCTTTTAACCATCAATAGTGTGGTTATTTTTTGCTATATCCTACATCAGCTGCAGGCTGAGCCTGTGTCACCGAAGTGCATTTAACCATCAACAGTCTGGTTATTTTTTGGCCATATACTACATCAGGTTCAGGCTGAGCCTATGTCACCCAAGTGCATTTAACCATCAACAGTGTGGTTAATTTTTGGCCATATACTACATCAGGTGCAGGCTGAGCCTGTGTCACCCAAGTGCATTTAACCATCAACAGTGTGGTTAATTTTGGCCATATACTACATCAGGTGCGGGCTGAGCCTGTGTCCCCCAAGTGCATTTAACCATCAATAGTGTGGTTATTTTTTGGCCATATACTACATCAGGGGCAAGTTGAGCCTGTCACCCAGCGCCTAAAAAATAGACCTGACATTTATATTCCTCCAAATCAGTACTGTTTTAGCTGGTCAAGTTATTTGTAGTGACCGTAAAAGCACAGTTTTTGTTCTGGGTTGAAAAACTATTCCCAAATTTGCCATTCTCAAAATAAGTAGTTTATGCTATATCAGGCCTACTTGAAATCTATCCCAAAAAGGATATCTTAGATTCAAGGTGCTGATAGTGTCATTCAGAAAAACTTAACACACACACTACCGTGCAGATACAAGTCTAATTCTGTGATTAAACGTATACCTGTCACACAGCGCAAAAAAAAATAGGCCTCACATTTCTATTCAACTAAATCTGTACTGTTTTAGCTGGTCAAATTATTTGTAGTGACCGTAAAAGCACAGTTTTTGTTCAGGGTTGAAAAACTATTCCCAAATTTGCCATCCTCAAAATTGTGGTGAACGGAAACAATGAGGAAAACATCGAATAAGGGACGCGGACGTGGACATGGTCGCGGTGGTGTTAGTGGACCCTCTGGTGCTGGGAGAGGACATGGCCGTTCTGCCACAACCACACGTCCTAGTGAACCAACTACCTCAGGTCCCAGTAGCCAGCAGAATTTACAGCGATATTTGGTGGGGCCCAATGCCGTTCTAAGGATGGTAAGGCCTGAGCAGGTACAGGCATTAGTCAATTGGGTGGCCGACAGTGGATCCAGCACGTTCACATTATCTCCCACCCAGTCTTCTGCAGAAAGCGCACAGATGGCGCATGAAAACCAAGCCCATCGGTCTGTCACATCACCCCCATGCATATCAGGGAAACTATCTGAGCCTCAAGTTATGCAGCAGTCTCTTATGCTGTTTGAAGACTCTGCTGCCAGGGTTTCCCAAGGGCATCCACCTAGCCCTTCCCCAGGGGTGGAAGAGATAGAATGCACTAACGCACAACCACTTATTTTTCCTGATGATGAGGACATGGGAATACCACCTCAGCACGTCTCTGATGATGACGAAACACAGGTGCCAACTGCTGCGTCTTTCTGCAGTGTGCAGACTGAACAGGAGGTCAGGGATCAAGACTGGGTGGAAGACGATGCAGGGGATGATGAGGTCCTAGACCCCACATGGAATGAAGGTCGTGCCACTGACTTTCACAGTTCGGAGGAATAGGCAGTGGTGAGACCGAGCCAACAGCGTAGCAAAAGAGGGAGCAGTGGGCAAAATCAGAACACCCGCCGCCAAGAGACTCCGCCTGCTACTGACCGCCGCCATCTGGGACTGAGCACCCCAAAGGCAGCTTCAAGGAGTTCCCTGGCATGGCACTTCTTCAAACAATGTGCTGACGACAAGACCCGAGTGGTTTGCACGCTGTGCCATCAGAGCCTGAAGCGAGGCATTAACGTTCTGAACCTTAGCACAACCTGCATGACGAGGCACCTGCATGCAAAGCATGAACTGCAGTGGAGTAAACACCTTAAAAACAAGGAAGTCACTCAGGCTCCCCCTGCTACCTCTTCTGCTGCTGCCGCCTCGGCCCCTTCTGCTGCTGCCGCCGCCTCAGCCTCTTCTGCTGCTGCTGCCGCCGCCTCGGCCTCTTCCTCCGCCTCTGGAGGAACGTTGGCACCTGCCGCCCAGAAAACATGGGATGTACCACCAACACCACCACCTGCGTCACCAAGCATCTCAACCATGTCACACGGCAGCGTTCAGCTCTCCATCTCACAAACATTTGAGAGAAAGCGTAAATTCCCACCTAGCCACCCTCGATCCCTGGCCCTGAATGCCAGCATTTCTAAACTACTGGCCTATGAAATGCTGTCATTTAGGCTGGTGGACACACACAGCTTCAAACAGCTCATGTCGCTTGCTGTCCCACAGTATGTTGTTCCCAGCCGGCACTACTTCTACAAGAGAGCCGTGCCTTCCCTGAACAACCAAGTGTCCGATAAAATCAAGTGTGCACTGCGCAACGCCATCTGTGGCAAGGTCCACCTAACCACAGATACGTGGACCAGTAAGCACGGCCAGGGACGCTATATCTCCCTAACTGCACAGTGGGTAAATGTAGTGGCGGCTGGGCCCCAGGCGGAGAGCTGTTTGACGCACATCCTTCCGCCGCCAAGGATCGCAGGGCAACATTCTTTGCCTCCTGTCTCCTCCTCCTCCTACTCAGCTTCCTCCTCCTCTTCTTCCACCTGCTCATCCAGTCAGCCACACACCTTCACCACCAACTTCAGCACAGCCCAGGGTAAACATCAGCAGGCCGTTCTGAAACTCATATGTTTGGGGGACAGGCCCCACACCGCACAGGAGTTGTGGCGGGGTATAGAACAACAGACCGACGAGTGGATGCTGCCGGTGAGCCTCAAGCCCGGCCTGGTGGTGTGCGATAATGGGCGAAATCTCGTTGCAGCTCTGGGACTAGCCGTTTTGACGCACATCCCTTGCCTGGCGCATGTGCTGAATTTGGTGGTGCAGAAGTTCATTCGCAACTACCCTGACATGTCAGAGCTGCTGCATAAAGTGCGGGCCGTCTGTTCGCGCTTCCGGCGTTCACACCCTGCCGCTGCTCGCCTGTCTGCGCTACAGCGTAACTTCGGCCTTCCCGCTCACCGCCTCATATGCGATGTGCCCACCAGGTGGAACTCCACCTTGCATATGCTGGACAGACTGTGCGAGCAGCAGCAGGCCATAGTGGAGTTTCAGCTGCAGCACGCACGGGTCAGTCGCACTGCGGATCAGCCCCACTTCACCACCAATGACTGGGCCTCCATGCGAGACCTGTGTGCCCTGTTGCGCTGTTTCGAGTACTCCACCAACATGGCCAGTGGCGATGACGCCGTTATCAGCGTTACAATACCACTTCTATGTCTCCTTGAGAAAACACTTAGGGCGATGATGGAAGAGGAGGTGGCCCAGGAGGAAGAGGAGGAAGAGGGGTCATTTTTAGCACTTTCAGGCCAGTCTCTTCGAAGTGACTCAGAGGGAGGTTTTTTGCAACAGCAGAGGCCAGGTACAAAAGTGGCCAGACAGGGCCCACTACAGGAGGACGAGGATAAGGAGGAGGTGGAGGAGGATGAGGATGAAGAATGTTCACAGCGGGGTGGCACCCAAAGCAGCTCGGGCCCATCACTGGTGCGTGGCTGGGGGGAAACACAGGACGATGACGATACGCCTCCCACAGAGGACAGCTTGTCCTTACCTCTGGGCAGCCTGGCACACATGAGCGACTACATGCTGCAGTGCCTGCACAACGACAGCAGAGTTGCCCACATTTTAACGTGTGCGGACTACTGGGTTGCCACCCTGCTGGATCCCCGGTACAAAGACAATGTGCCCACCTTACTTCCTACACTGGAGCGTGATAGGATGATGCGCGAGTACAAGCGCACGTTGGTAGACGCGCTACTGAGAGCATTCCCAAATGTCACAGGGGAACCAGTGGAAGCCCAAGGCGAAGGCAGAGGAGGAGCAAGAGGTCGCCAATGCAGCTGTGTCACGGCCAGCTCCTCTGAGGGCAGGGTTAGCATGGCAGAGATGTGGAAAAGTTTTGTCACTGCGCCACAGCTAACTGCACCACCACCTGATACGGAACGTGTTAGCAGGAGGCAACATTTCACTAACATGGTGGAACAGTACCTGTGCACACCCCTCCACGTACTGACTGATGGTTCGGCCCCATTCAACTTCTGGGTCTCCAAATTGTCCACGTGGCCAGAGCTAGCCTTTTATGCCTTGGAGGTGCTGGCCTGCCCGGCGGCCAGCGTTTTGTCTGAACGTGTATTCAGCACGGCAGGGTGCGTCATTACAGACAAACGCAGCCGCCTGTGTACAGCCAATGTGGACAAGCTGACGTTCATAAAAATGAATCAGGCATGGATCCCACAGGACCTGTCCATCCCTTGTGCAGATTAGATATTAACTACCTCCCCTTAACAATATATTATTCTACTCCAGGGCACTTCCTCATTCAATCCTATTTTTATTTTCATTTTACCATTATATTGCGGGGCAACCCAAAGTTGAATGAACCTCTCCTCTGTCTGGGTGCCGGGGCCTAAATGTGTGACAGTGGCCTGTTCCAGTGGTGGGTGACGTGAAGCCTGATTCTCTACTATGACATGAAGACTGATTCTGTGCTGACATAAGGCCAGATTCTCTGTTACGGGACCTCTCTCCTCTGCCTGGGTGCCTGGGCCTAAATATGTGACAGTGGCCTGTTCCAGTGGTGGCTGACGTGAAGCCTGATTCTCTGCTATGACATGAAGACTGATTCTGCGCTGACATAAGGCCAGATTCTCTGTTACGGGACCTCTCTCCTCTGTCTGGGTGCCGGGGCCTAAATGTGTGACAGTGGCCTGTTCCAGTGGTGGCTGACGTGAAGCCTGATTCTCTGCTATGACATGAAGACTGATTCTGTGCTGACATAAGGCCAGATTCTCTGTTACGGGACCTCTCTCCTCTGCCTGGGTGCCTGGGCCTAAATATGTGACAGTGGCCTGTTCCAGTGGTGGGTGACGTGAAGCCCGATTCTCTGCTATGACATGAAGACTGATTCTGTGCTGACATAAGGCCAGATTCTCTGTTACGGGACCTCTCTCCTCTGCCTGGGTGCCTGGGCCTAAATATGTGACAGTGGCCTTTTCCAGTGGTGGGTGACGTGAAGCCTGATTCTCTGCTATGACATGAAGACTGATTCTGTGCTGACATAAGGCCAGATTCTCTGTTACGGGACCTCTCTCCTCTGTCTGGGTGCCGGGGCCTAAATATGTGACAGTGGCCTGTTCCAGTGGTGGGTGACGTGAAGCCTGATTCTCTGCTATGACATGAAGACTGATTCTGTGCTGACATAAGGCCAGATTCTCTGTTACGGGACCTCTCTCCTCTGTCTGGGTGTCGGGGCCTAAATATGTGACAGTGGCCTGTTCCAGTGGTGGGTGACGTGAAGCCTGATTCTCTGCTATGACATGAAGACTGATTCTGCGCTGACATAAAGCCTGATTCTCTGTTACGGGACCTCTCTCCTCTGTCTGGGTGCCGGGGCGTAAATGTGTGACAGTGGCCTGTTCCAGTGGTGGGTGACGTGAAGCCTAATTCTCTGCTATGACATGAAGACTGATTCTGTGCTGACATGAAGCCAGATTCTCTGCTATGGCATGAAGAGACTGATTCTCTGCTGACATGAAGCCAGATTCTTTGCTATGGCATGAAGAGACTGATTCTCTGCTGACGTGAAGCCAGATTCTCTGCTATGGGACCTCTGTCCAATTGATATTGGTTAATTTTTTATTTTTTATTTTTAATTTTTATTTATTTCCCTATCCACATTTGTTTGCAGGGGATTTACCTACATGTTGCTGCCTTTTGCAGCCCTCTAGCTCTTTCCTGGGCTGTTTTACAGCCTTTTTAGTGCCCAAAAGTTCGGGTCCCCATTGACTTTAATGGGGTTCGGGACGAAGTTCGGCCGAACTTCTCGAACCCGAACATCCAGGTGTTCGCTCAACTCTAGTCATATGTATCACTTACACTCTTTATATTTCATTAATTTAGATACACTTGCACAATCGGAGAAGGTATCTTGGAAAATTGATGAACCTGGACGGTGGATGAGGAGCCCACAATGAAATTCTCCCTTTTTTTCCATTGTGATAATGTTATGTTTATTCTTTAGGATCCTTGCGCATGTCCCGTTTGTACATAATGGAGGACATTTCTTCTTCTCTTCTCTGTTTTGTAGTTAATGCTTGAGCTTATGCTGCCGACTGTTGACCTACTGTCAGGTACCGTTCTGATACATCAAAGTGAGGAGAACCCTCTCAGCCACACATCCAAGCAGGTCAGGGACCCATAGCGCTGATGGCACTGACGTGCCTGCAGCGCTTGGGTAACGACTAGAATTGAGTCAAGCTTCTTGGAAAAGATGGAGACTCTTCTAACCTGCCAGGCAGTGGGATTGACCCACAGCGACTGCTTTTGTAGAACGGAGGCGACAGTCTGTCATTAGGACATGGAGTAAATAAATGATCTGGCAATGTTCCCCTTTCTAATATGGCGGTTACCAGTCTGGTTACCTCTGTTGGTCAGTGGTGAAGGACGCAGCGGGTGACTGCATTGTGCGCCGCTTACGTCATTAACATGTGACGTTGCTACGCGCGTGAATCTCTGCGCGGACGCCTGCCATTGACGTGGTTGCTATCGGGACATGCGCATTGGCATCACAAGGACGTGCTGAACAGCGCGATGATCTTTGTGGGCGCCATCACTTCTCCAGGTATCAATATACTAATTTCCTCCTCCCGCACATGTTTATCATTATAATTTATGCACTAATCATGTCTGGATGTAATGCAGCTGTAAGCAATTATGTATATGAAGAGATACGATATGAAATTTTGTCATATTGTGCACTTTATGCACTTGTAGCACCTGTCACTTTACCAACTTTACTAATTATGATTTTTTGCTTAACCACCTTAGCCCCCCTAGCTTAAACACCCTTAATGACCAGGCCACTTTTTACACTTCTGCACTACACTACTTTCACCGTTTATTGCTCGGTCATGCAACTTACCACCCAAATGAATTTTACCTCCTTTTCTTCTCACTAATAGAGCTTTCATTTGGTGGTATTTCATTGCTGCTGACATTTTTACTTTTTTTGTTATTAATCGAAATTTAACAAAATTTTTGCAAAAGAATGACATTTTTCACTTTCAGTTGTATTTTTTTTTTTAAAAGGACGACATCTATATATAAATTTTTCTCAAAATTTATTGTACTACATGTCTTTGATTAAAAAAAATGTTTGGGTAAAAAAAAATGGTTTGGGTAAAAGTTATAGCGTTTACAAACTATGGTACAAAAATGTGAATTTCCGCTTTTTGAAGCAGCTCTGACTTTCTGAGCACCTGTCATGTTTCCTGAGGTTCTACAATGCCCAGACAGTAGAAAAACCCCACAAATAACCCCATTTCGGAAAGTAGACACCCTAAGGTATTCGCTGATGGGCATAGTGAGTTCATAGAACTTTTTATTTTTTGTCACAAGTTAGCGGAAAATTATGATTTTTTTTTCCTTACAAAGTCTAATATTCCACTAACTTGTGACAAAAAATAAAAACTTCTATGAACTCACTATGCCCATCACGAAATACCTTGGGGTGTCTTCTTTCCAAAATGGGGTCCCTTGTGGGGTAGTTATACTGCCCTGGCATTTTAGGGGCCCTAATGTGTGGGAAGTAGTTTGAAATCAAAATGTGTAAAAAATGCCCTGTGAAATCCGAAAGGTGCTCTTTGGAATGTGGGCCCCTTTGCCCACCTAGGCTGCAAAAAAGTGTCACACATGTGGTATCGCCGTACTCAGGAGAAGTTGGGCAATGTGTTTTGGGGTGTCATTTTACATATACCCATGCTGGGTGAGAGAAATATCTTGGTCAAATGCCAACTTTGTATAAAAAAATGGGAAAAGTTGTCTTTTAGAGAGATATTTCTCTCATCCAGCATGGGTGAGAGAAATACCTCAACATCATGTTTTTATCGGTTGGTTTCATATAGAGTTGAGTGAACAAGACCCCATTGGATACCATAACATTGGTGTCAAGAAATTGGACAGCAGTATCCGAATAGGTGACCGTGAACTGTAACTCACCGTCTACACTATTGAGATATCTGTGAAAGTCCTGTAATTGCTGTTCTGTCACGGTCCAGATGAGGAAAAAGTTGTCTATGTATCTCCACCATCCCAGTATATACTGGGCATGGTGGGAGCCATAGACGACATCCTCCTCAAAACGGCGCATGTAAATATTGGCGTACGTAGGGGCCACATTTGACCTTATCGCCACGCCGCGTTTCTGGACATAGTATGTGTCCTGAAAAAGAAAATAGTTGTGTTCCAGTACAATCGTGAGCAGCGTAATGATGAAGGAGCAAGCCTCAGGTGTCATTAATGACATATCCAATTTTTCCCATTTTTTATACAAAGTTGGCATTAGACCGAGATATTTCTCTTACCCAGCATGGGTATATGTAAAATGACACCCCAAAACACATTGCCCAATTTCTCCTGAGTACGGCAATACCACATGTGTGACACTTTTTTGCAGCCTAGGTGGGCAAAGGTGCCCACATTCCAAAGAGCGCCTTTCGGATTTCACAGGGCATTTTTTACACATTTAGATTTCAAACTACTTCCCACACATTAGGGCCCCTAAAATGCCAGGGCAGTATAACTACCCCACAAGTGACCCCATTTTGGAAAGAAGACACCCCAAGGTATTTCGTGATGGGCATAGTGAGTTCATGGAAGTTTTTATTTTTTGTCTCAAGTTAGTGGAATATGAGACTTTGTAAGAAAAAGTATTGTAAGAAAAAGTATTATCACACCACCGATCACCGTCCTATTCCGGGTTATCGGGTCACCAGAGATCTGAATAACCTGGAAACGCAGAAAACCGCAACCGAATTGACCTGCGGTTTGCTGCGATCGCAAACACGGGGGGGGGGGGTCCCCTGGGCATTGTTGGGCATTGTACCAAGGTGCCTGCTCAATGATTTGAGCAGGCACCTTGTTCCGATCACCGCCCGCCGCGCAGCGGTGATCGGAAATACACAGGGCGTACAGGTACGCCCTGTGTCCTTAAGTACCAGGACATCAGGGCGTAACAACAGGTTAAATCACCCAATTCCCCATTATACAAGTAAAAACAAACAAAACAGCATTGTATCTGAAAATGTATAAAGGAATAAAATCCTAAATGATCTCCTACAGTGAACACAGAACTGGAAAAAAAATCTAAATGCCCAAAACTGAATAAACTGCCATACATAACCCAAAATAGTATCAATAAAACTTCAATTTGTCCTCAAAAGAATAGCACTTTACAGCTCTGTAAAATAAATGTAAAAATGTAATGGGTGTCAGAATATGGCGATGCAATGAATCAATTTTTATAGAAAAGTCTTTTGTTTTATAGTAGTAACCCTTTCAGTCCTTTTTTTTTTTTCATTTTGCTTTTCCAGGGCCTTAAGTTTTATTTTTCTGTTTACATAGCCATATGGGGTTTCTTTTTTGCAGGACAAGTTGCACTTATGAGGTGAAATTGGAAAAAATAAAACAGTTTGATGGGTTCTGTTTCTATGGCATTTGCTATGCGTTAAAACGTAAGTTTTTATTTTTTGTGGGAGGCAAAGTGATCCAAAAAACTGTGAATTTTGACTTTTTTCATTTTGACTTTTTCCGTATGGTATAAATATTTTTGTATTTTAATAGAATGGGTGTTTTTTTTTTTTTTTTACACTGTTTAATAGTTCCTCTAGGAAACTATAACACACAATCAGATTGCTTCTTTCGTAGACCCAATGCATTAGCCACAGGCAAGTTCTCCATAGGAACTAATGTGCGGCAGCCTCCTGTCCTCGCTGGGGAGTCGCTGCATCCTCAGGAGCGCCCGCTCCCCATTTTTGTCCGCCCAGATGCCGTGGTAACATTTGACCTTGGCACCTGAGTGGTTAAATATTTGTGATTGACATTATCATCAATCGCATAGTTTAAAACAGCAGGTGCTACGGTGTTCACGAGCGGGCGCCATATTTAAAGTCCCGACCACCGATGTATATAGTTTGGTGGTCGGGAACAGGTTGATAATTTTTTTTCTGGCTTCCCAGTGCATCATTTGGAATATTAAATGGTGCCATTAGAAAGTGCTACTTGTCCAGCAAAAAAGAAGCCACAATTTGGCTATGTTAATGGGAAATTAAAAAAGCTATGACTCTTAGCAGGTAGGGAAAAAACTAAAACTGGCCATTTTACTGCTGAAGAAAGTGATTGGCTGGCGCTGTCACGTGTCATATAACCTCAACATCACCTGCATACAAACAGCAGGAGAAGAACTGAGGACAGTGGAGGAGAAACAAGGGAGTACAGGAACTTTATTTTATTTTTTTACTCTTTTGGTTACATTACAGCTGATTCTATGATAACTCAGACAACCCATTTAACCCCTTAAGGATAGGGCCATATTTCACCTTAAGGACCAGGCCATTTTTTGCAAATCTGACCAGTGTTACTTTATGTGTGAATAACTTTAAAACCCTTTTACTTATCCAGGCCATAGTTTTTTTGTCACATATTGTACTTCATGACACTGGTAAAACGGAGTCAAAAAAATTCTCTACTTCTATAATACATAGTAATACCTCCAAAAATAGTTATTAATTTACATTTCCCATATGTCTACTTTATGTTTGGATCATTTTGGGAATGCCATTTTATTTTTTGGGGACGTTACAAGGCTTAGAAGTTTAGAAGCAAATCTTGAAATTTTTCAGAATATTTCTAAAACCCACTTTTTCAGGACTAATTCAGGTCTAAAGTCACTTTGTGAGGCTTACATAATAGAAACTGTAACGGAATGCCTAGCACCCCGACCGGGTACCTCCGTTGATAGATGCTCCTAGTGCTTCCAGAGGACTCCAAGCACTCCACTTGACACCGTCAGCACTGCAGACCCCACAAACCGCCGAAGCTTGGTGGAGGTCTCGCCGTCTCCTACTCACCCTGGACCTACGACAAGGCTCCAGGCTCCAGTGGGTGAACCTCTCCTAAATGCAGAGACAGGAACCAGGAACAAGCTCTTACAAGAGCTTATACTCAGGGGAGTATTATGATATAGCAATCTCCAAGAGTGTAGTTATCCCATCCCCCAAACATGAGCCAAGACTTCATAAAGGGGCAAAGCAGGAACTACTTTAATGGGTTATTTTTCAGCCTTTTATGCAGGTCTCCTAGCAAGGGACACTTGCCCTGGGGCCCTTGTAAAAGACTGTGACAGTTTATATTTTAGCCAATCACATGCATTTACAGTATTGAAACCCTCCCAGCAATTGTACACAAAATCCCCTTCCCTCTGTCTGTAACGCAATCAACAAAATACAATGAGCATTGTCTGAGACGCAATTAACTAACACACTGGCATTGTCTGAGACGCAATCCACAAAATACAATTACCAAATGTAATGGGCTAACTTAATCACTACCAGACAGAAAACACACATTTTACCCAACACACAGAAAACACCTCAAAACCCCACACATCCCCATAATGTATACATCCATGGATAGATCTGAACTGGGTGAACAACATATCCAAAAATCACCCAGATCCGAGCACGGGTCCCCGAATTCCATGGAAGTCACATTTGGCCGGCCGCAAGCATGGCTTTCCTGCCCAAAACAGTTCCACAGATTAAAGCTGTGCGGCCGGTCTTTCTTCTCCTTCAAAGTTAGTATGGGCCATAATCCTGGGGCAGGAGGCTAACAAACAGCCCCCTCCAAAACACTGTGGCGAGGTTGGTTTCGCCACAGAAACCACCCAAAAATGACCCCATTTTACAAACTATACCCCTCAAGGTATTTAAAACTGATTTTACAAACTTTGTTTACCCTTTAGGTGTTCCACAAGAATTAATGGAAAATAGAGATAAAATTTCAAAATTTCACACTATTTTGGGGTACATATGACTTTTTGATCACTTGTCATTACACTTTTTGTGATGTAAGGTGACATAAATGGCTTTTATTTTTATTTTTTTTACGGTATTCACCTGAGGGACAGCCGGCGTCCGGTTGCCATGGTAACCATCACTCGCTGCCACAACAGAGCAGTGGGTGATAGGGGGGCCCCCTCCCTCTGTGATCCTGTCAAGAATCGGGGGCTGAAAAGGCACAGCAGCCCCCGATGGGAGAAGGAGGGAGTTCCCTCCCTGTTAACCTCTTCCATACAGCGGTTTCTATGGACCGCGGCATGGAAGGGGTTAAATGGCTGACATCACAGCACAGATGCAGCCGTTTCAAGCAGAGTATCAGCAATGTGCCTGCCCGCCTGCCCCCCCAGCACCTCCTGCAACTCCCCCCCTGTACAGCCCGCCGGCAGATAATGAGGGCTGCAAGGGGGGTAAAAATGAAAATTTAGCTAATTTTTAAGTTTCTGATCCCCGCGATCAGAAACTTTAGACAGCGCTGCAAACCGCAGGTCTGAATTGACCTGCAGTTTGCAGCGATCGCCGATATGGGCGGGTCACAGGACCCCCCCCTCGGCATTGTCCCAGGGTGCCTGCTGATTTGATTTCAAAAGGCACCCAGTTTCGATCACCGCCTGTCATGCCCCACTCTGCGGAGGTCAGCCAGGATAGCAGCACGAGTTTAGTATTTGTTTTGGTGCAGTGCTGGATCCGCCTCTCATCAGGTGCACTGGGTTTAAATGGTCTCCAGCTAAGTGCTCTGAGCGGATTATACTGATCATTTTGGTCTGGGAAGTTTGGAGGGAAGGTTGGCTGTCAGTTCCTGCTCTCAGAAGATAAGTGTCATTTCTTGTTTGGTTGTTGGTGTCATCTATCCCATCCAGGTTCTGTGCGAGCAGGCTGCTCCTTTCTCCCCACTTCACCATCTCAGGGAGTTCAGGGTTTTGTCAGTTCAGGCTGGAGGACACAGCACACCTACCTTCAAGGTCTGCCTGTGGGCTGAGCAGTGCAGGGAAAGATGTCAGGGATAAACTAGGAGGTGACCCTTCCCCTGTCTCTCGTCCAGAGCCTGGTTGGTGTGTTATCTTTTATACTGTGACTGCCATTGCTCAGCGTTTATGTGTTGGTGTCAATTGATGCACTGGTTGACTGCATGCAGGGTTTTTCCCTGGAGGTGGCGGATCTGCGTAGTACGGTCACACAGTGTCAGAGGGTGTTGGCTTCAGGTACAGGTCAAATTGTTGGGGAGCCTAGAGTCGCTCTTCCTGAGAAATTTGCAGGGGGTACTGATGATTTTTTCAGTTTCAAAGAGTCATGTAATTTGTACTTTCGATTGTGCCCATTTTCATCAGGTAATGAGGATCAGAGGGTGGGTATCATCATGTCTTTGCTTAAAGGGGACGCGCAATCCTGGGCTTTTTCTCTGCCGCCCGGTTCTCTGGCCCTCCGGTCGGTGAAAGAATTTTTTAAAGCCCTGGGATTGATTTACGATGACCCAGATCGAGTTTTGATGGCAGTATCAAAATTACGTAACTTACTACAGGGTAAACATACTGCTGAGGTTTACTGCACAGAGTTTAGGAGGTGGGCTACTGAGTCGGGGTGGAACGACCCCGCGTTACGTAGCCAGTTTTGTCAGGGGTTATCTGAAAGGTTGAAAGATGCTCTGGCTTTTCATGATTACCCAGATACTTTGGAGAACGCAATGTCTTCGGCTATACATTTGGATAGACGTATCAGAGAGAGGTGTAAGGGTCCCTCCATGAAGGGGATTCCTCCCGCGTGTGGTTTTGTTTCACCAGCGGCCCAGGGTGATATTGCTTGTTACTCTGGGGTAGGGGAGGAACCCATGCAGTTAGGTCAGATATCTTGCCATTCGGATAGTAGAGACTTTCGAAAAGTGCCCAATCTATGTTTCTATTGTGGGAAGAGGGGTCATTTTGTTTTTTCTTGTCCGTATATTGAACCACAGGGGGAAGAGATAAAGAAAAAAAAAAAAAAAAAAAATCCTCTCACACTTGGTAGTATGAATGGTGTGGTGGAGCAGACTGGTATGCTAGTTCCCTGCAGTTCCCGTTTTCTCCTTTCAGCTATGGTGGCGCTAGAGTCTAGAAATGTGTTTGTTGATGTTTTTCTTGATTGTGGTGCTGGGGTAAATTTAATTGACTTCAGCTCCAATAGTTTTGGGGTTGCCATGGTTGTCTAGACATAACCCAATTATAGACTGGCAAGCGAGACAAATCATTGGTTGGAGCAAGTTTTGTTTGGATAATTGTCTTGTCACATCTATTTCTGAAGTGTCCGTTACTGCCTTGCCTCAGTATCTCTCGGATTTTTCGGACGTCTTTTCGGAGGGTGGGGTTCAGGAATTGCCCCCTCATCGTGACTATGATTGTCCAGTGAATCTCATTTCGGGGGCTAAGTTGCCTAAGTCTCGGCTCTACAACCTCTCTCAACCCGAGAGAGAGGTCATGCGAAAGTATGTCGCCGAGAGTTTGGCAAAGGGTCATATTAGACCATCTAAGTCTCCAGTGGCTGTAGGTTTGTTCTTCGTGAAGAAGAAAGATGGATCACTGAGACCGTGTTTGGATTTCCGGGAGCTGAATCGTATTACAGTCCGGGATCCATATCCCCTGCCTTTGATCTCTGATCTTTTTGATCAGATTGTTGGAGCCAAGGTGTTCTCCAAGTTGGATTTGAGAGGAGCATACAATCTGATCAGGATCAAGGAGGGGGATGAGTGGAAAACGACCTTCAATACGCACAAGGGTCATTCTGAGAACCTGGTAATGCCTTTTGGGTTGACGAATGCGCCAGCGGTATTTCAGCGATTCGTCAATGATATTTTTCATCACTTGGTGGGGAGGTTCGTAGTAGTCTACCTAGATGACATTTTAATTTATTCTCCTGATCTGAAGACCCATCAGGATCATGTGAGACAGGTTTTGACGATCCTTCGGGAGAATAAGTTATACGCCAAATTGGAGAAATGTTTGTTTGCGGTGCAAGAGCTTCCATTCTTGGGATACATGCTTTCTGATTCCGGTTTTCGTATGGACCCTGAAAAGGTCCGGGCGGTTCTGGAGTGGGACCGACCGGAGAATCAGAAAGCTTTGATGCGGTTTTTGGGGTTTACAAATTATTATAGAAAATGTATTTTGAATTATTCCACGCTAGTCAAACCTCTTACTGATATGACTAAGAAGGGCGCTGATGTTTCTGTCTGGTCGGATGAGGCATTGCAGGCCTTTTCGGCTATTAAGGAGCGTTTTTCGTCTGCTCCCATTCTAGTGCAGCCGGATGTATCTCAGCCATTCGTGGTCGAGGTGGATGCATCAGAGGTGGGGGTTGGGGCGGTGCTTTCGCAGGGTCCTTCTCCTGGCAAGTGGGTCCCGTGTGCTTTCTTCTCCAGGAAGCTCTCGGTCGCCGAGAGGAATTATGATGTTGGAGATAGGGAGTTGTTGGCTATCAAGTTGGCCTTTGAAGAATGGCGTCACTGGTTAGAAAGGGGTTTCTCACTCCGTTACTGTGTATACAGACCATAAGAATTTGGCTTACCTGCAATTTGCCAAGTGTCTGAACCCTAGACAGGCCAGATGGTCATTGTTTTTTACCAGGTTCAATTTCGTGGTTACCTTTCGCCCAGGGGTCAAGAACGTCAAGGCAGATGCCTTGTCTCGCAGCTTCCCTGGGGGAGGTGATTCAGAAGATCCAGCGCCGATTTTGGCGGATGGAGTGGTGGTCTCCGCTCTGTACCCTGAATTAGAGATGGAGGTATTGGGAGCTCAGGAGAGGGCTCCTGGTTCGTGTCCCCCAGGGACGTTGTTTGTTCCTGAGGGCCTACGATACAAGGTGTTCAAGGAACATCACGATACTGTTCTCGCTGGACATCCTGGTGGTAAGTCCACCTGTGATCTGGTGTCCCGGAGGTTCTGGTGGCCAGGGTTGCGTAAGAGTATTGAGAATTACGTGACAGCTTGCGAAACCTGCGCTCGGTCAAAGGTTGCTCATACTCGACCGCCTGGTTCACTTCTTCCATTGTCTATTCCATCTCGTCCTTGGACGCATTTGTCCATGGACTTTATTACGGACCTACCGAGTTCCTCCGGGAGAACAGTGATTTTGGTGGTAGTCGACCGTTTCAGTAAAATGGCTCACTTTATACCACTAACAAGTCTGCCTAACGCTAAGACTCTTGCGCAGATTTTTGTGGATAATATTGTGAAATTGCATGGTATTCCTTCGGATGTGGTCTCTGATAGGGGCACGCAGTTTGTCTCCAGGTTTTGGAGGGCGTTCTGCTCTCGACTTGGCATTCAACTTTCTTTCTCGTCGGCTTTTCATCCACAGTCGAATGGTCAGACGGAGCGTATCAATCAAAACCTGGAGCTCTACTTGAGGTGCTTTGTGGCTGAGAATCAGGAGGACTGGTCCTCATTCTTGTCCTTAGCAGAATTTGCATTGAATAACCGTAGGCAGGAGTCCACGGGTAAGTCGCCATTTTTTGGCGCATACGGTTTCCATCCTCAGTTTGGTACCTTTTCTGGGTCTGGTTCCTCCGGGATGCCAGAGGAGGAGAGATTCTCTTCTGCCTTATCCTCTATCTGGCGGAGGATTCAAGGGAATTTGGAGAGGATGGGTGAGAGGTATAAACGAATGGCTGACAGGAGACGTGTGACTGGTCCGGACCTGTGTGTGGGTGATCTGGTGTGGTTGTCCACTAAGAAAATCAAGTTGAGAGTGCCATCTTGGAAACTGGGTCCAAGATTTGTTGGTCCGTATAAAATTTCTGCGGTGATCAATCCTGTGGCGTTTCGACTGGATCTGCCGCAGACTTAGAGGATCCATGATGTCTTCCACAAGTCTTTACTAAAAAAATATGTTAAACCGATGGTACCATCGCCATTGCCTCCTCCTCCTGTTCTAGTTGAGGGAAACTTGGAGTTCGAGATCTCCAGGATTCTTGACTCGAGAGTTCTGCGGGGTTCCCTCCAGTACCTGGTGCACTGGAGGGGATACGGTCCTGAGGAGAGGATGTGGGTTCCGGCGTCAGATGTCAACGCCAGCCGACTGGTGAGGGCCTTTCATAGGTCCCATCCGGATAAGGTTGGTCCAGGGTGTCCGGAGGTCACCCGTAGAAGGAGAAGTACTGTCATGCCCCACTCTGACGATGTGCGGAGGTCGGCCAGGATAGCAGCACGAGTTTAGTATTTGTTTTGGTGCCGTGCTGGATCCGCTTCTCATCAGGTGCACTGCGTGGAGTCATTAGTTTAAATGGTCTCCAGCTAAGTGCTCTGAGCGGATTATACTGATCATTTTGGTCTGGGAAGTTTGGAGGGAAGGTTGGCTGTCAGTTCCTGCTCTCAGAAGATAAGTGTCATTTCTTGTTTGGTTGTTGGTGTCATCTATCCCATCCAGGTTCTGTGCGAGCAGGCTGCTCCTTTCTCCCCACTTCACCATCTCAGGGAGTTCAGGGTTTTGTCAGTTCAGGCTGGAGGACACAGCACACCTACCTTAAAGGTCTGCCTGTGGGCTGAGCAGTGCAGGGAAAGAGGTCAGGGATAAACTAGGAGGTGACCCTTCCCCTGTCTCTCGTCCAGAGCCTGGTTGGTGTGTTATCTTTTATACTGTGCACGTCCGCCGTGACTCCGCCTGCCGCACGGCGGTGATCAGAAATACACATGACTTGCCGGGACATCATGACATACCGGTACGTCATGTGTCCCCAACAGGTTAAGGATAATCACACTCCATTTTTATTTTTTGTCAAATATTGCTGATTTGTTGTAGGGGGTGGAAAACATTGATTTCTTTATTTTTTAATTTTATTTTTTAATATATATATATATATATATATATATATATATATTTTTTGTTTTGTTTTGTTGATTAATTTACTTAGTTCATTGTTATAAATGCCTAGACCCTTATTCTACTTCCCTGCAGTGTATTATCCTAGTCTCCTAGTACCCTATAAGGGCACTGCAACAGGATGTTGGCTGCATGTGCCCGTGCCATCCCTGTAGCATAATACCAGTAGAACTACCAGATTGCTGTATTATTACAGCACAGGTAAGAGGATGAAGAGCTAAAGCAGTAAGGAATGTTAATAAAAGTTAAAGGGCTTTTAACAAACAGTAGCTAATTTGTTCCATCATAACTAGCATTTTGGTGACTTCTATCTATAATAAATGTGTCAGCGCTAGGCCGTTGTTACCAATAACAGTCATTGACAAAGTGCTTTGCTTTATGGTTCGCACGTATAGTATAATCTCATGCTCCGGTTCAGACTCGGTAATGTCTTTTTATGAAGATGACTTCAGAAAGAACACATATAAAAGTTCAACAGAAGAGATGGTTCATGAGAATATTTATAGGATGTGCTAGGGATCTGCAGTTTAATATGTTGTCATTACAGCAGTCACTGTTGATTTACTGAAACTCTGAAGTTTGAGGATAAGAAAATCCATATGAGTCCTATTAAATCTGCACTGCGAGTCACTCAGTTTATACTATAAATACCTTCCCCTTTTCCCATCATAGAGATATTTGTCAGATCTTTCGAGGCACCTACTTCTGAGAAACTATTCAAAACAAGCACTGTAAGTCAGTCAGATAATAAACCCTGAGATTTAGGATTTTTTATTTTTACTGACAGGTTAACCTTTATTGCAATATATGATAGTTCCATATTTTGGTTATGCTAATACACTGCTCAAAAAAATAAAGGGAACACAAAAATAACACATCCTAGATCTGAATTAATTAAATATTCTTCTGAAATACTTTGTTCTTTACATAGTTGAATGTGCTGACAACAAAATCACACAAAAATTAAAAAATGGAAATCAAATTTTTCAACCCATGGAGGTCTGGATTTGGAGTCACCCTCAAAATTAAAGTGGAAAAACACACTACAGGCTGATCCAACTTTGATCTAATGTCCTTAAAACAAGTCAAAATGAGGCTCAGTAGTGTGTGTGGCCTCCACGTGCCTGTATGACCTCCCTACAACGCCTGTGCATGCTCCTGATGAGGTGGCGGACGGTCTCCTGAGGGATCTCTTCCCAGACCTGGACTAAAGCATCTGCCAACTCCTGGACAGTCTGTGGTGCAACGTGACGTTGGTGGATAGAGCGAGACATGATGTCCCAGATGTGCTCAATTAGATTCAGGTCTGGGGAGCGGGCGGGCCAGTCCATAGCATCAATGCCTTCGTCTTGCAGGAACTGCTGACACACTGCAGCCACATGAGGTCTAGCATTTTCTTGCATTAGGAGGAACCCAGGGCCAACCACACCAGCATATGGTCTCACAAGGGGTCTGAGGATCTCATCTCGGTACCTAATGGCAGTCAGGCTACCTCTGGCGAGCACATGGAGGGCTGTGTGGCCCTGCAAAGAAATGCCACCCCACACCATTACTGACCCAATGCCAAACCGGTCATGCTGGAGGATGTTGCAGGCAGCAGAACGTTCTCCACGGCGTCTCAAGACTCTGTCATGTCTGTCACATGTGCTCAGTGTGAACCTGCTTTTATCTGTGAAGAGCACAGGGCGCCAGTGGCGAATTTGCCAATATTGGTGTTCTCTCAAAAATGACAAACGTCCTGCACGGTGTTGGGCTGTAAGCACAACCCCCACCTGTGGACGTCGGGCCCTCATATCACCCTCATGGAGTCTGTTTCTGACCGTTTGAGCAGACACATGCACATCAGTGGCCTGCTGGAGGTCATTTTGCAGGGCTCTGGCAGTGCTCCTCCTGTTCCTCCTTGCACAAAGGCGAAGGTAGCGGTCCTGCTGCTGGGTTGTTGCCCTCCTACGGCCTCCTCCACGTCTCCTGATGTACTGGCCTGTCTCCTGGTAGCGCCTCCATGCTCTGGACACTACGCTGACAGACACAGCAAACCTTCTTGCCACAGCTCACATTGATGTGCCATCCTGGATAAGCTGCACTACCTGAGCCACTTGTGTGGGTTGTAGACTCCGTTTCATGCTACCACTTGAGTGAAAGCACCGCCAGCATTCAAAAGTGACCAAAACATCAGCCAGGAAGCATAGGAACTGAGAAGTGATCTGTGGTCACCACCTGCAGAACCACTCCTTTATTGGGGGTGTCTTGCTAATTGCCTATAATTTACACCTGTTGTCTATCCCATTTGCACAACAGCATGTGAAATTGATTGTCACTCAGTGTTGCTTCCTAAGTGGACAGTTTGATTTCACAGAAGTGTGATTGACTTGGAGTTACATTGTGTTGTTTAAGTGTTCCCTTTATTTTTTTGAGCAGTGTAATTTTGTGTTCCACTATTTTTCAAATTAAGGGTGGCATTTTTTGACTAGGGCAAATGCAAAGTTTTACTTTGTTAAATCGTATTATTATTGTTTCTTTGCTATAACCTATAAATTCCTATGTAATTCAGCTCAATTTTACATTCCTTCTCTTAGGCTAGGTTAAATCTGCAGCAGAGGGTCCGTTGCAGTCCTCCGCTGCAGATTTAATTAAAAACAGCTGGATAAAATAGTTACACAATGTGATATTTTGACTGATAAAATGCCTGACTCCCTGACAGAAACCCATTGGACCAATTATAGTGAATGAGGCCTATGGGCAACATTTGTTTCCATCATTTGCTTCCATTATTTTCATTGTTCTGCTCATTGTCAAAAGAAACTCTCAACAATGCCTCCATCTGACATGGCTAGAGCTGCTTACTTCTTAAAGCGAATATATCAAACCTTGCACAATGCCTGGTAGGGTTGCCTCAACAAATTACATGAATATCTGTCTCCGCTATTCTTGGCGAAATTAAGACTTGAACCCATATGTCAATTAGTTCTTTAGCACACTGAAGACAGGACCATGCCACTCAAAGCACCCTAGCTCTTCTGCTCTCCTATAGGCCTCTTTCACACGAGCATGACGGATTAGGTCCGAGTGCGTTCAAGATGCATTCACAACCGGATGACATGCGTTTCTAACGCGCGTGAAAGAAAACAGAACCATCCTCTGATCCTCTGTAGTCACCTGTTCACTGCAAACACAACAAATATAAATACCCCCATATTTTTTGGTGGGAAAGCTCCATTTTAGGTGGAGATTATATTGTTTGGCTTGTTTGTGTGTTTGGTTTTTGGATTTTCCTTTGCAGGATGTCTACTTTCCCCTTATCAGCGACTGACCATGGTTGTTCTTGCACTCACACAGGTCTTCCGTTGTTTTGGAGAGTGTCCAGAAATGATCGAGGAACCGCAGAGGAAGCCAATGCAAAGGTCAATTTGTTAATTTGTATGATGACCTACATGCACACCCTGTTAAGTTCTTTAACTATTGCCGCATGTTGGTGGCTACCTTTTGATTGGCTGTTTGGGGAGTTGCGTCCTGCCTTGACTTTCCAGGGCACCAACATGCGGTGGAGGTAAGACTATATTTTCAGATTTGTACATGAAGGACCCACTGTTTGACAATGTATAGCTTTTTGTTCTATGGGCTGTGTATTCTGAACATTACCTGTTCTATGTATAAGTAAGTAATAGTAGTATCCATGGATTATATCTTTAATTTGCAATGATAAACTGTGGGTGCTTTCCCTAGGCCACTTTTTATAGTGTACTTTGGTGTACTAATACATGATTTCTTTGTCGGACCATATTAAAGTCCCACTGTTAGATTTCATGTTAATCCTGGCTGTAATGATGAGGATATGTCACCTGTGTGCATATGCTAATGGTCAAGAAGTTGATGTAACTAAACAGTTTTCCTAACTTAAAAATGTATTATAATGTCATGAGTCGCAATCTTGTTTGGATTGTTTTTGTGCTACTTGCCAGACACAATGCCATGAAATAATGAATACTGATGTTGTTTTTAACATGTAATATTTTTTTGTATTTATGTTGCAAATTTTCTTTTTGTTTGTTTTTTTCAGATATCTAGCGACTGGAAATTTATTTTACCTCCTTACATTTTGAGTTTCGAATAGCTGGCAATTGCTGGCGTGGTGTGGGCTACTTATGCCAGCATTTGGTTAAGACTAAAAGTTTCGGTGGTGCCTCAACCAACCAGGCAGTTTAAGAAGCCACTGAACTCAGGGTCCCGATTCAATAATTATAAACAGGTTTTTCTCTGTAGTTTTGTTGGCCTTGGCTGACACAAACTACAGGTTTATAATTGTACATATTGGGTCCTAATGGAAGTTCTGCAGATGCTCGCATCTTCAGGGCTTCCAGAATGGGTCGGTGGCTTCAGTCCAATTTAACTGGACATATCACAGCCAGAAACCTTCCTGGCTTCTCTGGTCCACCTGTGCCTTGTGTGGTTGTAGGGGATGAGGGGTTTTCGCTTTTTTACCAAGCACATGCATGAAAAGATGCACACTTTTAATTATCGTTTGTGGAGTGCACTTTTGGTATTTTTTCCAGCAATTGGTGTGTTTTTCTTTCAGCCATACAGCTGGCCCCAGAAAATGTGAATGTTTTCATCAAAGCTTGTGTAGTGTTGCACAACTACATACGCACTTATAAGTCCATTCCTGATGAAGACGCCCGAGTGGATAGGTTGGCATCTGAAAGGGACCCTTCCCACCTTGGAAGATCAGGATCTGCTGGACTCAAAGTGAGGGAGTTATTTTCTGATTATTTTATGTCCCCTCTCTGTTCTGTCTCTTTCCAGCAGCAGTACTCTACACGTGACCCTTGACGTGGGTTTGCTAGCTTACATATTTTGCAGACATATACTGTTTTTTATCAATGTGTGTGAAATATGAACTAATACCTCATTAATATTATGTTAAAATTTTTATTAAAAAAGTATGCCAGTATCAGCATCTTTATTTATAAAAGTATTTATGTTACTTATGATTCCTCAACACTATCATTACATATGTGATGTCAATAAACTTCATCAGTATTGTCTTTATAATTGTGGGCAGAATAGACGTTATAGTCATTGTTATTTTGCTGGCTGATATGGATATGTATCATAACTAAATATATGTGTAATAAGGTCACTAATTTAAAGAATAATGCTTTGAATAAAGGTTATATTTGTTTGCATACTTTTTGTCCCAATCAGGTTTACACCGGCAGTGTCTTTTTGGTCTGTTTAATGTAGTTAAAACATGGCTAAATATTAATATGTTTAATGTGTTTGTCAAATATAAATAGAATTATGTACTGTTGAATAAAGAAAATGAATAATAAAATTCTATAAAAAATAAAGCCCTTTATTTATACAGAAATTAGTCAACTTGACTTATTTGAAATGGCAAAAATAAAAGAAACAATAATGACAAAATAAAATTGAAAAATTGAAAAAACGTGGAGGTGGTGGACGGCGGCCCCTCAAACTGAGTGCCATGGTAGGTGGGTTGTGAAGCGGGCACTGGGTGGTGAGATGGTCCTGGTTGGGAAGCTGAGGGGACAGGTTGGGCATAGGAGGAATCAGCATAAGTTTGCCATATGGCAGACTTTGTAGTGCATAATGTGCCCTTGGCCGCTGAGGAATCGGGGGAGTTGGCATTGGCAAGGGACCAGTAATGTGCCCATGGATGCGCAAATTCTCCAAGGCAACAAAAATGTCAGTGGGGTCTTTTAGAGGAGTGGCTGCCTCTGGAGGCAGGTTCCTCAAATGAGACGCCAGAGTCCTGCCATACAGCTCAAAATGGTTTTCCTGCTGGGTAAATAACTAGACAAATAATTGACCAACCAAATCGCCACGGCGATTTGGTAATGTAAATGTGTGTGTGAAGGGGGATCCACTCCTGAAGGCCGGGTATGAGGGGCCACTGTGGTGCTTGGTCCCTCATCAGTCTCTAGAGGAGGTTGGGAAGAGGGAATCTCCTCACATGCACTGGTACGCCCTCAAAGTTGTCCTTCATTCTTCACATAGAATAACCGAATATGACAATTAAGATTTGCCAACATTTCATGAAAAATTAGTAAAGTCACATATTGCAATCAACAAACAACATCTATCACATAGTACTACATTCATTAACCTCCATATGACATAGGTGGTCGTTTCTCAAAATTGGGTAAAGTAGAAGTGGCTTAGCTGGCCATAGCAAACAATCAGATTCCAGTTTTAATGTTGGGCAGCTACTTGGGAAAATGAAAGGAGGAATCTTCTTGGTTGCTATGGGCAACTATGCCATTTATCATTTACTTAATGGTTGAGAAATGACCACCATAGTTGACATACAGTGTATATTGATAAACACAATTATGTGGTGGTCATTGCTTATAATTAACTTACAGGTGCCGCTCCATAACATCACGCAGGAACATGAGATGTTCCCGAAATATGTAGGGTGGGCTGGACCCACTGTGGCCTTGGTGCTGCATCTCTTTGCGGAACTGGTCCCTGCAGCTCCTCCAACGATTCTTCACTTCATCCACTTCAAAAACATAAAAAAAGGAACATTAAAAAATTGCTTTTGCTAGGAAGGACAGCATATGACATGTACTATGCTAGGGAGGACAGCGTATAGTAACATAGTCTATAGGCTGAAAAAATCTGTCCATCCAGTTCAGCCTGTTATCCTGCAAGTTGATCCAGACGAAGGCAAAAAAAAACCTTGTGAGGTAGAAGCCAATTTTCCCCACTTTAGGGGAAAAAAAATTCCTTCCCGACTCTAATCAGGCAATCAGAATAACTCCCTGGATCAACGACCCATATCTAGTAACTATAACCTGTAATATTATTAGCCTCCAGAAATACATCCAGGCCCTTATTGAACTCTTTTAGTGAACTCACCATCACCACCTCATCAGGCAGAGAGTTCCATAGTCTCACTGCTCTTACCGTAAAGAATCCTCTTCTATGTTTGTGTACAAACCTTCTTTCCTCCAGAAGCATATGATGTCTGCTTGTCACAGTAACAGTCCAGGGGATAAATAGTTGATGGGACAGATTTCTGTACTGACCCCTGATATATTTATACATTGTTATTAGATCGCCCCTTAGTCATCTCTTTTCTAAAGTCAATAGCACTAATTTTGATAATCTTTCAGGGTACTGTAGTCAACCCATTCCAGTTATTACTTTAGTTGCCCTTCTCTCAACCTTCTCCAGCCCTGCTATGTCTGCCTTGTTCACAGGAGCCCAGAACTGTATACAGTAATCCATGTGTGGTCTGACCAGTGGCAGGACTATGTTCTCATCACAGGCCTCTATGCCCCTTTTGATGCAACCCATTATTTTATTGGCCTTGGCAGCAGCTGACTGAAAATATCTGTGTCATAAAAAGCCATTTTTGTCACGTTACATCACTAAAAGTGCAACATCAAGCGATCAAAAAGGCATATGCATCCCAAAATTGTACCAATCAAACCGTCGTCTCATACTGAAAAAAATTAGCCCCTACATAAGACAGTCACCCAAAAAATAAGAATAACTATGGCTTTCAGAATATGGAGACACTAAAAAATAATTTTTTTCAAAAATGCTTTATCATGTAAAACTGAAACATACAACCCAAAAAAGTTGTCATATTTGGTATTGTCACATCCGTAACAATCTGCTCTATAAAAATAGCTCATGATCTAACTTGTCAGATGAACGTTGTAAATAAAAAATAAAAATAAAAAACTGTGCCAAAACAGCTATTTTGTTACCTTGCCTCACAAAAAGTGTAATATAAAGCAACCAGAAATCATCTGTACCCTAAAATAGTACCAACAAAACTGCCACCTTATCCTGTAGTTTCCAAAATGGGGTCACTTTTTTGGAGTTTCTACTCTAGGGGTGCATTAGGGTGGCTTCAAATGGGACATTGTGTCAAAAAAACAGTCCATTAAAATCTGCCTCCTAAAAATCATATGGCGTTCCTTTCCTTCTGCACCCTGCCGTGTGGCCATACAGCAGTTTTTGACCACATATGGGGTGTTTCTGTAAATTACAGAATCAGGGCAATAAATATTGAGTTTAGTTTGTCTGTTAATCCTTGCTTTGTTAGCGAAAAAAAAAATTAATAAAATGGAAAATCGGCCAAAAAAGTGAAATTCTGAAATTTCATATCCTTTTTCAATTAATTCTTGTGGAACACCTAAAGGGTTAACAACATTTGTAAAATCAGTTTTTAATACCTTGAGGGGTGTCGTTTCTAAAATAGTGTCATTTTTGGGTGGTTTCTATTATGTAAGCCTCACAAAGTGACTTCAGACCTGAACTGGTCCTTAAAAAGTGGGTTTTGGAAATTTTCTGAAAAATTACAAGATTTGCTTCTAAATGTATAGCCTTCTAACGTCCCCGAAAAATAAAATGGCATTCACAAAATGATCCAAACATGAAGTAGACCTATGGGCAATGTAAAGTAATAACTATTATATGAGGTATCACTATCTGTTTTTAAAGCAGAGAAATAGAAATTTGGAAAGTTGCGAATTAGTCAACATTTTTGGTAAATTTGTTATTTTATATGAATAAAAATGAAATATTTTGATTTAAATTTACCACTGTCATGAAGTACAATATGTGACGAGAAAACGATCTCAGAATGGCCTGGATAAGTAAAAGCGTTTTAAAGTTATCACCACATAAAATTACACATGTCAGATTTGCAAAAATCTGTCTGGTCCTTAAGGAGTTAAAGTACAAGACATACAATTAAAACCAATAAACAGAGGATAAATTGTCATATGATGATACTAAAATAATTCCTTTCGTTCAGACCCAGTAGACCCATGGCATCGGTACGGATTATCCACCTAGACTCCTAGACGATACCTATTGCCTCCTCTTACCGACACAGGAACCAGTTCCAAACCTGCAAAACTAAGGCAATTAACATTACCTCCATGCATACTGCGTACATGGTCAATAAGCCCTGAACCTTTCAAACATGGGTCTGATGGTTTTACCCACATAGAAAGACCCACACCGGCATAAGACCACATACACCACATAAGAAGTCTTGCAGGTAATGAACTGGTTAATCCTGCGTCCAACCCCTCCGACCACAAGGTATTTTTTATTGTGGTTGTATTTGCAGAACGAGCAGTCCCCGAAGTTAAAATTACGTACAGGCTTGCTGCTTCCTGTGTCGGTAAGAGTAGGCGATGGGCATCGTCTACTTCTCCGAAAGGAGTCCAGGTGGATAATCCATACCGATGCCTTGGGTACCCTGGGTCTGAACGAAAGGAATGATCTTAGTGTCTTTATATGACAATTTATCCTCTGTTTATTGGTTTTAATTGTATGTCTTGTACTTTAAGAAGGTGAGAGCGTTGGTGGTTGCTATGACAACCATGCGGGATGACGCTTTTAAGTAGGTTTGTACCGACGCTATGACCTCAGTAGCTGGAAGAAGTGCGGTTGCGCAAAATGGCCGTCGCTACAGTTTAGCATTGCAAAACATGTGTGTCCGCCCCAGCCCTATCTATGGAGGAATAAAGAAGAAACTTCTGACAGTGGTGAGTGCCGTCTACTTTTATTTTCAACAATCAAGAATTATGTGTGGGCTGGCATGAGGAAATTCCCCTGAGATCCATGCCTCCTTCATTT
This sequence comes from Bufo bufo, assembly GCF_905171765.1. NCBI lineage: Eukaryota > Metazoa > Chordata > Amphibia > Anura > Bufonidae > Bufo > Bufo bufo. The sequence goes on from NC_053389.1 coordinate 386,205,653, forward strand.
TTAAAAATGTGAGGTAGTCCACACTGTTGTGAGCTAGGCGAGTGCGCTTATCGGTCATGTTCCAGACAGGACACTCGACGAGGGGCAAACCAAGAGTTCCATGGCAAATTATGCCAGCTCTGACCACAGGTCAAGCCTGCACACCCAGTAGTCAAGGGGTTCCTCGCTTCTCAGAGCGTCCACATCGGCCGTTAACCCAAAATAGTCAGACACCTGTCAGTCTAGGTGTTCCCTGAGGCTGGATCCGGAGGGCGGCTGTCGATGGTTTGGCTGCAAGAATTATCTCATTTGTGATGAGCGGCAGGGGTCATATTCGAATTCGTGACTTGTGAATATTTTGTAGAATATTCATCATTTATTCGCAAATTCGTATATTCGTTATATTCTACATTATTTTTTTTATGCGAAAATCGGCAAGGTAATGATCGCGTAATATGCGAATATTGCACGCTCAATACAGGCGTGGTTCAAAAATTTATATATAGCACTATAGCATATAGTGCTATCTATTCGTTTTTAGAATATTCATCATTTTTTCCATCTGAACACGATTCCTCCCTGCTTCTTGCTTGTGGGCCAATGAGTCATTGGCCCACAAGCAACTTAAGCAGGGAGGAATCATGACTTCAGATGGAAAAAATGACGAATATTCTAATAAACGAATATATAGCACTATATTCAATATAGTGCTATATACACTGCTCAAAAAAATAAAGGGGACACAAAAATAACACATCCTAGATCTGAATTAATTAAATATTCTTCTGAAATACTTTGTTCTTTACATAGTTGAATGTGCTGACAACAAAATCACACAAAAATTGAAAAATGGAAATCAAATTTTTCAACCCATGGAGGTCTGGATTTGGAGTCACACTCAAAATTAAAGTGAAAAAACACACTACAGGCTGATCCAACTTTGATGTAATGTCCTTAAAACAAGTCAAAATGAGGCTCAGTAGTGTGTGTGGCCTTTACATGCCTGTATGACCTCCCTACAACGCCTGTGCATGCTCCTGATGAGGTGGCGGACGGTCTCCTGAGGGATCTCATCCCAGACCTGGACTAAAGCATCTGCCAACTCCTGGAAAGTCTGTGGTGCAACGTGACGTTGGTGGATAGAGCGAGACATGATGTCCCAGATGTGCTCAATTGGATTCAGGTCTGGGGAACGGGCGGGCCAGTCCATAGCATCAATGCCTTCGTCTTGCAGGAACTGCTGACACACTCTAACCACATGAGGTTTAGCATTGTCTTGCATTAGGTGGACCCAGGGCCAACCGCACCAGCATATGGTCTCACAAGGGGTCTGAGGATCTCATCTCGGTACCTAATGGTAGTCAGGCTACCTCTGGCGAGCACATGGAGGGCTGTGCGGCCCTCCAAAGAAATGCCACCCCACACCATTACTGACCCAATGCCAAACCGGTCATGCTGGAGGATGTTGCAGGCAGCAGAACGTTCTCCACGGCGTCTCCAGACTCTGTCACGTCTGTCACATGTGCTCAGTGTGAACCTGCTTTCATCTGTGAAGAGCACAGGGCGCCAGTGGCGAATTTGCCAATCTTGGTGTTCTCTGGCAAATGCCAAACGTCCTGCACAGTGTTGGGCTGTAAGCACAACCCCCACCTGTGGACGTCGGGCCCTCATATCAACCTCATGGAGTCTGTTTCTGACCGTTTGAGCAGACACATGCACATTTGTGGCCTGCTGGAGGTCATTTTGCAGGGCTCTGGCAGTGCTCCTCCTGTTACTCCTTGCACAAAGGCGGAGGTAGCTGTCCTGCTGCTGGGTTGTTGCCCTCCTACGGCCTCCTCCACGTCTCCTGATGTACTGGCCTGTCTCCTGGTAGCGCCTCCATGCTCTGGACACTACGCTGACAGACACAGCAAACCTTCTTGCCACAGCTCACATTGATGTGCCATCCTGGATAAGCTGCACTACCTGAGCCACTTGTGTGGGTTGTAGACTCCGTCTCATGCTACCACTAGAGTGAAAGCACCGCTAGCATTCAAAAGTGACCAAAACATCAGCCAGGAAACATAGGAACTGAGAAGTGGTCTGTGTTCACCACCTGCAGAACCACTCCTTTATTGGGGGTGTTTTGCTAATTGCCTATAATTTCCACCTGTTGTCTATCCCATTTGCACAACAGCATGTGAAATTGATTGTCACTCAGTGTTGCTTCCTAAGTGGACAGTTTGATTTCACAGAAGTGTGATTGACTTGGAGTTACATTGTGTTGTTTAAGTGTTTCCTTTATTTTTTTGAGCAGTGTATTAGTTTTTTTGAATAATCGTCATTTTTTTCCATCTGAACACGATTCCTCACTGCTTCTTGCTTGTGGGCCAATGAGTCATTGGCCACAAGCAACTTAAACAGGGAGGAATCATGACTTTCAATGGAAAAAAATGATGAATATTCTAAAAAACAAATAACATAGCACTATATTCAATATAGTGCTATATATTAGTTTATTACAATATTCGTCATTTTTTTCAATCTGAAGTGAACACATGATTCCGCCCTACTTCTTGCTTGCGGGCCAATGACGTCATTTGCCCACAAGCAAGAAGCAGGGAGGAATCATGTGTTCAGATGGAAAAAATTACGAATATTCATCATCTTTACGAATATATATAGCACTATATTCTAAATATTCACGAATTCTCGAAGTGTCGATATCCACAATTAAAATTCGCTATTCAAATATTCACGCTCAACACTAGATCTCATATTCGAAGTGACCAACATATTTTCAAACCGCCCTCTTTTTGCATGCGCGGTAGGATTGGTACCCGTACCTGTTTCGCTGTGGGTGGAATTTCCTCTGCCAGTGCCTGCAACAGCAGAATGCAACATCTCTCACAGCAAGGCCTGGAAATGCTGCATTCTAACAGCCCTCTGTGATGCTGGTAACATGTCCGCCATTTTGTGTTTGTACCGGGGGTCTAAGTACGTTGAAGTTCCACCCACAGAGAAACAGTTGTGGATACCAATCCTACAGCGGTTTGAAGATGTGTTGGTCACTTCCGATATGAGAGAATTCTTGCAGCCAACCCATCGACAGCCACCCTCCGGATCCAGCCTCAGGGAACGCCTAGACCGACACGTGTCCGACTACATCGGGATAACGGCCGATGTGGACGCTCTGAGAAGCAAGGAACCCCTTGACTACTGGGTGTGCAGGCTTGACCTGTGGCCAGAGCTGGCACAATTTGCCATGGAACTCTTGGCTTGCCCCTCGTCAAGTGTATTGTCCAAAAGGACGTTCAGCGCAGCAGGGGATATCGTGACCGATAAGCCGCACTCGCCTAGCTCACGACAGTGTGAACTACCTCACATTTCTAAAAATTAATGAGGCATGGATCTCGGAGGAATTCAAAACCTGTGACGACCATGTTTAATTGAATTTCCTCATGCCAGCCCACACATATTCGACACCACCCAGAACAAATAATGGTCCCTGTCTTATGTAAATACAGCTACATAAAAGGCCTTTTCTGTCTGGTGAATGCCTAATGTTTGGGGCCACGGAGGAATTCAACACCTGTGACGACCACATGTTATCGAATTTCAACTATTATCATTTTTTTAATTTTTCAAGACGTGGGATTTCGCTAGCCATGTTTTTAAACTAATTGTATATTTTTGGTTCTTTTAAACATATGTATTTGACATGTATTTGTACCGATCTGCAGTAAAATTGATATCCAATGACCGTCTAATATACCTCTAGCCACATAATCACGTGTTCTTTTCTGTACGATGAATGAATAATTTTTGGGGCCTGTAGTCCACTGGCCTGCATTAAAATTGATATCCAATGACCGTCTAATATACCTCCAGCCACATAATCACTTGATGTGTTCTGTCCAGTGAATGAATAATTTTTTGGGGCCTGCAGTAAAATTGATATTCAATGACTGTCCAATACCTCCAGCCACATAATCACTTGATGTTTTCTGTACGGTGAATGCCTGTTGCCTAATTGTTAGGGCCTCGGAGGAATTCAACACCTGTGACGACCACGTGTTATCGAATTTCACCTATTATCATTTGGGGTTTATTCAAGAGGGGGGGATTACGTTAGCCATGTTTTTAATCCAATTTTATATTTTTAGTACTTTTAACATGTATTTGACATGTATTTGTACTGGCCTGCAGTAAAATTTATATCCAATGACCGTCTAATATACCACCAGCCACATAATCACTTGATCTTTTCTCTACGGTGAATGCATAATTTTTAAAGCCTGTAATCTAACTGCCCAACAGTAAAACTGTTATACGGTGACCGCCTAATGTACCTCCAGACACATTATCAATTGTTCTTTTCTGTACGGTGAATGAATAATTTTTGGGGCCTGTACTCCACTCGCATGCATTAAAATTGATATCCAATGACCGTCTAATATACCTCCAGCCACATAATCACTTGATGTGTTCTGTCTGGTGAATGAATAATTTTTTGGGCCTGCAGTCCACTGGCCTGCAGTAACATTGATATCCATCGACCGTCTAATATACCTCCTGCCACATAATCACTTGATCTTTTATGTACGGTTAATGCATCGTTTTTGGGGCCTGTAATCTAACTGGCCAACAGTAAAATTGTTATACGATGACCGCCTAATGTACCTCCAGCTACATAATCACTTGATGTTTTCTGTCCGGTGAATGAATAATTTTTGGGGCCTGTACTCCACTGGCCTGCAGTAAAATTGATATCCAATCACCGTCTAATATACCTCCAGCCACATAATCACTTGATGTTTTCTGTCTGGTGAAAGCCTAATGTTTGGGACCTATACTCCCGTGGTCTAAAATACTATTTTTCTAGGCTCCAGCAGTGCACATTTTTGACAGTTTCTCTTTAATTTGATCCCCCCTCCTGGTATGTCACTGTCCATGTTGTGGGACGATTTGTGCACTTCTAGTAAGTATTTTGTGGCTGCAAATATGACCTGAAATTTTTTCAGGTTCGCCTGCCATTAAAGTGAATGGGACCCCCCGCGAGCGAGCGGTTCGCGAATATTTGGTCTCGAACGCACGTTCGCGTATCGTCCCGGACGATGTTCGTCCATCACTAGTCACCAGTAAATACTAAATGGTAAAACATTTAATCGCGTTTGCGAATCATCCTGGCCGATGTTCGTCCATCACTATTCACTAATTGTTGGCCACTGTTTTTGCATATAAAAAGAACCAAAGCTAAAATTGACTAAAGGTCACAAGAGAAGCAAATTTTTCCTTCAGATAGAGGTACATTTCTCATATATAATTATTTATCTCTTAGCAGAGCAGAGGATATATATATTTTTATCAGAAGACTATAAAAAGGCGGGCGACTGTTCATTTAAACCCTCAGGGAATACAGTTCTCAAACGATAAATCCACTGACTCTCTCTCTGTAAAATTCTCCTGTACCAATCTCCCTTTCAGGGGGAGGGATGGACCACTTCAATCACTTGGAATTTCAAGACCTTTGGGTCCCCATTATGGAACTGGATGACATGGTTGGCAATGGATGTATCTCTTTTATGTCTGATCTCCCAAGTTATCCCCAATTCTCCTCCTTATTTCCCTTTTTGTCTTCCCCACATAATTTAGGGGACAGTCACAGGTGAACAAATAGACAACCCCACATGTTTTGCAGTTGGAATAGTCCCATATATCATAGATTTTCCCTGTGGATACACTCCTAAAGGTTTTAGATACCCAAATAAAGGGACAGGCTATGCACCCACTGCATTTAAAAGTTTCCAGAGGCTTCTGGTCCAACCAAGTACCTGGGTTCTTTGATCTTACATACATACTGTGGACCAGGCGATCTTTAATAGATCTACCTCTTCTGAAGGTGACAGCAGGTCTTGAGGACAGTATATCTGTTAGATCTTGGTCTGTCTGTAGAATACTCCATTGTTTTCTAAGGATTTTCAGGACACTTTCATGGGCATTATCATATGTCCCAATTATCCTTACTGGGTTTTTCTGCTGCTCCTTCAGTTGAGGCTTAAGAAGTTCCTTCCTATCAAGAGATAGAGAATGTCTAAATGCCTTCTTAAGTGTATCCTCTAGGTAACCTCTTTGAAGAAATCTATTTCGCAGATCCCTAGATTGTTGGATAAATGTTGAGGTGTCAGTACAGTTTCTTCTGACCCTGATGTATTGGCCCTTTGGTATAACCCTCTTGAGGGGGCCAGAGTGGTGACTTCCCCAATGAAGTAATCTATTTGTGACTGTTATTTTACGGAAGGTTTTGATCTGTAACATCCCTCCTTTCTTTGAGGTTTTAAGATCCAGAAAGGAGATCTTATTTATCTTTGCTTCCCATGTGAAGCGGAGGCCGATATGATTCGAGTTCAATGACTCCACAAAGGCCCTGAAGGTATCTACCGGACCATCCCACAAATATTAGAATATTATCGATATATCTTCCCCAAAAGAGGATGTGTGTGGTCCGGGGATCCTCCACCTCACCAAAAACCAACCGGCCTTCCTACCAGCCCAGGAGCAAGTTGGCATAAGTTGGCGCACATGGGCTGCCCATGGCGGTGCCCCTGAGCTGGTGGTAAAATCTAGACTCAAAGAGAAAATAATTATGGGTCAAGATTAGATTCAACAGAGAGAGAACAAATTCATTATGTGGACGGAACTGTATACCTCTTGTTTCCAAGAAGGATTGTAAAGCCTTTATTCCTCAATCATGTGGTATACTGCTGTAGAGGGCATCCACATCAATCGATGCCAGAAGCGTGTGGTCCTCCATAGCAGTATCCTGTATTTTAAGCAGGAGATCAGTGGTATCCTTTATATATGATGGCAAAAATGACACAAATTATCTCAGTATTCTATCGACATATATACTGACGTTTTGTGAGAGGGAGTCCACTCCCGAGATAATTGGTCTCTCTCTTAATGGGGAAGTCCCCTTGTGAATCTTCGGAATGGCATCGAAAGTTGAGATCTGTGGGTATTGAGGAGTCGTAAATTTTAACTCTTCCGAGGAAATTAAATTATTTTCAGATGCCTGTATCAGGATGCTGCTAAGTTCCTCCACATATACTTCTGTTAGATCAGACTGAAGAGGACTATAACAGCACCGATCCCTCAGAAGAGAATAGCACATTTCCTGATATATATAGTATGGTCCATAATTGCTATATTTCCTTCTTTGTCTGAGGATTTTATAATCAGATCCTTATCACTTTCCAGTTTAGATAAAGTCTCTTTCTCTCCCACTGTCAGATTGGGGGACTGATTCCTACTCGGGTGAATCTTCTCAATCTGCTTTATTACTAGTTTTAAAAAAATGCTAATAGCTGAAGTATCTTGCGACGGGGGCATTTTTTTACTTTTAGGACCTATGGTTGTGAAGGGGCCATGTCCAGTTATCCGATTACTTTCACCTGCCAAAGATAACAATAGTCTGGTGCCCTCAAGGCAGTCCATCGGCATCCCCAGTCTCCGACATTCTTCCCTATCATTATTCTTATGGAATTTTACACCATTTCAGTTTATTGGTGAAAAGATTAATATATTTTACCCATGAGAAAGCATAAAAATTGACAGTTGGGACAAAAGAGAAACCCTTTGATAGGACCTGTAGTTCTTTTGTAGAAAAAGTTTTGTTAGTTAAGTTTACAATTCGATTTTCATCTATTTTCGTTTGTCCTCCTGTTGAAGGGGTCTCCCTGTCCATTAATTGGTATGGTGGACCTGTATGGTTTTCCCCTCCCTTGGCCAAAAATCTGGAAGCTGAGGCCCCCAGTGAAGATACATCCGATGAGGAAGATGCAAATGTTGACATTTGTGTTCTTCCTTGATTGTGTTGGGGCCATCTTCTCCCACCTCTCCCCCAATTCCATCCCTTATTAGACAACCTAAATTCGGGGTTTCTATCCATATCAGAGGAGCCAATGTCTGTACTTGAGTCGTCCCTATTACTTTTATCCGCCTTTTGCTCACTCAGAAAATCATATGCTTTCTTCTCTCTGAAAATAGTCAAGTCACGTATGAACTGTTTATGTTTTCTTTCTTTTATAAATGTCTGAAAGCGCTCTACAGATGTTTGGAGAGTAGTTTCTCTCCTACAGAAATCTGGGTCATTTTTATGAGTCAAGGCTAATTCAATCTGCTTGTTTAACTTATTACAGGTATTATTGAGAATTTATTTTTCTTCCTCACGTAGTAACTGCATAAATCTAATAGAACTATCCAGAGATTCTTTTCCCCACTTTTCAATTAGATGTGGTGAGCAGGATCTTAGGGCTGGAACTACTCAGACTCTCAAACCTCTTGGCACTATTTTGTGCTTAATGTAATTCTCCAAGGATCGCGTTTCCCACCATGATTTAAAATTTTCTTTATAATCCTCATACAGATTCTTAAATATTGTCTTCAATGTTTGTGTGTTATTCTTTGAGGTTGTACTCGCTTGTTCTGAGAACACTTCCTCCTCCTCCTCTAACCAATAGTCTGTGTTGATTGGTCCCTTTAAAAAAAACGGCCATAATCAGTATCCAACAAACCAATTAAATCGTACAACGCAGCTTAGACAAAGTTAGAGATTCATATATTCGAAAGTATAAAGTCTATTCAGCACAAAAACTCTTCCACTATTAAAAATGAACCTTTAATAAATCCTGGTAAAATATCCAGAAACTCAACCCCTTATATAGTTACTATACTAATCAATGTCATCAACAGTTGCATTCACTGGTAAACAAAATATACAGCAAAGGTGGGGTTACAGTTGTTTCCTTTCTACTCACGGTTTGTAGATTTTCTTATAAAGGAAACTTTTACTCACGATCTGTGTATTCAGTTGTTTCAAAGTAGAGGATCAATTATGGGACACCAAGAAATCCTTACTGTCCTTATTCTGTCCTCTTCTGGCCTCCTACAGGCAGAGCACCCACCCAAAAGGGGCGACCCCACCTCTCGGTGGCTAAGCCCTTTACTGGTGTCTGTATATGCCCTGGTCACTAGAAGCTTTCGTCCCAGAGATGCAAAAAAGGAAAAACAACTTGATGACTCAAAACAAGAAACTTAGGAAAGAATTCCAAAAAAAAGATGCTGCAAAAATAGATACATCCCTTTTCTTAGTATGTCCCGACATGGCGTTTCCCCAACATTACAGCTGGTTCATCAGGGGACAATAGGTCTACAAATCGATAATAGAAGTTCTCGAGAAAATAGGAATATGGATGAAGTCTCAAATATTTATAATAGAGGAGCAATCCTATGATATGGGTTCTCCAGGAGACTTAAGTTCTTAGGTGTGGAATCTTTGATGCAGGCATCTCAATGTCATTTTAAATCTGGCGCCTTATATAGGCCAGAGTATCCTTAAGCCACTGCATTTAATGGCGTAAAATCGTAATACTGATGGCCTATGTACTTTTGCATTTTTTCATTTGAGAGAGTGACGACACCAGCAAGGGGAGGTAACATTAAGAAAAAAATGTTGCTATGAGAAGCCTTTTGGATTTTTACTTTGAATACCAGGTTTGCATTCGGATTGAATCAGAAAAAAGAACTCATAAGAGCCGCACATATAGGACAAACAGAGTGATCATGATTAAGAACCAGGAGGTTCGAAACATGTTGATCTGGTGGGAGGTGAAGCTCACTACGTTTTACCTGTCATGTGAATACTGGAATAAAGATGCAGTAGCGTATGATTTACTCCTTGCTGGTGTAAGCCGTGTACCGGGGTGGGCTCCCCAGGATACAGCGAAGTCACAGACAAGGAAAGCGACACTGACACCAGCTTAATATGCAAGAACAGAAACTTTACTTAGGCAAAAAGTAATAACACAGGCATAACCAAAACAATACAAATACGCATAGAAAACGCTATATCCCGGACCTACAGTCAATGTCCCTGCCCACTGGACAGGCCTAGCCAATGGCGGACACAGCAGAGCCTGCAAGTCGTGCTTTTCCGCTACAGAGGACTGACCTAGCCGATGGCGGACACAGCAGAGCCTGCAACGTCAATACTGCACTGCAGAACAGTCCCGAACAACCTGGCAATAACACAACCCTAACTAGCTATCTGGTTTCAGGCCTAGGCTTAGGCTCTGTTTTTCAGGTGCCACTAGTGTAAAGCATGGAGTAAACGGGTGTACTGACCTTCGTCCGTTCTGGGCCCTGGGATGCCGCTTACCCGGGATGGCCACTAAGCTCTCAGCAACCGTGCGGCCTTGCTTGATGATGAGGCTTTCTATCCACACACTGAAACTGGTCTTCCTCTTTCAAAGAGCTGGATTCAGTAAGGAAACGACAGCTACTCTCCTTTCTTTGAGTGTCCATTCACTCAACCATATCCATTCACTCAACCATCCTTTCACCATGTCAGATCAACACTTCCTGGTTCACTCACAAGCAGCAGCATGGGTCATCACCTACTTTACATATGCAAATCCCAGAGTGTGCTGGTTGTAGCTGCAAAACAGTGGCCTCTAGTGCCCGGAATGCCAAATGACAGTTTAAGCACACTTTAAAGGATAACTGTCACACTTAGACCCTAATTAAAATTTTCATATATGTAGTTACTAATAACATGATATTCCAGAATCAGTTACTATTAGACTGACTTACCCCATATTTAATAAGATTCAGCACTTAGCAACCAGTCTGCATAAAACTGCAATTTCACTATTCAGTTAAGATTGCCACCACTGCCCTCACCCTGAGGCTAATCCCGCCTGCCCTCACTAGCCAGTAACAATAGCCCCCCAAAATTGTCAGTAACCAGAGCCCTCCCCCTAAAAGGTTAATCTCCTGTAGCACAAAGGGGTCCTCTTACCACATGTTGCTTTCATTTATACACTGAGCAGATGGCAGATCTCCCTTCCCTTGTCTGCGCTGATTCAACTCAGCCTTCTCCAGCTCTGCTGAGTGAGGGAGCGTCTGCCAAGCGCAGGGACAGGGAGAAGCGCACACAGCCCAGGCACTGTTATCAGCTGCTGGGGAGGACCTGGCTTTAATCATTTACTTACAGTCCCTGGCTGTCAGTAATCTGACCTTGCACGCAGCCTGCTTCTGTGTCCTCCATCCTTCAACAGATAGACGGAACATGCCTAGCAACTCTATTTTAAGCACAGGTAAAAGTAGGCAGTACAGGGAACAAAAATGTGGAATTAAGGGGTAATTGAATACACAGTGAAAAGTTGAAATAGGGCCACCAAGGAGATATTAATCACCACAACCCAATACTCCAAAAAAAAAAAAAAAAATACGACAGTTATCCTTTAAACATAAACCTTATACATGCAGAGCTTATTCACAATCTCACACTGAAACTTTTTCTTGTTATGCCTATATGAAGAGCTGGCCTTGGCTCCCTCCGTGCACAGAAGAATTGGGTGAGCTGGACTTATACAATTATTGTTTTGACTTTATGTTAGGCTGCCTTTCCCGTAACACTCGCTTTATGTGCATTTTGGCCAACACCGATTACTGGCTGTTATCCCTTCTCCCTTCTTCTCTCCCCGCTACAAAGAGAACTTCTCATCTCTCATTCCTGTTGTGGAGAGGACTAGCAAAATGGTGCAATACCAGAAGGTCCTTGTGGAAAAACTGCTCCAAAAATTTTCAACTGACAACGCTGGCAGCAGAGTACGTAGTTCCTTGGGCAACCAAGGAGGGGAGATGAGGGGAACACACAGCAGTTCCAACAGAGGCAGGGCAACACTCTCCAAGGCCTGGGACAGTTTCCTGACACCCCGCCAGCACCCTCACCCTGATGCGCAGCCTAGTGTCATAAGGAGGGAAAAGTTTTGGAAGATGGTGAAGGAGTACATAGCAGACCGTGTCAGCGTCCTTAATGATCCCTCAGTGCCTTACAACTACTGGGTGTCCAAACTGTACACGTGGCATGAACTGGCGTTCTACGCCTTGGAGGTGCCGGCCTGCCCTGCCGCCAGCGTTTTGTCAGAGCGGGTATTTAGTGCTGCTGGGGGCATAATAACTGATAAGTGCATCCACCTGTCAACTGAAAATGCTGAAAGGTTGACTCCTCTACTCCACCAGAGGAAAGCGGCTAAACATAAAGGCACTTTAAATGTGGCTTTTATGGTGTATTGAATACACTGTATTCCCATGCACCCCTTCCACCACAAAAGGGTATATGGTTCAATCTCCCTTTTCTTGTCCTCCTCCTCCATCATATCAACATGCTTAGTAGGCTGCTCTCGCTCCTAATGTTTTAGAGGGTCAGCTCAGCAGCAGACCCTCACCCCTAATGTTTTAGATGGTCAGATCAGCAGCAGGCCCTCGCCCCTAATGTTTTAGAGGGTCAGCTCAGCAGCAGGCGCTCGCCCCTAATGTTTTAGATGGTCAGATCAGCAGCAGGCCCTCGCCCCTAATGTTTTAGAGGGTCAGCTCAGCAGCAGACTCCCACCCCTAATGTTTTAGAGGGTCACCAGCAGACCCTCCCCTATAATGTTTTAGATGGTCAGATCAGCATCAGGACCTCGCCCCTAATGTTTTAGATGGTCAGATCAGAAGCAGGCACTCGCCCCTAATGTTTTAGAGGGTCAAATTAGTGGCAGGCCTTCGCCCCTAATGTTTTAGATGGTCAGATCAGCAGCAGGCCCTCGCCCCTAATGTTTTAGAGGGTCAAATCAGTGGCAGGCCCTCGCCCCTAATGTTTTAGATGGTCAGATCAGCAGCAGGCCCTCGCCCCTAATGCTTTAGAGGGTCAGCTCAGCAGCAGTCCCTCACCCCTAATGTTTTAGATGGTCAGAGCAGCAGCAGGCCCTCACCCCTAATGTTTTAGATGGTCAGAGCAGCAGCAGGCCCTCGTCCCTAATGTTTTAGAGTGTCAGCTCAACAGCAGACCCTCACCCCTAATGTGTTAGATGGTCACATCAGCAGCAGGTCCTCGCCCCTAATGTTTTTGAGGGTCACCAGCAGGCCATCAATCATAATTTTTCAAGGGTGTATGATGCCCTCCTTTATGTGTACTAAAGGGTGTATTGTTCTGCTGGTTCCTTGTAATTTTTGGCAGCCCTTTCACTTAGAGCATAGACTTTATGAGTGTAGGAGTTCCCACTACCTGAACAATTGTACCACAATGTGAATGAGGCCCTCCTTTATGTGATATACAGGTTGTATCAGAGTGCCTCTTCCTTGTAATATTTGGCAGCACTTGCACTTTATATACAAGTAAATATACAGGAAAGAATGTTTCCTAACCATTTTTCCTCTAAAATCTATTTTATCTTTGGTTTTGTGCGTATTATTGTCAGTTTGTAAAAGTGGCGTACTACTCGGACAACATCGTTCCCAGCAGCAACCTGTGAGTCCAAGATGCATCCAGACATCCTCCCCATGCTGTTCCCGAACCATTTCAGTGGTGTTTCCATCAATTTCTGACCTTTTCCTGTGAACCAGACACTCTCCCCTCTTTAGAGCAGGGGGTGCCTGGTTAAATGCTCTGGTTCTCCTATTGACTTCCATTGTGCTCGGGTACTCTGTAGAGCAACCAAGCATCCCAAAGTGTTCTACTCAAGCACCAGTGCTCGATCAACACTAATGGCTAGGAGTCAGCAGGGTGGCAGCAGTGCGAGGTCGGGAGCCAAACGTGACTGGGGTAGACCACCTGCTTCCCGGCAGCCTACCTGCCCAGGAAGTAGTGGTCCAGGGGCTAGAAGTAGTGGCGGTAGCCGTCAGTCAGTGCGGCGGTTATATGTGTTATTTTGTCTTTCAGTACAAAAATAAAAATATATTCTCAGTTCACTTCGGCGGTTATTTGTGTTGAAAGCATTTAGTGGCCTATTTCAGTACAAAAAGAAAAATACATTCTCAGTTCACGTCAGCGGCGGTTATATGTCGTGAAAGCATTTAGTGGCCTATTGCAGTACAAAAAGAAAAATATATACGCCTTTCACTTCTGCAGTTATTTGTGGTGAATGCGTTCAGTGTCCTATTTTCATACAAAAAGGAAAAAAATATACGCACTTCACTGGTGCATTTATTTCTGCTAAAAACGTTTACTGGCCTATTTCAGTACAAAAAGATAAATATATACGCATTTCACTTCTGCAGTTAATATTTCAGTACAAAAACAAAATATATTGAGCGTTCACTTTTGCAGTTATATGTGGTAAAACCTTTAGTGACCTATTTCGGTAGAAAAACTAATATATTCAGCGTTCAGTGCTGCAGTTATACAGGTGAAACTCGAAAAAATTTGAATATCTTGCAAAAGTCCATTTATTTCAGGAATGCAAATTAAAAGGAATTGCATTAATGCATCTTAAAATTAGAATTTTGTGAAAAGGTTCAATATTCTAGGTTCAGAGTGTCACACTCTAGTCAGCTAATTAACCCATACCCCCTGAGCAAAGGGTACCTTAAGATTGAGACTTTGGGGTTTCATAAAATGTAAGCCATAATCATCCAAATTATAACAAATTAATGCTTGAAATATCTCGCTTTGCATGTAATGAGTCTGTCTCATATGTTAGTTTCACCTTTTAAGTTGCATTACTGAAATAAATGAACTTTGCACGATATTCAAATTTTTCGAGTTTCACCTGTATGTGGTAAAATCTTTATTGACGTATTTCGGTTGAAAAACTAAATTTATTCAGCGGTCAGCGGTGCGGTTATATGCGGTAAAATCTTTATTAAAGTATTTCGGTCGTAAAAAAAAATGTATTCAGCGGTCAGCGCTGCAGTTATATGCGGTAAAATCTTTATTGAAGTATTTCGGTCGAAAAACAAAATTAATTCAGTGGTCAGCGCTATGGTTATATGCGGTAAAATCTTCAGTGACGTATCTTAGTGACATAGTAACATAGTATATAAGGCCGAAAAAATACATTTGTCCATCCAGTTCGGCCTTGATGAACTTGCAACTCTTCCGGGCTCAAAGCTATCTTGACACTTTGTCTTCTCATTGTCTGCAGGTACTATAGGCCTGTTCATACCAGGCAGGTTCCCCCAGAAGTATCTGGGTCGATAAGCAGCCGATACCGCACTTGCATCAATCTTGACAGAATTCGTCTCCAGGTGTAGAGAAATAGATTTTTGGAATGCTTTTTCCATCGTAACCACGTCGTCGAATAAACTGAAGACTGGCGGCATTTCTCCTGTCTTAAGCAGCACTTAATTTTTATTATTGAATTTATCAACTATTGAATATTAAATTGAACCAAAACTTCATTAAAGATATAAGAAAGTAAACTTAAATTCGCCAACATATTATCACAATCTTCAAGGGAAATTCACGGACAATCAATTTGCCAAGCCTTTTGTGCAGGAGAACGTGTATTATTAAATCATGTTTTAAGCAACACTTTATAAAGTTGAGAATTTTTTTTTTTTTTTTTTTTATTAACAATTTTTTATTGTTTTATGTTTATCATAGCAAGGTACATGCATGAAGACAAATTGTATCAACAATACATGTGACATAAAAGGAAGCATCAAATATATTCGAAAAAGAATATCACATGTTAAAATAATTGGCGGGCAAATCAAGCCCAACATAGACAGGTATTAGCAAAGAACTTGACCTAAATAAGACTCTGGTTGAACAGAATGTCAGGCACAATCAAGCACATCTCCTGGTGTAAAGAGAAGAAGCCACATAAGGTTATCAGGATTTTATCGACATCATATGAATATATGATCAACCCCACCTGGATAAACAGATAAGAATTCAATTATACAAAACCCCTATAAGTTTTCCATGGCGACCAAATCTTCAAAAAGGTAGATCTGGAGTGAGACTCCCAGTGGGAGATTTCTTCTAGCCTGTATATCTGGTCTACCTTATTGATCCAATGGTCAATACTAGGGATATCAGAAGACAACCAATGTGTTGGTAGAAGTAGTCTAGCTGCTGCCAATAAAAGTAAGAAGAGGGAAGATTTATGTAATCCCACTCCACCCACTCCTAAGGATATAAGGGCTATTTCAGGTGAGCAAGGGAGAGATGAGTGACAAATCTGATTGCAAAGTTGGAGTATTTTCTCCCACCAAGGCTTAATTAGGTCACAAGACCACCAGATATGCATGAATGTGCCTTTCGACGTGTGGCATCATAAAGTTGAGAAATTTTAACCTTCTCTTCTGTCCCATTTTCCCTATACCGTATTTTTCGCCCCATAACACACACTTTTTCCCCCAAAAGTGGGGGGGAAATGCCCCTGCGTCTTATGGGGCGAATGCTGCCATTTTACATCGCAGTCTGCGATGCTTCAGCTGGACGGGGGAGGAGGGGCCGGTGTCATGCAAATGCAGCGGGGCTGGTGCGGTCACTGTACTCCAGCCCCGCCGATCACTCACTTCCTTAATGCCTAAACATTTTATAATAATAGCTTTCATTGAAGTCCCCAGCCCCACCTGTACAGTCGTGGCCAAAAGTTTTGAGAATGACACAAATATTAGTTTTCACAAAGTTTGCTGCTAAACTGCTTTTAGATCTTTGTTTCAGTTGTTTCTGTGATGTAGTGAAATATAATTACACACACTTCATACGTTTCAAAGGCTTTTATCGACAATTACATGACATTTATGCAAAGAGTCAGTATTTGCAGTGTTGGCCCTTCTTTTTCAGGACCTTTGCAATTCGACTGGGCATGCTCTCAATCAACTTCTGGGCCAATTCCTAACTGATAGCAACCCATTCTTTCATAATCACTTCTTGGAGTTTGGCAGAATTAGTGGGTTTTTGTTTGTCCACCCGCCTCTTGAGGATTGACCCCAAGTTCTCAATGGGATTAAGATCTGGGGAGTTTCCAGGCCATGGACCCAAAATGTCAACGTTTTGGTCCCCGAGCCACTTAGTTATCACTTTTGCCTTATGGCACGGTGCTCCATCGTGCTGGAAAATGCATTGTTCTTCACCAAACTGTTGTTGGATTGTTGGAAGAAGTTGCTGTTGGAGGGTGTTTTGGTACAATTCTTTATTCATGGCTGTGTTTTTGGGCAAAATTGTGAGTGAGCCCACTCCCTTTGATGAGAAGCAACCCCACACATGAATGGTCTCAGGATACTTTACTGTTGGCATGACACAGGACTGATGGTAGCGCTCACCTTTTCTTCTCCGGACAAGCCTTTTTCCAGATGCCCCAAACAATCGGAAAGAGGCTTCATAGGAGAATATGACTTTGCACCAGTCCTCAGCAGTCCATTCACCATACTTGCTGCAGAAGATCAATCTGTCCCTGATGGGTTTTTTTTGGAGAGATGTGGCTTCTTTGCTGCCCTTCTTGACACCAGGCCATCTTCCAAAAGTCTTCGCCTCACTGTGCGTGCAGATGCGCTCACACCTGCCTGCTGCCATTCCTGAGCAAGCTCTGCACTGGTGGCACTCCGATCCCGCAGCTGAATCCTCTTTAGGAGACGATGCTGGCGCTTGCTGGATTTTCTTGGACGCCCTGAAGCCTTCTTAACAAGAATTGAACCTCTTTCCTTGAAGTTCTTGATGATCCTATAAATTGTTGATTGAGGTGCAATCTTAGTAGCCACAATATCCTTGCCTGTGAAGCCATTTTTATGCAACGCAATGATGGCTGCACGCGTTTCTTTGCAGGTCACCATGGTTAACAATGGAAGAACAATGATTTCAAGCATCACCCTCCTTTTAACATGTCAAGTCTGCCATTTTAACCCAATCAGCCTGACATAATGATCTCCAGCCTTGTGCTCGTCAACATTCTCACCTGAGTTAACAAGATGATTACTGAAATGATCTCAGCAGGTCCTTTAATGACAGCAATGAAATGCAGTGGAAAGTTTTTTTTGAGATTAAGTTAATTTTCATGGCAAAGAAGAACTATGCAATTCATTTGATCACTCTTCATAACATTCTGGAGTATATGCAAATTGCTATTATAAAAACTTAAGCAACAACTTTTCAAATTTCCAATATTTATGTAATTCTCAAAACTTTTGGCCACGACTGTACTACTTACTAATAGAGTTGAGCGAACCCGAACTGTAAACTGTAAACATTTACGTAAAAGTTGGGGTTCGGGTTCGGTGTTCGGCGATTTTTATGGTGCTTTTTGAAAGGTTGCTGTCACTACCAGAGCTTTGGGACGTTCTCACAGCTCTGTTTCTCCACCCCTGTGATGATGTCACTACTAGAGCTGGGAGGAGTTTTCTGTTTCCTTCCTCCCAGCTGTTCCTCCTCCGTTTAATTCCCCCTCCTCCTATTGTAGGTGTGGATTATATTTCTCACTTGGGTTGTAGCTCTTGCTTGAGTATCTTCCCTTGTATGCTATCCTTTCACTGGACCTGTGTTCTGCTGCAGCAAGTACTCCGGATATTGCCAGCCTGTCTTTGGATCCGTCTTCACTGCGGCTGCAGCCCTTCAGCTAAGTGTGCAGACATTGCTGTGTATCTGTGTGTTTTCTGACTGGATCCGAGGCGACCACGGTTCCCTCCATATACTGAGCAGGGCACCGGTGGCCGTGCCCCTTCCACTATTGTAGGGGTTACAGTGGTCATCAGTCTTAGGTACGCGGGCATGCCTCCTTCCACCATTTGGATCCGGGCATGGGCTTAGCAGCATAGGGAGAGCTTTTGAGGGTCTGACAGGGGTAACCCTTTATCCTCCCTAGTTTGGGTCCGGTCAGTAGCTCTATTTTCTGTGCATGCTCTTGTTGCTCACATACAGCCGTGACAGTTCCAAAGCAGCCAATCAACATTCAACAAGCGTCATACTACTTGCCCCAAAAGGCCATCACAGGCATGCCTACTATTGGCATGGCTGTGATTGGACAACTGCAGCATGTGACCCAGCCTCTATTTAACCTGGAGTCACGTAGCGCCGCCCGTCACTCTGCTCGGATAAGTGTAGGGATGGGCTGCAGATGCTGTGAGGGAAAGATAAGGGAGAAATCTTACAAACCGGATTCCAAAAAAGTTGGGACAATATACAAATCGTGAATAAAAACTGAATGCAATGATGTGGAGGTGCCAACTTCTAATATTTTATTCAGAATAGAACATAAATCACGGAACAAAAGTTTAAACTGAGAAAATTTACCATTTTAAGGGAAAAATATGTTGAATCAGAATTTCATGGTGTCAACAAATCCCAAAAAAGTTGGGACAAGGCCATTTTCACCACTGTGTGGCATCTCCCCTTTTTCTTACAACACTCAACAGACGTCTGGGGACCAGTTTCTCAAGTTTAGAAATAGGAATACTCTCCCATTCTTGTCTAATACAGGCCTCTAACTGTTCAATCGTCTTGGGCCTTCTTTGTTGCACCTTCCTCTTTATGATGCGCCAAATGTTCTCTATAGGTGAAAGATCTGGACTTCAGACTGGCCATTTCAGTACCCGGATCCTTCTCCTACGCAGCCATGATGTTGTGATTGATGCAGAATGTGGTCTGGCATTATCTTGTTGAAAAATGCAGGGTCTTCCCTGAAAGAGATGACGTCTGGATGGGAGCATATGTTGTTCTAGAACCTGAATATATTTTTCTGCATTGATGGTGCCCTTCCAGACATGCAAGCTGCCCATGCCACACGCACTCATGCAACCCCATACCATCAGAGATGCAGGCTTCTGAACTGAGCGTTGATAACAACTTGGGTTGTCCTTGTCCTCTTTGGTCCGGATGACATGGCGTCCCAGATTTCCAAAAAGAACTTCGAATCGTGACTCGTCTGACCACTGTCTTCCATTTTGCCACACTCCATTTTAAATGATCCCTGGCCCAGTGAAAACGCCTGAGCTTGTGGATCTTGCTTAGAAATGGCTTCTTCTTTGCACTGTAAAGTTTCAGCTGGCAACGGCGGATGGCACGGTGGATTGTGTTCACTGACAATGGTTTCTGGAAGTATTCCTGAGCCCATTCCGTGATTTCCTTTACAGTAGCATTCCTGTTTGTGGTGCAGTGTCGTTTAAGGGCCTGGAGATCACGGGCATCCAGTATGGTTTTACGGCCTTGACCCTTACGCACAGAGATTGTTCCAGATTCTCTGAATCTTTGGATGATGTTATGCACAGTTGATAATGATAGATGCAAAGTCTTTGCAATTTTTCGCTGGGTAACACCTTTCTGATATTGCTCCACTATCTTTCTGCGCAACATTGTGGGAATTGGTGATCCTCTACCCATCTTGGCTTCTGAGAGACACTGCCACTCTGAGAAGCTCTTTTTATACCCAATCATGTTGCCAATTGACCTAATTAGTGTTAATTGGTCTTCCAGCTCTTCGTTATGCTCAAATTTACTTTTTCCAGCCTCTTATTGCTACTTGTCCCAACTTTTTTGGGATTTGTTGACACCGTGAAAATTGGAATCAACGTATTTTTCCTTTAAAATGATACATTTACTCGGATTAAACGTTTGATCTGTCATCTACATTCTATTACAAATAAAATATTGACATTTGCCATCTCCACATCATTGCATTCAGTTTTTATTCACAATTTGTTTAGTGTCCCAACTTTTTTGGAATCTGGTTTGTATGAAGAACTGCTTCTTTACTCAGCGATCTACAGCAAATGTGTTTTGTGGGTGCAGTGCAAAATAGTTTTAAGCCTGCCCTGAGCCAACTACTACTGAAAACAAACTTTTTTTTCCTTCAGTTAGTCAAAATCAATACGGCAGCCATTTTATGCAACAATAGTGCACCAGCACAGGATATCTGCATGTCTGCAAGTCCAGAAATACTGCTTTGAGACACTGGGGTTAAAAAAAAAACCTATTTTTTTCATATAGTGCACAGCTAGGATTATCGCTGCATAAGTGACTGTGGAATTTAGGCCAGAAATACGGCTTTCTCATATTGGGACATACTGTGGTGAAAAAAAAAAAAAACATATGTTTCATATAGTACACATCTAGGATTATAGGTGCATAAGTGAGTGTCACATTTAGGCCAGAAATACAGCTTTGGCATACTGGGTGAAACAAACCCCTCTGTTTCATAAATTTAGGCCACAAATACGACTTTTTGCTTACTGGGGTTAAAAAACTCTATGATATACTGCACATCTGGCATTAGACGTGCATAAGTGACTGTGAAATTTAGGCCACAAATATGGCTTTTTGTTTACTGGGGTTAAAAGAAAAAACTCTGATATACTGCACATCTGGGATTAGACGTGCATAAGTGACTGTGAAATTTAGGCCGGAAATACGGCTTTCTCATATTGGGGCATACTGTGGTGAAAAAAAACCCATATGTTTCATATAGTGCACATCTAGGATTATAGGTGCATAAGTGAGTGTCACATTTAGGCCAGAAATACAGCTTTGGCATACTGGGTGAAACAAACCCCTCTGTTTCATATAGTGCACATCTAGGATTATAGGTGCATAAGAGACTGTTCATTTTAGGCCACAAATATGGTTTTTGCTTACTGGGGTTAAAAAAAACCTCTGATATACTGCTAAATTTAGGCCACAAAAACGGCTTTTTGCTTACTGGGGTTAAAAAACTCTATGATATACTGCACATCTGGGATTAGACGTGCATAAGTGACTGTGTAATTTAGGCCACAAATACGGCTTTTGCTTACTGGGGTTAAAAACCCTCTGATATACTGCACATCTGTGATTAGACGTGCATAAGTGACTGTGAAATTTAGGCGACAAATACGGCTTTTTGCTTACTGGGGTTAAAAAACCCTCTGATATACTGCACATCTGGCATTAGACGTGCATAAGTGACTGTGAAATTTAGGCCACAAATATGGCTTTTTGTTTACTGGGGTTAAAAGAAAAAACTCTGATATACTGCACATCTGGGATTAGACGTGCATAAGTGACTGTGAAATTTAGGCCGGAAATACGGCTTTCTCATATTGGGGCATACTGTGGTGAAAAAAAAAACATACACTGCGTGCAGAATTATTAGGCAAATGAGTATTTTGACCACATCATCCTCTTTATGCATGTTGTCTTACTCCAAGCTGTATAGGCTCGAAAGCCTACTACCAATTAAGCATATTAGGTGATGTGCATTTCTGTAATGAGAAGGGGTGTGGTCTAATGACATCAACACCCTATATTAGGTGTGCATAATTATTAGGCAACTTCCTTTCCTTTGGCAAAATGGGTCAAAAGAAGGACTTGACAGGCTCAGAAAAGTCAAAAATAGTGAGATATCTTGCAGAGGGATGCAGCACTCTTAAAATTGCAAAGCTTCTGAAGCGTGATCATCGAACAATCAAGCGTTTCATTCAAAATAGTCAACAGGGTCGCAAGAAGCGTGTGGAAAAACCAAGGCGCAAAATAACTGCCCATGAACTGAGAAAAGTCAAGCGTGCAGCTGCCAAGATGCCACTTGCCACCAGTTTGGCCATATTTCAGAGCTGCAGCATCACTGGAGTGCCCAAAAGCACAAGGTGTGCAATACTCAGAGACATGGCCAAGGTAAGAAAGGCTGAAAGACGACCACCACTGAACAAGACACACAAGCTGAAACGTCAAGACTGATTTTTCTAAGGTTTTATGGACTGATAAAATGAGAGTGAGTCTTGATGGGCCAGATGGATGGGCCCGTGGCTGGATTGGTAAATGGCAGAGAGCTCCAGTCCGACTCAGACGCCAGCAAGGTGGAGGTGGAGTACTGGTTTGGGCTGGTATCATCAAAGATGAGCTTGTGGGGCCTTTTCGGGTTGAGGATGGAGTCAAGCTCAACTCCCAGTCCTACTGCCAGTTTCTGGAAGACACCTTCTTCAAGCAGTGGTACAGGAAGAAGTCTGCATCCTTCAAGAAAAACATGATTTTCATGCAGGACAATGCTCCATCACACGCGTCCAAGTACTCCACAGCGTGGCTGGCAAGAAAGGGTATAAAAGAAGAAAATCTAATGACATGGCCTCCTTGTTCACCTGATCTGAACCCCATTGAGAACCCGTGGTCCATCATCAAATGTGAGATTTACAAGGAGGGAAAACAGTACACCTCTCTGAACAGTGTCTGGGAGGCTGTGGTTGCTGCTGCACGCAATGTTGATGGTGAACAGATCAAAACACTGACAGAATCCATGGATGGCAGGCTTTTGAGTGTCCTTGCAAAGAAAGGTGGCTATATTGGTCACTGATTTGTTTTTGTTTTGTTTTTGAATGTCAGAAATGTATATTTGTGAATGTTGAGATGTTATATTGGTTTCACTGGTAAAAATAAATAATTGAAATGGGTATATATTTGTTTTTTGTTAAGTTGCCTAATAATTATGCACAGTAATAGTCACCTGCACACACAGATATCCCCCTAAAATAGCTAAAACTAAAAACAAACTAAAAACTACTTCCAAAAATATTCAGCTTTGATATTAATGAGTTTTTTGGGTTCATTGAGAACATGGTTGTTGTTCAATAATAAAATTAATCCTCAAAAATACAACTTGCCTAATAATTCTGCACTCCCTGTATGTTTCATATAGTGCACATCTAGGATTATAGGTGCATAAGTGAGTGTCACATTTAGGCCAGAAATACAGCTTTGGCATACTGGGTGAAACAAACCCCTCTGTTTCATATAGTGCACATCTAGGATTATAGGTGCATAAGAGACTGTTCATTTTAGGCCACAAATATGGCTTTTGCTTACTGGGGTTAAAAAAAACCTCTGATATACTGCTAAATTTAGGCCACAAATACGGCTTTTTGCTTACTGGGGTTTGAAAACTCTATGATATACTGCACATCTGGGATTAGACGTGCATAAGTGACTGTGTAATTTAGGCCACAAATACGGCTTTTTGCTTACTGGGGTGAAAAAAACATCTGTTTCATATAGTGCACATCTAGGATTATAGGTGCATAAGTGAGTGTCACATTTAGGCCACAAATACGGCTTTTTGCTTACTGGGGTTAAAAAACCCTCTGATATACTGCACATCTGGGATTAGACGTGCATAAGTGACTGTGAAATTTAGGCCACAAATACGGCTTTTGCTTACTGGGGTTAAAAACCCTCTGATATACTGCACATCTGTGATTAGACGTGCATAAGTGACTGTGAAATTTAGGCGACAAATACGGCTTTTTGCTTACTGGGGTTAAAAAACCCTCTGATATACTGCACATCTGGCATTAGACGTGCATAAGTGACTGTGAAATTTAGGCCACAAATATGGCTTTTTGCTTACTGGGGTTAAAAAAAATCTCTGATATACTGCACATCTGGGATTAGACGTGCATAAGTGACTGTGAAATTTAGGCCGGAAATACGGCTTTCTCATATTGGGGCATACTGTGGTGAAAAAAAAAACATATGTTTCATATAGTGCACATCTAGGATTATAGGTGCATAAGTGAGTGTCACATTTAGGCCAGAAATACAGCTTTGGCATACTGGGTGAAACAAACCCCTCTGTTTCATATAGTGCACATCTAGGATTATAGGTGCATAAGGGACTGTTCATTTTAGGCCACAAATACGGCTTTTGCTTACTGGGGTTAAAAAAAAACCTCTGATATACTGCACATCTGGGATTAGACATGCATAAGTGACTGCTAAATTTAGGCCACAAATACGGCTTTTTGCTTACTGGGGTTAAAAAACCCTCTGATATACTGCACATCTGAGATTAGACATGCATAAATTACTGTGAAATTTAGGCCACAAATACGGCTTTTTGCTTACTGGGGTTAAAAAAAACTCTGATATACTTCACATCTGGGATTAGACGTGCATGAGTTACTGTGAAATTGAGGCCACAAATATCGCTGTCATATAGAGTTAAAAAAAAAATTAGAGTGCAATACCCTACATCAGGGTTTTTATTGGCGGTTAATTATTTTTAACAGACTTAACCACTTTTTACTTTGCTTGGTCAACGCTAACTATGAGGCAAACATCTAATAAGGGACGCGGTCATGGTCGTGGTGGTGGTTTTGGTGGAGCCTCTGGTGCAGGGAGAGGACGTGGCCGTTCTGCCACAGCTACACATCCTACTGAACCTACTACCTTAGGTCCCAGTAGCCGCCAGAATCTACAGCGATATTTGGTCGGGCCTAATGCCGTTCTAAGGATGGTAAGGCCTGAGCAAGTACAGGCGCTAGTCGATTGGATGGGTGACAGTGGATCCAGCAGGTTCACATTATCTCCCACCCAGTCTTCTGCAGAAAGCGCACAGGTGGCGCCTGAAACCCATGCCCATCAGTCTGTCACATCACCCCCGTGCATATCGGGGAACCTGTCTGAGCCTCAAGTCATGCAGCAGTCTCTTATGCTGTTTGAAGACTCTGCTGGCAGGGTTTCCCAAGGGCATCCACCTAGCCCTTCCCCAGGGGTGGAAGACATAGAATGCACTGACGCACAACCACTTATGTTTCCTGATGAGGACATGGGAATACAACCTCAGCACGTCTCTGATGATGACGAAACACAGGTGCCAACTGCTTCGTCTTTCTGCAGTGTGCAGACCGAAAAGGAGGTCAGGGAGGAAGACTGGGTGGAAGACGATGCAGGGGACGATGAGGTCCTAGACCCCACATGGAATGAAGGTCGTGCCACTGACTTTCAGAGTTCGGAGGAAGAGGCAGTGGTGAGACCGGGCCAACAGCGTAGCAAAAGAGGGAGCAGGGTGCAAAAGCAGAGCAGCCGTCACCAAAACAGTTCACCTGCTACTGACCACTGTCACCAGGT
Source organism: Bufo bufo (assembly GCF_905171765.1). Lineage (NCBI taxonomy): Eukaryota > Metazoa > Chordata > Amphibia > Anura > Bufonidae > Bufo > Bufo bufo. Next base: position 386,231,253 of record NC_053389.1, read on the forward strand.
ACCGAGCACACCAAAGGCAGCTTCAAGGAGTTCCCTGGCATGGCACTTCTTCACACAGTGTGCTGATGACAAGACCCGAGTGGTTTGCATGCTGTGCCATCAGAGCCTGAAGCGAAGCATTAACGTTCTGAACCTTAGCAAAACCTGCATGACCAGGCATCTACATGCGAGACACGGGCTGCAGTGGAGTAAGCACCTTCAAAACCAAGAAAGGCCCCTCCTGCTCCCTTTTCTGCTGCTGCCTCGGCCTCTTCCTCCGCCTCTGGAGGAACATTGGCACCTGCGCCCAGCAAATAGAGGATGTGCCACCAACAACACCACCTCCGTCACCAAGCATCTCCATCATGTCACACGGAAGCGTTCAGCTCTCCATCTCACAAACCTTGGAGAGAAAGCGTAAATTTCCACCTAGCCACCCTCGATCCGTGGCCCTGAATGCCAGCATTTCTAAACTACTGGCCTTTGAAATGCTGTCATTCAGGCTAGTAGAGACGAACAGCTTCAAACAGCTCATGTCGCTTGCTGTCCCACAATACATCGTTGTCACGACCATGGTCATGGTCGTGACTCCTAAACCGCATGCTGTTGCCTGCGGTCTTGTGTGGTTGTTTCAACCACAGGTGAGGGCCGCTTGTATGTTGCCTCACTTGTTGTTGCCGTTAGCAACATGTTCTTATGATGTACTTGGCAGCATAGCAGCCTGAGCTATTGCTTGGCAGCTTGCTGCAATCTGCATGCGGTTGCACCTGGCAACCTGTCTTTGTAGGTGTGCCTTTTTATGGGTTTGGTGTGCACGAGGTTTGTGTGTGTGCACTGACATTTTCCCTTCACTTGTGGCTGCCCGAGGCAACGTGTTATTGTGTACATGTGGTGGCAGTGTCTCGGCCTTCTGGCTGACTCCCAGGACACGGTTGCCACGCATGTCGTAGCCTGCGGTAACAGCTGCAGTGTAATTGTGTGTGTATTTCCCTTTAAGTTGCGGTCTTCCCTTCCCTGGTGTGAGAAGAGTTAATCCCCTTCCTAGACTGTGAGCACTGGGTGTGTCTGTGTGGGTGTGGCTACTTGGGCCTATATAGACTCTGCTGAAAGCAGTAGTCAGAGGGGTACTTCAGCCATGGTCTGCTGGAGTCATCCTCCTACTTTATACCATCTGCCAGTGAGGGCCACCCTTGTGGTCATAGCAAATGTTATGTGATGTTTAGTCTATGTTGTTTTCCTAATGTTATTGAATGCAGCTATGGATCTGGGTTCCTGTCTGTATGTGTGTTGGCTGTGTCATTTTAAGTATGGTGTGGACGTCAGCGTGTCAGCACAGGGATCAGGTCAGCAAGGCTGTGGCAGGTAGGTGGAACTAGTGCAGTTCACCTGCCATATCCTTAGGTCTGTTTTTGTACCCCTTTTCCTTGCAGCTTGGCCAGTGAGACTCCTGTTCCTCCGTGTCCAGGAGGAACGGGCTGTCTACCCAGCTCCTAGCTCAGGGATCGGCGGAGGGTCAGTAGGGATCCGAGGTTCCTGAGCATGAGCCCTCCTACCTTCAAGGTCGGCTCATGCAGCTAGGAGTCAGGGTCAGATTAGGGAAGCTGTAGGAGGTGACCAGCTCCCTATTTCTGTCGTCCTGGCCGAGCAGCCACTAACATCTTCTGGCATAGCACAGCTGAGGGTTTTTCCCCATCCTCAGCCGTGACAGTCGTTCCCAGCCGCCACTACTTCTCCAGGAGAGCCGTGCCCTCCCTGCACAATCAAGTATCGGATAAAATCAAGTGTGCACTGCGTAACGCCATCTGTGGCAAGGTCCACCTAATCACAGATACGTGGATCAGTAAGCATGGCCAGGGACGCTATATCTCTCTAACTGCACACTGGGTAAATGTAGTGGCGGCTGGGCCCCAGGCAGAGAACTGTTTGGCGCACGTCCTTCCGCCGCCAAGGATCGCAGGGCATCATTCTTTGCCTCCTGTTGCCTCCTCTTCCTACTCGGCTTCCTCCTCCTCTTCTACCACCTCCTCATCTGGTCAGCGACAGACCTTCACCACCAATTTCAGCACAGCCAGGGGTAAACGTCAGCAGGCCGTTCTGAAACTGATGTGTTTGGGGGACAGGCCCCACACCGCGCAGGAGTTGTGACGCACATCCCTTGCCTGGCGCATGTGCTGAATTTGGTGGTGCAGAAATTCATTCACAACTACCCCGACATGTCAGAGCTGCTGCATAAAGTGCGGGCCGTTTGTGCGCGCTTCCGGCATTCTCATCCTGTCGCCGCTCGGCTGTCTGCTTTACAGCGTAACCTTGGCCTTCCCGCTCACCGCCTCATATGCGACGTGCCCACCAGGTGGAACTCCATCTTGCATATGCTGGAGAGACTGCAGGCCATAGTGGAGTTTCAGCTGCAGCACGCACGGGTGAATCGCACTGCGGAACAGCACCACTTCACCACCAATGACTGGGCCTCCATGCAAGACCTGTGTGCCCTGTTGCGCTGTTTCGAGTAGTCCACCAACATGGCCAGTGGCGATGACGCCGTTATCAGCATTACAATACCACTTCTATGTCTCCTTGAGAAAACACTTAGGGCGATGATGGAAGAGGATGTGGCCCAGGACGAGGAGGAGGAAGAGGGGTCATCTCTAACACTTTCAGGCCAGTCTTTTAGAAGTGGCTCAGAGGGAGGTGTTTTGCAACAGCAGACGCCAGGTACAAATTTGGCCAGCCAGGGCCACTACTGGAGGATGAGGAGGAGGAAGATGAGGAGGAGGAGGAGGTCGGATGGGGATAAAGCATGTTCACAGCGGGGTGGCACCCAACGCAGCTCGGGCCCATCACTAGTGCGTGGCTGGGGGTATACGGAGGACGCAGACGATACGCCTCCCACAGAGGACAGCTTGTCCTTACCTCTGGTCAGCCTTGCACACACGAGCGACTACATGCTGCAGTGCCTGCGCAACGACAGCAGAGTTGCCCACATTTTAACGTGTGCTGACTACTGGGTGTCCACCCTGCTGGATCCCCGTTACAAAGACAATGTGCCGTTCTTAAGTCCCTCACTGGAGCGTGATCGGAAGATGCGCGACTACAGGCGCACGCTGGTAGACGCGCTCCTGAGAGCATTCCCGGCTGACGCGGGGGGACAAGTGGAAGCACAAGGCGAAGGCAGGGGAGGAGGAAGAGGTCGCCAACACAGCTGTGTCAGCGCCAACACCTCAGAAGGCAGGGTTAGCATGGCCGACATGTGGAAAAGCTTTGTCACCTCGCCACAACAACCGGCCCCAACTGCTGATATGGAGCGTGTTAGCAGGAGGCAGCATTTGAACAACATGGTGGAACAGTACCTGTGCACACGCCTACAAGTACTGACTGATGGTTCCGGCCTATTCAACTTCTGGGTCTCCAAATTGTCCACATGACCAGAGCTTGCCCTGTATGCCTTGGAGGTGCTGGCCTGCCCTACAGCCAGTGTACTCTCTGAACGTGTATTTAGCACGGCAGGAGGCATCATTACAGACAGACACAGATGCCTGTCCACAGCCAACGTGGACAAGCTCACGTTCATTAAAATGAACCAGGCCTGGATCCCACAAGACTTGTCTGTACCTTGTGAAGAATAGACAGTTCTAACAGCCTCAACCATCCATTCCTGTACTCTAGTGCACTTATTCCTTTTTTAATTTTTTATATGTCCTAATATTTTGGGGGATACCCCTATGTAAAAATGCAAAATAACACACATCTGTGTTGGCTACCTATACCTCCTTCGCCACCGCTTCCACCTAGACCACCACGTGAGCCTACACAGCCACATCCACCCATTCACCGCCTCCTCAACCTCTTCCTCCTACATCATTCCTAATTTTTATTTTTTTAAGGTCTTTTATGTTTTTTTTATTCATTTCCCTATCCACATTTGTTTGCTGCCCTCTAGCTCTTTCCAGGGCTATTTTAGAGCCATTTTAGTGGCCAAAAGATCGGGTCCCCATTGACTTCAAGTTCGGGTCAAGTTCGGTTCATTGGGTTCAAGTTCGGGTCCCGAACCCGAACTTTTTTTTCAAGTTCGGCCGAACCTGCCGAACCGGAACATCCAGATGTCCGCTCAACTCTACTTACTAAATGTCCTGTAGCAGGCAGAACAGGGCGGGCGGTCGGCCGAAACTCACTGATGTCACGTGGCGTGCCTGCGCCACCTACTTCATTCATAAAGTAGGCGGCGAAGGCACGTGACGTCAGTGAGTTAAGGCTGGCCGCCCCGCCCTTCTCTGCCTGCTACAGGACATTTAGTAAGTAGTACAGATGGGGCTGGGGATTGGAACTTCAATGAAAGCTATTATTATAAAATGTTTAGGCATTAAGGAAGTGAGTGAGCGGCAGGGCCGGAGTACAGTGACCGCACCAGCCCCGCTGCATTTGCATGCCACCGGACCCTCCCACAGGTATATTAGGGCATATGTTGATGGCACTATTATGGGGTGGGGGATATGTGGATGGCACTGTTATAGGGGGGAGATCTGTGGATGGCACTGTTATGGGGGGGTGATCTGTGGATGGCACTGTTATGGGGGGGTGATCTGTGGATGCCACTATTATGGGGTGGGGGATATGTGGATGGCACTGTTATGGGGTGGGGGATCTGTGGGTGACACATATATAGCAGTGCCATCCAAAGATCCCTCTCCATAACAGTGCCATCCACAGATCACCCCCCCACAACAGTGCCATCCACAGATCACCCCCCATAACAGTGCCATCCACAGATCATCCCCCATAACAGTGCCATCCACAGATCTTTTCCCCATAACACTGCCATCCACAGATCACCCCCCCATAACAGTGCCATCCACAGATTACCCCCCATAACAGTGTCATCCACAGATCACCCCCCATAACAGTGCCATCCACAGATCCACCCATAACAGAGCCATCCACAGATCCCCCCATAACAGTGCCATCCACAGATCCCCCATAGTAGTGTTATGCACAGACCACCATTAGTTCAAAGCCCACCAATAGCACACCTTTTGGTTAAATTTTTAAAAAGTTTTTATTTTCCTCCTCAAAAACCGAGGTGCGTCTTATGGACCGGTGCGTCTTATAGGGCAAAAAATATGGTAAATGAATAGATGAAGCAACCACACTGTGGCCTTCTCATGCTGCTCCCAGGTCCACAATCTCTCGTCGTTGTGTCACTCTGTGGCCTCCTCATGCTGTGGCCTCCTCACACTATGTCACCTTGCCACTCTGTGGCCTTCTGCTGCTGCCGCCACCTCCACACTATGTCACCTTGCCACTCTGTGGTCTCCTGATGTTGCCGCCACCTCCACACTCTGTCATTGTGCCACTCAGTGGCCTTCTCCTGATGCTGCTACTGATGCTGCCGCCACTTCCACACTCTGTCATTGTGCCACTCTGTGGCCTCTTGATGCTGCCGCCATCTCCATCCTCAGTCATTGTGCCACTATGTGGCCTTCTGACGCTGCTGCTACCTCCAGACCCTGTCATTGGCCACTCTGTGGTCTCCTCATGCTGTTTCCACTCTCCCCAGTTCATGACTGGGCCACTATTTTGCCTTTCCCCTGGCTGACATCATCATTTGTTTGACCCTTCTTCTGATCTGTCAGAAGGAAGGAAAAATGAGACGCACAACGGATCCTTTCTGTGTAGCAGCTGTAAGGCCTGTATGGTCCCACCAGAATTGGATTATGATTTTGTAGCCAAAAGCAGGAGTGGGTACAAAACACAAAAGACATGCAAATATTCCATTCATGTGTCATCTCTGTTTTAGATCCACTCCTTTTTTCTTGACAATACAGATTTTTTTAGCAATACTGATGGATTATTGAACAAATGCTGACCGAGTGAAGGCGTATGTTCCACAGACAGGGTCCGTGGGTTATTGTTCTGACGGATCAGAGGAAGGGCAAATTAATCAGTGACGTAAACACAAACTTACTGCTGACACCCTCTGCACTATGTTGGGGGGGCTCTACTTGTATAAGCGTTTAATAGAACAGGTTATGATAACATCTATGTAGAATCAGCTGCCGACGGTGTAAAAGGAGTGCACTTCTTCTTTGCGCTAACATCAACCTGCAAGGTTGAGTTCATACTTGAGTTATTTGGTCAGTTTTGGCCCCATGACTGCCCAAATAAGTGAAGTGTGCAGTGATTGATGACTGTAATCTGCATGTCATATCGACTCACAGTATTATTTCACTACCAAAGAAGACTCCCTATGCATGTCACTGCAAGGCACAGTGTTCTACACCACTATAAAGGCTCTCAGCAGCCAGGAAAAAGCTGTTTTTTTATGTAATTCACTGCGAATATACCGTATTTTTCGCTTTATAAGACGCACTTTTTTTCCCCCAAAAGAGGGGGAAAATGACAGTGCGTCTTATAAAACGATGGTTGAATTTACAGGGCTGACACGGATGTATCGCGGCCGCTATGCTGCACAGTGTGGCCGGCGATACATCAGTCACAGTGCGGGGAGGGAGGAGGGGCTGGAGGCAACTTACAGCGAGGCCCGGTGCAGTCACTGTAGTACACCGGGCCCCGCGCACAGAAGTCTCTTTGTATGTAAAATCTTTCATTAATCCTTTATACCGTAAATCGCTCTCCTTTTGATAAACTTTACTAGCCTAATCGCCTGCATCAGTACTCACTATGAATGTAGCGTGTGGTCCGGCCGGTGTGTGACTGACGTCACGCTCCTCCCACTTCATTAATGAAGCAGGAGCAGGATGAAGTCATGCGCCGGAGGGACCGCACGCTACATTCATAGTGAGTACTGATGCAGGCGATTAGACTAGTAAAGTTTATCAAAAGGAGAGCGATTTACGGTATAAAGGATTAATGAAAGATTCAACATACAAAGAGACTTCTGTGCGCGGGGCCCGGTGTTCTATAGTGACTGCACCAGGCCCCGCTGTGAGTTGCCTCCAGCCCCTCCTCCCTCCCCGCACTGTGACTGATGTATCGCCGGCCACACTGTGCAGCATAGCGGCCGGCGATATATCAGTGTCAGCTAGTTTATCAAAAGGAGAGCGATTGATTCAGGATTAAAGAAATATTTTACATACAAAGAATAAAGTACTGTAATGCTGTGAAACATAGGGCCATGAGGGGGACCTGCATAAGATGCTATATGTGTGTCATCCACACATATAGCATCTTATGCTGGCCCCCCTCATGGCCCTATGTTTCACAGCACACATTCCCCATAACAGTGCATCACCCATAGATCCCCCCCATAACAGTGCATCATCCACAGATTCCCCCCCATAACAGTGCATCATCCATAGATCCCCCCCATAACAGTGCATCATCCACAGATTCCCCCCCATAACAGTGCATCATCCATAGATCCCCCCCCATAACAGTGCATCATCCATAGATCCCCCCCATAACAGTGCATCATCCATAGATCCCCCCCATAACAGTGTGTCATCCACAGATCCCCCATAACAGTGCGTCATCCACAGAGCCCCATAACAGTGTCATCCCCAGACCATTAGTTCGAAATCCACCAAAAGCACACCTTTTGGTTCAAAATATTTTTTTTCTTATTTTCCTCCTCAAAAACCTAAGTGCGTCTTATAATCAGGTGCGTCTTATAAAGCGAAAAATACGGTATTCAGATCAAAACAAATTTTTCCCGAAAAATTTGTTGAACCGGCGAATCAAATTTTTGAAAAATTTGCTCAACTCTAGTTATTAAGTTCATGTGGATACCTGATTTTACACTAAGTGGCACTATTATTTTTTGGGCAGGGGAAATTTTATTTTATAACATTTTTAATTCCATTATGGGATTACTGTTTTATAACTTTATTTTACATCTATAATTATAATTTAATTACTCCTGTATACTAATGCATTATGCTTTGTGTAAGTATGACACAGGCTTCTGCTAGGGCAATATTAGTGTCCTAACTGCAGGCTAAGAGTGAAGACATCCCTGTGGTCCTTCATAGGTCCCCAGGGCTGACTGAGTATCGCTCCCCCAGCTAAAATCGGGTCACGGGAAACCCAGTGACCTGATCGAAGTGGAGAGTCCACTTTCATGATTCTGCAGTATGGGTAATGGCATGATCACACAGATGAGAGCTAGAATCGGAGCTTCCTCCAATCCTTGCTGTTAAACAGGAGCCCACACTACGAACACAGTCTGTTAGTAACATCTGCTTCTTAGCGCAGCACCACTTCAGAAGACGTTCAACCCCCCTCATCTGCATCGCTGTTAAGAGATGTCACTGCAGACTGAGTACCTGCACCGCCTGCCGTCATAAGACAGTAGACAGTAGCAAAGGAGTTAATGCTATAACTCATTTGTCTGTAACTCAGTTTTTTTGTCTATGGATTAGTAACATTTGTAATTGTTTATATGTACTAAAGTGTATATTAATTGTAGATATAAGTGAAGTTTAATGTCACTGTACACTCGAGTCTATATTTTATCAGACCCATGTACATGGAGTTTCGTTCACAAATAACTCTGAAATTTGATGCCGTAATTACAAAGTTATACATTTAGTAAATTCATAATTCTCTTATTATTTACCCTGTAGACCTTGTAAGAGCAGTAGACTGAGATTTTGTTTGTCAAAGCATAGAAGCGATAAAGATAGCCTTTAGGTTTTGATGCCAAAGGTTTAAATTTGCCAGATCAAATTTTTATAATATTTTTATAATTGCTTTGCATAAGGATCTTCTACAGATCTTAGAAACCAGCTGATCAATGGGGGTCCTGGGTGCTGGACCCCCACCAATCTGATATTGATGACCTATCAAGAAAGGTCATCTATAAAAATTGCTTGGACAACCCCTTTAACACTTTATATTTGTTGTGATATGCTTTATTTGTCCCATTGGAAAACCTTTATAAAAATTATTCAACTGAAAAAAAGTTTATAAGTTAACTTGTTGAATCTTCTGTTCTCTATGAGCTATCTGAATATGATCCCTTCGACTATATATAAAATTGTATATACTGGTGGCCCATGTTTCTAAGGGCTCATTTAGACGACTGTATATTTGTGTCTGCAAAATTGCAAAACAGATGCGGACCCATTCATTTCAATCGGGCCACAAAAAATGTGGACACCACACCGTGCATCTGTACTTCTGTTTTGAGGCTTCGGCCTGTATCTGTGTTTTTGCGGACCGCAAAACAGATATGGTCATCTGAATGACCCCTAAACCTATTCATACACCAGTATTATAAATAGGGCATTACGGCAATAAAACATTAAATAAAACATTAAAGCACATACTGACATCATGGTTCTAGTCAATTGACATAATATGTTTGAGTTATGATTGCATGTCCAAATTGCTCAACTACCACAATTGTTGCAAAACAGCAGAGCGTTAACCCCTCTTTGTGTTGGTGATGAGTATGAAGGGGGTTGGCTGTCTGGCTTAGTTCATTGCAGTGGACAGGTTCCTTGGTGACCATGTGGCGCCAGGGGTGGTGTGGAGTGGGCCCGGCGTGCATGCTGGTAACTGCTTTCCCTGGATATAATGGAGGCCATTTTGGCACCGAAAATGACAGAAATTCAGGCAGATCCAGCATGTAAGTGGAACCTGCACTTTCTGAGTTATATGATAGCCGCTATGGCACATGACAGGTATATTTAGTGTTAGGAACCCGTCTAACTAGAGATTGCCTTGACGTTCGGCAGACCGGCTCAAATAATTTTGTACAAAACGATTTGCCAAGTATCTCTAACTTATTAGTTCAGCATTTGCAATTATGATGCGATTTTGTACTTTATTTGGTATGCAGTGAGCTGTTGCATTGCTTGTTTTGTTTAACAGTCTTGTTCTCAGCCATGGCAATGTGCCCCTGCGCTTTGGGATGTGCTGACTGACCCCCTTTTTTTTTCTGCAGTGGACAGGTTTGGTGTGGCCCTAACGCCACCCTGGGTCCCCTGGACACCATCGAGGTGTTACCACATTTTGCTGCTCTCCGGAAGGGATGGAAAGGTGTGGTGCACCCCAATGAGAAATAAATCCAGAGAGTCAGGGTCTGCAATAAACTAGTGTGTTTCTGTACTGGAGAAACTCAGCTGCAAAACAATACTGGCGGGGCTTAGGGCTGGCTTCTCCACTCTCCTCCCTGGCATAAGAAGGGTTTGATGCTGAGTAAAGGCCTGAGCTAGCTGTCCCTCTCTCAGAAGGCTGGTACCCTGGCCAAGGGATGGAGGCCCACGGTCTGTAGCTCAGTAGTCCGGTTGGTTCCTTGGTCACAGGGCTGGTGACCCATGGTCTGTGGCTCAGCGTTCCCATCTCAGCATCTTCTGGTCACTCATTCAGGCTGGCATGAGTCTTTCCCTCCAAGAACTGGTCCCTAACTGCAGAACACTAGGGCCTCTGACTGCTCTCCTTTTATATACCATTTCTAGCTAGATTGGAACCTTCTATAATTTATTTCAGTAATGCAACTTAAAAGGTGAAACTAATATATGAGATAGACTCATTACATGCAATGCGAGATATTTTAAGCCTTTATTTGTTATAATTTGGATGATTATGGCTTGTAGTTTATGAAAACCCCAAATTCAGTCTCAGAAAATTTGAATATTGTGAAAAGGTTCAATATTCTTAGGCTCAAAGTGTCACACTCTAGTCAGCTAATTAATCCATAACACCTGTAAAGGGTTCCTGAGCCTTTAAATTGTCTCTGGTTCAGTAGGAATCACAATCATGGGAAAGACTGCTGACCTGACGGTTCTGCAGAAAACCCTCCATAGGGTGGGAAAGCCTTAAAAGGTAATTGCAAAAGAATTTGGATGTTCCCAAAGTACTGTATCAAAGCACATTAATAGAAAGTTATGTGGAAGGGACAAGTGTGGAAGAAAAAGCTGCACAAGCAGCAGGGATTACCGCAGCCTGGAGAAGATTGTCAGGAAAAGGACATTCAAAAGTGTTGGGGACTTTCACAAGGAGTGAAATAAGGCTGGAGTCCATCAAGAGCCAACACACACAAACGGATCCTGGATGTGGACTTCAAATGTCATATTCCTCTTGTCAAGCCTCTCCTGAACAACAGACAACATCAGAAGCGTCTTACCTGGGCTAAAGAAAAAAAGAACTGGTCTGTTGCTCAGTGGTCCAAAGTCCTCTTTTCTGATCAGAGCAACTTTTGCATCTCATTTGGAAACCAAGGACCCAGAGTCTAGAGGAAGAATGGAGAGGCACACAATGCAAGATGCTTGAAGTTCAGTGTGAAGTTTCCACAGTCTGTGTTGATTTGGGGAGCCATGTCATCTGCTGGTGTTGGTCCATTGTGCTTCATTAAGTCCAGAGTCAACGCAGCCGTCTACCAGGAGATTTTGGAGCATTTCATGCTCCTTCAGCAGATGAGCTTTTTGGAGATGGTGACTTCATTTTCGAGCAGGCACCTGCCCACACTACCAAAAATACCAAAACCTGGTTCAGTGACCATGGGATTACTATGCTTGATTGGCCAGAAAACTCGCTTGACCTGAACCCCATATAGAATCTATGGGGCATTGCCAAGGGAAAGATGAGAGACATGAGACCGAACAATGCAGAAGAGCTGAAGTTTCCATAACACCTCAGCAGTACCATAGGCTGATAGCATCCATGCCACGCCGCATTGAGGCAGTAATTGATGCAAAACGGGCCCAAACCAAGTACTGAGTACATATGCATGATTATACTTTTCAGAGGTCCTACATTTTTCTATTTAACATATTTTTTTATTGATTTCATGTAATATTCTAATTTTCTGAGATTGTGAATTTGGGGTTTGCATAAGCTGTAAGCCATAATCATCCAAATTATAACAAATAAAGGCTTGAAATATCTCGCTTTGCATGTAATTAGTCTATCTCATATATTAGTTTCACCTTTTAAGTTACATTACTGAAATAAATGAACTTTTGCATGATATTCAACCTTTTCGAGTTTCACCTGTAGACTTACATTAGAGCTTGAATGATACTCAATGGCAATAACACAGAAGTTTTTCCAGAACAAGTTTCCAGACGTAACATAGATAAAACCAAACATTCAAAAGGTTTGTCTGTCTGGTTTTGGTGGTAAACAAGTCTAGATTTTTCCCTCCAAAACATGCTCTTCTTTAAACCCTATGGCAGCTGTGGAGAATTACTAGCTTCTCATTCAAAGTCCTAAAAGTATCTCAGTATTCATTAACCTTTTCCACAGAGCCTTGGAAATACAGTGCAAATGAATAGGATATATATCACAACATACATATAAAATGCAGTTAAACAGTATTAAACAGTGCGAGTTAACCCTTTCAAGCCAAATATGGTAAGAAGTTTATAACTTTGCACAGGTAAATGGAGGCAAATGTCCATAAATATACAGCCTTCAAAGTATCCCTGCTCCAGGGCACTGCATCATGAGGTAAGCCAGCTCTCTTCTCTGTTTCTGCACCAGCCATGTTGAAGAAAGTGAAAGGCTTAGCTAAAGAACTGGGCCAGACAACCAGCCCCCTTCAAGTACATCACCAACAGAGAGGTGATGAAGCTATCTGATTTGTTGGCATGAATGCAGAAGTTTATCTTTGAAGATTACAGTACTAGGGCTAAAATTGGAACAACAGTGCGGCTTTTAAACTATATCAATATAGTTCTATTAGAACGTGTATTTGTATGGGGGAGCTGAGAGGAATCAGGAGAGAGAGCTGTTGGCTGCCATTCATCTGAAGTTCTATGGTAGTCTGATATCTACCTTCTGTCTCATCAGAGGCTCAAGCTATGTCAATTTGACAGCTTTACTCATAGTTTAAAATAAAAGATTTTATATCAAAATGATCTTGGATGAAACTTAAATCTGAACACAGAAAGTGACTAGAATTCCTACAAGGACAGCTACAGGGTTAAGGCTGTATTAGACAGCCCGATTTAACAGGCGATTGTCAGGAAGGAAGTGTTCCTTCTTGGCAATCACTAGTGAGGAGACCGCTGCTATTACATGCAGTTATCTGGATAGGGAGGAGCGATCGTTATACCATCGCTCTTCCCTATACTGAATCATTGTTTGACAGCAGCAAATCGTGATTAAACAACACAATCTGCCGACTGCTAACGATTTTTTTTAACCCATCAAAAGATTTGGATAGCCCAATGAACTAGCTTTTGTGTGTTCATCGGGCAATCCGTGGCAGTATTAGACTGCCAGATGATTGCTAATGAGCATTACTATGAATGCTCGTTAGTGATCATCTGCCAAAAAATCTGCACATGTAATATAGGCTTTAGACAGGATTTCCTTGTCTTTGGAAATGTCCCTGGCTACCTTCCCTGTAACATTAGAATACAGAGAATCAATGTATTGTCAGAACTATTGGGTATAAATAAAGTCCATAAGTATAAGGCCTATATAAGATGTATGGACATGAACCTAAAGAACAACCATTTTGTCTTATTTTAAAAAGTGCAGGGTGAGTTCAGGATTATTAACCAAGGATTAACAATATGTACCAGAGTGTTTACCCAAGTCTGTTTTTGTGAGAAGGAGATGTCCCAAGGTCTAATGAAAAGTAATTGCCTAGATAAGACAATGTATTAAAAATGTGCTGAGTTTTGATGATTTTCAGTGAATAGAAAGAGTATAATCTTTCTTGGAGGTTTATATATTAATTAATGTATGAGTGGATTTTGATTTTTATATTATCAATTTAAATACGTGTGCTGTATATATAAGAGTGTGGTCCTTATAGATATATTCAGTTTTAAGGTTAGAGATGAGGTACAAATTCCTATGTCATTTTTAGAATCTCTCCCAGAGTAAAAAGCACAAGTTAATGATCTCTTTGCTGAAGATTTCTTGAATGGAGAAATGTGGACACAGGTGATCATAAACAAACCCTGTCTTTTCCCCAGAACAATGACCTAAGAATGGTCATGTGTATCTTGATTTAATTAAGTCTGGTCAAGAGATTAAGGGATGTACGAGGTGTTTGACTAAATACAAAAGTCATTGTCTATTCAAGATCTCCTCAAGGTTTTGTCTGAAGCCTTAGTTAAAATTTATTGCTAGTAAATGAATAAGGGAATATATAGAAAACATAAATAAGTGCCTCGACTTTTGTATGGAGTACTAGTGCCATCTAGTGTTAGGGTAACATAAAAGGTTTAGGGTGTATTTTCCCTAGGGAGGTTCTATTAATTATAAAGTGAGGTCACTCGTTAATGATAAAATTTGGCCAAGCCCTTTCTAAGATAGGATAAAAAGATGGTATGGGCTGACAGAAAGGATATATCTCTCTAACCATCTTCGGAGAACTCTCTCTAACTATCATCATCAAGGGACGATCATCAAGGGAAAAGACCAGATCCAGCCCTGAGCACCTTTTCAGTCATTGGAGGCAGCCATCTTAGAACCATTGAAACTGATTTCTGCTAGCTGACATTTTGGTATAGTATAACCTTACCTATATTTTATAGGATAATTAATTCATATAATACATATCTATATATATTCAATTAACCATACCTTGTGTATAGTATCTGTTTTGGAATAAGATTGGGGTGTACCTGCAGCATCAGCTTGAAAATGAATCCAATACAGGGAGATTGAAAATATACTGGTGAAAACACGGTATTATCTCCAAGGAATTGAATTCAGTTCTAGACCGGTATGGTTGTTTATACATATATATATATATATATATATATATATATATATATATATATATATATATATATGTATGTATCTGTATAGATAAAAGATAAACCAGATTTGGGTTTTATCAGACATTTGTCGGCTGAGAGAAATCAAGTATTAAATTGATTTAAAATATAATAGAGGGGTATCATTATAAGAAGGCATAATTGTGTAGATATATATTATCAATTATTTTTGACTTTCTCACAATTTTGCATATCATTGATTGAATTTCAATTGTCACCAATTTTATTATATATTATTTTGTAATAAAAATTGTATTAATAAATTACATATATTTTTTGTCTGTAACTGGGTTTTGTCTTCAATTCAACGCAGATCACAAGCTTGTTTTAGCTTGATATTTATGATAATAAATTAGAATCTCCTTCATTACAGATTTTAATTTATTCACATAAATAATATAGACTGTCAATCGGAGACAGCATAAATATTCCGACATAATCCACTACAGATACAGTAATCATTTTACAATCCATTTATCTAAGAAAGGAGGAAGATTATTAGCAAGATAGATGGACACCATGACAAGAGCAATGAACATCTGGGGAAGCTTGCAGAGTACATCTGGAGAAATAAGATCTTTAGAAACCATCATTATCAGTGGTTGAGGGACATTCTCATTAAAAGTTTTAAAGTTCTTCCCCTATTCATTTTAGGTATGTTTAGTTACTAATTCCAAATTCTGCGTATTTGCATAGTTTTTAAAAAGGTTTTCAAAGTGCAGAGGTACAGGATACATCTCTCAGAAGGCATGCAAATCAGACCTAGTAAACAATGTCATACCTGTCTTTATGTCCTAGCAAAATAAAAGAGATAGAAACACTGACACACTGATTAGCCAGTTGGAAAGCTGAGCTGAGAACATCCAAGGACCAGGCAAAGAAATATAACAGCCCTAATAGCAAGGGGATCCTCACAATAGACACATCTCTAGATTTGACCTTTTTCCCAGCTTCCATGTTCTGAAAGTAATGACTTCAGTCATTCCTAAAATAATTGAATGCATATTTTTGAACCCAGAATCTGAACAAAGAAGAAAGGAAACAACCAACAAAACATAATCTCCTTATGTGATAAAATAAGAGCAAATGACAAAGACATATCACAATTGTAAACCATAAATAATATACAATAGAAAATCAGTGCATTGTCTGCCATGTCTTCTTCCCTTCCCTATTCCCCATCTGATGCTAGTGCACATGTCCCAGGAAGTTTAGGAAGAGGGGGATGAGTTTAGTCTGAATTATTTTTGTCTACACAGTGTAATGACCGGTGTCACGCAAAGGGAGGGAAATGGGAAGGCCCTGTCCAAGGGAGAGGGAAAGATGGTGACCCCTGACTCACCTTGCGGCTGGCACCTGACTGCCCTGACATCCCTAGACGGGTTTCTCACCCGTACGCCGATCACGTGCCTAAACCCTGGCTTTCCCTAAGATGAGCCCTATGTAGTGAACGGGATGGTGGGATCACTAGTCCGCACCACTGACACTAAGAGGAAAACACCAAGGAGAGGACAGACAATACAGACAAACATATAATCCCAGGTGGGCGACAACAGCGGACCACCAAGGCCCAACAGGGATCCGGAGGGTAATGTTCTGGAACAACAACCAGGGAACACAGCCACACAGCTCCAGTGGGTCAGTATAGAAGTCCAGGCAGGAAGCTCTATATCTGGCAACCAGAGAAGTGAGAGATGGGAATATAAGGAGGTTGGGATTGCTGGACAAGAAACAGCTGAGGAGGAGAAGCTACGGATCCCTGAGTGAGCCAAAAAGGATTGTAAGGCAAACCCAGAAAGCTACCATTAATAAACAGCACTGTTTTTTTTAAATAGAGAGCGCAGCCACCCGCTGCGACTTCCTAACCCCGGGTATAACGGAGTCAGGCATGGCTCTTGACACCCTCGTGACAGTACCCCCCTCTCTACGAGGGGCCTCCGGACACTCAGGACTAGGTCTCTCAGGATGAGAGGCATGAAAAGCCCGAACTACCCTGTCGGCGTTTACCTCAGACGCTGGAACCCACATTCTTTCCTCGGGACCGTAACCCCTCCAATGCACCAGATATTGAAGAGAGCGGCGGACCCGACGAGAATCAACAATTTTGGATATTTGAAACTCTAGATTACCATCCACAACAACAGGAGGAGGTGGCAGCGGTGACGGTTCTAGAGGTGGAACATACTTCTTGAGTAACGACTTATGGAAGACGTTATGGATTTTAAAAGTCTGAGGTAGCTCCAGGCGAAAAGCCACGGGGTTAATGATGGCTACTATTTTGTAAGGGCCAATGAACCTAGGACCCAGTTTCCAAGAGGGAACCTTTAATTTAATATTCCTAGTAGACAACCACACATAGTCATTCACTCCTAGGTCCGGACCTGGCGACCGTCTCTTATCAGCCATGCATTTATATTTACCTCCCATATTTTTCAAATTAGCTTGCACTTTCTGCCATACAGAGGAAAGAGATGACGAAAACCGTTCCTCTTCGGGAACCCCAGAAGACCCCCCCTCTTTGAAAGTACAGAATTGGGGATGAAAACCATATGCACCAAGAAATGGTGACTTGCCAGTAGATTCCTGACGGCGATTATTTATGGCAAACTCGGCTAACGGTAAATATGATGACCACCCCTCTTGGTTTTCAGACACAAAGCATCTTAGATATGTCTCAAGGTTTTGGTTGGTACGCTCAGTCTGTCCATTCGACTGAGGATGGAAAGCTGAGGAAAAGGACAAGTGTACCCCCAAACGGGAACAAAAAGCTTTCCAAAATTTAGAAATAAACTGGGTTCCCCCATCCGAAACAACATCGGAAGGGACCCCGTGAAGCTTCACGATTTCACTGATGAATACCTGAGCAAGAGTCTTAGCATTAGGTAGTGCGGGTAACGCAATGAAGTGTACCATTTTGCTAAACCTGTCCACTACTATCAAGATAACTGTTTTACCCGCAGACAAAGGTAAGTCAGTGATAAAATCCATTGACAGATGTGTCCATGGACTATTGGGAATGACAAGTGGCAATAAAGACCCTGCAGGACGTGTATGAGAGACTTTCGCGCGTGCACAAGTAGAACAGGAAGACACAAAATCCATTACATCCTGACGCAACCTTGGCCACCAAAAACGACGAGACAATAGCTCCAAGGTTGCTTTACTACCCGGGTGCCCAGCAAGTGCCGAATTATGATGTTCCTTTAATAATTCGAGACGCAGGTTTAACGGTACAAACAATTTCTCTGAGGGGCAAGAGACCATGGCGTCCCCCTGGGCCTCTAACACCTTCCCCTCCAGAACAGAGTGTACCGCAGAGACAACCACTCCTCTTTGTAGAATGGGTACCGGATCACTCACATTACCCCCTCCAGGGAAACAACGAGATAGTGCATCTGCCTTGGTATTTTTTGCCCCAGGACGATAGGTAATAACAAAGTTAAACCTGGTAAAAAATAGCGACCACCTAGCTTGTCTAGGGGTGAGACGCTTAGCTGATTCGAGGTACAGAAGGTTTTTGTGGTCCGTAATCACAGTGACAGGGTGGATTGCCCCCTCTAAAAAGTGACGCCATTCTTCAAACGCTAGTTTAATAGCTAATAGTTCCCTATTGCCAATATCATAGTTCTTCTCTGCTGCAGATAGTTTTTTAGAAAAGAACGCACAAGGACGCCATTTGCCAGGAGATGGACCCTCAGACAGCACAGCCCCCACTCCCACCTCTGACGCATTAACTTCAACAATAAAAGGCTGGGAGACATCAGGTTGGATTAGTACAGGTGCCGAGGTAAACCTCTCTTTTAGAGAGGAAAAAGCTATTTTAACGGTGTCAGACCATTTAGAAAAATCAGTCCCCTTCCTAGTCATGTCAGTAAGAGGTTTTACAATCACCGAATAATTTTTAATGAACTTTCTATAGAAATTTGCGAAGCCCAAGAACCGTTGCAGTGCTTTGAGGTTCTCAGGAAGATCCCAATCTAAAATTGCCTGGACCTTCCTAGGATCCATACGGAAACCTGAAGCAGATAATAAATAACCTAGGAACTGTATTTCCTGAACGGCGAAGACACACTTTTCATTTTTAGCATATAATTTATTCGTCCGTAGGACCTGCAGTACCTGTCTGACATGCACCTCAAATGTTTTCAGATCAGACGAATAAATTAAAATATCATCTAGGTATATCACCCCAAACCTGCCGATAAGATGACTAAAAATGTCATTAACGAAATGTTGGAAGACAGCAGGAGCATTGGTTAGACCGAAAGGCATGACTAGATTTTCATAATGCCCCTCAGGGGTGTTAAAAGCTGTCTTCCACTTATCCCCTTCCTTGATACGAATCAGATTTTAGGCCCCCCTAAGTTCAAGTTTGGAGAACCACCTAGCACCCGCAATCTTATTAAACAGGTCAGGAATGAGAGGAAGAGGGTATGGGTCTCGGATAGTTATCCGGTTTAGTTCGCGGAAATCTAGGCAAGGACGCAGGCCCCCATCTCTCTTTTTAACGAAGAAAAACCCTGCAGCCACGGGTGAAGAAGAGGGTTGATGTTCCTGGAGGAATACACCAAATGGAAAAGGACTTAGGAACTAAAATCTAATGTTGATAAGTGCAAGATAATGCACCTGGGACGCAAAAACCCAAGAGTAGAATATAAAATCAGTGATACAGTCCTAACCTCAGTATCTGAGGAAAGGGATTTAGGGATCATTATTTCAGAAGACTTAAAGGTAGGCAGACAATGTCACAGAGCAGCAGGAAATGCTAGCAGAATGCTTGGGTGTATAGCAAGAGGAATTACCAGTAGAAAGAGGGAGGTGCTCATGCCGCTCTACAGAGCACTAGTGAGACCTCATTTGGAGTATTGTGCTCAGTACTGGAGACCATATCTCCAGAAGGATATTGATACTTTGGAGAGAGTTCAGAGAAGAGCTACTAAACTGGTACATGGATTGCAGGATAAAACTTACCAGGAAAGATTAAAGGACCTTAACATGTATAGCTTGGAAGAAAGACGAGACAGAGGGGAAATGATAGAAACTTTTAAATACATAAAGGGAATCAACAAGGTAAAAGAGGAAAGAATATTTAAAAGAAGAAAAACTGCTACAAGAGGACATAGTTTTAAATTAGAGGGGCAAAGGTTTAAAAGTAATATCAGGAAGTATTACTTTACTAAGAGAGTAGTGGATGCATGGAATAGCCTTCCTGCAGAAGTGGCAGCTGCAAATACAGTGGAGGAGTTTAAGCATGCATGGGATAGGCATAAGGCCATCCTTCATATAAGATAGGGCCAGGGGCTATCCATAGTATTTAGTATATTGGGCAGACTAGATGGGCCAAATGGTTCTTATCTGCCGACACATTCTATGTTGCTATGTTTCTATGATGTGTCCCTTAGCCAAGCTCTCGGAGATATAATCTTTCATGGCTTGTCTCTCCGGACCAGAAAGATTATATAACCTGGTCTTGGGTAATTTTGCACCGGGAATCAGGTTAACCGGGCAATCATAAGGACGGTGAGGTGGTAACTTCTGGCAACCCTTTTCAGAAAAAACTTCCTCAAAGTCCGAAACAAATGTACAGTCGTGGCCAAAAGTTTTGAGAATGACACAAATATTAGTTTTCACAAAGTTTGCTTCTAAACTGCTTTTAGATCTTTGTTTCAGTTGTTTCTGTGATGTAGTGAAATATAATTACACGCACTTCATACGTTTCAATGGCTTTTATCGACAATTACATGACATTTATGCAAAGAGTCAGTATTTGCAGTGTTGGCCCTTCTTTTTCAGGACCTCTGCAATCCGACTGGGCATGCTCTCAATCAACTTCTGGGCCAATTCCTGACTGATAGCAGCCCATTCTTTCATCATCACTTCTTGGAGTTTGTCAGAATTAGTGGGTTTTTGTTTGTCCACCCGCCTCTTGAGAATTGACCACAAGTTCTCAATGGGATTAAGATCTGGGGAGTTTTTAGGCCATGGACCCAAAATGTCAACGTTTTACTGTTGGCATGACACAGGACTGATGGTAGCGCTCACCTTTTCTTCTCCGGACAAGCCTTTTTCCAGATGCCCCAAACAATCGGAAAGAGGCTTCATCAGAGAATATGACTTTGCCCCAGTTCTCAGGAGTCCATTCACCATACTTTCTGCAGAAGATCAATCTGTCCCTGATGTTTTTTTTGGAGAGAAGTAGCATCTTTGCTGCCCTTCTTGACACCAGGCCATCTTCCAAAAGTCTTGGCCTCACTGTGCGTGCACATGCGCTCACACCTGCCTGCTGCCTTTCCTGAGCAAGCTCTGCACTGGTGGCACTCCTATCCCGCAGCTGAATCCTCTTTAGGAGACGATTCTGGCGCTTGCTGGACTTTCTTGGACGCCCTGAAGCCTTCTTAACAAGAATTGAACCTCTTTCCTTGAAGTTCTTGATGATCCTATAAATTGTTGATTGAGGTGCAATCTTAGTAGCCACAATATCCTTGCCTGTGAAGCAATTTTTATGCAACGCAATGATGGCTGCACACGTTTCGCTGCAGGTCACCATGGTTAACAATGGAAGAACAATGATTTCAAGCATCACCCTCCTTTTAACATGTCAAGTCTGCCATTTTAACCCAATCAGCCTGACATAATGATCTCCAGCCTTGTGCTCGTCAACATTCTCACCTGAGTTAACAAGACGATTGCTGAAATGATCTCAGCAGGTCCTTTAATGACAGCAATGAAATGCAGTGGATTGTTTTTTTTTTTGATTAAGTTAATTTTCATGGCAAAGAAGGACTATGCAATTCATCTGATCACTCTTCATAACATTCTGGAGTATATGCAAATTGCTATTATGAAAACTTAAGCAGCAACTTTTCCAATTTCCAATATTTTTGTCATTCTCAAAACTTTTGGCCACGACTGTAGGTAGGGTAGCTATGGAGGCGACAAAGCAATTGCTATTTAAGCAATTTTCTCTGCAATGCTCACTCCACTCCAATATCTCCATGGCCTGCCAATCCACCACTGGACTGTGCGCTACCAACCAGGGAAGACCCAACACCACAGGAGTGGGAAGCCCCTCCAGAACATAACATGAAAGCCACTCGTTATGGTGGTCCCCTACCCGAAGGTGTAAGTTATGGACAATGTGAGTGAGGTTTCTCTGGGACAGAGGAGCAGAATCAATAGCGAATATGGGAATAGGTCTCTGTAGCGTACAGAGAGACAAACCCATAGTGTGGGCAAAATGGGCATCTATCAAATTAACTCCTGATCCACTGTCTAGAAAAAAAGAAATAGTCTCCGTCTTAACACCAAAAACAACAACCGCTGGCAACACAAATTGCGATGTTCATATGGAGGAAACGTATACCCCCCGGCTGACATCCTCCACACAGCCTGGGGTTAGTAGTTTTCCGACGGTCTTTTGTTTTTGAGAAAGGAAGGACAGACATTAATAAAATGACCCCTGTCCCCACAGAAAAAACAAACCCCACGCCTACGGCGAGCATCAGGAGGACGGACCTGACGAGTAGTTCCTCCTAGCTGCATAGGCTCGTCTAAGTCCGTACAGACTAACTGCTGCTTGGGAGGGGTTACCAATTGCTTATAAAAGCTATTTGTGGCTTTATTCTGCGGAAAAACAGGTTTTACTAACCTGTCAATCATTGAATTAAGGTGCCCAAGCAGGGGAGGTCTGTGGGTGGATGCATGGTGCCCGGCCGCATACATCGCCGTTCCTGCCTAGCGCCGCCTCTCCCTCCCTCCCCCTCCTCCCGCTTTGAGATCCCGCGTGTGCGCACAGGCTCAGCCTGATGTGTCGTTGCGGACTGCTGGCATCGGCTTCTTCTTGCACTGTGCGCACGTGCCGAGAAGGGGACACTGCTACAGGTTGCCGGAAAGGTTTACTGCGAGTAAACTAGAGATGGGAAGTTCGGATCTTTCACATGAATCGGTTCATTCGCTGAGCTGACAAGAAGCAAGTGAACCGAAGCTTAGGTTGCGCAATGCGCATGCGCGGATGCTTCCATTCACTTGCTGACTCGCTGAGTTGGCTCTTGGTCTGAGTCAGGAAGTTTATTCTTTAAAACCCTGTGTGTAATTATCTACCCCACTGTAGGAAAAAATCAAGCATCCAGGGGGTGAGGATTTAACACTGGGGTAAATAATATAATTAAAATGGAGGGGTAAATGTATTTAAAAAAAATACATCTCTCTCAATAGTTTAACTTTAGCCTTTAACATATATATCTCCTTGAGAAGCCAATTTTACCCTAAAGAGTTAATTCAACCTGTAATCTAAACTCTGTGTCATCTGTCACTTCTCTTATCTCTCTGGTCTGCTATCAGTGAACCTTTCCAGGATATATTGTCTCACATGCGGGTGTCAGGGAGTCGCTATCTAATAGCGGGAGACTCCCTGAACCTCCGGGAGACTTGAGATCCCTGCACTGGGTATGCGTAGCCCACCTACGGAACTCTGAGCATTACTCCTCTACTGGCCGCTCTCCCTGTAGGAGTCTCCGTAACTTTGATTCAGCCAGTGCGATTCGGTTAGGGTCATCATATATGAGACCCAAGGCCCCAAAAAATTCATCCACTGACCGGAGAGCCTGGGAATCAGTGGGTAAAGAGAACGCCCAGGATTGCGGGTCCCCCTGAAACAGGGAAATAACAACCCCCACCCGCTGTTCTTCATTACCAGAGGAGTAAGGGCGCAGTGTAAAATATAATTTACAGGCCTCACGAAACGTCACAAATTTGTCCCTTCCCCCAGAAAATCTGTCAGGAAGAGCAACCTTGGGTTCCGCAACAACCTGGTTACCTGTAGCAACCGCTGGGCTTGCGGTCTGTAGCAATTGCTGCTGTTGCTGGAGGACCGACGCCTTCAATCCTGACACCTCCAAAGACAGGCCTTGAAGTTGCTTTGACAAAGCAGCAATTGGATCCATACTGGATTCTAAGTAGGTAGAAAGAAAAATATATATATATTTTTTTTTACCTACACAAAATAAGGGCCAGATATAATGTAATGACCGGCGTCACGCAAAGGGAGGGAAATGGGAAGGCCCTGTCCAAGGGAGAGGGAAAGATGGTGACCCCTGACTCACCTTGCGGCTGGCACCTGACTGCCCTGACGTCCCTAGACGGGTTCCTCACCCATACGCCGATCACGTGCCTAATCCCTGGCTTTCCCTAAGATGAGCCCTATGTAGTGAACGGGGCGGTGGGATCACTAGTCTGCACCACTGACACTAAGAGGAAAACACCAAGGAGAGGACAGACAATACAGACAGACATATAATCCCAGGTGGGCGACAACAGCAGACCACCAAGGCCCAACAGGGATCCGGAGGGTAACGTTCTGGGACAACAACCAGGGAACACAGCCACACAGCTCCAGTGGGTCAGCATAGAAGTCCAGGCAGGAAGCTCTATATCTGGCAACCAGAGAAGTGAGAGATGGGAATATAAGGAGGTTGGGATTGCTGGACAAGAAACAGCTGAGGAGGAGAAGCTACGGATCCCTGAGTGAGCCAAAAAGGATTGTAAGGCAAACCCAGAAAGCTACCATTAATAAACAGCACTGTCATTAGACATAGAGCGCGCAGCTACCCGCTGCGACTTCCTGACCCCGGGTATAACGGAGTCAGGCGTGGCTCTTGACACCCTCGTGACACACAGTGAGCGTGGCCATTTTGTTGACAGGAATCTCCTAGTTACTAATAGTAGAAAACAGATTTGGTAACAGCATCAGCCATAGTACCAGCCATAGAACACTCAGCTGAATAATATGCCCAGTTACAAAGTGACTTCACTGCATAATAGTGCAGATTCGCCTTACAGCAGCTTTAGAAAGCTGGGTAGCATGTGAAGGTATGCTAGAGACCAAACTACATACAGTTGTGTTCAATATTATTTAACCCCCAATGCTGTAAAGGGTTTTAGGGAATTTAGTGTACATTTGTAATTGTGTTCAGAATGAAATCTTACAAGGACTTTTTAAAGAACCAAATGCAACTAAAATGACATCAATTGTTTTTGTAATACAGTATTAAATGTTTTTTTTGTGATTTCTTCATTGACACAATTATTCAACCCCTTAAAGACTACCACTCTTAAGAACAGAGGTTCATTCAAGTGTTTTCGATCAGGTATTGAAAACACCTGTGGATGTCAAGGAGCAGCAATCAAGCATAATAAGCACCAATTAGGCAGATTTAAAAGGACTGTGATACTCAGCTCCTTCTAGACATTTACTGGTGTGTTTACAAACATGGTGAAGTCAAAAGAATGGTCCAGGAAGACAAGAGAAGAGGCGATTTCTCTTCACAGGAAGGGCAATGGCTATAAGAAGATTGCAAAGATGTTAAACATACCAAGAGACACCATAGGAAGCATCATTCGCAAATTCAAGGCAAAGGGCACTGTTGAAACGCTACCGGTCGTGGCAGAAAGATGATGCTGACTTCGACTGCTGTGCGCTACCTGAAGCGCAAAGTGGAGAAAAGTCCCCGTGTGACTGCTGAGGAACTGAAAAAAGATTTGTCAGATGTGGGTACTGAAGTTTCAGCTCAGACAATAAGGCGCACACTGCGTAATGAAGGCCTCCATGCCAGAACTCCCAGGCGCACCCCCTTGCTGTCTCCAAAGAATAAGAAGAGTCGACTGCAGTATGCCAAAAGTCATGTGGACAAACCACAAAAGTTTTGGGATAGTGTTCTGTGGACTGATGAAACAAAATTAGAACTGTTTGGGCCCATGGATCAACGCTATGTTTGGAGGAGGAAGAACAAGGCCTATGAAGAAAAGAACACCTTGCCTACTGTGAAGCATGGTGGGGGGTCAATCATGCTTTGGGGCTGTTTTGCTTCTACAGGTACAGGGAAGCTTCAGCGTGTGCAAGGTACCATGAATTCTCTTCAGTACCAAGAGATATTGGATGAAAATGTGATGCAGTCCGTCACAAACCTGAGGCTTGGGAGACGTTGGACCTTTCAACAGGACAATGATCCCAAGCATACCTCCAAGTCCACTAGAGCATGGTTGCAGATTAAAGGCTGGAACATTTTGAAGTGGCCATCGCAGTCACCAGACTTAAATCCGATTGAGAACCTCTGGTGGGACTTAAAGAAAGCAGTTGCAGCACGCAAGCCTAAGAATGTGACTGAACTGGAGGCTTTTGCCCATGAAGAATGGGCGAAGATACCCGTAGATCGCTGCAAGACATTTGTGTCAAGCTATGCTTCACGTTTAAAAGCTGTTATAACTGGAAAAGGATGTTGTACTAAGTACTAAGATTGAATGTCACTTGGGGGTTGAATAAAACTGATAATGATGTGAGCACAGAAAAGACATTTGTGATTATTTCGTTATAAATGTTATGTTATATTTGTCTGACTTACAAGTGCCTCTTTGATTTAATTGTAAACAAGATGACTGAAATGATCAAAGTCAATGTCAAACTGGCCAAAACACTCAATTTCAGTGGCGGTTGAATAATTTTGAACACAACTGTATGTAGTATATACTCACAGTTGCCCTGATATTAGTTTTATAGATATACTGTAGTGTATACGGGATATATACAGTATACTAAGTGTGGCCTCCATTATACAGTATCTCTGTAGAGGTTGTTACCCAGCTTTCCCAGATTGCTGAATTCCAAATGTTCCTAGTTATGTGGCAATAAATCCCTTCATATAGCTTGCCATTTAGGGCCCTGGAAAAACGGAGTGACAAGACTTTAGAGCTGCATTGGTAACAACAGATTACCTTGCCCTGCTACCATATGATAGGTTCATCTAACATATCAAGACAGCATTGTGTTATTTATAAAAAAAACAATTTTTCCCCTATTACTGCCCTGCAGACATTGTTACCCAGCTTTCCCAGACTGTAGAAAGGCAGATCAACCTATTTATGAATTGCAAAATCTCCAGTATTGTAGAATACCTAAGTGGATTTGCTAGCCGGGGTCCCTGAATAGCTGAATAGGAATCAGGGTCCCAAGAAAGCTAGGTAACACTTATCTGGAACTGTAATAGAAACTGCTAAATACTAATGGCTCATTTATTAGACTGGTGAAAAGTAGAACTGCCTTAGTTGCCAAAAGCAACCAATCAGATTCCACCTTTCATTTTTGACAGCTCCTTTGGAAAATGAATGGCGGAATCTTATTGGTTGCTATGGGCAACTAAGCCAGTTCTACTTTTACACCAGTTTGATAAATGACCCCACAAGTCTACCTAAATAAATCTCCCTCCTCACTTCTAAATAGTGCTATAGCTAGTCACATTTACCTTTCAGGGTCCTGGGAATGCTGGGTTAATTGCATAATATAAAGACAATATTATCTGGATAGTGCATACAGATCCACAACACTTGTAATGCAGCTTTCCCACATTGATGGATGTAAGATTTACCTAGATATACAGTGAGAAATCCTTTCTGTCTATATAAGCAAACTTGACATTCAGGCACTTGAGAAAGCTGGTTAGCACTTTCTGTAGTGTGGGTGCCCTGGTGCTACTTGTATCCCTGTACACAGGATGAGGTTTTGTAAGAAGCTGCTGTTTCCAGCCCTCTCACAGTGCTCTGGTTATCTATTGAAGTGTATTAGAAATGAAGCCCCTTCCTGAAGTTCTATGTGACTGTGAGGTCATGTTAGTGCACATAAACTGATAACAGCCTGTCTCCAGCCAAGAGGGAGAGGCAGCAGGAAGTCTCCAAACTGCTGTACAAAGCAGTTTTCGAAGATGTTCAAGTGGTAAAGACAAATTTTCATTTGCATGTTTTTATTTTATTTTAATGCTTTAGTGTCCTTTTAAGTTGTAGCAAACATGCATAAAATGCTTGTCATTAGTAGAGATGAATTTTTCTGTTCACCGAATTTTCCCAAAAACTTTATTAGATCCGAATTTATTTGTGATGAATCGAGTTAAAAATCAGCTATTTCCTGGCTGCAGAGAGCCTGTATATTGGTGCAGAAACTTGCATAATTTGTCTGCTGTGGTCAGGGGCAGACTGGGAACTTGAAGTGGCCCTGGAAAAAATACTAAAAGTGGCCCCGGTTTTGTAGTCAGGTCCAAGATGATGGAAGGCAGGCCAGCAATACCATATTGTGGCACATTATACCACCCCAACAGAGCCAAATACCATAGTCCATCACAAAATACTGCCAGCAGCACAAAATACATCCCCAAAAACTTTCACTGGCAGGAAGTGAGGAGGGCCCAGGTGGCCCCCAGGGCATCGGCCCACCAGGAAATTTCTTTATAAGGTCTATGGCCCATCCACCCCTTGGATGTGTTAATGAAACAGTTACTTTGGGTGAGTATGCCAGGCAGTTGACAGGCGTCACTTTTAGAATCACTTCACACTTCCCTTATTAGGTCAGTTACAGAGCCAAAACTGACCAAATAAGTCAAGTGTGAACTGCGCTATATGGGTCAATGTTAGTATCAGGTAAAAAGAACTGTTCAGTGCCCCAACATTGTACTATAGAGTTTAAGAGCGCACTCCATAGATTTCTACAGAACCCCCCTCCGGCCCTTAATTCTGCGGTCTTTGACCCTGACGTTTAACACCACCCTCGATCCGCCGAGTGGTTGCCATCTGACCATGTGGCGAGATATTTAGAATCGAGGGTTCGCCATCCTCTATCCAAGGAGGCTAGGAACAAACTGAGAGCAGAATGCCCTAGGCCCATTTTTCCCAACAAAGTGGGCGAAACCCCTTCGGTAGATCCGAAGATGACGCAATTCCTGGCCAAGTCCGGATGGAATCCGTGTAGGGGTTTGGAATCGGCCTTGAGGGCCTGTCAAGATAAGTTGCTTGACATTTTGGGTCCTTTGACCAAAATATTTGAGATGGCAGAATCTGCTAGGACCCAAAATACACTCGTTGACCCCGACGAGCTTACTGGATGGGTACAGAGAGCGGTGTGCATCACCGGTAACGTCAATTCCTCTCTATCCATCGAGAGGCGTAAAGCCATACTCTTTAAGATAGAGCCGAAGCTCTCTAATTTAGCCCTCACGGAGGCCGGCAGGGACGCCCAGGGTTTCCTCTTTGGAGACTCCTTCATCAAGGACCTCAGTCGTTTTGTAGGGGCCTTCACTGCACTTGATAAGGCCCAGTCGGCCATGAGGCTCGTCTTCCAGGGGCGAGTCTCTTCTAGGGCCGGCAGCTCCAGGGGCCGCCTGTCCGGCCGTGCATCATTTCAGACCCGAGGCTCTGCGGGTCGAGGCTCCTACTCGTTCCATCCCTCCCAGGACGCAAAGCAACCTCCAGCGTTCTTCCCGTCCAGCGGTCCTTCATGGAGATCCAGAGGCCCCAGAGGTTCTTCCTACCGCCGACCCCTCGGTAAGTCAAACCCTGTTTTCTTCGGCAGTTTGGATAGGAGGCAGACAGTTCAGGGCTTCCAGATAGAATTGACTGTTCCGTCTATTCAGATTCCCACTCCCCACCCTGTTTGTCTGCCAATATCGAAGCAACGTCTTCTACACATAGAACTGCTCTTCCTTTTTCGGAAAGGTGCGATAGAGCAAGCTCCTCCTCTTTCCACCGGAATAATCAGCAGCATCTTTCTGGTGGCCAAGAAGGATGGCCAGATGCGCCCGGTAATAAATCTCCGTCCTCTGAATTATTATGTTCGTTATCGCCATTTCAAAATGGAGGGCATTCACCTTCTCCGGGACATGCTTCTCCTGAACGACTGGATGGCCAAACTGGATTTGAAAGATGCTTATCTGACGGTCCCGGTTGCACAGTCCTCCAGGAACCTCCTACAATCCTATTGGGGCGGAGAAACTTGGAGGTTTACCTGCCATCCTTTCGGCCTGTCATCGGCCCCTTGGTGCTTCACCAAGCTAATGCGGCCGGTCATGGCCTTCCTCCGCAGTCGCGGGATTTGTCTTATTATCTATCCATCCTTCTCATGGTCCAGGATCGCAGCCTCCTCCTGGAGCACCTATCGTCTGCAATAGATCTTCTCTCCCGGTTAGGATTTCTCATCAATCTGGAGAAATCTTGCTTACTCCCGTCTCACTCCATGGAGTTCCTGGGTTTTCGGATCGACTCCGTTTCTGAGTCTCTCAGTCTACCTTTGTCCATGGTTCGCTTCATTCACAAGGAACTTCGTCGGACTTTGTCTCTCTTCGTCAGCTTGCTCGCGTCATAGGTCTTCTATCCTCCTCCATCCAGGCGGTCTTCCCGGCCCCGTTGCACTATCGGGCCCTTCAATACCTCAAACTGGCGCACCTGCGGGCTGGTGCTACGTACGAGGACCTGATTTGCCTGGACAGGAATACCAAGGACGAACTACGGTGGTGGATCCAGAATCTGGATGCCTGGAACGGCAAGGCGATTTTCGGTCCTCACCCCGATTTCACGATAGAGTCGGACGCCAGCCTTTCGGGATGGGGTGCCTACTGCAACGGTGTCTCTACCGGCGGCCGTTGGTCGCCTGCGGAAGCGAATCTACACATCAACTCCCTGGGACTGCTAGCCGGCTCCTTTGCCATTCGCAGCTTTGCGAATGGTATGGCTAATGCATGCGTCAGACTGCGGATGGACAACATTTCGGCTGTGCGCTATGTCAACGCCATGGGAGGAACACGCTCTTCAGTCCTTTCCCATATAGCGAGGGACTTCTGGGAGTTTTGCCTAGAGAAGGACATCAGGGTTGTGGCGGAGTATCTTCCGGGTTTGATCAATACTCACGCGGATTAGTCCTCTCGTTTTCTGATGGATGCCAGCGATTGGAGGTTAGACGGGAGGATGTTTTCCTCCATTTCTTCCCGTTTGGGTCCTATGTGCATCGACCTTTTCGCTTCTCGCCTGAATGCACAGCTGCCGAGGTTCTACAGCTGGAGACCGGATCCGGATGCGGAGGCGGTAGACGCGTTCCTCCAGGATTGGTCTAATCTTCTCTTGTATGCGTTTCCACCGTTCATGATGATCCCAAGGGTCCTGGCTCAACTTCGTCTTCAGACAGCCGAGATGGTCCTACTGGTTCAGTTCTGGACGGCCCAATCTTAGTTCCTGCAACTGCTGGAGAGTCTGATGCTTCCTCCATTGCTGCTGCCGTCGTTCCCGGACCTTTTTCTCAACCCGTCAGGTCGCCAACATCCGCTCGTTCTGGACGGTTCTTTACGCCTACTCGCCTGCAGGGTTTCAGGGGATCCTGGGAAGTCTCGGATGTTCCGGAAGCAACTAGATGTCTTCTGGAGAACGCATGGGCCCTTGGGACCAGAAGATCTTCCCGTGCTGCCTGGCGATCTTGGGCTGACTGGTGCCTGGCAAGGGACTTGGATCCCGTTTCAGCCCCTGTGATGGAGATCTTGTAGTTTCTCACGTCTCTCTTTGAATCAGGTAAAGCCTACCGTACGATTAACTTGTTCCGTTCTTCCATCTCTGCCTATCATTCGGGGTTTGACGGCCTTCCTGCTGGTCAACACCCATTAGTTTGTCGCCTTCTCAGGGGTTCCTGCCTTTCTCGTCCCCCTCGTCCACGTTTTTCTGACACTTGGGATGTCTCTTTGGTTCTATCCCTTTTTTCCTCCTGGCCCTCCAATGACCAGCTGTCCTTGCGACAATTGTCTGCCAAGTTGGTTACCTTGTTTTGTTTGATTTTGTGCAAACGGGTTTCTGATGTTAGGGCCTTGGCTTATGATGCTCGGTCTTTTACTCCCGAGGGTGTCGTTTTTAACATTTCTCGACGTACCAAGACCAACATTCGGTCGGTTTCTTACCCTAGTTTTCCCGAGGTTCCTTCCCTTTGCCCGGTCGCGTGCCTCCAGGTGTATGAAGCTCGTACATCTTCTCATCGTTTATCATCATCTCCGGAATTGTTTCTTTCCTATCGTCGTCCCTTTGCTCCAATTACTTGTGTCACTTTGGCCAGATGGGTCAAATGGATTATGTCCTTGGCTGGAGTGGATACTTCTGTTTTCACGGCGCACTCCACGAGAGGCGCCGCCTCTACATCTATGGCGGTTGCTGGTGCTCGCTTAGAGGACGTTCTTCGGTTGGCAAACTGGTCCCGAGTTTTCACATTTCGGGAGTTTTATTTCCGTCCTTCCACTCATGCTTTTTCTTCTATTATCCAGCAGCTTTAAACTTGCAATAGGAGCCTCCGTGTCATGTAATAAAATTGCATGATTTTCCTAGTTTATGACGTAAAGTCATGATTTTATTAAAGACACGGAGGCGAGTATTGCCCCTCCCTTTATTTTCTTCCCCTCCCTTATTTTTGCTATGGTATTTATATGTTTATATTATTATTGGTTTTTGCTTCTTTATAGGTGCTGTTATTTTGGGCCATATATTTTGTGGCGCCATATATATTTATTTATTATTATTGTTATTCACCATTTTGCTTGTTCTTTATTGACATGTTTACTCTACATTAGACTTTTCATTGGATCTACGGTACGTTGGATCTATATTAGTCATTATTTCCTTTGTTTTTTCTTTTTTCTTAGGATGAATGCCCACATGTTCTTGGAGCTTGAGGTCTCGTCTGTTTCCATTACTTTATCTCTGCAGCCATCCCCGTTGGATATGTTCAGATTGAGTTTGTTCGTGGTTGGAGTTGGTCCTGTATGGTTCTCGGTTGTTGCAGGACGTTCTTCATCAAAGAAAGAGGAAGAGCTGTTGGATTCCAGGACTCTTATACTGGGTTAGGGGAGGGCTTGTTACCATGGTTACCCTGTGTGGTAAGATTTTTTCTCTTTGCTACTATAGATTTTCAGTAAAGAAAGAGAATGCAATACTCGCCTCCGTGTCTTTAATAAAATCATGACTTTACGTCATAAACTAGGAAAATCATGCAATTCTATCCCACACACTATCTATAAATTACATTTACATACACACATACGTCAGCAACCCACCCGCCTGGCTACTCAATATCCCTACAGGGTACAAAGGGTAAAACACAAATAGTGGCACTGCAAGGGTTAATACTTGCAGGCCAGGGATATAGACAGGGATGTAGCTGGACAGCAATGGTTAACTGGGTAGGGGTAACCCAAGAAAGGGTTAACATTGTCTGGATGGAGCAGCAGTGAAGTGGTTACTGCTGCAGGGGTTACAGGGTCTAACAAGGCAGCAGCAGTGAAGGGGTTACTGCTGCAGGGGTTACAGGGCCCACAGGGGGGCCGCTGGGCACTGAAGGGGTTAATGGCAGGGGGCAGTGAGAATGATAGGCAGAGTACTGGGGTACAGGGACTCTGCAGTACAGGGCTCTGCTGGGCAGGGTCAGTCCAGCACTGAAGGGGTTAATGGCAATGCAGGGAAGGATAGCAGGGGTTCAGGGCATCAGGGGTTAAGGAGGAGGCAGAGCAGGGAAAGTGATACTTAGCCAATCCATGACTCGGTCAGCGCTGCCTCTTCCTGCTCTCTCTCTCTTCTGGGGCTGCTGGGAATCTGAGCGCTTCCTGCGCTTCTCTACAGTTGGGTTAGGGTTGGGACAGGTCGGGGGTCAGTCCTTTAGAGCAGGGCAGCCTGGCACATGGCTGCCTGTGCTCTCCTGTGGGGGGGCCGGCCGGTCTTCTCCTCTGGTGCTGGGGTAGGCTCGCTGTCTGCGCTCTCTTCTATCGGGGGATGGTCGGGGTTCCTGCAGGGGGAGCCGGTCTTGAGAGGGGTAGGTGTTCTGAACTTCAGCGCCGCACAGCTGGGGTATTTAAATCTGGCCATGCTCGCTCCCGTATTCCCGTGCTCAGCCCAGTCCACGTGGGCTGGCGCGGTGATATGTTGTCACCGCGCCAGCCCACACATCCTGAAGCGTGCTTCCAGGCAGGGGGATCCTTTGATCCTCCTGCCTGTGAAGATAATGCATACCTCTGGCGCTGTAATTACAAGCGGCACTCTTTGTTCCCATGTCCCTGTTAGGCACACCATCTACGGCACTGCCGGAGATGGTGACAAAGGGCAGAGGATGTGTTCCTTCTTTTTAAGAATGTTCCAAACAGTTGTTTTGGCCACGCTTATGTTTTTGCTATCTCTCTAATGGGTTTGTTTTGTTTTTTCAGCCTAATGATGGCTTGCTTCACTGGTAGTGACAGCTCTTTGGATCTCATCTTGAGAGTTGACAACAAAAGATTCCAAATGCAAATAGCAGACTTGAAATTAACTCTGGACCTTTTATCTGCTCATTGTAATTGGGATAATGAGGGAATAACACACACCTGGCCATGGGACAGGTGAGAAGACAATTGTCCCATTACTTTTGGTTCCTTAACAAGTCGGAGGCACATATGCAAACTGTTGTAATTCCTACACAGTTCACCTGATTTGGATGTAAATGCCTTCAAATTAAAGCTGACCGTCTGCAGTTAAAGCACATCTTGTTTGTTTCATTTCAAATCCATTGTGGTGGTGCATAGAGGCAAAAATGGTAGAATTGTGTCCATGTCCCAATATTTATGGACCTGACTGTATACACATAACTACATAGATATAAAACTGGGGATATGAATGGGCAGCAATAAGCCCACCTACACATGTTGGTAAGGCTGATTAGTCAGCCTGCATTTGTAGGAGGTGTAAGGAAATATTCTTATCTTTCCCTTATTGTACCTGAGGTACAAGACTTCGGTATTCAGCTTGATTTGATCCTTATCTGACGCCAGAGAGAGTGATAATGAGATATGACACAGTGCTGTGTAATTTCAAAATGACTCTGAACTTTATTCTCCTTGTGACACATATATATATTCCTAAATGACGTGATGTTTAAGTTAAACAGTAACACATGTTTTTAGCCAGCTACACCTTTATCCTCTACCAGAGTCCAAGGCTATTCATACATACGAGAAAAACCTCTTAATAATAGCTATCATATGGACTTCAACCTGCTACGTGTCCATGCTCACGTAATATATTAATGTATGGGACATGATGTAATATAAACTTATATAAAAATAGGTTTTGAACTGAAATAGAATCCTTCAATCCTCTCTTTAAAACCTATATACATATCTATATAATGTGGGTTTTTCATTTTGTTCCTTTCTAGTTTTTTCCTTAGTTTGCTTGTAAGCCTTTAGGTATTTCATATACCCTTCAGGAGTATAATCCTAAGGCTTTGTTGAGGTTGTGTTTGCCTCTTCTACCTCTTCTACCTCTACCGGAGTATAGAGGGATGTTGAGTGTACCCCTCTTTCGGCCACCTTTTGACATACGGCCAGAAGGGGGGGCACACACTGTAGACAACAGCAGAGACACACTATTGCAGCGATCGCGGCGAGTACCACTCCTAAAACATATCTTATTTGACCAAAGTCAGGTATCCAGCCAAAAAGCCAGTCCCACCATCCTTGGTCAACATCTTGTTTTATATGTTTTATCATCTCTTCTAGTTGGCCAATTTTATCTTTTATTCCACGGGAGTGATCTGATAAATTGAAACAACACATCCCTGGAACGCTGAGCGTCCTACACCATGTTGGAGCAATAAATAGTCAATAGTTGCCCTATTCTGCAGTATAGCCTTTTCATACGATTGTATATCCAGCAGCATATCTTGCAGAACTGCACTAGTGACATCTATCTGTTTTACCATACAACAGGCAAGTTTTGATATTGTCCTGTGGTTATATATGGCCAACCCTGGTACTCCTATCAAAGATACCCCTTAACTTATGTATTCTGCTCTAGAGAGGAGATTCACATTATAATACTGTAGGGAAGTGTCTCTCGTGTGTCGTGTCTGCATTGCTGGGACTAGTGGTATCATTGCTAACGTCAACCTAGCTATTGTACAGGGTCCCTCTGTAATATTGGCCGGTATATATGTGTGACTAGTATTTCCACAGGCCAATACCCATCCTGCTGGTAGAGGTACATGTTTGTCTAGGGATGGTACTGTTTTTGTAATATTACATTGCATATATATATATTTTTTTTTTCCAGATACTATCTTTTTACAACTTTCTGGATTTCTATCATATTACTTTGCAGAGTCTCATATGTAGGACAGTTATAACAAGCATGATAAGGATTTACATATCCATATTTAACATCATGATCCTGCAAATCTGTGTCATTCGATTGGGAACGTAGGAGCCCTGTCCATACATCTACTGGGGTGGGGACTGCAATTATCAAGGCACTACATTTCAGCCATCTCGAGGAATTTCCAGACTGCGTCATCTCGTTATGGGTCAAGGCCGTCTGCCTCCATTAGTACCCCTTCTGTATCTTCTTCGAGGTCAAGGCTGTCTGCCTCCATTAGTACCTCTGGGCCTCGTTGGAGGTCAGGGCTGTCTGCCCCCGTTAGTACCTCCTGTCCTTCTTCAAGGCCAAGGCTGTCTGCCTCCGTTCCTGCATCCTCTCTTTCTCTCACAAGCTTCACTCGGGTGGCGTGGATTCAAATTGGAGATTGTTCAGTCAGCACAGCTGTTCTGGTTACTGCAACGACGGTAGAAGGTGGGCCGTATACGAAATCACCTTGAGCTCTTCCTTTCTTCAGTGTTTCGACCACCATCTCATCCCCCACCCTATATGGGTGGGTGGGTTCCTGTGGAAAAGAGGGAGACTTACAAGCAACTTTGTCCTCAGTTTTGTTAAGTACCTGTATCAATTTGGTGACATAGTTTTCCCTAATCTGGTCTATGTCGCCTTCCTGTACCACTAGGGGGTGACTTGCCCAAGGAGTTGGAAAGGGCCTACCCATAAGGATTTCAATGCTGTTATGTCCTACTCCGTAGAAATGTGCTATTAAGATGGAAGCACTGTATTGGGGGAATGCATAACTTCCCCTCTTTGCAGACTAATTCTAATCCTGTCTTAGGATTTTTCTGCAATACTGGATAACACCAGTCTTGCTGTTCCTGTTCAGTGGCATACCACTGAAGATCAGTAAGTATTTGCAACATCTCAGGGGTTGGAGGTGCCAGACATGGCATCTCCCAATGGTTACACAAACCTGTGAGGTTGCATTTGGCCACTCGTTTCGCCACCTTATCTGCCAGCGCATTGCCCTGTGAGACATGATCCTTACCATCTGCTGCCGTAAATCCTCTCCTCTGCCAGATCATACCATGGTCCCACACTACCCCATGTGTGTACCTACTCTCAGTATAAATGGTGACAGGTCTATCAGTATGTAGAATACATGCTCTAGTGAGTGCAATGAGCTCAGCTGCCTACTGTGTTCAGTGTGGATGTCCTTGAGTAGGCCTACAACATCATGAGTGGTGTGCAAAATGGTGTAATGTCACATTGTGAAAGGAGTTGCCAATTCTACCATCATAGCACAGGCTGCAAGAGAACACAGACATGCCGGCATCCCCTGGACAGAGGTGGGCATTACCTTTGAGAAAAACACACAAGGACGCAACTTGCCTCCGTTTTCTTGTGTCAGTACACCCGCCATGGTTTTACAATTTTGGCGTGCAAACCATGTAGAAGGGCATATTATAGTCAGGGAGGCCCAGCCCTGGACTCGACATGAATAAACATTTCAGATAATCAAATGCATTGTACATTTCAGAAGACCATTTAATCAAATCTGGATTTTCTTCCAGAGTGGCTTGCCTCAAAACATTGTCAATAGTGGGAGCAATCAGGAATCCATTGTCTACCGTTTATCATACCAAGGAAAGATAAAATTTCTTTCTTGGTGTGCGGGGCGACCAAACCCGCAATAGACTGGACTCTTTCTGCACTGATTCTCCTTTCACCTTTTGTGAGGACAAAGCCCAAGTATTCAACCTGCATTTTACACCATTGCATTTTCTTAAGTGTCACTTTGTGACCACATCCTGACAATCATTATAACAGTGATAAACCATCCTGAATGCTGGCCTCCGCTGACATGCTACACAGTAACAAATCACCAACATATTGCTGCAGCACAGAACCTTGGGGGGATGTACCATGGCTTTAACATCGCTTGGAGGACTATGCTGTACACTACAGGTGAATCAGCATATCCCTGGGGTCTGCACCAGGTCAGTTGGCGTCCGTCAAAGGAAAAAGCAAAAAGTAGTCTGGTTATCTTATCAACTGGGATAGAAAAGAATGCATTTTTCAGATCTATCACACTGAACCAAACAGCGTCTGCTGGAATGGCAGATAATAATTGAGTGACATCAGATACAACAGGGGCTATAGGCACAATGATGTTGTTGATGGCCCTTAAATCCTGTACAAAGCGGGTAGCACCATCTGCCTTTGTCACTGGATTCACGGGCGTGCTGTAGGGTGAAATCACCTCTGCCAGGATTCCCTTTTGTAAGAATTCTTCTATCACTGGCCTAAGTCCGTCAAGTTTCTCTTTTGACAGCGGGTATTGTTTCTGGAACACTGAGATGACACCTGGTTTCGCAGTAGCTTTGTAAAGTGTGCAATCTATGAATCCTGTGTCATATTAATTTGAAGACCATAATGCAGGGTTAATGTTATTAAGTTCTGGGTGGTCCTGTATGTTTGCAAGAATCAGTGGCACTGGTGTAGAGACTGGAATGAGATCTGAGTGTACTCTTATGCCCTGAGTCTTTGCTGATACCTGCAAGTCAAGCTTAATGAACAAATCTCTCCCTAACAGGCTGACTGGGCAATCTAGTATAATGCTGAAGACATGATCTGTGACGTATTCCCTGTCCATGGTCTCGAGTGGTAGTGAGTCAGTTTTAAAAGGTTTTGTCAAAACCCCATTAATTCACATAGAGGGCTCACACTTCCTTCCTCCCACTCTGTCATCTAAGTCCACCCCTTTTAGTCGGACGCTGTGGTCCTCCTTTTTGTCTGTCATTAGTATCCTAGCTGTCCAAAAGAACAGAGCTCTGATGTTTAGCACAACACTTAACATGTAACACATAACTGCAGACATGAACACACAAAGGGCCCATAAAAACTTTTCATTGACTTCAATAAAAAAAATGTACAGCTTGATCAATGCTGTTGGCACCAATAAAAACCCAAAACTTCCAAAAAATAAATAAAAATAAAATTCTCAATGCGCATATTATATAAAAACAAAATAACGTATTTCATACACATTCACATACATTTTCATGTACTTAAAACAGCTCATAATCAGTCTTCACACATATTCGCCTCAATTACAACTCAAAGCCACACCCATTCACATTCCACTGAATCATTCATGTCTTCCAACCCACATTGTTTCATCCCGAAACTTGCAGCACAGACAAACACAGCTTTCCTGGAAACAGATATCCACACCACACACAGTTTGTTGCTGCGTTTTCCAATCTCTTCTGGTTTTCCCTCTGTGATTAATCAACTCTTATAAGAAGACAATATACATGTTATAATTAAAGTCATTTTGTTAAAAGCTGGATTTCCACATTACGCTGCTTGGGCAGGAAAATGACCGAACAATTCTTTATCTTGTATAATATATTACACATTACTTACTCTGCATGATCTCCTGGCCGCTTTCCCTTATCTCAAGAATGTGTTTTTGTGAAGGCGGGGGAAGTGGATTTCTATAGCTCACACTAGATACATACAATTCTTATCCATTAACTGATGCTGTCTGAAGTCCACGTGGAGACGTTCTTTTTTATAGTAAGCATTAGTCTATCAGATTGTTAATAAATGTGGAAATAATTAGACTGTCATTCTGGAGAACCGGTAGCCCTGCCTTCAATTTCCAGCAATCCACAAATCTCCAGAAATCAATAACGCTTTCTGAGGGTTTTTGCTTACATGTTACGGCTACTGGGAGTGAAGACTTTTGTTTAAATACCTCTATCATGTGTTTTTCTATCTCCTTTCTGCATATAATCGATATCTCATGAAGGGTTAGGTTCAAAATACGGTCAGGCGGCAGTGTCGCCTGAGCATAGACCCTTGACCATGTCCATGTGATATATGCTATTGTCTCCTTCCCTGGGAAAGGGGTCTATCGCTTCCATTGCCTCTGGCCACTCTGCCATTTTATTTACCCATGGGTTAACAAGGTAATACTGTGTAGGACTGACTCGGGCAACATATTGTTTACATATTTCTCCTGGTTCTGGTTAAGGGTATTCTATCTTAGATTTTTGACTACCCATTATTAAAACTTATTTTCTTACAAAAAGAATTCAAAACACAGAATGTTAGTCTTGGGACAACAGCTGTGCACTTACGACCCAGCTTGTCACTTCCTCTTATATAACTATTAGACAAAACAAGTTATCATGCAAAAACTTCTACAATTATCAAACAACTTATCATGCAAAAACTTCTACAATTATCTTATTAAGAATCAAATCAAGCTGTTAAACCTTCTGTTTCCTAAACAGATCTTTTACGGGACTCCCTGAGCCCATTGAAGTGCACTTTCCTGGTTACTGGATTCCCGGAATCCTTTCTGTTCCTGGAACAGATTTTTTACGGGGCTCCCGGAGCCCTCTGAAGTGCACTTGTCTTATTACCGGATTCCCTGAATCCTAAGGCAAAAACTCCCTGAGCTTATGCTTACTGTATCTCTGACACAGTACTTCGAAGTCTATCTAAGGGTCCCTTATGTACTTACTTAAATCGAGACGTGGTCAGTGCCCCTGGAATGGCCTAAAGGACAAAAATCTGTGTCTCTTCTTACCAAACATCAGGGATGACCTTCCCAATTCCGGACGAAAGCCTCCAAATTGTAAGGAAATATTCTTATCTTTCCCTTATTGTACCTGAGGTACAAGACTTCGGTATTCAGCTTGATTTGATCCTTATCTGACGCCAGAGAGAGTGATAATGAGATATGACACAGTGCTGTGTAATTTCAAAATGACTCTGAACTTTATTCTCCTTGTGACACATATATATAGTCCTAAATGACGTGATGTTTAAGTTAAACAGTAACACATGTTTTTAGCGAGCTACACCTTTATCTTCTATCAGAGTCCAAGGCTATTCATACATACGAGAAAAACCTCTTAATAATAGCTATCATATGGACTTCAACCTGCTACGT
The DNA here is from genome assembly GCF_905171765.1 of Bufo bufo. Taxonomy (NCBI): domain Eukaryota; kingdom Metazoa; phylum Chordata; class Amphibia; order Anura; family Bufonidae; genus Bufo; species Bufo bufo. The sequence continues at coordinate 386,271,861 of NC_053389.1, forward strand.
GTCCATGCTCACGTAATATATTAATGTATGGGACATGATGTAATATAAACTTATATAAAAATAGGTTTTGAACTGAAATAGAATCCTTCAGGAGGGGTGGAGGCTCTTCATATACGAGCCACACCCTCACTTACAGGCGTGTGTTTTCAGCAAACTAGCTTCTCTGGTGGTAGGAGTCTTTCTTTGCAGCATGGAGCTTGTTATTTTGCTCTCTGCTACCGTGGTATGCACGCGCCATACTACGTAAGTAGGTTGGGCCGGGGCCGTCTCTCCTGGCCGGTCGGAACCGACTTTGCTAGCGAATGGGAGGCTTCGCCTCAGAATCTGCTACCTCAGGTTTGCTCGTTGAGACTAAATACTTCTATTTTCTTTTCAACTTTGTTTGTTGGTAATAGGAGTTAGTTCCTATAAATCTTACAAGTTTCACTTTGCTTCGTTCGTCTCGTATGAAAAGTTACTTCAGCCGGTTTGCTGTAAAGAAAGAGTTACCCGGGCTGCACGTGATGTCATGTTTGGAGATCGGACGCAGCTGTTATTGTTTAGGCCTCTTGCTGTAGCTGTTCCTTGCCATGTGTCTCCCCCCCTCCCCCCGCTACCACCATCTTTAGACTTCATGTATTTCACTGCTCCATGTACATAAAAACCCTGCCCACTTTCATGCTCTGCTGTTATCTGCATTTACACTTTCGGCTTTTATTTCATGTCTTATGCTGTATCCGCACGTCCTTACTGTCCTGCACTTTTCTACTCTTGGTTCGTATTTACTCAGATTGGTCTCACATTCAAGCTGCATTCACCTGTTGGCTGTTATATCTCATTCCGTACCCAGCCGACAGCCGGATCCGTATTACACGCCTGTTATTTCATGTTGTATACTCGGCTTACAGCCGTATCTGCTTCTGTTACTTCATTTTCATGCTCTGGACGCACCACCCTGGTGTTCCCACCTTGCTCCACTCACAACCAGAGCTGCGTTTATACCAAATTTCATGCTCTGCTTATACCCAAAGTTGTGTTCACACTTCTACTGCTACACCAGGTCATATACCCCACACACCAAAGCCGCTTTCCATGTCTGCTGTCACATCAAGTTAATATTCTGTTCACATCTAAGCTGCGTCCGCATGTCTGCTTTCACATCTTGTCCTATACTCCTTTCACTACTAGAGCTGCGTCCATGTGTCTGCTTTCGCATCACGTCAATACTCTGCTCACTTTCAGGTTGCATTTATACGTCTGGTTTATACCATGCTTTTCATGCGCTACCCATACTCAGAGCTGCACCCATACCATGTTTTTTAAGTACCACTCACATCCAAAGCTGCATTCACCCATTTGTTGTTACATCATGTGTTGTACTCTGCTCCCACTCAAAGCTGCCTTCTCCTGTTCATTGCTACGTCATGGTTTTACTCAATAATCTCACCGGGGCAGTCTGCACCCACCGTTCTGGTACCGCTCTCCCGACAAACGTAACTGTGTTCTTTTCAGGTTTACGTTCCCTTCCTCTGTGGTCTGTTACATTCCCTAGGCCTACTTTCTGTTTTAATCCTGGTTCATATTCACTCAGACTGGTTTCCTTTTACTTCTGGTTCGTATTTACTCAGATTGGTCTCCTGCCCCAGTTCACCAAACAGCTCCTCAGCAGAGGTCAGTGGGCCAGTAAGTTTCCTGCTATGTTTTCACAAGCTGTTTATCACGATAAGAGACTTCTCTTAGCGAACTTGCTTGTTTTTTCTCCCATCTCTGTTTCAATTTCATGTTTACGTTTATGGTTCGTGGTGGTTAGTGTTTTATGTATGCACGTGCTTCGGATTAATAATGTCTATATTTTTAACACCTGTTGGCAGTCATCTTCCTTAGGTCACCTTCTAGCCAATCCAATCATTTAAGTCGCTTCATATGCCATCAGGTCCGGCTTACGTTTTAATTACTTATTGTCACTGCAACGTCATCCCTCTGTCTTTGGGGGCCCTATGACTGTTCCGGCCTCATGAGTCCGGGGGCCCCATGACCGTTTTTTTCATGTTTTGTTTGTTAGGGGTACGACATGGTTGTAGGCTGGTTAGTGTTCCAGGTTTGCTGTTGGAGGGGGTCATGGTTATGCAAGTCTCCAAGGAATTCTGGTGCTGCATAAGTGGTTTATTAAAAAAAAAAAAAAAAAAAACGTAAGAGGCTCGCACGAGTAGCTCTTCGCTTATAGGACCTCACGACTGGCATCGTCATTCGTAGTTTGCACGGTCATCTGATACTTGTTCCGCCATAAGAGGCTCTCGCGCATGGCTCCCGCCATAAGGGGCTCTCGCGCATGGCTCCCGCCATAAGGGACTCTCACGCATGGCTCCCGCCATAAGGGACTCTCGCGCATGGCTCTTGGCTTAGAGGATTTCACAATTGTCATCGACATTGGTAGGTCATATGGCCATCTGATACTATTTTCCATGGCACACCTTTCAGAAGTTTTCTTTTGTTCATTTATATTTTAGAGATTAGTACTTATCGAGTCCCGGTTGATTACTGAACCCGTTGGGTTAAGCCCCAATCTTTTCCCCAGCCGTCCTTAATTCTAAGGTTCGCATCACGGCGGCTGCCCGGCCCCATGGGCCCCTGGTGGTTGCTTCGGCCCCATGGCTTAAGGGGTCCGACCAATGGTTGTCTGTCCACCTGTGCAGCTATGCTTTTGAATGACTCACATCTTTACCTGCTTGCCAGCTTATGTTATTCAGGTTTAATTTTAGTTCATGTCCATTATTATCTCTATTTTCTGTCACGTTTCCCTTCGTCTTTTCAGGTCATGCAGTTGAACGCATATTGGGGTCACCTTCCACGTCGGTCAGGTCTCGTTCCTAACGATATTTCGCCTTGCATGTTATTCAGGCCACGTAGTTTATCTTAGGTATCGCCTGCCACATCGGTCAGGCTCATGGTTTAATTTCACCTGCACCTTATTCAGGTCACTTTTTATAGTTATAATTATAAAAAAAAAAGAAAAAAAACTCGGCCCCATGGCTTCGGGGGCCCGATGACGTTTCGGCCCTATGGCTTCGGGGGCCCGATGACAGCTTCGGGGGCCCGATGACAGCTTCGGCCCCATGGCTTCGAGGCCCAATGACAGCTTCGGCCCCATGGCTTCGGGGTCCGATGACGCTTCGGCCCCATGGCTTCGGGGGCCCGATGACGCTTCGGCCCCATGGCTTCGGGGGCCCGATGACAGCTTCAGACCCATGGCTTCGGGGGCCCGATGACAGCTTCAGCCCCATGGCTTCGGGGGCCCGATGACAGCTTCAGCCCCATGGCTTCGGGGGCCCGATGATAGCTTCAGCCCCATGGCTTCGGGGGCCCGATGACAGCTTCAGCCCCATGGCTTCGGGGGCCGATGACAGCTTCGGCCCCATGGCTTCGGGGGCCCGATGACAGCTTCGGCCCCATGGCTTCAGGGGCCCGATGACAGCTTTGGCCCCATGGTTTCGGGGGCCCGATGACTGTTTTTAGTCCTGCTGGGTTGGTTGTTCATCTGTGCATCTGGGCTGATTTGGCCCCTATGTATCGCATACATACCTGCTTCGCTAATTTTCTAATAATCCATGTTGATTGCTCCCTTTATGTTTTGACCGCAAACTGGTCCGGTTCGCCCTACAGCATCATTGTCATGTCTTACGCAGATATTTCGTCTTTCTTTTAATTGTTCATGCTTTCGTTCAGGTCCTGCCAGAGGAATAACAAGTAGGGCAATTCCCTCTAACATTTCAGTCTCTGATCGTAGTCGATCATATCTTGTCAACCAGGTCCCCGCGCAAAGTCTTTGCCTTTTTACCACGACCAGGAATTCATTTTCGCCGGTAGTTTCATTGCATTCCCTCACTCATGGGAGGGCATAGACAGAATCTTGTATATTATGGCTTTGTAGCTTCTTGCCGCACTAACCTCAGACTCCCTACAACCACGTTAAATCGGATTTTGGACAAGGTCCAGCATTTCCTCATGGTAGAAGATTCAGATAGTAGGTCGGTCTTCACGTCTCAAGCGTAAAAACAATTCTCAGGGGCACACAGTAGAACAACGCGCGGACTACGGCTAGCTGTTGTCTGGGGAACTATTCAAGGATTCTCTTCCTATCTACATGGTTCTTTTTGGCCCTCATTCCTGCATAGTCTAGGCAGTTAGGTTGCGGTCCCACGATCTCCTGAGGCTAGGGCATTGCCAGTACTCGCTCTAGAACCAAACTTTACAAGTTTCAGTTGGTTTTTATGATCCATTGCACAACATATTCCCGGTCCTCCATTCCGCTTTGGGGCAGTATCCGCAATATTGAGCATCATGTCTCTGGCCTTGTCATCCACAAGATGGGTTGTAGGTCTCCTACTGGTCTTGCCTCATATACCCCAAATTTTCGCTCTAGATCCCTGACGCCTTGCAGTTGGCTTGGGTATTAGTTTGCCATGCCATTCGAATTCCTTTTCTACCCTACTTGGCTTGGTTTTTGCCCACTTATAGGCCTACCCACGATCATGGCTTAGGGCACACAACAAGCCATTTAGTCAGGTCAGCTAAGACACGCCTAGCTGGGTTAGGTTGTTCCCGTTGTTTCTCTGCCTAGTGTTCTTCGGATACCTCTTGGCCGTAGCCATGACCACAAGTTGGTAAGGCTGATTAGTCAGCCTGCATTTGTGGGAGGGGCGGAGGCTCTTCATATACGAGCCACACCCTCACTTACAGGCGTGTGTTTTCAGGTGCCCCACCCTCCCTCCCTTATCTTCTCATTTCCACAGGGTATGCCCACTTATAGGCCTACCCACGATCATGGCTTAGGGCACACAACAAGCCATTTAGTCAGGTCAGCTAAGACACGCCTAGCTGGGTTAGGTTGTTCCCGTTGTTTCTCTCCCTAGGGTTCTTCGGATACCTCTTGGCCGTAGCCATGACCACAAATATATTATATACATACAGATGTATGCCGAAAAGGGAGCATGCTCGGCTGTAGGCTGATAGTTGTAGTCTTTCCAGGCATGCTGGGAATTGTAGTTTTGCAACAGCTGGAGCACCGCAGGATGGGCATCTCTGGTTTATGACATTCCTCTGCTCATATAGTCGGTCCAACATGTGGAGGGTGGAGTTCCAACGGGTTGAAACGTCGCATATCAGGCGATGTTGGGGAATGCTATAATGCCTTTGCAGTTAACTGAGGGCGTGTTTTGCAGTATAAGAGTGGCTGAAGTGCATGTACAGTTTTGTAGCCATTTTCAGGATGTCTTGCAGTTGGGTGGAAAACTTCAGGATCCACTGTACAACCAGATTAAAGACATGCGCCATGCAGGGCGCTTGGCTCAGCCCTCCTTGATGCAGTGCCAACAAGATGTTCTTCCCATTGTAGGTGACCATGGTTCCGATTTTAAGTTGGGGAGGAGAGAGCTAGGATTCAATTTCCTCTTGAAGGACGCAGAGCAGCTTCCCCCCCGGTGTGACTCCGTTCGTCCAGGCAAACCAGGTGCAGAACAGTGTGACACTGCCATGCTCTGCATAAGAGTATGCTGGAATTGTTCCTGCAGTGGAGGCTGAGGGACAAAGTGGAGGATGAGGAGGGCATTGGCGCAGGACTTACAGCTTGATGCAGAGGCGGCAGTGCCGTCACATGGCCAAGTTGCTGGTGTCGCTGGGCAGGAACCATATTTAACCAGTGGTTCGTAAAAACATATATTGTCCTTGACCATAGTTACAGATCCACATGTCGGTGCTGCCGTGAACTTTAGCAGACACAAACAGGCTTAAGGACTGGTTCACCTTTTGTTCAACATACGTGTGCAGGGCTAGTACAGCCTTTTTGGAGAAGTAATGATGGCTCGGCACAAGTCATCAGTTCTCTGAAAAGTGCATAGTCCACCACATGGAAGGGGAGGGACTGTAGGGACTGTAGTACCAGCAACTTGGCCAGGAGCACGCTCAGCTTCTGCACCATTGGATGAGTGCATGCGAACTGTTGTCTTTTTGCAATTGCCTCGGTGATCAATTGTTGATGAAACTAAGAGGTGACTAGGAGGAGGAGCAGGAGCATCAGGACCAGTAGCTGATGGTGGAGTCTGCTGAGGTGGTGGAGCCTTGACTGCTGGAGAAGGGGTGCAGGCCACTGGGAGATGCAAGCGGTTTCTGCGTCAGACTGTAGCACTAAATTAGTGCCATGGTTTTTCCAGGCCACTTTATGGTGATGCTGCATATGTTGACGGAGGGCTGTGGTACCAGCCTTGGCACCTTAGCCACGCTTCACCCACAGATTCTACAAATGGCCACGCTGACGTCCTCCGGTGGCTTGATGAAAAATTACCACACTGGTGAGTATGGCATTCCCCACCACCACCAGTCCGTTATGACTGCCTGCTGCTGCCTCTGTGAATCCATGCACCACTAGTTCTTTCCAGGCAGGTAGGCTACTGAGTAGCAGACTGTCTACCCCGGGAACATTGGGCTCCAGACCTCATACTGCTGCCACACTGCTGACCAATGGCCACGCTAGCACCCTGCTGGCTCAGTCGCTGACTGATGCACAAGATGCCACCCTTTCCCCTGATAATGATGATGAAGCCCCATCTTCACCCGGCTCCCACGTGCGATCGGTTTCATCATCCACTGTCTGTACATCACTGATGTCACCCTCAACAGTTTCAGGGCCACGCGACTTTAATTGTTGCTACTTGCCCGCCTACCGAAGGAAGCAGCGGAACTCTCCTCCACATCTTGGCCATTTTAGTAGCTGCTTACTATCCAGTAGAAGCTTGTCCTCGCTGAAAAGAAGAGAGCAGTAAGAAGGGGCATTTTTTTACTAGCACATTATAGGGGGCATCATGGTGGGGAGGAGCACTATGGGGGCATCAGTTGGCACTAAAAGGGCAGCACTATGGAAGCATCTGGTGGCACTAAAGGGGCAGTTTTTACTGGTACATTATGGGGGGCACTATAAAGGAGAGGAGCTCTGCTGCGAGGGGCATTTTCTACTGGCAACTAATGGGGGCACTATGGGGGCATCTTCTGGGGGCACTAAGATGGGGTATTTTATACTGGCACATTATGGGGGCAATATAGGGGAAGGGGGAGAGAAGCACTATGGGGCATTTACTGGGGGCACTATGTAGGGGTATTTTATACTGGCATACATTATGGGGGAACTATAGGGACATTAGCTCAACTGCAGGCACTAAAAGGGGCTATTTTTTTGCACTGAAAAACAGAACAGAGGCATTTTTGTACTAGTTCACATAATTAGGGGGAATTTTTTGCACTGGCACACATTTTAAGGGGGCATTTTAGTACATTCTACTGTTACATTATAAGGAAAATTATTACTACTAGGGGGGATTATGGTGAGCTTTACTACTACTGTGGGCTATGGTGAACATGATTATTATCATGCAGCTCCTCCTCCATTCCTCTTTTGGTGACTTCAGGGCTAGGAGGTAGGAAGTGAAGCTGTGACAGCTCCTGCCACGGAGCCACATGGTGGGCAGTCTGTGAAACAGAACTGGACGGTGAGTCCTGTCACAGAGAGGAAAAAAGAATAGTTTGAGTACAGTAGCTTTGTGTTGAGGCCCTGAGTATTAAGTACAGTGTGTCTATGTAGGATAAGGTTGAGACTCTTACTTTCATCGTCAAAAATATAATTTCAGCTGTATGGTGTTCGTTGGGAGTGGCCTATTATATGTAAGAGAAACTTATAATTAATTTTATTTATTTTTTTCTGCTCAGACCTGCCTAGACAAAATTTCGGGGTGCTCCATTGGGCAGGAGGACACTTTTTATAGGGCTGTGACCTTCATAGGGGCTGGCTATCTGCTGATTGGCTATCTGTATGGCATTAAGGGGGTGATCCCTCGTACCGGGGCTTCTTACTTCCTCTTTCTAACATGTACTCCTTTTCAAAGATTCTCAGTGTTGGTCACTGAGGAAGGAGCAAGTATGCGCTCCGAAACGCGTATGGTGTAGATAAAGTATACCTGGGACTATAACAAGACAATAAATTGAAGAAGAAAGTTATGCCAAAACTGCTTCAGTGGGTCAGATTTGGATACCAGCACCAATTTCATTATCACCAGACAGTGAGCCGCCTATTCTTTGTTTAGTTGTCCTATTCTTGCCTGATGTAGGATTCTAGAATCTCAACAGTCTGGGTCGTCTTTGCTGGATTTTTCTCTTCATGATGTGCCAAATGTTGTCTATTGGTGAAAGGTATGGACTGCAGGCAGGCCAATTCAGCACCCAGACTGTTCTAATGTGAAGCCATGCTGTTGTGATGGATTCAGTATGTGTTTTAGCATTGTCTTTCTGAAATATGGAAGGCCTTCCCTGTAAGACATTGCCTGGGAACATATGTTGTTCTAAAACCTCTATATACTGTTTGTGTCCGTAGCTACGGTCCGTAACGCGAAGGGAAGGGGCCCTAACAATGGCTGATGTGTGCCCGGAGCCATGTCACGTGGGCAGGCCTAAAAGAGGGCCCACCCTAGGTAGAGCAAAAAAGGACAAGAAAAATGGGTGTGGGGGGGGGGTAGAAACGGCGTACGTGCCGTGTAATGGCAGGAGCGGGTTTTAAAAAGGGGGTGACCTCGGCCCCGCCCACAAATACAGGCTGCACGCGTTCTTGGTTTCAAAAAAGCGAACCTGTGTTTGGAGTCCGGTCTGAGACTTCTTCGTGGAAGGTAGGCTTAATACCAGGTGATCCCGGTTCCAGGACAGTTGTTTCCTCTTCAGGAACGTAGCCCTTGGGGAATTAACAGAGAATTCACCCGGGCGCAGGAAGCCGTAGAAACTCAAATACATTGCGGCTTTGATGACCAGACTAAAGGAAGGGCCAAAAGGATTTCCATCTAGGATTGCTGATAGCTGTCTGAAAAGTTCGCCGGAGACCGGCTGTTGGGAAAGGGTCGTGTCTCTACTGCTCTTCTCAATGCCTCTGAGTGTGGCTTTGACGGCTTGGGACGTGAACGCAGAGCGATGTTCCGGATTCTGCAATACTAAGAAATGCTGCGCCCCGGCCAGGTACAAACGGATGGTGTTGGGAGCCAGTTTAAGATTGACATGACAATAGGCCATGAAGGCCATGACATAGGACGTGAATGCTGTGTCCCCCTGGGGATGATCCCTGGCGAATTTTGAAAAAAGATTCCAACCGGTGTGATAATTGCGGGCCGTATTGACAGAGAGGGATCGGTGCATGAGGTCCTTGGCTGTTGCCAGCAGAGACCTTAATCCAACATTAGGTCGCTGAATCTGGGAATCCGTGCCCCGGTCTGGTCGGCTTCTGGATATACCTGAAAAAATGTGTTAAAATTGAAGCGAGACAATGCATCGGCCACCGTGTTACTAGCACCTGAAATGTGTGAACATGAAAAGTGAAAGTTGTTTATCATGGACAGTCAGACCAGCTTGCGCAGAAGGGACATGATTCTTGAAGACTTGGCTCGACCCTTAGAAATGATGTCCACCAAGTCCTGACTGTCCGATATGAACATGACACTGTAATTGGCCCACAGGTGGCCCCAAGTCAAAGATAAAATTCCAGAAACGGGGAGGAACTGAGGGCCTGAGGGTCTGTACTGATCTGGGGTGGCCAAGGTCCAGCTAACCAGTGGCTCCTGAAGATTGCCGCGAATCCACAGGAAGCCACTGCATCGGAAAACACCATGGCTGAAGACTGGGTCCAGGATGGGACGAACAGGCTTACCCCGTTCCACGCTGACAGGAAGTCGTTCCACATGTGTAAGTCTGCCATGGCAGACCTGTCTAAGTGACCAACGCTATCTGGCTCTGGGGCTGCTGGGAGGAGCGAGAGCAGACGCGAAATGAAGGCCCTACCCTGGGGCATTACCCTCAAGGCGAAATTCAATCTACCCAGAAGGGACTGTAGCTCTACTTTAGTCAACTGGGAAGATGCTAATGCCCCGGAAACGACCTCACAAATTTGTGCCAACTTATCTACAGGCAGCCTAGCTTCCATCCTGCCGGAGTCCAGGATTATGCCTAGGAAGGTGATAGAGGTGGCAGGACCTGACGTCTTGCCCTGTGATAAGGGAATATGTAAGGAGGAAAAAAGTTCCAGGAGGGAGTGAAGACCTGACGGGTGGCATTGTGGTTGTTCTATGAGGAGGAAGTCGTCCAGATAGTGGATGACCGATGGAGTACTGCCGTATTGGACCAGAATCCAATGTAATGCCTGAGCTGCTTTTAGAGCCGAATGTCAGACGATTGGCAAAATAATACCTGCCCTCCCACTGTATGCCGTAGTATTCCCATAAATGCGGTGCAATTGGTAGTAGCTTAAATGCATCTGCTATGTCGGTTTTAGATAACCAGGCGCCTCTCCCAGCCCTGAGAATAAGAGCAATGGCCTCATCAATGGACGCATACCTCATGGAAAATTCCTCAGAAGGAATTAATGAATTGATACTAGGGATGACGGAATCATGAGGGGCTGAGAGGTCATAAATCAAACGCTTTTTATTTGATTCTTTTTTGGATACAATTCCTATGGGGCTGATCCGCCAACGAGAAAATGGAATCTGATTGAAAGGACCCAGAAGGAACCCTTTCGTGACCTCCAAGTCCAGGAGCTCCTGGACAGCGGCGGGCTCAGACCTGGCCAACCGAAGATTGTCGCACTCCCAATTAAAGTGGGGGAGCGCCACCATCCCAGTGTCAAAGCCAAAGGAGAGCCCGGAAATCAAGAAATCCAAAAATCCCGGAACCGGATGTTCCCGCAACAAACAGGCCAGAAGATCAATATTACAGTCGGCTAGTCACGGTTGTTTAGAAAATATTTTCGGACACGTGGATCTGGGGTGAGCCCTGAAGCAAATAGTGCAGATGTGTAGAGCCCTGCAGCCACTAAAGAGACAAGTGCCATAGTTAAAGTTGTTACAGAGTTGGCTATTGCCAAGATAGACAATGGGTCTCCCTAACTTGTCTGTGGAGGAGGGGCTGCGTGAAACCCCGGATGGGCCAGGGGTGGCCCTATCTGGTTGGGCAGCGGCTGCTTGGGGACACCACTCAGTGGAATGGAAGATCGACTGGCAAGTCGAACAGGAGGGAGCCCGGAGGCCTGCAAAATGCCGGCAGAACTCCATATCAAGAGTGGCCCAGTTAGTGGTAAACTGAAATTGAGCCAGCGCAGCGGCGGCCTTGGCAGAGAAGGAGCGGTGGTAATCGTAGAAGGCCGTGCCGCCGTACTTATGCCCAAGATCAGTAATCCTGTACAGGTACGTATCCAGCTCCTCCCTCCGCAACGTGTAGGCGGAGCAGATCACGTCCCTATACAGGCTGAAGACCAAAACGAATTCCAGGACGGATAGTTTGCGGTTAAGTCGGGCATCCTTGGCCCTGAGAACAATCGAGACTTCCCCGCAATCAAAGGTCTTATTGTTGGCCGCATCATGTGATGCTATCAGGATTGAAGCCAGGTTGACATCCTTTCCCGCCAAAATGTCTTTTCTGATATTGTCAGGCACGAAGTATGCTGGGGCAATTACTGGAGCTGCCGGAGCCGTACCTGGTGCCGGTAGCTGAAATGATGAGGGTTCGGTGAGTGGGACCTCCGCCTGGGAAGTCGTATGGGTTCCGGATTCCAAGTCCACCACCCTGGCCCTGATGTCAGCCACGGATGAGGCGAGGGAATCCATGGAGGCCTGCAACTGCACCAGGCACTGCTGAATGGATGGGGACGAATCTTCCCCTTCTGAAGGACCGGGTTCCGACATCAAGAGCCTGAATAGCTCAGCTTTCCTTGCCGACGCTGGATGCCTGATGCCTCTTCTGTTCAACTCTGCTACGAGCCTTGGTACAGTCCATCTCCTGAGAGATTCTGGGCCGCCTTGACCAGAGACCGAAGTACCCGGGAGGGACAACGCATCGTCCACGTCCGACACCTGAGACATGGCTTGGAAGACCTTGTGGTCACCTCACGTTGAACCTGAAAATAAAGAAAAACATGGCAACTGGAGAGGTCGCGTAGACCATGTTCCGCACTCGCTAAGCCCATGAGCAATCGTAATTGAGAACATACCTGAGGCTAAGGACCGGACACCCTGGCCTTACAGCTGAAACTTGACAGATGAGACCCGATACGCCCTGGGAACTGAAAATGTTAGGAGCCGACGTGAGTGCGTTATGCGGGGGCAGGATTAACAAAGAACCAATTGTGGCGTAAAAAAACAAGAGAATGGTTGCACGACGTGCTGGATTGAACTGAGAAGCAGAAGTGACGCTTGGATGCGTGGGGCAGGAACTAATAGAGGCTCGCATGAGCCGAGCGGATACACAGGCAGGGAAGAAAGGAAGATGCAGAAGAGTGACTAGGGTGCATGGAGGAGGAGACACAGTCGCTGTAGTGAAAAAAGGGGGCCTGAACGCTTCAGGCAAGGAGGAGAGATACACCACCTGAACGCTTCAGGCTTAATAAGAACAGAGAAGACACCTGAACGCTTCAGGCTAGGACGGACAAAGAAGACACCTGAACGCTTCAGGCTAGGATGGACAAAGAAGACCCCTGAACGCTTCAGGCTAAGACAGACAAAGAAGACACCTGAACGCTTCAGGCTAGGAAGGACAAAGAAGACACCTGAATGCTTCAGGCTAAGACAGACAAAGAAGACACCTGAACGCTTCAGGCCAAGATGGACAGGGAAGACATCTGAACGTTACAGACTAAGACGGACAAAGAAGATACCTGAACGCTTCAGGCCAAGATGGACAAGGATACATCTGACGTACCGACTGAGACAGACCAGGAAGACACCTGAACGTTTCAGGCCAAGATGGACAAGGAAGACATTAGACTAAGACGAACAAGGAAGACACCTGAACGCTTCAGGCTAAAGGACAGATATGACACCTGAACCCCTTGGGTAAGGGAGAAACTGTGACGCCTGAACATTCCAGGCCAAGAACCATAGGAACCCGTAAGCCCTGTGCAGTAAAGAAGAAGAGTGAGACCTGAAAGCCTCAGGTTGGAATCAGGCAATTATTATTTTATTTTTTTCAGAGACCTGACCCCTGAGCCATAACGCAGTAGTGGGAGAAAGAAGAGCAGAGGACCAGCAGGCTTCAATAGTGGAGGATAGCTTGACACCCAGGAACCCTAGTGTAGCAGGTGGAACTAGAGGAATGCGGAGTGCCGCGCTAAAATACCTACCTGAGAAGACACCCAGGCCTAAATAAAATAATCCACTTGGACGACTGACAGGAACCCTCAGAAGAGCCTGCGGGAAAAAATACTTTTTTTTTTTTTTTTAACCATGAGATAGGCGTATGAATCCAATCCCGAACCTAAACCTGAGACGTGTGAAGGCCAAGAACACGATAGAAGCCACGAACGCTAAACGGAACCTGAGAAAAAACACAAATATGAGCTATTAATCTAAACTGAGAGCAGAGGCTCGCCGGGCGAGGTCAGATACGGAGCCCTACAAATGACGGAGTATCATAGCTGGGAACTATGCAGACAATGAGAGTTACACGAAGGCTGAATGGCCCAGAGCCAATAGCACCAGGACCTGCTGGCCGCATGGTTGTGCTGCAATATGTGGCTGGCAGACACAGAAATGGCCTCTAGAATCGACTTGACAGGGTCTGTGTACAAGCAGAAATCTGTAAATGCTTGCATCCCCCTTTTTTTTTTTTTATTAATATTAATTTAATTACATTTCCAAACAAAATCCCTATAACAGGGGCATTGGGCCTGCTGCTGCTCCACTTTTCCGGGGTGGACGCAATTTCACAGTGGACTCAATGGACTGCCCCTTGACCCATGACTCCCTGGCCCTTAAGCCTGCGCCCTGGAAAAAGCGAGATGTAGGGAGCGCGAGGCTGCTACCGTCGAGCCCAGAGGAGAGAGAGGTCACGTGACCGCCCTCTCGCTATAGGACCGAACTGCGGGAGTCGGCGGCAGAGGACCTGAGGAGGTGAGGACGGAGCCCGGGGAGGGCACGAGCCCCGGAGAACAAGGGAGAGGGGTAAGCTGGTGAAAAGAGGGGATGAAAACCCGTTCGCCGGGCGGCTGTGCGCCATACCTTACCTTGCCTGTGCGCTATACCTGACGTGACGTAGACCGCAATGCAGGATGGTAGAAACGGCGTAAGTGCCGTGTAATGGCAGGAGCGGGGTTTAAAAAGGGGGTGACCTCGGCCCCGCCCACAAATACAGGCTGCACGCAGCCATAACTATTTATCATTGATAGTGCTTTTTTATATGTGTAAGCTGCCCAGATGATAGGTACTTATGTAACTCCATACCATCAGAAATGCAGGCTTTTGAACTGTGTGGTGATAACAAAGCTGGATGGTTTCTCTCCTCTTGAGTCTACAGAGCATTGTGGCTGTGGTTTCCAAAAAGAATTTTCATCTGACCACAGAACAGTTTTCCATTTTGCCTCAATTCATTTTAAATGAGTGTTGAACCAAAGAAGACAGTAGTCTTTCTGGATTATGTTGACATATGGCTTGAATGGCAAACTGTGTTCACAGATTTCTGGAAGTGTTCCTAAGCCCATGCAGTGATTTCAAATACAGAATCATGCCGGTTGAAAGCCTGTAGATCATGAGCATCCAATATTGACCGGCAGCCTTGTCACTCTTGCATGTGGATTTTTCCAGATTCTCTGAATTTTTTGATGATATTATGTAATGTAGATGGTGGTATATTCAAAGTTTTCACAATTTTAAGCTGAGGAATAGTGTTGAGCGGACACCTGTCACCGCCGACTCTGAGAGAGATCTTAGAAGTTCAGATAGACGGAAGACTCAGGAGTTGATCTGACAAGATCTCTATTGTTTTCATTGTTGCTGACGGGTTGCCACCCCTTTGCAGGTGTTGCTCATTATCATTCAGGTGGCCCCTTTATATGTTCCGCCTTTCACTGGTTTCCCTGTGGCTAATAGTTATTCTGAGGAGTGCTCTGCTTGTGTGGTGATTCTCCTTCTCCAGTTACTAATCAAGCTAAGTCCTTTCCCTATTCTTGTTGTGTCTATCCTGACTAGGACTCAGGGAGACACTGGCTCCTTCAGGTTGGAAGGAGTCGGTTGCCTCTTTCCCTGTTCCCTAAGCTGAGGGTTTGGTGCAGTGTGTCAGCAGTTCCAAGTTCCAGTGCATGTGCATTTCTACCTTTAAGATTTGCACATGTGGTTAGCAGTAGAGTTGAGCGAACACCTGAATGTTCGGGTTCGAGAGGTTCGGCCGAACTTCCCGGAAATGTTCGGGTTCGGGATCCGAACCCGACCCGAACTTCGTCCCGAACCCCATTGAAGTCAATGGGGACCCGAACTTTTCGGCACTAAAAAGGCTGTAAAACAGCCCAGGAAAGGGCTAGAGGGCTGCAAAAGGCAGCAAAATGTAGGTAAATCCCCTGCAAACAAATGTGGATAGGGAAATGAATAAAAATAAAAATAAAATAAATAAAAATTAACCAATATCAATTGGAGAGAGGTCCCATAGCAGAGAATCTGGCTTCACATCAGCAGAGAATCAGTCTCTTCATGCCATAGCAGAGAATCTGGCTTCACGTCACCCACCACTGTAACAGTCCATTGTCATATATTTAGGCCCCGGCACCCAGGCAGAGGAGAGAGGTCCCGTAACAGAGAATCTGGCTTCATGTCAGCAGAGAATCAGTCTGCATGTCATAGCAGAGAATCAGGCTTTACGTCACCCAACACTGGAACAGTCCATTGTCAGATATTTATGCCCAGGCACCCAGGCAGAGGAGAGAGGTCCCGTAACAGAGAATCTGGCTTCATGTCAGCAGAGAATCAGTCTGCATGTCCTAGCAGAGAATCATGCTTTACGTCACCCAACACTGGAACAGTCCATTGTCACATATTTAGGCCCAGGCACCCAGGCAGAGGAGAGAGGTCCCGTAACAGAGAATCTGGCTTCATTTCAGCAGAGAATCAGTCTGCATGTCCTAGCAGAGAATCATGCTTTACGTCACCCAACACTGGAACAGTCCATTGTCACATATTTAGGCCCAGGCACCCAGGCAGAGGAGAGAGGTCCCGTAACAGAGAATCTGGCTTCATGTCAGCAGAGAATCAGTCTGCATGTCCTAGCAGAGAATCATGCTTTAGGTCACCCAACACTGGAACAGTCCATTGTCACATATTTAGGCCCAGGCACCCAGGCAGAGGAGAGAGGTCCCGTAACAGAGAATCTGGCTTCATGTCAGCAGAGAATCAGTCTGCATGTCCTAGCAGAGAATCATGCTTTACGTCACCCAACACTGGAACAGTCCATTGTCACATATTTAGGCCCAGGCAGAGGAGAGAGGTCCCGTAACAGAGAATCTGGCTTCATGTCAGCAGAGAATCAGTCTTCATGTCAGCAGAGAATCAGTCTTCATGTCATAGCAGAGAATCAGGCTTCACGTCACCCACCACTGGAACAGGCCATTGTCAGATATTTAGACCCAGGCAGAGGAGAGAGGTCCCGTAACAGAGAATCTGGCTTCATGTCAGCAGAGAATCAGTCTTCATGTCATAGCAGAGAATCAGGCTTCATGTCACCCACCACTGGAACAGGCCACTGTCAGATATTTTTAGGCCCCGGCACCCAGGCAGAGGAGAGAGGTCCCATAACAGAGAATCTGGCTTCATGTCAGCAGAGAATCAGTCTGCATGTCATAGCAGAGAATCATGCTTTACGTCACCCAACACTGGAACAGTCCATTGTCAGATATTTAGGCCCAAGCACCCAGGCAGAGGAGAGAGGTCCCATAACAGAGATTCAGGCTTCATGTCAGCAGAGAATCAGTCTTCATGTCATAGCAGAGAATCAGGCTTCACGTCACCCACCACTGGAACAGTCCATTGTCACATATTTAGGCCCAGGCACCCAGGCAGAGGAGAGAGGTCCCATAACAGAGATTCAGGCTTCATGTCAGCAGAGAATCAGTCTTCATGTCATAGCAGAGAATCAGGCTTCACGTCACCCACCACTGGAACAGGCCACTGTCACATATTTAGGCCCAGGCACCCAGGCAGAGGAGAGAGGTCCCATAACAGAGATTCAGGCTTCATGTCAGCAGATAATCAGTCTTCATGTCATAGCAGAGAATCAGGCTTCACGTCACCCACCACTGGAACAGGCCACTGTCATATATTTAGGCCCAGGCACCCAGGCAGAGGAGAGAGGTCCCATAACAGAGATTCAGGCTTCATGTCAGCAGAGAATCAGTCTTCATGTCATAGCAGAGAATCAGGCTTCATGTCACCCACCACTGGAACAGGCCACTGTCAGATATTTTTAGGCCCCGGCACCCAGACAGAGGAGAGGTTCATTCAACTTTGGGTTGCCCCGCAATATAATGGTAAAATGAAAATAAAAATAGGATTGAATGAGGAAGTGACCTGGAGTACAATAATATATTGTTAAGGGGAGGTAGTTAATGTCTAATCTGCACAAGGGATGGACAGGTCTTGCGGGATCCATGCCTGGTTCATTTTTATGAACGTCAGCTTGTCCACATTGGCTGTAGACAGGCGGCTGCGTTTGTCTGTAATGACGCCCCCTGCCGTGCTGAATACACGTTCAGACAAAATGCTGGCCGCCGGGCAGGCCAGCACCTCCAAGGCATAAAAGGCTAGCTCTGGCCACGTGGACAATTTGGAGACCCAGAAGTTGAATGGGGCCGAACCATCAGTCAGTACGTGGAGGGGTGTGCACAGGTACTGTTCCACCATGTTATTGAAATATTGCCTCCTGCTAACACGCTCCGTATCAGGTGGTGGTGCAGTTAGCTGTGGCGTGGTGACAAAACTTTTCCACATCTCTGCCATGCTAACCCTGCCCTCAGAGGAGCTGGCCGTGACACAGCTGCGTTGGCGACCTCTTGCTCCTCCTCTGCCTTCGCCTTGGGCTTCCACTTGTTCCCCTGTGACATTTGGGAATGCTCTCAGTAGCGCGTCTACCAATGTGCGCTTGTACTCGCGCATCTTACTATCACACTCCAGTGCATGAAGTAAGGTGGGCACATTGTCTTTGTACCGTGGATCCAGCAGGGTGGCAACCCAGTAGTCCGCACACGTTAAAATGTGGGCAACTCTGCTGTCATTGCGCAGGCACTGCAGCATGTAGTCGCTCATGTGTGCCAGGCTGCCAGAGGTAAGGACAAGCTGTCCTCTGTGGGAGGCGTATCGTCATCGTCCTGCGTTTCCCCCCAGCCACGCACCAGTGATGGGCCCGAGCTGCGTTGGGTGCCAGCCCGCTGTGAACCTGCTTCATCCACCTCCTCCTCCACCTCCTCCTCATCCTCGTCCTCCTCGTCCTCCAGTAGTGGGCCCTGTCTGGCCACATTTGTACCTGGCCTCTGCTGTTGCAAAAAATCTCCCTCTGAGTCACTTCGAAGAGACTGGCCTGAAAGTGCTAAAAATGACCCCACTTCCTCCTCCTCCTCCTGGGCCACCTCCTCTTCCATCATCGCCCTAAGTGTTTTCTCAAGGAGACATAGAAGTGGTATTGTAATGCTGATAACGGCGTCATCGCCACTGGCCATGTTGGTGGAGTACTCGAAACAGCGCAAAAGGACACACAGGTCTCGCATGGAGGCCCAGTCATTGGTGGTGAAGTGGTGCTGTTCCGCAGTGCGACTGACCCGTGCGTGCTGCAGCTGAAACTCCACTATGGCATGCTGCTGCTCGCACAGTCTGTCCAGCATGTGCAAGGTGGAGTTCCACCTGGTGGGCACGTCACATATGAGGTGGTGAGTGGGAAGGCCGAAGTTACGCTGTAGCGCAGACAGGCGAGCAGCGGCAGGATGTGAACGCCGGAAGCGCGAACAGACGGCCCGCACTTTTTGAAGCAGCTCTGACATGTCGGGGTAGTTGTGAATGAACTTCTGCACCACCAAATTCAGCACATGCGCCAGTCAAGGAATGTGCGTCAAACCGGCTAGTCCCAGAGCTGCAACGAGATTTCGCCCATTATCGCACACCACTAGGCCAAGCTTGAGGCTCACCGGCAGCAACCACTCGTCGGTCTGTTGTTCTATACCCCGCCACAACTCTTGCGCGTTGTGGGGGCCTGTCCCCCAAACATATGAGTTTCAGAACGGCCTGCTGACGTTTACCCCGGGCTGTGCTGAAGTTGGTGGTGAAGGTGTGTGGCTGACTGGATGAGCAGGTGGAAGAAGAGGAGGAGGAAGCTGAGTAGGAAGAGGAGGAGACAGGAGGCAAAGAATGTTGCCCTGCGATCCTTGGCGGCCGAGGGACGTGCGCCAAACAGCTCTCCGCCTGGGGCCCAGCCGCCACTACTTTTACCCAGTGTGTAGTTAGGGAGATATAGCGTCCCTGGCCGTGCTTACTGGTCCACGTATCTGTGGTTAGGTGGACCTTGCCACAGATGGCGTTGCGCAGTGCACACTTGATTTTATCGGACACTTGGTTGTGCAGGGAAGGCACGGCTGGGAACAACATACTGTGGGACAGCAAGCGACATGGGCTGTTTGAAGCTGTCTGTGTCCACCAGCCTAAATGACAGCATTTCATAGGTCAGTAGTTTAGAAATGCTGGCATTCAGGGCCAGGGATCGAGGGTGGCTAGGTGGGAATTTACGCTTTCTCTCAAATGTTTGTGAGATGGAGAGCTGAACGCTGCCGTGTTACATGGTTGGGATGCTTGGTGACGCAGGTGGTGGTGTTGGTGGTACATCCCATGTTTGCTGGGCGGCAGGTGCCAACGTTCCTCCAGAGGCGGAGGAAGAGGCCGAGGCGGCGGCAGCAGCAGAAGAGGCCGAGGCGGCAGCAGCAGAAGAGGCAGCAGGGGGAGCCTGAGTGACTTCCTTGTTTTTAAGGTGTTTACTCCACTGCAGTTCATGCTTTGCATGCAGGTGCCTGGTCATGCAGGTTGTGCTAAGGTTCAGAACGTTAATGCCTCGCTTCAGGCTCTGATGGCACAGCGTGCAAACCACTCGGGTCTTGTCGTCAGTACATTGTTTGAAGAAGTGACATGCCAGGGAACTCCTTGAAGCTGCCTTTGTGGTGCTCGGTCCCAGATGGCGGCGGTCAGTAGCAGGCGGAGTCTCTTGGCGGCGGGTGCTCTGCTTTTGCCCACTGCTCCCTCTTTGTCTTTTGCTACGCTGTTGGCTCGGTCTCACCACTGCCTCTTCCTCCGAACTGTGAAAGTCAGTGGCACGACCTTCATTCCATGTGGGGTCTAGGACCTCATCGTCCCCTGATTCGTCTTCCACCCAGTCTTGATCCCTGACCTCCTGTTCAGTCTGCACACTGCAGAAAGACGCAGCAGTTGGCACCTGTGTTTCGTTATCATCAGAGACGTGCTGAGGTGGTATTCCCATGTCCTCATCATCAGGAAACATAAGTGGTTGTGAGTTAGTGCATTCTATCTCTTCCACCCCTGGGGAAGGGCTAGGTGGAGGCCCTTGGGAAACCCTGCCAGCAGAGTCTTCAAACAGCATAAGAGACTGCTGCATAACTTGAGGCTCAGACAGTTTCCCTGATATGCATGGGGGTGATGTGACAGACTGATGGGCTTGGTTTTCATGCCCATCTGTGCGCTTTCTGCAGAAGACTGGGTGGGAGATAATGTGAACGTGCTGGATGCACTGTCGGCCACCCAAATGACTAATGCCTGTACCTGCTCAGGCCTTACCATCCTTAGAACGGCATTGGGCCCCACCAAATATGGCTGTAAATTCTGGCGGCTACTGGGACCTGAGGTAGTTGGTACACTAGGACGTGTAGCTGTGGCAGAACGGCCACGTCCTCTCCCAGCACCGGAGGGTCCACTAACACCACCACGACCATGTCCGCGTCCGCATCCCTTACTAGATGTTTTCCTCATTGTTACCGTTCACCACAATAAGAAAAATATTATTTGGGCCAATGTATTGAATTAAAATTCAGGCCTTTTTTTACAGACACCTAACACTATCTGGCTATCTATTTAGGTACCGTATTACACTAATACACGCACACCAGTAATGACAGATTTAGCTGAATATCAATTTGAGGCCTATTATTTAGGCGCTGGGTGACAGGTATACGTTTACGGACAGAATTAGACTTGGATCTGCACTGTAGCGTGTGTGTGAAGTTTTTGAGATTTACCCTATCAGCACCTTGAATCTAATATACCTTTTTAGGGGTAGATTTAAAGTAGGCCTGATACAGCAGAAACCACTAATTTTGAGAATTGCAAATTTGGGAATTGTTTTTCAACCCAGAACAAAAACTGTGCTTTGACGGACAGTAAAAATGACTTGACCAGATAAAACAGTACAGATTTGGATGAATATAAATGTGAGGCCTATTTTTTAGGCGCTGGGTGACAGGCTCAACTTGCCCTTGATGTAGTATATGGCCAAAAAATAACCACACTATTGATGGTTAAATGCACTTGGGTGACAAGGTCAGCTTGCCCCTGATGTAGTATATGGCCAAAAAATAACCACACTATTGATGGTTAAATGCACTTGATGAAAGCTTGACCCTGATGTAGGATATAGCAAAAAATAACCACACTATTGCACAAGCAAGCCACAAAATGGCCGCCGATCACCCCAGAAAAAAGTGACTGAAAAACGCTCTGGGCACCCTAAATACACTGAGCAATTGAATAGCAGCAGTTCAATGATCCATAGCTGTAGATCGATCACTGAATGAAGTCTTTTGGAGTAGTTAATCACTGCCTAATCTCGCCCTAACGTCGCAGCTGCAACCTCTCCCTACACTTGTATCAGCAGAGTGACGTGCAGCGCTACGTGACCCAAGCTTATATAGAGGCTGGGTCACATGCTGCACTGGCCAATCACAGCCATGCCAATAGTAGGCAAGGCTGTGATGGCCTCTTGGGGCAAGTAGTATGATGCTTGTTGATTGGCTGCTTTGCACCGAACCGAACCCGGACTTTTACGAAAATGTTCGGGTTCGGGTCCGTGTCACGGACACCCCAAAATTCGGTACGAACCCGAACTATACAGTTCGGGTTCGCTCATCCCTAGTTAGCAGCTTAGGGAGAGAGTCAGGGTTTGCTAGGAGGTGACCTCTTTATTCCCTAGGCTTGGGGCCTAGTCTGTAGTTGTTTTGTTGTTGTTCCCTTTGGTTGTCTTTCCTTCCCCATACTACCCATGACATTATTAGCTGCCGAATACCGTTACTGTTTCCCCTGCTCTGTGTTGTCATGGATCCTGTCTCTGCACTGGTGGATCGTATGCAGGAGTTGTCGCTGGGGGTAGCAGACCTCTGTGAAACTGTTGCAAGGTGTCAGGCGTCTGTCTCCGCCAGTGGAGTCCAGACCTGCTCTGAACCTAAGATCGCCCTACCGGACCGATTTGCAGGAGCTAGTGACAACTTCATTCGATTCAGGGAGTCATGTAAACTTTATTTTCGCTTACGCCGTCACTCCTCTGGTGACGAGAGTCAAAAGGTGGGGATCATTATTTCTTTATTGAAAGATGACTCTCAATCCTGGGCCTTTTCGTTGCCGACCGTATCCCAATCCCTCCGGTCGGTGGATAGTTTTTTCAGAGCCCTGGGACTTATTTATGATGACCTAGATCGAGTTTCTCTGGCTGAATCTGTGTTGCGCGGCTTGCATCAGGGAAATAGGTCTGCTGAGTCCCACTGCTCTGAATTCAGGAGGTGGGCAACTGATTCTGAGTGGAATGACCCTGCCCTCCGGAGTCAGTTCTTTCAGGGGCTTTCTGAGAGATTAAAAGATGCCCTAGCACTCCATGAAAATCCTGTTTCATTAGAGACTGCCATGTCTCTTGCGGTACGAATTGATAGATGTCTGAGGGAAAGGTGCAAGACTCCATTCTTTCGAGAAGTATTACCTGAAGGGTCTGCCGGCCCCTCTGGTGCTAGGGTTGCCATTGTTGTCCAAACATAATCCTGCCATTGATTGGCAAGCGAGACAGATCAAGGGCTGGAGTGATTACTGTATGGACAACTGTCTCGTCACATCTCTTGCTGGGATATCCACTAAGATTTTGCCCCCATTTCTCTCTGATTTCTCTGATGTGTTCACTGAGGGTGTGGATCAGGAGTTTCCCCCTCATAGAGAATATGATTGCCCTGTCAATCTGATTCCCAGAGCTAAGTTGCCAAAGTCTCGGTTGTATAACCTGTCTGAACCCAAAAGAGTTGCTATGCGAAAGTATATTACTGAGAGTTTGGCAAAGGGACAAATCAGACCATCTAAGTAATCTATGGCGGCAGGGTTCTTTTTTGCAAAGAAAAAAGATGGGACATTGAAACCGTGTCCAGATTTCCGAGAGTTGAATAGCATCACTATCCGTGATCCTTATCCCCTTCCCCTGATCCCAGATTTGTTCAACCAGATTGTTGGAGCTAAGGTGTTTTCTAAATTAGACCTTTAGAGGGGCATATAATCTGGTCAGGATCAAGGAAGGGGATGAATGGAAGACTGCGTTTAATACCCCAGAGGGTCATTTTGAGAACTTGGTCATGCCTTTTGGTTTGACCAATGCCCTGGCAGTATTTCAACATTTCATCAATGACATTTTTCATCATTTGGTGGGAAGGTTTGTTGTCGTATACCTGGATGACATATTGATTTATTCGCCCGACATGGAGAGTCATCAGGATTATTTGAGACAAGTCTTGCTGATCCTCCGGGAGAATAAGTTATATGCCAAGATAGAAAAAGGTGTGTTTGCTGTTCAAGAGATTCCTTTTCTGGGTTACCTGCTTTCTGCTTCGGGCTTTCATATGGATACCAAAAAAGTCAGTGCGGTCTTGGAATAGGATCTGCCCGAGACTCAGAAAGCGCTTATGAGGTTTTTGGGGTTTACCAATTGCTACAGAAAATGTATCTTGAATTATTCCACTATTGTCAAACCTCTGAGTTACATGACTAAGAAAGAGTTGGATTTCTCTGTCTGGTCAGAAGAGGCGTTACATGCTTTTTCCACTATAAAGCAATGTTTTTCTTCTGCTCCCATTTTGGTGCAGCTTGATGTGTCTCAGCCATTTATTGTTGAGGTGGATGCATCAGAAGTGGGAGTTGGTGCAGTTCTGTCACAGGGTCCTTCTGCTGACAAATGGCGCCCTTGTTCTTTTTTTTAGAAAAAACTCTCTTCTGCCGAGAGAAATTATGATGTTGGCAATAGAGAGCTGCTGGCCATTAAGTTGGCCTTTGAGGAATGGTGTCATTGGTTAGAAGGAGCGATTCATCCCATTACTGTATTTACCGATCATAAAAATCTGGCCTACCTGGAGTCAGCTAAACGTTAGAACCCAAGGCAGGCCAGATGGTCTTTGTTTTTTACCAGATTTAATTTCATTGTCACTTTTCGCCCTGGGGTCAAGAATGTCAAGGCGGATGCCTTGTCGCATAGCATCCCTGGGCAGGGGGGGGGGCATGATACTGAGGATCCTGGTCCGATTTTGACTGATGGGGTGGTTGTATCCGCCCTCTAGCCTGAACTGGAGGCGGAGGTGTTAGAAGTTTAGGGAGAGGCACCTGATTCCTGTCCCCCCAAGGAAGTTATTTGTTCCTTCTGAGCTTTGTCACAAGGTGTTTAAGGAACATCATGATACTGTCCTTGCTGGGCACCCTGGGAACAGATCCACTGTTGATCTTGTTGAGGGCTATGTGGCAGCTTGTGAGACCTGTGCACGTGCCAAGATGACTCATACTCGGCCCTCAGGATCTCTTCTTCCTTTGTCCATCACATCCCGTCCCTGGACGCACTTGCCCATGGACTTTATCACCGATTTGCCCAGTTCTTCTGGGATGACGGTGATTTTGGTGGTGGTCGACCACTTCAATAAAATAACCCACTTTATTCCATTTTCTGGTTTACTCAATGCCAAAACTCTGGATCGGACATTTGTTGATAACATTGTGAAGGGCATTCCCTCTGATGTGGTGTCTGATAGAGGGTCTCAATTAATCACCTGGGGATTCGTTTGTCCTTCTCTTCGGCTTTTCACCCTCAGTCGAACGGACAAACTGAACGCACTAACCAGATTCTGGAGACATATTTGAGGTGTTTTGTCGCTGAGAATCAGGAGGAGTGGATCTCATTTTTGTCGTTGGCTGAATTTGCTTTGAATAACCGTCGTCAGGAGTCCACTGATGGGAGTTTCACCCCCAGTTTGGTATGTTCTCTGGGAATAATTCCTCTGGTATTCCTAATGAGGAGAGATTTGCTTCTTCCTTATCATCTATCTGGCGGAAAATTCTAATCAATTTAAAAAAGATGGGCGATAGGTATTAAAGTATGGCTGTCAAGAAACGTGTGTCTGGTACGGACCTGAATGTGCGTGATTTAGTGTGGTTGTCCACTAAGAAAATTAAGTTGAAGGTGCCATCCTGGAAGTTAGGTCCAAGATTTATTGGTCCATACAAGATCGCTGCCATTATTAATCCAGTTTCTTTTCGCCTTGAACTTCCACAGACTTGGAAGATCCATAATGTCTTACATAAATCTTTGTTAAAGAGTTATGTGGAATCTGCTGTACCATCTTCCTTGCCATCTCCGCCTGTCATGGTTGACGGGAATCTGGAGTTTCAAAATTCCAAAGTTGTCGACTCTCATGTCCTTCGGGGTTCCCTTTAATACCTTGTTTATTGGAAGGGTTATGGTCCGGAGGAGAGAATGTGGGTACCGGCGACTGATGTGAATGCTAGTCGGCTGCTGAGGGCATTTCACAGAGTCCACCCTGATAAAGTTGGTCCTGGGTGCCCGAAGGTCACCCGTAGAAGGGGGGGTACTGTCACCGCCGGCTTTGGGAGAGATCTTAGAAGTTCAGATAGACGGAAGACTCAGGAGTCGATATGACAAGATCTCTATTGTTTTCATTGTTGCTGAAAGGTTTCCACCCCTTTGCAGGTGTTGCTCATTATCAGTTATACCCCTGACTGTGCTGAAGTTGGTAGTGAAGGTGTTATGCTGACCTGATGAGGAGCCGGTAGAGGAGGAGGAAGCGGAGTAGGAGGAGGAAGCAACAGGAGGCAAACTGAAGCGCCCTGCAATCCTCGGTGGTGGAAATACATGTGCCAAACTGCTATCCGCCTCAGGCCCAGCCGCCACTGCATTTACCCAGTGTGCTGTTATGGAGATATAACGTCCTTGACCGTGCTTACTGGTGCACGTATCCGTATTTAGGTGGACCTTGCCACAGATGGCGTTGCGCAGTGCACACCAGATTTTTTTCCCCCACTTGGTTGTGCAGAGAAGGGATGGCACGCCTGGAAAAGTAGTGGCGGCTGGGCACGACGTACTGTGGGACAGCCACCGCTATAAGGCTTTTAAAACTCTCCGTCTCCGCCAGACGGAATGACAACATTTCAAAGGCCAATAATTTTGAAATGCTGCCATTCAGGGCCAGGGATCGTGGGTGGGTAGGGGGGTACTTCCTCTTCCGCTCCAGTGTTTGGGAGATGGAGAGCTGAACACTTCCGTGGGACATTGTGGAATGCTTGGTGACCCAGGTGGTGGTGTTGCTGGCCGATACTCTGTTTGTGGGGTGGCAGGTGGCACTGTCACTCCAGAGGTGGATGAAGAGGCTTTGACTGCAGCAGAAGAGGAAGCAGGAGGAGCCAGAGACCTTTCTGGGTTTTTGAGGTGTCTACTCCACTGCAGCTCGTGCTTTGCACTTAGATGCCTGGTTATGCAGGTTGTGCTCAAGTTGAGAACGTTTATGCCTCGCTTCAGGCTCTGATTGCACAGCGTGCAAACCACTCGTGTCTTGTCGTCAGCACATTGTCTGAAGAACTGCCACGCCAGGGAACTCCTTGGAGCTGGCTTTGGTGTGCTCGGTCCCTTGCTGCGTTGGGCAGTAGCAGGCGTACTGTCTAGGGGACGGCCGTTCCGCTTTTGCACACTGCTCCGTCTTCTGCTGTACTGGTGGCTCTGTGCGAACACCGCCTCTTCCTCTGAACTACACAGGTCACTCGCATGACCTTGATTCCATGTGGGGTCGAGGACCTCATTGTCCTCCACTTCATTTTCCACCCAGTCTTCACCCCTGCTCTCCTTGTCGGTCTGCACACTGCAGAAAGCCACAGCAGTTGGCACCTGTGTTTCGTCATCATCAGGGACGTGCTGCGGTGGTCCTCCCATGTACTCATCTTGAAACATGGTTGGGCATCGGTGCACTCAATCTCTTCCACTTCTGGGGCAGGGCTATGTGGATGGCCCTGGGAAACCCTGCTAGCAGAGTAATCAAAAGGCAGAAGAGACTGCTGCATGACTTGGGGCTCAGACTGCTTGGCTGATTTGCAAGGGGGTGAGGTGAAAGACTAATGGACATCGGCTGCAGGTGCCAACTCTGATCTTTCAGCAGGAGACTGGGTAGGATACAATGTAAAGGAACTGGAGGCACTGTCAGCAACCCAATTTACTATCGCCTGTACTTGTTCTGGCCTCACCATTCATAGAGCCATATTATGCCCGACCAAATACCGCTGAAGGTTCTGTCGCCTACTCTGAGGAAGGTGTTTCACTTGTGCGTGTAGCTGGCACAGATTGACCACATCTTCTCCCTGCAACAGGAGCTCCACCAGCAGCACCACGGCCGGGGCCACGTCCCTTATTCGACGCTCTCCTCATTCTCCGCAAATTTTTTATTTGGCCAAAAATGGGTGGTTTTTTTATTATCAGAATAGAACAACAGTTTCTAACGCGTGTATTTCACACTGACAGATGCAGCAAAGGCTGCATATTTAGTAAATTGCCCGAAATTGGTGTTTTTTTAAACCCAGAATTGTCACGCCCTGCCCTATGGGTGTTCCGAGACGATCTGTCAGAGTTGCTGCACGAGACTCAATCTGACAGTTTGTTTTGTTTTGGGTTTGAGCAGAATCCCACCTCCTATTAGGTGTGGATCGTTTGGTCTTTAGGGAGGCTATTTATTCCTCCCTCTCCCTATAGCCTTTGCGGGTTATAGTTCTATCTTGTGTGAGCTTTGGATGCTTGGTGGATCATCTGCTCCTTCTCGTATCAGAATAGTTTTTTCCCTTCTCTTTCCCTTTTTGGTTTCTGTTTGGTCTAGGCTTCTAGTGGGGACGCTAGCGCTTTTGGTGGTAGAAGGTGCTGGGTGTCTCTTACCCTTTTTCCCTATTGCTGAGGGTCTGTTTAGTGTTTTATATTACTAGGCACAGGGACATATGTATATCTACCATTGAGGGAAAGTGTCAGGGATTGTTAGGTGGTGACCTTGTTTTTCCCTAGCTTGTGGGGCCTAGTCCGTTGTTTAGTTTGTCTTTCAGTTTGCTGTTCCCTTCCCTACCTATCGTGACAAGAATATTATTGCAGTATTTCAAGCTTGTATCTCACACTGACAGATGCAGCAAAGGCTGCAAATTTAGTATTTTTTTTTTTCATAATTATTTTATTTTCATAATCAATAAAGCAAAGCAATGGGTTACAGAGTATAGTGTAACATGGTATAAGGTACAAAATACCAGCAAGAACAGAATATCTTGTGTATATAAAGGACGGCAGACATTAAATGACAAGGATCTACAGGTATAAATGAATAGTAGAACGATGCTATGAACATTTGTTAAAGCTTGTATTCAAGATGTCTCTTCAAACCGATTTCTAAAGAGCGTTCATGTGCCTGATTGTGTTGGAGCAGGGATAAGAGATAAGAGTATTGAGGGGGACTGTGGGGACAAGGCATCGGAGACAGATCCAAATTTAGTATTTTGCCCAAAATTGGTGTTTTTTTAATAACAGAATAGAACAACAGTATCTAACGCATGTATTTCACACTGACAGATTCAACAAGGGCTGTAAAATTTTGTATTTTGCCCAAAAAGTTTTTTTTTTTTTTTAATAACCATATATCACAGCAGTATCTAACGCTTGAATTTCGCACTGAAGGATCCAACAAGGGCTGTAAAATGTATTTTTGCCCAAAAAGGGTGTTTTTTTTAAATAACCGAATATGGCAGCAGTATCGAACGCTTGTATTTCACACTGACAGTTGCAACAAGGGCTGTAAAATGTATTATTTTGCCCAAAAAGTTTTTAGTTTTTTTTTAATAACAGTATATCACAGCAGTATCTAACGCTTGAATTTCGCACTGAAGGATGCAACAAGGGCTGTAAAATTTATTCTTTTGCCCAAAAAGGGTGTTTTTTAAAACCCAGAATATTATTGCAGTATTTCAAGCTTGTATCTCACACTGACAGATGCTGCAAATTTTATATTTTGCCCAAAATGGGTGTTTTTTTAATAACAGAATATGAGAGTAGTATCTGAAGAGAAATGTGACTTCATCTTGTCTTCTCTAAATATGTAAAGAATTGTTATAACATCTCACCCACGCACTGTTTCAAGTTCCCACGCTGTGAGTTAGGTTCGCTTATCTGTCCCAGAACAGATTCTGGGAATCTCCTAGAACTAGTACAAACATTCTTGCCTTATTCAGGGTCATTCGGCACAACTGCGTACATTCTTATATGTGACTGATTAAAACCTATTATTTTCGCTTACTGCACGTACACATACCATATAAGGATGTTCCGGTAGTATGTGTACGAGCACCAATGTTTATCTTTTATGATTGGTTTAACGCTGTTGTAATGCAAACTTTTCTACTGCATATATAAGGCCAAGCGATAGCATAATAAAGTTAGAGTATTTCTCAGTGATACCTGTGTGTGTGTGTTATGTTATTGCTAGCTGAGAAATATCTCTCCTGACATACAGTGACATCAAACCAAGGTGGTCGTAGAGGTCCAGAAAGGTCCAAATCCTTTCAGTTTGGGAGCTCCGTCCGGGATAGAGAAGGCCATCCTCGTGTCCGGTAAGAGAGACATCCCTTTTGTCCACCGCCCGGTCCGAGGGCACTGGCCACATCTCTAACCGTGAGTTTTTTTTTAATTATGTATCCGGGATACATTGTTAAGCCTTAAAAATAGACTATGGGAGTTTATAATAAGTACTTGGAGTACTTTCATGAATAAGGCCGGCACTTATAGTGCCACGCACGACATAGAGTCTCAGGGAGATCTATCAGTAAGTTGTTTTGTGTCAGGGACACACCATAGGATCTCAGGGAGATCTATCCGTAAGTTGTTTTGTGTCAGGGACACACCATAGGATCTCAGGGAGATCTATTTACTTTATCTGTCGACAGAGATTTTCTAGTACCAGGGGTACATGTAAGAGAACAGTCTCAGGGAGACTGACCTACCTTGGTTTGATCCATATAGATAAGATTACTATTACTATAAACTGATAAGATCAATTATTGATTATCTGTCTTGCTTTGTGGAGATCTTGTCTGGGTGGTAAGTGTACAGACATACTTCCTTGTTACTATTGCTGTGTATTGTCGTATATTATTATGTGTGGACAAGGTTCAAAAGAGGAGAAACATGTAAAGAATATGTTGCAAGGGTTAGTCCCACAAATTACTGCCTCATCAATCCGTGGGTAGATAACGTGGCAGGATGGACAGAGTTTATGGACGCATGTAGTCCATTTCCACGTGACGGTGACAATAGTCCCTATCACATGGATATGGTCAAAGGACTGTGTTTGGGAGACAAAGTCGCCTTGCCACACTTTGACCCAGACCCACAGTGGGACACAACATATATGCAAAATGGAGAACAATGGTTAGAAATAGCATGTTATTGGTATGCTAGGCCCACAAAAAAGGCCAAATCACCTAAAAATGTACCCAATGACTCAAATTAACACGATCTTGAGACGGACCTCAGAAAGGGAAGAGAGAACAAAATCCTAGAAAAACCACCGCCATACAAAACCCAGAGTGTAACCAAAATCCACACGGTGACTGAAAAGAAATCGAGCATTCAGAAGCTCAACCCTTCTTTCTCAAGGAGGAAATATTGGCTGCGGGTCATATTGTCCTGCAACCAGTGCCCACAGCACCCCACTTGCCTGTGTCTTTGGTGGAACAGATATCAGCATCTGTCTTTTAATAACCTGATTCTTCCACTGAAGCAACAGGAGGACAAGCGTCCACACCAATAGAATCACCCAGTGTTCGGGATAAAATTGATATGTTCAACAAATCACCCCCTTGTGTCTCATCAACACGACATCTCCCACCTACCCCCCCTCACAGGTTGTACAAAAAACCACACGTTTCACTGAAAAGACACAAAGGGAGGAAGATAGGTTAACCAGTCCCGTCGCCCAACACACCAGGAGTAAAGAACAGGAGACGGGACATGAGGATTCATTCCCCTTTATGACAATAGGAGATCAGTTAATGAAGAAACCCATAGAAATAGAGGACATCAATAGGATTATCAAACATTGTCCTAAACCCACTACAGCACCATTAGGTACTATCACCTATCTGAAAAGGGCATGTAAGGTGGAGAAATTACACACAGGAGGATATGAAGCTGATAGTGGATGGTATAATAGGGATGCACTCGGGGTGGGATTGGGTTAAAATACCCTGCATTAGCCTCATTCAGACAACTCCCGATGCTACTACATACAGCCTGAACACAGAACAGGGCAGGAAGAAGATGTGGGAAGAACTCACCGAACACATGAAAAAAGTTTTCAAACAGAAGTCCTCACTCCCCATAGCTGTAGCATGCAAACAAAAGAACAGTGAGTCAGTTACTGATTTCTGGAAGGAGTTCATAGATTGCTGGAAACACGAAGCAGGTCTCACAGTGACTAACCAAGATAGTTTGGTTATCTCAACTTTTGTAAACAGCCTATTGCCTAGTTTGATGCTTACCGTGAAACAGAACGTATCCTCCTGGACTTCTGATGACGTTGCGGATTTTGAAAAGCATTTATATGAGAAAGAGGCAGCAGGCTGTTTCGAGGTAAGGAAATCTATAACTACTCATGGGTATGCCGGCAACAGAAACCAGAGGGGACGGGGGAACAGGAACAGAGGATATCAAGGTCAAGGTAACAGAGGTCCACCCCAGTCTCAGCAGAAACCTTACAGCCCAAATTAAACCCCTGAGCAACAGCAGCCACCATCTGCCACTGTATGTTTTAAATGTGGTAAAGAGGGACACTGGGCGAGGCAGTGCCCGTTGACCAGACGACAGCGGTACTCAAACCCTGGCACTCAGCCCCAGGTAAGTGATAGCCAGAACCCAAGGTTTCCCATTGACTGGAACCAACAGGGTCAACACTGATGCTGCCCAGAGGACGGTACCCCCACTTTCACACAGGTCACAAAACATTGTAAAGACTCACCTGTCATTCTCTTAACAGTAGCGGGGAGAAAGGTAGGTTTCATGGTAAATAGCGGAGCCACATCCAGTGTCCTGTGTAGGGATTTTTACAAAGGTCCTTTAAGAAAGTCCGATCCTTCCATGGGAATCAATAGGGTTCTTACAAAAACATAAAAAACTGACCCACTGACACTTGAAACCATAGACGGAGATTACATCACTGACCACACTTTCAGCATCATCCCTGAGTATCCAGTAAACCTCTTAGGTCAAAATTTGTTCTGCAAGTTGAAACTCGAGGTTTTTGCATTTCAGGGAGGACTGGATGTGCGATCAGATCTCATACCCATTGCCAAACCCTCATCATTATAATTTTTTCCTACACTCACCACATTTGAGTCACAAGAATTGGAGGACATTGACCCTAACCTGTGGTCATCCGGAGACTATGACACAGGATTCATTGACTGTACTCTATATAGGGCCACACTCAGAGCAGATGCAACCATGGTGTACCTAAAACAATACCCACTATCAAAAGAGAAAATCGAAGGGTTAAGACCCATGATAAAGGAATTCCTATGGACCGGAGTCCTAGAGGACACTGTCTCACCATACAATACACCCATCAATCCGGTGACGAAGGCCGATGGTACGGTAAGATTTGTACAAGACTTAAGGGCAATTAATAGTCTCATCATCCCTATTGCGCCCATTGTACCTGATGTGACACAACTGCTCTCAGCCATCCCTGCAGATGCTGTCTGTTTCAACGTGATAGACCTGAAAAATGCTTTCTTCTCTATCCCGGTTGACAAGCAGACCAGACTCCTTTTTGCTTTTTCCTTTGAGGGTCGTCAACTTACCTGGTGCAGGATGCCTCAGGGATATGCTGATTCACCTGTAGTGTACAGCATTGTCCTCCAAGCCAGTTTAAAACCATGACACCCCCCAGGGTTCTGTACTCTTGCAATACGTGGATGATTTGTTATTGTGCAGTGTGTCAGAGGAGGCCAATGTAACAGATGGTTTATCTTTGTTGAAATGGTTGTCTGAATGTGGACACGAGGTGTCACGCAAGAAAATGCAATGGTGTAAAAAGCAAGTTGAATACTTGGGCTTTGTACTCACAAAGGGAGAAAGGAGAATCAGCACAGAAAGAGTCCAGTCTGTTGTGGGCCTGGTCACCCCGCACACCAAGAAAGAAATGTTATCTTTCCTTGGTATGATAAACTACTGCAGACAATGGATTCCTGATTGCTCCTACTATGACAATGTAATGAGACAAGCCACTCTGGCAGACATGCCAGATCACATCAGGTGGTCTGAGGAAATGTTTAATGCATTTGATTATTTGAAATGTTCTTTAATGACAAGTCCGGATTTGGGCCTTCCTGACTACAAACTCACATTCCACGTATATGCTCGACAAAATTGTAAAACAATGGCGGGTGTGCTGACACAATATCACGGAGGCAAGTTACGTCCTTGTGCCTTTTTCTCAAAGGTGGTTCCGGCATCCGTCCAAGGAATGCCGGCCTGTCTGAGATCTCTTGCAGCCTGTGCTATGATGGTTGAGCTTGCAACGCCACTCACAATGGGACATGAGACTATCCTGTACACCACACATGATGTAGTACACACACCTCAGGTCCAGCACCTATCTTGAATGCCCTATTAGGACTTAAAGGACCTGAGGATCACTTGACAGAGGCACATGATTGTATACACGCCATACAACATGAGACATCACCCCGCTCTGATTTACAATCTGTACCAGTAGAAGGGGCTCCTGATGTTTTTGTTGATGGATCCAGCAGCAGACCAAATGACAACACTTATCATGTATGATATGCTATTGTTAGGCTACCCGATGTTTTCCTGGAAGCCAGACCCATCACATACCAATCTGCACAAGCAGCAGAATTAATTGCACTCATGAGAGCATGCATACTACATGAAGGCAGGCCAGTCACCATTTACACTGACAGTAGGTACGCACATGGAGTTGTCTGGGACCACGGGGTCATTTGGCAAAGGAGAGGATTCATTGCAGCTGATGGTAAGCACATCTCACATTCACAACTTGTCATACAACTTTTAGAAGCCATAAGATTGCCCTCACAGATTGCAATTGTCCACTGCAGGGCGCATACTGGTGGTAAAGATCATGTGTCCCAAGGCAATACCCTGGCAGACGTGGAGGCCAAGAAGGCTACACTGATGGCCCCGGCCACATTGCAAATGGTGAATTTAGTACCTCCTTCACTTGAGTTAACTCAGATGCTTGTGGATCTCCAGTCCTCAGCTACTGACGATGAAATGGCCGATTGGTGTTATCCAATCTTTAAGAAGAATCCTAGGACAGGATTAATCTGCAAAGTGGGAAACCATGCATACCACAGCACAGCTCCCCTCTGTTCATTGCACATTTTCATAGAGTAGGACACAACAGCATTCAAACAACACACATGCTGCTAGCACAGAATTTCTATATTACAGGCATTAAACAGTTAGTGTCAGATTATGTGGGAAGGTGTATCACATGTTTGAGGAACAACCCAAACACCAATGTCAAAGTCCCACATCAACACCTTGATTACCCCACCACTCCTTTTACACATCTGCAGGTAGACTTCACACACATACCTAGACAGAAAGGTAAACGAGAATACGCCTTGGTCATAGTTGACATGTTCTCAAGATGGCCAGAGGTCTACCCTACAAGATCAGAAGATGCCAAAACAGTAGCAAGAATACTGACACATGACATCATTCCAAGGTGGGGCTGTCCATTGGTAATTGAATCTGACCAAGGGCCAGCTTTCACCTCAAAGGTAAACAAGGAGCTGACAAGACTCCTTAAGGTTGAATGGAAATTTCATATCCCATTCCACCCACAAAGCTCCGGCATTGTGGAACGCATGAACAGAACCCTAAAAGATAAATTTAGAAAGGCAACAGGGGGCTCATTTGAGAAATGGAAAGATATACTGCCAATAGTCTTAGCTGAGATCAGGATGACCCCTAATAAAAAGCTAGGGATATCACCATTTGAGATACTTATGGGGAGACCTTTTCCCACACCATGGGCAAAGAACCCTCTGGTAGTACAGGAAGGGGACCTCAACCTCATTAGAGAAGAAAATATAACCAAATTGATTAAAAAGTGAAATTGAGGAAAAAGTTGCTTGTAAGTCTCCTTGTCTTCCACAGGAAC
Source organism: Bufo bufo (assembly GCF_905171765.1). NCBI lineage: Eukaryota > Metazoa > Chordata > Amphibia > Anura > Bufonidae > Bufo > Bufo bufo. The sequence continues at coordinate 386,307,238 of NC_053389.1, forward strand.
CAACTCACCCATTCCAAGTGGGCGATATCGTGCTGATAAAGAAATTAAAGAAAGGAAAATTTGCAGGAGACTTCACCTACGGACCACCGACTACAGTGGTAGCCGTGACCCACACAGCTGTACTTACAAAAGAAGCACCTACCTGGGTCCATGCCACCAGAGTAAAACTGGTAAAAGAGGCACCCCAAAAGGAGGTAATAACGGGGACGGACAGTCCTGACCTTGAAAAAGGGTAAAGTGAGGTACTAACAGGAGCAGACAGCTCTGACCTCCACCAGGATACACTCCCTCAATTCTGGAAGATGGCACAGACGGTCCACTTGGACTGTGGGATTACTGATGATCCTAATGACTCTGCTGGAGGATAACAAAGCTGAAGTTGCTATAACTCAGAAAGGTGGAATCACTACGTTCTGGTACAATTCCTCCAGTACTCACGTTGCAACTTACTCCTTCTGTTTAAGCAGCATAATGAAGTGCAGTCCTTCCACGAGATGCGGCAACCACTATAAGAATGGACAGGCTTATATCTGTATTACTGACCCTTATTGGGGTAATAAATGAGCATACTGGGGGTCAGTAGGATGGAATACAGGAGAAGACTGGGGGTATAAACCACAGAATGCCCTTAATCTAAAGGATAAGAATGGTAAATTCTTGATTAGTAGAATGACAATTATCAATGGAGGGGACTGTCACATAGATGATAGCCTATATCCGACAGGGTGGGCATGCCCTAAGATGGTATCTGAGATGAAAATAATTATAAACATAGAAAACCCCAACAAAGGTGATGAAGGAGATTACATGCTGGGATGGTACTTTCATAACATGGGGGGGAGGCAGAGATTTCAATGGTCACCAAACACTTTGAAATAAGAGATGTGTCAATCCTCAGAATGGACATACCCTCAGAAACAAACATACCCTCTAAAAACCCATATACAGTCCCTAGGAAACATACTGGCTATTTCTGACCCTACCTATGAGGATACTCTGGCAGCAGAAACTGGGTTCTCTGATGCCAACCTATGGTTAGAATGGATGAAGTACAGTGTAGCTTCAGTAAATAAAAGTAATTGTTATATATGTGGGACCGCTAAGCCTCACCTAGGTACTGTGCCCCTAATATTGCCCTCTAGTGTTGAGGAATGTTTTTTGCAATTATTCTCAAATTCATCTAGTAACCAGTCTGCATGTGAAGAATGGAAGCAAAAATACCCACTACTCATAAAAACTCCCTGCCCTGGTGCAGGTATACAGGGAGTGCAGAATTATTAGGCAAGTTGTATTTTTGAGGATTAATTTTATTATTGAACAACAACCATGTTCTCAATGAAACCAAAAAACTTATTAATATCAAAGCTGAATATTTTTGGAAGTAGTTTTTAGCTTGTTTTTAGTTTTAGCTATTTTAGGGGGATATCTGTGTGTGCAGGTGACTATTACTGTGCATAATTATTAGGCAACTTAACAAAAAACAAATATATACCCATTTCAATTATTTATTTTTACCAGTGAAACCAATATAACATCTCAACATTCACAAATATACATTTCTGACATTCAAAAACAAAACAAAAACAAATCAGTGACCAATATAGCCACCTTTCTTTGCAAGGACACTCAAAAGCCTGCCATCCATGGATTCTGTCAGTGTTTTGATCTGTTCACCATCAACATTGCGTGCAGCAGCAACCACAGCCTCCCAGACACTGTTCAGAGAGGTGTACTGTTTTCCCTCCTTGTAAATCTCACATTTGATGATGGACCACAGGTTCTCAATGGGGTTCAGATCAGTTGAACAAGGAGGCCATGTCATTAGATTTTCTTCTTTTATACCCTTTCTTGCCAGCCACGCTGTGGAGGACTTGGACGCATGTGATGGAGCATTGTCCTGCATGAAAATCATGTTTTTCTTGAAGGATGCAGACTTCTTCCTGTACCACTGCTTGAAGAAGGTGTCTTCCAGAAACTGGCAGTAGGACTTGGGATTTGAGCTTGACTCCATCCTCAACCCGAAAAGGCCCCACAAGCTCATCTTTGATGATACCAGCCCAAACCAGTACTCCACCTCCACCTTGCTGGCGTCTGAGTCGGACTGGAGCTCTCTGCCCTTTACCAATCCAGCCACGGGCCCATCCATCTGGCCCATCAAGACTCACTCTCATTTCATCAGTCCATAAAACCTTAGAAAAATCAGTCTTGAGATATTTCTTGGCCCAGTCTTGACGTTTCAGCTTGTGTGTCTTGTTCACTGGTGGTCGTCTTTCAGCCTTTCTTACCTTGGCCATGTCTCTGAGTATTGCACACCTTGTGCTTTTGGGCACTCCAGTGATGTTGCAGACCTGAAATATGGCCAAACTGGTGGCAAGTGGCATCTTGGCAGCTGCACGCTTGACTTTTCTCAGTTCATGGGCAGTTATTTTGCGCCTTGGTTTTTCCACACGCTTCTTGCGACCCTGTTGATTATTTTGAATGAAACGCTTGATTGTTCGATGATCACGCTTCAGAAGCTTTGCAATTTTAAGAGTGCTGCATCCCTCTGCAAGATATCTCACTATTTTTGACTTTTCTAAGCCTGTCAAGTCCTTCTTTCTACCCATTTTGCCAAAGGAAAGGAAGTTGCCTAATAATTATGCACACATAATATAGGGTGTTGATGTCATTAGACCACACCCCTTCTCATTACAGAGATGCACATCACCTAATATGCTTAATTGGTAGTAGGCTTTCGAGCCTATACAGCTTGGAGTAAGACAACATGCATAAAGAGGATGATGTGGTCAAAATACTCATTTGCCTAATAATTCTGCACGCAGTGTACATATCTATCCTGGTAACTATACCTGCCACAGAGGGGGAGATCAAGGAAGATCCCTGGGTAATTTCACTGAAGGATACTGTGCGACTTACAGTGAAACAGATACCTCCCTCACACAGAATCAAGTATACTCGATTGGAGATGTATATTGGATCTGTGGGGATGGAAAGATAAGATCTAGACTAGAGGGTTCCTGGAAAGGTGAATGTGCTCTTGCTAAAGCCATAATGAATATACACATATTTAGTGAACAAGAGACCCCTCATGTAGGAAGAGTGACAAGGACCAAAAGATCACTCCCCATGGGTAGTTTTGATCCTCATGTGTATATAGACGCAATAGGCGTCCCAAGAGGTGTCCCTGATGAATTCAAGGCCAGAGGTCAGGTGGCAGCAGGATTTGAATCCATAATTCCCCACATAACAATCAACAAAAATGTAGACTGGATCAACTATATTTACTATAATCAACAAAGGTTTGTAAATTACACCAGGGATGCGTTACAGGGTGTAGCAGAACAGTTACAGGCAGATTCCATTATGACATTTCAAAACCGCATGGTACTCGATATGATACTTGCAGAAAGAGGTGGTGTCTGTAAGGTATTGACGGACCCCTCATCCTGCTGCACGTTTATACCCAACAACACCGGCCCTAATGGTAAGGTCACACTGGCAATAAAGAAACTCGAGGATTTATCAATCGAACTCAAAAGAAACTCAGGTATCGATAACCCTTGGGATCAGTATTTTGGCTGGTTCACTAACTGGAAACGGGCACTTGTACAGTTGGGAATCATTATCCTGATAATCATTATAGTAACAGCAATAGTTGCAACATGTATCATACCATGTGTACGGAAACTGATAATGAAAGGAGTATCAAATATGTCATTTTATGAGACTCTGCTGCAGGGCCGGTGTAAGGATTTTTGCCGCCCTAGGCAAGATAAAAATTACCGCCTCCCCCCCCCCCTTTATCAGATGATCTGCCCATATCATGACATCACATATGTTCCACCCCTTTCTCAGCATTTAAATTAAAAGAACTGCTATGTTTCGCTTAGGGTTAATCAAGCTTCTTGTAGCTGTCTCCCTGACAGCCGCTAGAGGTGCTTCCGCGATTCTCACTGTGAAAATTACAGTGGGAAGACGCGGAACATAGTTTTGAATGCGTGCGCATTCGCAGCTGAGAGGAGGATCGGGGAGAAGAGTTCCCAGTGCCGGCGCTGGAGAAAGGTAAGTGGCTGAAGGGGTTTTAACCCCTTCAGCCCAGTGGGAGGGGGACACGAGGGTGCCCCACTCCTAACAACTATATAGTGCCAGGAAAATGAGTTTGTTTTCCTGGCACTATAGTGCTCCTTTAACACCAGTACTGCACAGTGTCATTTCTCTGCACGAACAGGCTATAGACACCAGTACCACTACATTAAACTGTAGTGGTTCTGGGACTATAGTGTCCTTTTAATGTGAGGTAAATTAGTTTCCAATGTAATATTAATAACTAAACAATTAAATAATAAACATATTGCATTGTCTACTTACCACCAGGACAATAAGATGATCTGGTCTCTGGCTGCAGTCTGGCTCTTGGTCTTGCTCTGGGGACTCCCACACATGACCACATTGACTTTTTTGTATTATTGTATGTAGCATACACATGGTTATAGGTTACTTTGGGTGAACTTACAGCTCTCCTATTAGTATGCAGCTTTATACCCAATGTCTGTGACCCCCTTTTCCCTGTTAGTCCGGTATATGTGAGGGAGGTTGATTTTGGTCCCACCACATGGGGGCACCACCACCCCCTTTACTTTGTGCCTTTATGTTATATTTATTGTCTTTTAATGTGTCTTTAATAAACTACATATATTTTATATGTGTGCTCTCTTATTCTATATGGGGCTATTGTTTTTTTTTTTTTGTTGGTTGGCTCTGGGGACTCCCTTGTCACTCTCTTTCCCCTTCCCCCTTGTCACTCTCTTCTCCCCCCTCCCTTGTCACACTCTTCTCCCCCCTACCTCCCTTGTCACTCCACTCTCATTCCCCCCCACTCCCTTGTCATTCTCATTCCCCCCTCCCTTGTCACTCTCATTTTCCCCCCTCCCTTGTCACTCTTATTTCCCCCCTCCCTTGTCACTCTCATTCCCCCCCACTCCCTTACTCCCTTGTCACTCTCATTCCCTCCCCACTCCCTTGTCACTCTCATTCCCCTCCCCCCTCCCTTGTCACTCTCACCCCCCCACCTCTAGTGTAGTGTGGCCAAGCTCTTTTCTGTCCGCGGTACAGGAGCATTTGTTTCCTGTACCCGGCCGGACTGAAAGGAAGTGCACACTAAGTGAGCACTTCCTGTCAGTCCGGCCGGGTACAGGAAACAAAAACTCCTGTATCGCGGACCGAACAGAGCTCGGCCACGCTACATTAGAGGCGCTACCCTCCTGTCAGTCCCTCTCTTCCCGCTGCACAATCATAGACGCGCCAGCCCGGGCAGTGTTGGGGAGGGCCCGCCGCCGTACTTAAAAAAAAAAAAACTTGCGGAAGGACCGGCCCGGCCGCCACTTAACCGTTTTTTTTTTTTTCAACCGCACGGGGCCAGCGCCCCCTGCTAAATTGCGCCCGAGGCAGCTGCCTAGGTCGCCTTACAGGTGGTGCCAGACCTGCTCTGCTGCCTAATCCTGAAGACAACTCACATGAAGGATATAAAAATATCTGGCCGTATACAGGGAAAAGGGCAAGGGTAAGAACAATATTATCTAAGAAATTTGGTTCTAAGAGGGGATTGAAGAGAAATGTGACTCCATTTTGTCTTCTCTAAATATGTAAAGAATTGTTATAACATCTCACCCACGCATTGTTTCAAGTTCCCCCGCTGTGAGTTAGGTTCGCTTATCTGTCCCAGAACAGATTCTGGGAATCTCCTAGAACTAGTACAAACGTTCTTGCCTTATTCAGGGTCATTCAGCACAACTGCGTACATTCTTATATGTGACTGATTAAAACCTATTCTTTTTGCTTACTGCACGTACACATACCATATAAGGATGTTCCGGTAGTATGTGTACGAGCACCAATGTTTATCTTTTATGATTGGTTTAACGCTGTTGTTATGCAAACTTTTCTACTGCCTATATAAGGCCAAGCGATAGCATAATAAAGTTATAATAAAGCAGTATCTAACGCTTATATTTTGCCCAAAAAGGGTGTTTTTTTAATAACAGAATAGGACAGCAGTATCTAGCGCTTGTATTTCACACTGAAAAATGCAACAAGGGCTATATAATTTAGAATTTTGCCCAAAATGGGTGTTTTTTTAATAACCGAATAGAACAACAGTATCTAATGCTGTATTTCACACTGACAGATGCAGTCAAGGCCGCAAATTTAGTATTGTGCCCAAAATGGGTGGTTTTTTTTAATAACAGAATATGACAGTAGTATCTAACACTTGTATTTCACACTGAAAGATGCAACAAGGGCTGTAAAATGTATTCTTTTGGCCAAAAAGGGTGTTTTTTAAAACTCTGAAAATTATTGCTGTATTTCAAGCTTAAATTGCACAGTTACTAATGTGGCATAGGCCCCAGATGGAGGGTATTGCCAAAACTGGCTGCTTTTTTAAACCCAGAAAATTATTACTGTATTTCAAGCTTGTATTTAACAATGACAGATGCAGCAAACGCCACAAAATTAGGATTTTGCCCTAAATGGGTGTTTTTTTAATAACATAATATGACAGCAGTATCTAACGCTTGCATTTCACACTGACCGATGCAGCAAGGGCTGTAGAATTTAGTATTTTGCCCACAAAGGGTGTTTTTTAAAACCCAGAAATTCATTGCTGTATTTCAAGTTTCTATTTTACACAAATGCACATATGCTGTGCTGGTGCACAGAACTTGCATAAAATGTCCGCCGCCGCCCACCTAACTAACACATGGATAAAAGTTATTTTTCTCAGTGGGTCACTGGGCTCAGGGCAGGGTAAAAAGATTGTGCACTGCACCCACAAAACAAAATCTAGATAGATTGCTGAGTTAACAAGCACTTCAGATTAAAGATTCTGTCCTATTCTCTCCCTCACAGCAGCAGCATCCTATCCCTACACTAATCAGAGCAGAGTGACGTGCAGCGCTAAGTGACTCCAGCTTATATAGAGGCTGGGTCACATGCTGCACTGGCCAATCACAGCCATGCCATTAGTAGGCATGGCTGTGATGGCTTATAGGGGCACACGAGTTAAACGCTTGTTAATTGCCTTTCAAAAAGCGCCATTAACTCACCGAACACTGAACCCGAACCCGAACCTCACAGAAAAGTTCGGGTTCGGGGTCCAAAAATCCTAAAGTTCGTTATGAACCTGAACTTTACAGTTCGGGTTCGCTCAACCCTACTGAGGAACACTTGTCTGAAATTGCTCCACACAGTTTTCACAGATTTGTGATCCTCTGCCTATTTCTGGTTCTGAGAGATACTGCCTTTCTAATGTGCTATTTTATATACCCTGTCATGTGACTTAGAGGCAAATTGCTCCTCCAGCGTTTTATTTTTTTATTAGTATCACTTACTTTTCCAGCCTTTTGTTGCCCCTCTCTGTTGAGCAGCTAGAATTTTATATATCCGACAAGAATAAGACAAAATTCCATCCCCAAAATTCCTCACCCTAAGGTCTCATGCACACGACCGTAGCTCTGGTCCGCATCCGAGCCGCAGTTTTTGCAGCTCGGTTGCAGACCCATTCACTTCAATGGGGCCGCAAAAGATGCGGACAGCACTCTGTGTGCTGTCCGCATCCGTTGCTCCATTCCGTGGCCCCTCAAAAAAAATATAACATGTCCTATTCTTGTCAGTTTTGTGGACAAGAATAGGCTTTCTACAATGGGCCGCCAAATACATTCTGCAAATTGCGGAATGCACACGGGCGGCTTCTGTTTTTTGCGGATCCGCGGTTTGCAGAAAGCAAAAAACGGCACGGTCGTGTGCATATAGCTTAAATGTGTTGCTTCCATTAAGTCCTAAATAAAAAAAAATTCATTCAATTTTAATGTCTCACTTTCAATGTGTTATATTATCTATTATGAATAAAATATGGGATTATCTATTATGAATAAAATATGGGTTTATTTACAAATCATTGCTTTCTGTTTTTATTTACATATTACACAGCATCCCAACTGTTTTGGAATTTGTGTAGTATATACATAAGTGGCTTTTCTGTAAAATGCTGGTGACATTGCTATTTATTGTTTGAGAATGTCCCTGTCCCTTTCAAACCTTTCATATGACTTTTGCTCAAATTAAAACATTTAAAATTCATATCTTTACTGACCCATTCCTCACAAGCATTTTTTTCATGTTTTACAGAAAACTAGATAAAACCCATATAATAGGACAAAAGTAAACATTCCAGAAAGGAAGGTGTGAGAATGCTCTCCTTGTACCTTGGGAATCTGTTCCCATTGAAAAAGTTAGAATTGGCCACCCTGATGCTAATGAGCCTTAACCTCTTCAAGACCAGGCCTATTTTCATTTTTACATTTTTGATTTTTCCTCCTCATGTTCCAAAAGCAATAACTTTTTTATTTTTCCGTACACATATCTATATGCAGGCTTATTTTATAATGCCACCATTTAATTTACCATGTCTTGTATTGGAAAAAAGAAAAAAAATTATTTGTGTGGGAAAATGGAAAAAAAAAAATACAGAATTCCACCAAGGTTTTTGGGGTTTTGACATCACGCAAAAATGACATGCACAAAAATGACCTGACATTCTTATTCTGCGGCTCAATACAAATGTGGCAATACCAAACTTGAACAGGGTTTTATTTTGCTTTTCTACTTAATTAAATCTAAATTTTCTTTGCATTGGTATATTTTGACAGCCGTAACATTTTTTATATTGCGGTCTACAGAGCTTTAAAAGTGCTTGTTTTTTGCATAATGAACTGTAGTTTTCATTGATCCCATTTTTGTAGTATATGCAATGTTTTCATCACCGTTATTCAATTTTTTGGGGGGACAAAATGACCAAAAAAATTGCAAATCGCATGTTTTTCATTTTTTCTTCTGTTACTGCGTTCATCGCACAAGAATTAAAAAAGATATATTTTAATAGTTCAGACATTTTCAGGCACGGCGATACCCAATATGTAAATTTTTTTATTGTTTATGTATTTTTATATGTAAAATTGGGAAAGGGGGCTGATTTAAACTTTTAATATATTGGTGTTTTTTTACTTTTTTTTTTACTTTATTTAACTTATTTTTCACAACAATTGACCCCCATAGGGGCCTCGTACATGGGATCTTATGATCCCCTCTCCTATTCACCAAATTAGAGATCTATTACGGTGAATAGGATTTTTACTCTCTCCATTCAGCGCTAGGCCTCGTGCATAGCTCAGTATGAAGAAAGCCATGGCAGGCCTGGATCGCTTCAGCAGCGTCCAGGCTTCCATGGCAACTGATCAGTGCCCCGCGATTTCACTGCGGGAGCTCTGATCGGAAGGAAGATGGAGCCGCATCACTTCACAGGTGCCGCGATCAGCCTTGATCACGGCACCTGAGGGGTTAAATGGCAGGGGCGGTGCAATCGCTTCCTGTCAGTGCAGCCGGATGCTGGCTGTTTCATACAGCCAGCAGATTGCGTGTATGGAGTGGGCTCACTGCAGAGGCCCGCTCCATACATCCACTGGCACGCAATGACGTACTTATACATCATAATGTGTGAAGGGGTTAAAAGGGTTTTCTGAGATTACTATGGTCTTAACATAGTTTCATTTAAATGCTTACCTCATGTACATCTTCTCAATGTTACCTAACCACACTCAGTTCAGCAACTAAAGAGTCATTAACTCTTTCACTATTAGTGCCGTATGTACGGCGCTGGGGCTAAATGCAAACATGGCGCCTGCTCACGTGTGCATGCAGCGTATTGGCCGGTGGGTCTCCGCTGTTTCAAACAGCAGAGACCTGTGGCTAATGACTACGACTGGCAATAATGCCGATCACAGTCATTAAATTATTTAGATGCTGCGATCAAGTGTGATCATGGCATCTACTGGGTGAAAAAAATGGAAGCTCGCGCTTCCGGGCTTCTTACTGGCATCCTCTATGGCCAATGAGGATGCTGGTAATTGGTTCCAATACGCTGGGGATCTCTGAAGAGACCAAGGGTATTGAAGCTGCAATTCTTAAGAAAAGAGCAATTCTCCTCTTATCTAGAAGACCCATGAGAATTCTGAATTAAAGAAGGGTTTTGTAGGCTCAAATACAGGCTTCAAAACCATAAAAAAAAGTTTAAAAAAAACTGTTTAAAAATATATTTTAAAAAATTAAAAATATAAAAGTTTATTCTGTAGAGTAAAAAAAAATGCATAAATAACCAAAAATATAAACATCATGGGTATCATCATGTCTGAAAATGCCCGTACTATTAAAATATAAAAATATATTTCCAATATGGCGAATGGCGTAATGGAAAAATGGGTCAAAATGGCCATTTTGCCATTTTTTCATCGCTTCTCTTACCCCAAAAAAAGTTATAAAATGTGAAGAAGTCACACACACTCCAAAATGGTATAAATGAAAACTACAGATTGTCCTGCAAAAAAAAATTGCCCCCATACAGCTCAGTAGATATAATTATAAAAAAGTTATGGGGGTTAGAATATAGTGATGTAAAAAAATATATATTTTTAAAGTTACAATTTTTTGTTCACTAGTTAGACATAAAAAAAAAAAATACGATACGCTATCTTTGAACTTCTGCTGCTTGTCCTTGCCATCATGGATTATATTATTTTATGAACTCTGCCAGCCCTGACCTTTTGCTGATTGACTATGAACTCAATTTCCAGATTTTTCTATCATGAACTGCTTTCTACAAACATCAGCCATTTCCCATGGATTCACAACCAGAGGCGCTGACCTTCATCCATGCCAAACCAGAGGGCCCACTATCCAGGTAGGCCTCATGTCAGAAGTGTGCTGTGGATATGTGTGTTTATACCTTTCTGCTTCCTGTACCAGTCATATGAATATGGGTTTAAAGTTTTACTGGTTTTACATGTGTGAATTATAGTAAAAAGTGGCGAATTAGTTATAAGGTAAGGTCTGTTAAATTTTATGAAAACATCGTGGTAAAAATAGAGGATTAAAACTGTTGATTAGCACATCAATCCAATTTCATCCTCACAATCAGTTCTAGGTATTTATTCTAAGTCTATAAATCATAATGGCAGATTCTGATTGTACAGTGATCCCTCAAGATACAATGGCCTCAAGATACAATATTTTCAACATTCAACTTTTCTGACCCATCGTAAGTTGAAACTAGACTCAACATACAATGTCTCAGATTCAGATACAACCAATCAAGGTCACTTCTCTGGTAAAATAGCTGTATTAGTAGCTACTTAGCAGCTACTCCTGACTGTTACATGTAAGGACTTGTTTTATCTGTCTTAGCTAGCTGCTTATTTTTCTTAAATCTTTATTTTCTCTTATCTTGGATGACATTTTGGGGCTTTGGAACCGATTACTCAACTTACAATGGTTTCAACATACAATGGTCATCCTGGAACCAATTAATATTGTAAATTGAGGGACCATTGTATTGGGTTACCTCAGTCTGGTTTACCCATGAAATAAGAATGTCAACATTCTCCAATTATGGAAACTAATAAACGTGGCTACAGATATAGTATCCTCTGTACAAACCTGGAATCTAAGGGTGTTTCCATTGAGTTTTGCTTTTATATTTTTTTCTTAAGAACTGATTTATTGATAAATGGGAGTAAGGATTTTAATGCACATATAAATTATATTTACCAGTATATTTACAGTTTATTTTTCTATATTTCATTATCATCTTTCTCCTACAAACATACTTGATTAACCATATTACCTGTCCCTGTAGTTCATTGTATTAAATATACAAGACAAGCACAGCCATACACAGTGACTTGAGAGTATGACATCTGGAAGTCGGGATGACTGAAGGCTCATTAGTAAGTGGAACTAGTAAAAAGAATATAATGAGTGAAGGAAGAGAGTGTGGGTAGAATGTAAAAAAAGAAAAAAAGTAAAAGAAACCCTTACTTGTTAATTTTACAGACAGGTAATATACAGCATTCATAGTATGCATCATAGCTTTAGGACAACTTCCAACTATATGGCATTCGTATTCCTACATATAAGATTAATGATGATACAAATAACTTTTTTCTGTCAGTTTTACCAAGCAATAACAGTTCAACTAAGTTCATTTCATAGAGCTTTAATTGCTGTTTTAAAAGTTAAGCCTTAATTGCAGGATTTGTTATCAGTCACATTATAAAACTGTACAGTTGCATTCTAATGGGATGGGAATTAGTCTTTTTAGGCATCTAACATTTTATAACTTTGGCAAGTTTATAGTATATAGCATATAACTATTGTTGAGTGAATCAAAGCATCCGAAGTGGAATTTGATCCGAAGTTTAGGAAAAATTAGATTCACAACAAATTGAATTTCCTTACGTTTTGTGGAAGCAATTATTTTTTATCCTAAAATGGCAGCTGCACATGTTAAAAAAGTTAAAGTAAGAAACTCGGTAACGTGTGATCACTCATAATGCCGTGCAGCCAGCCAATCCGCAGATGGTCATCCTCTGATGTCACAGCCCTTTAAAAGTCTCATCCCACGCAGTCTCCGCCACTTCACTGTGAGCTGAGCACAGGGAGAGTCATGGAAGCACTGTTGTGCTAGGGATAGTAGTGCAGATGATCTGTACAAAAAAGAGAATACTGAATTGGCAGTTAGAGATGTCGCGAACCTAAAATTTTCCGTTTGCGAACGGTGAACGCGAATTTCCGCAAATGTTCGCGAACGGGCGAACCGCCATAGACTTCAATAGGCAGGCGAATTTTAAAACCCACAGGGCCTCTATATGGCCACAATAGTGATGAAAAAGTTGTTTCAGGGGGACTAACACCTGGACTGTGGCATGCCGGAGGGGGATCCATGGCAAAACTCCCATGGAAAATTATGTAGTTGACGCAGAGTCGGGTTTTAATCCATAAAGGGCATAAATCACCTAACATTCCTAAATTGTTTGGAATAATGTGCTTTAAAACATCCAGTGTGTGTATACGATCAGGTATGATGTTGTATCGATCAGGTAGTGTAAGGGTTACGCCCGCTTCACAGTGACAGACCAAACTCCCCGTTTAACGCACCGCAAACAGTCCATTTGCACAACCGCAAACTCCCCATTTGCACAAGGTTGGATACCAAGCTAGCCATGTCCCGTTCCTTGTCTTCACTGACGTCATTGAAGGTCTCTTTCTCCACCCAGCCACATACAACACCAAGGGTCCCCGAAAGGTGACAACAAGCCCCCTGGGATCCCTGCTGTGGTAAGTCTTCCACCTCTTTAAAGCCACCTTCCTCCTCTGACTCCTCTCTCTGCGTTGCCGCAGGTCCAGCAATCGACGACGACAAGGCTGCTTCTGGTGGTGATGGTGACCACAACTCTTCCTCTTCATGCTCATCTATGGCCTGATCCAGCACTCTTCGCAGGGCACGCTCCAGAAAAAACGCATACGGGATGAGGTCGATGATGTTGCCTTGGGTTTGACTGACCAGGTTTGTCATCTCCGCAAAAGGACGCATGAGCCTACAGCCATTGTGAATGAGTAACGCGGCCAAAAAATACCCAGCTTTACAGAGGCTGTCCTCTTCTTTTTTTTTATTTTTTATTAAAAGAATCTGTTCTTATTAGTTTAATCTCTGTTTTGTCCCCTATCAGGGGCCGGTGTATGGAATAGATTTTAGGAACCGGGAGATGGAAAAAGATGCTTGGTCGGTCCTCTTACTTCCAATTTGGGGCACTGCGCGTGCGCTGTGCAATGTACTGTGCTACCCTATATGAGTGGTGTGTTAAGTAATACTATTCTTATCAGCTTAATCCCTGTTACGTCCCCTATCAGGGGACGTGTATCGAATAGAGTTTAGACAACCGCAAAGAGTTGCCAATAGTTGACACACTCATGACATAAATTTTATTCCTCTATGCGTCAATCTTGGTGTAGTGATGACTGTGCTCGTGCGCACGTTTGGGAGATTGCAGGCAATGGCAGTTTTTCAAAGCCTATGGTCGTGCTGAGGTAGTTCAGTGGCAGTTAAGTGACCCAAAAAACAATTATTCTGCAGTGTGGGCCCATTGTTGGCCTAGTAGGCTTTAATGATCACTTTAGATGATCACAAAGAAAATGTATCTTATTTCTATGCAAAATTATCCAGCCGATCGCTTTTGGTCTGTTCACAATGAAGCAACGAACTTATCATCTCGGGTGTGCCAACATTGCCATTGCCAACACACTCATAGAGGTGATCGCTTCATTGTGATACGCAAGCCCCTTCACCACAACAAGGTAACGATCATGAAGGGGAATTGGCACATGTATGTGCCTTATTTTTGTTTGTTTTTTGCAGCCACAGTGCAGCACCAGAGGCAAGAAAAATTAGGCATGTACACATGCATGAAATATCAGGCATTGTTGCAGCCGCTGCTGTAGCAGCGGCAGGAAAAATTGATGTTTTCCAGGCAGAAAGTGCACTAAAACATTGCGGCATGAACCCTAGTTGGTGGCGGAGAAGTCACGCAAGTCATCCGGCATCCAGAGATTAAATACAGCAGCGAGTGGACCATTTTTAGCCAAAGGCATCTCATCAGGCCTTTTTTAGTCAAAGGCATCCCCCACTGTCAGTGCCTTCGGGATCATGCCTCGTTCATCTTAATAAAGGTGTGGTAAACTAGACTTTTTTGACCTAGGCGACTTCTCTTCTCAGTGACAATACCTCCTGCTGCGCTGAAGGTCCTTTCTGACAGGACACTTGAAGCGCGGCAGGCCATAAGTTCTATTGCAAATTGGGATAGCTCAGGTCACAGGTCAAGCCTGCACACCCAGTAGTTAAGGGGTTCATCGCTCCTCAGAGTGTCGATATCTGCAGTTAAGGCGGGGTAGTCTGCTACCTGTTGGTCGAGTCGTTCTCTGAGGGTGGACCCCGAAGGGCTGTGGCGATGCGTAGGACTTAAAACGCTCTGCATGTCCTCAATCAACAACACGTCTGTAAAGCGTCCTGTCCTTGCCGGCGTGGTCGTAGTAGGAGGAGGATTACTTTCACCTCTTCCCCTGTTAGATTCCCGTTGTGCTGTGACATCACCCTTATACGCTGTGTAAAGCATACTTTTTAACTTGTTTTGGAACTGCTGCATCCTTTCGGACTTCCGGTAATTCGGTAACATTTCAGCCACTTTCTGCTTATACCGGGGGTCTAGTAGCGTGGCCACCCAGTACAGGTCGTTCTCCTTCAGCCTTTTTATATGAGGGTCCCTCAACAGGCATGACAGCATGAAAGATCCCATTTGCACAAGGTTGGATGCCGAGCTACTCATGTCCCGTTCCTCGTCCTCACTGATCTCATTGAAGGTCTGTTCTTCCCCCCCAGCCACGTACAACACCACGGGTACTAGATAGGTGACAACGAGCACCCTGGGATGCCTGCTGTGGTTGGTCTTCCTCCTCCTCAAAGCCACATTCCTCCTCTGACTCCTCTTCCTCAGACTCTTCTTCCAGCGTTGCCGCAGGTAGAGCAAGCGATGCTGATAAGGCTGTTTCTTGTGGGGATGGTGATCAATACTCTTCCTCTTCCTGCTCATCTACGGCCTGATCCAGCACTCTTCGCAGGGCACGCTCCAGGAAGAAAACAAATGGGATGATGTCGCTGATGGTGCCTTCGGTGCGACTGACTAGGGTTGTCACCTCCTCAAAAGGACGCATGAGCCTACAGGCATTGCGCATAAGCGTCCAGTAACGTGGCAAAAAAATACCCAGCTCCGCAGAGGCTGTCCTAACACCCCGGTCATACAAATACTCGTTGACGGCTTTTTCTTGTTGGAGCAGGCGGTCGAACATTAGGAGTGTTGAATTTCAACGTGTCGGGCTGTCGCAAATCAAGCACTGGCATGTTGTTTCGCTGCTGAATATCTGAAAAGTGCGCCATTGGCCGTGTAGAACGCCTGAAATGGCCACACACCTTCCTGGCCTGCTTGAGGATGTCCTGTAAGCCTGGGTACTTATGCACAAAGCGTTGTACGATCAGATTCAACACATGTGCCATGCACAGCACATGTGTCAACTTTGCCGATCTCCAGTTGGTGTGGGGTCAGCCACTGATCCACCTGTGCGTTCAGGGCGAACAGGAGTGGTGGTCCGGTGTGACTCTCTGCTTTCAGGCAAGTCAACCCCAAGACGGCGTGACACTGTCGTATCCGGGATGTGGAATAGCCCCTGGGGAGCTGGGGGGGAGGTGCAGTTGATGTGGAGCAAGACGCAGAAGAGGACTCAGCCGAGGAGGTTAGCGAAGAGGATGGAGTAGGAGGAGTAGAGGAGGTGATGTGAGATCATGTGCCTTCGCAAAGCAGTTGTACCTAGGTGTGTGTTGGACTTCCCACGACTCAGTTTCTTTTGGCACATGGCATCGCTGTTATCAGAGGCAGACACAAAAAAAAAATGCCACACTGCTGAGCCTTGCAATGACGGCATTCTGGTGGTGGCAACAGCATGCGTTGATTGGCGTGCTGTCTGGCTGACCCCGGGTGCCGATACATGCTGTCTGACTGTGCCACTAGCTCCTTGCGACGACCTCCCCCTGCTTCCAACTCGTCTCCTCCTCATCCTCTTCTTCCTCCCCCTGCTCTTCTTCTCTTCGAGCGGGCACCCATGTGACATCCACGGACACAACCGCTTCACTTGTATCTGACAACTCAGCAAAGGAAGCAGCAGCGGGTACAACATAATCATCATCACACCGTACGTCCATGTGTGTAATGCTGCCTGACTGAGACATATCCCTGTTATCTACATCCTCTGGCAATAATGGTTGCACTTCACTCATTTCTTCCAACTGATGTGTAAATAACTCCTCTGACAGATCAAGTGAAGTGGCTTTGGCGCTAGTGTTGGTGGTGGCGGCAGACAAGCGAGTGGTAACTTGAGAGGTGCCCGAGGCTGAGCCACCACAACCACGACGGCCCCTGCGGGGTGGCCTGCCTCTGCCTGTCTTTTTTTTTTGATTAGTGGTACTATGCGTGCAAGCTACTGTGCCACCAGATATGAGTGGTGGGCACTGGTAGTGGCCACAGTACACTCTGTGGGCCTGACACACACTGGCAGGCAACTGCAATTATATTACAGAGAATTTTTTTTTTACTGTTTTAACTGCAAGCTACTGTGCCACCAAATATGAGTGGTGGGCACTGGCAGTGGGCACAGTACACTCTGTGTTCCTGACACTCACTGGCAGGCAACTGCAATTATATTACAGAGAAAAATTGCTTTACTGTTTTAACTGCAAGCTACTGTGCCACCAGATATGAGTGGTGGGCACTGGCAGTGGGCACAGTACACTCTGTGGGCTTGACACACACTAGCAAGCAACTGCAATTATATTACAGGAAAAAAAAGCAGACTGATGATGTAACGGGGTTCCGAAGGTGCACTCGGTCCCCCATTGCCCGCAGACCTGTTGCTTAGCTTTGGGAATGAGGATCTGTGTTTGACCTCATTCCCAGGGCAGCTTTACTGCTGGTTGGCTCCCTGCTCCTAAGTCTGCCTTGAGCGCCGAGCTGATCACTCGGTGCTCAACTGGTTGGTCTGTCGGTCATGTGACGCTGGCCACGTCACATGACCCTCACTCCCCACTATAAATACAGGCAGCCTGCTAGCCACAGAATGCCTGTTAATTTCTAGGTTCCTGGCTATTTGTTGGACTACTGAATACTCACCTGATTCCGTTCCTTGACGATCCTTTGCCTGCTCCTCCTGTACTGCGCATCCGTCCTGGTATTGTGACCTCGGCTCCCACCTGACTACTCTCTTTGGACTCCTCTTGTACTTCTCTACTCTCCTGGTATTTGACCCCGGCTTCTCCTGAGCATTCTTTGCTTAACCCTTTGTACTGCGTAGCTCTCTTGGTTCTGACCCGGTCCGTTCATGTTCCGTATTTTGTCTTGTCTGTCTTCCCTGCACGTATCATAAGTTTGGGACTGTCATCCAGTTGTCCCCTGTCATCAGGACTCGTGAGGCAAGTAGGCAGGGCCAGGGGTGAGGGTGGAGCGCAGTGGTCACTATCCTTCCCCCTGTGTGTGTGTGGACGTGACCGTTACAGATGTACTAGCCCTAAAAAGGGCTTTTTGGGGTGCTGTCAGGACGCTGTCCTTACAGTAGATCAGATGAGTCTTTGAGGACTGGAGTGGACACAGAACACTGGCCTAGCTAACGATTTCCTTATTAAATCAGCAGCAGCTGCACTGTCCCTGCTCTCACTAACACTGCAGCTTCAGAATGAATCTAAGATGGATGCTGTCCTTGCTTTTTAATAGGAAGTGGGAGGGTCTGGGAGTGAGGGTATGCTGATGATTGGCTGGAATGTGTCTGCTGACTGTGAGGTACAGGGTCAAAGTTTGCTCAATGATGACATATAGGGGGCGGACCGAACATCGCATATGTTCGTCCGCCGCGGCGAACGCGAACAAGCGATGTTCGCCCACCGCGGCGAACACAAACAAGCGATGTTCGCCGGAAACTGTTCGCCGGCGAATAGTTTGGGACATCTCTATTGGCAGTGCGAAAGTGACAGTGCAGGCACTGTAATCTGAAGATGAAGGGATCCATAGGAGATGGCCCAGTTTGAATCAATCGCAGTGTAGGGCACAGAGTTATCTAATTGTAACAGTGTCTACAGTGATTAATAGAAAAACATTTCTATTAGGTCTTGATTCTCAGAATTGGAGTGAATGAACTGTCTAATTTTACTGTTATTGTAGTGTCCACATTGACATTGAATAACTTATTGTACAGTAAAACTGTATATGTAAAATATCTCGAACAGACAGTTGCCAGGGCTCTCCACAGGAAGGGGCAATGGCAAAAATGTTGCTGTAGCACAAGTAGCAGCAGAAGAATGGCAACAGGCTAGAGTTGCCACTGTCATCCATCGGTCGTGTTTTAAACACCATTTTGATGAATACTGGTCCTGATGCTGCTCCTCCTTCTACTGCTCGTCGCATGTTTCGCCAGCAATAGATCACTGAGGTGTTTGCATAGAAAAAACAGCACAGCTAATAGATTGTGCTGAGCCAAGGTGGAGAGTCCCAAGCTATCATTACTTCTCTAAAAAAATCTGTACTAGAACTGGATTAGTTGCCCATAGCAACTAATTAGATTCCACCTTTCATTT
Organism: Bufo bufo; assembly: GCF_905171765.1. Lineage (NCBI taxonomy): Eukaryota > Metazoa > Chordata > Amphibia > Anura > Bufonidae > Bufo > Bufo bufo. The sequence goes on from NC_053389.1 coordinate 386,326,349, forward strand.
TTGACAGCTCCTTCAGAAAATGAAAGGTGGAATCTGATTGCTATGGGCAACTAAACCAGTTCTATGGGATGTCGCGAACATAAAATTTTCCGTTTGCGAACGGCCAACGCGAATTTCCGCAAATGTTCGCGAACAGGCGAACCTCCATAGACTTCAATAGACAGGCGAATTTTAAAACCCACAGGGACTCTTTCTGGCCACAATAGTGATGGAAAAGTTGTTTCAAGGGGACTAACACTTGGACTGTGGCATGCCGGAGGGGGATCCATGGCAAAACTCCCATGGAAAATTACGTAGTTGACGCAGAGTGTGGTAAGTTAAATTCGCAATGCGATTAATATAACCTGTATTAATCGCATTGCGATTACAACTTAGATCTGAGTTCCTAATGGTTGTATTGCTAGAATATAACGAAGATTGAGAATATAGTGCTATATTCGTCAATTCTAGCAATACAACCATTAGGAACTCAGATCTAAGTTGTAATCACAATGCGATTAATATAACCTACATTAATCGCATTGCGATTACAACTTAGATCTAAGTTGTAATCGCAATGCGGTTAATGTAGGTTATATTAATCGCAATGCGATTAATACACGTTATATTAATCGCATTGCGATTACAACTTGGATCTGAGTTCCTAATGGTTGTATTGCTAGAATTGACGAATATAACGAATATAGCACTATATTCTCAATCTTCGTTATATTCTAGCAATACAACTATTAGGAACTCAGCTCTAAGTTGTAATAGCAATGCGATTAATATAACCTGTATTAATCGCTTTGCGATTACAACTTAGATCTGAGTTCCTAATGGTTATATTGCTAGAATTGACGAATATAGCACTATATTCTCAATCTTCGTTATATTCTAGCAATACAACCATTAGGAACCCAGCTCTAAGTTAAATTCGCAATGCGATTAATATAACCTGCATTAATCGCATTGCGATTACAACTTAGATCTGAGTTCCTAATGGTTGTATTGCTAGAATTGACGAATATAAAGAATATAGCACTATATTCTCAATCTTCGTTATATTCTAGCAATACAACCATTAGAAACCCAGCTCTAAGTTAAATTCGCAATGCGATTAATATAACCTGTATTAATCGCATTGCGATTACAACTTAGTCAAATTTGTGACACTGCAGCTTCAGAATGAATCGAATATGGATGCTGTCCTTGCTTTTTGATAGGAGGTGGGAGTGTCTGGGAGGGAGGGTATGCTGATTGGCTGGAATGTGTCTGCTGACTGTGAGGTACAGGGTCAAAGTTTGCTCAATGATGATGTATAGTGGGCGGCGAACGCAAACAAGCTATGTTCGCCGGGAACTGTTCGCCGGCGAATAGTTCGGGACATCTCTATGGGTCAGTCCTCTGGGGGGGCTGACTCATGCGCCCTTCACGACACGTGTCTTTAATCTGGTTGTAACCCAGTTACTTAAGTCTTCCACCCAACTGTGCATGCATTCAGGCACTCTTAGCATTCAAAACATGCTCTCCTTGACCTGCAAAGGCAGAATGGTGTTCTAAACTTCACCTCATATGTGACGTTTCCACACGTTGGAACTCCACCCTCCACATGTTGGACCGAATACATGAGCAGAGGAAGGCCGTAAACAATTTCATGATGATGCAGGTGGACAGGACTACTCCCCTGTGTAACTTTGACATTAGCAGTGACAGCTAATGCATGACACCTGATTTTTGCTCAGGCCCTTTGAGAAGGCCACTTTATTTGTCAGTCGCCAGGACTATGGGATGAACGACGTCATTCCACTCCTTCACGTCCTGGAGCAGATGCTGATAAATCTGGCTGGTCAGGGGACAGAAGACATCTCACGGCCATCTGAGCCATGTGGGGGCAGGAGGAGCTAGAGGGCGACGAGGAAGACCAGGCAGATGACCCTGACACACTGTGACAGTATGCAGTGGAGATGGAGGCAGGGAGTCCCTACTAGTCCATTGTACAAATATACAGATGCATGCTAGGTTGCTTGCGTAGTGACAGTCGTATTATTACCATTAGGGATGACTACTGGCTCTCCACTACGTTAGACCTTTGCTACCAGGCCAAAATTGGGACCTTTTTTACACCATCTGAGAGGGATGAAAAACTAAACTACTATCGAGACATTCTATGTAGTCGGTTGGTCGCTCTCTACGTGCGCCATCGCCCATCCTCATGAAGGTCTGGCCGGGGGAACCCTCTGTGCTCATGCTCCACTTTCATAACTACAGTAGAGAGGGGGGTGATCAGCAACAGCTCCATGAGCAGCAACATGAGTCTCGAGTTTCTGATTATCACGTTTCTTCACCCACCTACTGAAGAAACCAGCCAACAACAGCAGTAGGACATGGAGCAGAACCTCAACCAGCAGTTTGGCACACTTGGACTTCACCCTGTCATATCCAAGATCTACTGGACTACTGCGCAACCAAACTGGAATCATGGCTGCAACTGGCCCAGTTTGCCTTGGACAAGCTTTCCTGTCTATCCAGTAGTGTGGCATCAGGGTCGGTGTTTAGTGCGGCGGGGGGCATAGTTACCCCAAATAGAACTTGCCTTTTAACACAAAATGTTGAGAGATTAACCTTTCTAAAGATGAACCGGGTGTGGATAGGCCACAGTTTCCGCACACCAGTACCTGATGCATCAGATAAGATCATTTTGTCAGTAATGTTCTGACTGCAGTGTGCTGCCACATCAAAACATTGTGACAAATGGCCCGTTACTTCTGGCCACGTGCTACTGCCACTATTCTGATGCTGCCACTTGCCTGATGCCACACGCCTGCTGCCATCTTCTCCAACTGCGACCATATTTTGCTGTTACTGCCGTTGTTGCCTCCCCCCTTCCCCACTTTGACTGGGCCAGTATGTTGCCACCCTGACTAGTTTGTCTTGGGGCCACTAGTGTTCCTGTTTGGCCTTGGTGACATCATCATTTTCTTTACCATTCTTTAGATCCGTCGGAAGAACTGAAAAAAAAAAAAAAAGTCCTGTCTTTGGAGCATCCATAAGGCCTCGATCACACAGTCAGTATTTTGCATCAGGATTTGATCATGATTTGGAAGTCAAGACATGCAAATATTTCCATAACAATTCATATCTGTTTTGGACCCACTCCTGTTTTTGTTTTACAAATACTGAACAATAACTGACCAAATACTGACCGTTTGAAGGTGAATGCTCAAAATAGATAATCAGTTTTTTGGGGACTGTTTTTCTGATGGATCAGAAGAAGGGAAAAATAAACAGTGACATCAACACAACCTTACTGCTGACGCCCTCCTCACTCTGTCAGGGGGCCACTACTTGAATCAGTGGCTAACAGAATATATTATTTATCATTTAATGTGGACACAGCAGACTGTGTTAAATGAGACAGTTCTTTCCCACTATATTAGAATGTTGGGCCATTGTATTAGAATCAGGAAATTAGACCTGACGCTAACATTGACCTGTAAGGCTGAGTTCACACTTCAGTTATTTGGTCCGTTAATTCCAGCAGTTACTGTATGGTGAGCCAAAATCAGATGCCGTTTGTTTACCACAGTGTTTATTCTACAATCGTATGTGATTTTTGGATACCAGCGAACCCCTTAGTTGCGGATACAATTGGGGTGACCATCGCCTGGTATACCAATACCCCAATAATTTTTGGGTTATTTTCTCCTTGTAGCACTAAATCGCTAAATATTCTATAGATCAATCTGCGGGCCTACCTAATAGTGATGCACAGTCATTGTACAGCTAACAGAAGGGATTAAAAAGCATATATTTGCACTGCCACAACATGGCTTAAAAGAACCTTTTTTTTCTCTCCACTACTTTATTGGTACTGCCTCCATGTCCTTCTTTTGTTCCACTAAAGAGTCATTGGGACACAGCTCCTGCAGGGGCACAGAGATTTTTTTCCCCTTTACTGAAGACTGCTGTATGCTTTTCTGTTGGTTTAGTTAGGGATTAGCTAGGACTGTTGGTGGCCTGCACATCGGAAAGGACTAGCAATTTATGTTCTGCAATGTACCGTGATGTGCACCAGGATACGCACCAGGATACACAGTCCTTGTAGTTTAAATGCAGGCCAGGATATAGCTGATTTAACGTGCTTTGTGGTGAATTAATTTTGAAGGAAGCACATTTTTTTGATAAATTCGGTCAAGAGTCCAAATCGAATCAAATATCTACATATAATAGTAAGGTACACTTGCTAATATTGGCTATAACTGCTGTCTTTTACTATAGAACATCTAATATATAAAGCTGAGTGTATGTATGTGTGTGTGTGTGTGTGTGTGTATGTATGTCCGCTAAAGGAATCTGCACCGTTGCATTTACAATCAGCGTGGAGATTTTAAATTCTGATATGCTGATTACAAGTGTAACTTTGTGAGTACAATAAATCTTTTTACGGGACATACTGTATATGTTAATGTGCTTCACTATTATGCACTATTATACCTTGGTTTTTATAGGCTTGGATGAGGGGAGGAATTTTATGAGTACTTACATTTCATCCCGTGCTTGGATATGATGGTGAAAAACAATAGCCAATAGAAGCCTGTTCACATGACCCTTATCAGCCAATAGAAGCTCGCAGGCCCTTAGTCTCCACATACACACAGTTTTACACCGTAAGGTTTCCAGGTTTCCATAAAAACTCAGCCATTTTTCTTCACTGATGTAGGTCAGATTTAAAGGGGCAGGGTGCTGTGGGTGACACAGTTAAGGGAGAGGAGTGCTGTGGAGGTCATAGTTAAGGCGGCAAAAGACAGACTTAAAACCCTGCCACCAGGTCCAGCTAAGCCATGCCCCTGACCATGTTAGGCCACACCTCCTCCCACAAGGATTGAAAAAATGAAGGTAAAGATCAACTTCTGGGAGGGTGACTTTCTCCCTGCAGCTCATGCTCAGACAGCACAGTGCTGCTGTCTGAGAGTGAGATGTTCAAAAGGACATCCCTGTGTCCGTCCAGGCCCTGCGCCAGGCGGACAACAGGGAGTCTGAAAGCCGGACTGTCTGGCCAAAAACTGGACCTCTGGCCATCCTAGGGGCAAGCTGCTGTAGAGGTCAGTGTTAAGTGGCAGATTGCTGTAGAGGCCACTGTTAAGGAGACGGGGTGTTGTGAAGGTCACTAATACAGGGGCGGCCTCTGTGGAGGTCACTGTTAAATGGGCAGGCTGCTGTGGAGGTCACTGTTAAAGGGGCAGGATGCTGTGGAGTTCACTGTTAAGGTGGCGGAATGCTGTGGAGGTCACTGTTAAGGGGGCAGGGAATAGTGGAGGTCACAGTTAAGGGACGGGGTGCTGTAGAGGTCACTGTTAAGGGGCGGGGTGTGTGGAGGTCACATTTTAAGGGAAGAGCTCTGTGGAGGTCGCTGTTAAGGGGGCGGGTGTGAAGAACTTTCCAGTATCCGTTCAGTTATTTTACCTCCCTGCTACTTAATCCCTGTGGATACCTACTCCTAACAATGGACATAGACATCTATGTGTATCAAGGACATGTGTACACATACTTCTGAGACATTCAATCTGCTTCTAACCAAAAGACTGATCTACTTAATGAAAATACACAAGATAACACTTTGGCCATTGTCTTGGAAAAGACAGTGATTGCCTGTAGGCCATGTGACCAAGCCCCTGTTTTGTAAATTGAGTTTCCAAAACTCCATTGTCTTGCTGGCTCAGAGGAGGAGTTTGATGCTGTTTAAATTGAATGCCCTTGTTTCCCATTAAAATGTGTCTTGTTTCAGCAGTAAGCTTTGGCTCCTGTGTGGATTATTATGCGACACCAGTGATATTTTACTCTGTGGAATCTTGGCGATATTATTTCATAGGAATAAGGGAATGACAGACGGTAACTCATATTCAGACCGTCACAGTGGGTTATTGTGAAAATCACTGTTAAGGAGATGGGGTACTGTGGAGGTCACTAATAAAGGGGCGCAAGGGGCGGTTGCTGTGGAGGTCACTGTTAAAGGGAAGGGGTACTGTAGATGTCGCTGTTATAGTGGATACTATCGATATCTTTTAACGACACACACAAACGTGCAAAGCTGGGTCCTTCTGCTAGTTTAATATAAAAATGATTGACATCAAAGGATTATTTGAACTAGACATGAACGAACCTAATGGAAGGCAGGCAGCTTGATGGTAGGCAAGAAGGCAGGCAACAGTATCAAGAAGGGGCACTGTCAGCAAAATCCTCTTGAATCCAGGCTTAGTTTTGACAAAATGGATATTTTGAATGCTGACAGAAGACAACTTTGAGTGTCACCACGCCTCTTGCGGCGCTGAAAATCTTTTCCGAGATGACATTGGAGGGTGGGCAAGAAAAAAGACAGAAAGCGTATTGTTCCAGTCTGCCTGCCCAGAAGTCCATAGGGTCAGGGTATGCACCAGAGAGCAGAATGTAGGTAGGCCTGAACCTGGGTATTGAGGGGAGTTCTCAGCTTTCTGATTTGCCTCAGCCTGGAGTGGCGTGTGAAAAAACTTTTTCATCATGTTTAAAAGACTGAAATGCCTGCTTCTGCCGATTGTGGTGATGGTGGGAGGTGGGTGACTCTGCGGGGGCAGGGAGAGGCCTCTTTCAGACAAGCTGGTGGCAGGTGTCTGCTGGCCAAAAGCTGTGGCAAGCTTTACACACAATGTTTCCTGGTAATAATGTAATTTGGCCTCCCTTTCGGAGAGAGGAAAACATTCCCCCATTTTGCGTTGATGGCGAGTGTCTTAAAGCATGGTTATCCAGTAATCATCAGACTGCTTGATGCCAATGATACGCTTGTCAGTGTGTAACCCAGAGAGCATACAGGTCTCCATTCTGGCCAGCGTGCCAGAGAAGCCAGTCCTTTGGGGATCCTCATCCAGATGCAGCTCCTCATCCTCCTCCATGGGAGTTTCTTCATGTGTTGTTGTTCTTTTGCCCTCATACCTTGCTGCATAAGCTTCAGCGACTGTCATAAGTAGGGATGAGCGAACCCGAACTGTATAGTTCGGGTTCGTACCGAATTTTGGGGTGTCCGTGACACGGACCCGAACCCGAACATTTTCGTAAAAGTCCGGGTTCGGGTTCGGTGTTCGGCGCTTTCTTGGCGCTTTTTGAAAGGCTGCAAAGCAGCCAATCAACAAGCGTCATACTACTTGCCCCAAGAGGCCATCACAGCCTTGCCTACTATTGGCATGGCTGTGATTGGCCAGTGCACCATGTGACCCAGCCTCTATTTAAGCTGGAGTCACGTAGCGCCGCACGTCACTCTGCTATGATCAGTATAGGGAGAGGTTGAAGCTGCGACGTTAGGGCGAGATTAGGCAGATTAACTCCTCCAAAAGACTTCATTCTGTGATCGATCTGCAGCTGTGGATCATTGAAGTGCTATTATTGACTTGCTCACTTTTTTGAGGCTGCCCAGAGCGTTTTTAGATCACTTTTTTTCTGGGGTGATCGGCGGCCATTTTGTGACTTGTGGTGCGCCAGCACGAGCTATCACCAAGTGTATTTAACCATCGATAGTGTGGTTATTTTGTGCTATATCCTACATCAGCTGCAGGCTGAGCCTGTGTCACCGAAGTGCATTTAACCATCAACAGTCTGGTTATTTTTTGGCCATATACTACATCAGCTGCAGGCTGAGCCTGTTTCACCCAAGTGCATTTAACCATCAACAGTCTGATTATTTTTTGGCCATATACTACTTCAGCTGCAGGCTGAGCCTGTGTCACCGAAGTGCATTTAACCATCAACAGTCTGGTTATTTTTTGGCCATATATTACATCAGGGGCAAGTTGAGCCTGTCACCCAGCGCCTAAAAAATAGACCTGACATTTCTATTCAACCAAATCTGCACAGTTTTAGCTGGTCAAGTTATTTGTAGTGACCGTCAAAGCAGACTTTTTGTTCTGGGTTGAAAAAGCATTCCCAAATTTGCCATTCTGAAAATAACTAGTTTGTGGTATTTCAGGCCTACTTGAAATCTATCCCAAAAAGAAAATCTTCCATTAAAGTTATTGATAGTATCATTCAGAAAAACCTAAAACACACGCTAGCGTGCTGATAGAAGTGTCATTCTGTGATTAAACCTATAACTGTCACACAGCGCAAAAAAAAACAGGTCTCACATCTCTATTCAACCAAATCTGCACAGTTTTAGCTGGTCAAGTTATTTGTAGTGACCGTCAAAGCAGACTTTTTGTTCTGGGTTGAAAAAGCATTCCCAAATTTGCCATTCTGAAAATAACTAGTTTGTGGTATTTCAGGCCTACTTGAAATCTATCCCAAAAAGAAAATCTTCCATTAAAGTTATTGATAGTATCATTCAGAAAAACCTAAGACACACGCTAGCGTGCTGATAGAAGTGTCATTCTGTGATTAAAGCTATAACTGTCACACAGCGCAAAAAAAAACAGGTCTCACATCTCTATTCAACCAAATCTGCACAGTTTTAGCTGGTCAAGTTATTTGTAGTGACCGTCAAAGCAGACTTTTTGTTCTGGGTTGAAAAAGCATTCCCAAATTTGCCATTCTGAAAATAACTAGTTTGTGGTATTTCAGGCCTACTTGAAATCTATCCCAAAAAGAAAATCTTCCATTAAAGTTATTGATAGTATCATTCAGAAAAACCTAAGACACACGCTAGCGTGCTGATAGAAGTGTCATTCTGTGATTAAAGCTATAACTGTCACACAGCGCAAAAGAAAACAGGTCTCACATCTCTATTCAACCAAATCTGCACAGTTTTAGCTGGTCAAGTTATTTGTAGTGACCGTCAAAGCAGACTTTTTGATCTGGGTTGAAAAAGCATTCCCAAATTTGCCATTCTGAAAATAACTAGTTTGTGGTATTTCAGGCCTACTTGAAATCTATCCCAAAAAGAAAATCTTCCATTAAAGTTATTGATAGTATCATTCAGAAAAACCTAAGACACACGCTAGCGTGCTGATAGAAGTGTCATTCTGTGATTAAAGCTATAACTGTCACACAGCGCAAAAAAAAACAGGTCTCACATCTCTATTGAACCAAATCTGCACAGTTTTAGCTGGTCAAGTTATTTGTAGTGACCGTCAAAGCAGACTTTTTGTTCTGGGTTGAAAAAGCATTCCCAAATTTGCCATTCTCAAAATTGTGGTGAACGGGAACAATGAGGAAAACATCTAATAAGGGACGCGGACGTGGACATGGTCGTGGTGGTGTTAGTGGACCCTCTGGTGCTGGGAGAGGACGTGGCCGTTCTGCCACAGCCACACGTCCTAGTGAACCAACTACCTCAGGTCCCAGTAGCCGCCAGAATTTACAGGGATATTTGGTGGGGCCCAATGCCGTTCTAAGGATGGTAAGGCCTGAGCAGGTACAGGCATTAGTCAATTGGGTGGCCGACAGTGCATCCAGCACGTTCACATTATCTCCCACCCAGTCTTCTGCAGAAAGCGCACAGATGGCGCATGAAAACCAAGCCCATCAGTCTGTCACATCACCCCCATGCATATCAGGGAAACTGTCTGAGCCTCAAGTTATGCAGCAGTCTCTTATGTTGTTTGAAGACTCTGCTGCCAGGGTTTTCCAAGGGCATCCACCTAGCCCTTCACCAGGGGTGGAAGAGATAGAATGCACTAACGCACAACCACTTATGTTTCCTGATGATGAGGACATGGGAATACCACCTCAGCACGTCTCTGATGATGACGAAACACAGGTGCCAACTGCTGCGTCTTTCTGCAGTGTGCAGACTGAACAGGAGGTCAGGGGTCAAGACTGGGTGGAAGACGATGCAGGGGACGATGAGGTCCTAGACCCCACATGGAATGAAGGTCGTGCCACTGACTTTCAGAGTTCGGAGGAAGAGGCAGTGGTGAGACCGAGCCAACAGCGTAGCAAAAGAGGGAGCAGTGGGCAAAATCAGAACACCCGCCACCAAGAGACTCCGTCTGCTACTGACCGCCGCCATCTGGGACCGAGCACCCCAAAGGCAGGTTCAAGGAGTTCCCTGGCATGGCACTTCTTCAAACAATGTGCTGACGACAAGACCCGAGTGGTTTGCACGCTGTGCCATCAGAGCCTGAAGCGAGGCATTAACGTTCTGAACCTTAGCACAACCTGCATGACCAGGCACCTGCATGCAAAGCATGAACTGCAGTGGAGTAAACACCTTAAAAACAAGGAAGTCACTCAGGCTCCCCCTGCTACCTCTTCGGCTGCTGCCGCCTCGGCCTCTTCTGCTGCTGCCGCCGCCTCGGCCTCTTCTGCTGCTGCTGCCGCCGCCTCTGCCTCTTCCTCTGCCTCTGGAGGAACGTTGGCACCTGCCGCCCAGCAAACATGGGATGTACCACCAACACCACCACCTGCGTCACCAAGCATCTCAACCATGTCACACGGCAGCGTTCAGCTCTCCATCTCACAAACATTTGGGAGAAAGCGTAAATTCCCACCTAGCCACCCTCGATCCCTGGCCCTGAATGCCAGCATTTCTAAACTACTGGCCTATGAAATGCTGTCATTTAGGCTGGTGGACACACACAGCTTCAAACAGCTCATGTCACTTGCTGTCCCACAGTATGTTGTTCCCAGCCGCCACAACTTCTCTAAGAGAGCCGTGCCTTCCCTGCACAAACAAGTGTCCGATAAAATCAAGTGTGCACTGCGCAACGCCATCTGTGGCAAGGTCCACATAATCACAGATACGTGGACCAGTAAACACGGCCAGGGACGCTATATCTCCCTAACTGCACACTGGGTAAATGTAGTGGCGGCTGGGCCCCAGGCGGAGAGCTATTTGGCGCACGTCCTTCCGCCGCCAAGGATCGCAGGGCAACATTCTTTGCCTCCTGTCTCCTCCTCCTCCTACTCGGCTTCCTCCTCCTCTTCTTCCACCTGCTCATCCAGTCAGCCACACACCTTCACCACGAACTTCAGCACAGCACGGGGTAAACGTCAGCAGGCCATTCTGAAACTCATATGTTTGGGGGACAGGCCCCACACCGCACAGGAGTTGTGGCGGGGTATAGAACAACAGACCGACGAGTGGTTGCTGCCGGTGAGCCTCAAGCCCGGCCTGGTGGTGTGCGATAATGGGCGAAATCTCTTTGCAGCTCTGGGACTAGCCGGTTTGACGCACATCCCTTGCCTGGCGCATGTGCTGAATTTGGTGGTGCAGAAGTTCATTCGCAACTACCCCGACATGTCAGAGCTGCTGCATAAAGTGCGGGCCGTCTGTTCGCGCTTCCGGCGTTCACACTCTGCCGCTGCTCGCCTGTCTGCGCTACAGCGTAACTTCGGCCTTCCCGCTCACCGCCTCATATGCGATGTGCCCACCAGGTGGAACTCCACCTTGCATATGCTGGACAGACTGTGCGAGCAGCAGCAGGCCATAGTGGAGTTTCAGCTGCAGCACGCACGGGTCAGTCGCACTGCGGATCAGACCCACTTCACCACCAATGACTGGGCCTCCATGCGAGACCTGTGTGCCCTGTTACGCTGTTTCGAGTACTCCACCAACATGGCCAGTGGCGATGACGCCGTTATCAGCGTTACAATACCACTTCTATGTCTCCTTGAGAAAACACTTAGGGCGATGATGGAAGAGGAGGTGGCCCAGGAGGAAGAGGAGGAAGAGGGGTCATTTTTAGCACTTTCAGGCCAGTCTCTTCAAAGTGACTCAGAGGGAGGTTTTTTGCAACACCAGAGGCCAGGTACAAATGTGGCCAGACAGGGCCCACTACTGGAGGACGAGGAGGACGAGGATGAGGAGGAGGTGGAGGAGGATGAGGATGAAGCATGTTCACAGCGGGGTGGCACCTAAAGCAGCTCGGGCCCATCACTGGTGCGTGGCTGGGGGGAAACACAGGACGATGACGATACGCCTCCCACAGAGGACAGCTTGTCCTTACCTCTGTGCAGCCTGGCACACATGAGCGACTACATGCTGCAGTGCCTGCGCAACGACAGCAGAGTTGCCCACATTTTAACGTGTGCAGACTACTGAGTTGCCACCCTGCTGGATCCCCGGTACAAAGACAATGTGCCCACCTTACTTCCTACACTGGAGCGTGATAGGAAGATGCGCGAGTACAAGCGCACGTTGGTAGACGCGCTACTGAGAGCATTCCCAAATGTTACAGGGGAACCAGTGGAAGCCCAAGGCGAAGGCAGAGGAGGAGCAAGAGGTCGCCAACGCAGCTGTGTCACGGCCAGCTCCTCTGAGGGCAGGGTTAGCATGGCAGAGATGTGGAAAAGTTTTGTCACCACGCCACAGCTAACTGCACCACCACCTGATACGGAACGTGTTAGCAGGAGGCAACATTTCACTAACATGGTGGAACAGTACCTGTGCACACCCCTCCACGTACTGACTGATGGTTCGGCCCCATTCAACTTCTGGGTCTCCAAATTGTCCACGTGGCCAGAGCTAGCCTTTTATGCCTTGGAGGTGCTGGCCTGCCCGGCGGCCAGCGTTTTGTCTGAACGTGTATTCAGCACGGCAGGGGGCGTCATTACAGACAAACGCAGCCGCCTGTCTACAGCCAATGTGGACAAGCTGACGTTCATAAAAATGAACCAGGCATGGATCCCACAGGACCTGTCCATCCCTTGTGCAGATTAGATATTGACTACCTCTCCTTAACAATATATTATTCTACTCCAGGGCACTTCCTCATTCAATACTATTTTTAATTTCATTTTACCATTATATTGTGGGGCAACCCAAAGTTGAATGAACCTCTCCTCTGTCTGGGTGCCGGGGCCTAAATGTGTGACAGTGGCCTGTTCCAGTGGTGGGTGACGTGAAGCCTGATTCTCTGCTATGACATGAAGACAGATTCTGCGCTGACATAAGGCCAGATTCTCTGTTACGGGACCTCTATCCTCTGCCTGGGTGCCTGGGCCTAAATGTGTGACAGTGGCCTGTTCCAGTGGTGGCTGACGTGAAGCCTGATTCTCTGCTATGACATGAAGACAGATTCTGCGCTGACATAAGGCCAGATTCTCTGTTACGGGACCACTCTTCTCTGTCTGGGTGCCGGGGCCTAAATGTGTGACAGTGGCCTGTTCCAGTGGTGGGTGACGTGAAGCCTGATTCTCTGCTATGACATGAATACAGATTCTGCGCTGACATAAGGCCAGATTCTCTGTTACGGGACCTCTCTCCTCTGCCTGGGAGCCTGGGCCTAAATGTGTGACAGTGGCCTGTTCCAGTGGTGGGTGACGTGAAGCCTGATTCTCTGCTATGACATTAAGACAGATTCTGTGCTGACATAAGGCCAGATTCTCTGTTACGGGACCGCTCTCCTCTGTCTGGGTGCCGGGGCCTAAATGTGTGACAGTGGCCTGTTCCAGTGGTGGGTGACGTGAAGCCTGATTCTCTGCTATGACATGAATACAGATTCTGCGCTGACATAAGGCCAGATTCTCTGTTACGGGACCGCTCTCCTCTGTCTGGGTGCCGGGGCCTAAATGTGTGACAGTGGCCTGTTCCAGTGGTGGGTGACGTGAAGCCTGATTCTCTGCTATGACATGAATACAGATTCTGCGCTGACATAAGGCCAGATTCTCTGTTACGGGACCTCTCTCCTCTGCCTGGGTGCCTGGGCCTAAATGTGTGACAGTGGCCTGTTCCAGTGGTGGGTGACGTGATGCCTGATTCTCTGCTATGACATGAAGACAGATTCTGTTCTGACATAAGGCCAGATTCTCTGTTACAGGACCTCTCTCCTATGTCTGGGTGCCGGGGCCTAAATGTGTGACAGTGGCCTGTTCCAGTGGTGGGTGACGTGAAGCTTGATTCTCTGCTATGACATGAAGACAGATTCTGCGCTGACATAAGGCCAGATTCTCTGTTACGGGACCTCTCTCCTCTGCCTGGGTGCCTGGGCCTAAATGTGTGACAGTGGCCTGTTCCAGTGGTGGCTGACGTGATGCCTGATTCTCTGCTATGACATGAAGACAGATTCTGCGCTGACATGAAGCCAGATTCTCTGCTATGGCATGAAGAGACTGATTCTCTGCTGACATGAAGCCAGATTCTTTGCTATGGCATGAAGAGACTGATTCTCTGCTGACGTGAAGCCAGATTCTCTGCTATGGGACCTCTGTCCAATTGATATTGGTTCATTTTTATTTTTTTTATTTTTATTTTAATTAATTTGCCTATCCACATTTGTTTGCAGGGGATTTACCTACATGTTGCTGCCTTTTGCAGCCCTCTAGCTCTTTCCTGGGCTGTTTTACAGCCTTTTTAGTGCCCAAAAGTTCGGGTCCCCATTGACTTCAATGGGGTTCGGGACGAAGTTCGGATCGGGTTTGGATCCCGAACCCGAACATTTCCGGGAAGTTCGGCCGAACTTCTCGAACCCGAACATCCAGGTGTTCGCTCAACTCTAGTCATAAGATAAATACGGAATGAGGGGGGTGACATCATTCATGCTGCAGTTATCTCTGCTGACAAACATTGTGGCCTCTTCAAAGGGAATCGGCATCCGACAGGTGGCTCAGATAAGCTGGCACTGCTGGATTTTGAAACAACACATGCTCCCTGCCGAGTTGGTCTGGTGCATGACAAAATCATTCAATGCTTTCTGCCGCTCATACAGACGCTCAAGCATGTGCAATGTTGAATTCTAGCAAGTTGGAATGTCACAGATTAAGCGGTGTAGCGGCAGAGTTTTCTGTCGCTGCAAGTTTAAGAGAGCATTCCTTGCCACGTGAGTGGCTGAAATGCAAGGACAGTCTCTTGGACATTGCTAGCACCTTTTACAAGCCAGTGTAATATTTTAAAAAGTATTGCACAACTAGGTGTCACGGTTAGACTTGAGCGGACACTTGGATGTTCAGGCCCGAACTTTTGAGCACTAAAATGGCTGTAAAAATGTCATGGAAAGGGCTAGAGGGCTGCAAATGTCGTCAAAATGTGGTTAAGAGCATGGCAAGTGCTCTGCAAACAAATGTGGATAGGGAAATGACTTTAAATAACAAAATACGTAAAAATAAAAAATTATAATCTTGATCTAGGAGGACCAGGTCCATATGGAGTAGGAGGTTGAGGAGGCGGTGGATGTGGCGTTGTAGGTGGAAGTGGAGGAGGAGGTAGCCTACACTGGTTTTTGGCTTTAAAGGATAACTGTCGTATATATATTTTTTGGAGTAGTGGATTGTGGTGATTAATATAACCTTGGTGGCCCTATTTCAACTTTTCACTGTGTATTCAATTACACCTTAATTCCACATTTTTGTTCCCTGTACTGCCTACTTTTACCTGTGCTTAAAGGGCTTCTGTCAGCCCACTAAACCGTTTTTTTTTGTTTACTAATAATCCCTATACTGCGAGCTCTGCATACATAAGTTAAATAATAATTTTTGTTCAGTAGAATTTGATAAAAAGCGATTTTTAAAATATGCAAATTACCTTGCTACCAGCAAGTAGGGCGGCTGCTGGTAGCAGCCACATCCTCCGACCCTAATGACGCCCCCTCCGCATTGTGATTGATAGGGCCAGGGAACGGAATCGTTCTCTGCTGGCCCTGCCTGTTAGCATTCAAAATCTGGCGCCTGCGCTGCAGCCGTACGTATCTTCAATCTGCGCAGGCGCACTGAGAGGCGGCTGCTCTCTCCTCAATGCGCCTGCGCCGGGTGTAGATGTGACGTCATTGACGCAGGCGCATTGAGGATGGAGCGGCCGAGCGAGTGGCCGTCTCTCAGTGCGCCTGCGCAGATTGAAGATAGGTACGGACGCAGCGCAGGCGCCAGATTTTGAATGCTAACAGGCAGGGCCAGCAGAGAACGATTCCGTTCCCTGGCCCTGTCAATCACAATGCGGAGGGGGCGTCATTAGGGTCGGAGGATGCGGCTGCTACCAGAAAGTAGCCTCCCTACTGGCTGGTAGCAAGGTAATTTGCATATTTTAAAAATCGCTTTTTATCAAATTCTACTGAACAAAAATGATTATTTAACTTATGTATGCAGAGCTCACAGTATAGGGATTATTAGTAAACAAAAAAAAAAAACGGTTTAGTGGGCTGACAGAAGCCCTTTAAAATAGGGTTGCTAGGCATTGTCCGTCTATCTGTTGAAGGACAGAGCACGCAGAAGCAGGCTGCGTGCAAGGTCACATTACTGACAGCCAGGGACTGTAAGAAAATGATTAAAGCCAGGTCCTCCCCAGCAGCTGATAACAGTGCCTGGGCTGTGTGCACTTCTCCCTGTCCCTGCGCTTGGCAGACGCTCCCTCACTCAGCAGAGCAGGAGAATGCAGAGTGGAAGCAGCGCAGACCAGGAAAGGGAGATCTGCCATCTGCTCAGTGTATAAATGAAAGCAACATGTGGTAAGAGCACCCCTTTGTGCTGCAGGAGATTAACCCTTTAGGGGGTAGGGCTCTAGTTACTGACACTTTTGGGAGGCTATTGTTACTGGCTAGTGAGGTCAGGCGGGATTAGCCTCAGGGTGAGGGCAGTGGTGGCCATTTTAACTGAATAGTGAAATTGCAGTTTTATGCAGACTGGTTGTGACGGTCACGTACACTACACACAGGGGGGAGCATAGTGAACACTGCGCTCCACCCTCAACCCTGGCCCTGCCTACTTGCCTCGCAAGTCCTAATGACAGGGGACAACTAGACGGCAGTCCCTAACTTAGGATACGTGCTGGGAAGACAGACAAGACAAATAACGGAATGTGAACGAACCAGGTCTGAACCAAGAGAGCTACGCAGTACAAAGGGTTAAGCAAAGAATGGTCAGGAGAAGCCGGGGTCAAATACCAGGAGAGTAGAGAAGTACCAGAGGAGTCCGCAAAGAGTAGTCAGGTGGGAGCCGAGGTCACAATACCAGGTGGGATGCGCAGAACAGGAGGAGCAGGCAAAGGATCGTCAAGGAACAGGATCAGGTGAGTAATCCGTAGTCCAACAAATAGCCAGGAACCTAGAATTAACAGGCAACCTGTGGCTAGCAGGCTGCCTGTATTTATAGTGGGGTCTGAGGGTCATGTGACGTTTCCAGCGTTACATGACCAACAGACAGACAAGTCGAGCACCGAGTGATCAGCTCGGCGCTCAGGGAAGACCTAGGAGCAGGGAGCCTCCCAGCTAGCAAAGCCGCGCTGACAACAAGGCCAAACACAGATCCTCACTCCCGAAGCTAAGCAGAAGGTCTGCGGCTGATGGGAGACCGAGTGCGCCTTTGGCGCCCCGTGACAGTACCCCCCCTTTTACGAGGGGCCACCGGACCCAAGACTTCAGGCGATGGCCTTTCAGGGTGTTCTAAATGAAATTTTTAAACCAGTCTAGGAGCATGAACCTCTCTAGCAGGAACCCAAGATCTCTCTTCGGGTCCATACCCCTTCCAGTGAATCAGATACTGTAAGGAATTACGCACTCTCCTGACATCCACAATCTTAGACACCACATACTCGACAGCATCATTAACAAGAACCGGCGGAGGCGAGGCTTTCGATGGTACAACAGGTTCAAAATATTTTTTAAGTTGAGATTATGAAATACATTATGAATGTGGAACGACTCGGGCAGCTCCAACTTAAACAATACCGGATTAATCACCTCCGTGATCTTATACGGTCCAATAAAACGAGGAGCAAATTTTCTAGAAGCTACCTTGAGAGATAGATTCTTGGAGGACAACCATACTTTATCCCCAACCTGAACGTCTCCTAACGGCCTGAGAACTTTGAGCCTTTTCTAGGTTCGATTGAACCAGAGCCCAAACTGTGCACAGTTCGGAGGAGAGTTTATCTGCTTCAGAGTTAGAGGAGGAGACGGACGACCCAGAATGAAAACGGGGATGAAAACCATGGTTACAAAAGAAAGAAGAGACCCCAGCAGAAGAATTGACACAGTTATTCAAAGCAAATTCAGCCAACGGAAGGAATTTGACCAATAATTGCTGGTCATCAGCAACATACAACCTCAAGAATTGTTCCACAGACTGATTAAGGCGTTCAGTCTGCCCATTACTCTCAGGATGGTAGGAGGAAGAAAAAGACAATGAAATTTTACATCTTTGACAAAAGGCCCTCCAGAATTTGGACACAAACTGCACACCCCTGTCCGAAACAATATTTTCCGGGATGCCATGTAAACGAACAATCTCTCTCACAAAAATAGACGCCAGGGTTTTTGCATTCGGAAGTTTAGACAGGGGAATAAAATGAACCCACTACCCAAACCACAGTCTTACCCTTCGCCAGCGGTAGGTCAGTTATAAAGTCCATCGAGATATGGGACCAGGGTCTACTGGGAATGGGTAGGGGTCGTAGGTTACCAGCAGGGCGAGTCCTAGGTGTCTGAGACCTGCCACAAACCTCACATGCTGACACGCAGGACTTGACATCCCTGGTCAGAGTGGGCCACCAATAAGATCTAGAAACCAGATCCTTAGTGCCCTCAAAACCCGGATGTCCACAAAAGGCAGAATCGTTACACTCCCCCAACAGCTGGAGATGAAATTGTACGGGAACAAACAACTTATCTGTTGGGGTGGATGCCGGTGCCAGATGTTGTTCAGCCTTAATGCGAGCCGAGATAGCCTGGGTTAGAGCCGCTAAGAAGATGTTTGCTGTTAGGATGGATTCAGGCGGTGCCTCAGTGGGTTGAAAAGCATGGAAGCTCCGAGATAATGCGTCTGCCTTGACATTTTTAATTCCCGGCCTGAACGTAATGGAGAAATCAAAACGGGTAAAAAACAGAGCCCATCGGGCTTGTCGGGGATTCAACCTCTTAGCAGACTCGAGAAACATTAGGTTTTTATGGACAGTGACAACAGTTACCCGATGCCTTGCCCCCTCCAAAAAATGCAAAAAATGCCTCCACTCCTCAAATGCCCATTTAATAGCCAGCAGCTCCCTATTCCCTATGTCGTAGTTTCTCTCCGTGGGAGAGAATTTCCTGGAGAAGAAGACACACGGTCTCAGGTTAGTGAGGCTAGCAGGACCTTGTGAAAGGACTGCTCCTGCGCCGTCCTCGGAAGCATCCACCTCCACAATAAAGGGTCTCTCCTGATCAAGCTGGATCAGAATGGGAGCGCTACTAAATGCCTTTTTTAATGTTTCAAATGAAGAAATGGCCTTGGTAGACCAATTCTCCAAATCTGCCCCTTTCTTAGTAAGGTCGGTCAATGGTTTAGCAATTACAGGAAAATTCAT
Organism: Bufo bufo; assembly: GCF_905171765.1. Lineage (NCBI taxonomy): Eukaryota > Metazoa > Chordata > Amphibia > Anura > Bufonidae > Bufo > Bufo bufo. Next base: position 386,345,499 of record NC_053389.1, read on the forward strand.
GATAAATTTACGATAGTAATTAGCGAAACCCAAAAACCGTTGTAAGGCCTTTAAGGATGAAGGCCTTACCCATTCCTTAATTGCCAAAACCTTACTAAGATCCATCTTAAAGGCGTGAGGAGTCAGAACATGCCCTAGAAACAGTATCTCCTGTACACCAAAGACACATTTCTCTTGCTTAGCGGATAGCTGGGTCTCCCTCAACACCTCTAATACTTGTTTGACATGAGACACATGAGATTCGAAATCTGGAGAGAATATCAAAATGTCGTCAAGATAGACAATAATAAATTTACCTAAGAACTCCCTAAGAATATTGTTCATTAAGTTTTGGAACACAGCTGGGGCATTGCTGAGTCCAAAAGGCATCACCTGATATTCAAAGTGTCCTATCGGAGTATTGAACGCTGTCTTCCATTCGTCTCCCTCCTTGATTCGGATTAGGTTGTATGCCCCTTTCAGGTCAATCTTGGAAAACCAGGTTGCCCCCAGAACCTGGTTAAATAAATCTGGAATCAATAGGAGAGAGTATCTATTTTGGACAGTGATTTTATTTAATCTCCAGTAATCAATACAAGGCCTAAGACCACCATCCTTCTTATTAACATAGAAAAACCCTGCTCCCATAGGAGAGACTGAAGGTCTAATATGCCCTTTAGCAAGGCTCTCCTTAATATAATCTTCCATAGCCTTGCGTTCGGGCTTAGAAAGATTATAAATTTGCCCTTTAGGAAATTTGGCACCCTCTATTAGCTCTATGGCTGTCACGGCTGTATGTGAGCAACAAGAGCATGCACAGAAAATAGAGCTACTGACCGGACCCAAACCCAGGGAGGATAAAGGGTTACCCCTGTGAGACACTCGAAAGCTCTCCCCTCTCTGCTAAGCCCATGCCCGGATCCAAATGGTGGAAGGAGGCATGCCCGCGTACCTAAGACTGATGACCACTGTAACCCCTACAATAGTGGAAGGGGCACGGCCTCCGGTGCCCTGCTCAGTATATGGAGGGAACCGTGGTCGCCTCGGATCCAGTCAGAAAACACACAGATACACAACAATGTCTGCACACTTAGCTGAAGGGGCTGCAGCCGCAGTGAAGACGGATCCAAAGACAGGCTGGCAATATCCGGAGTACTTGCTGCAGCAGAACACAGGTCCAGTGAAAGGATAGCATGCAAGGGAAGATACTCAAGCAAGAGCTACAACCCAAATGAGAAATATAATCCACACCTACAATAGGAGGAGGGGGAATATAAAGGCAGGGAAATCAAACGCAGCTGGGAGGAAGGAAACAGAAAACTCCTCCCAGCTCTAGTAGTGACATCATCACAGGGGTGGAGAAACAGAGCTGTGAGAACGTCCCAAAGCTCTGGTAGTGACAGTACCCCCCCTCTACGGGTGGACTCCGGACACCCAGGACCCACCTTCTCAGGATGAGCCCTATGAAATGCCCTGATGAGGCGAGTGGCTTTAATGTCCGACACCGGAACCCACATCCTCTCCTCAGGACCATAACCCTTCCAATGAACGAGGTACTGGAGAGAACTGCGGACAATGCGAGAGTCCACAATTCTGGAAACCTCAAACTCCAGATTGCCATCAACCAAAATCGGAGGAGGAGGCAAAGAGGAGGGTACCGTGGGCTGGACATATGGTTTTAAGAGAGATCTGTGAAATACATTATGTATCTTCCAAACCCGTGGAAGATCAAGACGGAAGGCAACAGGATTGATGACTGACAAGATTTTATAAGGCCCAATAAACTTGGGACCCAATTTCCAGGAGGGAACCTTCAGTTTAATATTTCTTGTAGACAACCACACCAGATCACCCACACTCAGGTCCGGACCAGGCACACGTCTCTTATCAGCCACACGCTTATACTTCTCACTCATCTTTTTAAGATTACTCTGAATCTTTTGCCAAATGGTAGACAAAGACGAGGAAAATCTCTCCTCCTCAGGTAAACCAGAAAGAGCCCCTCCCGAGAATGTCCCAAACTGCGGATGGAACCCATATGCACCAAAGAATGGCGACTTTTCAGAAGATTCCTGACGACGGTTGTTCAGAGCAAACTCAGCAAGAGGGAGAAATGAACACCAATCCTCCTGGTTCTCTGCCACGAAACAGCGCAAATATGTCTCCAGATTCTGATTGAGGCGCTCAGTCTGACCATTTGACTGCGGGTGAAAAGCAGAAGAGAAGGACAGCCGAACCCCCAGGCGAGAACAGAAAGCCTTCCAGAACCTGGACACAAACTGCGTGCCTCTATCGGAAACAATATCAGAGGGAATGCCATGCAATTTAACAATATGGTCGACAAAAGCTTGCGCCAACGTTTTAGCATTGGGTAAACCAGGGAAAGGTACGAAATGAGCCATCTTGCTAAAACGGTCCACCACCACCAGGATCACAGACTTCCCTGAGGAACGAGGAAGATTCGTGATAAAGTCCATGGACAGGTGTGTCCAAGGACGGGAAGGTATGGGTAACGGGAGAAGGGAACCTGAAGGCCGTGAACGAGGGACCTTAGCGCGAGCGCACGTCTCACAAGCAGCCACAAAACCCTCCACCGACTTACGAAGAGCCGGCCACCAAAATCTCCGAGCAATGAGATCTACCGTGGCTCTACTCCCGGGGTGACCAGCAAGAACAGTATCATGATGCTCCTTGAAGAGTTTGTGACGTAGCTCAGGAGGCACAAACAACTTCCCAGAAGGACAACGGGCAGGTGCCTCAGTCTGGGCAGCCTGGACCTCGGCCTCCAAATCCGAATATAGAGCAGAAACAACTACCCCCTCCGCCAAAATGAGACCCGGGTCCTCGGAGTTTCCTCCTCCCGGAAAACAGCGAGAGAGAGCATCAGCCTTTACATTTTTGATCCCAGGGCGGAATGTGACGACAAAATTGAATCTGGAGAAGAACAGAGACCATCTGGCCTGTCTCGGATTCATACGCCTGGCCGACTCCAAGTATGCCAGATTCTTATGGTCGGTAAAAACGGTGATAGGGTGCCTGGCCCCCTCCAACCAATGGCGCCATTCCTCGAAAGCCAACTTGATGGCCAACAACTTCCTATCTCCCACATCATAGTTTTTCTCTGCCGGGGAGAGTTTTTTAGAGAAAAAGGCACAGGGTCGCCATTTGGCAGGAGAAGGGCCCTGGGACAAAACCGCACCCACACCCACCTCGGAAGCATCCACCTCAACAATAAAAGGTAAGGAAACATCGGGATGCACCAAAACGGGAGCAGATGCAAAACTCTCTTTAATCTTAGAAAAAGCTGCAAGCGCCTCCTCCGACCAAGAGGAAAAATCCGCCCCCTTTTTTGTCATGTCAGTGAGGGGTTTGACAACAGAGGAATAATTCAAAATGAACTTTCTGTAATAGTTCGCAAAACCCAGAAAGCGCATCAATGCCTTCTGATTCTCAGGAAGCTCCCACTCAAGTACAGCACGGACCTTCTCCGGATCCATGCGAAAACCAGAAGCAGAGAGGAGAAAACCCAGAAATTGAATCTCCGATACCATAAAAACACATTTCTCCAGCTTGGCGTACAATTTATTTTCCCGCAGAATCTGCAGAACCTGAAAAAGATGATCCTGATGGGTCTGAACATCAGGGGAAAAAATCAAAATATCATCAAGATACACCAATACAAATTTCCCCATTAAATGGTAGAAAATACTGTTAACAAAATGCTGAAAGACGGCCGGAGCATTCATCAGGCCGAAAGGCATAACGAGATTCTCGAAATGCCCGTTAGGGGTATTAAAGGCCGTTTTCCATTCATCCCCCTCTCTGACCCTGACCAGGTTGTACGCGCCTCTCAAATCCAATTTGGAAAAAACCTTGGCCCCAACAATTTGGTTGAAGAGGTCCGGGATCAGAGGAAGGGGATAGGGATCGCGAATCGTGATACGGTTCAGCTCCCTAAAATCTAGGCAAGGTCTCAGAGAGCCATCTTTTTTTTTAACAAAAAAAAAAACAGCGGCAACAGGTGATTTTGAGGGACGAATAAGCCCCTTATCGAGACTCTCGGAGATATAGGTTTGCATTGCGATTCTTTCCGGTTGTGAGAGATTGTGAGAGATTGTGAGAAATTTGGCAGCTTGGTGCCGGGAATGAGGTTAATGGGACAGTCAAACTCCCGGTGAGGAGGTAGCTCCTGAACACCGCTCTCGGAAAACACGTCCGAGAAATCAGAGAGAAATGATGGCACAGTTTTAGTAGACACCTCTGCAAAAGTCGCTGTAAGACAATTCTCTCTACAAAAGTCACTCCACTCATTTATTTGCCTTCCTTGCCAATCAATAGTGGGGTTATGTCTAGTGAGCCAGGGTAACCCCAAAACTAGAGGAGAAGGCAATCCGTTAAGGACAAAACAAGATATATCCTCCACATGAGTGTCACCTACAGCTAACCGGATATTGTGAACAATGCCCTTCAGAGATCTCTGTGAGAGTGGAGCAGAGTCAATAGCAAAAACAGGTATATCCTTTTCTAATGTGCAAACCTGAAAACCATGCATGGCTACAAATTGAGTGTCAATAAGATTGACGGCCGCTCCACTATCAACAAAAATCTCACAAGAAATGACTTTGCTCTCTAGCGCCACCCTGGCAGACAGGAGAAAACGGGAACTGCAGGTCAGAGGAAAAGCATCAATTCCTACATCAACTTTGCCCTAAGTAGCAGATGAAGCAGAGTTTAAAGATTTACCTTTTGAGGTTTTTCTCTTATTATCGCTCTTAGTACAGTTCAAGAATCTCCTAGACGGACAAACATTTGCCAAATGACCTATGCCCCCACAACAAAAACACACCATACTCTGAGGACTAAATCCTCTTTTATCAGGGGCAAGTCGACCTAGCTGCATGGGCTCCTCCTCAGAGTGGAGCGAGACAGGATGAGGCCCCTGCACACTGAATGAGTCCGCACCACTGCCCCTAGACTGACAATGGCTGGACAGAGAGGTCTCGTTTCTTTCTCTTAGACGCCTGTCAAGGCGTACCGCCAATGACATGGCAGACTCTAAGGACGTTGGTCTCTCATGGAAAGCAAACGCATCTTTCAATCTCTCTGAGAGACCATGACAGAACTGACTCCGGAGTGCAGCATCATTCCAACCTGAATTAGCTGCCCATCTCCGAAATTCAGAACAATAAAGCTCCGCAGACAGTTTGCTCTGGCATAAAAAACGTAAGTTAGATTCGGCCAGAGCAACACGATCCGGGTCATCATATATCTGCCCCAGGGCCACAAAAAATCCTTCCACGGATCGAAGGGAGGGATCCCCTGATGGCAGCGAAAAAGCCCAAGTCTGAGCATTACCCCTGAGCAGGGAGATGACAATCCTCACCCTCTGCTCCTGATTACCAGAGGAATGTGGACACAAGCAAAAATGGAGTTTGCATGCCTCTCTGAAGCGAACAAAACTCTCACTGCCCCCGGAGAACGTTTCCGGAAGTGAGACCTTTGGCTCGCAACAGACTCCATGGGCCGGAGCAGAGCCCAATGCTTGAAGCTGAGTCATAGATTTACGGAGATTCGCTACCTCCAAAGAAAGACCGCAGGTAAGGAGAAAGAAGGTCCCGGAGACAAATAGAGTTCCTCTATCAGCTTTCCTTTAATATTCACATGAAGTTGACAGACGTCACCACCCTCCACATGACATAATATTGACGCGTTTCGGGTAAGCACCCTTAGTCGTAACCGACTAAGGGTGCTTACCCGAAACGCGTCAATATTATAGGAACTCTATTTGTCTCCGGGACCTTCTTTCTCCTTACCTGCAGCCTGCCACGGGAACACTCCCCTAGGGCCTCTGGAGCCGGGACCATATACTCTACTACGGAGGTGAGCTGGATCATATGTTTATCCGTACTCCAAAGAAAGACCCTGCATGCGGTCAACCAGGCCAGAAAGCGGATCCATGTCAAAAAAGACGGTTTTGGTGGATTATAATGTCACGGCTGTATGTGAGCAACAAGAGCATGCACAGAAAATAGAGCTACTGACCGGACCCAAACTAGGGAGGATAAAGGGTTACCCCTGTGAGACCCTCGAAAGCTCTCCCTATGCTGCTAAGCCCATGCCCGGATCCAAATGGTGGAAGGAGGCATGCCCGCGTACCTAAGACTGATGACCACTGTAACCTCTACAAAAGTGGAAGGGGCACGGCCACCGGTGCCCTGCTTAGTATATGGAGGGAACCGTGGTCGCCTCGGATCCAGTCAGAAAACACACAGATACACAACAATGTCTGCACACTTAGCTGAAGGGGCTGCAGCCGCAGTGAAGACGGATCCAAAGACAGGCTGGCAATATCCGGAGTACTTGCTGCAGCAGAACACAGGTCCAGTGAAAGGATAGCATGCAAGAGAAGATACTCAAGCAAGAGCTACAACCCAAATGAGAAATATAATCCACACCTACAATAGGAGGAGGGGGAATATAAAGGCAGGGAAATCAAACGCAGCTGGGAGGAAGGAAACAGAAAACTCCTCCCAGCTCTAGTAGTGACATCATCACAGGGTTGGAGAAACAGAGCTGTGAGAACGTCCCAAAGCTCTGGTAGTGACAATGGCGCAATCATAAGGTCTATGGGGGGGTAGAACCTCTGGAGTAGGGGATGAGAATACATCAGAATATTCTTTAATAACTGAGGGTAATGTATTAGACCTTACTGAAACCCCAGTCTGGACCACGGACAAGCATGAGTCACACTTAGGTCCCCATTTCACCAACTCTCCTATTGTGGAGTTATGTAAACAGAGCCAAGGCAACCCTAGTACCACCTCAACCGGTAGGTTCTCCAGGACTAAAAGAGAACATCTCTCAGAGTGGCATACACCCACGGTTAGAGAAATTTCAGAGGTACATGACCTCAATGTACCACCAATCAGGGGAGTAGCATCAATAGCCATGACATGGATAGGTGTAGGTAAAGCAAACATTGGAATACCCAATTTACTAGCATATTCAAAGTCAATAAAGCTGGCCGCTGAACCGGAACCAATAAAGACCTTATCCGGCCACTTATTAACCCCCAGAGAAATTGTTATGGGTACCACAAGCTTACATTTAGAAAAATCTGAGTGTACCTGGTCTTTAGGTTGTCTTGCCTTAGGAGACTTGTCAGAGAGGACCCTCTTAGGACACTTGTTGATCCAATGGCCAGAATCTCCACAGTAGAAGCACTCTCCGCGTCTGCAACGAAGATTACCCCGGGTCATGCCAACCTGCATGGGTTCCTCGGTGGAGACCTCAGTGTTGTCCCTGAAAAAGGCCTCTGGCTGGACCACCATCTGAGAACAGAACTGTCGTTCTTGTCGTCTCTCTCTAACTCGTCGGTCAAGTCGGACAACTAGGGTCATCATCTCCTCTAAGGTCTCTGGAATTTGGTAACTGACTAATAGATCTTTTAAATTATCAGGCAGACCAGACCTAAACTGACTCTTCAGGGCTGGTTCATTCCATCCTGAGGGGACACACCACCGTCTGAATTGGGTGCAATACTCCTCCACAGGGAGATGGCCCTGAACCAGTGCCCTAAGTGCCGTCTCGGTTACCAGGGCCCTGTCTGGTTCGTCATAGAGGGTACCCAGGGCCTGAAAAAACCCTCCACAGAAGTTAGACAACTGGCCCCAGGAGGTAACGAGAATGCCCAGTTCTGGGGATCACCCTGTAGTAGAGAAATTATAATACACACGCGTTGGCTCTCGGGACCGGAGAACACGGGGCGCAAATGGATGTAGAGTTTGCAACTCTCCTTAAAGGAGAGAAACCTCTTCCTGTCTCCAGAAAAGGGTTCTGGGAGCTTGATCTGGGGCTCAAAATGTGGACTGGAGGGCTGAGGAGTGGAAGAACCTTGCCCTAACTCAAAAGAACTGAGTTTCTCTCCTAGCTCCTGCACCATCTGTGTCAGGGTCACAAGAGGATTCATAATACAGTGGTTATTGGGCCTGTTAATCTGTAACAGTCACGTCCACACACACACACAGGGGGAAGGATAGTGACCACTGCACTCCACCCTCACCCCTGGCCCTGCCTACTTGCCTCACAAGTCCTGATGACATGGCACAACTGGACGACAGTCCTTTACTTAGGATATGTGCAGGGAAGACAGACAAGACAAAATATGGAACGTGAACGGACCGGGTCAGAACCAAGAGAGCTACGCAGTACAAAGGGTTAAGCAAAGAATGGTCAGGAGAAGCTGGGGTCAAATACCAGGAGGGATGCGCAGTACAGGAGGCACAGGAAAAGGATTGTCAGGGAACAGGATCAGGTGAGTAGTCAGTAGTCCAACAAATAGCCAGGAACCTAGAATTAACAGGCAACCTGTGGCCAGCAGGCTGCTTGTATTTATACTGGGGTCTGAGGCCAGCGTCACATGACCGACAGACAGACAAGTCGAGCACTGAGTGATCAGCTCGGCGCTCAGGGCAGACCTAGGAGCAGGGAGCCTCCCAGCTAGCAAAGCCGCCCTGGGAACGAGGCCAAACACAGATCCTCGCTCCTGAAGCTAAGCAGAAGGTCTGCGGCTGATGGGAGACCGAGTGCGCCTTTGGCGCCCCCTGACAAGTATGAGTCGATGGACCTCGTCCATTACACTATGGTTGAGGTTCATCGATGACTTGTTCATACTATGGGATAACACCACATCTGCCTTCACAGAATTTGTTTCTGCCCTTAATCATAATGATTTAGGCCTGTACTTCACTAGTGAAATCCATGATACAAAATTGACCTTCCTGGACCTCTCAATTAAGATAGGACCGGATAGGTCAATCACGACTAACATGTACAGGAAACCTACGGCCACAAATACATTGCTTCGATAGGAAAGTAGTCACCCGTTCCCATTGAAGCGCGTTCCCAGCAGAACCACTCAGAAAGGCATACCATCATGCAGCTGCATGTGACAGAGAAAATCTATTACATCCTAAAACTGTCAGTGTTGATGATTCCAAAGCTAGACTCATTGGCACATTTGATACAGCACATAAGGAGATACGGAGGGTCCTTAAAGACAACTGGGGCCTCCTGCAATCAGATCCGGTAGTGGGACATCTAGTGGGTGATTACACGCTTGTCGCATACCGCAGAGGTGGCAATCTTAGGGACAAACTACTACATAGTGCCTTTTCTACCCCAGCACTGGAAACTTGGTTACCCAAGAGACCACTGGGTACTTTTAGCTGCAGTGGCTGTGTGGCATGCAAAGCCATAAAGAAGGGGAGAACGGTGATAAGTACGAGCACGAAATGGGGGTATGACATACGGTCTTTCATTAATTGCAGAACGACGCGGGTGGTATATGTAGCAACGTGTGTTTGCGGGCTACAATATGTCGGCAAAACAAAACGCGAGTTTAGACGCCGTATTGGTGAACATTTACGCGACATTGTCAACGAAGCTGATACACCGATTGCTCACCATGTTGCGACATACCACCCCAATGCGACCAACTGCATGTGCTTCCAGGGGATTGAGCATATTAGAACATCTGCACGAGGAGGGGATGTTGACAATCTCCTTCTTCGTAAAGAAGCTCAATGGACTTTTACCCTACAGACCGTTAAGCCCCATGGACTAAATTACTTCATCTTCTATGTTAGTTTTATATAGGTAGATGGAGTATCTGCATGCCATTACTACACATGCATATGGGTCCAGAGATAGACCCTGTTCTCTGGGAACTACACATATCTTTTTCCGCATATCTCTCTCTGATATTTTATGCATAGCATGTGTGCCCACAGAGATCTATACGAGTCATAGTAGCAGTGGCATTATGAGCATCTGCTTCTTTATCTGTGATGACCATGACACTGTTGTCGGCTCATGCAGGGACATGGAGCGGTTTGGCATCAGTGATGACCACTGCGTATGTGAAGAAGTAGTAATGTAGAGTCGTACTCACCAGATCTGGCGGTCATCCGGAATGCAGCAGCCTGTCTGGAGCCCTAGATCTATAAATGCTCCTACATGTAAAGTCCAGTAAGTGATAACGGAGGCAGCATGTCCGGTGAAAAAAAATCCCATTATTGGGAACTACTTAGGCTACTTTCACACTTGCGTTCGGAGCGGATCCGTCTGGTGTCTGTACAGACGGATCCGCTCCTATAATGCAAACGCTTGCATCCGTTCAGAACGGATCCGTCTGCATAACTGTTTTTTTCAGATCTGATTTTTCACTTCGTGAAAACTCAGATCCGACAGTATATTCTAACACAGAGGCATTCCCATGGTGATGGGGACGCTTCAAGTTAGAATATACTAAAAGAACTGTGTACATGACTGCCCCCTGCTATCTGGCAGGTGCTGCCAGGCAGCAGGGGGCAGCCCCCCCTCCCTCCCTCCCCTGTATTTAACTCATTGGTGGCCAGTGTGGCCGGCCCCCCCTCCCTACCCCCTATTTTTAACTCATTGGTAGCCAGTGTGGCCACCTCCCCCCTCCACTGCAGTAGCATCCTGGTTGCCATGGTTACCGATCGGAGTCCCAGCGAATAAACTGGGACTCCAATCGGAACTCTCCGCTGCCACCAATGATGGGGGTCGGTCATTTTAATTAGGGGGAGAGGGGGGGCCGGCCAATGAGTTAAAAAGAGGGGGGGGAGGAAGGGGGGGAAGGCCGTACTGACCACCAATGAGTTAAAAAAAGGGGGAGGGAGGGGGGGCCAGCCGCACTGGCTACCAATGAGTTAAAAACAGGGGGGGGAGGGAGGGGGGTCCAGCCGCAATGGCCACCAATGAGTTAAAAACAGGGGGGGGCGGCCGCACTGGCCACCAATGAGTTAAAAACAGGGGGGGAGGGAGGGGGGGCCGGCCGCACTGGCCACCAATGAGTTAAAAACAGGGGGGGCGGCCGCACTGGCCACCAATGAGTTAAAAACAGGAGGGGGGCCGGCCGCACTGGCCACCAATGAGTTAAATACAGGGGAGGGGGGAGGGTCTGCCCCCTGCTGCCTGGCAGCACCTGCCAGGCAGCAGGGGGCAGTCATGTACACAGTTCTTTTAGTATATTCTAACTTGAAGCGTCCCCATCACCATGGGAACGCCTCTGTGTTAGAATATACTGTCGGATCTGAGTTTCACAATCTAACTCAAATCCGATGGTATATTCTAACATAGAGGCATTCCCATGGTGATGGGGACGCTTCAAGTTAAAATATCCCATCGGATTGGAGAAAACTCCGATCTGATGGTATATTAATAGGGACTCCTGACTTTACATAGAAAGTCAATGGGGGACGGATCCGTTTGCAATTGCACCATATTGTGTCAACATCAAACGGATCCATCCCCATTGACTTGCATTGTAAGTCTGGACGGATCCGTTTGGCTCCGCACGGCCAGGCGGACACCAAAATGCTGCAAGCAGCGTTCGGGTGTCCGCCTGCTGAGCGGAGGACAAACGGTGCCATACTGATGCATTCTGAGCGGATCCGCATCCACTCAGAATGCATTGGGGCTGTACGGATCCGTTCGCAAGTGTGAAAGTAGCCTTACATGAACAGCCGTGTAAAAATGGTTGTTACGTTTCGGCTAAAACATAGCCTTTATCAAACACCAAGTGTTATCCAAAAGATCCTGTTTAAAAAGTATAAGCCACGCCCACACGTACGGACTTGGCCAATTACATGATTACACACTCTTTTAATTAGTCACAATGTCTCGAATGTGTACATATATACGCTTTACCCATACACCAATGTTCCCCCATATAGAGCATAAAATCTATTAGAGCACATACCTCTATGGTGCACGCTTCCAGCGCGTCCCTCAGCGGCCAGTGCACATGTCCGGGGAGGAGGGGCCATTCACTCACTTGTCCATCACTCGTCACATGATCGCAGGCTGACGTGCCCAAGCGATCATCAGTGACGCCGAGTCTCCTCCCACTCCTCGCCCAGTCAGCGCACCGTTGCCAGGGACGCGCAGAGAGCCGCCCGCCCTCATTTCTGCCGCTTGAACAGGCATCCTAACTCTTAGTTACAGAGGGGGGCCAGTTCCCCAGTCAGGTGGATCATGAGGCAGTGTTTACTAAATACAACACAGTGAACATAAGTGAATATAAATTAAGTATAAAAAACAATTATCAATTAAGAAACACTATACAGGTTACAGATTCATCTTAGCGTCACTTGGATCACCTATAAGTTCCCCACAGAAAACTCTAGATTCATCCCAAAAGGCTAGAGTGCCCTCAATTCGAAGATCCACTTCAGTTCCTTTCTCCGTAGGATCCGTCCCTATCACCCCCACGTCTCATTTTGCCAACTGAATCAATGATCCGGAACCGAAGCTGGTTGACCAAATGTCCACGCTCCAAGAAATGTTTTGCCACAGGCTTATCCACTTCGGCCCTTCTAATATTGCTTTTATGGGAATTGATCCGTTCTCGGGCCTCCATCGTGGTCTCACCAATGTATATGAGACCACACGGGCACGTGATCATATACACCACATCCCGGGATCTGCATGTGAAAAATTCCTTGATTTTGTAAATTTTACCACTATAGGGATGGGCAAAGGTATCTCCTTTTACAATGTTGCCACAGTTGCAGCAGCCAAGGCAGGGATAACAACTAGAGTTGAGCGAACACCTGGATGTTCGGGTTCGAGAAGTTCGGCCGAACTTCCCGGAAATGTTCGGGTTCGGGATCCGAACCCGACCCGAACTTCGTCCCGAACCCGAACCCCATTGAAGTCAATGGGGACCCAAACTTTTCAGCACTAAAAAGGCTGTAAAACAGCCCAGGAAAGAGCTAGAGGGCTGCAAAAGGCAGCAACATGTAGGTAAATCCACTGCAAACAAATGTGGATAGAAAAATGAATTAAAATAAAAATAAAATATATAAAAATAAACCAATATCAATTGGAGAGAGGTCCCATAGCAGAGAATCTGGCTTCACGTCAGCAGAGAATCAGTCTGCATGTCATAGCAGAGAATCAGGCTTTACGTCAGCCATCACTGGAACAGTCCATTGTCAGATATTTAGGCCCATGCACCCAGGCAGAGGAGAGAGGTCGCGTAACAGAGAATCTGGCTTCATGTCAGCAGAGAATCAGTCTTCATGTCATAGCAGAGAATCAGGCTTCACGTCACCCACCACTGGAACAGGCCACTGTCACATATTTAGGCCCAGGCACCCAGGCAGAGGAGAGAGGTCCCATAACAGAGATTCAGGCTTCATGTCAGCAGAGAATCAGTCTTCATGTCATAGCAGAGAATCAGGCTTCACGTCACCCACCACTGGAACAGGCCACTGTCACATATTTAGGCCCAGGCACCCAGGCAGAGGAGAGAGGTCCCATAACAGAGATTCAGGCTTCATGTCAGCAGAGAATCAATCTTCATGTCATAGCAGAGAATCAGGCTTCACGTCACCCACCACTGGAACAGGCCACTGTCACATATTTAGGCCCAGGCACCCAGACAGAGGAGAGAGGTCCCGTAACAGAGAATCTGGCTTCATGTCAGCACAGAATCAGTCTTCATGTCATAGCAGAGAATCAGGCTTCACGTCACCCACCACTGGAACAGGCCACTGTCACATATTTAGGCCCAGGCACGCAGGCAGAGGAGAGAGGTCCCATAACAGAGATTCAGGATTTATGTCAGCAGAGAATCAGTCTTCATGTCATAGCAGAGAATCAGGCTTCACGTCACCCACCACTGGAATAGGCCACTGTCACATATTTAGGCCCAGGCACCCAGGCAGAGGAGAGAGGTCCCATAACAGAGATTCAGGCTTCATGTCAGCAGAGAATCAGTCTTCATGTCATAGCAGAGAATAAGGCTTCACCTCACCCACCACTGGAACAGGCCACTGTCACATATTTAGGCCCAGGCACCCAGACAGAGGAGAGAGGTCCCGTTACAGAGAATCTGGCTTCATGTCAGCACAGAATTAGTCTTCATATCATAGCAGAGAATCAGGCTTCACGTCACCCACCACTGGAACAGGCCACTGTCACATATTTAGGCCCCGACACCCAGACAGAGGAGAGAGGTCCCGTAACAGAGAATCTGGCTTCAAGTCAGCACAGAATCAGTCTTCATGTCATAGCAGAGAATCAGGCTTCACGTCACCCACCACTGGAACAGGCCACTGTCACATATTTAGGCCCAGGCACCCAGGCAGAGGAGAGAGGTCCCATAACAGAGATTCAGGCTTCATGTCAGCAGAGAATCAGTCTTCCATGTCATAGAAGAGAATCAGGCTTCACGTCACCCACCACTGGAACAGGCCACTGTCACATATTTAGGCCCAGGCACCCAGGCAGAGGAGAGAGGTCCCATAACAGAGATTCAGGCTTCATGTCAGCAGAGAATCAGTCTTCATGTCATAGCAGAGAATCAGGCTTCACGTCACCCACCACTGGAACAGGCCACTGTCACATATTTAGGCCCAGGCACCCAGGCAGAGGAGAGAGGTCCCATAACAGAGATTCAGGCTTCATGTCAGCAGAGAATCAATCTTCATGTCATAGCAGAGAATCAGGCTTCACGTCACCCACCACTGGAACAGGCCACTGTCACATATTTAGGCCCAGGCACCCAGACAGAGGAGAGAGGTCCCGTAACAGAGAATCTGGCTTCATGTCAGCACAGAATCAGTCTTCATGTCATAGCAGAGAATCAGGCTTCACGTCACCCACCACTGGAACAGGCCACTGTCACATATTTAGGCCCAGGCACGCAGGCAGAGGAGAGAGGTCCCATAACAGAGATTCAGGATTTATGTCAGCAGAGAATCAGTCTTCATGTCATAGCAGAGAATCAGGCTTCACGTCACCCACCACTGGAACAGGCCACTGTCACATATTTAGGCCCAGGCACCCAGGCAGAGGAGAGAGGTCCCATAACAGAGATTCAGGCTTCATGTCAGCAGAGAATCAGTCTTCATGTCATAGCAGAGAATCAGGCTTCACCTCACCCACCACTGGAACAGGCCACTGTCACATATTTAGGCCCAGGCACCCAGACAGAGGAGAGAGGTCCCGTTACAGAGAATCTGGCTTCATGTCAGCACAGAATTAGTCTTCATATCATAGCAGAGAATCAGGCTTCACGTCACCCACCACTGGAACAGGCCACTGTCACATATTTAGGCCCCGACACCCAGACAGAGGAGAGAGGTCCCGTAACAGAGAATCTGGCTTCAAGTCAGCACAGAATCAGTCTTCATGTCATAGCAGAGAATCAGGCTTCACGTCACCCACCACTGGAACAGGCCACTGTCACATATTTAGGCCCAGGCACCCAGGCAGAGGAGAGAGGTCCCATAACAGAGATTCAGGCTTCATGTCAGCAGAGAATCAGTCTTCCATGTCATAGAAGAGAATCAGGCTTCACGTCACCCACCACTGGAACAGGCCACTGTCACATATTTAGGCCCAGGCACCCAGGCAGAGGAGAGAGGTCCCATAACAGAGATTCAGGCTTCATGTCAGCAGAGAATCAGTCTTCATGTCATAGCAGAGAATCAGGCTTCACGTCACCCACCACTGGAACAGGCCACTGTCACATATTTAGGCCCAGGCACCCAGGCAGAGGAGAGAGGTCCCGTAACAGAGAATCTGGCTTCATGTCAGCACAGAATCAGTCCTCATGTCATAGCAGAGAATCAGGCTTCACGTCACCCACCACTGGAACAGGCCACTGTCACATATTTAGGCCCCGACACCCAGACAGAGGAGAGAGGTCCCGTAACAGAGAATCTGGCTTCATGTCAGCACAGAATCAGTCCTCATGTCATAGCAGAGAATCAGGCTTCACGTCACCCACCACTGGAACAGGCCACTGTCACATATTTAGGCCCCGACACCCAGACAGAGGAGAGAGGTCCCGTAACAGAGAATCTGGCTTCATGTCAGCACAGAATCAGTCTTCATGTCATAGCAGAGAATCAGGCTTAACGTCACCCACCACTGGAACAGGCCACTGTCACATATTTAGGCCCAGGCACCCAGGCAGAGGAGAGAGGTCCCATAACAGAGATTCAGGCTTCATGTCAGCAGAGAATCAGTCTTCATGTCAGAGCAGAGAATCAGACTTCACGTCACCCACCACTGGAACAGGCCACTGTCACACATTTAGGCCCCGGCACCCAGACAGAGGAGAGGTTCATTCAACTTTGGGTTGCCCCGCTATATAATGGTAAAATGAAAATAAAAATAGGATTGAATGAGGAAGTGCCCTGGAGTACAATAATATATTGTTAAGGGGAGGTAGTTAATGTCTAATCTGCACAAGGGATGGACAGGTCCTGTGGGATCCATGCCTGGTTCATTTTTATGAACGTCAGCTTGTCCACATTGGCTGTAGACAGGCGGCTGCGTTTGTCTGTAATGACGCCCCCTGCCGTGCTGAATACACGTTCAGACAAAACGCTGGCCGCCGGGCAGGCCAGCACCTCCAAGGCATAAAAGGCTAGCTCTGGCCACGTGGACAATTTGGAGACCCAGAAGTTGAATGGGGCCGAACCATCAGTCAGTACGTGGAGGGGTGTGCACAGGTACTGTTCCACCATGTTAGTGAAATGTTGCCTCCTGCTAACACGTTCCGTATCAGGTGGTGGTGCAGTTAGCTGTGGCGTGGTGACAAAACTTTTCCACATCTCTGCCATGCTAACCCTGCCCTCAGAGGAGCTGGCCGTGACACAGCTGCGTTGGTGACCTCTTGCTCCTCCTCTGCCTTCGCCTTGGGCTTCCACTGGTTCCCCTGTGACATTTGGGAATGCTCTCAGTAGCGCGTCTACCAATGTGCGCTTGTACTCGCGCATCTTCCTATCACGCTCCAGTGTAGAAAGTAAGGTGGGCACATTGTCTTTGTACCGGGGATCCAGCAGGGTGGCAACCCAGTAGTCCGCACACGTTAAAATGTGGGCAACTCTGCTGTCGTTGTGCAGGCACTGCAGCATGTAGTCGCTCATGTGTGCCAGGCTGCCCAGAGGTAAGGACAAGCTGTCCTCTGTGGGAGGCGTATCATCATCGTCCTGTGTTTCCCCCCAGCCACGCACCAGTGATGGGCCCGAGCTGCTTTGGGTGCCACCCCGCTGTGAACATGCTTCATCCTCATCCTCCTCCACCTCCTCCTCATCCTCTTCCTCCTCGTCCTCCAGTAGTGGGCCCTGTCTGGCCACATTTGTACCTGGTCTCTGGTGTTGCAAAAAAACTCCCTCTGAGTCACTTCGAAGAGACTGGCCTGAAAGTGCTAAAAATGACCCCTCTTCCTCCTCTTCCTTCTGGGCCACCTCCTCTTCCATCATCGCCCTAAGTGTTTTCTCAAGGAGACATAGAAGTGGTATTGTAACGCTGATAACGGCGTCATCGCCACTGGCCATGTTGGTGGAGTACTCGAAACAGCGCAACAGGGCACACAGGTCTCGCATGGAGGCCCAGTCATTGGTGGTGAAGTGGTGCTGTCCCGCAGTGCGACTGACCCGTGCGTGCTGCAGCTGAAACTCCCCTATGGCCTGCTGCTGCTCGCACAGTCTGTCCAGCACGTGCAAGGTGGAGTTCCACCTGGTGGGCACATCGCATATGAGGCGGTGAGCGGGAAGGCCGAAGTTACGCTGTAGCATGCAGCGGCAGGGTGTGAACGCCGGAAGCGCGAACAGACGGCCCGCACTTTATGCAGCTCTGACATGTCGGGGTAGTTGCGAATGAACTTCTGCACCACCAAATTCAGCACATGCGCCAGGCAAGGGATGTGCATCAAACCGGCTAGTCCCAGAGCTGCAACGAGATTTCGCCCATTATCGCACACCACCAGGCCGGGCTTGAGGCTCACCGGCAGCAACCACTCGTCGGTCTGTTGTTCTATACCCCGCCACAACTCCTGTGCGGTGTGGGGCCTGTCCCCCAAACATATGAGTTTCAGAACGGCCTGCTGACGTTTACCCCGTGCTGTGCTGAAGTTGGTGGTGAAGGTGTGTGGCTGACTGGATGAGCAGGTGGAAGAAGAGGAGGAGGAAGCTGAGTAGGAGGAGGAGGAGACAGGAGGCAAAGAATGTTGCCCTGCGATCCTTGGCGGCGGAAGGACGTGCGCCAAACAGCTCTCCGCCTGGGGCCCAGCCGCCACTACATTTACCCAGTGTGCAGTTAGGGAGATATAGCGTCCCTGGCCGTGCTTACTGGTCCATGTATCTGTGGTTAGGTGGACCTTGCCACAGATGGCGTTGCGCAGTGCGCACTTGATTTTATCGGACACTTGGTTGTGCAGGGAAGGCACGGCTCTCTTGGAGAAGTTGTGGTGGCTGGGAACAACATACTGTGGGACAGCAAGCGACATGAGCTGTTTGAAGCTGTCTGTGTCCACCAGCCTAAATGACAGCATTTTATAGGCCAGTAGTTTAGAAATGCTGGCATTCAGGGCCAGGGATCGAGGGTGGCTAGGTGGGAATTTACGCTTTCTCTCAAATGTTTGTGAGATGGAGAGCTGAACGCTGCCGTGTGACATGGTTGAGATGCTTGGTGACGCAGGTGGTGGTGTTGGTGGTACATCCCATGTTTGCTGGGCGGCAGGTGCCAACGTTCCTCCAGAGGCGGAGGAAGAGGCCGAGGCGGCAGCAGCAGCAGAAGAGGCCGAGGCGGCAGCAACAAAAGAGGTAGCAGGGGGAGCCTGAGTGACTTCTTTGTTTTTAAGGTGTTTACTCCACTGCAGTTCATGCTTTGCATGCAGGTGCCTGGTCATGCAGGTTGTGCTAAGGTTCAGAACGTTAATGCCTCGCTTCAGGCTCTGATGGCACAGCGTGCAAACCACTCGGGTCTTGTCGTCAGCACATTGTTTAAAGAAGTGCCATGCCAGGGAACTCCTTGAAGCTGCCTTTGGGGTGCTCGGTCCCAGATGGCGGTGGTCAGTAGCAGGCGGAGTCTCTTGGCGGCGGGTGTTCTGATTTTGCCAACTGCTCCCTCTTTGTCTTTTGCTACACTGTTGGCTCGGTCTCACCACTGCCTCTTCCTCCGAACTGTGAAAGTCAGTGGCACGACCTTCATTTCATGTGGGGTCTAGGATCTCATCGTCCCCTGCATCGTCTTCCACCCAGTCTTGATCCCTGACCTCCTGTTCAGTCTGCACACTGCAGAAAGACGCAGCAGTTGGCACCTGTGTTTCGTCATCATCAGAGACGTGCTGAGGTGGTATTCCCATGTCCTCATCATTAGGAAACATAAGTGGTTGTGCGTTAGTGCATTCTATCTCTTCCACCCCTGGGGAAGGGCTAGGTGGATGCCCTTGATAAACCCTGGTAGCAGAGTCTTCAAACAGCATAAGAGACTGCTGCATAACTTGAGGCTCAGACAGTTTCCCTGATATGCATGGGGGTGATGTGACAGACTGATGGGCTTGGTTTTCATGCGCCATCTGTGCGCTTTCTGCAGAAGACTGGGTGGGAGATAATGTGAACGTGCTGGAAGCACTGTCGGCCACCCAATTTACTAATGCCTGTACCTGCTCAGGCCTTACCATCCTTAGAACGGCATTGGGCCCCACCAAATATCCCTGTAAATTCTGGCGGCTACTGGGACCTGAGGTAGTTGGTACACTAGGACGTGTGGCTGTGGCAGAACGGCCACGTCCTCTCCCAGCACCAGAGGGTCCACTAACACCACCACGACCATGTCCACGTCCGCGTCCCTTACTAGTTGTTTTCCTCATTGTTACCGTTCACCACAATAAGAAAAATATTATTCGGGCCAATGAATTAAATTAAAATTCAGGCCTTTTTTTACAGACACCTAACACTGTCTGGCTATCTATTTAGGTACCGTATTACACTAATACAGGCACACAAGTAATGACAGATTTGGTTGAATATAAATGTGAGGCCTATTTTTTACGCGCTGTGTGACAGATATACCTTTAATCACAGAATTAGACTTGTATCTGCACTGTAGCGTGTGTGTTAAGTTTTTCAGAATGACACTATCAGCACCTTCAATCTAAGATATCCTTTTTGGGATAGATTTAAAGTAGGCCTGATATAGCAGAAACTACTAATTTTGAGAATGGCAAATTTGGGAATAGTTTTTCAACCCAGAACAAAAACTGTGCTTTTACGGTCACTAAATATAACTTGACCAGCTAAAACTGTACTGATTTGGAGGAATAGAAATGTCAGGCCTATTTTTTAGGCACTGGGTGACAGGCTCAACTTGCCCCTGATGTAGTATATGGTCAAAAAATAACCACACTATTGATGGTTAAATGCACTTGATGAAAGCTTACCCTGATGTAGGATATAGCAAAAAATAACCACACTATTGATGGTTAAATGCACTTGGGTGATACAGGCTCAGCCTGCACCTGATGTAGTATATGGCCAAAAAATAACCACACTATTGATGGTTAAATGCACTTGATGAAAGCTTGACCCTGATGTAGGATATAGCAAAAAATAACCACACTATTGATGGTTAAATGCACTTGGGTGACACAGGCTCAGCCTGCACCTGATGTAGTATATGGCCAAAAAATAACCACACTATTGATGGTTAAATGCACTTGGGTGACACAGGCTCAGCCTGCACCTGATGTAGGATATAGCAAAAAATAACCACACTATTGATGGTTAAATGGACTTGGTGGTAGCTTGTGCTGGCGCACCACAAGCCGCAAAATGGCCGCAGATCACCCCAGAAAAAAGTGATATAAAAACACTCTGGGCAGCCTAAAACAAGTGAGCAATTCAATATCAGCACTTCAATGATCCACAGCTGGAGATCGATCACTGAATTAAGTCTTTTGGAGGAGTTAATCTGCCTAATCTCGCCCTAACGTCGCAGCAGCAACCTCTCCCTACGCTTGTATCAGCAGAGTGACGTGCAGCGCTACGTGACCCAAGCTTATATAGAGGCTGGTTCACATGCTGCACTGGCCAATCACAGCCATGCCAATAGTAGGCAAGGCTGTGATGGCCTCTTGGGGCAAGTAGTATGACGCTTGTTGATTGGCTGCTTTGCAGCCTTTCAAAAAGCGCCAAGAAAGCGCCGAACACCGAACCTGAACAAGGACTTTTACGAAAATGTTCGGGTTCGGGTCCGTGTCACGGACACCCCAAAATTCGGTACGAACCCGAACTATACAGTTCGGGTTCGCTCATCCCTAATAACAACCTAACTTCCTTGGCGCAAGATACCTTTGTCCATCACCTTGGGCGTCTCCAACTTCTGTCTTTACCAACTTATCTCGTAAGTTGGTACCTCTTTTGTATGCCATCATGGGGAAACTTTCAAACTCAACAATTGTGGGTAACCCTTTCTGTAGAATATGCCACTCCTTATGTATGATGCGTGCTATATCTCCACTGAGGGCACCATAAGTGGATACAAAGGGGATCCGTTTCTGATCCCTGTCACTCTTCTTCCCTTGGAGCGTGGACTCACGGTCAACGGCCCCCACCTTTTGTGTCATCTTCTCCACTAGTTTACCTGGATAACCCCTATTCAGGAATTTCCTCCCCATCTCTTCGACTCTTGCATCAAACCTCTCCTCTCCAGATACGACCCGTCTCACCCTCAACAGTTGTCTCCAGGGGAGTGACTCCACCATCCGTCGTGGATGGTTACTATCAAATTTCAGTAAATTATTCCTATTGGTAGGCTTATGATAGATATCTGTCGCAATTACTACATCCCTGAGATATACCATCACATCCAGGAATTGTAATTCGACTGGAGAGACCGTCATGGTGAATTATAGACCTGGTACCATACTGTTGAGGTGCTGAAAGAATAATTGCTATTCATCTCGAGATCCACCCCAGATCACAAAGATGTCGTCGATGTAGCGCAACCAACACTGAGCCCCCCCAAAAAAGATTGACCTGTAAATAAGTTTGTCCTCCACCTCCGCCATGAACATGTTGGCATATGTGGGTGCCACGTTAGACCCCATGGCCACACCACGTTTTTGTTGGTAAAAGGTGTCCCCAAAGCGAAAATAATTCTGCCTCAGGACCACCTCTAGGAGTTGGAGGACAAACCTACGGCCACCTGGGGAGAGCCCAGTGCCGGCCAGGGCCACATCGACGACATCCAAACCGAATGCATGCTCAATAGAGGTGTAGAGTGAGACCACATCGAAGCTGACAAGAAGAGGGTGGGCAGGCAAACTCAAATCCCTCAACTTCAACAGAAAATGGCTGGTATCCCTAATGTAGGAAGGGGCGCTGGTGGCATGCACACGCAACACCCTGTCAAGAAATACAGCTGTGTTACTAAAAATCGACCCCCTGCCCGACACAATCGGGCGGCCAGGGGGATCGACAAGGCTCTTATGAATTTTGGGGAGTACATAGAACAAAGGAGTGACCGGATGCTTAATCATAAGGAATTCACTCACATCCTTATCGATGATGCCCTCCACTAGGGCATCCCTGATGATGTTTTCAAAAATACGTATGATGTCCCACTTGGGATCTTTCTGTAGCTCAATGTACACCTCTCGGACACTCAACTGCCTATGCACTTCCCGTTCGTAGCCAATCGTGTCCATCACCACCACCGCCCCTCCCTTATCAGCCGGTTTAATGGTCAATGTCTTATTCTGTTCCAATTGTTTAAGTGCCTCTCTCTCTCCCCTCGTCAGGTTCACAGAGGCCCCCATTACCCCACTCTCTCTCAATCGGTCAATTTGATGTGACACAATATCTATATATGCCTCCACGACATGATTATTGCGGGGAGGTGCAAAATCACTCTTGATGTTTAATTTCAATGCTTTTAATGTTACATCAGCACCACCTCCCATATCAGATACCGGTGTCACCACCTTCTCCTCTTTGTTGGAAAAAAAGGCTTTAAGTCTCAGTAATCGATAGAAGCGATGTAAATCAAGTTCTAAATCAAACCACTTTCTCCCCTGTCCAGGACAGAAGGACAAACCACGTCCCAATACTTTCAGTTGATCTCTGGTCAATACACTTGCTGAGATGTTCACAACCAGGTTGTCCATTACGGCTGGTTGCATCTCGTCGTCCTCCCTCGTGCTCCCCTGTTGGCTTTCTGATATGGTAGAGGTAGACTCTTTCTGGGATCTGTGATGTTTCCTTCCCCCCCCTACGGCACCGTCGCTTGCACCGAGTAGCGGAGGTCCTAAAACAGCTTTTGCCCACATCATCAGATGAGTCGGACTCACTGGTGGTAAAGCCGAACCGACTCTGCACGAACTTCCTTCCCTTCTTTCTGAATGGTCTGTTCTGTGTTTGCTGCTGCCAATTATAGACCTGGCCCATCTGGTAGTCCTCCAAATCACGGTGCCATTTATCTCTCTTGATTTTCTCCACCTCTGTCTTATGCCGCTGTGTGTAATTATTTTTTTAATTTCTTACAGAATTCCTCATTGCTAGGGAATAGAGTCGGTCTGAAATGGGATCTCAATCCCCGAGGTATCCGCTGCGAGTGGTAGTATTCCCTTAGGGTATTCAGGTGTAAATCCATAGTGACCAATTTTTTGGACTCATGCTCAAATTTTCTCT
Source organism: Bufo bufo (assembly GCF_905171765.1). NCBI lineage: Eukaryota > Metazoa > Chordata > Amphibia > Anura > Bufonidae > Bufo > Bufo bufo. The sequence goes on from NC_053389.1 coordinate 386,368,997, forward strand.
TGAGCAGATCTACAGAAGGGGTATTTAAAAAGGATACATCCCCAATGCCTTTTCCAAGGCTGCTATAACAAGTGCTGATTTACAAGTGCATCTGAGATATTCAGGAGACTAACTTAGTCTAACTTAGAGTTTCCACTGTAGCAGAACTTCAGTGGTGTTTCTGGTGGATACTCAGACACTGTGTTTCAAAAGAGGTAAAGAATTTGTTAGACACGGTATCTCTATTGTCTGATTGCAAATGAGCATAGGCGAGTAAGGTGTTAATTTGCTGTTGGGGAGGAGCCTTTGTGGGAGTGTGTGTATATATAGCAACATAGTATTAGCTTGCTAATTATAGCTTGCTGCTTTTCCAAGGCTGCTATACCAAGTGCTGATTTACAAGTGCATCTGAGATACTCAGGAGGTAATCTGGAGGTTTGGATACTGTCTGATCTGTAGACAGCTCTCCATAATGCAGCAGGAAATCACCTTTTTGAAATATGAGATTTGTAAATTAACCATTAAACAAACTCAGGCTGAGAACATTGCAATGCCACTGCCACAGAGGCCCCCTAGAAATGGAAGATGGGTTACTGTAGGTTCTGGTAGACTGAGAGTTGTGGATAGAAGACATGTCCCACAGTCTGTGGCTCTCCATAATTCATTTGCAGCACTTTCAGAGTGCAAGAGCAACATGGAGGATGGCTCAAGCACAGTGGGTGAGAAACAATCATCTCCCATGCCTAAAGTATGCAAGACTGCAGCAAAAGACAAAAAGGAGAAGGGGAGGATTGATAGTAAGCAGCTGTTGGTGGGCGATTCCATCATAAGAGGTGTGAAGTTTGAGGAGAATGGTGTTGTGAGATGTCTCCCTGGTGCTATCGCTAGCAGGGATAGACGACGGATCCTTAATATTGTTAGGCAAGCAAAGCAGGAAAGGGAAGTGGATGTTATTGTCCATCTTGGGACAAACAATCTGGCTTGCAATGAGGTTTCAAAGGTGAAAGAAGCTTTTCACACACTTGGAAAGGATATATGGGAGGTTGCATCAACTGTTTCATTCTCTGCAGTTTTGCCTGTGCATAACCTTCAGCATGACAGGAAGATGTGCATTAAGGAATTCAATGTATGGCTTGGTGAATGGTGTCTGAACCAAGGGTTTGGCTTTTTGTCTCATGTTAGCTCTTGTTGGAATGGAAAAGAACTGAACAAGAAAGATGGTTTGCATCTTTCTCTCAAGGGAACGAATGTCCTCGGTGAACAGTTCCAAGTATTTGCTAAGGAGCATTTAAACTAGGAAAGGGGGGCAAAAGAGTGATAATCCAGCAGTCCAACTGCCCCCCGGAACAATGCCAGAAGATGCCAGTAGCACAAAGGTTAAGAAATGACAAGCTCAGATTCTTGTCTACAAATGCTCACAGTTTAGGGAATAAGATCAATGAACTTGAGGTTATAATGGCATCTGGGAATATGGATGTAGTGGCTGTTACTGAGACGTGGTTCAAGGGGAGTAATGACTGGGATATATCAATACCAGAGTTCTCTCTATACAGGAAAGACAGAGAAGGCAAGAAGGGGGAGGGGTGGCCCTGTATGTGAAAGATAGCATAAAATCTAATTTGATACAAGTTAGCGAGAACAATTTAGAGTCAGTTTGGGTTACCTTGCAGCTTGATAATCATAAGGTAACTCGTGTAGGTGTGATTATATAGACCACCTAGCCAAGTCAAAGAATTAGATGATCTACTAGTTGAGGAAATATCTAAAATGACATTGAAGGGGGAAGTTATCATTATGGGAGACTTCAATCTTCCAGATGTAAACTGGAAAACCAAAATAGCTAGTTCTGCCAGGAGTACAGATATTCTAAATTACCTACTGGGATTATCTCTACAGCAAGTAGTTGAGGAGCCAACCCGGAAGGAGGCCATTTTAGATTTAGTATTCACAAATGGGAATTTGATATATGATATTACTGTAGGGGAAAGCTTGGGATCTAGTGATCACCAGTCAGTGTGGTTTACTATAAGTACAGTGACTGAGTCACACCACACAAAAACAAAAGTTTTAGATTTTAGAAAAACAGACTTTTTTTAAAACTAGATTAGTGGTATACGAGTCCCTATCAGATTGGAACAGTTTCATTGGAGTCCAGGAGAAATGGGACTACTTAAAAGTGGCACTATTGAAGGCAACAGAAAATTGCATTAGGCTTGTCAGTAAAAGCAAAAAAAGGAAGAGATCACTGTGGTACTCAGCAGAAGTGGCCAAAATAATTAAAAACAAAAAGATAGCATTTAGAAATTATAAAATAAAATAAAAACGAGGATGAAAGGCAAATTTATAAGATTAGGCAGAGAGAGGCCAAACAAGCTATAAGAGCTTCTAAAGCACAGGCAGAAGAGAAATTAGCTCAGTCAGGAAAAAAGGAGATAAGGCATTCTTCAGATACATAAATGAAAAAAGGAAGCTAAAACAAGGAATTACCAAATTAAAAACAAAAGAAGGAAGGTATATGGAAGAAGATAAAGAACTAGCTGACTGCCTCAATGAATACTTCTGTTCAGTTTTTACAAAGGAAAATGAAGGAAAAGGACCTCAGTTAGGAAAGAAGACTAATGAATCTTTTGATGCATGTGTCTTTACAGAGGAAGAGGTTCTAAGTCAGCTGTCTAAAATTAATACAAATAAGTCACAGGGGCCTGATGGGATACACCCAAAGCTATTAAAAGAGCTCAGCGGTGAACTAGCAAAACCATTAACAGATTTATTTAACAAATCACTGGCAACAGGAGTCGTCCCAAAAGATTGGAAATTAGCAAATGTTGTGCCCATTCACAAGAAAGATAGTAGGGAGGACTCGGGCAACTATAGGCCAGTAAGCCTGACATCAATAGTGGGGAAATTCATGGAAACCATACTTAAGGAGAGGATTGTGGAACATCTAAAATCCCATGGATTGAAAGATGAAAAACAGCATGGGTTTACTTCAGGGAGATCATGTCAAACTAATCTTATTGATTTTTTTGATTGGGTGACTAAAATAATAGATGGAGGAGGTGCAGTAGACATCGCTTATCTAGACTTTAGTAAGGCTTTTGATACTGTCCCACATAGAAGGCTTATCAATAAATTGCAGTCTTTGGGCTTGGACTCCCATATTGTTGAGTGGATTAGGCAGTGGCTGAGGGACAGGCAACAGAGGGTTGTAGTCAATGGAGTATATTCAGACCAAGGTCTTGTTATCAGTGGGGTACCTCAGGGGTCTGTTCTGGGACCCATATTGTTTAATATCTTTTTCAGCGAAATTGCAGAAGGCCTCGATGGTAAGCTGTGTCTTTTTGCTGATGACACAAAGATTTTTAACAGGGTTCATGTTCCTGGAGGGATACACCAAATGGAAAAGGATTTAGGAAAACTAGAGGAATGGTAAAAAATCTGGCAACTAAAATTTAATGTTGATAAGTGCAAGATTATACACCTGGGGCGTAAAAACCCAAGAGCAGAATATACAATCAGTGATACAGTCCTAAACTCAGTATCTGAGGAAAGGGATTTAGGGATCATTATTTCAGAAGACTTAAAGGTAGGCAGACAATGTCATAGAGCAGCAGGAAATGCTAGCAGAATGCTTGGGTGTATAGGAAGAGGAATTACCAGTAGAAAGCTGGAGGTGCTCATGCCGCTCTACAGAGCACTAGTGAGACCACATTTGGAGTATTGTGCTCAGTACTGGAGACCATATCTCCAGAAGGATATTGATACTTTGGAGAGAGTTCAGAGAAGAGCTACTAAACTGCTACATGGATTGCAGGATAAAACTTACCAGGAAAGATTAAAGGACCTTAACATGTATAGTTTGGAAGAGAGACGAGATAGAGGGGATATGATATAAACTTTTAAATACATAAAGGGAATCAACAAGGTTAAAGAGGAGAGAATATTTAAAAGAAGAAAAACTGCTACAAGAGGACATAGTTTTAAATTAGAGGGGCAAAGGTTTAAAAGTAATATCAGGAAGTATTACTTTACTGAGAGAGTAGTGGATGCATGGAAAAGCCTTCCTGCAGAAGTGGTAGCTGCAAATACAGTGAAGAAGTTTAAGCATGCATGGGATAGGCATAAGGCCATCCTTCATATAAGATAGGGCCAGGGGCTATCCATAGTATTCAGTATATTGGGCAGACTAGATGGGCCAAATGGTTCTTATCTGCCGACACATTCTATGAGTCTCTGAATCTGTTCATCTGTATATATACACGTGTTCACATTGGCAGTTTCACTGACCTTACCAGATCCTGAGGTTCCTTCCATTTTTGAAGTATCAAACCCCGGTGCCGACTCCTTGGATCCAGATAATGAAGAAGTAGTAATGTAGAGTCGCACTCACCAGATCTTGCAGTCATCCGGAATGCAGCAGCATGCCTGGAGCCCTAGATCCATAAAGGCTCCTACATGTAAAGTCCAGTAAGTGATAACAGAGGCAGCATGTCAGGTGAAAAAAAATCCCTTTATTGGGAACTGCTTACATGAACAGCCGTGTAAAAAAGGTTGTTACGTTTCGGCTAATACATAGCCTTTATCAAACACCAAGTGTTATCCAAAATATCCTGTTTAAAAAGTTTAAGCCACGCCCACACGTGGCTGAGTCACTGGAGTTAGGTTGTGCGAGTGTAGGTGGAGAAGCTTATTGTGCAATCAATCCACCTCCCCCCTAATATCCAGTTAGTCCACTGCTCCCTTTACTGCACACAGACTTAGGTGTAGGGGTGAGTGTCACACAACATACTCATACCCGGCAACTACGCTACCTAGGATGTCCCTGTGCACATTTTGTGTTTACATGTTTAGTGGAGAAATCCTTTTTATATGATGTATTAATAAAAGTTATATTTTAGCGACAACACTTGGATACTGAAATGAGGGGGATCGACTACCACAAAGTGTGGGTCAATAGTGCCCATTATCAAAATCAGATATTAATCAAAGGGGTAAATCAAGTACATGGAATGACCCATTGTTTTCGGGGATGGAAACACATTCCCCTCTTACAATATATAACTAGGGTCAGATGACCACTACTTGATTAGATATGTAACTGGCCACTCAGAGAAAACATGAGTAATCAATGTTATCATTGAGACCTGATGGTAACATTGTGTTCAACATATAGATCCATTTGGATTCTTTTTGTTTCAATATTTTGTCAAAATCCCCTCCCCTAATACAGTGTTCTACCTTCTCAATCATTGAGAATTGCAGTCTATTAATATTTCCACCATGGTGAAGTAGCACATGTCGTGCGAGTGGTTTGTCACGTTTGTTTCGAATGTCCCCAACATGTTCTAGTATCCTTTTCTTGAAGGCTCTATGAGTTTTACTGACATAGCTACTGCCACATTCACACTGTGCCATATATACCAGACATACAGTGTTGCAGTTCACAAATGAACATGCAGTGTATGTTTTTTTCTGCTCACTGTCAGAAAAGGTGACTCCTACTTTGATGAAAGGACAAGCCTTGCATCTGCCACATTTATGAGTACCTTTCCTCCTATCCGTCAACCAGGTTTTTTGTTCAGTGGGTGCCTCAAAGTGACTGTGCACTAGTGCGTCTCTTAGGCTACGTCTTCGTCTTAAGGTTATTGCTGTATATTCTGGGAGAATATTAGTTAAATCTGGATCAGTTTTAAGCAGAGACCAGTAGCGTCCCAGGATTTCCCGAACTCTGTAGGCTTCTGTGTCAAATGTGCCAATAACCCTAATAATTTTCTGTGGCCCTTCCTTCCTCCCTTCCGCTTGGAGTAGTGTAGATATATTAACAGACTCCACATGATTCCATGCCTGATATAGTACAACCTACTTAATCATCAACAAGATTAATCAAATGTGTGACAAAAAGTTATAACTGGACCAAATGAACAAAGGGACACACATATAAAATAATCACAAATTTTATTACATAATTGACATTGCAAATAACATAAAGAAATAGTAATAGCAGCAGCAATGCAGGCTAAGCGCTGCAACAAGCAGCTCATTTGCCGGGCAAGAAGTACGCCCGATCCCAATATAAGGGAGACTCCAAAAAGAACATAAGTGCCGCATAAAGCAGGCAATATTCGAACAGCCCCCAATAAGATGTGAAAAATCCTACTCAGGTATACAGAGACTACAATTATATAAGCAAATGGGACGGCCAGATACAAAGCACCTCAGAGAAAAAGCCCATAAACAGTGTTAAAGACAACAGTAATAGTAATGACTAGAATAGTAAAAACTAAAACATGTTACCTAAAGTTTAGTAGGACCACAAAAAGGATCGGACTCTTTATCGGCAAAGAGCGCACCCCGACGCGTTTTTCATATTGCCTGCTTTATGCGGCACTTATGTTCTTTTTGGAGTCTCCCCTATATTGGGATCGGGCGTATTTCTTGCCCGGCAAATGAGCTGCTTGTCGCAGCGCTAGCCTGCATTGCTGCTGCTATTACTATTTCTTTATGTTATTTGTAATGTTAATTATGTAATAACATTTGTGATTATTTTATATGTGTGTCCCTTTGTTCATTTGGTGTAGTCATGCCTGATATAGGCAGGAATCAGAATACCCTTTCTCTTTAAAGCGGTGGAATACTGATGAGGCCTGTCTGGTAAATTCTGTATGGTCTGAACAATTCCTGCGGACCCTTAGGAATTGCCCCTTCGGGATCCTTCTTTTAAGTGGTTTAGGATGAAAGCTATCCCATCTAAGTAAACTGTTAGTGGATGTTTCTTTGTGAAAGAGTGTAGTGTTTAAGACATTTTTTTCCCCTTTCTGGATTTGTACATCTAAAAATGTTATTATGTCACATTTTAGTTTGTATGTGAAAAACAGCACTATATGGTTAATATTGAGATCTACCGTGTCCACCGTGTCATAGTCTCGGAGAAGACGAGCGTGTCCTCCCACCAGCCCAGGAACAAATTAGCATACGTTGGGGCACATGGGCTCCCCATCGCTGCGCCCCTGATCTGGTGGTAGAATTGACCATTGAACACAAAATAGTTGTGGTTTAACACAAAGTCTAATAGTTGGATCACAAAACGATTGTGGTCTTTGTGGTCGAGGGATCTGGAATCCAGAAAGTGCTTGACAGCTGCCAGGCCCTTATTATGTGGGGTTGAGGTGAAGAGAGCCTCAACGTCAATAGACTCCAACCACACCCCTGGTTCTAGTGTGATACCGTCAATACATCTGAGAAGGTCCGTTGTGTCACGGAGATACGATGGCAAAGCTATCACAAATGGACGGAGTATCTGGTCAATGTATGTACCTGCGTGCTCAGTCAGACTATCAATCCCAGATACAATTGGTCGGCCCTTGAGGGGACTGGTGCCCTTGTGAATTTTTGGGAGACGATGAATAGAAGGTGGCCACCCTTGGATTAGGTGGTCCCAGGTATTCATATTCTTTCCAGTCGATGAGCCTCCCTTCAAGGGCCTCCAGCAGGATCTGGGATAATTTTTGTAAATAGACAGTAGTGGGGTCGTTTTTCAGTTGTTCATAACTCGACCTATCTGATAGAAGTGAATAGCACATACTACAGTACTGTTGATTAGACAGAACAACTACGTTGCCTCCCTTATCAGATGGCTTAACCACCACATCTTTATTATTACTTAGGTGTTGCAGTGCCTCCATTTCGGAGAACGTGTAGTTCTTACTGCCCAATGTAGGTACAATATTGTTAACATCCCTAATCTCCGATCTCAAAAACAAGTCGATGTTAGCTTCACCTAATGTTTTAGGAGGCATCTTAGTGCTCTTGTTTCTTAGGGTAGTGAAGGGGCCATAGCCTTTGGGGCGTTTATTATCATCTAGCAGGTCAACCAAGGTATCAAAGTCCCCCGGTACAAGCCCCAGCTCCAGGCTTCTTCTTTTATCTGAGGAACAAAAGATCTTATGACACCTGAGTTTCCTGATGAATAGGTGAATATCCTTCACCCATTTAAAGGTACTGAAGCGTGTGGTGGATACGAACGATAATCCCTTAGTAATTTGTTTTTGTTCCATATCTGATAGAGGTACTCCTGACAGATTCAATGTCACAGGTTGCGCCCCCAACATTTTTAATGTCTCCTGTTTTGCTGAGGTTGTTGTACCCTGTCCATCAAGGTGTATGTGCTCAGAGGTGGCTGACCTAAAAAAGAGGCATGGTTTATAATGGAGGATACTGAAGATGAGGCAGAGTCTAACAAGGGAGCCAAAAGTGGCACTGATGTTGTAGGTAGTTTCCCACCATGATATTCTTTTATAGGCCCTTCTTCCCTTCGGGGTAAGGGAGTCTGAGACTCCCATTGTGTCCCTTGATACTGATTGACTTGCTGGTTTCCCCTTGGTTGGAATCTAATAGTGGAAAAGCGATTCCTGGTCCTATTTTGACCCCTGCCTCTCCAATTGGACCTCTGGTTATAGTATTGCTGTTGTGGCTTATAGTTCTCCAGGTCGGAGCTTTCTGGCTCTGAAATCAAGCTCTCACTGACCGACCCCTTTTGACTGGGCCGAGGTACAAATTATGCAGTTTTATTTCTAAACTCATTTAGGTCCTTAATTAATTGACAATGTTTTAGTTCAACCAGACTTGATTTGAACCTCTCAATATTCAGTTGTAATTCTGATTTCTTTTTGGGAAATTCTGGATGGTTTTTGAATTTCAGCGCCATCTCTATCTGACTATTTAATTGTTTCTCAATTGTCTCAAAATTGACTTTTTCTTGGTCTACTAATAGTCTCATGAGACGCAATGAACTATCAGTGACCTCTCTCTCCCACTTAGACAGAAATTTAGGGGTACAAATAAGTTGTGCTGGTTTCCTGAGCACCCCAAAATGCCTAATATTAGCTGTTCATTGGTTATAATGGGAATACATGCTGTGGTTCATACAACGTGGATTCTTCTGTGTATGACTTTGGAACCCACGATATGTAAGCCTACTTTCACATATGTGTTTTTTGATTAGGTTTTGAGATCCGGCAGAAGATCTCAAAACCTGAATAAAATAGATCTGTTACATTTAATACAACAATTTGTTCTCAAATTCAGAATTTGAAACCAGATACCATTCTAATGACAATTACATATCATAGTTGGGGAACATCTCATTAAAATAAGTTGCAGCGCAAGTTAATATTTGGTTGGATCAAGATGTCTTCTCACTGGTAATAGACTAGTACAGTACATACCGTATTTTTTGCCCCATAAGACGCACTTTTTCCCCAAAAAAATTGCGTCTTATGGGGCGAATGCTGACATTTTTACATCGCAGGCTGTGATGTATGAGCGAGCAGGGAGGGACTGGGAGGAGGAGCTGGGGGCCGGGAATTGTGGCGGGGCCGGTGCAGTCACTGTACTCCGGCCCCGCCGCTCCAGTGCTGCACTATACAAATATAAAATGTCTCATTCAATTAAAAGTGATTAAACATGCCCCCCACTTTTAATATTACCGTACACCCTAACAGCTTCTGTAGAATGCAGGCAGGCCGGGCAGACGGCAGCGTAACTCCCTGATGTCATCTGCCTGCGCTGCCTACTTTATGAATGAAGCAGGCGGCGCAGGCACGTGATGTCAGTGAGTGACGCGCCGGCCGCCCGGCCTGCCTGCCTACGTTGTACAGAAGCTGTTAGGGTGTACGGTAATATTAGGAGTGGGGGGCATGTTTAATCACTTTTAATTGAATGAGACATTTTATATTTGTATACTGCAGCACTGGAGCGGGGGGGGGGGGAATCTGTGGATGACAGTTTTATGGGGGACATCTGTGGATGGCACTGTTAAGGGGTGGGGGGTCTTTGGGTGGCACTGTTATGGGGTGGGGGGTCTGTGGATGGCACATATATAACAGTGCCATCCACAGATCCCTCATAACAGTGCCATCCAGAAATCCCCCATAACAGTGCCATCCACAGATCCCCCATAACAGTGCCATCCACAGATCCCCCATAACAGTGTCAGCCACAGATCCCCCCGTAACAGTATCATTCACAGATCCCCCCATAAGTGTCCGTCACAGATCCCCCATAACAGTGCAATCCACAGACCACCATTAGTTCCAAACCCACCAAAAGAAGACCTTTTGGTTAAAAATATTTTTTTTCTTATTTTCCTCCCCAAAAACCTAGGTGCGTCTTATGGGCCGGTGCGTCTTATAGGGCGAAAAATACGGTAATGCTTCTTCAGCATTAACAGTGCTGACTGTTCTCTAATATTTAAGGCCCTAACCACATCACAGGGAGTGAACGTTTTTGCCTGGAACTCCAAGGCATGCTGCAATAATATGTGTTTTCCATGATTGTATTCTACATTATGTGTCTTTATTTTCTTCTAAAGACCAAGCACCACAAAAACTCCCAATAGTTTTAAAAAGCACGGGCAATATTATCTAAAGCAAACTCTCTATATTATCAGCCATAGTTTGCTTGGCTTTATGTCCTGCATGTAATTGCTATGTTGACTTAGAAAGTCAAATAAAACACACAACAGCCAAGGAAAAGACAGCCAAAAAATCCTTCCTGGCTACAAAATATGAGCAACTAAAAGAGCCTTTGAGCAAATGAGATTAGTATGAGGCTTGTTTGACATGGTATTAAAATGTGTACTTGTTAATATCAATTGGTTTGCTTTCGGTAGTTGTGCACAAGAACAAATGTAGAATATGATGTGTCATTCAGAAGGCATGAATCTTGGACTGGACTGGGGATAGGGCAGGAAAGGGAATGTTTTCAATTTATATTTGCCATTTAATCAAAGCCATAAACCTACTAATTTCTCTGACAAATGTAAAAAGCTGAAAGGCAAAATCAATCTTTATTTATCATTTGGTAAAATATTAGCCAATGGCTGTTTATTTTAATAGCATCTTTTAGGATAGATGACTTTATAATGAGCTCTAACTGCAATGTCACACTACATAGTAACATAGTAACATAGTACATAAGGCCGAAAAAAGACATTTGTCCATCCAGTTCAGCCTGTTATCCTGCAAGTTGATCCAGAGGAAGGCAAAAAAAACCTGTGAGGTAGAAGCCAATTTTCCCCACTTTAGGGGAATAAAAAATTCCTTCCCGACTCCAATCAGGCAATCAGAATAACTTCCCGGATCAACGACCCCTCTCTAGTAGCTATAGCCTGTAATATTATTACACTCCAGAAATACATCCAGGCCCCTCTTGAATTCCTTTATTGTACTCACCATCACCACCTCCTCAGGCAGAGAGTTCCATAGTCTCACTGCTCTTACCGTAAAGAATCCTCTTCTATGTTTGTGTACAAACCTTCTTTCCTCCAGACGCAGAGGATGTCCCCTCGTCACAGTCCTGGGGATAAATAGATGATGGGATAGATCTCTATACTGACCCCTGATATATTTATACATATTAATTAGATCTCCCCTCAGTCGTCTTTTTTCTAAAGTGAATAACCCTAATTTTGATAATCTTTCAGGGTACTGTAGTTGCCCCATTCCAGTTATTACTTTAGTTGCCCTCCTCTGGACCTTCTCCAGCTTTGCTATGTCTGCCTTGTTTACAGGAGCCCAGAACTGTACACAGTACTCCATGTGTGGTCTGACTAGCGATTTGTAAAGTGGTAGGACTATGTTCTTATCACGGGCATCTATGCACCTTCTGATGCAACCCATTATCTTATTGGCCTTGGCAGCAGCTGCCTGACACTGGTTTTTGCAGCTTAGTTTGCTGTTTATTAAAATTCCTAGATCCTTTTCCATGTCAGTGTTACCGAGTGTTTTACCATTTAGTATGTACGGGTGACTTGCATTATTCCTTCCCATGTGCATAACCTTACATTTGTCAGTGTTAAACCTCATCTGACACTTATCTGCCCAAGCCTCCAATCTATCCAGATCCCTCTGTAGTAGTATACTGTCCTCTTCAGTGTAAATTACTTTACACAGTTTAGTGTCATCTGCGAAAATTGATACTTTACTAATATGTAATGTCCCAGTTCTTTACTTGGTATCCCACTCTGGAATGGCACAGTGACTCATATTGACCCGGCATGGTTTAACGTGAATTGAGGCAACCAGCATATGGTGACAGTCTGAGATGCACAAACTTTTTGGTTGCACACTGTACTGTGGCACAGAGCTTTGCAAATTTAAGGTACAGAGCTTAGCAGTTATCAACACCAACAGAACAGTCTCTATATGCAGTTTGCAAAAGATCTCCACAGGTGGTTGCCAACAGTACCAGGGCAAGCTCTTTACATCATATGTGGTTGTCACTAATTAACAGAGCAGTTTTAATCCTCAGTCATTTAACACTGGTTGCAGGACCATCCCTATCCTCCACACATAAGCTATACACAGTTGGCCGACTGACAGCTACGTATCTGTCCTGAACCTACCATACATATGCATGCTTGTATCGGCCAAGTGTGCTTATGTAGTTAAGGCCTCATGCACACGACCGTTGTTTTAATCTGTGTCCGTTGTTCCGTTTTTCGTGATTTTCTGCAGACCCATTGACTTTCAATGGGTCCGTTGTAAACTCGGCTAATGCACCGTTTGTCATCCGCATCCGTGATCCGTGGTTCCAGTCCGTCAAAAAAATATAACCTGTCCTATTTTTTTCACGGAAAACGGTTCGCGGACCCATTCAAGTTAATGGGACCGTGAAAAAACGCGGAGGCACACAAGATTGTCATCCGCGTCCGCACCCGTTTTTTTCCTATCATTTGCAAGGCAAACTTGACTTAGACTTTTTTTTACTTTCCTTCATGTCTGGTGATCCTCCAAAAATAAAGGAAGACACACAGAAACAAAAACGGAAACGGATCACGGAACAACGGAACCCCATTTTGCGGAACGGAACACAACAAACGGTCGTGTGCATGAGGCCTCATGGAGAAAGAAGTGAAAGCTGCTACCAGACAATGTCTCCTCAAGAACTAAATAATTGGGGAGTTGAAATGCAAAATGTCAAACACAAACACATTAGATAAAATCTTTGGTTTTGGACAACATAGATCTAATGTGCATTGCCTGCTATGGAACATTTGCACAAGGCAATTGCATCTAGAATCTTTCCACAATCACAGTATACTGACAGCAGCCACAGGACAACCTTTTTAAATATGGCCACAGTGCACCTTATGGTATACATTAACCGGGCCAACATTTCTAAGTACAGTTACAGCAGCGATTGCAGAGCCTAGCAGAACTAGCTGGTTCAAAATCTCAGACCACCACTCAGATACTAACAGTATGAGATTCAGCCAACCCACAGTACAACCTCTACATTGAAAGTGGCTTGGGCATACTTGCATTATCCAGGATGATCTTCTCCCCAGAAGTGAGCCCAATCAGCGACAGCAGTGCCGAGTAGGTCCATGACATAGGTGGAGATCTGTAATCACCCTGTTTGTATCTCAGGGTCTCTGTCTTTCTCAGCAGATACAATTGCAGCATTGGATCCTCCTCACTGCTAACTTGCTAGTGGCAGGTGTTCTTTGGCTTAGAAAATACTTGGTCATATATTTTATCGGCAGCACCTCTCCCCGTGTAAACATGTACACTTGCTGACTGCTGTTGCTGCTGATATAATTGTATTATATTTGTGATACTAATAAAGGATTTATTAATGATTTTGTAGTGCTGTGAATGTATGTTTTTATTGGTGTGTTGGATCATCGCTGAGGATCAAGTCAATTATTGGGAATCAATGTTCATATGACCGTATGTTTCCTATAATTGGTCCAAGAAACGGTAGTTTGTCAGGTGATCTCATATATTTTATATGGCATCTAAAATGTTGAAACAGGGATGTGCTGCCAACAGTATGTAAAGTAAATGGGGAACAAACGATCATAATAGCCATTGTTTGCCCCCCTTTCACTTAGGATTGAGCCAAGTGAAAAACACTTTAAACAAGCACCACTCAACTTGTATATTATAAATTGGCACTCTTTATTGCTTGGCATTGAGCTATGCAAGATTACCCTTAGGCTACATTCACATGACCGTAAGTTTTTGAGGTCCACAAATTGCAGATCCGCAAAACACGGGTGCTGGCCATTTGATTTCCCCGCCAGTACATTATGTTATTAGATTGCTCCCATTAACAAAAGGTAATACAAGTACATTTAAGGGGTTTTATGAGATTACCATTTTCTAACTGAAAAGCAACAACACTTGGTAATCGATTATCTGTGATATTGCAGCTCAGCCCCTTTGAAGTTAACTGTTTTGAGCAATATGAAACACGTGGACAAATGTAATGGTTTTCAGGAATAAAGCAGTCGTGTTTTCTAAACTTAAATTTTATATAATTCATGAAGCCTCAAGCTATTGTGAATCGATTACAGTTATTCAAAGACATTCATCTCTAGTCAGTTTCATTCATTATTTAGCACCTCATTTGTATATTAGCAGAATTTCAGGCTGCATTTCCCTTATAAATGTGCACTCATGATACATACTGAAATGGAAAGTCATTCTCTTAGTGTTATGCACACTCACCATCTGTTGATGTTTGCCAGTTATTCTTGGCTCCAACGCCAACAACAACAACAGTGTGTAATTTAAATTTGCATGTGAGAGCCTGGAGCTCATTTTTATGTGTATATTTAACCACCATAGGAATAATAGGCTGTAAGCTTTTACATACATTTACTGCAACCGGTTTCTTAACTGGATACAAATGAGATACTAGCTATGGAAATATTTCCAGGAATAAATTAAGAGAGCTGTAAGAAGGAGTTGACCATAAAAGAACTTTTTTGTTTCGTAATCCAATATCAATACAGACATAGTCACTGAGACCAATGATCTCCAGATAATCCGGTGATGCATACAAACAAGATTTGAGGTTCCAGCCACAAAAATACCTTAGCCTGCTGTAACCTTCATCAAATGATTTCAGAATTTTAATAAATGATTTGTTTTGATCATCTCTTTTTCCATAGAGTTCGAACTTCTTACTGCATTTTTCTTTAAAAAATATTTTAATTATTTTTTCAAATACTTTAATAACTGTACCAGACAGAGGCATGAGCAGAACAAACAATTGGCAAAATGTACAGCTATTACGGAAAATGAATAAAACAATAGAAACTGTACAGAAAAAAGGGTTAAAAAACACAATTAGTAACAGTTAATTGACTATTAGAGTGATTATCATTAGAATTTTCATATAATCATCTGAGTTTGAGTAATTATCGTCACATTTAATAATGAGCATCAATTGAATGATGAGCGTTAAGTTATTCATATTCTGTGGTTTGGACGAAATCAGAAATTTCCCAGTCGTTAGCAGTGTAAATGCTCTAGGGGCGAACGAGCAACAATCACAATAAACAACAAAAATATTTAGCTAGTTTTGTGTAGTTGGATGAATGCCATTTGGATGCAAACAAATCATTAAATCGCCACATGCTTCTCCTTAATGAAAAATAGGACCTATAGACAGTTTGTGTAATTGAGACAAATCCGCACAAAACTCGGACATGCTGCGGATCTCAAATACTGATGGAAATGATACGCCCATGTGAATATTTCCATTCATTAACATTAGCAGCTGATTTTGGTACATCAAATCCAGACTATATATACGCATTGCAAATATGCTCGTCTTAAAGCGGCCTATATGTGAGTGGGTATGCAATAATGCATGTGCATGTAAAAAAAATAATTACACAGAGGAAGTTTTACATTTCAATCCCCACCATTTCAATGGCCACCATAAAACTCAGGGAGTGCAGGTTCTACATGCATGATTGGTCCACTCTGCTTTTATACCATTTTTGGTGCCATAACAGCCTCCATTAAATCGAGGAATGCAGGTACCAACATGCATGCTAAGCCCACTCTATACTTCTCCTGGTGCCAAATGGCTTCCAATAAATACAATGACAGCAGTGGTGGCCATTATGGCACATAACAGGTGGTATTTAGTGTTAGGTTCCTGTCTGATAGAGATCGCATTGACGTTTGGCAGGCGGGCCCAAAGACTTTTGTATTTGACAAGAATCTCAAATTTGGAAAATAAACACAGCATTAGTACCAGAATGTTTTCTATAATTATGGCATTATTGTACTTTATTTGTGTTTGCAGAGTGCTGTTGCATTGTCTTTTTTTTCCTGTATGTTTCTAGCCATGGCAGAGTGAACATGCACATTGACATTTGCTGACTGACCCTCTTTTTTTGCAGTTGTACTGGAGCTGGAGGTGTGGCTGACTCTAGTTGGTCTTGCACCCCTGACTAGCCTGTCTGCCCCATAGGCTGATTTTAATTTTAATTAGAGTAAGGGTCCATTCACTCATGAAAGAACCATTCACTCATGAAAGAACCAATAACACCGGGGCATCATAGACGGTACGTTCCCAGGTCGGGGTTTTATGAGAACCGACCTGGGAACACACCGTCTATGATGCCCCGGTGTTATTGGTTCTTTCATGATTATAGGTGATACATATCCTTGTCCACCTACTTATATACATCATCTTGTCTTATCTAATTTTGTGGGCTGTTGTCCGTGTGGGTATTTGGTTACCTGGGACACAGATCAACACCCGTCAGTTCATGGGGAGCCATGATATTTATTTTTGAGAGGAGGGTAAACGCAGGGCAGTCAGCCCAGGCATGAGGACAGGGAGTCTCCACCATCAGGAGACGTCCCTGGGCTGAGGAATAATTCAGGGTGAGCATAGGGACAGGCTAGACATACTCCAATGCTCCCCTTAGCTGCCCTGTGTTCACTCACCACCAAATAACTGCACCAATGGTTGGCTTCCCTGTAGGAACATATTTTATCTTTTTTCATTTTTTGTCTGTTTCACAATTTTCACTGGTGAACCACCACAGTGGTATTATTTTACATAGTACTAATAAGTAAAAGTTACGTTTTAAGGGGTCAATACTGCTGGACACCTTATGTTGGTACCTGCATTCCTGGATTTAATGGAGGCCGTTATGGCACCAAAAATCCTAAAAAGCAGAGTGGACCCAGCATGCATGTGGAACCTGCACTCCCTGAATTTCATGGTGGCCATTATGGCACATAACAGGTGGTATTTAGTGTTAGGTTCCTATCTGATAGAGATCGGCTTGATGTTTGGCAGACGGGCCCAAATAATTTTGTACAAAATGTATTTGCCAAGAATCAAAAATTTGCAAAATAAGCCTAGCATTAGCACCAGAATGTTTTCTATAATTATGGCATTATTGTACTTTATTTGTGTTTGCAGATTGCTGTCGCATTGTCTTTTTTTCTTTGTGTTTCTAGCCATGGCAGCATGCATCTGCGCATTGGGATGTGCTAATTGACCCCCTTTTTTTGCAGTTGTTCTTAGTAAGATGCTGTGCTGTCAGAAGCTTTGGCACAGAATGGTCTCGCAAGAAGTCCTAGTTCCTGTGAGATCGCGCTGCATCAGTAAGCTGTGTAACGGAGATTGTCACAGCAGAGCGAAACCTCCACTAGCAAACAAGAGAAGTGACTAGTCACACCTCTGAGAAAGTATTTGCGGCTGGTGAGTGAGCCCATCGAGTCGCCGCTCTGCTGTTGCGGGGACCCGATGGGTGAGAAGGCAGCCCGATGCCTTGCAAGTAGAGTTGAGCGGACACCTGGATGTTCGGGTTCGATGGGTTCGGCCGAACTTCACCAAAAAGTTTGAGTTCGGGACCCGAACTTGACCCGAACTTGACCCCGAACCCCATTGAAGTCAATGGGGGACCTGAACTTTTGAGCACTAAAATGGCTTTAAAATATAATGGAAAGGGCTAGAGGGCTGCAAATTGCATCAAAATATGGTTAAGAGCATGGCAAGTGCTCTGCAAACGAATGTGGATAGGGAAATGACTTTAAATAACATAAAATATGCAAAAATAAAAAATAATAATCTTGATCTAGGAGGACGAGGTCCATATGGAGTAGGAGGTTGAGGAGGCGGTGGATGTGGTGGTGTAAGTGGAAGCGGCGGTGGAGGAGGAGGAGGTAGCCTACACTGCTGCTTTTTGGTTTAAAATTTATTTATATTTTTTTAAATTAGGGTACACCCCAAAACATTGGGAAATATAACCTGTGATAACCCCCTACAGTCGTGCCAAACACACAATCAGACAATACACTGGCTGCAGGGCAGGCCAGCACTTCCAAGGCGTAAAGGGCAAGCTCAGGCCATGTGCCCAATTTGGAGACCCAGAAGTTGAAGGGGGTGGACCCATCATTCAGTACGTGTAGGCGTGTGCACACATACTGCTCCTTCATGTCGCACGTCCCCGTAATGTCCACAATACAATTGGATAGCTTCTCTATCAACTTTCGATGTTCTTTTATGCGCCTACCATGGTGATCACGGGTGGCGGGGAATCAGGGTTCCAGGCCAGAGAGGGAGCCTTAGAAAGGGATACCGCATCCAAGGGAGGTCAATGGATGAAATTAAATGTAATCGAGTGGAAATGTGGGACAAAGTATTGAAGCATAAGCTTCCAAGTTAAGGAGGGGGCGCGCGGCAATTACCCACTCCCAACTCGGGAAGGTAGCGACGATAAATAACAATACAGTACTCTTAAGATGCTGTCACGACCATGGTTATGGTCGTGACTCTTTGGTCGCATGCACTTGTCAGCGGTTTCTTCTTTGTTCTCAATCACAGGTGAGGGCTCTGTGTTTGTTGCCTCACGTGTGGTTGCCGCTGGCAACATGTTGTGGTTGACAGTGTAGCAGCCGGAGCTGGTCGCTAGGCTGCTCCCTGTCATAGCATGCGGTTGCCTCTGGCAACGTGTGGTTGAATGTGTTCACTGTCTACGTTTGGTATGCACGGGATTTAGTTGTGTGTGCATTTCCCTTTAAGTGACACTTTCCTGGTTTGGTGATGGAAGGGTTAACTCCTTTCCTTGTGTGTGTGTGGATGTGGCTACTTGGCCTATTTAGCTCCTGCTGGAAGCCAGAAATCTGAGGGGTACTTCAGCCATGCTTAGATGGAGTCATCCTCCTGGTTATTTACCATCTGCCAGTGAGGGCCACCCTTGTGGTCATAAGTTTATGTATGATGGATTGAAGATGTTTCTTTGGTCTCTTTGTTTCTTTGCAGCTATGGTTTCCTGGGTTCCTGTGTGATGTGTGGTGTGTGCTGTGTCCGTTTGTATTGTTGTGGACAGCAGCACTTGTACATGGGTTCCAGGCTGTGTGTCTGTGGCAGGTAGGTGTTGTACTAGTTGCATTTACCTGCCATTGCCATAAGCTGTTTATGTTCCCCTTTCTTTGCAGCTTGGCCAGTGAGACTCCTGTTCCTCCGTATCTAGGAGTAACAGGTCGTCTTACCCTGCTCCTAGTTCAGGGCCACCCTGAGGGCTAGTAGGTACCCCAAGGTTCCGGAGTATGAGCCCTCCTACCATCAGGGTCGGCTCCTACAGCTAGGAGTCAGGGTCAGAATTAGGGACGTAATAAGAGGTGACCTGCTCCCTTATTCCTGTCCTGGCCTGGCAGTGACCAACATCTTCAGTCATCGCACGGCTGAGGGTTTTCCCCATCCTCAGCCGTGACAGATGCACTGTTATTGAAATGATTAATAAAAAATTATAGGGAATGTCACTGGGGTATTTTGAATTTGGAAACGTTAGCCAGGAGAGGCCCTGCTGCCGCTTTGTTGACTCTAGATAACTTCTGCCTAATCGCACGTCCCTGTGACGTCCACCATCCATTTGGATATCTTCTCTATCAACTTTCAATGTTCTTTTCTGAGCCTACCATGTGGATCACAGTTATCAGCGAATCAGGGTTCAACGCCGGAGAGGGAGCGTGAGAAAGGGAGAACTCATCCAAAGGAAGTCAATAACTACAATGGGATGAAGCGGAAATGTAGGACAAGTTATTAAAGCAGAAGGATCGAATGAAAGTGCCAATTAAAGACGAATTTTAGAAATGTAAGTCCCTGTCACCTATACAGAGCAGGGGTTTTTCATCGTCAGAAATGGGTTAATGTCACCCACCAATAGAACAGATTATTTTAAAAAATTTCGGTCTCTGTCACCTATGCAGAGCAGGAGTTTATTTACGGCAAAAATTGTAAAATGTCACCCAAGAATGTAATAGAAAAATTAGTGAAATTTATTAACCTGTCTACTAGGTAGAGCAGGGGTCTATCACAGCCAAAAATTGTTGAATGTCACCCGAAAATGTAACCGAAAAATGTGTGAAATTTATTAAGATATTTCCCACTCTAGTGAAGTGCACCTTGCCACAGATGGCGTTGCACAGTGCACACCTGATTTTGTCCCCCAATTGGTTGTGTAGGGAAGGGAAGGAAAAGTAATGGCGGCTGGGCACGATGTACTGTGGGACAGCCACCGCCATAAGGCTTTTAAAACTCTCCGTCTCCACCAGATGGAATGACAGCATTTCAAAGGAAAGTAATTTGGAAATGCTGGCATTCAGGGCCAGGGAATGCGGGTGGTTAGGGGGGTACTTCCTCTTCCGCTCCAGTGTTTGGGAGATGGAGAGCTGAACGCTTCCGTGAGACATTGTGCAGATGCTTGGTGAACCAGGTTTTGGTGCTGCTTAGAGTTGAGCGAACACCTGGATGTTCGGGTTCGAGAAGTTCGGCCGAACTTCCCGGAAATGTTCAGGTTCGGGATCTGAACCCGAACCGAACTTCGTCCCGAACCCGAACTCCATTGAAGTCAATGGGGACCCGAACTTTTGGGCACTAAAAAGGCTGTAAAACAGCCCAGGAAAGAGCTAGAGGGCTGCAAAAGGCAGCAACATGTAGGTAAATCCCCTGCAAACAAATGTGGATAGGGAAATGAATTAAAATAAAAATAAAAAAAATAAAAATGAACCAATATCAATTGGACAGAGGTCCCATAGCAGAGAATCTGGCTTCACGTCAGCAGAGAATCAGTCTCTTCATGCCATAGCAAAGAATCTGGCTTCATGTCAGCACAGAATCAGTCTCTTCATGCCATAGCAGAGAATCTGGCTTCATGTCAGCACAGAATCAGTCTTCATGTCATAGCAGAGAATCAGGCTTCACGTCACCCACCACTGGAACAGGCCACTGTCACACATTTAGGCCCCGGCACTCAGACAGAGGAGAGCGGTCCCGTAACAGAGAATCTGGCCTTATGTCAGCGCAGAATCTGTCTTCATGTCATAGCAGAGAATTTCATGATTTTCCTATTCCATGACGTAAAGTCATGATTTTATAAAGGACACGGAGGCGAGTATTGCATTCTCTCTCTTTACTGTTTCCATAGCAGCAAAGACAAAACTTTTAAAATATGCAGTAACTATGGCAACAAGCCAACCCACTCCCTCCCAGTGTCCATATAAACCAAGGTCACACTGGAAACGTCCTCTTTCTTTGTGGTCCATAAACTTCAACCTGGAACTCCCCCAACAACAAAAGGGAAATCAACGAAGGTCTTCACAAAACCAAGAACCGAGCACAGGAACATAGGCTTGGATCCAACTTGACGAAAGACTTTGCATCTCTCGGACATCTGGTCAGGAACATCAGCCTATAGAAAGAACAGACAAACAGAAGCGGTAGCATACAAGCAAAATAGAAAGGCACAGCCTATGTGTCATGTCAAAAATATAATAAATTAAACATCAAGAGTCATAACTCAAATAAATTATACAAATGGGAAGGAAGATACAAACCTGGGTGGGCAATACTCGCCTCCGTGTCCTTTTTTAAAATCATGACTTTACGTCATGGAATAGGAAAATCATGAAATTTTATTCCAGGACACGGAGGCTTCCTATTGCAAGTTTAAAGCTGGTCCACTACAGCCGAGAAAGCGTGAGATGGTGGCCGAAAGTAAAACTCACGGAAGGTAGAAACCCTGGACCAATCCGCCACTCTCATGACATCCTCTAAACGGGCTCCAGAAACCGCCATAGAGGTGGCAGAAGCACTCCGGACCGAATGAGCAGAAAATATAGAGGTGTCGATACCCGCGAGGGACAGGATCGATTTCACCCAGCGCGAAAGAGTAACGCTGGTTACAGGCTGAAAAGGTCTGCGAAAGGAAATGAAAAGATGAGGCAATTCGGGAGAACGTAAAGCATTGGTGCGTCGTTCATATTCCTGCAAACATAGACCGGGACACAGCTCTGGACACGACGGAAAGTACGGATAAGACACAGAGCGGATGTTCTTCTTCGTGCGTCGGGAGATATTGAATGTTACACCGACAGGAGAAAAGGAACGGGCGTCATGATCCAAAGCCCGGACGTCAGAAACTCTTTTGCAAGAGATAAGGCATAAAAGAGTAACCAACTTAGCCGAGAGCTGCCGCAACGACAAGGAGTCATTAGAAGGCCAGTTCTGAAGGAAAACTAATACAATGGAGACATCCCAGGTAGTGGAGAAACGCGGCCTCGGAGGACGAGATAGGCGGGAGCCACGCAACAACCTGCAGACTAAAGGGTGCTGTCCAGCTGGGCAACCGTCAAAGCCCGAATGCCTAGAGGAGATGGCAGATCTATACAGATTAATTGTACGATAAGCCTTGCCCTGCTCGAACAATGCAGACAAAAAGGACAAGACCGCCGTCACAGGAGCATCAGTGGGATCCAGGTTCCCTGCGAGACACCAAAGAGCCCAGGAATCCCAAGCTGAGCGATAAGCCTTTCTGGTTCCGGGTGCCCAAGCGCTCTCCAGCAAGAATCGAGTCGTCTCCGAAAGTCCTGAGACCTCCCAGGGGCTCCCGATACTCTGCACGCGAGAAGCTGCAACGTTCCTGCGACGAGTAATGGATGAAGTTGATCCGCCGCCCCCCTGAGAAGGTGGGGTAGAAAAGGGAGCAAGACTGGTTCGGCAATGAGAAGGTCCAGCAGATGGGGAAACCACGACTGAGACCTCCAAAGGGGCAAGATGAGGACTAGTTCCGCAAACTGGAGGCGAACCTGGAAAAGGACCCTGGGAATCAGAGCGAAAGGAGGAAATGCGTACATGACTGGAGACGTCCACTCCTGGAGGAAAGCATCCACCGCCTCCGCCTCCGGGTCCGGATGCCAGCTGAAAAACCTGGGTAACTGAGTGTTGAGCCGCGACGCGAAGAGGTCGATGGAGAAAGGACCCCATCGAGATGACACGGCACCGAAGACCTTGGGATCTAATTTCCAGTCGCTGGCATCCGACAGATAACGCGAACTCCAGTCCGCCCGCACATTGTGGAGACCCGGAAGGTATTCCGCTACCACCATGATTCCCCTGGAAAAGCATTGGTCCCAAAAATCCTTGGCCAAATGGATGAGCACGGAAGAACGCGTGCCGCCCAAATGATTGATGTACCTGACCGCCGACACATTGTCCATGCGAAGTCTGATACAGGCCCTGACTGTGTTGTTGACGAAACTGCGGATCGCAAGAGAACCCGCTAACAATTCCAGAGAGTTGATATGAAGAAGGGACTCGCTCTGGGACCAGGGACCCCCGGTGGAGACGCCATTGCAATGAGCGCCCCACCCGTGGAGGCTGGCATCCAATTCGATGATCAGATCGGGTTGAGGACCAAATATGGCTCTGCCGTTCCACGACGAGAGGTTGTGGATCCACCAACTCAGCTCGTGCCTGGTCTCCGAATCCAAAGTGATGGAATCGGCGTAAGTTGCGCCCTCCTATAGGTGAGCAATCTTGAGGCGTTGAAGTGCCCTGTAATGAAGTGGCGCCGTAAAAATCGCTTGGATGGAGGAAGCAAGTAATCCTAATATTCGGGCAAGATGCCTGAGGGATAAATGGGGTAACGAAAGAGCATGTCTCAGCTGCTTCCGGATATTCCGAACCTTCACCAGCGGTAGACTGAGAGATTGCGATATGGAATCGATCTGGAACCCCAAAAATTCCATCGTGGTGGAGGGAGTCAGGCAAGATTTGTACCGATTGATTACAAACCCCAGATCGGAAATAAGGGAGATGGCCAACTGAAGATGGGAAAGAAGAATTTCCGGACTGGACGCCATGAAGAGAATGTCGTCCAGATATATAACCAAACGTACCCCCCGACTGCGTAACCAGGCAACCACCGGACGCATCAATTTGGTGAAACACCACGGGGCGGACGAGAGGCCGAATGGGAGGCACGTGAAGCGCCACACCTGACTTCTCTAGACAAAACGTAACAGATCCCTTGATACTGGAGCCACTGGGACAGTGAGATACGCGTCCTTCAAATCTATTTTCGCCATCCAATCTCCGGGAAGGAGCATGTCTCTCAGGAGGTGAATCCCCTCTATTTTGAAATGGCGGTACCTGACGAAATGGTTCAATGCCTTTAAATTGATAACTGGGCGCATTTGGCCCCCTTTTTTCTGGACTAAAAAGATGTTGCTCAAGACCCCGAAAGAGTCTGTGGGAGCCATCTCTATCGCCCCCTTGCCCCACAGATCCGTGAGTTCTGAGTCGATGAGAGCGCAAGCGGGGCCGGCTAGGGAATGGGAGTTTGGTGTAGGGAGCCCCACAGGGTCGGAGACCAGCTCGATGACAAAACCCCTGATCGTGGCCAGAACCCAAGGGTCAGAGGACACCTTTTTCCACACATGAGAAAAGAATTGGAGTCTTCCCCCCACCTGAAATTCGGACGGAGGAGGAAATAAATGACTCACCATAGGGTCTCCTGGAGTTAGGATGTCCACGGAATCCTCTGCCACGACTGAAGCCGCCACGAGTGGGGAAGAAGGTGGGCTGATGTTGTTGATCCTGCAACGAGGGTCTGTGAGTGAAGGAGCCTCTACCCGAACCACGGGTATAGGAGGAGGAACGGCCGGGCAGACGGCCCCTGAAACTGCCGGCCCTGGCAGAAAAACGGTTGGGAAAAACCTTGCGCATAGAAGTTTGCGCCTTATCAAGGGCGGTGAAGGCACCCACATATCTGCCCAGTTCCTTTATGAAAGGCTCACCAAAGAGGAGGCCCTGGGCGTCCTTGCCCGCTTCAGAGATAGCTAAATTAGCCAACTTAGGCTCAATTTTCATTAGTAGCGCTTTGCGCCGTTCTATGGCCAGTGACGTATTAGCATTGCCAGCGAGGCAGATAGCTCTCTGAGCCCAGCCACTCAATTCCTTTGGGTCGACCTGAGTACCGGCCGCCCTGGCCGATTCGGCCATATCCAAAATCTTGGTCAATGGACCCATGACGTCCAAGACCTTGTCCTGGCACGCCCGTAGGGCGGAGTCTAGGCCTTTGCGGGGGTTAAACCCGGTCTTAGTCAAGAACTGGACCATTTTGGGGTCCACCACCGGGGTCTCACAAACTTTGTGAGGGATTAGAGGTCTAGGACACTCAGCCCGCAGCTTGGTACGTGCTTCTTTAGTGAGGGCCTTGCGGGTCATAGACTCAATGTATTGAGTGACATGCGATGCAGGAAGCCACTCAGAGGACCGTGGATGGTGCAATGCATTGGGATCAAACATGGGATCCCCCAATGGATCCAAAAGAGGATCAGCAGACCCAGAAGGGGCCTCAGGGTATGAATCAGTTAAGGGTGGCGGTGGATCCTGATCTATAGGATCAAGAATAACTCCCATCAAATCCTCCTCTGAACCATGCAGGGAGTGGTGCCGTACCTCCTCATCAGACTCTCTGTCAGAGTCAGAACCATATTCGGGCTGTGACCGCGCCGATTTCCAACCTCGCGCACGTTCTGCCTGGCGCGGACAGGCTCTTTTACGCGACCTTAGCGCGTTGTCAACTGATGGGACAAGGCCATCGTTCTCATTTGTTCTGGAGGCATTAGTGGAATGTAATGCAAGGGCCTGCGTAACAGACTGGGATATCACTGAGGACATAGACCCCATGGCAGACATAATAGCGCTGGATATGGAGCGCTGCATAGCTAAAGCCTGGGGATCTGTAACAGCAGGCTCTCTGGAATGGTCCCTAGACCCCCTGGGAGAAGGGGAAATATGAGACCTGGACCCTAAATCCTGAGTGGGATTAGCTCTGGGAGAACGGGAGCGGGACTGGCGAGACATACTGAGGGTTAGTCACCCTGAGAAGTAACCGGAAGAAGCAAAAAAGGTGCCGAATAGAAGGCACAGAACAGCACAGGACCGGCGCTGCAGGAGCTGACAGGCCACAGCAGACGGAAGCAGACACCAGCCGGAAGTCCCACGAGATCTCGGCGGCAAAAGCCGAAACCCCGAGATCTCGCGAGAGCCAGGAAGGGAGAAGAAGCTGAGGAGACGGAGCATAAGATGGCGCCGCCTCCCTGCAGCGATGTGGGTACTAGTGAAGTCGGGCGGATGTCAGGAAGCGGCAAGTAAGTAACGCCGCTCAAAAAACCTCCACCGCAAAGCCCCCCCTTCCCCCGCTGTAACCGGAGCGCAGCTCCTGTAGCAGGGAAGGTACAGATAATCGGCAGCAGGAGGGGGCAGACGAAAATGATCAAAAGGGGCACAAAAGCAGATATAATAACAATATATACATAAATAATCTAGACAAAACTACTTAATAAAATATATAGCATACAATATCATAAAATATAACGCCCAAAAGCGTACCCCAAAGGGGAACGCCACAGGGCACAGTGGGCTGCTAAGGATGAATACTTAACTGGAGCAGCAAAGAAAGAGGACGTTTCCAGTGTGACCTTGGTTTATATGGACACTGGGAGGGAGTGGGTTGGCTTGTTGCCATAGTTACTGCATATTTTAAAAGTTTTGTCTTTGCTGCTATGGAAACAGTAAAGAGAGAGAATGCAATACTCGCCTCCGTGTCCTGGAATAAAATCAGGCTTCACGTCACCCACCACTGGAACAGGCCACTGTCACATATTTAGGCCCCGACACCCAGGCAGAGGAGAGAGGTCGCGTAACAGAGAATCTGGCCTTATGTCAGCACAGAATCTGTCTTCATGTCATAGCAGAGAATCAGGCTTCACGTCACCCACCACTGGAACAGGCCACTGTCACATATTTAGGCCCAGGCACCCAGGCAGAGGAGAGAGGTCGCGTAACAGAGAATCTGGCTTCATGTCAGCACAGAATAAGTCTTCATGTCATAGCAGAGAATCAGGCTTCACGTCACCCACCACTGGAACAGGCCACTGTCACACATTTAGGCCCCGGCACCCAGACAGAGGAGAGGTTCATTCAACTTTGGGTTGCCCCGCAATATAATGGTAAAATGAAATTAAAAATAGTATTGAATGAGGAGGTGCCCTGGAGTAGAATAATATATTGTTAAGGGGAGGTAGTTAATATCTAATCTGCACAAGGGATGGACAGATCCTGTGGGATCCATGCCTGGTTCATTTTTATGAACGTCAGCTTGTCCACATTGGCTGTAGACAGGCGGCTGCGTTTGTCTGTAATGACGCCCCCTGCCGTGCTGAATACACGTTCAGACAAAACGCTGGCCGCCGGGCAGGCCAGCACCTCCAAGGCATAAAAGGCTAGCTCTGGCCACGTGGACAATTTGGAGACCCAGAAGTTGAATGGGGCCGAACCATCAGTCAGTACGTGGAGGGGTGTGCACAGGTACTGTTCCACCATGTTAGTGAAATGTTGCCTCCTGCTAACACGTTCCGTATCAGGTGGTGGTGCAGTTAGCTGTGGCGTGGTGACAAAACTTTTCCACATCTCTGACATGCTAACCCTGCCCTCAGAGGAGCTGGCCGTGACACAGCTGCGTTGGCGACCTCTTGCTCCTCCTCTGCCTTCGCCTTGGGCTTCCACTGGTTCCCCTGTGACATTTGGGAATGCTCTCAGTAGCGCGTCTACCAACGTGCGCTTGTACTCGCGCATCTTCTGATCACGCTCCAGTGTAGGAAGTAAGGTGGGCACATTGTCTTTGTACCGGGGATCCAGCAGGGTGGCAACCCAGTAGTCCGCACACGTTAAAATGTGGGCAACTCTGCTGTCGTTACGCAGGCACTGCAGCATGTAGTCGCTCATGTGTGCCAGGCTGCCCAGAGGTAAGGACAAGCTGTCCTCTGTGGGAGGCGTATCGTCATCGTCCTGTGTTTCCCCCCAGCCACGCACCAGTGATGGGCCCGAGCTGCTTTGGGTGCCACCCCGCTGTGAACATGCTTCATCCTCATCCTCCTCCACCTCCTCCTCATCCTCGTCCTCCTCGTCCTCCAGTAGTGGGCCCTGTCTGGCCACATTTGTACCTGGCCTCTGGTGTTGCAAAAAACCTCCCTCTGAGTCACTTTGAAGAGACTGGCCTGAAAGTGCTAAAAATGACCCCTCTTCCTCCACTTCCTCCTGGGCCACCTCCTCTTCCATCATCGCCCTAAGTGTTTTCTCAAGGAGACATAGAAGTGGTATTGTAACGCTGATAACGGCGTCATCGCCACTGGCCATGTTGGTGGAGTACTCGAAACAGCGCAACAGGGCACACAGGTCTCGCATGGAGGCCCAGTCATTGGTGGTGAAGTGTGACTAACCCGTGCGTGCTGCAGCTGAAACTCCACTATGGCCTGCTGCTGCTCGCACAGTCTGTCCAGCATATGCAAGGTGAAGTTCCACCTGGTGGTTACATCGCATATGAGGCGTAGTTGCGAATGAACTTCTGCACCACCAAATTCAGCACATGCGCCAGGCAAGGGATGTGCGTCAAACCGGCTAGTCCCAGAGCTGCAACGAGATTTCGCCCATTATCGCACACCACCAGGCCGGGCTTGAGGCTCACTGGCAGCAACCACTCGTCGGTCTGTTGTTCTATACCCCGCCACAACTCCTGTGAGGTGTGGGGCCTGTCCCCCAAACATATGAGTTTCAGAATGGCCTGCTGACGTTTACCCCGGGCTGTGCTAAAGTTGGTGGTGAAGGTGTGTGGCTGACTGGATGAGCAGGTGGAAGAAGAGGAGGAGGAAGCTGAGTAGGAGGAGGAGGAGACAGGAGGCAAAGAATGTTGCCCTGCGATCCTTGGCGGCGGAAGGACGTGCGCCAAACAGCTCTCCGCCTGGGGCCCAGCCGCCACTACATTTACCCAGTGTGCAGTTAGGGAGATATAGCGTCCCTGTCCGTGCTTACTGGTCCACGTATCTGTGGTTAGGTGGACCTTGCCACAGATGGCGTTGCGCAGTGCACACTTGATTTTATCGGACACTTGTTTGTGCAGGGAAGGCACGGCTCTCTTGGAGAAGTAGTGGCGGCTGGGAACAACATACTGTGGGACAGCAAGCGACATGAGCTGTTTGAAGCTGTGTGTGTCCACCAGCCTAAATGACAGCATTTCATAGGCCAGTAGTTTAGAAATGCTGGCATTCAGGGCCAGGGATCGAGGGTGGCTAGGTGGGAATTTACGCTTTCTCTCAAATGTTTGTGAGATGGAGAGCTGAACGCTGCCGTGTGACATGGTTGAGATGCTTGGTGACGCAGGTGGTGGTGTTGGTGGTACATCCCATGTTTGCTGGGCGGCAGGTGCCAACGTTCCTCCAGAGGCAGAGGCAGAGGAAGAGGCCGAGGCGGCGGCAGCAGCAGCAGAAGAGGCCGAGGCGGCGGCAGCAGCAGAAGAGGCCGAGGCGGCAGCAGCAGAAGAGGCAGCAGGGGGAGCCTGAGTGACTTCCTTGTTTTTAAGGTGTTTACTCCACTGCAGTTCATGCTTTGCATGCAGGTGCCTGGTCATGCAGGTTGTGCTAAGGTTCAGAACGTTAATGCCTCGCTTCAGGCTCTGATGGCACAGCGTGCAAACCACTCGGGTCTTGTCGTCAGCACATTGTTTGAAGAAGTGCCATGCCAGGGAACTCCTTGAACCTGCCTTTGGGGTGCTCGGTCCCAGATGGCTGCGGTCAGTAGCAGGCGGAGTCTCTTGGCGGCGGGTGTTCTGATTTTGCCCACTGCTCCCTCTTTTGCTACGCTGTTGGCTCGGTCTCACCACTGCCTCTTCCTCCGAACTCTGAAAGTCAGTGGCACGACCTTCATTCCATGTGGGGTCTAGGACCTCATCGTCCCCTGCATCGTCTTCCACCCAGTCTTGATCCCTGACCTCCTGTTCAGTCTGCACACTGCAGAAAGACGCAGCAGTTGGCACCTGTGTTTCGTCATCATCAGAGACGTGCTGAGGTGGTATTCCCATGTCCTCATCATCAGGAAACATAAGTGGTTGTGCGTTAGTGCATTCTATCTCTTCCACCCCTGGTGAAGAGCTAGGTGGATGCCCTTGGGAAACCCTGGCAGCAGAATCTTCAAACAGCATAAGAGACTGCTGCATAACTTGAGGCTCAGACAGTTTCCCTGATATGCATGGGGGTGATGTGACAGACTGATGGGCTTGGTTTTCATGCGCCATCTGTGCGCTTTCTGCAGAAGACTGGGTGGGAGATAATTTAAACGTGCTGGATGCACTGTCGGCCACCCAATTGACTAATGCCTGTACCTGCTCAGGCCTTACCATCCTTAGAACGGCATTGGGCCCCACCAAATATCCCTGTAAATTCTGGCGGCTACTGGGGCCTGAGGTAGTTGGTACACTAGGACGTGTGGCTGTGGCAGAACGGCCACGTCCTCTCCCAGCACCAGAGGGTCCACTAACACCACACCACCACGACCATGTCCACGTCTGCGTCCGCGTCCCTTATTAGATGTTTTCCTCATAGTTCCCGTTCACCACAATTTTGAGAATGGCAAATTTGGGAATAGTTTTTCAACCCAGGAAATAAAATGTGCTTTTACGGTCACTACAAATAACTTGACCAGCTAAAACAGTACAGATTTGCTTGAATAGAAATGTGAGACCTGTTTTTTTTTTGCACTGTGTGACAGGTTAAGGTTTAATCACAGAATCAGACTTCTATCTGCACGGTAGCGTGTGTCTTAGGTTTTTCTGAATGACACTATCAGTACCTTCAATGTAAGATATCCTTTTTGGGATAGATTTCAAGTAGGCCTCAAATACCAGAAACTAGTTATTTTGAGAATGGCAAATTTGGGAATAGTTTTTCAACCCAGAAAAAAAAAAGTGCTTTTACGGTCACTACAAATAACTTGACCAGCTAAAACAGTACAGATTTGCTTGAATAGAAATGTGAGACCTGTTTTTTTTTTGCACTGTGTGACAGGTTAAGGTTTAATCTCAGAATCAGACTTCTATCTGCACGGTAGTGTGTGTCTTAGGTTTTTCTGAATGACACTATCAGTACCTTCAATGTAAGATATCCTTTTTGGGATAGATTTCAAGTAGGCCTCATATACCAGAAACTAGTTATTTTGAGAATGGCAAATTTGGGAATAGTTTTTCAACCCCGAACAAAAAGTGTGCTTTTACGGTCACTACAAATAACTTGACCAGCTAAAACAGTACAGATTTGGTTGAATAGAAATGTCAGGTCTATTTTTTAGGCGCTGGGTGACAGGCTCAACTTGCCCCTGATGTAGTATATGGCCAAAAACTAACCACACTGTTGATGGTTAAATGCACTTGGGTGACACAGGCTCAGCCTGCACCAGATGTAGTATATGGCCAAAATCTAACCAGACTGTTGATGGTTAAATGCACTTCGGTGACACAGGCTCAGCCTGCAGCTGATGTAGGATATAGCACAAAATAACCACACTATTGATGGTTAAATACACTTGGTGATAGCTTGTGCTGGCGCACCACAAGTCACAAAATGGCCGCCGATCACCCCAGAAAAAAAGTGATCTAAAAACGCTCTGGGCAGCCTCAAAAAAGTGAGCAAGTCAATATTAGCACTTCAATGATCCACAGCTGCAGATCGATCACAGAATGAAGTCTTTTGGAGGAGTTAATCACTGCCTAATCTCGCCCTAATGTCGCAGCTGCAACCTCTCCCTATGCTTCAATCAGCAGAGTGACGTGCAGCGCAACGTGACCCAAGCTTATATAGAGGCTGGGTCACATGCTGCACTGGCCAATCACAGCCATGCCAATAGCAGGCAAGGCTGTGATGGCCTCTTGGGGCAAGTAGTATGACGCTTGTTGATTGGCTGCTTTGCAGCCTTTCAAAAAGCGCCAAGAAAGCGCCGAACACCGAACCCGAACACTGACTTTTACGAAAATGTTCGGGTTCGGGTCCGTGTCACGGACACCCCAAAATTCGGTACGAACCCGAACTATACAGTTCGGGTTCGCTCATCCCTAGTGCTGCTGGCAGATCCTCTGTTTGCGGGGTGGCAGTTGGCACTGTCACTCCAGAGGTGGATGAAGAGGCTGAGACTGCAGCAGAAGAGGAAGAAGGAGGAGCCAGAGACCTTTCTTGGTTTTTGAGGTGTCTACTTCACTGCAGCTCGTGCTTTGCACTTAGATGCCTGCATCTGCAGGTTGTGCTCAGGTTGAGAATGTTTATGCCTCGCTTCATGCTCTGATTGCACAGAGTGCAAACCAATCGTGTCTTGTCGTCAGCACATTGTCTGAAGAACTGCCAGGGAACTCCTTGGAGCTGGCTTTGGTGTGCTCGGTCCCTTAATGCGGTGGGCAGTAGCAGGCGCACTGTCTAGGGGACGGCCGCTCCGCTTTTGCACCCTGCTCCCTCTTCTGCTGTGCTCATGGCTCTGTGCGACCACTGCCTCTTCCTCCGAACTACACAGGACACTCACATGACTTTTTATTCCATGTGGGGTCGAGGACCTCATCGTCCTGCACATAATCTTCCACCCAGTCTTCACCCCTGCCCTCCTTGTCGGTCTGCACACTTTCGAAAGCCACAGCTGTTGGCACCTATGTTTTGTCATCATCCGAGACGTGCTGCGATGGTCCTCCCATGTTCTCATCTTGAAGCATAAGTGGTTGGGCATCGGTGCACTCAATCTCTTCCACTTCTGGTGCAGGACTAGGTGGATGGCCTTGGGAAACACTGCTAGCATAGTCATCAAAAAGCAGAAAAGACTGCTTCATGACTTGGGGCTCAGACTGCTTGGCTGATTTGCAAGGGGGTGAGGTGAAAGACTGATGACCATGGGCTGCAGGTGCCAATTCTGATCTTTCAGCAAGCGACTGAGTGGGAGACAATGTGAAGGAACTGGAGGCACTGTCAGCCACCCAATTTACTATCGCCTGTACTTGTTCTGGCCTCATCATTCGTAGAGCCGCATTCGGCACTACCAAATAACGCTGAAGGTTCTGCTGTCTACTCGCACCTGAGGAAGGTGTTTCACTTGTGCGTGTAGCTGGCACAGATCGACCACGTCCTCTCCCTGCAACAGGAGCTCCACCAACACCAGCAGCACACCGACCAGGGCCACGTCCCTAATTTGACGCTCTCCTCATATTTCTCAAATTTAGGATCTTGCCCTTGGTGTTTTATTAATAGCAGAATAGAACCACAGTATCTAAAGGGTGTATCTCACAATGACATATGCAGCAAAGATGGCAAAATTACGTTTTTTGCCTAAAATGGGTGTTTTTCTAACAGCAGAATAGAACCACAGTATCTAAAGGGTGTATCTCACAATGACATATGCAGTAAAGCCTGCATATTAAGTTTTTTGCCCAAAATGGGTGTTTTTTTAATAGCAAAATAGAACCACAGTATCTAAAGTGTGTATCTCACACGTACAGATGCAGACAAGGCCGCAATTAAAGATTTTTGCCCAAAATGGGTGTTTTATTAATAGCAGAATAGAACCACAGTATCTAAAGGGTGTTTCTCACACTGACATTTGCAGCAAAAGCTGCAAAATTTCGTTTTTTGCCCAAAATGGGTGTTTTATTAATAGAAAAATATAACAACAGTATGTAAAGGGTGTATCTCACTATGACAGATGCATCAAGGGCTGCAATATTAAGTATTTTGCCCAAAAACAGTGTTATTTTTACTAACAGAATATGACAGCTGTATATAACGCTTGAATTTCACACGTGCAGATCCAGAAAATTATAGCTGTATTTCTAGCTTAAATTGCACACTGACTAATGCTGCCAAGGCACCAGATGTAGGATATTGCCAAAAAAAAGGGTATTTTTTTAAAACCAGATTATTATTGCAGTATTTCAAGCTTGGATTTGAATGTCACAAAAGCACAGATGCAGTGCTCGTGCAATGAGCTTGCATAAAATGGACGCCGCAGCCCACCTAACTAACAGACGGATAAAAGTTATTTTTCTCTGTCACTGGGCTCAGGGCAGGGTAAAAACATTGTGCACTGCACCCACACAACTAAATATATGTAGATCGCTGAGTTCAATTTAGTTCTGATTAAAGATTCTGTCCTATTCTCTCCCTCACGGCATCAGCATCCTTACACTAAGCACAGCAGAGTGACGTGCAGCGCTACGTGACTCCAGCTTATATAGAGGCTGGGTCACAGGCTGCACTGGCCAATCACAGCCATGCCATTAGTAGGCATGGCTGTGATGGATTCTAAGGGCACACAGTTAAACGCTTGTTGATTGGCTTCTCTGCAGCCTTTCAAAAAGCCGAAAGAAATCGCCGAACAACGAACCCGAACTTTTGCAGAAATGTTCGGGTCCGGGGTCCAAAAATCCAAAATTTCGGTATGAACCTGAACTTTACAGTTCGGGTTCACTCAACCCTACTTGCAAGGCATTGGGACCTGCCTTCTATGGGGGCCGAGGAGATCCAGCCCCAGCCTGCGTCTCCTAGCCAACTTGTTAGTGTATTACTAACAGGCAATGCATTACAATATAGATGTATTGTAATGCATTGCAGAGTGGATCAGATGCCCAAAATTTTAAGTCCCAGAGTGGGACAAAAATAAAGTTATAAAGAAAAGTCCAAAAAGTGTTTTTAATAAAAAAAATTGTTTCAAGTAAAAAAAAGGAAAAAAAACACCCCTTTGCCCTGATTTTATAATAAAAAATTGAAAAAAAAAATGAAAAAACACACATATTATGTATCGCCGCATCTGTAACAACCGACTCTATAAATTCATCACATGATCCACCCCATCCAATAAACAACGTAAAAATAAATAAATAAAAACTGTGTCAAAAGAAGCCATTTTTGTCACCTTACATCAGAAAAAGTCCAACACCAAGCGATCAAAAAGGCGTATGTCCCCAAAATGTTACTTAGAAAACCGTCATCTCATCCCGCAAAAAATGATCTTCTACATAAGACAATCACCTAAAGAATAAAAAAAACTATAGCTCTCAGAATATGGAGACACTAAAACATTATTTTTTTTGTTTCAAAAATGCTATTATTGTGTTAAAGTGGAATACATTTTAAAAAGTAGACATATTAGGTATCGCCATGTCCGTAACAACCAGCTCTATAGAAATATCACACGACCTATTCCCTCAGATGAACACTGTAAAAACAAATAAACAGTGCCGAAAAAAGGTAAATTTTTGCTCACCTTGCCCCATAAAAAGTAATAATGAATGATCAAAAAATCATATGTACCCAAAAATGGTACCAATAAAAACATCAACTCTTCCTGCAACAAACGAGCCCCATCACAAGACGATCGGCAGAAAAATAGAAAAAATATAGAAAATGGAGCCACAAAAACATAATTTTTTTAGAAAAATGCTTTAACCGCCTCCGGACCGCCGAACGCAGCGACGCGTCCTAGAGGCGGTCGATTCATTCCTCCTGGACGCATATACGCGTCCTCTCGCGAGACGCGAGATTTCCTGTGAACGCGCGCACACAGGCGCGCGCGTTCACAGGATCGGAAGGTAAGCGAGTGGATCTCCAGCCTGCCAGCGGCGATCGTTCGCTGGCAGGCTGGAGATGCGATTTTTTTAACCCCTAACAGGTATATTAGACGCTGTTTTGATAACAGCGTCTAATATACCTGCTACCTGGTCCTCTGGTGGTCCCTTTTGTTTGGATCGACCACCAGAGGACACAGGCAGCTCAGTAATATGTAGCACCAAACACCACTACACCACACCCCCCCCTGTCACTTATTAACCCCTTATTAACACCTGATCACCCCTGATCACCCCATATAGACTCCCTGATCACCCCCCTGTCATTGATCACCCCCTGTCATTGATCACCCCCCTGTCATTGATCACCCCCTTGTAAGGCTCCATTCAGACGTCCGTATGTTTTTTACAAATCCACTGATACATGGATCGGATCCGCAAAACACATACGGACGTCTGAATGGAGCCTTACAGGGGGGGTGATCAATGATGGGGGTGATCACCCCATATAGACTCCCTGATCACCCCCCTGTCATTGATCACCCCCTGTAAGGCTCCATTCAGACATTTTTTTGGCCCAAGTTAGCGGAAATTTTTATATATTTTTTTCTTACAAAGTCTCATTTTCCACTAACTTGTGTCAAAAAATAAAATCTCACATGATCTCACCATACCCCTCACGGAATCCAAATGCGTAAATTTTTTTTGACATTTATATTCCAGACTTCTTCTCACGCTTTAGGGCCCCTAAAATGCCAGGGCAGTATAAATACCCCACATGTGACCCCATTTCTGAAAGTAGACACCCCAAGGTATTCGCTGAGGGGCATATTGAGTTTATGAAAGATTGAAATTTTTGTCCCAAGTTAGCGGAAAGGGAGACTTTGGGAGAAAAAAACTAAAAAAATCAATTTCTGCTAACTTGTGGCAAAAAATTTTTTTCCGATGAACTCGCCATGCCCCTCATTGAATACCTTGGGGTGTCTTCTTTCCAAAATGGGGTCACATGTGGGGTATTTATACTGCCCTGGCATTTTAGGGGCCCTAAAGCGTGAGAAGAAGTCTGGGATCCAAATGTCTAAAAATGCCCTCCTAAATGGAATGTGGGCCCCTTTGCGCATCTAGTCTGCAAAAAAGTGTCACACATCTGGTATCGCCGTACTCAGGAGAAGTAGGGCAATGCGTTTTGGGGTGTCATTTTACATATACCCATGCTGGGTGAGAGAAATATCTCGGTCAAATGCCAACTTTGTATAAAAAAAATGGGAAAAGTTGTTTTTTGCCGAGATATTTATCTCACCCAGCATGGGTATATGTAAAATGACACCCCAAAACACATTGCCCAACTTCTCCTGAGTACGGCAATACCACATGTGTGACACTTTTTTGCAGCCTAGGTGGGCAAAGGGGCCCACATTCCAAAGAGCACCTTTAGGATTTCACAGGTCATTTTTTACACATTTTGATTTCAAACTACTTACCACACATTAGGGCCCCTAGAATGCAGGGCAGTATAACTACCCCACAAGTGACCCCATTTTGGGAAGAAGACACCCCAAGGTATTCCGTGAGGGGCATGGCGATTTCCTAGAATTTTTTATTTTTTGTCACAAGTTAGCGGAGGATGAAGAATTTTTTTTTTTACCCTTACAAAGTCTCATATTCCACTAACTTGTGACAAAAAATAAAAAATTCCATGAACTCACTATGCCCATCACAAAATACCTTGGGGTGTCTTCTTTCCAAAATGGGGTCACTTGTGGGGTAGTTATACTGCCCTGGCATTTTAGGGGCCCAAAATGCGTGCAAAGTAGTTTGAAATCAAAATCTGTAAAAAATGGCCGGTGAAATCCGAAAGGTGCTCTTTGGAATGTGGGCCCCTTTGCCCACCTAGGCTGCAAAAAAGTGTCACACATGTGGTATTGCCGTACTCAGGAGAAGTTGGGGAATGTGTTTTGGGGTGTCATTTTACATATACCCATGCTGGGTGAGAGAAATATCTTGGCAAAAGACAACTTTTCCCATTTTTTTATACAAAGTTGGCAATTGACCAAGATATTTATCTCACCCAGCATGGGTATATGTAAAATGACACTCCAAAACACATTGCCCAACTTCTCCTGAGTACGGCAATACCACATGTGTGACACTTTTTTGCATCCTAGGTGGGCAAAGGGGCCCATATTCCAAAGAGCACCTTTCGGATTTCACCGGCCATTTTTTACAGATTTTGATTTCAAACTACTTCTCACGCATTTGGGCCCCTAAAATGCCAGGGCAGTATAACTACCCCACAAGTGACCCCATTTTGGAAAGAAGACACCCCAAGGTATTTCGTGATGGGCATAGTGAGTTCATGAGTTTTACCCAAACATTTTTTTTTATCAAAGACATGTAGAACAATAAATTTAGAGAAAAATTTATATATGGATGTTGTTTTTTTTTGCTAAATTTTACAACTGAAAGTGAAAAATGTCATTTTTTTGCAATAAAATCGTTAAATTTCGATTAATAACAAAAAAAGTAAAAATGTCAGCAGCAATGAAATACCACCAAATGAAAGCTCTATTAGTGAGAAGAAAAGGAGGTAAAATTCATTTGGGTGGTAAGTTGCATGACCGAGCAATAAACGGTGAAAGTAGTGTAGTGCAGAAGTGTAAAAAGTGGCCTGGTCATTAAGGGTGTTTAAGCTAGGCTAGCTGAGGTGGTTAATATGTAAAACTGAAACAAAGAAAGTAGACATATTTGATATTTGATAATCGCATCCGTAACAACTTGCTCTATAAAAATAGCACGTTATCTAACCTGTCAGATGAACGTTGTAAAAAACAAAAAATAAAAACGGTGCCAAAACAGCCATTTTTTGGTTACCTTGCCTCACAAAAAATTTAATATAGAACTATTAAAAATCAAAAACTATTTATAAAAATATTTCTTTCTAATGCCCTGTGGAAGGATAATTGTTAGGTTAATACTTAAAAGTCCATTGCTCTATTGATGCCACTGTCTCTGCTGCGCTCACACAGGCTGCTGCAGGCTCTTTCACCTGGGTCCTGATCCGATGTGTGTGCTTCTTTTCCAGTTCCATTGCAAAGTAGTAAATGTAGCTGAATAGGAAAAGACGCACACAAATCCGGTTGGGAACTGGATGGAAGATTCTGCAGCCTCTGTGAGCACAGCCAGGATGGGGGCATATACAGAGCGAAGGTCTGGTATTAATCTAATGATCTTCCTCCCACAAAGCATTAACAAGAACAGTTTTTATAAATAAAAGACAGATTGCCCCTTCAATCACAAACCCCCCATTTCTACTGCAGACTGGTTGCTTTAAAAGAAGGGGGGTTGGTGCTTGATATCATTATCTTCTTCTGTTAACCATGGTGATCTCCGAGGAAACGTGCAGTAGAGATGAGCGAACCAGTAGAGATTCGTTTCAGGTCCAGTTTGCCAAGTTTGTGTAGAACCAAAGTTGCTGCCCTGAAAGTTTGTATATAACTAGGACTCATAGGGCGAGATTTATCAATAGAGAAGTCGCGAACATAAAATTTTCCATTCGCGAACGGCGAACGCGAATTTCCGCAAATGTTCGCAAACGGGCGAACTGCCATAGACTTCAATAGACAGGCGAATTTTAAAACCCACAGGGACTCTTTCTGGTCACAATAGTGATGGAAAAGTTGTTTCAAGGGGACTAAAACCTGGACTGTGGCATGCCGGAGGGGGATCCATGACAAAACTCCCATGGAAAATTACGTAGTTGACGCAGAGTGTGGTAAGTTAAATTCGCAATGCGATTAATATAACCTATGTTAATCACATTGCGATTACAACTTAGATCTGAGTTCCTAATGGTTGTATTGCTAGAATATAACGAAGATTGAGAATATAGTGCTATATTCATCAATTCTAGCAATACAACCATTAGGAACTCAGATCTAAGTTGTAATCGCAATGCGATTAAAATAACCTACATTAATCGCATTGCGATTACAACTAAGATCTGAGTTCCTAATGGTTGTATTGCTAGAATTGACGAATATAACGAATATAGCACTATATTCTCAATCTTCGTTATATTCTAGCAATACAACCATTAGGAACTCAGATCTAAGTTGTAATCGCAATGCGATTAACATAACCTGTATTAATCGCATTGCGATTACAACTTAGTCAAATGTGTGACAACTGCAGCTTCAGAATGAATCGAATATGGATGCTGTCCTTGCTTTTTGATAGGAGGTGGGAGGGTCTGGGAGGGAGGGTATGCTGATTGGCTGGAAAGTGTCTGCTGACTGTGAGGTACAGGGTCAAAGTTTGCTCAATGATGATGTATAGGGGGCGGACCGAACATCGCATATGTTCACCCGCCGCGGTGAACGCGAATAAGCTATGTTCGCCGGGAACTGTTCGCCAGCGAATAGTTCGGGACATCTCTATTTATCAACTGGTGTAAAGTAGAACTGGCTTAGTTGCCCCTAGCAACCAATTAGATTCCACCTTTCATTTTTTAGTTCCTTTGAAAAATGAAAGGTGCTATGGGCAACTAAGCCAGATCTACTTTGATAAATCTCCCCAATAGATTGTAGGAAAACTTTTCATTTATTTTTGAAGATTTTTTTTTGACCCCTGAAGGACTGGGCAATTTTTGACCTTAAGGACCAGACTGATTTTTGCAAATCTGACGTGTCAATTTATGTGGTGATAACTTTAAAACGCTTTTACTTATCCAAGCCATTCTGAGATTGTTTTCTCGTCACATATTTTACTTCATGACAGTGGTAAATTTGAATCCAAATATTTCATTTTTATTTATAAAAAAATACCAAATTTACCAAAAATTGGGAAAAATTTGCAACTTTCCAGATTTCAATTGCTCTGCTTTTAAAACAGATAGTGATACCTCATATAATAGTTATTACTTTACATTTACCATATGTCTACTTCATGTTTAAATCATTTTGTGAATGCCATTTTATTTTTTGGGGACGTTAGAAGGCTTAGAAGTTTTGAAGCAAATCTTGAAATTTTTCAGAAAATTTCCAAAACCCATTTTTTAAGGACCAGTTTAGGTCTGAAGTCACTTTGTGATACTTACATAATAGAAACCACCCGAAAGTGACCCCATTTTAGAAACTACACCCCTCAAGGTATTCAAAACTGATTTTACAAACGTTGTAAACCCTTTAGGTGTTCCACAAGAATTTATGGAAAATGGATGTGAAATTTCAGAATTTCACTTTTTTGGCAGATTTTCCTTTTTAATAATTTTTTCCGCTAACAAAGCAAGGATTAACAGCCAAACTAAACTCAATATTTATTGCCCCGATGTAGTACAGAAACACCTCATATGTTGTCGTAAACTGCTGTACGGGCAAACGGCAGAACGCAGAAGGAAAGGAACGCCATATGGTTTTTGGAGGGCAGATTTCACTGGGATAATTTTAACTTGCCATGTCACATTTGAAGACCCCCTGATGCACCCCTAGAGTAGAAACTACAAAAAAGTGACCCCATTTTGGAAACTACGGGATAAGGTGGCAGTTTTGTTGGTACTGTTTTAGGGTACAGATGATTTTTGGTTGCTCTATATTACACTTTTTGTGAGGCAAGGTAACACAAAAATAGCTGTTTTGGCACTGTTTTTATGTTTTGTTATTTACAACGTTCATCTGACAGGTTAGATCATGAGCTATTTTTATAGAGCAGGTTGTTACAAATGCGACAATACCAAATATATTTTTTTGTGTCTCCATATTCTGAAAGCCATCGTTTTATTTATTTTTTTGGACCACTGTCTTATGTAGGGGCTCATTTTTTTCAGTATGAGATGACGGTTTAATTGGTACTATTTTGGGGAGCATATGACTTTTTGATCGCTTGCTATTACACTTTTTGCGATGTAAGGTGACAAAGTGGCTTTTTGACATCGATAAAAAAAAATAAAAAAACGGTGTTCACCTGAGGGGTTAAGTCATGTGATATTTTTATAGAAAAGTTTGTTACGGACGTGGCGATACCTAATATGTATACTTTTTTGTATTTTTTTTACATTTAACACAATAAAAGCATTTTTGAAACAAAAAAAATCATGTTTTAGTGTCTCCATAATCAGAGCCATAGTTTTTGAATTTTTTGGGTGATTGTCCTATGTAGGGTATAATTTTTGCGGGATGAGATGATGGTTTGATTAGTACAATTTTGTCGTGCAAATGACTTTTTGAATCGCTTGCTATTACACTTTTTGTGATGTAAGGTGACAAAAAAATTGCATTTTTGACACCGTTTTTTTTACGGTGTTCACCTGAGGGGTTAGGTCATGTGGTATTTTTATAGATAATGTTGTTACGGACGCGGCGATACCTAATATGTATACTTTTTTGTATTTTTTTACATTTAACACAATAAAAGCATTTTTGAAACAAAAAAAATCATGTTTTAATGTCTCCATAATCAGAGCCATAGTTTTTTATTTTTTTGGGCGATTGTCCTATGTAGGGGCTAATTTTTTTTGCCAGAAAGTACCTTTGCAGCCTGCACTGCAAATCTGATAGTGAAATAGAATCAGTGAACACAACTGCGACATTGTGGGTAAAAAAAAACAAATCTGATAGTGAAATAAAATCAGTAAATCCATCTGTTTAACTGTGGGTGAAAAAATCATATTATATTGTGGTTTAAAAAAAAACACCCATTTTGTGCTAGATACTACATTTGCGGCCTTTGCTGCATTTCTGACAGTCCAATACAAGCGTTAAATACTGCAGTTACTTTTTTATGACCGTGAAGTTATTGTATAAAATTCGCCTGTCACACTGTTGTGTGACCTCAAGAAATTTTTCCTCTTTATCACACCGGCACTGCCTTACTGTAAGTGAATTTAATTGTTGACTATTGGCGGTTACATTGTCGCCTGACATAAACCATCTGTTAGTTTGGTGGGTGAACGCAAAGAATGAGGAGAGCATCAAATAAGGGACGTGGCCCTAGTCGGTGTGCTGATGGTGTTGGTGGAGCTCCTGTTGCAGGGAGAGGACGTGGTCGATCTGTGCCAGCTACACGCACAAGTGAAACACCTTCCTCAGGTGCGAGTAGGCGACAGAACCTTCAGAGTTTTTTGGTAGTGCCGAATGCGGCTCAACGAATGATGAGGCCAGAACAAGTACAGGCGATAGTAAATTGGGTGGCTGACAGTGCCTCCAGTTCCTTCACATTATCTCCCACTCAGTCGTTTGCTGAAAGATCAGAATTGGCACCTGCAGCCCATGGTCATGAGTAGGGTTATTGGCTAAGCTCGGGACCCAACCATCCATTGACTAACCCATCAGACCCTTTCACCACCCCCAATAACCACGCACAGCCACTGGTCAGATTAAATCGGCCACAGCAGCCGTTTTTTATTAAATAATATAAATAACATGAACAACATAAATTAATACAATATAATAACATAACCCTTCTGACCTAGAACTGACGAGGGAAGTCGTAGAAGCCGCGTAATGCACCTTAACCGACCAAAAACCACCACGGCAATTCCATCTTGCCCCCAACCGCGTACCACAAGCTCGGGGACACCCACTTATGGACGCCACACTAAGCCAACCAGGTGCCCCAACTCTGAGAGTCCAGCCCCACCATTGAGGCCCTCTCATTCACCTGTACCATCCAGTAGCACCAGCTTCTATGACCTCCCCCCGCCACGACTGACGCGACAAACAAACACATATAGTCAGTCGTCCAAACCGTAACCCCATGGACCTCTGCCCCAGAATGAAGCAAATACGCCACCCACCATAACCATAAAGGTCCCCTAATGGCTTAATATTAATACTTTATTTTTTATTTTTTATATAGCGCCTATCCACCCATTCCATGACATCAAACAAAGGGTGGGAGGGAGGCTGATGCCGTCTCCTTGCTCAGCTAAAATGGCGCCCGTTCCCCTGCCTTCCTTCCCGAACAACGGCCCAGATGCCCGCCCCCTCTCTGGCCACTCCCCCCCTCTCCAGCAGCTTAACCCTATCAAGCCCAGCCCTCGTTCCACCAAACCCCTCATGCCGGCCTCCCCTGATCCTGCGGCTCTGTCCGGTCTCACTTGAGTAGGGTTATTGGCTAAGCTCGGGACCCAACCACCCATTGACTAACCCATCAGACCCTTTCACCACCCCCAATAACCACGCACAGCCACTGGTCGGATTAAATCGGCCACAGCAGCCGTTTTTTATTAAATAATATACAAACCGGATTCCAAAAAAGTTGGGACACTATACAAATCGTGAATAAAAACTAAATGCAATGATGTGGAGGTGCCAACTTCTAATATTTTATTCAGAATAGAACATAAATCACGGAACAAAAGTTTAAACTGAGAAAATGTACCATTTTAAGGGAAAAATATGTTGAATCAGAATTTTATGGTGTCAACAAATCCCCAAAAAGTTGGGACAAGGCCATTTTCACCACTGTGTGGCATCTCCCCTTCTTCTTACAACACTCAACAGACGTCTGGGGACCGAGGAGACCAGTTTCTCAAGTTTAGAAATAGGAATGCTCTCCCATTCCTTGTCTAATACAGGCCTCTAACTGTTCAATCGTCTTGGGCCTTCTTTGTTGCACCTTCCTCTTTATGATGCGCCAAATGTTCTCTATAGGTGAAAGATCTGGACTGCAGACTAGCCATTTCAGTACCCGGATCCTTCTCCTATGCAGCCATGATGTTGTGATTGATGCAGAATGTGGTCTGGCATTATCTTGTTGAAAAATGCAGGGTCTTCCCTGAAAGAGATGACGTCTGGATGGGAGCATATGTTGTTCTAGAACCTG
Source organism: Bufo bufo (assembly GCF_905171765.1). Classification (NCBI taxonomy): domain Eukaryota; kingdom Metazoa; phylum Chordata; class Amphibia; order Anura; family Bufonidae; genus Bufo; species Bufo bufo. Next base: position 386,413,329 of record NC_053389.1, read on the forward strand.
AATATATTTTTCTGCATTGATGGTGCCTTTCCAGACATGCAAGCTGCCCATGCCACACGCACTCATGCAACCCCATACCATCAGAGATGCAGGCTTCTGAACTGAGCGTTGATAACAACTTGGGTTGTCCTTGTCCTCTTTGGTCCGGATGACATGGCGTCCCAGATTTCCAAAAAAAACTTTGAATCATGACTCGTCTGACCACAGAACAGTCTTCCATTTTGCCACACTCCATTTTAAATGATCCCTGGCCCAGTGAAAACGCCTGAGCTTGTGGATCTTGCTTAGAAATGGCTTCTTCTTTGCACTGTAGAGTTTCAGCTGGCAACGGCGGATGGCACAGTGGATTGTGTTCACTGACAATGGTTTCTGGAAGTATTCCTGAGCCCATTCTGTGATTTCCTTTACAGTAGCATTCCTGTTTGTGGTGCAGTGTCGTTTAAAGGCCCGGAGATCACGGGCATCCAGTATGGTTTTACGGCCTTGACCCTTACGCACAGAGATTGTTCCAGATTCTCTGAATCTCCGGATGATGTTATGCACAGTTGATGATGATAGATGCAAAGTCTTTGCAATTTCTCGCTGGGTAACACCTTTCTGATATTGCTCCACTATCTTTCTGCGCAACATTGTGGGAATTGGTGATCCTCTACCCATCTTGGCTTCTGAGAGACACTGCCACACTGAGAAGCTCTTTTTATACCCAATCATGTTGCCAATTGACCTAATTAGTGTTAATTGGTCTTCCAGCTCTTCGTTATGCTCAAATTTACTTTTTCCAGCCTCTTATTGCTACTTGTCCCAACTTTTTGGGGATTTGTTGACACAGTGAAAATTGGAATCAACTTATTTTTCCTTTAAAATGATACATTTACTCGGATTAAACGTTTGATCTGTCATCTACGTTCTATTACAAATAAAATATTGACATTTGCCATCTCCACATCATTGCATTCAGTTTTTATTCACAATTTTTTTAGTGTCCCAACTTTTTTTGAATCCGGTTTGTAAATAACATGAACAACATAAATAAATACAATATAATAACATAACCCTTCTGACTTAGAACTGATGAGGGAGGTTGTAGAAGCCGTGTAATGCACCTTAACCGACCAAAAACCACCACGGCAATTCCATCTTGCCCCCAGCCGCGTACCACAAGCTCGGGGACACCCACTGATGAACGCCACACTAAGCCAACCAGGTGCCCCAACTCTGAGAGTCCAGCCCCACCATTGAGACCCTCTCATTCACCTGTACCATCCAGTAGCCCCAGCTTCTATGACCTCCCCCCGCCAACAACGCGCAGCTTGACTCTAACCTTAAGCTTGCGCGTTCCGCCACACACGGATAGCTCTTTCCACTCCTCCTTGTAAATCCAGGGACCAGAGATCAATGCCCACAGCATTAAGGTGGACCCCATCATCCCTCCAGAAACCGCCGGTCCCTGATTCCAGCTCAGGGTGCTGCACCGACACTGCCCCATGCCTGGCACAAAAACGCCCAATCACTCGATTTAACTTAATTCTGGCCCTATTCAACCTGTCAACAGATCTAGCCTCCCTCCAGGATTTCCTTGGCACAATGTCTGACCACACAGTGACCATGGACGGGAAAAGGGACCACAATCGCAAAAAATTTAACCTGATGTCGCGAATAAACTCCCTGCAAGGACGAACACCAAGGTCATTGCCCCCTACGTGCAACACTAGTACGTCTGGAGCCCTATCCAATCTGGCATGCCGATGCACCTCTTGCAGAACACTTCCCCATAACATACCACGACGCCCAATCCACCGCACCACAGCCACCTCCCGGTCAAACCCCAACTGACGCCCATTACGCCGAACATCCGCCCACAGGGCCCCCCAGAAAACGAAGGAGTGTCCCAAAATCCACACTAACAACGGGGCGGCACCTGCAAGACAACAAAAATAAAACAATGATTAGCAAGATTCACATACCCTCAAATCGATCCCAACCGCACATACAAACGAAAACGGTCTGACTCCCACCTCCCAATGCGCTTAATCACCTCATCTCGGATGCCCAGCCGCGCGGCCTCTGTGGTCGCCCTAATCCTGAAGGAATGACCCATGAGTTTACCAGAGTCCATTCCCAGGTGACGCAAACATTTCTTAAACACCGCCAAGAATTGAAACCTGGACAAGAAGGACCCATCCGCATGTCTGAGAAGCGGGCCGTTACTAACTCGAGACTCCCTCCGGAAGTCCCGCAAACACTGAACTGGACACATCAAACAACCTGGTACCTCAAACAACGTTACATACTGACCGTTTTTGAAAAACGAATATAAATTACCACCCTGTCAGCATACAAAACTACATTTTCCCCACACAAACCACCTTCACGACTCACACTACTACATACCAACTCCCCTAATCGAAACGCCCCGAAAAAAGCCAGAGCAAACGCCAACCGAAATAACCTAACTTCCGAAACCAAATGGCAGACCAAGGCAACCTGCTCGCCCAACTGAAGCAACAGAGAAAAAGACACAGGCAAACGAGTGTCACGTACTCCCTGAAATCTTCAATATCCCTTTAACACCTGTCGCACCAAAAAGGACTTAGTGATGTCTGGGGAATTATGCAACTTGAACCCAAAGGCCAAACCCGCCATGCAGCTATTCATCTGCGCAACCGACCATCCTTGTTCCTTCACATGACCAATGAAGAGCAATAGCGGAATTTCCCCATCCAACACCTCGACCCCTAGGTCATCACACCACCGTTGCCAAGTGCTCCATGCCCTATCATATGCCCTCCAGGTGCCCTCACTTAATGATGCCCGCAACAAATCCCCTATTGTACCTCCAAGATCTCCCACAGCGACACTGGACACACCAACCCGTCCGGACTCGCATCTGGGGCCAATCGCCGAAACCGCTCCCACTGTAAACGAGAAAGTCCGTCAGCGATACCATTAGAAGACCCTGCCACATGCACAGCCACTATCCAAGAATTAAGAGAGAGACACATAAGGACCAGACGTTGCAACAAACGAATCACGGGGGGAGAAGATGCAGACAAAACATTGATAGCTTGCACTACACCTAAGTTGTCGCAGTGAAATCTAACCTTCCGGTCCCTAAACTTCTCACCCCACAGCGAAACCGCCAGCACAATTGGAAAGAGCTCCAACAACGTCACGTTCTTCACCCATCCCTTTAATATCCAGGATTCTGGCCACTCCCCCCACCACTGTCCATTGCAGTATACCCCAAAACCAACCCCGCCTAGTAAACAAATCGAAATCAAAACTATCAACAACTCCCCCCATAACCAGTGCCCTACCGTTAAAATGCTGCAAAAATGAATCCCACACCCTGAGATCCTCTTTTAGTTCCCCGCCCAGCCTGATAAAGTGGTGTGGAGCCACAATACCTCCGGTCGTGGAAGCCAACCTCCTACTAAAGATGCGTCCCATGGGAAGAATGTGACAGGCAAAATACAATTTGCCCAGCAAAGACTGTAAATCCCGCAGGCGAATCTTCTTTGCCCTCAACGCGGCCGCTACCCCAGCCCTTTAAATCCAACACCTTCTCCTCTGGTAGTCTACACTCCATGCGCATGGTGTCGATGACTATCCCAAGAAAACTTAACTCCGTTGTAGGCCCCACTGTTTTTTCCGTCACCAAGGGAACCCCAAACCACTCAAAAACGGATTGCAACGTGGATAAGAGCAAGGCACAAACTTTAGATCCTCCCGGCCCTAAACACAAAAAATCGTCTAGATAGTGAAGAATAGACGAGCAACCCGATTCCTGAACCACTACCCACTCTAAGAAAGAACTGAAACGCTCGAAATATGCACAAGACACAGAACAGCCCATTGGCAAACACCTGTCCACAAAATAACCGCCATTCCAAAAACAACCAAGCAAATATAAACTATCTGGGTGAACCGGTAACAGTCGGAATGCAGATTCGATATCAGATTTTGCCAATAGGGTACCCGGCCCTAACCTCCTCACCCACTCAACAGCCGCGTCAAAGGAAGCATAAACCACTGAACAGAGCTCGGGGTCTATGCCTTCGTTGACCGACTCTCCTTTTGGGAAGGATAAATGATGAATAAGCCTAAATTTTATTAGGCTCCTTTTTAGGGACCAGACCCAGAGGGGAGATACGCAAATTACTCATGGGCGGCGTAACGAACGGACCATCCATCCTTCCCAAAGAAACTTCCTTGGCTTTTTCAGACACAATATCCGGGAATTCTAATGCCGAGCGCAAATTCTTCCGAGTCTCCACCACCGGTAACGGGTGAGAGGGAATATGAAAACCTAACTCAAAACCCAAACGTAAAAACTCTGCCACTTCCCGGCTAGGGTACCTACTTAGATAAACCTCCATCCTTTCAACCCATACTGGAGTCCGCCCCTTTAGCAACCCCCCCCCCCCCCCCTCTGTCTTCCGCCTCTAAAGCACCTGTTGGCCCCATGGCCTCCTCCACACACGGAGCACTCGTGCCTAAATCTACATTTCTGTCTGAATTTACAACTTCCTTCGTTAAAAAGGAAGAAGAAACCCTTACCGACTGGCACTGTACCCGAAGACTGGGCAGCCCCCCCTGACTCACTCCGAAAGGACTGACTAGTCCTTGCGGGCGCCGTAACTCGCATCCATAAGGCTATATCCTTATGGTCCCATCTCATAGTAGGACGAACCGCTTTCCTTTGATGGAATTGTTCGTCATACCGCAACCACCCAGAACCGCCATACACCCGATAAGCCTCCCCAATTGCGTCTAGGTAACAAAAAAGGGGGGTACAGCAATCAGGAGACTTTTCCCCAATCACACTCGCCAGAATGGCAAAGGCCTGCAGCCAATTACCAAACGTCCGCGGAATCAGGCGAAAACGACGCTTATCATCCTCCTCCTTCCTAAACCCGTCCTTCTTCACTACATCTAGATTGAAACGCTCTAACGGGAGGAGAGAGAAAATTTTTGCACTGACAATGACGCCGTACCACCCCCAGTCCCCAAACCCCAAGCCTGTAAGGGGGCCGAACCTAACTCCCCCATCTGGACTAACCCCGGCTAAGCCACACAACAAGCGTCCCAAACCACCAATAATAGTACTATTACTCCCGCCCAAATTACCTGAACCTTGAAATATGGAACGCAATGACCCTAAGGATGTCTCACCAAGCTGCCCGGGCGCTGTGAACCCAGCAGCCAAGGGTCCTGACTCCTGTCACGTGGCTCCTGGATCAACTGGCATGGTCCTCCCTTGATCGCTTGCTTCAGACGGCGGCAGCACCCCAGCAGCAGCCGCGCTGGGCGCGTTGGACAGGACCCTGGGAAGCTCCCTCACATCTAGGCTGTCAGGACCAGCCACAAGCTGTCCGTCTTCCAAAAGGGGCCTGCGAACATCTCTTCCGCCAAGATGCACAGCCCCGTGACGCTCTGAACCCAAATCTTCGCGCCCAAGAGGCCTGCTCTGGGGCTGGGACCCCGCCAGAACAACCTCATCCTCCTCCTCCGACTGAAGATCTTGGCGAGGCCTGTGCCCGCTACTGGACCTGCCAGGCACAGCCTCGTATGCCACTGCTAGGGGGCCAACCTGTGAGGGCCTGCGCCGTGCACCGGTAGCTAACTGCGCAGCCCCGCTGTTGTCTCTGCTGCTGCCACTAGTCCCTCATAGAGCAGGCCTCCTCCTCCCAAGGCTGGAAGGGGATCCCGCAGCACCTGGTCCTGAATCCCTGCCTGCTGCTGCCGTGGGCTGAGAGGGGGCCACCCCTGCAGCCCCTGGGTCCCGCCAGACACGTGGATTCCTCCCACGCCGGGAGGCTGAAGGAGAGGTAAGGCTCCCGGCGTGAAGGGTCCCCTAAGGGGCTCCTGACACGGCGCCGGGGGGGTAAATCGGGGCTTAGGCGCGCCGGCGGCCGTACCCGGCGAGGCCGTCTAGCTGGTGGAGCAGGGCTAGCTGTACCCTCCTCCGCCCCCCCCAATAGCGCATTCACCTGCTGCTCTAGCCATCCATGTCCCCTCGAATCCGCCGCCACCCGCAAGCGCCGCAGCATCGCCTCCACTGTATCAGCCATAACAGTATGCGATGCTGCTGCTGATGTGATGCCGTCTCCTTGCTCAGCTAAAATGGCGCCCGTTCCCCTGCCTTCCTTCCTGAACAACGGCCCAGACACCCGCCCCCTCTCTGGCCACTCCCCCCCTCTCCAGCAGCTTAACCCTATCAAGCCCAGCCCTCGCTCCAGCAAACCCCTCATGCCGGCCTCCCCTGATCCTGCGGCTCCGTCCGGCCTCACTTCAGTCTTTCACCTCACCCCCTTGCAAATCAGCCAAGCAGTTTGAGCCCCAAGTCATGCAGCAGTCTCTTCTGCTTTTTGATTACTCTGCTAGCAGGTTTTCCCAGGGCCGTTCACATAGCCCTGCCCCAGAAGTGGAAGAGATTGAATGAACCGATGCCCATCCACTTATGTTTAAGGATGAGTACATGGGAGGACCACCGCAGCACGTCTCAGATGATGACGAAACACTGGTGCCAACTGGCACCAGTGTGGCTTTCTGCAGTGTGCAGACTGCAGTGTGCAGACCGACAAGGAGGGCAGGGGTGAAGACTGGGTGGAAGATGAGGAGGACCTTGACACAACATGGAATAAAGGTCATGTGAATGACCTGTCTAGTTCGGAGGAAGAGGCGGTGGTCGCACAGAGCCACCAGCAGAGCAGAAGAGGGAGAAGGGTGCAAAAGCGGAGCAGCCATCCCCTAGACAGTACGCCTGCTACTGCCCACCGCAGCAAGGGACCGAGCACACCAAAGCCAGCTTGAAGGAGTTCCCTGGCGTGGCAGTTCTTCAGACAATGTGCTGACGACAAGACATGAGTGGTTTGCATGCTGTGCAATCACAGCCTGAAGCGAGGCATAAACGTTCTCAACCTGAGCACAACCTGCATAACCAGGCATCTAAGTGCATTCAGGGCCAGCACTTACCACCCCGCAAACAGAGGATGTGCCAGCAACGCCACCACCTGGGTCTCCAAGCATCTCTACAATGTCCCACGGAAGCGTGCAGCTGTCTATCTCCCAAACACTGGAGCGAAAGAGGAAGTACTCCCCTACCCACCCGCGATCCCTGGCCCTGAATGCCAGCTTTTCAAAATTACTGTCTTTTGAAATGCTGTCATTCCGTCTGGTGGAGACAGAGAGTTTTAAAAGCTTTATGGCGGTGGCTGTCCCACAGTACGTCGTGCCCAGCCACCACTACTTTTCCAGGCGAGCCATCCTTTTCCTGCACAACCAAGGGGGGACAAAATCAGGTGTGAACTGCGCAACGCCATCTGTGGCAAGGTCCACCTAACTACAGATACACAAACCAGTAAGCAAGGTCAGGGATGTTTTATCTCCCTAGCAGCACACTGGGTAAATGCAGTGGCGGCTGGGCCTGAGGCGGATAGCAGTTTGGCGCATGTCCTTCCACCACCGAAGATTGCAGGGCACTTCTCTTTGCCTCCTGTTGCTTCCTCCTCCTACTCTGCTTCCTTATCCTCTACCGCCTCCTCATGCGGTCAGCGTAACACCTTCACCACCAACTTCAGCACAGCCAGGGGTAAACGACAGCAGGCAGTGTTAAAACTTATCTGTTTGAGGGACAAACCCCAAACCGCGCAGATGCTGTGGATGGGCATGGAACAGCAGACCGATGAGTGGTTGGTGCCAGTGAGCCTCAAGCTCGGCCTTGTGGTGTGCGATAATAGGCATAATCTTATAGCAGCTCTGGGCCTCGCTGATTTGACGCACATCCCATGCCTGGCACATGTGCTGAATTTGGTGGTGCAGAGGTTCCTGAAAAATTACCCCAATATGTCAGAGCTGCTGTAGATAGTGCGGGCCGTCTGTGTGCGCTTTTGACGTTCTCACCCTGCTGCTGCTCGCTGTCAGCACTGCAGCATAACTTCGGCCTTTCCGCTCACCTCATATGAGACATGCCCACAAGGTGGAACACCACCTTGCACATGCTGGCCAGACTGTGCGAGCAGCAGCAGGCGATAGTGGAGTTTCAGCTGCATCACACACGGGTGAGTCGCTCTGCGGAACAGCACCACTTCACCACCAATGAGTGGGCCTCCGTGTGAGACCTGTGTGCCTTGTTGCGCTGTTTTGAGTATTCCACCAACATGGCCAGTGCCGATGACGCCATTCTCAGCGTTACTATCCCACTTCTATGCCTCCTTGTAAAAATGCATTGGGCGATGATGGAAGAGGATGTGGCACAGGAGGAGCAGGAAGTGGGATCATTTCCAAGGGTTTAAGGCCAGTCATTCACAAGTGGCTCCAAGGGTGGGTTCCTGCACCAACATACGCCAGGTACACAATTGTCCAGCCAGGGCACAGTTCTGGAGGATGAGGAAATGGAGGATGAGGAGGAGGATATGGAGGAGGAGGAGCCGTGTTCACAGAAGGGTTGCACCCAAACAAGCTCATGGCCATCACTGGTGCGTGGCTGGGGGGATACAGAGGACACAGATGATACACCTCCCACAGAGGACAACTTGTCGTTGCCTCTGGGCAGCCTGGCACACATGAGCGATTACATGCTGCAGTGTCTCCGCAACGACCGCCGAGTTGCCCACATTCTAACTTGTGCCGATTACTGGGTGGCCACGCTGCTGGATCCCCATTACAAGGACAACATACCGTCCTTAATTCCCTCACTGGAGCGTGATCAGAAGATGCGCGAGTACAAACGCATGCTGGTAGACACGCTGCTGATGGCATTCCCACCTGACAGCGGGGGCACAGTGGAAGCACAAGGCGAAGGCAGAGGAGGAGGAAGAGGTTGCCAACGCAGCTGGGGCACCTCCAGCACCTCAGAAGGCAGGGTTAGCATGGCCGAAATGTGGAAAAGCTTTGTCAGCCCGCCACAACAACAAGCACCACCAGCTGATATGGAACGTCTTAGCAGGAGGCAGCATTTCAGCAACATGGTGGAGCAGTATGTGTGCACACGCCTACAAGTACTGAATGATGGGTCTGCCCCTTTCAACTTCTGGGTCTCCAAATTGGGCACATGGCCTGAGCTTGCCCTTTACGTCTTGGACAAGCTCACGTTCATTAAAATGAACCAGGCATGGAACCCACAGGACTTGTCCATACCTTGTGCAGAATAGACATATATACCGGCCTCACCCAGCCATTGTTATTCTCCAGCGCACTCTCATTGTTTATTTTTTATATTTCCCATTTAAAAAAACTATTTTTAAAAAAAATAAAATTAAAAACCAGGGTTGGCTACCTCTTCCTCCTTTACCGCCACTTCCATCAACACCGCCCCGTCCACCGCCTCCTCAACCTCCTACTCCATATGGACCTCCACCTCCTAGATCAAGATTATTATTTTTTATTTTTACGTATTTTATGTTATTTTAAGTCATTTCACTAATTCGTCTGTTACATTGTTGTGTGATATTCCCAAATTTTTTGCTTTGATATACCGCTGCTCTACATAGTGGACAGGGAAATAAATTTCACTAATTCGTCTGTTACATTGTTGGGTGAAATTCACCAATTTTTGGCTGTGATATACCTCTGCTCTACCTAGTGGGCAGGGAAATACATTTCACTAATTCATCTGTTACATTGTTGGGTGACATTCACCAATGTTTGGCTGTGATATACCCTTGCTCTACATAGTGGACAGGGAAATAAATTTCACTAATTCATCTGTTACATTGTTGGGTGAAATTCACCAATTTTTGGCTGTGATATATCCCTGCACTACCTAGTGGACAGGGAAATACATTTCACTAATTCGTCTGTTACATTGTTGGGTGAAATTCACCAATTTTTGGCTGTGATATACCTCTGCTCTACCTAGTGGGCAGGGAAATACATTTCACTAATTCATCTGTTACATTGTTGGGTGACATTCACCAATGTTTGGCTGTGATATACCCTTGCTCTACATAGTGGACAGGGAAATAAATTTCACTAATTCGTCTGTTACATTGTTGTGTGACATTCACCAATTTTTGGCTGTGATATACCCCTGCTCTACATTGTGGACAGGAAAATACATTTCACTAATTCGTCTTTTACATTGTTGTGTGACATTCACCAATTTTTGGCTGGTATATACCCCTGCTCTACCTAGTGGACAGGGAAATACATTTCACTAATTAGTATGTTACATTATTGGGTGACAAATGCTCATCTTTTCCGCTAGAAAGTACATTTGTGTCCTACACTGTATTTAGGACAGTGCGAATGGTGAGGCCAGAACAAGTACAGGCGATAGATTGGGTGGCTGACAGTGTCTCCAGTTCCTTCACATTGTCTCCCACCCAGTCCTCTGCTGAAAGATCAGAGTTGGCACCTGCAGCCCATGGCCATCTGTCTTTCAACTCACCCCCTTGCAAATCAGGCAAGCAGTCTGAGCCCCAAGTCATGCAGCAGTCTCTTATACTTTTGATGACTCTGCTGGCAGGGTTTCCGTGGGCCATCCACATAGCCCTGCTCCAGAAGTGGAAGCGATTGGGTGCACTGAGGCCCACCCACTTATGTTTCAGGATGAGGACATGGGGAGACCACCGCATCACATCTCTGATGATGACGAAACATAGGTGCCAACTGCTGCGGTTTTCTGCATTCTGCAGACCGACAAGGAGGGCAGGGGTTATGAGTGGGTGGAAGATGATGTGGAGGATGATGAGGTACTAGACCCCACATGGAATCAAGGTCATACGAGTGACCTATGCAGTTTGGAGGAAGAGGCGGTGGTCGCACCAGCACAGCAAAAGAGGGAGCAGGGTGCAAAAGCGTCTGTTACATTCTTGGGTGACATTTTACCATTTTTGGCGTTAATAAACCCCTGCTCTGCATAGGTGACAGGGACCTAAATTTTAAAAAAATCGTCTGTTACATTCTCAGGTGACATTTTACCATTTTTGCCGTATACAAACCCCTGCTCTGCATAGGTGACAGGGACCAAATTTTTGTAAAATCGTCTGTTCAATTGGTGGGTGACATGAACCCAGTTTTGCCCTGAATAAACCCCTGCTCTGCATAGTTGACAGGGACCGAAATTTGTAAAAATCGCCTGTTCCATTGGTGGGTGACATTAACCCATTTTTGCCGATGAAAAACCCCTGCTCTGCATAGGTGACAGAGACTTAAATTTCTAAAATTCGTCTTTAATTGACGCGCCCCCCCTCCTTTCATTCTTCCGCTTTAACAACTTGTCCCATATTTCCGCTCAATCACATTTCAGCCATTGACCTCCCTTGGATGTGGTATCCCTTTCTCATGCTCTCTCTCCGGCATGGAACCCTAATTTCCCCGTTACCCGTGATCACCATGGTAGGAGCATAAAAGAACACCGAAAGTAGATAGAGAAGATATCCAATTGGATCAAGGCCGTCAACAAAGCGGCAGCAGCGCCTCTCCTGTCTAACGTTTCCTAATCCAAAATACTGTAATGACATTCCCTGTCCTCTTTTATTAATCATTCCAATAACAGGGCATTTTAAGAGTCCTGTATTGTTATTTATCGTCACTACATCCCCGAGTTGGGAGTGGGTAATTGCCGCTTACCCCCTCCTTTACTTGGATGCTTCTGCTTTAATAACTTGTCCCACATTTCCGCTCCATAACTTTTCATTTCATCTATTGACTTCCCTTGGATGTGGTATCCCTTTCTCAGGCTCCCTCTCCGACATGGAACCCTGATTCCCCGTTACCCGTGATGACCATGGTAGTCGCATAAAAGAACATTGAAAGTTGATAGGGAAGATATCCAATTGTATCAAGGCTGTCATGGGGACGTGCGATCAGGCAGAAGTTATCTAGAGTCAACAAAGCGACAGCAGGGCCTCTCCTGTCTAACGTTTCCTAATCAAAAATACCGCAGTGACATTCACTGTAATCTTTTATTAATCATTCCAATAACAGGGCATCTTAAGAGTCCTGTATTGTTATTTATCGTCACTACCTCCCCAAGTCTGGAGTGGGTAATTGCCGCGCGGCACCTCCTTTACTTGGATGCCTTTGCTTCGATAACTTGTCCCACATTTCCGCTCGATCACATTTCAGCCATTGACCTCCCTTGGATGTGGTATTTCAGGCTCCCTCTCCGGCATGGAACCCTGATTCTCTGTTACCCGTGATCACCATGGTAGGCGCATCAAAGAACATTGAAAGTTAATAGGGAAGATATCCAATTGGATCAAGCCCGTTTTGGGATGTGCGACATGGTGGAGAAGTATGTGTGCACACGCCTATACGTACTGACTGATGGGTCTGCCCCCTTTAACTTCTGGGTCTCCAAATTGGGCACATCGCCTGAGCTTGCCCTTTAAGCCTTGGAGGTGATGGCCTGCCCTGCAGCCAGTGTATTGTCTGAACGTTTGTTTAGCACGGCAGGAGGGGGTTATCAAAGAGAAGTGCAGCCGCCTGTCCACAGCCAATGTGGACAAGCTCACGTTCATTAAAATGAACCAGGCAGGGATCCCACAGGACTTGTCCGTACCTTGTGCAGAATTGAAATGTATATCGGCCTTACCCAGCCATTGTTGTACTCCAGCGCACTTTCTCTTTGTTTTATTTTTTATATTTCCCAATGTTTTGGGGTCTACCTAAATTTGAACAAAAAATAAATAAATAATAAAGTAAAATAAAAAACTGTGTTGGCTACTAGAGATGTCGCGAACATAAAATTTTCCGTTCGCGAACGGCGAACGCAAATTTCTGCCAATGTTCGCGTACGGGCGAACCGGGCGAACCACCATAGACTTCAATAGGCAGGCGAATTTTAAAACCCACAGGGACTCTTTCTAGCCACAGTAGTGATGGAAAAATTGTTTCAAGGGGACTAACACCTGGACTGTGGCATGCCGGAGGGGTATCCATGGCAAAACTCTCATGGAAAATTACATAGTTGATGCAGAGTTGGATTTTAATCCATAAAGGGCATAAATCACCTAACAATTAGGGAAGAGCGAACCCGAACTGTATAGTTCGGGTTCGTACCGAATTTTGGGGTGTGCGTGACACGGACCTGAACCCGAACATTTTCGTAAAAGTCCGGGTTCGGGTTCGGTGTTCGGCGCTTTCTTGGCGCTTTTTGAAAGGCTGCAAAGCAGCCAATCAACAAGCGTCATACTACTTGCCCCAAGAGGCCATCACAGCCTTGCCTACTATTGGCATGGCTGTGATTGGCCAGTGCACCATGTGACCCAGCCTCTATTTAAGCTGGAGTCACGTAGCGCCGCACGTCACTCTGCTATGATCAGTATAGGGAGAGGTTGCAGCTGCGACGTTAGGGCGAGATTAGGCAGATTAACTCCTCCAAAAGACTTCATTCTGTGATCGATCTGCAGCTGTGGATCATTGAAGTGCTATTATTGACTTGCTCACTTTTTTGAGGCTGCCCAGAGCGTTTTTAGATCACTTTTTTTCTGGGGTGATCGGCGGCCATTTTGCGACTTGTGGTGCGCCAGCACGAGCTATCACCAAGTGTATTTAACCATCGATAGTGTGGTTATTTTGTGCTATATCCTACATTAGCTGCAGGCTGAGCCTGTGTCACCGAAGTGCATTTAACCATCAACAGTCTGGTTATTTTTTGGCCATATACTACATCAGCTGCAGGCTGAGCCTGTTTCACCCAAGTGCATTTAACCATCAACAGTCTAATTATTTTTTGGCCATATACTACATCAGCTGCAGGCTGAGCCTGTGTCACCGAAGTGCATTTAACCAAGAACAGTCTGGTTATTTTTTGGCCATATATTACATCAGGGGCAAGTTGAGCCTGTCACCCAGCGCCTAAAAAATAGACCTGACATTTCTATTCAACCAAATCTGCACAGATTTAGCTGGTCAAGTTATTTGTAGTGACCGTCAAAGCAGACTTTTTGTTCTGGGTTGAAAAAGCATTCCCAAATTTGCAATTCTGAAAATAACTAGTTTGTGGTATTTCAGGCCTACTTGAAATCTATCCCAAAAAGAAAATCTTACATTGAAGTTATTGATAGTATCATTCAGAAAAACCTAAGACACACGCTAGCGTGCTGATAAAAGTGTCATTCTGTGATTAAAGCTATAACTGTCACACAGCGCAAAAAAAAACAGGTCTCACATCTCTATTCAACCAAATCTGCACAGTTTTAGCTAGTCAAGTTATTTGTAGTGACCGTCAAAGCAGACTTTTTGTTCTGGGTTGAAAAAGCATTCCCAAATTTGCCATTCTGAAAATAACTAGTTTGTGGTATTTCAGGCCTACTTGAAATCTATCCCAAAAAGAAAATCTTCCATTAAAGTTATTGATAGTATCATTCAGAAAAACCTAAGACACACGCTAGCGTGCTGATAGAAGTGTCATTCTGTGATTAAAGCTATAACTGTCACACAGCGCAAAAAAAAACAGGTCTCACATCTCTATTCAACCAAATCTGCACAGTTTTAGCTGGTCAAGTTATTTGTAGTGACCGTCAAAGCAGACTTTTTGTTCTGGGTTGAAAAAGCATTCCCAAATTTGCCATTCTGAAAATAACTAGTTTGTGGTATTTCAGGCCTACTTGAAATCTATCCCAAAAAGAAAATCTTCCATTAAAGTTATTGATAGTATCATTCAGAAAAACCTAAGACACACGCTAGCGTGCTGATAGAAGTGTCATTCTGTGATTAAAGCTATAACTGTCACACAGCGCAAAAAAAAAAAAGGTCTCACATCTCTATTCAACCAAATCTGCACAGTTTTAGCTGGTCAAGTTATTTGTAGTGACCGTCAAAGCAGACTTTTTGTTCTGGGTTGAAAAAGCATTCCCAAATTTGCCATTTTGAAAATAACTAGTTTGTGGTATTTCAGGCCTACTTGAAATCTATCCCAAAAAGAAAATCTTCCATTAAAGTTATTGATAGTATCATTCAGAAAAACCTAAGACACACGCTAGCGTGCTGATAGAAGTGTCATTCTGTGATTAAAGCTATAACTGTCACACAGCGCAAAAAAAAACAGGTCTCACATCTCTATTCAACCAAATCTGCACAGTTTTAGCTGGTCAAGTTATTTGTAGTGACCGTCAAAGCAGACTTTTTGTTCTGGGTTGAAAAAGCATTCCCAAATTTGCCATTCTGAAAATAACTAGTTTGTGGTATTTCAGGCCTACTTGAAATCTATCCCAAAAAGAAAATCTTCCATTAAAGTTATTGATAGTATCATTCAGAAAAACCTAAGACACACGCTAGCGTGCTGATAGAAGTGTCATTCTGTGATTAAAGCTATAACTGTCACACAGCGCAAAAAAAAACAGGTCTCACATCTCTATTCAACCAAATCTGCACAGTTTTAGCTGGTCAAGTTATTTGTAGTGACCGTCAAAGCAGACTTTTTGTTCTGGGTTGCAAAAGCATTCCCAAATTTGCCATTCTGAAAATAACTAGTTTGTGGTATTTCAGGCCTACTTGAAATCTATCCCAAAAAGAAAATCTTCCATTAAAGTTATTGATAGTATCATTCAGAAAAACCTAAGACACACGCTAGAGTGCTGATAGAAGTGTCATTCTGTGATTAAAGCTATAACTGTCACACAGCGCAAAAAAAAACAGGTCTCACATCTCTATTCAACCAAATCTGCACAGTTTTAGCTGGTCAAGTTATTTGTAGTGACCGTCAAAGCAGACTTTTTGTTCTGGGTTGAAAAAGCATTCCCAAATTTGCCATTCTGAAAATAACTAGTTTGTGGTATTTCAGGCCTACTTGAAATCTATCCCAAAAAGAAAATCTTCCATTGAAGTTATTGATAGTATCATTCAGAAAAACCTAAGACACACGCTAGCGTGCTGATAGAAGTGTCATTCTGTGATTAAAGCTATAACTGTCACACAGCGCAAAAAAAAACAGGTCTCACATCTCTATTCAACCAAATCTGCACAGTTTTAGCTGGTCAAGTTATTTGTAGTGACCGTCAAAGCAGACTTTTTGTTCTGGGTTGAAAAAGCATTCCCAAATTTGCCATCCTGAAAATAACTAGTTTGTGGTATTTCAGGCCTACTTGAAATCTATCCCAAAAAGAAAATCTTTTATTAAAGTTATTGATAGTATAATTCAGAAAAACCTAAGACACACGCTAGCGTGCTGATAGAAGTGTCATTCTGTGATTAAAGCTATAACTGTCACACAGCGCAAAAAAAAACAGGTCTCACATCTCTATTCAACCAAATCTGCACAGTTTTAGCTGGTCAAGTTATTTGTATTGACCGTCAAAGCAGACTTTTTGTTCTAGGTTCGAAAAAGCATTCCTAAATTTACCATTCTGAAAATAACTAGTATGTGGTATTTCAGGCCTACTTGAAATCTATCCCAAAAAGAAAATCTTCCATTAAAGTTATTGATAGAATCATTCAGAAAAACCTAAGACACACGCTAGCGTGCTGATAGAAGTGTCATTCTGTGATTAAAGCTATAACTGTCACACAGCGCAAAAAAAAACAGGTCTCACATCTCTATTCAACCAAATCTGCACAGTTTTAGCTGGTCAAGTTATTTGTAGTGACCGTCAAAGCAGACTTTTTGTTCTGGGTTGCAAAAGCATTCCCAAATTTGCCATTCTGAAAATAACTAGTTTGTGGTATTTCAGGCCTACTTGAAATCTATCCCAAAAAGAAAATCTTCCATTAAAGTTATTGATAGTATCATTCAGAAAAACCTAAGACACATGCTAGCGTGCTGATAGAAGTGTCATTCTGTGATTAAAGCTATAACTGTCACACAGCGCAAAAAAAAACAGGTCTCACATCTCTATTCAACCAAATCTGCACAGTTTTAGCTGGTCAAGTTATTTGTAGTGACCGTCAAAGCAGACTTTTTGTTCTGGGTTGAAAAAGCATTCCCAAATTTGCCATTCTGAAAATAACTAGTTTGTGGTATTTCAGGCCTACTTGAAATCTATCCCAAAAAGAAAATCTTCCATTGAAGTTATTGATAGTATCATTCAGAAAAACCTAAGACACACGCTAGCGTGCTGATAGAAGTGTCATTCTGTGATTAAAGCTATAACTGTCACACAGCGCAAAAAAAAACAGGTCTCACATCTCTATTCAACCAAATCTGCACAGTTTTAGCTGGTCAAGTTATTTGTAGTGACCGTCAAAGCAGACTTTTTGTTCTGGGTTGAAAAAGCATTCCCAAATTTGCCATCCTGAAAATAACTAGTTTGTGGTATTTCAGGCCTACTTGAAATCTATCCCAAAAAGAAAATCTTCCATTAAAGTTATTGATAGTATTATTCAGAAAAACCTAAGACACACGCTAGCGTGCTGATAGAAGTGTCATTCTGTGATTAAAGCTATAACTGTCACACAGCGCAAAAAAAAACAGGTCTCACATCTCTATTCAACCAAATCTGCACAGTTTTAGCTGGTCAAGTTATTTGTATTGACCGTCAAAGCAGACTTTTTGTTCTAGGTTCGAAAAAGCATTCCTAAATTTACCATTCTAAAAATAACTAGTATGTGGTATTTCAGACCTACTTGAAATCTATCCCAAAAAGAAAATCTTCCATTAAAGTTATTGATAGAATCATTCAGAAAAACCTAAGACACACGCTAGCGTGCTGATAGAAGTGTCATTCTGTGATTAAAGCTATAACTGTCACACAGCGCAAAAAAAAACAGGTCTCACATCTCTATTCAACCAAATCTGCACAGTTTTAGCTGGTCAAGTTATTTGTAGTGACCGTCAAAGCAGACTTTTTGTTCTGGGTTGAAAAAGCATTCCCAAATTTGCCATTCTCAAAATTGTGGTGAACGGGAACAATGAGGAAAACATCTAATAAGGGACGCGGACGCGGACGTGGACATGGTCGTGGTGGTGTTAGTGGACCCTCTGGTGCTGGGAGAGGACGTGGCCGTTCTGCCACAGCCACACGTCCTAGTGAACCAACTACCTCAGGTCCCAGTAGCCGCCAGAAATTACAGGGATATTTGGTGAAGCCCAATGCCGTTCTAAGGATGGTAAGGCCTAAGCAGGTAGAGGCATTAGTCAATTGGGTGGCCGACAGTGCATCCAGCACGTTCACATTATCTCCCACCCAGTCTTCTGCAGAAAGCGCACAGATGGCGCATGAAAACCAAGCCCATCAGTCTGTCACATCACCCCCATGCATATCAGGGAAACTGTCTGAGCCTCAAGTTATGCAGCAGTCTCTTATGCTGTTTGAAGACTCTGCTGCCAGGGTTTTCCAAGGGCATCGACCTAGCCCTTCACCAGGGGTGGAAGAGATAGAATGCACTAACGCACAACCACTTATGTTTCCTGATGATGAGGACATGGGAATACCACCTCAGCACGTCTCTGATGATGACGAAACACAGGTGCCAACTGCTGCGTCTTTCTGCAGTGTGCAGACTGAACAGGAGGACAGAGGTCAAGACTGGGTGGAAAACGATGCAGGGGACGATGAGGTCCTAGACCCCACATGGAATGAAGGTCGTGCCACTGACTTTCAGAGTTCGGAGGAAGAGGCAGTGGTGAGACTGAGCCAACAGCGTAGCAAAAGAGGGAGCAGTGGGCAAAATCAGAACACCCGCCACCAAGAGACTCCGCCTGCTACTGACCGCCGCCATCTGGGACCGAGCACCCCAAAGGCAGCTTCAAGGAGTTCCCTGGCATGGCACTTCTTCAAACAATGTGCTGACGACAAGACCCGAGTGGTTTGCACGCTGTGCCATCAGAGCCTGAAGCGAGGCATTAACGTTCTGAACCTTAGCACAACCTGCATGACCAGGCACCTGCATGCAAAGCATGAACTGCAGTGGAGTAAACACCTTAAAAACAAGGAAGTCACTCAGGCTCCCCCTGCTACCTCTTCTGCTGCTGCCGCCTCGGCCTCTTCTGCTGCTGCCGCCGCCTCGGCCTCTTCTGCTGCTGCTGCCGCCGCCTCGGCCTCTTCCTCTGCCTCTGGAGGAACGTTGGCACCTGCCGCCCAGCAAACATGGGATGTACCACCAACACCACCACCTGCGTCACCAAGCATCTCAACCATGTCACACGGCAGCGTTCAGCTCTCCATCTCACAAACATTTGAGAGAAAGCGTAAATTCCCACCTAGCCACCCTCGATCCCTGGCCCTGAATGCCAGCATTTCTAAACTACTGGCCTATGAAATGCTGTCATTTAGGCTGGTTGACACACACAGCTTCAAACAGCTCATGTCACTTGCTGTCCCACAGTATGTTGTTCCCAGCCGCCACTACTTCTCTAAGTGAGCCTTGCCTTCCCTGCACAAACAAGTGTCCGATAAAATCAAGTGTGCACTGCGCAACGCCATCTGTGGCAAGGTCCACCTAACCACAGATACGTGGACCAGTAAGCACGGCCAGGGACGCTATATCTCCCTAACTGCACACTGGGTAAATGTAGTGGCGGCTGGGTCCCAGGTGGAAAGCTATTTGGCGCACGTCCTTCCGCCGCCAAGGATCGCAGGGCAACATTCTTTGTCTCCTGTCTCCTCCTCCTCCTACTCAGCTTCCTCCTCCTCTTCTTCCACCTGCTCATCCAGTCAGCCACACACCTTCACCACCAACTTCAGCACAGCACGGGGTAAACGTCAGCAGGCCATTCTGAAACTCATATGTTTGGGGGACAGGCCCCACACCGCACAGGAGTTGTGGCGGGGTATAGAACAACAGACCGACGAGTGGTTGCTGCCGGTGAGCCTCAAGCCCGGCCTGGTGGTGTGCGATAATGGGCGAAATCTCGTTGCAGCTCTGGGACTAGCCGCTTTGACGCACATCCCTTGCTTGGCGCATGTGCTGAATTTGGTGGTGCAGAAGTTCATTCGCAACTACCCCGACATGTCAGAGCTGCTGCATAAAGTGCGGGCCGTCTGTTCGCGCTTCCGGCGTTCACACCCTGCCGCTGCTCGCCTGTCTGCGCTACAGCGTAACTTCGGCCTTCCCGCTCACCGCCTCAAATGCGACGTGCCCACCAGGTGGAACTCCACCTTGCATATGCTGGACAGACTGTGCGAGCAGCAGCAGGCCATAGTGGAGTTTCAGCTGCAGCACGCACGGGTCAGTCGCACTGCGGATCAGACCCACTTCACCACCAATGACTGGGCCTCCATGCGAGACCTGTGTGCCCTGTTGCGCTGTTTCGAGTACTCCACCAACATGGCCAGTGGCGATGACGCCGTTATCAGCGTTACAATACCACTTCTATGTCTCCTTGAGAAAACACTTAGGGCGATGATGGAAGAGGAGGTGGCCCAGGAGGAAGAGGAGGAAGAGGGGTCATTTTTAGCACTTTCAGGCCAGTCTCTTCAAAGTGACTCAGAGGGAGGTTTTTTGCAACACCAGAGGCCAGGTACAAATGTGGCCAGACAGGGCTCACTACTGGAGGACGAGGAGGACGAGGATGAGGAGGAGGTGGAGGAGGATGAGGATGAAGCATGTTCACAGCGGGGTGGCACCCAAAGCAGCTCGGGCCCATCACTGGTGCATGGCTGGGGGGAAACACAGGACGATGACGATACGCCTCCCACAGAGGACAGCTTGTCCTTACCTCTGGGCAGCCTGGCACACATGAGCGACTACATGCTGCAGTGCCTGCGCAATGACAGCAGAGTTGCCCACATTTTAACGTGTGCAGACTACTGGGTTGCCACCCTGCTGGATCCCCGGTACAAAGACAAAGACAATGTGCCCACCTTACTTCCTACACTGGAGCGTTATAGGAAGATGCGCGAGTACAAGCGCACGTTGGTAGATGCGCTACTGAGAGCAATCCCAAATGTCACAGGGGAACCAGTGGAAGCCCAAGGCGAAGGCAGAGGAGGAGCAAGAGGTCGCCAACGCAGCTGTGTCACGGCCAGCTCCTCTGAGGGCAGGGTTAGCATGGCAGAGATGTGGAAAAGTTTTGTCACCACGCCACAGCTAACTGCACCACCTCCTGATACGGAACGTGTTAGCAGGAGGCAACATTTCACTAACATGGTGGAACAGTACCTGTGCACACCCCTCCACGTACTGACTGATGGTTCGGCCCCATTCAACTTCTGGGTCTCCAAATTGTCCACGTGGCCAGAGATAGCCTTTTATGCCTTGGAGGTGCTGGCCTGCCCGGCGGCCAGCGTTTTGTCTGAACGTGTATTCAGCACGGCAGGGGGCGTCATTACAGACAAACGCAGCCGCCTGTCTACAGCCAATGTGGACAAGCTGACGTTCATAAAAATGAACCAGGCATGGATCCCACAGGACCTGTCCATCCCTTGTGCAGATTAGATATTAACTACCTCCCCTTAACAATATATTATTCTACTCCAGGGCACTTCCTCATTCAATACTATTTTTAATTTCATTTTACCATTATATTGTGGGGCAACCCAAAGTTGAATGAACCTCTCCTCTGTCTGGGTGCTGGGGCCTAAATGTGTGACAGTGGCCTGTTCCAGTGGTGGGTGACGTGAAGCCTGATTCTCTGCTATGACATGAATACAGATTCTGCGCTGACATAAGGCCAGATTCTCTGTTACGGGACCTCTCTCCTCTGCCTGGGTGCCTGGGCCTAAATGTGTGACAGTGGCCTGTTCCAGTGGAGGCTGACGTGAAGCCTGATTCTCTGCTATGACATGAAGACAGATTCTGAGCTGACATAAGGCCAGATTCTCTGTTACGGGACCGCTCTCCTCTGTCTGGGTGCCGGGGCCTAAATGTGTGACAGTGGCCTGTTCCAGTGGTGGCTGACGTGAAGCCTGATTCTCTGCTATGACATGAATACAGATTCTGCGCTGACATAAGGCCAGATTCTCTGTTACGGGACCTCTCTCCTCTGTCTGAGTGCCGGGGCCTAAATGTGTGACAGTGGCCTGTTCCAGTGGTGGGTGACGTGAAGCCTGATTCTCTGCTATGACATGAATACAGATTCTGCCCTGACATAAGGCCAGATAATCTGTTACGGGACCTCTCTCCTCTGCCTGGGTGCCTGGGCCTAAATGTGTGACAGTGGCCTGTTCCAGTGGTGGGTGACGTGAAGCCTGATTCTCTGCTATGACATGAAAACAGATTCTGCGCTGACATAAGACCAGATTCTCTGTTACGGGACCTCTCTCCTCTGCCTGGGTGCCTGGGCCTAAATGTGTGACAGTGGCCTGTTCCAGTGGTGGCTTGCGGTACGCCAGACCTGCAGGGTAATGCGATGGTGAGGTCACGGTCAATGGCAAGCGAGGGTCACTCACAGTTATATATGGAAACCCCTGGGCAGGCATACATCAGTGATGGAGAGGCTGGCACAAAAGTCCTCTGGGGCACACTCTGTATTTAGGGACCAGGCCTGGTGGTGGTTGAGGTGCCCTGGTTGTTGCAGGTGTTTTATTTGCCTGGGGCAAGGTCCCTTTAAGGTTCGTTACGCCAGTGCCGGTAACGGTGGCACACCGGTGGAAGGTTTTAATAAGCAAGGAACACAGATGGCAGGGTGAACCAAACTTTACTTTACTGTAGTAAATTCCACTTTGTACAGTTAGCTGGCAACTCAGTTCCACATGTCAAGTACACTTCACAAGCAGGTCACAGAATTATGGCAGGTATATGGTGGTTAGGCAAGATACACAGAGGGGAAACATCCACATGCGCAGAATCAGGCTGTACACACTCCTCGGAGATTAGTGTACACTGTCCCTTTCGGACTCCTGTCTGGCTTTAATCCCAAGGCCCAGATACCTTATTGTAGGCTTTTATCCTTGGTAAATAATCCTCCTTAGGTGCTCATTCTTGCTCCATACCTCTAGTCTCTCTGCCCTTCAGCTTACTTGTATTAGCCGGACATGTTGGCTCTGCTGGACTTTGTGGAAACTACAGGGTTGCTTCCAGGAGGTACCCTCTTCCCCTGGGATAGATCTTCTGAGCTAACATGGGTCTGTGGATCAGGAGGTAGACTAGGATCCCTCTACTAGTCTCCTGGTGGCAACTAGAAGCCTGGGCTATTTTCTGTAGTACTATTCTCATCAGTTTAATCCCTGTTACGTCCCATATCAGGGTGGGATTGCCTTTTGTGAAAAAAAATTTAGGCCGGGTACCTTCGACTGCCTTCACAGTGACAGACCAAACTCTGATACACCAAACTGAAATGATTTTAGGAACCGGGAGATGGAAAAAGCAGCTTGGTCGGTCCTCTTACTCCCAAGTTGGGGCACTGCTCGTGCACGGAGCAATGTGCTGTGACACCCTATATGAGTGGTGTCTTAACTAGTATTATTCCTATCAGTTTAATCCCTGTTACGTCCCCTATCCGGGGACGTGTGTCGAATTAATTAACCATTGTCGAATTAACGAACCATTACGACATCCTGGATTAATTTAGTTCTGAGCTTTGTACTTGCTTTGTATTGGAATTGATGGGGATTTTTTAAATTGTCTACATTATTTCCAATAAACTATTAAGAGACTTTATTATGATTTTTTTATTTTATGTATTAAAAACCCACCCATACAACTTAAAAAAATTAAAATAAAAAAATTTAAGTTTTTTCTATGAAAAATTATCCAGCCGATCGCTTTTGGTCTGATCATAATGAAGCAACGGCCTTATCATCTGGGGTGTGGCAACATTGCCAACACACTCATAGAGGTGATGATCGCTTCATTGTGATACGCAAGCCCCTTCACCACAACAAGGTAACGATCACGAAGGGGAATTGACACTTGTATGTGCCTTTTTTTTTAGTTTTTGCAGCCACAGTGCAGCACCAGAGGCCAGAAAAATTAGGCATGTACACATGCCTGAAAAATAATGTTATTGTTGCAGCCGCTGTTGTAGCAGCGGCCGGAAAAATTGATGTTTTCAAGGCAGAAAGGTGACTAAAACATTGCGGCTTGAACCCTAGTTGGTGGCGGAGAATTCACGAAAGTCATCCGGTATGCAGACATTAAATACAGCAGCGTGGGGACCATTTTGAGGCCAAGGCATGTCATCAGGCCTTTTGTTAGTCAAACGTATCCCCCACTGTCGGTCCCTTCGGGATCCATACCTCATTCATCTTAATAAAAGTGAGGTAATCAACACTTTTTTGACCAAGGCGACTTCTTTTGTCAGTGACAATGCCTCCTGCTGCACTGAAGGTCCTTTCTGACAGGACACTTGAAGCGGGGCAGGCCAGAAGTTCTATCGCAAACTGGGATAGCTCAGGCCACAGGTCAAGCCTGCACACCCAGTAGTCAAAGGGTTCATCGCTCCTCAGAGTGTCGATATCTGCAGTTAAGGCGAGGTAGTCTGCTACCTGTCGGTCGAGTCGTTCTCTAAGGCTGGATCCCGAAGGGCTGTGGCGATGTGTAGGACTGAAAAAGCTCTGCATGTCCTCCATCAACAACACATCTGTAAAGCGTCCTGTCCTTGCCGCCGTGGTCGTGGTAGGAGGAGGATTACTTTCACCTCTTCCCCTGTTAGATTCCCGTTGTGCTGTGACATCCCCCTTATAAGCTGTGTAAAGCATATTTTTTAGTTTTGTTTTGAACTGCTGCATCCTTTCTGACTTTTGGTAAGTTGGTAACATTTCCGCCACTTTCTGCTTATACCGGGGGTCTAGTAGCGTGGCCACCCAGTACAGGTCGTTCTCCTTCATCCTTTTTATACGAGGGTCCCTCAACAGACATGACAGCATGAAAGACTCCATTTGCACAAGGTTGGATGCCGAGATACTCATTTCCCGTTCCTCGTCCTCACTGATGTCATTGACGGTCTGTTATTCACCCCAGCCACGTTCAACACCACGGGTCCCAGATAGGTGACAACAACGAGCACCCTGAGATGCCTGCTGTGGTTGGTCTTCCTCCTCCTCAAAGCCACATTCCTCCTCTGACTCCTCTTCCTCATACTCCTCTTGCAGCGTTGCCGCAGGTCCGGCAAGCGATGATGACAAGGCTGTTTCTGGTGGTGATGGTGACCACAACTCTTCCTCTTCACGTTCATCTACAGCCTGATCCAGCACTCTTCGCAGGGTACGCTCCAGGAAGAAAACAAATGGGATGAGGTCGCTGATGGTGCCTTCGGTGCGACTGACTAGGTTTGTCACCTCCTCAAAAGGACGCATGAGCCTACAGGCATTGCGCATGACGAGTAACGTGGCAAAAAAATTCCCAGCTCCGCAGAGGCTGTCCTAGCACCCCGGTCGTACAAATACTCGTTGACGGCTTTTTCTTGTTGCAGCAGGCGTTCAAACATTAGGAGTGTTGAATTCCAACGTGTCGGGCTTTTGCAAATCAAGCTCCTCACTGGCATGTTGTTTCGGCGCTGAATGTCTGAAAAGTACGCCATAGCCGTGTAGGAACGCCTAAAATGGCCACACACCTTCCTGGCCTGCTTGAGGACGTCCTGTAAGCCTGGGTACTTAGACACAAAGCGTTGTACGATGAGATTCAAAACATGTGCCATGCACGGCACATGTGACAACTTGCCCAAATTCAATGCCGCCAACAAATTGCGTTTGTCACACACCACTTTGCCGATCTCCAGTTGGTGCGGGGTCAGCCACTGATCCACCTGTGCGTTCAGGGCGGACAGGAGTGCTGGTCCGGTGTGGCTTTCTGCTTTCAGGCAAGTCAACCCCAAGACAGCGTGACACTGTCGTATCCGGGATGTGGAATAGCCCCTGGGGAGCTGGGGGGATTCAGTTGATGTGCAGCCAGACACCGCAGCAGAAGAGGACTCAGCCGAGGAGGTTATGGAAGAGGATGGAGTAGGAGGAGTAGAGGAGGTGGCAGTAGGCCTGCCTGCAAGTCGTGGCGGTGTCACCAACTCCGCTGCAGAGCCACGCATTCCATGCTTGTCAGCCGTCAGCAGGTTGACCCAATGTGCAGTGTAGGTGATATACCTGCCCTGACCGTGCTTTGCAGACCAGGTATCAGTGGTCAGATGGACCCTTGCCCCAACACTGTATGCCAGAGATGCCATGACTTCCTTTTCAATCACTGAGTAGAGGTTTGGGATTGCCTTTTTTGAAAAAATAAATTTGTCCGGGTACTTTCCACTGTGGTGTCCCAATAGCGACAAATTTTTTGAAGGCCTCAGACTCAACCAGCTGGTATGGTAAAAGCTGGCGGGCTAAGAGTTCCATCAAGCCAGCTGTCAGACACCGGGCAAGGGGGTGACCCTGGGACACTGGCTTCCTACGCTCAAACATTTATTTTACAGACACCTGACTGTGGGCAGATGAGATGGAACTGCTGAAGGTGAGAGGCGGAGTGGCGGATGGTTCAGAGGGGGGCAAGGAGGACAGCAGTGGTTGACGTGACTGAAGATGCTGGACCAGGAGGAGGATGGTGGCTTTGAGCTTGTGTGCTGCTTCTACTCGTCATCATGTGTTGATCCCATAGGCGTTTGTGATGTGCGATCATGTGCCTTCGCAAAGCAGTTGTACCTAGGTGGGTGTTGGATTTCCCACGACTCAGTTTCTTTTGGCACAGGTTGCAAATGGCATCGCTGTTGTCAGAGGCAGACACACAAAAAAAATGCCACACTGCTGAGCTTTGCAATGACGGCATTCTGGTGGTGGCAACAGCATGTGTTGATTGGCGTGCTGTCTGGCTGACCCCGGGTGCCGATACATGCTGTCTGACTGTGCCACTAGCTCCTTGCGACGACCTCCCCCTGCTTCCAACTTGTCTCCTCCTTCTCTCTGTCTCCCCTTTTGAACTTTCCCCCTCTTCTTCTTCTCTTCCAGCAGGCACCCACGTGGCATCCACGGACACATCGTCATCATCAACCACTTCACTTGTATCTGACACCTCAGCAAAGGAAGCAGCAGTGGATACAACATCATCATCATCATCACACTGTACGTCCATGTGTGTAATGCTGCCTGACTGAGACATATCCCTGTTATCTCCATCCTCTGGCAATAATGGTTGCGCATCACTAATTTCATCCAACTGATGTGTAAATAACTCCTCTAAGGGATCAAGTGAAGCGGCTGTGGTGGCTGTGGTGGTAGTGGTGGTTGTGGCGGCGGGCGGGAGAGTGGTAACTTGAGAGCAGGTGACCAAAGCTGAGCTGGAGGAGGATGGTGCGTCAAGGTTCTTAGCGGAAGCTGTTGAAGATTGGGTGTCCTGTGTAAGCCAGTCAACTATTTTCTCTGAATTTTTGGGGTTCAGAGTACGTGGCCTCTGAACACTGGGCATTATTCCAGGGCCAGTGGAAATCACAGCACCACGAACACGACGGCCCCTGTGGCGTGGCCTGCCTCTGCCTGTCATTTTTTATTAGATAAGTGTTTATTATGCGTGCAAGGTGCTGTGCCACCCTATATACGTGGTGGGCAGTGGGCACAGTACAGTCTGTGTGGGCCTAACACACACTGGCTTGCAACTGTAATTATATCACAGAAAAATATTAAATAGAATTTTTTTTTATCTGCGAGGTATTTGTGAGTGAGTGACACCCTGTAACGGTATAAGTGGAGGCCTAGCCACTAGCCAGTGGCCACAATACAGTCTGTGTGGGCCTGACAAACACGGGCTTGCAACTGTGATTATATCACAGAAAAATATTAAATAGAATTTTTTTTTATCTGCGAGGTATTTGTGAGTGAGTGACACCCTGTAACGGTATAATTTGAGGCCTAGCCACTAGCCAGTGGCCACAATACAGTCTGTGTGGGCCTGACACACACTGGCTTGCAACTGTGATTATATCACAGAAAAATATTAAATAGAATTTTTATTTATCTGCGAGGTATTTGTGAGTGAGTGACACCCTGTAACGGTATAAGTAGAGGCCTAGCCAGTGGCCACAATACAGTCTGTGTGGGCCTGACACACACTGGCTTTTAAATGTGATTAGATCACAGAAAAATATTAAATAGAATTTTTTTTTATCTGCGAGGTATTTGTGAGTGAGTGACACCCTGTAACGGTATAAGTGGAGGCCTAGCCACTAGCCAGTGGCCACAATACAGTCTGTGTGGGCCTGACACACACTGGCTTGCAACTGTGATTATATCACAGAAAAATATTAAATATAATTTTTTTTTATCTGCAAGGTATTTGTGAGTAAGTGACACCCTGTAACGGTATAAGTGGAGGCCTAGCCACTAGCCAGTGGCCACAATATAGTCTGTGTGGGCCTGACACACACGGGCTTGCAAATGGCACAGAAAAATTTTAAATAAATACCTTTCAGATAAAAAAAAATTCTGAGTGAGTGACACCCTGTAACGGTATAAGTGGAGGCCTAGCCAGTGGCCACAATACAGTCTGTGTGGGCCTGACACACACTGGCTTGCAAATGTGATTAGATCACAGAAAAATATTAAATAGAATTTTTTTTATCTGCGAGGTATTTGAGTGAGTGACACCCTGTAACGGTATAAGTGGAGGCCTAGCCACTAGCCAGTGGCCACAATACAGTATGTGTGGGCCTGACACACACTGGCTTGCAACTGTGATTAGATCACAGAAAAATATAAAATAGAATTTTTTTTTATCTGCAAGGTATTTTCTGTCACACCCTGTATGAATGGTGTGCACACAGTACTGTCTGTGACTGAGCCTGCAGCCTCTCACACACGGGCAGGCAACTGCAATATATATATATATATATATATATATATATATATATATAAAAAAGCAGACTGATGTACCAGCCCTGAAAAGGGCTTTTTGGGGTGCTGTCAGGACGCTGTCCTTACAGCAGATGAGTCTGTGGACACAGAACACTGCCCTAGCTAACGCTTTCCCTATTGAATCAGCAGCAGCTGAGAATGCAGAATCTCTCCTCTCACTGAGAATGCAGATTCCGAATGAATCTAAAATGGATGCTGTCCAGGAGGTGGGAGGGTCTGCTGCTGATTGGCTGTAATGTGTCTGCTGACTGTGAGGTACAGGGTCAAAGTTTACTCAATGATGATGTATAGGAGGTGGACCGAACATCGCATATGTTCGCCCGCCGCGGCGAACGCGAACAAGCTATGTTCGCCGGGAATTATTCGCCAGCAAACTATTCGGGCCATCTCTATTGGCTACCTCCTCCATCCACCGCTTCCTCCTCAACCTCCAACTCCATATGGACCTCCTACTCCTAGATCAAGATTATTATTTTTTATTTTACGTATTTTATGTTATTTGAAGTCATTACCCTATCCACATTTGTTTGCAGAGCACTTGCCATGCTCTTAACCACATTTTGCTGCCTTTTACAGCCCTCTAGCACTCCCAATGACTTTTTTAGAGCCATTTTAGTGCTCCAAAGTTCGGGTCCCTATTGACTTCAATGGGGTTCGGGTTCGGGGTCTAGTTTGGGTCAAGTTCGGCTCCCGAATTAGAACTTTTTTGCGACGTTCGGCCGAACCCGTCGAACCCGAACATCCAGGTGTCCGCTCAACTCTATATATGGTTGAATCTTTCTTTTCTCATCCTCCTGCTCCTCCTCTTCCGTCATATCAACATGCATTCCTTATTCGTCACATATGATGCCCTCGCATATGTGGCCTTCGATTAAAAATTTTTAGAGGGTCCGCTCACCAGCAGGCCCTCACATATAATTTTTTAGAGCTTTGAAGTAGTAGCCGTAGCTGTTTATCAGGCTCCCTCTCCAAAATCGAACAATGATTCCCCGTTACCAGTGGTCTTCATGTTAGGCGCATAAAACAACATCGAAAGTTGATAGGCCAGATATCCAAAATGGATCGTGGACGTCACGGGGACGTGCGATCAGGCAGAAGTTTTCTAGAGTCAACAAAGAGGCAGCAGGGCCTCTCCTGTATAACGTTTCATCATCCAAAATACCGCAGTGACATTCCCTGTAATTTTTTATTACACATTACAATAACAGGGCATCTTAAGAGTCCTGTATTGTTATTTACCGTCACTACCTCCACGAGTCGGGAGTGTGTGATTTGCGTGCCATCTGCTTGCCTTCCTTGGATGTGGTAGCTGTTTCTCAGGCTCCCTCTCCGGAATCAAACATTGATTCCCCGTTACCCGTAGTTTACAATGGTTTTGAGCTGACAATTACATCGAAAGTTGATAGGCAATACATCTCAATCGATCGTCGCCGTCACGGGGACGTGCCATCGGCCCCAGGTTAACAAGAGTCACCAAAGCGGCAGTAGGCCACCGCCCATAATGTTTTAGATGGTCAGATCAGCAGGCCCTTGCTCCTGTTTTTAACGGTCACCAGCAGGTCATCAATCATAATTTTTTAAAGGGTGTGTATGATGCCCTCCTTTATGTGTAACTAAGGGTGTATCGGAGTGGCTCTTCCTTGTAATTTTTTGCAGCACTTGCACTTCATATACAAGTAAATATTCAGGAAAGAATGTTTTCTATAAATTTTTCCTCCATTTTTTATTTTCCTTGGTTTTGTGCGTATTATTGTCATTATGTAAAAGTTGCGAACTATTTGGACAACATAGTTCCCAGCAATGACCAGCGAGTCCAAGATGCATCCATACATCCTGCCCATGCTGTTACAGAACCATTTCGGTGATGTTACCAACAATTTCGGACATTTTCTTATGAACCAGGCACCCTCCCCTAATCAGAGCAGGGGGTACCTGGTTTAATGCTCGGGTTTCTCATTGACTTCCATTATACTCTGGTGCTCGATCAAGCATCCGAATATCATGATGTGTTCGGCCCGAGCACCCGAGCACTATGGTGCTCGATCAACACTACTGGTGAGCTGACCCTCTAAAAAATTATATGCGAGGGCCTGCTGGTGAGCTGACCATGTAAAACATTATATGCGAAGGGCATATATGTGAGGGCATTATATTCGACGAATAAGCATGTGTTTATATGATGGAAGAGGAGAAGGAGGATGAGAAAAGGAAGATTCAACCATATACCCTTGTTTGTGGTGGAAGGGGTGCATGGGAATACAGTGTATTCCGTACATTACAAACAACACATTTAAAGTGCCTTTATGTTCATACGCTTTCCTCTGGTGGAGTCGAGCAATCATGGTCAATCTAGGCCTTGTTCATTTTTATAAGAGTCAACCAAAGCATTTTCAGTTAACAAGTGATACACTTATCTGTGATAATACAACCAGCAGCACTAAATACCCGCTTAGACAAAACGGTGTTGGCAGGGCAGGCCAGCACCTCCAAGGCGTAGAGCGTCAGTTCGTGCAACGTGTCTAGTTTGGACACCCAGTAGTTGTATGGCACTGAGGGATCACTGAGGACGCTGTTATGGTCTGCTATGTACTCCACCATCTTTCCAAAAATTTTCCCTCCTTGTCTCCCCTACTCGGTTGGCCAAGGAACTACGGACTCTGCTGCAATGCGTTGTCAGATGTAAATTTTTGGAGCAGTTTTTCAAGGATCTTCTAGTATTGCACCGTTTTGCTCGTCCTCTCCACCAGAGGAATGAGAGATGAGAAGTTCTCTTTGTAGCGGGGGTCGAGAAGGGTGAACAACCAGTAATCCGTGTCATCTATAATGCGTATAAATCGTGGGTCGCGGGAAAGGCAGCCTAACTTGAAGTCAGCCATGTGTGCCAGAGTACCAACAGGAAAGACTTCACTGTCGTCATCAGGAGGATCACTCTCAATCTCCTCATCCTTTCCTCCTCTTCTGCCCACCCACGCTGAACAGATTGAATTAAACTTCCATGAGTACTACCCTCTGTATCGGAGGCAACCGTCTCCTTCTCCTCCTCCTCTTCATCGTCCAATTCGTGCTGAGAAGACGAACTGAGGGTGGTCTGGCTATCACCCTGTGTAATGTCTTCCCCCATTTCCACCTCTTCCACATGCAAAGCGTCACCCTTAATTGTGAGCAGCGAGCGTTTGAGTAGACACAGAAGTGGGATGGTTACGCTGATAAAAGCGTTATCACCACTCATAATCTATGTTGATTCTTCAAAATTTCTTAAAACCACACAGAGGTCAGACATCCATGTGCAGCGTACCACTAGCGTACGTGGGAATTGCAAAAGCTTGTTTCTGTCATCTGTAATATCATGCAGTATGTGAAATCCCTTTTACCAGGCTGTCAGGTGCACTACATACATTCCACCACTAGATGGTACAGTATATATAGGACAATTCAGGCCTAGTTAGGGTTGGTTGGGAGTTGGAGAGAGAAGCAGAAGGAGATGGTGTGACACGATGTCACGTCCCCGTCCGGATCTTATTCATAAAAATGTTTTATGAGTAGAATCCGGTTGACTGTCAGTTTAAAAAATGAACCGCTTCTAGCTTGCTTAGAGCATCAGTGTGTGGGTTAAGCGATTAGCCTCACACTGAAAAAACCTAATCGTTTTTTAAGAAAGACACGGTGCATTTTTTGTTTATACATGCATAGCAGCTGGAAGTGTACCCCAACCCCTCTCTTCGTTTTTCTTTTCTTTCTTTTATTTGGCAACAATGAGTGCACCATAGGGCCCTCAAACCCGAGGTATGCTGAAGGCCCAGGATTTATTGACGGAGGAAACTCAGATGCCACTGAGTTTTAATAACCCCTCCCAGACTAAGGATGATGAACTGGGAACCGGACATCCTGCTGAGCCTTGCAGCTCTGTTTCTATGCCATCCCCAAGTGTTATGGACCAGCTACTCCACACTAACCCGGACTTGTATCTTCGGCTGCTGGAGGCGCATCGGGTGGAACGTGAAGCTGACCAACGTCATGAACTGGCAATGGCCCAATTATGGCTTCAAAGGCTGGACCGGGCTGCTGCTTCCAGAGGACCATCCTTGCTGGTCAAGCCAAAACTGCCTGTGATGGAGTCGGAGAACTGTGACATTGACATCTTCCTACATGCTTTTGAGACCTCATGCCATCAGTACCAAGTGCCAGAGCCACAGTGGGCTGCGCTGAAGGGAAAAGCCATAGAGGCCCTTGTTGGACTACCCTTTGTAGTCCTCTGGACAGTTACAAGTCCATTAAAAATGCTATCCTAGCCAAGTACATGCTTATCCCAGAGACTAACCGTTTGAAATTCCGGTCCCTGAGGAGAAGGCCCGAGGATACATTTATGGACTATCTTGGCAAATTGCAGACCATCTTCAAACAGTGGTCCGATCCCCCTCACCCAGGACACCAAGCAGTCCCTGGCTGATCTGATGGTCTGGGAACAGTTTGTCGCCAATTGCCTGTCACGGGGTTCCGAAGGTGCACTCGGTCCCCCATTGCCCGCAGACCTGTTGCTTAGCTTTTGGAATGAGGTTCTGTGTTTGACCTCATTCCTAGGGCGGCTTTACTAGCTGGATGACTCCCTGCTCCTAGTCTGCCTTGAGCGCCGAGCTGATCACTCGGTGCTCGACTGGTTGGTCTGTCGGTCATGTGACGCTGGCCACGTCACATGACCCTCACTCTCCACTATAAATACAGGCAGCCTGCTGGCTACAGGTTGCCTGTTAATTTCTAGGTTCCTGGCTATTTGTTGGACTGCTGAATACTTACCTGATCCTGTTCCCTGACCATCCTTTTGCCTGCTCCTCCTGTACTGCGCATCCGTCCTGGTATTGTGACCTCGGCTCCCACCTGACTACTCTCTTAGGACTCCTCTTGTACTTCTCTGCTCTCCTGGTATTTGACCCCGGCTTCTCCTGACCATTCTTTGCTTAATCCTTTGTACTGCGTAGCTCTCTTGGTTCTGACCCGGTCCGTTCATGTTCCGTATTTTGTCTTGTCTGTCTTCCCTGCACGTATCCTAAGTTAGGGACTGTCGTCCAGTTGTCCCCTGT
Source organism: Bufo bufo (assembly GCF_905171765.1). NCBI lineage: Eukaryota > Metazoa > Chordata > Amphibia > Anura > Bufonidae > Bufo > Bufo bufo. Next base: position 386,446,999 of record NC_053389.1, read on the forward strand.
CATCAGGACTCGTGAGGCAAGTAGGCAGGGCCAGGGGTGAGGGTGGAGCGCAGTGGTCACTATCCTTTCCCCTGTGTGTGTGGACGTGACCGTTACAGATTAACAGGCCCAATAACCACTGTATTATGAATCCGCTTACTACCCTGACTGACCATGTCTCTAGCTTGACACAGGTGGTGCAGGAGCTAGGAGAGAAACTCCGTTCTTTTGAGTTAGGGCAAGGTTCTTCCACTCCTCTGCCCTCCAGTCCACATTTTGAACCCCAGATCAAGCTCCCAGAACCCTTTTCTGGAGACCGGAAGAGGTTTCTCTCCTTTAAGGAGAGTTGCAAACTCTACTTCCATTTGCGCCCCGTGTCCTCCGGTCCCGAGAGCCAACGCGTGGGGATTATCATTTCTCTTCTACAGGGTGATCCCCAGGCCTGGGCATTCTCGTTACCTCCTGGGGCCAGTTGTCTGACTTCTGTGGAGGTTTTTTTTCAGGCCCTGGGTACCCTCTATGACGAACCAGACAGGGCCCTGGTAGCCGAGACGGCTCTTAGGGCACTGGTTCAGGGCCATCTCCCTGCAGAGGAGTATTGCACCCAATTCAGACGGTGGTGTGTCCCCTCAGGATGGAATGAACCAGCTCTGAAGAGTCAGTTTAGGTCTGGTCTGTCTAATAATTTAAAAGATCTATTAGTCAGTTATCAAATTCCAGAGACCTTAGAGGAGATGATGACCCTAGTTGTCCGACGTGACCGACGAGTTAGAGAGAGACGACAAGAACGACAGTTCTGTTCTCAGATGGTGTTCCAGCCAGAGGCCTTTTCCAGGGACAACACTGAGGCCTCCACCGAGGAACCCATGCAGGTTTGCATGACCCGGGGTAATCTTCGTCGCAGACGCGGAGAGTGCTTCTACTGTGGAGATCCTGGCCATTGGATCAACAAGTGCCCTAAGAGGGTCCTCTCTGACAAATCTCCTAAGGCAAGACAACCTAAAGACCAGGTACACCCTGATTTTTCTAAATATAAGCTTTTGGTACCCATAACAATTTCTCTGGGGGTTAATAAGTGGCCGGGTAAGGCCTTTATTGATTCCGGTTCAGCGGCCAGCTTTATTGACTTTGAATTTGCTAGTAAATTGGGTATTCCAATGTTTGCTTTACTTACACCTATCTATGTCATGGCTATTGATGCTACTCCCCTGATGGGTGGTACGGTGAGGACATGTACCTCTGAAATTTCTCTGACCGTGGGTGTGTGCCACTCCGAGAGATGTTCTCTTTTAGTCCTGGAGAACCTACCGGTTGAGTTGGTACTAAGGTTGCCTTGGCTCCGTTTACATAACCCCACAATTGATTGGTCCAAAGGAGAGTTGGTGAAATGGGGACCTAAGTGTGACTCATGCTTGTCCGTGGTCCAGGCTGGGGTTTCAGTAAGGTCTAATACATTACCCTCAGTTATTAAAGAATTTTCTGATGTATTCTCATCCCCTACTCCAGAGGTTCTACCCCCCCATAGACCTTATGATTGCTCCATAGAGCTAATTGAGGGTGCCGAATTTCCTAAAGGGCGAATTTATAATCTTTCAGGGCCCGAACGCAAGGCTATGGAAGATTAAATTAAGGAGAGCCTTGCTAAAGGGCATATTAGACCTTCAGTCTCTCCTATGGGAGCAGGGTTTTTCTTTGTTAAAAAGAAGGATGGTGGTCTTAGGCCTTGTATTGATTACCGGAGATTGAATAAGATCACTGTCCAAAATAGATACTCTCTCCCATTGATTCCGGATTTATTTAACCAGGTTCTGGGGGCAACCTGGTTTTCCAAGATTGACCTGAAAGGGGCATATAATCTAATCCGAATCAAGGAGGGAGACGAATGGAAGACAGCGTTCAATACTCCGATAGGACACTTTGAATATCAGGTGATGCCTTTTGGACTCAGCAATGCCCCAGCTGTGTTCCAAAACTTAATGAACGATATTCTCAGGGAGTTCTTAGGTAAATTTATTATTGTCTATCTTGACGACATTATGATATTCTCTCCAGATTTCGAATCTCATGTGTCTCATGTCAAATAAGTATTAGAGGTGTTGAGGGAGAACCAGCTATCCGCTAAGCAAGAGAAATGTGTCTTTGGTGTACAGGAGATACTGTTTCTAGGGCATGTTTTGACTCCTCACGCCTTTAAGATGGATCCTGGTAAGGTTTTAGCAATTAAGGAATGGGTAAGGCCTTCATCCTTAAAGGCTTTACAACGGTTTTTGGGTTTCGCTAATTACTATCGTAAATTTATCATGAATTTTTCTGTAATTGCTAAGCCATTGACCGACCTTACTAAGAAAGGGGCGTATTTGGAGAATTGGTCTACCAAGGCAATCTCTTCATTTGAAACCTTAAAAAAGGCATTTAGTAGCGCTCCCATTCTGATCCAGCCTGATCAGGAGAAACCTTTTATTGTGGAGGTGGATGCGTCCGAGGATGGCGCAGGAGCAGTCCTTTCACAAGGTCCTGCTAGCCTCACTAACCTAAGACCGTGTGCCTTCTTCTCCAGGAAATTCTCTCCCACGGAGAGAAACTATGACATAGGGAATAGGGAGCTGCTGGCTATTAAATGGGCATTTGAGGAGTGGAGGCATTTTTTGGAGGGGGCAAGCCATCGAGTAACTGTTGTCACTGATCATAAAAACCTAATGTTTCTCGAGTCAGCTAAGAGGTTGAATCCCCGACAGGCCCGATGGGCTCTGTTTTTTACCCGTTTTGATTTCTCCATTACGTTCAGGCCGGGAAGTAAAAATGTGAAAGCAGACACATTATCTCGGAACTTCCATGCTTTTCAACCCACTGAGACGCCGCCTGAATCCACCCTACCAACAAAAATCTTCTTAGCAGCTCTAACCCAGGATATCTCGGCTCGCATTAAGGCTGAACAACATCTGGCACCGGCATCCACCCCAACAGATAAGTTGTTTGTTCCCGTACAATTTCGTCTCCAGCTGTTGGGGGAGTGTCACGATTCTGCTTTTTGTGGACATCCGGGTGTTGAGGGCACTAAGGATCTGGTTTCTAGATCTTATTGGTGGCCCACTCTGACCAGGGATGTCAAGTCCTACGTGTCAGCCTGTGAGGTTTGTGCCAGGTCTAAGACACCTAGGACTCGCCCTGCTGGTAACCTACGACCCCTATCCATTCCCAGTAGACCCTGGTCCCATATCTCGATGGACTTTATAACTGACCTACCGCTGGCGGAGGGTAAGACTGTGGTTTGGGTAGTGGTCGATAGGTTTAGCAAGATGGTTCATTTCATTCCCCTGTCTAAACTTCCGAATGCTAAAACCCTGGCGTCTATTTTTGTGAGAGATTGTTCGTTTACATGGCATCCCTGAAAATATTGTTTCTGACAGGGGTGTGCAGTTTGTGTCCAAATTCTGGAGGGCCTTCCGTCAAAGATGTAAAATTTCATTGTCTTTTTCTTCCGCCTACCATCCTGAGAGTAATGGGCAGACTGAACGCCTTAATCAGTCTGTGGAACAATTCTTTAGGTTGTATGTTGCTGATGACCAGCAATTATGGGTCAAATTCCTTCCGTTGGCTGAATTTGCTTTGAATAACCGTGTCAATTCTTCCGCTGGGGTCTCCCCTTTCTTTTGTAAACATGGTTTTCATCCCCGTTTTCATTCTGGGTCATCCGTCTCCTCCTCTAACCCTGAAGCGGATAAACTCTCCTCCGAACTGTGCACTGTTTGGGCCCGGGTTCAATCGAACCTAGAAAAGGCTCAATGTTCTCAAAAACTCAAGGCCGATAGGAGACGTTCAAGGGGGGTAAACTTTCAGGTTGGGGATAAAGTATGGTTGTCCTCCAAGAATCTCTCTCTCAAGGTAACTTCTAAAAAATTTGCTCCTCGTTTTATTGGACCATATAAGATCACGGAAGTGATTAACCCGGTATCTTTTAGGTTGGAGCTGCCTGAGTCCTTCCACATTCATAATGTGTTCCATAAATCTCTGCTTAAAATATATTTTGAACCGGTAGTACCAACAAAAGCCTCGCCTCCGCCAGATCTTGTTAATGATGCTGTCGAGTATGTGGTGTCTAAAATAGTGGATGTCAGGAAGGTGCGTAATTCCTTGCAGTACCTGATTCACTGGAAGGGGTATGGACCTGAAGAGAGATCTTGGGTACCTGCCAGGGAGATTCATGCTCCTAGACTTGTTCGTAAATTTCATTTAGAACACCCTGAAAAGCCATCGCCTGAAGTCTTGGGTCCGGTGGCCCCTCGTAAAAGAGGGGGTGGGTACTGTCACGGGGTTCCGAAGGTGCACTCGGTCCCCCATTGCCCGCAGACCTGTTGCTTAGCTTTTGGAATGAGGTTCTGTGTTTGACCTCATTCCCACGGCGGCTTTACTAGCTGGGTGGCTCCCTGCTCCTAGTCTGCCTTGAGCGCCGAGCTGATCACTCGGTGCTCGACTGGTTGGTCTGTCGGTCATGTGAGGCTGGCCACGTCACATGACCCTCACTCCCCACTATAAATACAGGCAGCCTGCTGGCTACAGGTTGCCTGTTAATTTCTAGGTTCCTGGCTATTTGTTGGACTGCTGAATACTTACCTGATCCTGTTCCCTGACCATCCTTTTGCCTGCTCCTCCTGTACTGCGCATCCGTCCTGGTATTGTGACCTTGGCTCCCACCTGACTACTCTCTTAGGACTCCTCTTGTACTTCTCTGCTCTCCTGGTATTTGACCCCGGCTTCTCCTGACCATTCTTTGCTTAATCCTTTGTACTGCGTAGCTCTCTTGGTTCTGACCCGGTCCGTTCATGTTCCGTATTTTGTCTTGTCTGTCTTCCCTGCACATATCCTAAGTTAGGGACTGTCGTCCAGTTGTCCCCTGTCATCAGGACTCGTGAGGCAAGTAGGCAGGGCCAGGGGTGAGGGTGGAGCGCAGTGGTCACTATCCTTTCCCCTGTGTGTGTGTGGACGTGACCGTTACATTGCCCCCCTGATGTGCAAAAGTATGTCTGTGAGCACAAGCCAAAAAGTGCGCGGGAGGAGGCTGAGTGCCCAGCACTCGGGCCTCCACGGTCACATCTGTGAGGAAACCCTTCCCCTGTTTCCCCTTTGGAGAGAGTTCAGAGAAGAGCTACTAAACTGGTACATGGATTGCAGGATAAAACTTACCAGGAAAGATTAAAGGACCTTAACATGTATAGCTTGGAAGAAAGACGAGACAGAGGGGATATGATAGAAACTTTTAAATACATAAAGGGAATCAACAAGGTAAAAGAGGAAAGAATATTTAAAAGAAGAAAAACTGCTACAAGAGGACATAGTTTTAAATTAGAGAGGCAAAAGTTTAAAAGTAATATCAGGAAGTATTACTTTACTGAGAGAGTAGTGGATGCATGGAATAGCCTTCCTGCAGAAGTGGCAGCTGCAAATAGAGTGGAGGATTTTAAGCATGCATGGGATAGGCATAAGGCCATCCTTCATATAAGATAAAGCCAGGGGCTATCCATAATATTTAGTATATTGGGCAGACTAGATGGGCCAAATGGTTCTTATCTGCCGACACATTCTATGTTTCTATGTTTCTATGTTTCCTCCTCACGGCTGGCTTTGTCTGCCCCGGCCAAGCAACCCTTCCAGAGGCCTGCCCAGCGACCTGACAGAGCCAAGCCATCCTCAGCGGAGATACGGACCTGCTACCGGTGCTACAAGCCGGGTCATCTCAGCCACGAGGGAAGTCCACAATCATCAACTGGCAGGCCCACAAGCAACCCAACTAGCACACCTGTCTGCAAGCTGCCCAGAATTTTCCTTGTCGGGGAGGAGATCCAGCACCCAGCGGACAATATGCAAGTCGTTACCGTGGGTAACCGATGCACCACTGGACTGTTGGATTCAGGAGCCCAGGTAACCTTAGTTCGTCCAGAGATGGTAGACGAAAAGGACCTCATTCCAGGGAGAACCCTCTCGCTCACTGGCGTTGGAGGGTCGCTCCCCAAGGTACCCCTGCTCGAGTTTATTTGGACTGGGGTGTCGGGAGTGGAATGAGGGAGGTGGGTGTCATGGCAGACATACCCACGAATGTCCTGCTCGGAACTGATATGGGTAGGATGCAGGCATGCTATGTGCCACCTGGTACCACACAGGACTCCTCTGGACTTTCGAGACATTCAAAGGTACCTACCCGAGATGTGAGTGGGGGTCAGGTTTCCTGGGGGCATGTACGAGCGGGGAAGGCTGACTTGTGTAGGAGGGAATCTCTGGAGGAGGGAGATTCTGGGACATTTGCGGCAGACAGGCCCACAGGTAATTGGGAAAGTATGTATTAATTCAGGGAACCCGGACACCGAATGTGGTAACACTTGCAATTAAGGTAGAGGTTCGTACCGAACTTTAGGATTTATGGACCCCGAACATTTCAGTAAAAGTTCGGGATCGGTGTTTGGCGCGTTCTTGGCGCTTTTTGGAAGGCTGCAGAGCAGCCAATCAACAAGCGTTTAACTGTGTGCCCTTAGAAGCCATCACAGCCATGCCTACTAATGGCATAGCTGTGTTTGGCCAGTGTAGCATGTGACCCAGCCTCTATATAAGCTGGAGTCACGTAGCGCTGCTCGTCACTCTGCTGTTACTAGTGTAGGGAGAAGATGCGGCTGGTGATTTCAGGGAGAGAATAGGACTGAATCTTTGTTCAAAACGTGAATCTAACTCAGCGATCTACATACATTTTGTTGTGTGGGTTCAGTGCACAATTATTTTATCCTGCCTTGAGCCCAGTGACCGAAAAAAAAAAACTTTTATAAGTCAGTTAGGTGGGCGGCGGTGGCGGCCATTTTATGCAAGCTCAGTGCACAAGCACTGCATCTGAGCTTTTGTGACATTGAAATCCAAGCTTAAAAAACAGCACTAATAATCTGGTTGTAAATAATCACCCTTTTTTGGCAATATACACCATCTGGTGCATTTGCAGGATTAGACAGTGTGCAATTTGAGCTAGAAATACAGCCAGAATTTTCTGGGTTTTTAAAAACACACTTTTTTGCCAAAATACACAATTTTTCTGGCCTTGCAGCATCAAGACGTTTGAAATTCCAGGGTTATATACTGCTGTAATACAAATGCAACACTGCGCGCTGAAATTACAGGTAAGTAGACAGCCAAAAACTAAACAGACACCTTCCTCCTTATCACGCAAGTACACAAGTACACAAGATCGCTTCAGCATATATATCTGTGTCTCCGTCCTACCTTAACCTAGGTATGCCTGTTGCGATGAAATGTTATGCGGCGGTCCTCATATCTCTTCTGTGTATAGTACAGAAACAGGGAGAGTGGATCCAAGGGAGGATGGCTGTAGCATAGGCTGTCTAATATTATTAGGGTATTGGGAGTTCGCCCCGGCCGGTGGCGGTATGCTCCCGTTACCTGTTTAGCTGACGCTCACGTCTGAGCAGGTGACGTCACCGCAGGTGAGCTACGGATAGCAGTGAGGGTCAAACTTCCTACGCGTTTCGAGTGCAGGCGGTACTCTTCATCAGGGAATGTTACACTCACTGCGTGTATTCTCCTCATTTATAGTCTATGTTATCCATCACTCCCTCCCCCCTGTCTCTATTGTTACTATTAAAAACCAAATAATTATATTTCTGAATTCAAGCCTCTTGGCAACAATGTGTCTAAGTTAAATATCCACTCTGTTTCTTTTTTAGATTGTTTCTTTATATAGTCTCCACCTCGGGCATCCATTTCTACCTTTTCTATACCCATAAATGACATTCCTTCTAATTGTCCTCTATGTACCTCAGTAAAATGTCTAGATAAGGGGTGTCCTATTGATTTTTTCTTTATATTGCTCATATGTTCACTGATGCGTTTCTTTAGTTTTCTCTTTGTACGTCCAATATAAAGTTTATCACAGGGGCATTTGATCGCATAGATTACCCCTTCTGTATTGCAAGAAATGTGTCCCCTTATCTTTTGTTCATAGCTGCCTTCATGATTTTTTATATGTTGTATTTTTACTGTATTTTTTACTGTACTTCTACATGGGGCACATCTTTTACAAGGAAAAAAGCCTTGTGGGAGGTTTCCTTTAGTATTGTTCTTCTTTTTTACTATTAGTCCTGCTCCTTTACTAGTTGAAGCGATCTTATTACCTATGTTAGCTGCCTTTTTATATATAAAAACTGGTGTTGCTGGTATGAGATTACCTACAATCTTGTCTTCCTTCAGTATATCCCAATATTTCCTCACAATTTTTCTAAGGATATAAGTTTGTGTGTTATACGGGACTATAATGGGTGGTATTTTCTCTTTCATTTCTACTTCTTTTTGTTTTTTGTTTTCTTTTTTCTGTGTTATTAATTTTTCTCTTTCTATCATTTTTACTTCTTTTTTCTGAGTGTCTACTATATCCTCATTATATCCCTTTGCTGTAAACTTTTTTCCTAATATTTCTGCCTCTTTTTCATATTCTTTGATTTCAGTACAGTTTCTTCTTAGGCGAAGGAATTGGCTTCTAGGTATGTTGTCTAACCATCTGGGCAAATGGCAGCTTTCTCTATTAATGTAACTATTTGAATCTGTGGGCTTAGAATAGGTTTTTGTACTGATATGGTCCTCTGTAGCATAAATAGTGAGATCTAAAAAAATTATTTCATAATTACTGTGAGTCAAAGTAAAATCCAGATAAAATTCATTTTTATTAATATCCTCTAAAAATAATTTTAGTGCATTCTCCCCTTTATCCCAAATAAAAATAACATCATCAATGAAACGCCGCCAGAGGACGAGGCCCGCCCGGAGCTCGCCGTTGGGGTGTATGTGGTCCGCCTCCCACCGACCAACGTATAGATATATTCAGTTATTAAACAAATACCCATTTTTGGCACAAATCTTTAATTGCAGCCTAGTGTGGGTCAGGGCGTGTGAGATACACCCTTTATATACAGGTGTTCTATTCAGTTATTTGAAATAAAGGCATTTTGGGCACAAATCTTTAATTGCGGCCTAGTGTGGGTCAGGGCGTGTGAGATACACCCTGTATATACAGGGGTTATATTCTTATCTTAATAAAACACCCTTTTTTGGGCAAAATACACAATTGTGCCTTGCAGCATCAAGACGTTTGAAATTCCAGGGTTATATACTGCTGTCATATTCAGTTATTAAACAAACACCTGTTTGGGCAAAAAAAAATATTTAGCAGCCTTTGCTGCAGATGTCAATGTGAGATACACCCTTTATATATTTGGGTTATATTCAGTTATTTGAAATACAGCCATTTTGGGCATAAATCTTTAATTGCAGCCTAGTGTGGGTCAGGGCATGTGAGATACACCCTGTATATACAGGGGTTATATTGTTCTATTAATAAAACACCCTTTTTTGGGCAAAATACACAGTTGTTGCACCCTTGCAGCATCAAGACGTTTGAAATTCCAGGGTTATATACTGCTGTCATATTCAATTATTAAACAAACACCTGTTTGGGCAAAAAAAAATAATATTTAGCAGCCTTTGCTGCAGATGTCATTGTGAGACACACCCTTTATATATTTGGGTTATATTCCGATATTTGAAATACAGCCATTTTGTGTGCAAATCTTTAATTGCGGCCTAGTGTGGGTCCGGGCGTGTGAGATACACCCTTTATATACAGGGGTTTTATTCTTCTATTAATAAAACACCCTTTTTTGGGCAAAAAACACAATTGTTGCACCCTTGCAGCATCAAGATGTTTGAAATTCCAGGGTTATATACTGCTGTCACATTTAATTATTAAACAAACACCCGTTTGGGCAAAAAAAAATATTTGGCAGCCTTTGCTGCAGATGTCATTGTGAGATACACCCTTTATATATTTGGGTTATATTCAGATATTTAAAATACCGGAATTTTGGGCATAAATCTTTAATTGTGGCCTAGTGCGGGTCAGGGCATGTGAGATATACCCTTTAAATACAGGGGTTCTATTCAGGTATTTGAAATACACCCATTTTGTGCACAAATCTTTAATTGCAGCCTAGTGTGGGTCAGGGCATGTGAGATACACCTTTTAAATACAGGGGTTCTTTTCAGGTATTTGAAATACTGCCATTTTGTGCACAAATCTTTAATTTCGGCCTAGTGTGGGTCAGGGCATGTGAGATACACCATTTAAATACAGGGGTTCTATTCAGGTATTTGAAATAATGCCATTTTGTGCACAAATCTTTAATTGCGGCCTAGTGTGGGTCAGGGCGTCTGAGATAAACTCTTTATATACAGGTGTTCTATTCAGTTATTTGAAATAAAGGCATTTTGGGCACAAATCTTTAATTGCGGCCTAGTGTGGGTCAGGGCATGTGAGATATACCCTTTTAATACAGGGGTTCTATTCAGGTATTTGAAATACAGCCATTTTGGGCAAACAAATTTAATTGAGGCCTAGTCTGGTTCAGGGCATGTGAGATACACCAGGTGCATACTGTCGTTCTATTCTACTATTAATTAAACACCCATTTAGGGCAAGATCCTAAATTCGAGAAATTTGAGGAGAGCGTCAAATAAGGGACGTGGCCCAGGTCGTGGTGCTTCTGGTGGAGCTCCTGTTGCAGGGAGAGGACGTGGTCGATCTGTGCCAGCTACACGCACAAGTGAAACCACTTCCCCAGGTGCGAGTAGGCGACAGAACCTGCAGCGATAGTTGGTCGGGCCTAATGCGGCTCTACGAATGGTGAGGCCTTAACAAGTACAGTCTTGTTTTGGAGAAATTGACCATGATGGCCGAACTTTATTATTCACATATAATAATAATAATAAAATAATAACAATAATAATAACAACCGACACTTTAACACAACCTTCAACGTTATGACCCACTGCACCGTAACAAGGATCCTGGAGGGCAACCCAAACCAGCGGCATCTTCCTTAACCGTCTCACCTTGTACTTCAAGCTTACCCTCGGCCGCACTCATCGACCCAAGAGCATAAACTCCTTGAAGTATCCAAGTATCTCCTCCTGTAGGCCTTTTAGCCCAAACAGGAGCCCCCATCCTCGGCATTCACAAACCACATGAGATGCAGGCTCCAACATGTCCCGCATCTCTTAACCATTGAATCGCTCCCCCAAGATCCCATAACAATCAGCCCCACCAAACGCAATCCAATAAACCACCTAAAAAAGAGGGTGGGAGGGTGGGAAATCCACTTGCTCTACACTAGCCACTGACTGACGCCCCTCCTCTTACCAATATATACTGCCCGCCAATCTGCTCATCCTCCCCTTCCTCCCTTAGACCAACCCCTACCCAAGCAAACAGACATTAACCCTTAACTATCCTGCGGTCTTCCCCCTAAGTCAATCCGCACTACATTATGTCTGCGCCTCATTCCGTCGCTTTCATGACTTAATAGGATGGAAGAATTTCCTCCGTCTATTCCACTAACCTGCCCCTTCAATAAACCACACCGACACCGTCTTGTTTTGGAGAAATTGACCATGATGGCCGAACTTTATTATTCACATATAATAATAATAATAATAAAATAACAACAATCATAATAACAACCGACACTTTAACACAACCTTCAACGTTATGACCCACTGCATCGTAACAAGGATCCTGGAGGGCAACCCAAACCAGCGGCATCTTCCTTAACCGTCTAACCTTGTACTTCAAGCTTATCCTCGGCCGCACTCACCGACCCAAGAGCACCAACTCCTTGAAGTATCCAAGTATCTCCTCCTGAAGGCCTTTTAGCCCAAACAGGAGCCCCCATCCTCGGCATTCACAAACCACATGAGATGCAGGCTCCAACATGTCCCGCATCTCTTAAACATTGAATCGCTCCCCTAGGATCCCATAACAATCAGCCACCAGAAGACCACCGGTGACACCTCACCTGTGGGCGTCCTGCCAAACCCTCAGGGCCATCTCCAAACCCTCCTGAATGCCCAAAGCCCACATGTCAATACCAACATCATTAAGGTGCACTCCATCGGCTCTCAAGAACTGAGGCGACACCGCCTCCAATTCCCGATGGCGCACAACTATCCCACCTTGCCTGCGAACAAAGCGCCCCACCTCCTTGTTCAATTTAGCCCGCGCCTTGTTAATCCGCTCCACAGACCTGGCAAACCTCCAACTACTTCTCGCCACCACCTCCGACCAAACCAACAAAATCTCAGGAAAATCCGCCAGCAAACGCAATACATCCAGCTTAATATCCCGGATCACATCCCGGGACCGACGAACCCCCAAATCATTTCCGCCGACATGAAGAACCAACACATCCGGCGGCCGATCCAACCGAACATTCAAATGAATCTCAGGCAAAACTCTCCCCCAAAGAAGCCCCCGTAAACCAATCCACCTAATCTGCATGTCCTCTGCCGAAAAACCCAATTGGCGTCCGTTCCGCCTGACGTCCGCACGCAAGGCCCCCCAATGGACATACGAGTGCCCGAATATCCAAGCCAAACAAGGCGCCGACCCTGCAACAAAACAAACACAATTAAAAAACCACATCCAAAATTGTCAGATAATTTAGCAACATCCCACCCCTTCACAGCCCCTAACCAGACGTTCACAACAAATGGGGCCGGATATATGACCGAAAACAATCCGACTCCCAGCGTCCGATACGCCGAATAATCTCCTCCCCTAGGCCCCACCTAGCCGCCTCGGTTGCGGCCCCTATACGAAAAGAGTGAGATGCATACTCCATAGCGGGCAAACCAGCAGCCAACAAGCACTTCCTGAAAACAGCGACAAATTGGAAACGAGACAACCGCGAACCATCTTGATGAATCAACAATGTCCCCTTGCCACCCGGCCGAACTTCCAAGAAATCCTCCACACAACGCACAGAACAAAGTACTGACCCTCCCAACGGCCTCAACCACAAAACAACCCCTTTACCCTCCTGATCCGTTTTAGACCTGCGAATGCAACACCGCAAGACACCATCCACCAAACCAACATCTTCCCATAACAACCCCCCATTGCTCGTGCGACTCGCTGCCACCAACTCTGATATGCGAAACGCTCCAAAAAAGGCCAGAGAAAAAGCCGCCCTAAACAAACACACTTCAAATGCCGACACACAAACCGATCCCGCCTCTGCCCACAAATTCTGCAACACCGCAAACGAAACCGGCCTGCGAGTGTCCCTCCGTACCCCGCAACGGCGGTAGCCCTTCAATGCCTGCCGCACCATAAAACACTTAGACACATCGGCCATGCCTCGCAACCGCAACCAAAAGGCGACAGCCGCTAACCTCTTTGACGCCACCGAAAAAGATAAACCCGCAGCATAAAACGTTCCTAACCAAAAGACCAATAACGTCCGAAAATCCTCAAGCGAGCTACAACCTCCCACCTGCTCAATCAAATCCTCCCACAAAGACCACACAGAAGAGTAAGCAGCCCACGTACCGTTACTAAGTGACCGCCTAATCAGGCCTGCTGACACCCCAAGGCCACGCTCCAGAGCCACTGAGGACAGGGCAACCCCCGAATTTCGGCTCCCGGCGCCAAGCCGCGGAATCGGTCCCACTGAAAACGAGAAAGGGAATCGGCAAGTGAGTTATCTACTCCCGGGACATGCACCGCAACAAAACAAGCATTCAATCGCAAACCCCTCAACACCAAGTGCCTCAGCAAATTCAACACAGGCGGTGAATTAGCCGACTGACTGTTAATCGCTTGAACAACACCCATGTTATCGCAGTAAAAACGCACCCGCCGATTCCTAAGCCAGTCCCCCCACAACTCAGTAGCCAGAACAATAGGAAAAAGTTCCAACAACACCAAGTTAGAAAGGAAATCAGCCTGCCTCCATTCAGCCGGCCAAACCCCTGCACTCCATTGACCCCTACAAAAAACACCATACCCACACGAACCAGACGCATCCGAAAACAACTCCAAGTCCACATTACTAACCACCGCTTCCATCCACACCGACCGACCATTATAATCCAACAAAAAATTCTCCCACACCACCAAATCATCCTTCACAGCCACCGGCAACCGTAAATAATGAAAAGGCGCAGTAATGCCAGCAGTCGCTAAAGCCAAGCGACGGCAAAAACCCGCCCCATTGGCAAGATGCGACAAGCAAAATTAAATTTTCCCAAAACCGATTAAACCCGCTTAAGTTTCTTAGCCTTCCTTAAAAACACAACCTCGTGCAAGAGATCAAGCACCTTATCCTCAGGCAAACGACACTCCATAGCCAAACTGTCGATCTCAATACCTAAGAACTTGATGACCGTGGCCGGGCCTTCCGTCTTATCCGCTGCCAACGGGATTCCAAAACGTGCCGCCACCCTTTCCATCGTATACAGCAAAACCGCGCACACCCTAGATCCAGCGGGACCCAGAAACAAAAAATCATCCAGGTAGTGCAAGACCGAGCTCCATCCCGCCTCCTGTTTCACCACCCATTCTAAAAAACAACTAAACGATTCAAACAAAGAGCACGAAATCGCGCACCCCATAGGCAGACAACAATCAACATAGAAACAACCCTCCCACTGAAAACCAAGCAAATGCAAACTGTCAGGGTGAATGGGCAACAATCGAAACGCAGCCTCAATATCAGTTTTAGCAAGCAGGGCGCCCTGCCCGAAACGCCGCACCCAACGTACTGCCTCATCAAAAGACGTGTATGACACTGAGCATAACTCGTCTGCTATCCCATCATTCACCGACCCCCCAAGCGGATAAGACAAATGATGAATGAGCCTGAACTTATTGGGCTCCTTCTTAGGAACTAAACCCAACGGGGATACCCATAAATCCGGCAAAGGACACTCCGAAAAGGGGCCGACCATTCTGCCAGCCGCAACCTCCTTCACAATTTTATCCCTCACCACATCAGGGTAGCGCAAAGCTGAAGTCAAATTCCGGGAAGCAACCCGCGTCCCAACCAAACTACACGGGATAACAAATCCCACGGTAAACCCCTCCAACAACAACCGAGCCGCCTCCCTATTTGGGTACATCCTTAAATACGGCTCCATCTCTTCCACCCTCACCGGTGTCACCCCTCTTTTGCATAACCTCGGATCCCTTACCCTTCCCCCTCCGGAAGCACCGAGACAGGCTATGCGAACCTCCGCAACCGGAGCACTCATGCTTAAACCTGCAGTCGGACAAGAACCGGCAATGTCCTTCGTTGAATTGCCAGCAACAACCCTTTCTGCCCCCAACCTGAGACTCCGCAGCCGAGGCACCCCCGGCCGCTCCACGAAAGGGCTGAGACCCCCCACCTCGGGGTGCAGCCATCAACCGCATCCACAGACCAATATCCTTATGGTCCTAACGAATGCTAGGCCTGACCGCCTTCGCTGCCGGAATTGCTCATCGTACCTGAGCCAAGCCACACCCCCATACGTCCGATGAGCCTCCCCGATAGGATCCATATAGCAAAAAAGAGCCGAGCAGTGCTCTGGCGTCTTTTCCCCAATGACGCTGGCAAAAATTGCAAAGGCCTGCAACCAATTCTGAAAAGTGCGCAGAATCAACCTAAACCTCTTCCTTTCTTCCTCCTCCTTCTTACTCTCGTCCAGCTTACCCCTATCCAAATTAAATTTTTCCAAAGGAAGCAACGAGAAAATCTCCACATATTCATCCTTCCATATCTTCTCCCTGACCTCCTGCTTCAAATGAGCCCCCAGCGGCCCCTCAAAACATACGTAAATCTCGCCCTTAGCTGAATCCGCCAACCTAACACCGTCCCCCACATCACCTTTTGCCCCCGCTGCCAGCCCAGAACCACAGGCCTGTCCACCGGCCGCCACACCCCCACTCTCCCCTAGCAAACCCTGCGCCGCCCCTGGAACCAGCGCCAAATCCGGAGCCGGCGACCACACAGCCGCCGGGGACCCAACAGCACCCGGGCCCAACCGTGATAGCAAAGCGAGCATACCCGACAATACATCCCTCACCAAAGCCTCAGAACCCCCCCCCCCACTATGTAACACTGAATTCCCAACCCCCCCAACAGGAATCTGACACACCGTTCTCTCACCTGGCCGTCCCCGGACGATGTCGCCGGCAGCCGCAGACCTCCCTTCAGGTATCACAAACGAGATGTCACTCCCAGATGGCCCAGCGTCGTCCATACCGCCAGCCGCAGACTCTTCTCCTGGATCAACTTCACCTTCTTCCAGCTGCGACAACTCCTCTTCAGACTCCTGTTGCATAGGGCTAACATCCGCAGCCCCTTGTGAAGCAGAGGCCCTCGCACCTGGCAGCACACCTCTCATCCCGGCGACTCCCAGTAAAGCAGGATCCACAGAAGAGGCACTGTGAGCCGCATTCTCATGCCGCAGTTCAGGGGGCTCATTCACCACCGCAGCTCCTGCTAAGGCGCCATGTCGCCGGCCCACCGCCAGGGGTCGCGACGCACTCTCCCTTCCAGCACCATCACTCCGCGCCTCAGGCCCACCATGATGACGTCGCCGATCAGAAGAGACTGACCGCGACGCAGGCAAAACTCTCTCAACGCCGTCCAGGAGGCCCAGGCCGAGGAGCGACCCGGCCGCAGAAACACCGCCACCGTCCGCAGGTACGACTGCCCTGACTCGCCCCCCCTGCAAGGCCTCCCGCGGGGAGACAGCCGCGCGCACCTGCCCTCTTCCTCTCAGAGACCGGGAGACGGGACCCGCACCAGACCGTCCCTCTCCCGCCGGCCTGCCATTTCCTGCCGCCGTCCTCCCGCTGCGTCTGCGAGCCGAGTCAGAAACAGGCATCGCAGACTGCAGCGGAGGGTTCCTGGGAGGGCTCCGCATTCGCCGGCGCAATCTAGGAGTCGTCTCAGGACTCAGGCGTTCCGGGGGAACAGAGCGCCTAGCCCGGCCGGGACGCGCAGCCTCAACGGCCGCAGAAGGGGGGTTCAGGACCGACTGCATGGTTTCCTGTAAACGAGCCGCACCATGTACCTGTACAGCCGCCCTAACCGCCTCCAATAAATCTTCCAGCGACGACATCTTGCCACACTGCTAAACGCACTTGCTCTACACTAGCCACTGACTGACACCCCTCCTCCTACCAATATATACTGCCCGCCAATCTGCCCCTTCCTCCCTTAGACCAACCCCTACCCAAGCAAACAGACATTAACCCTTAACTATCCTGCGGTCTTCCCCCTAAGTCAATCCGCACTACATTATGTCTGCGCCTCATTCCGTCGCTTTCATTCACACTGTCTCCTACCCAGTCTCCTGCTGAAAGATCAGACTTGGCACCTGCAGCCGATGTCCATCAGTATTTCACCTCACCCCCTTGCAAATCAGCCAAGCAGTCTGAGCCCCAAGTCATGCAGCAGTCTCTTCTGCTTTTTAATGACTCTGTTAGCAGGGTTTCCCAGGGCCATCCAAATAGCCCTGCACCAGAAGTGGAAGAGATTGAGTGCACCGATGCCCAACCACTTATGCTTCAAGATGAGTACATGGGAGGACCATCGCAGCACGTCTCGGATGATGACGAAACACAGAGAACAGCTGTGGCTTTCGAAAGTGTGCAGACCGACAAGGAGGGCAGGGGTGAAGACTGGGTGGAAGATGATGTGGAAGACGATGAGGTCCTCGACCCCACATGGAATCAAGGTCATGCGAGTGACCTATGTAGTTCGGAGGAATAGGCGGTGGTCGCACAGAGCCACCATCACAGCAGAAGAGGGAGCAGGGTGCAAAAGCGGAGCGGCCGTCCTCTAGACAGTATGCCTGCTACTGCCCACCGCAGCAAGGGACCGAGCACACCAAAGCCAGATCCAAGGAGTTCCCTGGTGTGGCAGTTCTTCAGACAATGTGCTGACGACAAGACACGAGTGGTTTGCACGCTGTGCAATCAGAGCCTGAAGTGAGGTATAAACGTTCTCAACCTGAGCACAACCTGCATGACCAGGCATTTAAGTGCTAAGCATGAGCAGCAGTGGAGTAGACACCTCAAAAACCAAGAAAGGTCTCTGGCTCTCCTGCTTCCTCTTCTGCTGCAGTCTCGGCCTCTTCATCCACCTCTGGAGTGACAGTGCCACCTGCCACCCCGGAAACAGAGGATCTTCCAGCAACATCACCACCTGGGTCATTAAGCATCTCCACAATGTCCCACGGAAAGGTTCAGCTCTCCATCTCCCAAACACTATAGAGGAAGAGGAATACCCCCCTACCAACCCGCGATCCCTAGCCCTGATTGCCAGCATTTCTAAATTACTGGCCTTTGAAATGCTGTCATTCTGTCTGGTGGAGACGGATAGTTTTAAAGGTCTTATGGCGGTGGCTGTCCCACAGTACGTCGTGCCCAGCCGCCACTACTTTTCCATGCGAGCCATCCCTTCCCTGCACAACCAAGTAGGGGACAAAATCAGGTGTGCACTGCGCAAGTGGCTCCGAGGGTGGGTTCTTGCACCCACAAACGCCAGGTACACAACTGTCCAGCCAGGGCACAGTTCTGGAGGATGACTAGGTGGAGGATGAAGAGGAGGAGGAACCATGTTCACAGCAGGGTGGCACCCAGACCAGCTCATGGCCATCACTGGTGCGTGGCTGGGGGGATACAGAGGACACAGACGATACACCTCCCACAGAGGACAGCTTTTCGTTGCCTCTGGGCAGCTTGCCACACATGAGCGTTTACATGCTGCAGTGTCTCCGCAATGACCGCCGAGTTTCCCACATTCTAACTTGTGCTGATTACTGGGTGGCCACGCTGCTGGATCCCCGTTACAAGGACAACATACCGTCCATAATTCCCTCACTGGAGCGTGATCGGAAGATGCGTGAGTACAAGCGAACGCTGGTAGACGCGCTGCTGGTGGCATTCCCATCTGACAGCGTGGGCACAGTGGAAGCACAAGGCGAAGGAAGAGGTCGCCAACGCAGCTGGGGCACCGCCAGCACCTCAGAAGGCAAGGTTAGAATGGCCGAAATGTGGAAAAGCTTTGTCAGCACGCCACAACAACAAGCACCACCAGCTGATATGGAACGTCTTAGCAGGGGGCAGCATTTCAGCAACATGGTGGAGCAGTATGTGTGCACACGCCTACACGTACTGAATGATGGGTCTGCCCCATTCAACTTCTGGGTCTCCTAATTGGGCACATGGCCTGAGCTTGCCCTTTACGCCTTGGAGGTGCTGGCCTGCCCTACAGCCAGTGTACTCTCTGAATGTGTATTTAGCACGGCAGGAGGCGTCACTACAGACAGACACAGGCACCTGTCCACAGCCAAAGTGGACAAGCTCACGTTCATTAAAATGAACCAGGCCTGGATCCCACAAGACTTGTACGTACCTTGTGCAGAATAGGCATGTATACCTGCCTTAACCAGCCATTGTTATACTGCAGCGCAAT
The DNA here is from genome assembly GCF_905171765.1 of Bufo bufo. Lineage (NCBI taxonomy): Eukaryota > Metazoa > Chordata > Amphibia > Anura > Bufonidae > Bufo > Bufo bufo. Next base: position 386,466,327 of record NC_053389.1, read on the forward strand.
TGCTCATTCTTGTATTTTGGATATTTCACACTATTTGGAGTGTACCCTAATAAAAAAAAAAAATAATTAAAACCAAAAACCAGTGTTGGCTACCTCGTCCTCCTCCACCGCCGCTTCCACCTACATCGCTACGTCCACCGCCTCCTGAAACTCCTACTCCATATGGATCTCCACCTCATAAATCAATTTTTTTTTTTTTTATTTGTACGTATTTTATTTCATGTCATTTCACTACTAGTTGTCAGTTACATTTTCTGGTGAAATTCACCAATTTTTGGGTGTGATGTACCACTGCTATACCTATTAGACCGGTAAAAAATAAAAATAAATTGTCAGTTACATTTTCGGTTGAAATTAAACAATTTTTGGGTGTGATGTACCACTGCTATACCTAGTAGACAGGTAAAAAAAATTTAAAAATTCTGTTACATTTTCTGGTGAAATTCACCAATTTTTAGGTGTGAAGTACCACTGCTATTCCTAGTAGACAGGTTAAAAAAAAAAAAAATAATTGTCTGTTACATTTTTGGGTGAAATTCACAAATGTTTGGGTGTAATATACCTCTCCTCTACCCAGTTGACAGTTTAATAAATTTCAATAATTTTTCTTTTACATTTTCGGGTGACAAACAATTTTTTTCTGTCATAGACCCCTGCTCTACCAAGTAGACAGGTTAATACATTTCTGTAATTTTTCTGTTACATTCTTGGGTTGACATTATACAATTTTAGACGTGAATAAACCCCTGCTCTGCATAGGTGACAGGGAATAAAATTTCAGAAATTCTTCTTTAATTGATGCGCGCTACCTCCTTTGATTCAATGCTTAAACTTTAACAAGTTGTACCACATTTGCGCTTCAATAGATCAGAAGAGGACCTATCCGGTTGATCGTTTAATCCTACTGCATCTTCTTGTAAGCATCTTCTTAACCACTCTTCCATGCTGGAGACTTCTTCCTACAGGTCCGGTTTCTTCTCTGCCGCTCTCCAACTGATCATGTGACGGACCATGTGATGACCGGAGTGACATCACCACAGGTCCTTTTCCTGCACACAGCAAAAAAGAAGACAGAAGAGAAGCCGGGCTGCGTGAGCAAGTGGATTAAGGTGAGTTTAATTATATATTTATTTTTTTAACCCCTCCAGCGCTATTTTACTATGCATTCTGTATTCAGAATGCTATTATTTTCCCTTATAACCATGTTATAAGGGAAAATAATAAAGATCGGGTCCCCATCCAGACCGTCTCCTAGCAACCGTGCGTGAAAATCGCAGCGCAACCGCACTTGCTTGCGGATGCTTGCGATTTTCACGCAACCCTATTCATTTCTATGGGGCCTGCGTTACGTGAAAAACGCACAAAGAGGAGCATGCTGCGATTTTCACGCAACGCACAAGTGATGCGTGAAAATCCCCGCTCGTGTGCACAGCCCCATAGAAATGAATGGGTCAGGATTCAGTGCGGATGCAATGCGTTCAACTCACGCATCGCATCCGCGCGGAATACTCGCCCGTGTGAAAGGGGCCTTACTCTTTTGGCCCACATTTGGGCTTCTGTAATTTGTCCCACATTTGTGCCTCAATAACTTTTCCCATATTTCCACTTTACTCTTTTGGCCCACATTTGGGCTTCTGCAATTTGTCCCACATTTGCGCCTCAATAAATTTTCCCATATTTCCGCTCGATCCCAATTTTTTTAAATAAATTTATCTCCCTTAAATTTGGTCTCTTTTTCACACGAGCCCTCTCCGGTGTGGAACACTGATTCGCCGATAACCATGATCAACATGGTAGGCTCAGAAAAGAACATCGAAAGTTGATAGAGAAGATATCCAAATGGATGGTGGATGTCACTGGGGCACCTCTACATAGGTGACAGGAGCATACATTTAAAAAAAATCATCAAAAACATTGTCAGGTGACATTTTTTCAAATTTTGCCGGATAGAAACCCCTGCTCTGCATAGTTGACAGGGAATAAAATTTTATGAATTCTTCATTAATTAATGCGCGCCACATGTAACGGGGTTCCGAAGGTGCACTCGGTCCCCCATTGCCCGCAGAACTGTTGCTTAGCTTTGGGAATGAGGATCTGTGTTTGACCTCATTCCCAGGGCGGCTTTACTGCTGGGTGGCTCCCTGCTCCTAAGTCTGCCTTGAGTGCCGAGCTGATCACTCGGTGCTCAACTGGTTGGTCTGTCAGTCATGTGACGCTGGCCACGTCACATGACCCTCACTCCCCACTATAAATACAGGCAGCCTGCTAGCCACAGGTTGCCTGTTAATTTCTAGGTTCCTGGCTATTTGTTGGACTACTGATTACTCACCTGATTCCGTTCCCTGACGATCCTTTGCCTGCTCCTCCTGTACTGCGCATCCGTCCTGGTATTGTGACCTCGGCTCCCACCTGACTACTCTCTTTGGACTCCTCTTGTACTTCTCTACTCTCCTGGTATTTGACCCCGGCTTCTCCTGACCATTCTTTGCTTAACCCTTTGTACTGCGTAGCTCTCGTGGTTCTGACCCGGTCCGTTCATGTTCCGTATTTTGTCTTGTCTGTCTTCCCTGCACGTATCCTAAGTTAGGGACTGTCGTCCAGTTGTCCCCTGTCATCAGGACTCGTGAGGCAAGTAGGCAGGGCCAGGGGTGAGGGTGGAGCGCAGTGGTCACTATCCTTCCTCCTGTGTGTGTGTGTGGAAGTGACCGTTGCAGATTAACAGGCCCAATAACCACTGTATCATGAATCCTCTTACTACCCTGACTGACCATGTCTCTAACTTGACACAAATGGTGCAGGAGCTAGGAGAGAGACTCTGTTCTTGTGAGTTAGGGCAAGGTTCTTCCATTCCTCTGTCCTCCAGTCCACATTTTGAGCCCCAGATCAAGCTCCCAGAACCCTTTTCTGGAGACCGGAAGAGGTTTCTCTCCTTTAAGGAGAATTGCAAACTCTACTTCCGTTTGCGCCCCGTGTCCTCCGGTCCCGAGAGCCAACGCGTGGGGATTATCATTTCTCTACTACAGGGTGATCCCCAGGACTGGGCATTTTCGTTACCTCCTGGGGCCAGTTGTCTAACTTCTGTGGAGGGGTTTTTTCAGGCCCTGGGTACCCTCTATGACGAACCAGACAGGGCCCTGGTATCCGAGATGGCTCTTAGGGCACTGGTTCAGGGCCATCTCCCTGCGGAGGAGTATTGCACCCAATTCAGACGGTGGTGTGTCCCCTCAGGATGGAATGAACCAGCCCTGAAGAGTCAGTTTAGGTCTGGTCTATCTGATAATTTAAAAGATCTATTAGTCAATTACCAAATTCCTGAGACCTTAGAGGAGATGATGACCCTAGATGTCCAACTTGACAGACGAGTTAGAGAGAGACGACAAGAACGTTCTGTTCTCAGATGGTGGTCCAGCCAGAGGCCTTTTCCAGGGACAACACTGAGGTCTCCACCGAGGGACCCATGCAGGTTGTCATGACCCAAGGTAATCTTTGTCGCAGACGCGGACAGTGCTTCTACTGTGGAGATCCTGGCCATTGGATCAACAAGTGTCCTAAGAGGGTCCTCTCTGACAAGTCTCCTAAGGCAAGACAACCTAAAGACCAGGCACACCCTGATTTTTCTAAAGGTAAGCTTTTGGTACCCATAACAATTTCTCTGGGGGTTAATAAGTGGCCGGGTAAGGCCTTTATTGATTCCGGTTCAGCGGCCAGCTTTATTGACTTTGAGTTTGCTAGTAAATTGGGTATTCCTATGTTTGCTTTACCTACACCTATCCATGTCATGGCTATTGATGCTACTCCCCTGATTGGTGGTATGGTGAGGTCATGTACCTCAGAAATTTCTCTGTCCGTAGGTGTGTGCCACTCTGAGAGATGTTCTCTTCTAGTCCTGGAGAACCTACCGGTTGAGGTGGTACTAGGGTTGCCTTGGCTCTGTTTACATAACCACACAATTGATTGGTCCAAAGGAGAGTTGGTAAAATGGGGACCTAAGTGTGACTCATGCTTGTCCGTGGTCCAGGCTGGGGTTTCAGTAAGGTCTAATACATTACACTCTGTTATTAAAGAATATTCTGATGTGTTCTCGTCCCTTACTCCAGAGGTTCTACCCCCCATAGACCTTATGATTGCGCCATAGAGCTAATTGAGGGTGCCGAATTTCCTAAAGGTCGAATTTATAATCTTTCAGGGCCCGAACGCAAGGCTATGGAAGATTATACTAAGGAGAGCCTTGCTAAATGGCATATTAGACTTTCAGTCTCTCCTATGGGAGCAGGGTTTTTCTTTGTTAAAAAGAAGGATGGTGGTCTTAGGCCTTGTATTGATTACCGGAGATTGAATAAAATCACTGTCCAAAATAGATACTCTCTCCCATTGATTCCGGATTTATTTAACCAGGTTTTGGGGGCAACCTGGTTTTCCAAGATTGACCTGAAAGGGGCATACAATCTAATCCGAATCAAGGAGGGAGACGAATGGAAGACAGCGTTCAATACTTCGATAGGACACTTTGAATATCAGGTGATGCCTTTTGGACTCAGCAATGCCCCAGCTGTGTTCCAAAACTTAATGAACGATATTCTTAGGGAGTTCATAGGTAAATTTATTATTGTCTATCTTGACGACATTTTCATATTCTCTCCTGATTTCAAATCTCATGTGTCTCATGTCAAACAAGTATTAGAGGTGTTGAGGGAGAACCAGCTATCCGCTAAGCAAGAGAAATGTGTCTTTGGTGTACAGGAGATACTGTTTCTAGGGCATGTTTTGACTCCTCATGCCTTTAAGATGGATCCTGGTAAGGTTTTAGCAATTAAGGAATGGGTAAGGCCTTCATCCTTAAAGGCTTTACAACGGTTTTTGGGTTTCGCTAATTACTACCGTAAATTTATCATGAATTTTTCTGTAATTGCTAAGCCATTGACCGACCTTACTAAGAAAGGGGCGGATTTGGAGAATTGGTCTACCAAGGCCATTTCTTCATTTGAAACATTAAAAAAGGCATTCAGTAGCGCTCCCATTCTGATCCAGCCTGATCAGGAGAAACCTTTTATTGTGGAGGTGGATGCGTCCGAGGACGGCGCAGGAGCAGTCCTTTCACAAGGTCCTGCTAGCCTCACTAACCTAAGACCGTGTGCCTTCTTCTCTAGGAAATTCTCTCCCACGGAGAGAAACTACGACATAGGGAATAGGGAGCTGCTGGCTATTAAATGGGCATTTGAGGAGTGGAGACATTTTTTGGAGGGGGCAAGGCATCGAGTAACGGTTGTCACTGATCATAAAAACCTAATGTTTCTCGAGTCTGCTAAGAGGTTGAATCCCCGACAAGTCAGATGGGCTCTGTTTTTTACCCGTTTTAATTTCTCCATTACGTTCAGGCCGGGAAGTAAAAATGTGAAGGCAGACGCATTATCTCGGAGCTTCCATGCTTTTCAACCCACTGAGACGCCGCCTGAATCCATCCTACCAGCAAACATCTTCTTAGCGGCTCTAACCCAGGATATCTCGGCTCGCATTAGGTCTGAACAACATCTGGCACCAGCATCCACCCCAACAGATAAGTTGTTTGTTCCCGTACAATTTCGTCTCCAGCTGTTGGGTGAGTGTCACGATTCTGCCTTTTGTGGACATCCGGGTATTGAGGGCACTAAGGATCTGGTTTCTAGATCTTATTGGTGGCCCACTCTGACCAGGGATGTCAAGTCCTACGTGTCAGCCTGTGAGGTTTGTGCCAGGTCTAAGACACCTAGGACTCTCCCTGCTGGTAACCTACGACCCCTACCCATTCCCAGTACACCCTGGTCCCATATCTCGATGGACTTTATAACTGACCTACCGCTGGCGGAGGGTAAGACTGTGGTTTGGGTAGTGGTCGATAGGTTTAGCAAGATCGTTCATTTCATTCCCTTGTCTAAACTTCTGAATGCTAAAACCCTGGCGTCTATTTTTGTGAGAGAGATTGTTCGTTTAGATGGCATCCCAGAAAATATTGTTTCGGACAGGGATGTGCAGTTTGTGTCCAAATTCTGGAGGGCCTTCTGTCAAAGATGTAAAATTTCGTTGTCTTTTTCTTCCGCCTACCATCCTGAGAGTAATGGGCAGACTGAACGCCTTAATCAGTCTGCGGAACAATTCCTGAGGTTGTATGTTGCTGATGACCAGCAATTATGGGTCAAATTCCTTCTGCTGGGGTCTACCCTTTCTTTTGTAACCATGGTTTTCAACCCTGTTTTCATTCTCCTCCTCTAACCCTGAAGCTGATAAACTCTCCTCCGAACTGTGCACAGTTTGGGCCCGGGTTCAATCGAACCTAGAAAAGGCTCAAAGTTCTCAAAAACTCAAGGCCGATAGGAGATGTTCAAGGGGGGTGAACTTTCAGGTTGGGGATAAAGTATGGTTGTCCTCCAAGAATCTATCTCTCAAGGTAGCTTCTAGAAAATTTTCTCCTCGTTTTATTGGACCATATAAGATCACGGAGGTGATTAACCCGGTATCATTTAGGTTGGAGCTGCCCGAGTCATTCCACATTCATAATGTGTTCCATAAATCTCTACTTAAAAAATATTTTGAACCGGTAGTACCATCGAAAGCCTCGCCTCCGCCAGTTCTTGTTAATGATGCTGTCGAGTATGTTGTGTCTAAAATAGTGGATGTCAGGAAGGTGCGTAACTTTTTACAGTACCTGATTCACTGGAAGGGGTATGGACCTGAAGAGAGATCTTGGGTACCTGCCAGGGAGGTTCATGCTCCTAGACTGGTTCGTAAATTTCATTTAGAACACCCTGAAAAGCCATCGCCTGAAGCCTTGGGTCCGGTGGCCCCTCGTAAAAGGGGAGGTACTGTAACGTGGTTCCGAAGGTGCACTCGGTCCCCCATTGCCCTCAGAACTGTTGCTTAGCTTTGGGAATGAGGATCTGTGTTTGACCTCATTCCCAGGGCGGCTTTACTGCTGGGTGGCTCCCTGCTCCTAAGTCTGCCTTGAGCGCCGAGCTGATCACTCAGTGCTCAACTGGTTGGTCTGTCGGTCATGTGACGCTGGCCACGTCACATGACCCTCACTCCCCACTATAAATACAGGCATCCTGCTAGCCACAGGTTGCCTGTTAATTTCTAGGTTCCTGGCTATTTGTTGGACTACTGAATATTCACCTGATTCCGTTCCCTGACGATCCTTTGCCTGTTCCTCCTGTACTGCGCATCCGTCCTGGTATTGTGACCTCGGCTCCCACCTGACTACTCGCTTTGGACTCCTCTTGTACTTCTCTACTCTCCTGGTATTTGACCCCGGCTTCTCCTGACCATTCTTTGCTTAACCCTTTGTACTGCGTAGCTCTCTTGGTTCTGACCCGGTCCGTTCATGTGCCGTATTTTGTCTTGTCTGTCTTCCGTGCATGTATTCTAAGTTAGGGACTGTCATCCAGTTGTCCCCTGTCATCAGGACTCGTGAGGCAAGTAGGCAGGGCCAGGGGTGAGGGTGGAGCGCAGTGGTCACTATCCTTCCCCCTATGTGTGTGTGGACGTGACCGTTACACCACATCCTTTTATTCAATGCTTAAACTGTAAAACATTGTCCCACTTTTACTCTTTAATAATTTGTCCCATAATTCCGCTCTATAATTTTAAATTTGAAAAAATGTATCCTCTCTTGGATGTGGTCTCTCTTTCTCAGGCTCCCTCTCCGGGGTAAAATCCCTGATTCCCCGCCACCCGTGATTACCATGGTAGGCGCATAAAAGAACATCGAAAGTTGATAAAGCAGATATCAAATTGTATCGTGAACATCACGGGGATGTGCGATATGGTGGGGCAGTAAGTGTGAACACGCCTACATGAACTGACTGACAGGGGTCAGCCCCTGCAACTTCTGGGTCTCCAAATTGGGCACATGGCCTGAGCTTGCCCTTTACCCCTTGGAGGTGCTGGCCTACCCTGTAGCCAGTGTATTGTCAGAACGTGTGTTTAGCACGACTGGAGGGGGTTATCACAGGTTATATTTCCCAATGTTTTGGGGTGTACCCTAATTCTAAAAAATAAAAATACATTTAAAACCAAAAAGCAGTGTAGGCTGCCTCATCCTCCACCGCCGCTTCCACCTACACTGCCACATCTACACTGCCACGTATTTTATGTTATTTAAAGTAATTTATCTATCCACATTTGTTTGCCTAGCACTTGCCATGCTCTTAACCACATTTTGATGCCATTTGCAGCCCTCTACTGACTTGCTAGATAGACTGGCCAGCACCAGCTATCTGACAATTATGGATCTTAGCCGAGGGTACTGGCAGATTCCCTTGACGCTAGAGGCTTGGGAACGTTCGGCCTTCATGACCCCGTTTGGCCTGTATGAATCCACCGTGATGCCATTTGGGATGAAGAACGCCCCTGCCACGTTTCAGAGGCTGGTGAACGGACTTTTGAAGGAACAGGAGGAGTTTGCTGTTGCCTACTTAGACGACATAGCGGTATTCAGCAACACCTAGAAGGAGCATCTAGTGCACCTGTCATGTGTGCTGGATAGCGGGCTGACTGTCAAACCGAGCAAGTGTCAGCTGGGAATGACAGAAGTCCAGTACCTGGGACATAGGGTGGGAAGCGGGAAGTTGGGTCCTGACACGGGTAAGATAAAAGCCATAACCCACAGGTCCACCCCCCAAACCAAGAAGCAGGTGCAATCTTTTCTGGGCACGGCAGGATATTACCGGAAATTTGTCCAGGGTTACAGCACCCTCGCCAAACCTCTGACCGACCTTACCAAAAAGAAATTGCCAAAGTTGGTGGCTTGGACACCAGACTGTGAGCAGGCCTTCCAGGCTCTGAAAAATGCCCTAAGTAGTGCCCCTGAATTGCAGGCCCCCTACTTCAAGTGCAGTTTCGTGGTCCAGAGAGACGCCTTGGACTCTGGCCTAGGCGCCGTTCTGAGCCCAGTAGATCAGGCCAGCGAGGAGCATCCTGTCCTATACCTGAGCAAGAAGTTACTACCTCGGGAGGTGGCCTACGCCACCACCGAGAAAGAGTGCCTAGGCATAGTTTGGGCCTTGGGAAACTCCAGCCGTACCTGTACGGCCGGAAGTTCACCGTGATCACAATCCCTTGCACTGGTTGAATCGTGTCTCCGGGGAGAATGGCAAACTCCTGTGTTGGAGTCTAGCTCTCCAGCAACATGATTTCACCATACAGCATCGGAAAGGTAAACCACTGACCTTAGAGGAGGTGGTCATGGCCGCGACGGGCAGGATCGATTGATCCCGCCCTTGCTGCCATCTAAGGGGGGAGGTGTGACACGATGTCACGTCCCCGTCCGGATATTATTCATAAATATGTTTTATGAGTAGAATTCGGTTGACTGTCAGTTTAAAAAAATTAACCGCTTCTATCCAGGGAACAGGACGTCCATATATGGCCGTTCCTGTAGCCCTTTGTAGACCACAGACTCTAATCACCCCCTGCTGAGATCACCTAACACCTCGGACAGCATCAAAGGACAAACCAGACCATGCGTCTCCTGGCCGCTTTGAAACCACGAAAGTTAAACACATGCTAGTTGCCCCTACCTTGCAGCCTGGTCAATTTACATATCAGAAGCAGAGAGAGCTGGGAGGGGGGAGCGCATAAGGAGAGACATGTGAAACATGCTATGGGAACCCCAAAAAGCATATTTGGGCTATATGGAATTATGACACAAAAATGTTGGTACACTCAAAATGCACCTCTCACCCAGAGGAATCTGGAGAGTCCAAACTTGGCAGCTCTGGGGTCTTCCCAGACTGGGAAATGGGTTACTAGTCACCTAGAGGGGAGAGAGGTGTGGTGTCACCCATGGAATCGTCCATAAATTCATGGGGGACCCAGCACAAGCCCCCGTTTTTTCATATTTATTACGCCGGTCTGTGATCTGTGAGTGGTCCGAACCCCTATCCCTACAATTATAGAGTCGTTCACTTGCGAACGTGGTGGCAGCAGAAAATAAGGAGGGTCCAGGATTGACTGTTTGGGTAATTCTGTATCTCCCCCCTGTCACGGTCCACTCTCGGTTGGGCTTTTCTCCCCGCTCGGGCGTCCTGGCGGTCATAAGTCTGATTTAAATGGGGGTGGTCATGACAGATGGAGTGAGGCGCTAGGGGGAAGGAGAGGTCCCCTCTCCTCTCAGCTCTCTTGGGCTCCACGGCCCAGTGGAGCCCTCGTGGATCTCAGTATCAAGCCAGGAAGATAGGCAGAGGGAAAATCTATATTCTACCATTCACTCTTCAGGTGTAGCAAGTGAATTTTTGTCAAGTTTATTGTTGGATAAAGACAAAGGAAGGACAAAGCCATTATTTTGGGCTCTAGGAGCCTTTGTATCTAGGTGAAGGACTTATTAGCTTCTGGCAGCCTAACCATTATTCTAAGGACAGATAAGATTTCTGTTGCATCACTCATGTGTAGAAGACTAAGGCCTCTTTCACACGGGCGTTGCGGGAAAAGGTGCGGGTGCATTGCGGGAACATGCGTGATTTTTCAGCGCGAGTGCAAAACATTGTAATGCGTTTTGCACTCGCGTGAGAAAAATCGGCATGTTTGGTACCCAAACCCGAACTTCACAGAAGTTAGGGCTTGGGATCGGTGTTCTGTAGATTGTATTATTTTCCCTTATAACATGGTTATAAAAAATAGCGCTGGAGGGGTTAAAAAAATAAATAAAATAATTTAACTCACCTTAATCCACTTGATCGCGCAGCCGGCATCTCTTCTGACTTCTTTCATTGCTGTGTGCAGCAACAGGACCTGTGGTGACATCACTCCGGTCATCACATGATCCATCACATGATCTTTTACCATGGTGATGGATCATGTGATGGACCATGTGATGACCGGAGTGACGTCACTACAGGTCCTGTTGCTGCACACAGCAAAGAAAGAAGTCAGAAGAGATGCCGGCTGCGCGATCAAGTGGATTAAGGTGAGTTACATTTTTATTTTTTAACCCCTCCAGCGCTGTTTTACTATGCATTCTGTATTCAGAATGCTATTATTTTCCATTATAACCATGTTATAAGGGAAAATAATAATGATCGGGTCTCCATCCCGATCGTCTCCTAGCAACCGTGCGTGAAAATCGCACCTCATCCGCACTTGCTTGTGGATGCTTGCGATTTTCACGCAACCCTATTCATTTCTATGGGGCCTGCGTTACGTGAAAAACACACAAAATAGAGCATGCTGCAATTTTTACGCAACGCACAAGTGATGCGTGAAAATCACAGCTCATGTGAACAGCCCCATAGAAATGAATGGGTCGGGATTCAGTGCGAATGCAATGCATTCACATCACGCATCGCATCCGCGCGGAATACTCACCTGTGTGAAAGAGGCCTTAGACTTGAACTACCTCAACTGAAACTGAAGCAAGGCAAGGAGCTGAATATCAGTGAGTACATAACTAACTACCCTAGCCTGACATATTACTACCAACACAGCATCACATCCAACTTGCGTATCAGATGTGTATCAGAGACTGCTTTATTACTGGATGTAAACTGTTATCAAGAACCTGGTTATAGTAAAGTTTACAGTTGGATTTAAACCTGCCTCATTTTTCTAACTCCATACTACTACCACTCTCAACATTTTGCACCATCAAGGTACTGGCATCACGACAATACCTAAGTCAGGGACCCAGCCGCATAAGCACTCAGAAACCAAATCACCATCAAGGGCACCTCAATCACCACCTGGCCGGTGTCCCCTGTAATAGAGTGTGCCCCGGAGAATCCAGTGCTGTTCTCCCCTTCACTGCACTGCTGGCCCAGGGAGGCGTCTTCTAAACCGTGAGTAACCGATTAACTGAGGAGAAGGAGCCTAATGGTGATGTCTGTACATGAGAAAAGGTAAGTGAAGGGAGAGGCAGAGCAATGCTGGGAGTTGTAGTTATTTAACTGGGATGTATGTTAGGGCTGAAGGGGGGATGTTATTGACATGGAACTGTGTGCTTGAGGTGGCTGGGGGAGCGAGTGATATTATTGACATGGAACTGTATGTTGAAAGTGGATGGTGGGGGGGAATGATGTTTATGTACTTGGGACTTAATGTTTAGGCTTCGTTCACACTTGCATTTGGGGATCCGTTTGTAAGATCCATTTCAAGGCTCTCACAAGCAGCCCCAAATGCATCAGTTTAACCCCAATGCATTCTGAATGGATGCAGATCCATTCAGAATGCATTCGTTCGGCTCTGTACGGCCCTCCATTCCGTTTTGGAGGCGGACCCCAAAATGCTGCCAAGCAGCGTTTTTGTGTCCGCATGGCCTTGCGGAGCCAAACGGAACCATCCTGACTTACAATGTAAGTCAATGGGGACGGATCCCTTTGCATTGACACAAAATGGTGCAATTGTAAACGGATCCGTCCCCCATTGACTTTCAATGTAAGTCAGGACAGATCCGTATTGGGACTTAGAAATTCAAATCTAATACAAACGAATGGGTCCTGAACGGATGCATTTGTTTGTATTATCGGTGCGGATCCGTCCTGTACAAGTACAGGATAGATCCGCACAAACGCAAGTGTGAAAGTAGCCTTAGGGGGTGATGTTTACATGGGATTGTGCGTTGGAGGCGGCTGGGGAGGAGGTGATGTTATTTATATGGGACTGTAAGGTGGAAGATTATAACTGCAGGGGGCACTGCAGTTCCAGGGGACATTATAGGCGGTCTTATTACTACTGGGGGCTCTATAGGAGAGTCTTATAGATCCGCCTTATTTCTACTAAGCGCATTATGGGGGCCTTATTACTACTGAGGGGTCTGTAGGGAGCTTTATTACCACTGGGGGAACAATAGGGGGCCTTATTTCTACTGGGGACTCTGTGGGGGTATTATTTGATATGGGAGGGCTCATCTAATAATGGGTGCATTGTTGAGGAGCATTATCACGGTTGGGGCAGTGTTACTAATGAGGGCATTCTAGAAGGGAATTACTATTGGTGGGACTATGAGGAGCACTATTACTATGGGGGGCAGTAATGTTTTTTCAGGATAGTATTTGGGGATATTGGGGGGGCAGGGGCGTAACTAAAGGCTCATGGGCCCCGGTGCAAGAGTTCAGCTTGGGCCCCCCTTCCCTCAGTGCTTTGTAACATAGTAACATAGTACATAAGGCCGAAAAAAGACATTTGTCCATCCAGTTCAGCCTGTTATCCTGCAAGTTGATCCAGAGGAAGGCAAAAAAAAAAAACTGTGCGGTAGAAGCCAATTTTCCTTACTTTAGGGGAATAAAAAATTCCTTTGTGTGTCTTCTTATGCGGCACAAGTGTCTTTGGACCCCTTCAGGCTCCTGAGCCTATAGCTGAGCCTATAGCACCCCCTATAGCTACACCCTTGGGGGGGGGGGTGGGCACAGCAAGCAGCAGGATAACACTGTGGGGACTCCAGTTGGGGGATAATGATAGAATGTGAGGAAGCTAAGATGTCTGTGTGTCACACTCTGCAGAGACGAGGCGGCTGAGAGAAGTTGTCCAGACCGAGTGGAGAAAATTATGAGAGAGAAGATGATGACAGAGAGGAGACGTCACCTGGAGGCCCTGGATGTGACAGGTAAGTGCTGCTGTATAGCAAGTACAGCAAAGTGCGGGGGGGCAACATATTTATTGGGGCTTGTGCCCTGGATCTTTTGAGACGCTAGCAACGCCCCTGCCCTGGAGGAAAGGCTTGAAAATGCAATCCGTGGATATTTGGGTGTCACAAAGTGGGAGATCAAATCGAATTGGTTTGTGCACCATTACTCTGCCCAAATTTCTTGGGAGGAAAGGACTTTTACCACACGAATATTTAGTATTAGAACTTTCTTGGTTTTCTCCTTTTTATTTTACAATTGTTCAGGGGCATAGATAAGGGGGGGGGGGGGGGTTCAAACCCCCCCAGAGTGTCTGTCCTCCTAACCTGCCAGAGAACGGCCCGGGCGTGCCGCTGCCTGCAATAGCGGCGCGGGCAGTGCAGCACACAGAGAGGTGATGGAGGCTGCAGGGCGGGCAGCGCAGGGGGGCAGGTACGGCGGCACAAGTAACTCACAGACACACACAGGGCAGCCAGGCAGGGATCACGCTGATGATCACATGCCATGCATGCTGCCTTCAGGCTCCGCCTCCGCCTGGCGTACGTCTGGACCCCGGCCAGCTTCCTGCCTGCGCGTGCTTGCTACTCCTGGGCGGCGGCTGACAGAGAACAGAGCCTGGAGATCTCAGAAGATTAGAAGAGAGAGAGAAGAAAGAAAAAGAAGTAGTTTGAGAGAGAGAGAGAGAGAGAGACAGAAGCACTGCTATCAATTCACCGTTTGGAACCAGTGACACCACTGGATGTTTCGGATGAGCTCGCTAAGAGTAAAAAGAAACTAGATATGTCATAACTTTGGTAAGTGATGCTTGTTATATCTCCTGCATTATATATTCTGAACTGTATTGGGCCAAATTCACTAGACTGAAGAAATAAAAAGAATTGCCCATGGCAACCAATGAGATTCCATGTGTCAATTTTTAAGAGAACCTAAGAATACAGAAGCAAAGATCTGTTTGAAGTGATTGATATGTGCAACAATTACAGTTTTTCTTGCTCCAGTCCAGGCGATTTGGGCCCACTTTCGTTTATTTTAAATAGACTTTTGGTTGGTGTTTTTTTTGAAAATACTCAATGAAAATGTGCAGTGGGTAGTTACCAATTACGAGTCTTTTTAAAACATGTTTTTTCCATATGGTGTCGAACAACTAAATCGGTATTGCTCAAGGTAAAGGATTGGTTTAAGAATGATATGGCTGGTATATTTTTTTCAAACCCTGGTGTGTCTGCTAGATAAAGTCTTTGAGAAAGCTGAACCCCCCCAGGAAAAAAAATTATCTACGTCCCTGCAATTGTTGCATTGCCATTTATGTATGTCTCTTGTTAATAATTTTTTGTATCCAAGTACTGTCTATTTTTTTATACATTAAACCTAAAACTTTGATGGTTTGTCTTGTAGCCTTAAGAACCTGTTAGCTCCATGAAGAGTGTGTGTGCAGTCTGAGGCTGTATGTTGTTTTTCCGTGAGGCTTACTACTAGGGATGTCCCGATACCGATACCAGTATCGGTATCGGGACCGATACCGGGCATTTGCACGAGTACATGTACTCGTGCAAATGTCCCCGATACCACTGCCGATACCTGTGCGCCGCTTCTATGTGTCTGTGTCAGTCCGCGGCCCCTGCATCTCCCACAGCTAACAGCTTCAAAGGGCAGCAGCAGGCACTGTGTAATAGGAGCCGACAGTGGAAGCTAGCTCCGCCCCACCCCGCCCCGCCCTCCAACCAATCAGAGACTCACAGCACAGGGAGCGTAGTGCAGAGACTCAGAGAATCGTCTGACAGTTTATTAGTTAAAAGAATCCAATGAGTCACAGACCGTGTCATCGAGTCCCTGCCAGGCTTCCTGCTCTGCGGCTCCCTGTAAGTCCGTCCGGGGGGGAAGGGGGGGGGCATTATTAGCATAGCATGTAGTGGAGCTGTGTGTGTACAGGGTGCATGTAGCAGAGCAGGAATACTGGGGTGACACAGTCTCTGACTCATTCGATTCGTTTTAACTAATAAACCCTCAGACGATTCTCTGAGTCCCTGCAATAACTATAATTACATCACAGTCTGCTCCACTGCATTCACTGCAGCGGAGCTGTGTTTGCCAGGAGCGAGTCCCTCTAAAGGTGATAGTGTCTGTCTTCTATGGCCCTGGTCCTTCCCTTCCTGCTTGCAAGCTGCACATTGATCTCTAAAAGCAGGCATTAGGGCAAGAAGAAATATACATTACTGTATGATGGCCACAAGACTATTATACTGAGGAGGGGGGCTTCAAAAATTGTTTTCCTGACTCCTTACAGTATAACGTCTCCTTGTGGCTGCCCCCATACAGTATAACGTCTCCTTGTGGCTGCCCCCATACAGTATAACATCTCCTTGTGGCTGCCCCCATACAGTGTAACGTCTCCTTGTGGCCGCCCCCATACAGTATAACGTCTCCTTGTGGCTGCCCCCATACATTGTAACGTCTCCTTGTGGCCGCCCCCATACAGTATAACGTCTCCTTGTGGCTGCCCCCATACAGTAACGTCTCCTTGTGGCCGCCCCCATACAGTATAACGTCTCCTTGTGGCTGCCCCCATACAGTGTAACGTCTCCTTGTGGCTGCCCCCCATACAGTATAACGTCTCCTTGTGGCCGCCCCATACAGTGTAACGTCTCCTTGTGGCCGCCCCATACAGTATAACGTCTCCTTGTGGCTGCCCCCATACAGTATAACGTCTCCTTGTGGCTGCCCCATACAGTATAACGTCTCCTTGTGGCCGCCCCATACAGTGTAACGTCTCCTTGTGGCCGCCCCATACAGTGTAACGTCTCCTTGTGGCCGCCCCATACAGTGTAACGTCTCCTTGTGGCTGCCCCCATACAGTATAACGTCTCCTTGTGGCTGCCCCCATACAGTATAACATCTCCTTGTGGCTGCCCCATACAGTATAATGTCTCCTTGTGGCTGCCCCCCATACAGTATAACATCTCCTTGTGGCTGCCCCCCATACAGTATAACGTCTCCTTGTGGCTGGCCCCATGCAGTATAACGTCTCCTTGTGGCTGCCCCCATACAGTATAACATCTCCTTGTGGCTGCCCCATACAGTATAATGTCTCCTTGTGGCTGCCCCCCATACAGTATAACATCTCCTTGTGGCTGCCCCCCATACAGTATAACGTCTCCTTGTGGCTGCCCCATACAGTATAACGTCTCCTTGTGGCTGCCCCCATACAGTATAACGTCTCCTTGTGGCTGCCCCCATACAGTATAACGTCTCCTTGTGGCTGCCCCCATACAGTATAACGTCTCCTTGTGGCCGCCCCCATACAGTATAATGTCTCCTTGTGGCTGCCCCCTACAGTATAACGTCTCCTTGTTGCTGCCCCCATACAGTATAACATCTCCTTGTGGCTGACCCCATACAGTATAATGTCTCCTTGTGGCTGCCCCCATACAGTATAACGTCTCCCTGCGGCTGCCCCCATACAGTATAATGTCTCCTTGTAGCTGCCCCCATACAGTATAACATCTCCTTGTAGCTGCCCCCATACAGTATAATGTCTCCTTGTGGCTGCTCCCATACAGTATAATGTCTCCTTGTGGCTGCCCCCATACAGTATAACATCTCCTTGTGGCTGTCCCCATACAGTATAACGTCTCCTTGTGGCTGCCCCATACAGTATAACGTCCCCTTGTGGCTGCCCCATACAGTATAACGTCTCTTTGTGGCCCCCATACAGTATAACGTCTCTTTGTGGCCCCCATACAGTATAATGTCTCCTTGGAATGTTATAGTTCTGTTTTTGGGCCTTTTGGTTGGTCAGTGGTCAGAAAATACATGTGTGTGTATTTTATTGTTAAAATTAGTATCGGTAATTGGTATCGGTGAGTACTTAAATAAAAGTATCGGTACTCGTACTCAGTCTTAAAAAAATGGTATCGGGACATCCCTACTTACTACTGTGTGTGTGTGTTTGTGTGTGTCTGCCTGCGAGTGGAACACTCAGGGGTGTCCTGTCTACCTTATAACTGAAAGGTGGTGGCAGTGAAAGTTTCGTGTTAGTGCGTGGGTGTGCTTGCAGGCTTCAGGTGGCGATTTATGCTCAAGTTATGGCGCGGCATAGGGCGTAACAGCATGTGAGGGCGTGAGGTGAATCAGCCTGAAGGGCTTGGGCAACCCTTATCACGTGACGCGGTGGGCTGGTCTGGTCCCTGCTACGTGACACCCACCTTCTCCCTTTTGGCACCCCACTGCCTCTTCCAGCCTGTTTCGGTGCTGCAGATCCCTCCCCCTCTGTACTGCTGTCCTCGCTCGTCTTTCCACCTTCACAGGTTGGGTCAGTGACCTCATTATCCACCACCTCCTCTTCCAATTCCTCACTCTGATCATCCTGCTGATTTTTTGACCTAACTACAACCTCAGTGATTGACAACTGGGTCTCATCCTCTTCATCAACCTTTTAGGACAGTAATTGCGGTTGACTCATTGGCAACTGTGTCTCATCATCATCCACCTCATTAAACACTAATTGCCGTTCCCCACCATCATGTTCTTGTGACTGTGGATGCTCAAGAGGTTGGGAATCAGGGCACAAGATCTCATGTCCCTCTTCAAGCGTGCTTGGCGAGAGGGCCAAATCAAGTAATGGCGATGAAAAGAGGTCCTCGGAATATCCAAGTGTGGAATCACTTGTTTGGCCAGACTGTACATGGTGGTAGGAAGGAGGATCAGGGGGAGGATTGTGTTTACCAGACTCCTGGCTACTGAGACTGGACTTGGTGGAAGACAGTGATGCTTAACCGACTGGAAGCATTATCTGCCGCAATCCAACCGACCACCTGCTCGCACTGGTCTGACTTTGCAAGTGTTGTCCTGCACCGCCCTGCAAACTGGGACATGAAGCTAGGTATCGTGGATGATTATTTTTCTTGTGATGTGGCAGCAGGCACAGTTTCTCCACGCCCAGGGCCATGGCCTCTGTGTGCACCATCAGCATCACGGCCACTTCCCCGTCCCTTACTGCTCGCCTTCTTCATTTTAAATGTGATATATATGCTTGAAAGTATGTCACCCGTACAGTAGCGTAGGATTTGGAAGTGGATGCGCAAAAACATTTACAAAGGTATTTGTGATGCGGAAACGTTATACAGGACAGATACCACAGGTAATGTCACTGTTTGCAGTGTCTACGGAAAACGTACACTGGATGTTACTGGTATTTTAGGGATGCGCACACTTTACACAGGAGATGTGGCCCGAATAATTTAACTGTCCGCAGCGGCCTATTACACAGTATTTAGCACAGGATGCGCTGAAAATATACAGTGCTGCCCATAATTATTCATACCCCAGGCAAATTTTGACTTAAAGTTACTTTTATTCAACCAGCAAGTAATTTTGTGACGTGAAATGACATACCGTATTTATCGGCGTATAACACGCACTTTTTCCCCCTGAAAATAGGGGGCAAATGATGTATGCGTGTTATACGCCGATATTCATTGCGGCCGGCAAAGATGCAGCATCACAGACTGCGCGGTATGAGCTGGGAGAGAGGAGGGGCTGGAGTCCGTAACTAGGGGCGGGGCCCGGTGCAGTCACTGTACTCTTACACCGGGCCCCGCCGCTCACCAAAGTATTTATAAGCGTGAATACTTATCCTGTTATTAAGCTGCCCTCTCCCATGTTCCCATGTCCCCCCTGTATCCCCATAGCACTTACTTAAGCTTCAATAGCAGGCAGAGCGGACGGCAGCAGTAACGTCACTCACTGACGTCGAGCGCCTGCTCCGCCCCCTTTATGAATGAAGCAGGCGGAGCAGACGCGCGACGTCAGTGAGTGACGTTACTGGTGCCGTCCGCCCTGCCTGCTATGGAAGCGTGTGAATCGTAAGTGCTGTGGGGATACAGGGGACAGGGGAGAGCGCAGCGTTAGTTCAACTTAATAACAGGATAAGGATTCACGTTTATAAATACTTCGGTGAGCGGTGGGGCCCGGTGTATTGGGGGACACTGTTATGAGGGGGATCTGTGTGGATGACATATAACAGTGTCATCCACAGATCCCCCCCATAACAGTTCCATCCACAGATCCCCCCACCCCATAGCAGTACCATCCACAGATCTCCCACCCCATAGCAGTACCATCCACAGATATCCCACCCCATAACAATGCCATCCACAGATCTCCCACCCCATAACAATGCCATCCACAGATCCCCCATAACAGCACCATCCACAGATCCGCCACCCCATAACAGTGCCATCCACAGATCAACAGTTGCTTTTACTGTCCTTTTACATTATTTACCTTATAAGTGGTAATAATATTAATAAAAAAAAGTTCTGAGCTACCCTTATTTTGCTTCAAAGTTCTTTATTTGAAATTTAATTTTTTTTCCTGAAATTTCCCTTAAAATGAAGGTGCGTGTTATACGCCTGTGCGTGTTATACGCCGATAAATACGGTAAGTCTCTCACAAAAGATAATAAGACGATGTACAAGAGGCAATATTGTGAAAAAAAACACATTTCTCAGCTTATATTTACATTTGAGCAAAAAGTGTCCAGTCCAAAATTATTCATACCCTTCTCAATAATCAATAGAATAGTCTTTATTGGCTATTACAGCAATCAAAAGCTTCCTATAATTGCAGACCAGCTTTTTGCATGTCTCCACAGGTATTTTTGCCCATTCATCTTTAGCAATGAGCTAAAATCTTTCAGGTTGGAGGGTCTTCTTGCCATCACCCTGATCTTTAGCTCCCTTCACAGATTCTTAATTGGATTCAAGTCTGGACTCTGGCTAGGCCACTCCAAAACGTTAATGTTGTTGTCTGCTAACCATTTCTTCACCACTTTTGCTGTGTGTTTTGGGTCATTGTCATGCTGAAATGTCCACTGGTGCCCAAGGCCAAGTTTCTCTGCAGACTGCCTGATGTTGCCGTTGAGAATCCTCATGTATTGCTTTTTTTCATGGTGCCGTTTACTGTGATTAGGTTCCCTGGTCCATTGGCTGAAAAACACCCCCAAAGCATTAGGTTCCCACCACCATGTTTGACAGTGGGGATGGTGTTCTTTGGGTTGAAGGCTTCTCCTTTTTTTAACCCAAATGAAGGAAACATTATTGTGACCAAACAATTACATTTTTGTTTCATCTGACCATAACACAGAAGACCAGAAGTCTTCTTCTTTGTCCAGATGAGCTTTTGCAAAGGCCAAGCAAACTTTTGTGTGCCTTATCTAGAGAAGTGGAACCCAGCAGTGTCCAGTGTCCGTTGGATTGTCTGCCTTGAGACATTGCCACCAGCAGAGCCCAGATTCACCAGGATGGCCTTGGTGGTGATCCTTGGATTCTTTTCCACCTCTCTAACTATCCTCCTGGCCAGCACAGGTGTCACTTTTGGCTTCCGACCACGTCCTCTGAGATTTTCCACAGTGCGGAACATCTTGTATTTTTTGCTCAAATGTAAAAAAAAGCTGAGAAATGTATTTTTCCCACAATAATGACTCTTGTACATCGTCTTATTATCTTTTGGGAGACACCTATGTCATTTCCCGTCAAAAAATTACTTGCTGGTTGAATAAAAGTAACTTTAAGTCAAAATTTGCCAGGGGTATGAATAATTATGGCCAGCATTGTATATTGCTACTGTCACACACAATAGTCCTTAAAAGGACTTTTGTGTCTCTGAAAATTTTTTGTATAAAAATCTTCCTATTACACTCCCTACACTGTCTGTCCCTTCCTATGCACAGCTCTCCCTAAGGCCTCATGCACACAACCGTTGTGTGCATCCGTGGCCGTTGTGCCGTTTTCCGTTTTTTTTCGCGGACCCATTGACTTTCAATGGGTCCGTGGAAAAAACGGAAAATGCACCGTTTGGCAGCCGCATCCG
Source organism: Bufo bufo (assembly GCF_905171765.1). Taxonomy (NCBI): domain Eukaryota; kingdom Metazoa; phylum Chordata; class Amphibia; order Anura; family Bufonidae; genus Bufo; species Bufo bufo. The sequence goes on from NC_053389.1 coordinate 386,487,782, forward strand.
TGAGCCGTGTTTCCTGGCCGTGAAAAAAATATGACCTGTCCTATTTTTTTCACGGCCAACGGTTCACGGACCCATTCAAGTCAATGGGTCCGTGAAAGAACACGGATGCACACAAGATTGGCATCCGTGTCCGTGATCCGTGGCCGTAGGTTAGTTTTTATACAGACGGATCCGAAGATCCGTCTGCATAAAAGCTTTTTCAAAGCTGAGTTTTCACTTCGTGAAAACTCAGAACCGACAGTATATTCTAACACAGAAGCGTTCCCATGGTGATGGGGACGCTTCTAGTTAGAATACACTACAAACTGTGTACAAGACTGCCCCCTGCTGCCTGGCAGCCCTGATCTCTTACAGGGGGCCGTGATCAGCACAATTAACCCCTTCAGGTGCCGCACCTGAAGGGGTTAATTGTGCTGATCACGGCCCCCTGTAAGAGATCAGGGCTGCCAGGCAGCAGGGGGCAGACCCTCCCCCCCCTCCCCAGTTTGAATATCATTGGTGGCCAGTGCGGCCCCCCCCCCCCCCCCTCTATTGTAATAATTCGTTGGTGGCACAGTGTGCGCCCCCCCCCTCCCTCCCTCTATTGTAATAATTCGTTGGTGGCACAGTGTGCGCCCCCCCCCCCTCCCTCCCGCTATTGTAATAATTCGTTGGTGGCACAGTGTGCGCCCCCCATCGGCCCCCCCTCCCTCTATAGCATTAACAACATTGGTGGCCAGTGTGCGGCCTCCCATCTCTCCCCCCCCCCCCCCCCATCATTGGTGGCAGCGGAGTCCCGATCGGAGTCCCAGTTTAATCGCTGGGGCTCCGATCGGTAACCATGGCAACCGGGACGCTACTACAGTCCTGGTTGCCATGGTTACTTAGCAACAGTACAATAGTAGAAGATTCATACTTACCTGCTCCAGGCTGCTGCTGCGATGTTCGTGTCCGGCCGGGAGCTCCACCTACTGGTAAGTGACAGGTCTGTGCGGCGCATTGCTTAATGATCTGTCACTTACTAGTAGGAGGAGCTCCCGGCCGGACACGAACCTCGCAGCAGCAGCCTGGAGCAGGTAAGTATGAATCTTCTACTATTGTACTATTGCTAGTAACCCGCTGCCACCAATGATGGGGAGGGGGGGGGGGAGAGATGGGAGGCCGCACACTAGCCACCAATGTTGTTAATGCTATAGAGGGAGGGGGGGCCAATGGGGGCGCACACTGTGCCACCAACGATTTATTACAATAGAGGGAGGAAGGGGGGGGGGGGGCACACTGTGCCACCAACGAATTATTACAATAGAGGGAGGAAGGGGGGGGGGCACACTGTGCCACCAACGAATTATTACAATAGAGGGAGGAAGGGGGGGGGCACACTGTGCCACCAACGAATTATTACAATAGAGGGAGGAGGGGGGGGGGCCGCACTGGCCACCAATGATATTCAAACTGGGGAGGGGGGGGGGGTCTGCCCCCTGCTGCCTGGCAGCCCTGATCTCTTACAGGGGGATATGATAGTACAATTAACCCCTTCAGGTGCGGCACCTAAGGGGTTAATTGTGCTGATCACGGCCCCCTGTAAGAGATCGGATGCTGCTAGGCAGCAGGGGGCAGTCATGTACACAGTTTGTAGTATATTCTAACTAGAAGCGTCCCCATCACCATGGGAACGCCTCTGTGTTAGAATATACTGTCGGAAATGAGGTTTCACGATCTCACTCATATCCGACAGTATATTCTAACATAGAGGCGTTCCCATGGTGATGGGGACGCTTCAAGTTAAAATATACCATCGGATTGGAGAAAACTCTGATCTGATGGTATAAAAGGGACTCCAGACTTTACATTGAAAGTCAATGGGGACGGATCCGTTTGAAATGGCACCATATTGTGTCAACGTCAAACGGATCCGTCCCCATTGACTTGCATTGTAATTCAGGACGGATCCGTTTGGCACCGCACGGCCAGGCGGACACCAAAACGACTTTTTTTTCATGTCCGTGGATCCTCCAAAAATCAAGGAAGATCCACGGACGAAAAAACGGTCACGGATCACGGGAAAACGGAACCCCGTTTTGCGGACCGCAAAAAAATACGGTCGTGTGCATGAGGCCTAACACCGAGCAATTTGCGCTACAAACATACAGTGGATATAAAAAGTCTACACACCGCTGTTAAAATGTCAGGTTTCTGTTCTGTAAAAATGAGACAAAGATAAATAATTTCAGAACTTTTTCCACCTTTAATGTGACCTATAAACTTTACCACTCAATTGAAAAACAAACTGAAATTTTTTAGGTGGAGGGAAGAAAACAAATAAAAACTAAAATAATGTGGTTGCATAAGTGTGCACACCTTCTTATAACTGGGGATGTAGCTGTGTTCAGAATTAAGCAATCATATTTAAAATCATGTTAAATAGGAGTCAGCATACACCTTCCATAATTTAAAGTGCCTCTGATTAAGGGTCCATTCACACATCCGCAAATGGGTCCGCATCCGTTCCGCAATTTTGCGGACCCATTCATTCTCTATGGGGACGGATTGGATGGGGACAGCACACAGTGTGCTGTCCACATCCGCATTTGCGGAGCGCGGCCCCGATCTTTGGGTCCACAGCTCCGCAAAAGATAGAACATGTCCTATTCTTGTCTGTGGACAAGAATAGGCATTTCTATAGGGGTGCGGGGCGGGTGTGTTGCGGATCCGCAATTTGCGGGTCCGCAACACACCACAGACATGTGAATGGAGCCTAACCCCAAATAAAGTTTAGTTGCTCTAGTTGGTCTTTCCTGAAATTTTCTTAGTCACATCCCTATCACGGTCGGCGTGGCTATCACATACGTGACACAGAGGGAGGGAACGAGGAAGGCCCTGCCCAAGTGAGAGGGAAGATGGTGACCCCTGACTCACCTGGCGGCTGGCACCTGGCTGCCCTGACGTCCCTAGACGGGTTCCTCACCCGTACGCCGATCACGTGCCTAAAGCCCTGGCTTTCCCTGAGCTGAGCCCTAGGTAGTGAACAGGGCGATGGGAACACTAGTCCGCACCACTAACTCTAAGGGAAAACACCAAGGGGAGGACAGACAACACAGACTCAACATATATTCCCAGGTGGAGGACAACAGGAGACAACAATAAGCCCAACAGGGATCCGGAGGGTAGCACTCAGAAACGACAAGCAGGATTCACCACTCCAGTGGGTCAGTATAGATGTCCAGGCAGGAAGCTCTATAACTGGCAACTAGAGAAGTGTGAGGGGAGAATATAAGGAGGTAGGGGGTGGCAGACAAGAAACAGCTGAGGAGGAGAAGCTACGGATCCCTGAGAGAGACAAAAAGGATAGCAAGGCAAACACAGAAAACAATCACTAAAAAACAACGTGATCTTTAGATATAGAGCGCGCAGCCACCCGCTGCGACTTCCTGACTCCGGGTATAACGGAGTCAGACGTGGCTCTTGATACCCTCGTGACAATCCCACAGCAAAAGCCATAGTCCACAGAGAGCTTCCAAAGCATCAGAGGGATCTCATTGTTAAAAGGTATCAGTCAGGAGAAGGGTACGAAATAATTTCCAAGGCATTAGATATACCATGGAACACAGTGAAGACAGTCATCAAGTGGAGAAAATATGGCACAACAGTGACATTACCAAAAACTGGACGTCCCTCCAAAATTTATGGAAAAACGAGAAGAAAACTGGTCTGGGAGGCTACCAAGAGGCCTACAGCAACATTAAAGGAGCTGCAGGAATATCTGGCACGTACTGGCTGTGTGGTACATGTGACAACAATCTCCCGTATTCTTCATATGTCTGGGCTATGGGGTAGAGTGGCAAGACTAAAGCCTTTTCTTACGAAGAAAAACATCCAAGCCAGGCTACATTTTGCAAAAACACATCTGAAGTCTCCCAAAAGCATGTGGGAAAAGGTGTTATGGTCTGATGAAACCAAGGTTGAACTTTTTGGCCATAAATCCAAAACATATGTTTGGCGCAAAAACAACACCGCACATCACCAAAAGAATACCATACCCACAGTGAAGCATGGTGGTGGCAGCATCATGCTTTGGGGCTGTTTTTCTTCAGCTGGAACTGGGTCCTTAGTTAAGCTAGAGGGAATTATGAACAGTTCCAAATACTAGTCAATATTGGCACAAAACCTTCAGGCTTAAGCTAGAAAGCTGAACATGAAGAGGAACTTCATCTTTTAGCATGAGAACAACCCAAAGATACATCTTAATCAACAAAGGAATGGTTTCACCAGAAGAAGATTAAAGTTTTGGAATGGCCCAGCCAGAGCCCAGACCTGAATCCAATTGAAAATCTGTGAGGTGATCTGAAGAGGGCTGTGCACAGGAGATGCCCTTGCAATCTGACAGATTTGGAGTGTTTTTGCAAAGAAGAGTGGGCAAATCTTGCCAAGTCAAAATGTGCCATGCTGATAGACTCATACCCAAAAAGACTGAGTGCTGTAATAAAATAAAAAGGTGCTTCAACAAAGTATTAGTTTAAGAGTGTGCACACTTATGCAACCATATTATTTTATTTTCATATTTTTCTTTCCTCTACCTAAAAGATTTCAGTTTGTTTTTCAATTGAGTTGTACAGTTTATAGGTCACATTAAAGGTGGAAAAAGTTCTAAAATGATTTATCTTTGTCTCATTTTTTTACATCACAGAAACCTGACATATTAACAGGGTTGTGTAGACTTTTTATATCCACTGTATATTGCTGCTGTCACACACAATAGTCCTTACAAGGATTTTTGGGTCTCTGAAATGTTTTTGTACAAAAAAAAATATTCTGTCTGTCCCTTTCTATGCTCAGCTCTCCCTGACTATGAATGAGCCAAACATGCGTCATTGGGTGCTATATAGCACCCGATGACACGTTCCTGCCAGCCAATCACTGTAATGCCAGTAGCCAACATGGCTACTGGCATTACAGTGAGGGCAACACTCACTTGCATATTTATTGGCTGCGTAGCAGCCAAGAAATGTGCGGGGAGGAGACTTGAGTATGGCGTTCGAGCACATGCGGTACTAGGCCAAATACCGCCATGTGTCGAGCATGCTCGATCAACACTAATGGTTATGTGTAAGGCACCTACTCTACTTGACGTTGTGCTTACTTTGAAACTGATCTTGGAAGCTACAAAATCCTTTAAAAAAATATTGTAGCTTTGGATCATGTGGATGATGGAAACATAATTGACTTCTGTAAATACAAATGTGATAGCACTCTACATCCAGCATTCTGCCCTGCCTCCATGCTGGATGAGGCATTGGTGTACATTTTGGCCAAAGCGTAATAAGCCCCTCACCACGTCAAGGTCGCCTCTTTTGAGTGGTCACTAATAGGGATGAGCGAACCTGAACTGTATAGTTCGGGTTCGTACCGAATTTTGGGGTGTCCCTGACACGGACCCGAACCCGAACATTTTCGTAAAAGTCCGGGTTCGGGTTCGGTGTTCGGCGCTTTCTTGGCGCTTTTTGAAAGGCTGCAAAGCAGCCAATCAACAAGCGTCATACTACTTGCCCCAAGAGGCCATCACAGCCTTGCCTACTATTGGCATGGCTGTGATTGGCCAGTGCAGCATGTGACCCAGCCTCTATATAAGCTTGGGTCACGTAGCGCTGCACGTCACTCTGCTGATTCAAGCATAGGGAGAGGTTGCTGCTGCGATGTTAGGGCGAGATTAGGCAGATTAACTCCTCCAAAAGACTTAATTCAGTGATCGATCTCCAGCTGTGGATCATTGAAGTGCTGATATTGAATTGCTCACTTTTTTTAGGCTGCCCAGAGCGTTTTTATATCACTTTTTTCTGGGGTGATCGGCGGCCATTTTGTGGCTTGTGGTGCGCCAGCACAAGCTACCACCAAGTGCATTTAACCATCAATAGTGTGGTTATTTTTTGCTATATCCTACATCAGCTGCAGGCTGAGCCTGTGTCACCCAAGTGCATTTAACCATCAACAGTGTGGTTATTTTTTGGCCATATACTACATCAGGTGCAGGCTGAGCCTGTGTCACCCAAGTGCATTTAACCATCAACAGTGTGGTTATTTTTTGGCCATAAACTACATCAGGTGCAGGCTGAGCCTGTGTCACCCAAGTGCATTTAACCATCAACAGTGTGGTTATTTTTTGGCCATATACTACATCAGGTGCAGGCTGAGCCTGTGTCACCCAAGTGCATTTAACCATCAATAGTGTGGTTATTTTTTGGCCATATACTACATCAGGGGCAAGTTGAGCCTGTCACCCAGCGCCTAAAATATAGACCTGACATTTATATTCCTCCAAATCAGTACTGTTTTAGCTGGTCAAGTTATTTGTAGTGACCGTAAAAGCACAGTTTTTGTTCTGGGTTGAAAAACTATTCCCAAATTTGCCATTTTCTAAATTTGTAGTTTCTGCTATATCAGGCCTACTTTAAATCTATCCCAAAAAGGGTATATTAGATTCAAGGTGTTGATAGGGTCATTCTGAAAAACTTAACACACACGCTACAGTGCAGATACAAGTCTAATTCTGTGATTAAAGGTATACCTGTCACACAGTGCCTAAAAAATAGGCCTGACATTTATATTCCTCTAAATCAGTACTGTTTTAGCTGGTCAAATTATTTGTAGTGACCGTAAAAGCACAGTTTTTGTTCTGGGTTGAAAAAGTATTCCCAAATTTGCCATTTTCTAAATTGGTAATTTCTGCTATATCAGGCCTACTTTAAATCTATCCCAAAAAGGGTATATTAGATTCAAGGTGCTGATAGTGTCATTCTGAAAAACTTAACACACACGCTACAGTGCAGATACAAGTCTAATTCTGTGATTAAAGGTATACCTGTCACACAGTGCCTAAAAATAGGCCTGACATTTATATTCCTCTAAATCAGTACTGTTTTAGCTGGTCAAATTATTTGTAGTGACCGTAAAAGCACAGTTTTTGCTCTGGGTTGAAAAAGTATTCCCAAATTTGCCATTTTCAAAATTGTGGTGAACGGGAACAATGAGGAAAACATCTAATAAGGGACGCGGACGTGGACATGGTCGTGGTGGTGTTAGTGGACCCTCTGGTGCTGGGAGAGGACGTGGCCGTTCTGCCACAGCCACACGTCCTATTGAACCAACTACCTCAGGTCCCAGTAGCCAGCAGAATTTACAGCAATATTTCGTGGGGCCCAATGCCGTTCTAAGGATGGTAAGGCCTGAGCAGGTACAGGCATTAGTCAATTGGGTGGCCGACAGTGCTTCCAGCACGTTCACATTATCTCCCACCCAGTCTTCTGCAGAAAGCGCACAGATGGCGCATGAAAACCAAGCCCATCAGTCTGTCACATCACCCCCTTGCATATCAGGGAAACTGTCTGAGCCTCAAGTTATGCAGCAGTCTCTTATGCTGTTTGAAGACTCTGCTGCCAGGGTTTCCCAAGGGCATCCACCTAGCCCTTCCCCAGGGGTGGAAGAGATAGAATGCACTAACGCACAACCACTTATGTTTCCTGATGATGAGGACATGGGAATACCACCTCAGCACGTCTCTGATGATGATGAAACACAGGTGCCAACTGCTGCGTCTTTCTGCAGGACCTGAACAGGAGGTCAGGGATCAAGACTGGGTGGAAGACGATGCAGGGGACGATGAGGTCCTAGACCCCACATGGAATGAAGGTCGTGCCACTGACTTTCAGAGTTTGGAGGAAGAGGCAGTGGTGAGACCGAGCCAACAGCGTAGCAAAAGAGGGAGCAGTGGGCAAAATCAGAACACCCGCCGCCAAGAGACTCCGCCTGCTACTGACCGCCGCCATCTGAAACCGAGCACCCCAAAGGCAGCTTCAAGGAGTTCCCTGGCATGGCACTTATTCAAACAATGTGCTGACGACAAGACCCGAGTGGTTTGCACGCTGTGCCATCAGAGCCTGAAGCGAGGCATTAACGTTCTGAACCTTAGCACAACCTGTATGACCAGGCACCTGCATGCAAAGCATGAACTGCAGTGGAGTAAACACCTTAAAAACAAGGAAGTCACTCAGGCTCCCCCTGCTACCTCTTCTGCTGCTGCCGCCCCGGCCTCTTCTGCTGCTGCAGCCTCGGCCTCTTCCTCCGCCTCTGGAGGAACGTTGGCACCTGCCGCCCAGAAAACATGGCATGTACCACCAACACCACCACCTGCGTCACCAAGCATCTCAACCATGTCACACGGCAGCGTTCAGCTCTCCATCTCACAAACATTTGAGAGAAAGCGTAAATTCCCACGTAGCCACCGTCGATCCCTGGCCCTGAATGCCAGCATTTCTAAACTACTGGCCTATGAAATGCTGTCATTTAGGCTGGTGGACACAGACAGCTTCAAACAGCTCATGTCGCTTGCTGTCCCACAGTATGTTGTTCCCAGCCGGCACTACTTCTCCAAGAGAGCCGTGCCTTCCCTGCACAACCAAGTGTCCGATAAAATCAAGTGTGCACTGCACAACGCCATCTGTGGCAAGGTCCACCTAACCACAGATACGTGGACCAGTAAGCACGGCCAGGGACGCTATATATCCCTAACTGCACACTGGATAAATGTAGTGGCGGCTGGGCCCCAGGCGGAGAGCTGTTTGGCGCACGTCCTTCCGCCGCCAAGGATCGCAGGGCAACATTCTTTGCCTCCTGTCTCCTCCTCCTCCTACTCAGCTTTCTCCTCCTCTTCTTCCACCTGCTCATCCAGTCAGCCACACACCTTCACAACCAACTTCAGCACAGCCAGGGGTAAACGTCAGCAGGCCGTTCTGAAACTCATATGTTTGGGGGACAGGCCCCACACCGCACAGGAGTTGTGGCGGGGTATAGAACAACAGACCGACGAGTGGTTGCTGCCGGTGAGCCTCAAGCCCGGCCTGGTGGTGTGCGATAATGGGCGAAATCTCGTTGCAGCTCTGGGACTAGCCGGTTTGACGCACATCCCTTGCCTGGCGCATGTGCTGAATTTGGTGGTGCAGAAGTTCATTCGCAACTACCCCGACATGTCAGAGCTGCTGCATAAAGTGAGGGCCGTCTGTTCGTGCTTCCAGCGTTCACACCCTGCTGCACGCCTGTCTGCGCTACAGCGTAACTTCGGCCTTCCCGCTCACCGCCTCATATGCGATGTGCCCACCAGGTGGAACTCCACCTTGCACATGCTGGACAGACTGTGCGAGCAGCAGCAGGCCATAGTGGAGTTTCAGCTGCAGCACGCACGGGTCAGTCGCACTGCGGAACAGCACCACTTCACCACCAATGACTGCGCCTCCATGCGAGACCTGTGTGCTCTGTTGCGCTGTTTCGAGTACTCCACCAACATGGCCAGTGGCGATGACGCCGTTATCAGCGTTACAATACCACTTCTATGTCTCCTTGAGAAAACACTTAGGGCGATGATGGAAGAGGAGGTGGCCCAGGAGGAAGAGGAGGAAAGGGGTCATTTTTAGCACTTTCAGGCCAGTCTCTTCGAAGTGACTCAGAGGGAGGTTTTTTGCAACATCAGAGGCCAGGTACAAATGTGGCCAGACAGGGCCCACTACTGGAGGACGAGGAGGACGAGGATGAGGTGGAGGAGGATGAGGATGAAGCATGTTCACAGCGGGGTGGCACCCAAAGCAGCTCGGGCCCATCACTGGTGCGTGGTTGGGGGGAAACACAGGATGATGACGATACGCCTCCCACAGAGGACAGCTTGTCCTTACCTCTGGGCAGCCTGGCACACATGAGCGACTACATACTGCAGTGCCTGCGCAACGACAGCAGAGTTGCCCACATTTTAACGTGTGCGGACTATTGGGTTGCCACCCTGCTGGATCCCCGGTACAAAGACAATGTGCCCACCTTACTTCCTACACTGGAGCGTGATAGTAAGATGCGCGAGTACAAGCGCACATTGGTAGACGCGCTACTGAGAGCATTCCCAAATGTCACAGGGGAACCAGTGGAAGCCCAAGGCGAGGGCAGAGGAGGAGCAAGAGGTCGCCAACGCAGCTGTGTCACGGCCAGCTCCTCTGAGGGCAGGGTTAGCATGGCAGAGATGTGGAAAAGTTTTGTCACCACGCCACAGCTAACTGCACCACCACCTGATACGGAACGTGTTAGCAGGAGGCAACATTTCACTAACATGGTGGAACAGTACCTGTGCACACCCCTCCACGTACTGACTGATGGTTCGGCCCCATTCAACTTCTGGGTCTCCAAATTGTCCACGTGGCCAGAGCTAGCCTTTTATGCCTTGGAGGTGCTGGCCTGCCCGGCGGCCAGCGTTTTGTCTGAACGTGTATTCAGCACGGCAGGGGGCGTCATTACAGACAAACGCAGCCGCCTGTCTACAGCCAATGTGGACAAGCTGACGTTCATAAAAATGAACCAGGCATGGATCCCACAGGACCTGTCCATCCCTTGTGCAGATTAGACATTAACTACCTCCCCTTAACAATATATTATTGTACTCCAGGGCACTTCCTCATTCAATCCTATTTTTATTTTCATTTTACCATTATATTGCGGGGCAACCCAAAGTTGAATAAACCTCTCCTCTGTCTGGGTGCCGGGGCCTAAATGTGTGACAGTGGCCTGTTCCAGTGGTGGGTGACGTGAAGCCTGATTCTCTGCTATGACATGAAGACTGATTCTGTGCTGACATGAAGCCAGATTCTCTGTTACACGACCTCTCTCCTCTGCCTGGGTGCCTGGGCCTAAATATGTGACAGTGGCCTGTTCCAGTGGTGGGTGACGTGAAGCCTGATTCTCTGCTATGACATGAAGACTGATTCTGTGCTGACATAAAGCCAGATTCTCTGTTACGGGACCTCTCTCCTCTGTCTGGGTGCCGGGCCTAAATATGTGACAGTGGCCTGTTCCAGTGGTGGGTGACGTGAAGCCTGATTCTCTGCTATGATATGAAGACTGATTCTCTGCTGACATGAAGCCTGAATCTCTGTTATGGGACCTCTCTCCTCTGCCTTGGTGCCTGGGCCTAAATATGTGACAGTGGCCTGTTCCAGTGGTGGGTGACGTGAAACCTGATTCTCTGCTATGACATGAAGACTGATTCTGTGCTGACATGAAGCCAGATTCTCTGTTACGGGACCTCTCTCCTCTGTCTGGGTGCCGGGGCCTAAATATGTGCCAGTGGCCTGTTCCAGTGCTGGGTGACGTGAAGCCTGATTCTCTGCTATGACATGAAGACTGATTCTGTGCTGACATGAAGCCAGATTCTCTGTTACGGGACCTCTCTCCTCTGTCTGGGTGCCAGGGCCTAAATGTGTGACATTGGCCTGTTCCAGTGGTGGGTGACGTGAAGCCTGATTCTCTGCTATGACACGAAGACTGATTCTGTGCTGACATGAAGCCAGATTCTCTGTTACGGGACCTCTCTCCTCTGTCTGGGTGCCTGGGCTTAAATATGTGACAGTGGCCTGTTCCAGTGGTGGGTGACTTGAAGCCTGATTCTCTGCTATGACATGAAGACTGATTCTCTGCTGACATGAAGCCTGAATCTCTGTTATGGGACCTCTCTCCTCTGCCTGGGTGCCTGGGCCTAAATATGTGACAGTGGCCTGTTCCAGTGGTGGGTGACGTGAAGCCTGATTCTCTGCTATGACATGAAGACTGATTCTCTGCTGACATGAAGCCTGAATCTCTGTTATGGGACCTCTCTCCTCTGCCTGGGTGCCTAGGTCTAAATATGTGACAGTGGCCAGTTCCAGTGGTGGGTGACGTGAAGCCTGATTCTCTGCTATGACATGAAGACTGATTCTGTGCTGACATGAAGCCAGATTCTCTGTTACGGGACCTCTCTCCTCTGTCTGGGTGCCAGGGCCTAAATGTGTGACAGTGGCCTGTTCCAGTGGTGGGTGACGTGAAGCCTGATTCTCTGCTATGACATGAAGACTGATTCTGTGCTGACATGAAGCCAGATTCTCTGTTACGGGACCTCTCTCCTCTGTCTGGGTGCCTGGGCCTAAATATGTGACAGTGGCCTGTTCCAGTGGTGGGTAACGTGAAGCATGATTCTCTGCTATGACATGAAGACTGATTCTCTGCTGACATGAATCCTGAATCTCTGTTATGGGACCTCTCTCCTCTGCCTGGGTGCCTGGGCCTAAATATGTGACAGTGGCCTGTTCCAGTGGTGGGTGACGTGAAGCCTGATTCTCTGCTATGACATGAAGACTGATTCTGTGCTGACATGAAGCCAGATTCTCTGTTACGGGACCTATCTCCTCTGCCTGGGTGCCGGGGCCTAAATATATGACAATGGACTGTTACAGTGGTGGGTGACGTGAAGCCAGATTCTCTGCTATGGCATGAAGACTGATTCTCTGCTGATGTGAAGCCAGATTCTCTGCTATGGGACTTCTCTCCAATTGATATTGGTTTATTTTTATATATTTTATTTTAATTTTAATTAATTTCCCTATCCACATTTGTTTGCAGGGGATTTACCTACATGTTGCTGCCTTTTGCAGCCCTCTAGCTCTTTCCTGGGCTGTTTTACAGCCTTTTTAGTGCCGAAAAGTTCGGGTCCCCATTGACTTCAATGGGGTTCGGGTTCGGGACGAAGTTCGGGTCGGGTTCGGATCCCGAACCCGAACATTTCCGGGAAGTTCGACTGAACTTCTCGAACCCGAACATCCAGGTGTTCGCTCAACTCTAGTCGCTAACACTAATTCCTACCTATTTATGGGCCATGACAGCCACACAAAATCCAGGGAATGCAGGTCAGCGTGCACGCCAAGCACACTCTGCTTTTAACCCTGTCCGGTGCCATTACAGCTTTCATCGGATCCAGGGATGCAAGTACCAACATGCACGCTGAGCCCACCATATACTTCTCCTGGAGCCCAATGGCTACTGGTAGGTTCTATATAAGCAGACTCAGTTTTATACTGACTTTAAAACCAGCCTCCAGGACAGATTGACTGGTCAGGTGTGCAATGACTCCAAGGAGATCGCCACGCCTCCAATATATACTACAAAAAAAAATGTGGGGGATTGAACCTACCAGTAGCCATTGGGCTCCAGGAGAAGTATGCTGGATGTAGAGTGCTATCACATTTGTATTTTCCGTTTGTATATGTATTTCGCCATAGTGATGTGCACCTACATACAGGTTGTGCTGACTCAATCTTCCACATTTTTCTTTGTAGTATATATTGGAGGCGTGGCGATCTCCTTGGAGTCATTGCACACCTGACCAGTCAATCTGTCCTGGAGGCTGGTTTTAAAGTCAGTATAAAACTGAGTCTGCTTATATAGAACCTACCAGTAGCCATTGGGCTCCAGGAGAAGTATATGGTGGGCTCAGCGTGCATGTTGGTACTTGCATCCCTGGATCTGATGAAAGCTGTAATGGCACCGGACGGGGTTAAAAGCAGAGTGTGCTTGGCGTGCACGCTGACCTGCATTCCCTGGATTTTGTGTGGCTGTCATGGCCCATAAACAGGTAGGAACTAGTGTTAGCGACCACTCAAAAGAGGCGACCTTGACGTGGTGATTTACTTATTACGCTTTGGCCAAAATGTACACCAATGCCTCATCCAGCATGGAGGCAGGGCAGAATGCTGGATGTAGAGTGCTATCACATTTGTATTTTCCGTTTGTATATGTATTTCGCCATAGTGATGTGCACCTACATACAGGTTGTGCTGACTCAATCCCCCACATTTTTATAATTGACTTCTGTGCTGCAAGCTTTACTATTTAAACATGTGTTAAAATAGAAGGAAAATAAATGGCACCAACAAGCTCTGTTGTGTACTGCTATTCCTAGCCAATAAATGTTTGACATTTATACAGTCACTGAATTAACGATATAGCCATATAGCATATTGATTTAGAAACATGGCTACAAGTTTAATATAAGAAGGCAGAGCCTGATACAAATGTCTTTCTGGTTTATTTATTGCCTGTAAGGGAGTCACTTAACCTATATGAGCAAAACTCTTGGACCGTAAAAATGACTGCCAAAAATAATACAGAAATTCAATTTGACTTGGCATCTCCTCCCTCACATACTTCTTACTTAATCGCTAGCTATTTCAACGCACAGCGAGCTGACCCTTAATGGTCAAATTCCTAGCACAATAATTTCTGTCAGGATCATTTGAAAGAGGAAGTAAATATAATTGGACTGTACATTAAACTTAAAAAGTGACCATGGGAACTAGCGTATGTATGACCTTAGCAACCAGGAAGATGAATATGTAGAAAAAACTGAATCTATTCTAACCTATAAACGGAGAGTTGTGGCTCTTTATGTAACTATTTGATTTTCAAAGGTAAACTTTCTGCTTGCACCTATGTAAAGTTGTAAATTTGCACGGACATGTTACATAGTAGTATTTGTTAACTTAATGCTACATTTTTACCACTCCTAACAATCTGTTTATTTGAAATAAATATCTTATTTGAAGTAAACCAACATTTATGAGCCACTGATGAAGGTAGCAGTGCTTTTAATGCACTGTGCCTTATATGTGTTGCATGGTGATGGTGTGATCAAAGGAGCTATGCGAGCTTTATAAACTGCAAAGAAAAAAATGGGGGTTAATCAGCTGGAAGCACAAAAGCAAAAACAAACAATGCAACAGCACTCACAAATACAAATAATAAAGTAAATACTACAGTGCCGCCCTCATGTAGAAAATGTACTACTGCTACTTTATAAATCTGAGATTCTTGGCAAATACATTTATTTTGTACAGAATTGTTTGTAACTGTCTGCCAACGGCCCTCTTTAAGACATGAACCTACACTAAATACTACCTCTGCTGGTGCCATACTGGCGTCCATTACATTCAGGGAATGCAGGTTCCACATGCATGCTGAGTTCACACTATATTATACCTCTTTTGGTGCCACAATGACCTCCATTAAATTCAGGGAATACAGACTCTAAGAAGATTTCCCGCCCGCCATATTCTTTTACATTGTGAAGAACTTTGACCCATGACACATCCATCAGGTGGTACAGGACAGCCAATTGAGACATTTCAGCACATGGACATACCCCCTACCTTATAAATAAACCTGATCTGGGCGCCATTTTACATTCTGTCTTTTGCCAGTGTAGGGAGAGGTTGATGTGTGGAGCAGGGACAGACTGTTACTGACACCAAACGCTAGCTAATAGGACCACAGAAGTCCTTTTAACCACTTCAGCCCCCCTACCTTAAACACCCTTAATGACCAAGCCACTTTTTACACTTCTGACCTACCCTTCTTTCACCGTTTATTGCTCGGTCATGCAACTTACCACCCAAATGAATTTTACCTCCTTTTCTTCTCACTAATAGAGCTTTCATTTGGTGGTATTTCATTGCTGCTGACATTTTTACTTTTTTTGTTATTAATCGAAATTTAACGTTTTTTTTGCAAAAAAATGACATTTTTCAATTTCAGTTGTAAAATTTTGCAAAAAAAAACGACATCCATATATAAATTTTTCTCTAAATTAATTGTTCTACATTTCTTTGACAAAAAAAAATGTTTGGGTAAAAAAAAAATGGTTTTGGTAAAAGTTATAGCGTTTACAAACTATGGTACAAAAATGTGAATTTCCGCTTTTTGAAGCAGCTCTGACTTTCTGAGCACCTGTCATGTTTCCTGAGGTTCTACAATGGCCAGACAGTACAAACACCCCACAAATGACCCCATTTCAGAAAGTAGACACTCTAAGGTATTCGCTGATGGGCATAGTGAGTTCATAGAACTTTTTATTTTTTGTCACAAGTTAGCGGAAAATGATGTTTTTTTTTTTTTTTCTTACAAAGTCTCATATTCCACTAACTTGTGACAAAAAATAAAAACTTCTATGAACTCACTATGCCCATCAGCGAATACCTTGGGGTGTCTTCTTTCCAAAATGGGGTCACTTGTGGGGTAGTTATACTGCCCTGGCATTCTAGGGGCCATAATGTGTGGTAAGTAGTTTGAAATCCAAATCTGTAAAAAATCCGAAAGGTGAAATCCGAAAGGTGCTCATTGGAATGTGGGCCCCTTTGCCCACCGAGGCTGTAAAAAAGTGTCACACATGTGGTATCTCCGTACTCAGGAGAAGTTGGGCAATGTGTTTTGGGGTGTCATTTTACATATACCCATGCTGGGTGAGATAAATATCTTGGCAAAAGACAACTTTTCCCATTTTTTATACAAAGTTGGCATTTGACCAAGATATTTATCTCACCCAGCATGGGTATATGTAAAATGACACCCCAAAACACATTGCCCAACTTCTCCTGAGTACGGAGATACCACATGTGTGACACTTTTTTGCAGCCTAGATGTGCAAAGGGGCCCACATTCCTTTTAGGAGGGCATTTTTAGACATTTGGATACCAGACTTCTTCTCACGCTTTGGGGCCCCTAAAATGCCAGGGCAGTATAAATACCTCACATGTGACCCCATTTTGGAAAAAAGACACCCCAAGGTATTCAACAATGAGGGGCATGGCGAGTTCATAGAATTTTATTTTTTTGGCACAAGTTAGCGGAATTTGATATTTTTTTTTTTTTTCTCACAAAGTCTCCCTTTCCGCTAAGTTGGGACAAAAATTTAAATCTTTCATGGACTCAATATGCCCCTCAGTGAATACCTTGGGGTGTCTTCTTTCCAAAATGTGGTCATTTGTGAGGTGTTTGTACTGCCCTGGCATTTGAGGGTCTCCGCAATCATTACATGTATGGCCAGCATTAGGAGTTTCTGCTATTCTCCTTATATTGAGCATACGGGTAATGAGATTTTTTTTTTTTCGTTCAGCCTCTGGGCTGAAAGAAAAAATGAACGGCACAGATTTCTTCATTCGCATCGATCAATGTGGATGGAAAAATCTCTGCCAAAAAAAAAAAAAGGAGGGAAAGGCGTCTGCCAGGACATAGGAGCTCCGCCCAACATCCATACCCACTTAGCTCGTATGCCCTGGCAAACCCGATTTCTCCATTCACATCAATCGATGTGGATGAATAAATGATTGCCGGGATTTTTATTTTTATTATATATACAAAGTGTTTGCCAAAGTATATGAACAACGCCGCCTCCTCAGCTCATATGCCTCGGCAAACGTATCTTTTACTGCAGAGGAGAAATCTCGTCTTGCAGTGCCGCTTACACACAAGCGCAATGCTTCTGTCAGAATGCACATCAGTGCTGCAGCTAGTCGATCGGTTTGTCCACCTGGAATGTAAAAAAAAAAAAAAAAGAAAAAACCAGGCCGCAACGCAATAAATTTATTAACTTTATAACAACTTTTGAACAGAACATATAAACTTTTGAACTGAACGTTAACTTTTTTTGCTTACCGGTGATTTTCTTTTTGTTTTTGTTTTTTTACCTTTATAGGACAAACCTCTCCTTCCCCATGGGACAATGTGCAAAGCGCAAATCGCCAAAAGATGTGGCGAAGTACATTATGCACTTTATCCCAGGTGAAAGGAGAGGTTTGCAGCAGCTGTGAGTAAAAGGGCCCTAATAGCCCTGTGTGCCTGTCCTGTGAGATGCAATCCCTATGCTAAGTGTACCTGTGTGTGGTACTTCCGGAAACACTCTCCAAAGCATAGGGCAGGGTGGTCAGGGCAGTCAGGACAGAAATAGCGGGTGTCACACCTTATTCCACTCCTGCTACAGACACGACATCTTTTTCGGGGTGACGGTTGGGTTGAGGTACCAGGAACGACACTGGGGAAATGTCGCTCGTGTAGACGGCTAACTACACTGGTGGATGGAGCCACGGAACCTCCTGGATACCGGAGGTTCGCGATGATCTCTTCCTGAAATTTGAGGAAGGATCCCGTTCTCCCAGCCTTACTGTAGAGAACAAAACTATTGTACATCGCCAATTGAATCAAATATACAGACACCTTCTTATACCAGCGTCTGGTGCGTTTGGAAACTAAATAGGGAGCCAACATCTGGTCATTGAAGTCCACCCCTCCCATGAGCGCATTATAGTCGTAAACTGAGAGGGGCTTTTCAATGACACGGGTTGCCCTTTCAATTTGTATTGTCGTGTCTGCGTGAATGGAGGAGAGCATGTAAACGTCACGCTTGTCTCTCCATTTCACCGCGAGCAGTTCTTCGTTACACAAGGCAGCCCTCTCCCCCCTTGCAAGACTGGTGGTAACGAGCCGTTGGGGGAAGCCCCGGCGATTAGGTCGCACGGTGCCACAGCACCCAATCTCTTCTAGGAACAAATGCCTGAAGAGGGGCACACTTGTGTAAAAATTGTCCACATAAAGATGGTACCCCTTGGCAAATAAGGGTGACACCAAGTCCCAGACTGTCTTCCCACTGCTCCCCAGGTAGTCAGGGAAACCGACCGGCTCCAGGGTCTGATCTTTTCCCTCATAGATCTGAAATTTGTGGGTATAGCCTGTGGCCCTTTCACAGAGCTTATACAATTTGACCCCATACCGGGCACGCTTGCTTGGGATGTATTGTTTGAAGCCAAGGCGCCCGGTAAAATGCATTAGGGACTCGTCTACGCAGATGTTTTGCTCGGGGGTATATAAATCTGCAAATTTCTGGTTGAAGTGGTCTATGAGGGGCCGAATTTTGTGGAGCCAGTCAAAAGCTGGGTGGCATCTAGGACGAGAGGTGCTGTTGTCGCTAAAGTGCAGGAAACGCAGGATGGTCTCAAAACGTGCCCTGGACATAGCAGCAGAGAACATGGGCATGTGATGAATCGGGTTCGTGGACCAATATGACCGCAATTCATGCTTTTTGGTTAGACCCATGTTCAGGAGAAGGCCCAGAAAAAAGTTAATTTCGGAAACTTGGACTGGTTTCCACCGGAAAGGCTGGGCATAATAGCTTCCCGGGTTGGCGGATATAAATTGTGTGACATACCGATTTGTTTCTGCCACGACTAAGTCCAAGAGCTCCGCAGTCAAGAACAGCTCAAAAAATCCCAGGGCCGAACCGATCTGAGCGGTCTCAACCCAAACTCCAGACTGGGTGGTGAAAGGGGGAACTACAGGTGCGGCTGAAGTTGGTGACTGCCAATCAGGGTTTGCCAGCACCTCAGGGACTCTAGGGGCTCTACGGGCCTGTCTTTGCGGTGGCTGCGACGGGGTAACTATTGCACGTGCCACCGTACCAGCTTCAACTGCCCTTCTGGTGCTCGCCACTTCACCATGTTGTACGGCAGTGCTGGTACTAGGTCCAGGGAGGGCTGCGCTGCTGGTGTATGCCTCACCACGTGATACGACAGCGCCAGCCCCACTCTGCTGCCCTTGAAACGGATCCTGCACAACCTGTGGTCTAGCGACACAGGGCCGGGTACGCCTGGTGCTATCAGGGACCTCAACCTCCTCGTCCGAACTTTGGGTCAGACTGCCACTGCTCTCTACAGTTTCATATTCTGACCCGCGAGATTCGTCAGATGAGGGTTCCCATTCCTCATCCGACTGGGTCAGAATCCTGTAGGCCTCTTCAGAAGAATACCCCCTGTTTGACATTTGGACTACTAAATTTAGGGGTATTCCCTGAGACTACCCAAGAAAAAAAGCAAGCCTGTCTTACAAATGGGAGGCTAGCGAACTACCGGAGGCCGCTGCGATTGATAAAAAATATCAAAACCGATTTTTTTATCGCCGCAGTGCTTGGAAAGTGATTGTGCAGTGATCAAAAAATACCATATTTTTTGTCACTGCGGCGGGGCGGGCGTGGGTGAACGCACGTGTGGGCGACCGATCAGGCCTGATCGGGCAAACACTGCGTTTTGGGTGGAGGGCGAGCTAAGGTGACACTAATACAATTATAGATCTCACTGTGATCAGTTTTGATCACTTACAGATACTATAAAAGTACAAATGCTGATTAGCGATACGCTAATCAGCGAATCAGTGACTGCGGTGCAGTGGGCTGGGCGCTAACTGGCGCTAAACTACCTAACCAAGGGGCCTAAACTATCCTAAAACCTATCAGTCAATACCAGTGAAAAAAAAAAAAGTGACAGTTTACACTGATCACTTTTTTCCTTTCACTAGGTGATTGACAGGGGCGATCAAGGGGTGATCAAGGGGTTAATTGGGGTGATGGGGGATGATCTGGGGCTAAGTGAAGTGTTTGGTGCTACTCACTGTGATGTCTGCTCCTCTGCTGGAACCAACCGACGAAAAGGACCAGCAGAGGAGCAGACAAGCCATTTAACACATCATATTTACAAATATAATGTGTTATCTGGCTTTTCATTCGATTTTTAAAAAATCATCAGCTTGCCAGCGACGATCATTGGCTGGCAAGCTGATGACCCGACCCCCCTCTAACTTTTGCCGGCCCGCGATGCGCATGCGCGGGCCGGCTTTGAGCGAAATCTCGCGTCTCGCGAGATGACGCGTATATGCATGACTCTGCGCAGGGCTGCCGCCTCCGGAACGCGATCCTGCTTTAGGCGGTCCGGAGGCGGTTAAGGATTGGTATAGGTGTGCTATCGATAGGTGTGACATACTGAGGGGTGTAATTACTTATGATATACTTTCTAACATAGAATGTATATTATAGTGCAATTGTATTGTGCAGCAGTTGTGTGCGGTTCTGCTGCGATACCGCAACTAGATAGAGGGACAAACACTATTGGAACAAATACTTTCTACTGGTGTGATTTACCAGTTGCCCCCTCAAAAAAGTAATTGAAGCAGGGGTGTTATATCCCAATAATATATTTCTATATAGTGCATTTATGTAGTTAAGCATTTGTCTGTGGTTTTGCTGCGTTGCCACATCTACACAGAGTGACAAACGCTATTGGAGCCAATAATTTCTACTGGTGTGATTTACCAGTTGCCCCCCAAAAAAACTGATTGAAGCAGGGATTTTATATACCAATAATATACTTTCTATATAGTGCATTTAGGTAGTGCAGCATTTGTCTGCGGTTTTGCTGCGTTACCACATCTACACAGAGTGAAAAACACTATTTGAAGAAATAATTTCTACTGGTGTGATATACCAGTTGCCCCCCAAAAAACTGATTGAAGCAGGAGTGCTATATACCAATAATATACTTTCTATATAGTGCATTTAGGTAGTGCAGCATTTGTCTGAGGTTTTTCTACGTTACCGCATCTACACAGAGTAACAAACACTATTGGAACAAATAATTTCTACTGGTGTGATTAACCAGTTGCCCCCCCAAAAAAATTATTGATGGGGCGTGGCCTAGGCTGCAAGCGAGATGGCAGCGTGAGGCGCGAGCTTCGCTGTCCTGCTTCAATACAGGAGGTCCCAGACGATTGAGGACTATCTGCGGTGCGGCTTTGGAGCCCCGTCCGGCACCTGCGGCCTACAGCCCTCAGGAACCATTGGCGCCATCCACGAGGTAGGACCTTGCGCACCTCCACTGCTGCAGTTTTCTGCTCCCAATACCCCTGCTTCGGTATCCCGTTCGCTCCTCTCCCCGCTTGCAAGGGAGTTCATCACCATCAGCCCCTACACTCCTGCCTGGACTGCAGACGGGGGTTCACCTCCGCAGCCCTGCATACAGCTCCGTGCGGATTCAGACATGCTGCCCAAAATGGCGCCCAAGCGCCCTAGTGCACAGGCCACACCATCACAGCACAAACGGGACGGAAATGGTCCCTAAGGGGATGCCGCGGATCATCTGTAGCCCTCAGAACAATGTGGGGGAGATGTCACCAACTTGAACCTTATGTCAGACACAGTAGAGGACAGTGACAATGGCATGCTACTTCCTTCACAGGACTCCATTGCCCTGCACAAATCCCTACAACAGCTCCCAACTAAAGATGATTTCAAAGCCCTCGATGCAGAGTTGAGAAACACCTGTAAAGCTGAAATATCGTCCTTGCGATAGGACTTTAAACAAATTGCGACTCTATTGAAACTGAACATGATAGCACGCTCAAGTATAATGCTCGCCTACAATCTGTTATAACCTGCTGCTCCCAAAGCATTAGGGAAAACACCAGGCACCTGGAAGACCTGGACATCAGAGAATGCAGGAACAATATTAGAATTCAAGGCTTGCCAGAAACCGACTCGGAAGAGATCCTGCCTGAGATCTTAGGTGACCTATTTAACACTATATTGGGCTTCCAGTCTCCGCAAACTGTCAAATTGGATCGAGCCCACAGAGTCCTGCGACCCAAGAACACCTCTGCGCAGCCCTGGGACCTAATATGCTGTGTTCACAATTTACAGCTCAAGGAATCTATTATGGCCAAAGCTCGCTCGCTCTGAACCATTGACTTTCGTGGTGCTCGTGTGCAACTTTATCAGGACTTATCCTGGCTGACGCTTTAAAAATGGAGGGTATTACAACCTCTTTTGTCCTCATTAAGAGATAGAAAAATTCCCTAGCGTTGGGGATACCTTTTTGCCCTTGTAGCCACCAGAAATGGCAAGACCACCTCGCTGAGGTCATACATGGATTTGTCCTCCTTCTGTTCCGCTTTGGACATTCCACCGGTGGATGACTGGGAGGTTCCGGATCCCCCTCCTGCTCTAACCCCAGTGTGGAGCCCAGTTCAGCACAAAAGGCACCGTCTCCCATCCCAAGAAGATCCGTCGGGTCACAAACTACGGGATGCTCCTACCTGAACTGCCTACTATTGAGATGATTCTCACTGATTGTCTCCTGATTTAATCTAGTGCTTTAAAGGGCGGTTATCTTTATCCCCTCACAGCTCCAGTGAGCTGCTTCGTTACTTAAAGGGGTTATCCCACCTTTTCATTTCCATGTCGTGGCTGCTCTCTCATGTTCAAGAAACTGCTCAGTCAGGGGGCGTTTACATTTCTATTGACTGACAGCAGGATCAGCAGTCTGCTGATCTACTGACTCCGCCTCCTTGCTTGGCGTGCGCGCTCCCGTGTGAGCAGGAAATCATTTGCTCAGCCGCCGCAACTACAAGCGCAAGAGAACTAAAAGCGCGCAGGCGCAGAGAGTTCTCTACAAAAAAAAAACACAGGACGAACTAAAGGAATCCACCACGCAGGCGCGAGAATGCGCAAGCCCGAGAGTCAGGTCAGGCTGCGTAAAGAAAAAGAAGAGGATACCGCGCAAGCGCGGCCAATGCTCCGATGTTGCTGGGGTGGCCGAAACCTATAACGACCGGCAGTAAACAAGGCTACAAAAGAAGGTCAAATATATAAGAAGGGAGGATGAATCTCTAATAACTTCTATTGGGTAAGTTGATACTGGTGTCAAAAACTACACAATTAGGCAGACTTCAAAAAATGGGATAACCCCTTTAACCTATTCTTTACTGCATAATCTGTTAAGATGCTTTTTTGCTTCTTGTTTCTCCTTATGAGATCCTGCCCATGCTCTCTCTTGCAGAGACAGCTCAGCCATGTTTTCGCATTAGGGAATTACCTTTTTGCCCCCTTCCTCTCCCCTATTCCCCTTGAGAAGGGGGAGAAGAGATGGGGCCTAGTTATTGTCAATTGGTCTCACTTGTTGCACCCCACCTGGACTTCACTGTCCAATGATTGGATTACTCCTATTCTCGTCTTTGACTGTCCACAGTCCTCTTCTCCTTGTGTTTCTCCCCCTATCACTCCTTGATATTGAGTACTATGAAAATAACCACTTCTCTCTACAGAATCGGAGTTGGCTCTTCTGGCATTCGCTCTCCTGGAGGAATACCGTGCATGGGTCCACTAGGACGTATGAAGTTACCTTACTTTTACTAAAATGATTAAAGGGGTTGTCCGAGTTATGAAAAAAAAAATATAGCACTGAAAATCTGATGGGCACCAATATATAACTAAGCTAAGCAAGTTTTATAAAAAAAAAAATATATATTTCCTCATTTCCCTGGTTCTTTTCTGGCCCTTTGTTTACATGCAATAAAAACAATCTCTGCCCCGCCCCCTGCTCTGCTAAGGGAGTGAATACAAGAGCTACCCTGAGTGACATGTCTGCCTGCTGGGAGACTCAGCAGTATGTTGTATGTGTAGGACTACAAGTCCCAGCTGTATAATGACACTGCTAAGGGAGTAGATACAAGAGCTGCCCAGAGTGCTGGGAGAATCAACAGCAACTTGTAAGTGTAGAACTACAAGTCCCACCTGTATAATGACATTGCTAATACACACAGAAACTTTTCCCCTACCTTCTTGTGCAATGCTCTCTCTAGTCTGTCAGCTCCTGTGCCCAGAATTGTCACTGCCTGCAGCTACCCCGTCTGTGCAGCTGAAGGGGTTAAGTATACTAGGAGAGAGTAGACAGCAGTGCTGGGGGGGGGCGTGGCCAGCACAGTGACGTCTCATTTACTGGCTTGTAAACAAACTTTATCAGAGCAGGGAGAGAAGCTGACATCACAGGTCATGTGACCCTCAGTCAATTCTGATAAACCAGGCACTGCAGATAAAGTGAGTTAATTGTAAAGTTGTTATATTTGCCTAGTTAGGAACATAGAAAGAACAAAAAAATAACTCGGACGACCCCTTTAAATAGATGTCTTTGAACGTTAAAGTCCTGAATTCCAATGCTAACCGGAGGCTGGCCTTAACGGAGTGCTGCACGCAGGGGGCGGAGGTGGTTTTCCTGCAGGAGACCCACTTTGATGCTAGCGCTACTTTGAAATTCGCAGCCAGAGCAATTCCCCGTGTGTACTCTGCATCCTCTGATAGAAAAGTGGGGGGTGTAGCTATTCTCTTATCAGCGGCTTGCCCTATTCAGGTAGACTCCTATGTCTCTGACCCTCATGGGAGATATATTATACTCCAAGCTTCCCTACATGGTACTCCCCTTATTTTATGTAACTTGTACGCCCCAAATTCAACGCAGATTTCCTTTCTGAACAAAGTGTTTTCGAAATTATCTCATTACCTTCCAGCGGCACTGTTGGTGGGAGGGGACTTTAATGTCTCCTTCTCGGAGTCTTTGGATAGACTATCCTTGAGGGGGAGAGCTCCCTCTCGGGAACAACGTAGACTTTCCCGTTTGTTTAGACGCTTGATAAGGAGATTTGCGTTATATGATTTGTGGCGCATAAATTACCCTACGTCCAAAACGTATACTTTCTATTCACACCCACACAGTACACACACTCGCATTGACTATTTTTTTGGTAACACTCCCATCCTTCGGTTACTTGAGGCCACAGATATAGACTCTATTTTGTGGTCGGATCACTCACCGATTTCCATACATTTTCGCACCAAGCACTTACATACTAAAGTCTGCCACTAGCGTATGAACGACACCCTTCTCACTAGGCCCGTACCTAGACAAGAACTCTATGAGAATTTGTCAGAATATTTACTTATTAATCAGTCCTCAGCCCCTTCCATTTCCACATTATGGGAAGCTCATAAGGCAGAGGATGCTGCATAGCTCTTAGTTCCAAATTGAAAAGGGATCGTAACCTACAGTGTGCTTCTATTAGGAGTCAGCTATTGATCTTGGAAGGCCAGTTACAGTCCCGCAGCTCACGCCATCTTCTGAGACGCATTGTCATTCTCCGCGCTAGACTACGGGACCTGGCATTTGCGAAAACTGAAAAACTGCTTCTATACTCCCGTCAACGCTTCTATGCGTGGGGTAACAAGTCGCACACGATCTTGGCGCGTCAGCTGCGGGGCTCTAATATTACTACTGCTTCTTTCTACAGGGTTCACCAATTCCAGCCTCAATGGTACAATCATACATTACCCTTATACCTAAACCTGATAAGGACCACCTGGAATGCTCTAATTGTCGCCCTATAGCCCTCCTCAACTCCGACTTGAAAATATTTACAAAAATTTTTGCGAACAGACTCGCTTATTGGTTACCTTCCTTGATCCATAAGGATCAGGTAAGCTTCGTACTGAATAGACAAGGTGGAGACAACACGAGGAGGACTATAGACCTGATTGACATTATCAACAAAAAGGGGCATCAGGTCCTGATACTGGGCCTTGATGCAGAAAAGGTCTTTGACCGCCTAAGTTGGCCATACATGTTTTCTACCTTGAAGAGTTTTGGTATTGGGGGTCCGTTTGTTACGACACTCCATGCACTTTATACCCTGCCTACTGCTATTATCAAAGTGACCCATGCTCAGTCTGGTATGATACATATCCATAATGGTACAAGACAAGGGTGTCCGCTCTCTCCCCTTCTATTTATACTATGTATAGAACCCCTAGTGGCAGCCATCAGAGCCCATCTCGATATCCACAGAGTGACAGTTAATCAGGTTGATTTTAAACTGTCTCTCTTTGCGGATGATATTCTCCTCACAACGAAGCTACATGTTACCTTACCGAACCTATTTAAATTATTGGAGGGTTATGGTAAACTTTCTGGCTACAAAACTAACATGACAAAAACAGAGGCTTTGCCATTGAATATCCCCCCAGACCAGCTAAGTATGTTGCACAATAACTTCTGCTTTCAGTGGAATGACACAACTTTGAAATACTTGGGTGTATATTTAACTAAATCGTACGCCTCCCTATATACCCATAATTCCCCCCCTCTTTTCCAAGAACTCCAAACCCTTATGAATAAATGGATGCCTCTGCTTCTCTCCCTATTTGGCCGTATAGCAGCAATAAAAATATCCATACTTCCGAAAATATTGTATGCGTTGGAAACTCTCCCAGTTCCTATTCCCGGGAAATATTGAGAGTGGCAAGAGGCATAGGATATCCTGTAGCACCCTTACTGCCCTTAAATCACAGGGCGGGCTTGGGGTCCCCGATGTCACTAAATACTATTTGGCGACACACTTACGGCGTATTCCTGCTTGGTCGTCTCTCTTTGCTTATTCCAGAGGGATAGAGATTGAGAAGCTGTGGATTGCCCCAGTTCACCCAAACGCACTAATATGGTCTTGACTGCCAGCTAATCAGACACCGCAGTTATTGGGCCCTATGTCTCTTACAACATAATATTTGGAGGATTTGTCGCCGGAAGTTCCCCTTGGTCTCGGATAAATCTTCCATGATATCCTTTTTATTTAACCCCTTGTTTCCACTGGGTTTGCATGTCTCTTTTTTTAGGCCCTGGTTTTCTAATAAGTTGTTCCGATTCGTAGACATAGTGGATTATAGAACTATTGTGATTATACCATTTGATACTCTTAAAGACACATATGGTCTGCCAGAATCTTCCATGTACCAACATTTGCAACTACAGCACATGTTTAGGACGTTATTTAATGATACCCGGGTGTCTACCCCGACGCTGTTTGAAAAGCTATGTAAACTCTAAGACTCAACTAAAGGGCTAATTTCGGAGATATATATTATCCTCTCCTCCCCAGCCCCTTCCACGGTCTTTAAGTATCTGTACATGTCTAAGTGGGAAACACACCTGGGAAGGGAAATATCTGCAGGAGAATGGAAACTTATATGGCAACGAGCGGCAGCGACATCTACCTGTGTCACACATAAAGAAAACTCCTATAAAATTCTAAAGTTCTGGTACCACGCCCCTCAAATGCTTAGACATCTAAATCCCACTTTATCCGATAGGTGCTGGAGATGTGGATCAGGACTGGGAACACTTTTCCATATTTTTTGGGAGTGCCCCCTTATATTTCCACTTTGGAGAGAAACCCAACACCTTAATGTGCAGATACTGGATATTAGGTTTCCTTTAGATCCTTATCTGTTTTTGTTAAATATGCCCCCTGCACCTTTAAAGAAACCTGCCCTCTTACTTGTGCTTCATATCCTGACAGCAACTAAGACGCCTTATAGCTCAGTTTTGGAAAAGACAGGATAGGCCTACTCGATCTGACCTCATATCCAGTATCATGGAGGTTAGACAAATGAAACAGCTCACTGCACTTATGAATAACTGAGTCGAAAGATTCGATAAAATCTGGCAGCCTTGGAATGCGTATATTAATACTATCACATAGTGCTCAACCTAACCTCCCTTGATGACTTTTACCTCATGTGTCTACTCTTGTCTTAAGTTTGTTTATTCCCTGTTATTTGTCTTGTTTTATATATCTTTGTTGCTTCAGTACAATACGTTATGCTGGTTTACTCGGTAGCTCTTCATTGTATGTTAAATCCTGACTTATTTGGTCTCTTACCTACCCCTACTGGGTTCATCGCATGCTTCACTGGATATACGCATGTGCCGTTTTAGTGTTGGCTAGAGTTGAGCGGACACCTGGATGTTCGGGTTCGGCAGGTTCAGCCGAACTTGAAAAAAAAATAAAAAAATCGTGTTCGGTACCCTAACTTGAACCCGAACCCAAACTCCATTGAAGTCAATGGGGACCCGAACTTTTGGCCACTAAAATGGCTTTAAAATAGCCCTGGAAAGAGCTAGAGGGCTGCAAAAGGCAGCAAAATGTGCTTAAGAGCATGGCAAATACTCTGCAAACAAATGTGGATAGGGAAATGAATTAAAAAAACATAAAAGACCTTAAAAAAATTAAAATTAGGAATGATGTAGGAGGAAGAGGTTGAGGAGGCGGTGAATGGGTGGATGTGGCAGTGTAGGCTCACGTGGCGATCTAGGTGGAAGCGGTGGCGAAGGAGGAATAGGTAGCCAACACAGATGTGTGTTATTTAGCATTTTTACATAGGGGTATCCCCCAAAAAAGGAATAAGTGCACTTGAGTACAAGGATGGATAATTGAGGCTGTTAGAACTGTTTATTCTGCACAAGGTACAGACAAGTCTTGTGGGATCCAGGCCTGGTTCATTTTAATGAAAGGGAGCTTGTCCACGTTGGCTGTGGACAGGTGGCTGCGTCTGTCTGTAATGACGGCTCCTGCCGTGCTAAATACACGTTCAGAGAGTACACTGGCTAAAGGGCAGGCCAGCACCTCCAAGGCATACAGGGCAAGCTCTGGCCATGTGGACAATTTGGAGACCCAGAAGTTGAATGGGGCAGAACCATCAGTCAGTACGTGTAGGCGTGTGCACAGGTACTGTTCCACCATGTTGTTCAAATGCTGCCTCCTGCTAACACGCTCCATATCAGCAGTTGGGGTCGGTTGTTGCTGCGAGGTCACAAAGCTTTTCCACATGTCGGCCATGCTAACCCTGTCTTCTGAGGTGCTGGCGCTGACACAGCTGCGTTGGCGACCTTCCTCCTCCCCTGCCTTCGCCTTGTGCTTCCACTTGTCCCCCGGCGTCAGTCGGGAATGCTCTCAGAAGCGTGTCTACCAGCGTGCGCCTGTAGTCGCGCATCTTCCGATCACGCTCCAGTGAGGGAATTAAGGACGGCACATTGTCTTTGTAATGGGGATCCAGCAGGGTGGCCACCCAGTAGTCAGCACACGTTAAAATATGGGCAACTCTGCAGTCGTTGCGCAGGCACTGCAGCATGTAGTCGCTCATGTGTGCCAGGATGCCGTATCGTCTGTGCCATCTGTATCCCCCCAGCCGCGCACCAGTGATGGGCGTGAGCTGCATTGGGTGCCACCCCGCTGTGAACATGCTTCATCCCCATCCTCCTCTTCCTCCTCATCCTCCTCGTCCTCCAGTAGTGGGCCCTGGCTGGCCAAATTTGTGCCTGTCCTCTGCTGTTGAAAAAACCTCCCTCTGAGCCACTTCTAAAAGACTGGCCTGAAAGTGTTAGAGATTACCCTTCTTCCTCCTCCTCGTCCTGGGCCACATCCTCTTACATCATCGCCCTAAGTGTTTTCTCAAGGAGACATAGAAGTGGTATTGTAACGCTGATAACGGCGTCATCGCCACTGGCCATGTTGGTGGAGTACTCGAAACAGGGCACACAGGTCTCGCATGGAGGTCCAGTGATTGGTGGTGAAGTGGTGCTGTTCCGCAGTGCGACTGACCCGTGCGTGCTGCAGCTGAAACTCCACTATGGCCTGCTGCTGCTCACACAGTCTCTCCAGCATGTGCAAGGCGGAGTTCCACCTGGTGGGCACGTCGCATATGAGGTGGTGAGCGGGACGGCCGAAGTTACGCTGTAGAGCAGACTGCCGACCGGCGGCAGGATGAGAACGCCGGAAGCGCGCACAGACGGCCCACACTTTATGCAGCAGCTCTGACATGTCGGGGTAGTTATGAATGAATTTCTGCACCACCAAATTCAGCACATGCGCCAGGCAAGGGATGTGCGTCAAAACCGGCTAGTCCCAGAGCTGTAACAAGATTTCGCCCATTATCGCACACCACCAGGCCGGGCTTGAGGCTCACCGGCAGCAACCACTCGTCGGTCTGTTGTTCTATACCCCGCCACAACTCCTGCGCGGTGTGGGGCCTGTCCCCCAAACACATCAGTTTCAGAACGGCCTGCTGACGTTTACCCCTGGCTGTGCTAAAGTTGGTGGTGAAGGTCTGTCGCTGACCGGATGAGGAGGTAATAGAAGAGGAGGAGGAAGCCGAGTAGGAAGAGGAGGCAACAGGAGGCAAAGAATGATGCCCTGCGATCCTTGGCGGCGGAAGGACGTGCGCCAAACAGCTCTCCGCCTGGGGCCCAGCCGCCACTACATTTACCCAGTGTGCAGTTAGGGAGATATAGCGTCCCTGGCCGTGCTTACTGGTCCACGTATCTGTGGTTAGGTGGACCTTGCCACCAGATGGCGTTGCGCAGTGCACACTTGATTTTATCCGATACTTGGTTGGGCAGAGAGGGCACGGCTCTCCTGGAGACGTAGGGGCGGCTGGGAACGACGTACTGTGGGACAGCAAGTGACATGAGCTGTTTGAAGCTGTCCGTCTCCACCAGCCTGAATGACAGCATTTCAAAGGCCAGTAGTTTAGAAATGCTGGCATTCGGGGCCAGGGATCGAGGGTGGCTAGGTGGGAATTTACGCTTTCTCTCCAAGGTTTGTGAGATGGAGAGCTGAACGCTTCCGTGTGACATGTTGGAGATGCTTGGTGACGGAGGTGGTGGTGTTGGTGGCACATCGTATGTTTGCTGGGCGGCAGGTGCCAACGTTCCTCCAGAGGTGGAGGAAGAGGCTGAGGCAGAAGAGCGAGCAGGAGGGGCCTGAGCCCTTTCTTGGTTTTGAAGGTGCTTACTCCACTGCAGGCCGTGTCTCGCATGTAGATGCCTGGTCATGCAGGTTGTGCTAAGGTTCAGAACGTTAATGCCTCGCTTCAGGCTCTGATTGCACAGCGTGCAAACCACTCGGGTCTTGTCATCAGCACATTGTGTGAAGAAGTGCCATGCCAGGGAACTCCTTGAAGCTGCCTTTGGTGTGCTCGGTCCCTGTTGACGGTGGCCAGTAGCAGGCGAACTGTTTTGGCGACGGCTGCTCTGCTTTTACACCCTGCTCCCTCTTTTGCTACACTGTTGGCTCGGTCTCCCCACTGCCTCTTCCTCCGAACTCTGAAAGTCAGTGGCACGACCTTCATTCCATGTGGGATCTAGGACCTCCTCGTCCCCTGCATCGTCCACCCAGTCTTCCTCCCTGCCAGCAGAGTCTTCAAACAGCATAAGTGACTGCTGCATGACTTGAGGCTCAGACAGGTTCCCCGATATGCATGGGGGTGATGTGACAGACTGATGGGGATGGGTTTCAGGCGCCACCTGTGCGCTTTCTGCAGAAGACTGGGTGGGAGATAATGTGAACCTGCTGGATCCACTGTCGGTCACCCAATCGACTAGCACCTGTACTTGCTCAGGCCTCACCATCCTTAGAACGGCATTAGGCCCGACCAAATATTGCTGTAGATTCTGGCGGCTACTGGGACCTGAGGTAGTAGGTTCAGTAGGACGTGTAGCTGTGGCAGAACGGTCACGTCCTCTCCCTGCACCAGAGGCTCCACCACAACCACGACCATGACCGCGTCCCTTATTAGATTTTTTCCTCATAGTTATCGTTCACCAAGCAAAGTAAAAAGTGGTTAAGTCTGTTAAAAATAATTAACCGCCAATAAAAACCCTGATGTAGGGTATTGCACTAAATTTTTTTTTCACAGTAACTTATGCACCTCTAATCCCAGATGTGCAGTATATCAGAGTTTTTTTTAACCCCAATAAGCAAAAGTTGTATTTGTGGCCTAAATTTCGCAGTAACTTATGCACCTCTTATCCCAGATGTGCAGTATATAAGAGGATTTTTTAACCCCAGTAAGCAAAAGCCGTATTTGTGGCCTAAATTTCACAGTAACTTATGCACCTATAATCACAGATGTGCAGTATATAAAACAGTGTTTTTTCCACCCCGGTATGCGAAAGAGGTATTTCTGGCCTAAAATGAACAGTCCCTTATGCACCTATACAGGGAGTGCAGAATTATTAGGCAAGTTGTATTTTTGAGGATTAATTTTATTATTGAACAACAACCATGTTCTCAATGAACCCAAAAAACTCATTAATATCAAAGCTGAATATTTTTGGAAGTAGTTTTTAGTTTGTTTTTAGTTTTAGCTATTTTAGGGGGATATCTGTGTGTGCAGGTGACTATTACTGTGCATAATTATTAGGCAACTTAACAAAAAACAAATATATACCCATTTCAATTATTTATTTTTACCAGTGAAACCAATATAACATCTCAACATTCACAAATATACATTTCTGACATTCAAAAACAAAACAAAAACAAAAACAAATCAGTGACCAATATAGCCACCTTTCTTTGCAAGGACACTCAAAAGCCTGCCATCCATGGATTCTGTCAGTGTTTTGATCTGTTCACCATCAACATTGCGTGCAGCAGCAACCACAGCCTCCCAGACACTGTTCAGAGAGGTATACTGTTTTCCCTCCTTGTAAATCTCACATTTGATGATGGACCACAGGTTCTCAATGGGGTTCAGATCAGGTGAACAAGGAGGCCATGTCATTAGATTATCTTCTTTTATACCCTTTCTTGCCAGCCACGCTGTGGAGTACTTGGACGCGTGTGATGGAGCATTGTCCTGCATGAAAATCATGTTTTTCTTGAAGGATGCAGACTTCTTCCTGTTCCACTGATTGAAGAAGGTGTCTTCCAGAAACTCGCAGTAGGACTGGGAGTTGAGCTTGACTCCATCCTCAACCCGAAAAGGCCCCACAAGCTTATCTTTGATGATACCAGCCCAAACCAGTACTCCACCTCCACCTTGCTGGCGTCTGAGTCGGACTGGAGCTCTCTGCCCTTTACCAATCCAGCCACGGGCCCATCCATCTGGCCCATCAAGACTCACTCTCATTTCATCAGTCCATAAAACCTTAGAAAAATCAGTCTTGAGATATTTCTTGGCCCAGTCTTGACGTTTCAGCTTGTGTGTCTTGTTCAGTGGTGGTCGTCTTTCAGCCTTTCTTACCTTGGCCATGTCTCTGAGTATTGCACACCTTGTGCTTTTAGGCACTCCAGTGATGTTGCAGCTCTGAAATATGGCCAAACTGGTGGCAAGTGGCATCTTGGCAGCTGCACGCTTGACTTTTCTCAGTTCATGGGCAGTTATTTTGCGCCTTGGTTTTTCCACACGCTTCTTGCGACCCTGTTGACTATTTTGAATGAAACGCTTGATTGTTCGATGATCACGCTTCAGAAGCTTTGCAATTTTAAGAGTGCTGCATCCCTCTGCAAGATATCTCACTATTTTTGACTTTTCTGAGCCTGTCAAGTCCTTCTTTTGACCCATTTTGCCAAAGGAAAGGAAGTTGCCTAATAATTATGCACACCTAATATAGGGTGTTGATGTCATTAGACCACACCCCTTCTCATTACAGAGATGCACATCACCTAATATGCTTAATTGATAGTAGGCTTTCGAGCCTATACAGCTTGGAGTAAGACAACATGCATAAAGAGGATGATGTGGTCAAAATACTCATTTGCCTAATAATTCTGCACGCAGTGTAATCCCAGATGTGCAGTATATCAGAGGTTTTTTTTTAACCCCAGTAAGTAAAAGCCGTATTTGTGGCCAAAATTTCACAGTAATTTATGCACCTAAAATCCCAGATGTGCAGTATATCAGATGGTTTTTTAACCCCAGTAAGCAAAAGCCGTATTTCTGGCCTAAAATGAACAGTCCCTTATGCCCCTATAATCCTAGATGTGCACTATATGAAACAGAGGGGTTTGTTTCACCCAGTATGCCCCAGTATGCCAAAGCAGTATTTCTGGCCTAAATGTGACACTCACTTATGCACCTATAATCCTAGATGTGCACTATATGAAACAGATGTTTTTTTTTTCACCCCAGTATGCCCCAGTATGAGAAAGATGTATTTCTGGCCTAAATTTCACAGTCACTTATGCAGCCATAATCCTAGATGTGTACTATATGAAACAAAGTTTTTTTTTAACCCCAGTGTCTCAAAGTATTTCTGGACCTGAAGACATGCAGATATCCTGTGCTGGTGCACTATCGTTTCATAAAATGGCTGCCGATTATGCATTTATATTGACTAACTGAAGGAAAAAAAGTTCGTTTTCAGTAATAGTTATCTCAGGGCAGGCTTAAAACAATTGTGCACTGCACCCACAAAACACATTTGCTGTAGATAGCTGAGTAAGGCCTCCTGCACACGACCGTTGTGTGCGTCCGCGTCCGTGGTTCCGTTTTCCATTTTTTTTTGCGGACCCATTGACTTTCAATGGGTCCGTGGAAAAATCGGAAAATGCACCGTTTGGCAGCTGCATCCGTGATCCGTGTTTCCTGGCCATGAAAAAAATATGACCTGTCCTATTTTTTTCACGGTCAACGGTTCGCGGACCCATTCAAGTCAATGGGTCCGTGAAAAATCACGGATGCACACAAGATTGTCATCCGCGTCCGTGATCCGTGTCCGTGATCCGTGTCCCTGATCCGTGTCCGTTTTTTCCTATCATTTCAATGGCAAACTTGACTTAGATTTTTTTTTTCATTTTTCATGTCCGTGGATCCTCCAAAAATCAAGGAAGACCCACTGGCGAAAAAACGGTCACGGATCACGGACCAACGGAACCCCGTTTTGCGGACCGTGAAAAAATACTGTCGTGTGCAGGAGGCCTAAAGAAGCAGTTCTTGATAAGATTTCTCCCTGATCTCTCCCTCACAGCAGCTGCAGCCTCTCCCTACACTAATCCGAGCAGAGTGACGGGCGGCGCTATGTGACTCCAGCTTAAATAGAGGCTGGGTCACATGCTGCAGTTGGCCAATCACAGCCATGCCAATAGTAGGCATGGCTGTGATGGCCTTTTGGGGCAAGTAGTATGACGCTTGTTGATTGGCGGCTTTGCAGGCTTTCAAATAAGCGCCATAAAAATCGCCGAACACCGAACCCGAACTTTTACGTACATGTTCAGGTCCGGGTGCCGAAAAACCTAAAGTTCGGGTTCGCTCAACTC
The DNA here is from genome assembly GCF_905171765.1 of Bufo bufo. Lineage (NCBI taxonomy): Eukaryota > Metazoa > Chordata > Amphibia > Anura > Bufonidae > Bufo > Bufo bufo. The sequence continues at coordinate 386,522,942 of NC_053389.1, forward strand.
TAGTGTTGGCCTTTGTTCTACTGATCCGAGGTATTTTACTTGTAACGTGTGATTACAATATTCTGTGTTAGTCAGAGGAAAAAGAACAGACAAATTGTCACTTCTGTATGTTTATTATCTTGTCGAACTACTTTAACCGCCTCCGGACCGCCTAACGCAGGATCGCGTTCCGGAGGCGGCAGCCCTGCGCAGAGTCATGCATATACGCGTCATATATGGATTTCGCTCAAAGCCGGCCCGCGCATGCGCATTGCGGGCCGGCAAAAGTTAGAGGGGGGTCGGGTCATCAGCTTGCCAGCCAATGATCGTCGCTGGCAAGCTGATGATTTTAAAAAACCGAATGAAAAGCCAGATAACACATCATATTTGTAAATATGATGTGTTAAATGGCTTGTCTGCTCCTCTGCTGGTCCTTTTCGTCGGTTGGTTCCAGCAGAGGAGCAGACATCACAGTGAGTAGCACCAAACACTACACCTTAACCCCCATCACCCGAATTAACCCCTTGATCACCCCTTGATCGCCCCTGTCAATCACCTAGTGAAAGGAAAAAAGTGATCAGTGTAAACTGTCACTTTTTTTTTCACTGGTATTGACTGATAGGTTTTAGGATAGTTTAGGCCCCTTGGTTAGGTAGTTTAGCGTCAGTTAGCGCCCAGCCCACCGCACCGCAGTCACTGATTCGCATTTGTACTTTTATAGTATCTGTAAGTGATCAAAACTGATCACAGTCAGATCTATAATTGTATTAGTGTCACCTTAGCTCGCCCTCCACCCAAAACGCAGTGTTTGCCCGATCAGGCCTGATCGGTCGCCGACACGTGCATTCACCCACGCCCGCCCCGCCGCAGTGACAAAAAATATGATATTTTTTGATCACTGCACAATCACTTTCCAAGCGCTGCGGCGATAAAAAAAATCAGTTTTGATATTTTTTATCAATCGCAGCGGCCTCTGGTACTTCGCTAGCCTCCCCCTTTGTAAGACAGGCTTGCTTTTTTTCTTGGGTAGTCTCAGGGAATACCCCTAAATTTAGTAGTCCAAATGTCAAACAGGGGGTATTCTTCTGAAGAGGCCTACAGGCTTCTGACCCAGTCGGATGAGGAATGGGAACCCTTATCTGACGAATCTCGCGGGTCAGAATATGAACCTGTAGAGAGCAGTGGCAGTCTGACCCAAAGTTCGGACGAGGAGGTTGAGGTCCCTGATAGCACCAGGCGTACCCGGCCCCGTGTTGCTAGACCACAGGTTGTGCAGGATCCGTTTCAAGGGCAGCAGAGTGGGGCTGGCGCTGTCGGATCACGTGGTGAGGCATACACCAGCAGCGCAGCCCTCCCTGGACCTAGTACCAGCACTGCCGTACAACATGGTGAAGTGGCGAGCACCAGAAGGGCAGTTGAAGCTGGTACGGTGGCACGTGCAATAGTTACCCCGTCGCAGCCACCGCAAAGACAGGCCCGTAGAGCCCCTAGAGTCCCTGAGGTGCTGGCAAACCCTGATTGGCAGTCACCAACTTCAGCCGCACCTGTAGTTCCCCCTTTCACCGCCCAGTCTGGAGTTCGGGTTGAGACAGCTCAGATCGGTTCGGCCCTGGGATTTTTTGAGCTGTTCTTGACTGCGGAGCTCTTGGACTTAGTCGTGGCAGAGACAAACCGGTATGCCACACAATTCATATCCGCCAACCCGGGAAGCTATTATGCCCAGCCTTTCCGGTGGAAACCAGTCCAAGTTTCCGAAATTAAAATTTTTCTGGGCCTTCTCCTGAACATGGGTCTAACCAAAAAGCATGAATTGCGGTCATATTGGTCCACGAACCCGATTCATCACATGCCCATGTTCTCTGCTGCTATGTCCAGGGCACGTTTTGAGACCATCCTGCTTTTCCTGCACTTTAGCGACAACAGCACCTCTCGTCCCAGATGCCACTCAGCTTTTGACCGGCTCCACAAAATTCGGCCCCTCATAGACCACTTCAACCAGAAATTTGCAGATTTGTATACCCCCGAGCAAAACATCTGCGTAGACGAGTCCCTAATACATTTTACCGGGCGCCTTGGCTTCAAACAATACATCCCAAGCAAGCGTGCCCGGTATGGGGTCAAATTGTATAAGCTCTGTGAAAGGGCCACAGGCTATACCCACAAATTTCGGATCTATGAGGGAAAAGATTAGACCCTGGAGCCGGTCGGTTGCCCTGACTACCTGGGGAGCAGTGGGAAGACAGTCTGGGACTTGGTGTCACCCTTATTTGGCAAGGGGTACCATCTTTATGTGGACAATTTTTGTGCCCCTCTTCAGGCATTTGTTCCTAGAAGAGATTGGCTGCTGTGGCACCGTGCGACCTAGTCGCCGGGGCTTCCCCCAACGGCTCGTTAGCACCCGTCTTGCAAGGGGGGAGAGGGCTGCCTTGTGTAACGAAGAACTGCTCGCGGTGAAATGGAGAGACAAGCGTGACGTTTACATGCTCTCCTCCATTCACGCAGACACGACAATACAAATTGAAAGGGCAACCCATGTCATTGAAAAGCCCCTCTCAGTCCACGACTATAATGCGCTCATGGGAGGGGTGGACTTCAATGACCAGATGTTGGCTCCCTATTTAGTTTCCCGATGCACCAGACGCTGGTATAAGAAGGTGTCTGTATATTTGATTCAATTGGCGATGTACAATAGTTTTGTTCTCTACAGTAAGGCTGGGAGAACGGGATCCTTCCTCAAATTTCAGGAAGAGATCATCGAGATCATCAGGAGGTTCCGTGGCCCCATCCACCAGTGTAGTTAGCCGTCTACACGAGCGACATTTCCCCAGTGTCGTTCCTGGTACCTCAACCCAACCGCCCCCCCCCCCCCCCCCCCCCCCCGAAAAAGATGTTGTGTCTGTAGCAGGAGTGGAATAAGGCGTGACACCCGCTATTTCTGTCCTGACTGTCCTGACCACCCTGCCCTATGCTTTGTAGAGTGTTTCCGGAAGTACCACACACAGGTACACTTAGCATAGGGATTGCATCTCACAGGACAGGCACACAGGGCTATTAGGGCCCTTACACTCACAGCTACTGCAAACCACTCCTTTCACCTGGGATAAAGTGCATAATGTACTTCGCCACATCTTTGGGCGATTTGCGCTTTGCACATTGTCCCATGGGGAAGGAGAAGTTTGTCCTATAAAGGTAAAAACAAACAAACAAAAAAAAAAAACACCAGTAAGCAAAAAAGTTAACTTTCAGTTCAAAAAGTTAAAAAAAAGTTTATATGTTCTGTTCAAAAGTTATTATAAAGTTAATAAAATTTATTGCGTTGCGGCCTGGTTTTTTCTTTTTTGTTTTGTTTTTTTTACCTTCCAGGTGGACCAACCGATCGACTAGCTGCAGCACTGATGTGCATTCTGACAGAAGCATTGCGCTGCTGTCAGATTACACACAAGTCGGTGTATGCGGCACTGCAAGACGAGATTTCTCCTCTGCAGTAAAAGATACGTTTGCCGAGGCATATGAGCTGAGGAGGCGGCGGTGTTCATATGCTTTGGCAAACACTTTGTATATATAAAAAAAAATAAAAAATCCCGGCAATGATTTATTCATCCACATCGATTGATGTGAATGGAGAAATCTGGTTTGCCAGGGCATACGGGCTAAGTGGGTATGGATGTTGGGCGGAGCTCCTATGTCCTGGCAGACGCCTTTCCCCTCCTTTTTTTTTTTGGGCAGAGATTTTTTCATCCACATTGATCGATGCGAATGAAGAAATCTGTGCCGTTCATTTTTTCTTTCAGCCCAGAGGCTGAACGGAAAAAAAAAATCTCATTACCCGTATGATCAATATAAGGAGAATAGCAGAAACTCCTAATGCTGGCTATACATGTAATGATTGCGGAGACCCTCAAATGCCAGGGCAGTACAAACACCCCACAAATAACATCATTTTGGAAAGAAGACACCCCAAGGTATTCGCTGAGGGGCATATTGAGTCCATGAAAGATTAAATTTTTTGTCTCAAGTTAGCGGAAAGGGAGACTTTGTGAGAAAAAAACAAAAAAAATCAATTTCCGCTAACTTGTGGCAAAATTTTTTTTTTTCAATGAACTCGCCATGCCCCTCATTGAATACCTTGTGGTGTCTTCTTTCCAAAATGGGGTCACATGTGGGGTATTTATACTGCCCTGGCTTTTTAGGGGCCCTAAAGCGTGAGAAGAAGTCTGGGATCCAAATGTCTAAAAATGCCCTCCTAAAAGGAATTTGGGCACCTTTGCGCATCTAGGCTGCAAAAAAGTGTCACACATGTGGTATCGCCGTACTCAGGAGAAGTTTGGGAATGTGTTTTGGGGTGTCATTTTACATATACCCATGCTGGGTGAGATACATATCTTGGTCAAATGCCAACTTTGTATAAAAAAATTGAAAAAGTTGTCTTTTGCCGAGATATTTCTCTCACCCAGCATGGGTATATGTAAAATGACACCCCAAAACACATTGCCCAACTTCTCCTGAGTACGGAGATACCACATGTGTGACACTTTTTTGCAGGCCAGGTGGGCAAAGGGGGCCACATTCCAAAGAGCACCTTTAGGATTTCACCGGCCATTTTTTACAGATTCTGATTTCAAACTACTTACCACACATTAGGGCCCCTAGAATGCCAGGGCAGTCTAACTACCCCACAAGTGACCCCATTTTGGAAAGAAGACACCCTAAGGTATTCGCTGATGGGCATAGTGAGTTCCTAGAATTTTTTATTTTTTGTCACAAGTTAGCGGAAAATGATGATTTTTTCATTTTTTTTTATTTTCTTACAAAGTCTTATATTTCACTAACCTGTGACAAAAAATAAAAACTTCTATGAACTCACTATGCCCATCAGCGAATACCTTGGGGTGTCTTCTTTCCAGCTGGTCTCACCTGTGGTGGAATAGGGGTGTGGACCACACTATCCACCCCTTCCTTTCCTCTAACCTGTGTGAGACCTATCACTGTCTCACAATACCAATAATATACTTTCTATATAGTGTATTTAAGTAGTGAAGCATCTACACAGAGTGACAAACGCTATTGGAACAACTAATTGCAACTGTTGTGATTAGAGATAAGCGAATCGAAGCTAACGAAATCAAATTCATTCCGAATATCAGGAAAAATTCTATTATGAACGAATGTGAATTTCCTCACGCTTCGTGGTAACGAATCGCATTATTAGCAAGAGTTTAAAGTGCCCACATATAGCACATAGTGGGACACTGCATCACGATGAATCAGGCGTGGATCAGCCAGGATTTCAACACACCAATGCCTGATGCATCAGACTAGATCATCCATGGTGCCACACCAACATTTCAACAAAAGAGACAGTTTTCTTCTGGCTACCTGCCTCAGCTACTATTCTGATGCTGTTACCCGCCTGATGCCAAACATCTGATGCCAAGTGCTCCTTCTTTCACCCACCATCTTCAGCGAGTGCTAGTATTGCCACCCACCTTCACACTATATCACCTTGCCACTCTGTGGCCTACTGATGCGGCCATGTCAACACTATGTCACCTTGCCACTCTGTGGCCTCCTGGTGCTGCCATCTCCACACTATGTAACTTGGCCACTCGCTGGCCTCCACATACTGCTGCCAACTACATACTCTGTGATTGTGCCACTCGGTGGCCTCCTCATACTGCTGCCACCTGCACACTGTCATTGTGCCACTCTGTTGCCTCCTGATGTTGCCGCTACCTCCAGTCTTTGTCATTGGGCCACTGTGTGGTCTCCTCATGCTGCTTCCACCTCATCACTCTGTCATAGGGACACTCTGTGGACTTCTCATGCTGTTCACACCCTCCCCACTTCATGACTGGGCCACTATTTTGGCTTTTGGCATCATCATTTATTTGACCTTTCTTCTGATCTGTCAGAAGAAAGGAAAAATAAAACGCACAACAGATACTGGCTGTCTGTGTAGCAGCTGTAAGGCCTGTATGGTCCCATCAGAATTGGCTTATGATTTGGTAGACAGAAGACATGCAAATATTCCATTCACGTGTCATCTCTGTTTTAGATCCACTCCTGTTTTTATTAGCATTAGCAATACTGAGCAAATGCTGACCGGGTGAAGGCGTATGCTCCAAAGACAGGATCCGATTTTTGTGGGTTATGGTTCTGTCGGATCAGAGGAAGGGCAAATTAATCAGTGACATCAACACAAACTTACTGCTGACATCCTCTCCACTCTGTCAGGGGGGCTCTGCTTGTATAAGCGTGTAATAGAACAGGTTCTGTAGACATCCATGTGGAATCAGCTGACAAGGGTGTAAACGGAGAGCACTTCTTCTTGACACTAACATTGACCTATAAGGCAGAGTTCATACTTGAGTTATTAGGCCAGTTTTGGCAAATTTAAGTATACTTTCTTAGAATTTTAAAGAAGTTTTGGTTTAATAAAATCAATGTTAAAATATTTAATAAATTTAATAATAAAAATTGAATGTTGCGTAAGACAGGAGACAATCGGACAGTCTTCTGTTTATTCAACGACGTGGTGTTGCGATGGAGAAAGCATAAAAAAATAAATTACTCTCCACCTGGAGCCGAATCCTGTCAAGATTTATGCAAGTGCGGTATTGGCTGCTCATCCAGCAAGTTACTTCTGGGGGAACCTGCCTGGCATGCTTAGGCCTCTACTAGCTACAGACAATAAGAAGTAGACAAAGCTTCAAGATTGCTTGGAGCCCGGAAGAGTTGCGAATTTAATCACGATTCAAACCAACCAGGGCCTAGTCTCTTCGTCAGGGGTTCCCAGTCATCATGGAATGGAAAGGAGGGCATCCTTATTATATTTAATACATTTTCTAATAAAAAAAATAAAAAAATCCTAACACATGAGGAGGAGGACATCCTGTGGTGCACGGAGATGGAGATGGACTTGGTCTTTGGATTCCCACACAGACATCTCAAAAACAAACTGTGTCTCCCAAAAGCAGCTCCTGGGAAGATCATGGAGCGTCCCGATCATCCGTCATCTATTCGCCCCACTTTATTTTGGAGGTGTGTAGAACCCGTGTGGGACCCCCCAGCTGCAGATTGATCATGGAGACACAGAATTTTATAATATACATGGAATACATGTCATAATAAAATGTTTAATAAATTTAATAATAACTTTACATTTTTTTCTTTGGAGAGAATCGGCCAGTCTTCAGTTTATTCAACGACGTGGAGGGTGTTGCGATGGAGAAAGCATTCCAAAAAAACTATTGCTCTACACCTGGAGCCGAATCCTGATTGATGCAAGTGCGGTATTGGCTGCTCATCCAGTAAGATACTTCTAGGGGAACCTGCCTGCCATGCTTAGGCCTCTTAGGCCTCTATTAGCGACAGACAATGAGAAGAAGACAAAGCTTGCTCTTTTCTGTACATTGAATGAATAATTTTTGGGGCCTGTACTCCACTGGCCTGCAATAAAATTGATATCTAATGACCGTCTAATATACCTCCAGCCACATAATCACTTGATGTTTTCTGTCCGGTGAATGCCTAATGTTTGGGGCCCGTACTCCCGTGGCCTAAAATAAAAACTTTCTAGGCTCCAGCAGGGCACATTTTTGAGACTTTCAATTTAAGACGCCATAAAAATGGCCCCTGATTAAAATACATATTTTTTGTGGGACTTTTTCCATTGATCCCCCTCTGGTATGTCACTGTCCATGTTGTGGGACGTCCATGTTGTGGGACGATTTGTGCACTTCTTGTAAGTATTTGGTGGCTGCAAATATGAGCTGAAGGTTTTTCAGGTTCGCCTGCCATCAAAGTGAATGGGGCCGATGTTCGTCCATCACTACATCCAGCAAATCGATTGCGGTATCTCAGCCAAAAAAATTGCCAAACTGCATCATGTGTGTGCCATGACAGTTATTGGATCTTCTTTTCTCCTTGCTTATGTCTTCTTTTTTATTTCTCACTCTCCCCCTTTTACTTTCAATAGTTTTTTAGAAATAGGGAGGGCAATTAACACATATAGTAATATGTAATATGTGGGAGACAGTCGCAGCTGTCGGTTATGATCAAACTCTCCCCCTTTTTTTAAGCTATCACACTTTCTTTTTTTCTTCTCTTTTGCACCTTTTTTTTTACTTTTTTACCTTATACTTTATGGTTTATTTTTCTTAATTTTTATTTTATTTCTCACTCTTATTCTTGACATTTGGGTCATCTTATTCATTATATACCTTGGCACATCACATCATTTACCTTCCTAAAGGTTCTTCATCATTCTTTTATTTTTTCATTTTTCAATTTTGATTTCCCCTTTTACTTTTCTTCCCTTTTTCTTGTTTTGCTTTCTTCCTTTTCTTTCTCTCCTTTCTGTTTCTACTTTACCCACTATTTGATCCAATTATTCCCCTATTTTGCTTATTGTCTTCCCCTTTTTGTAACTACCCCTTCTTTAGCACTATTACATCCTAACAAGACAATACACATGAAGTTTCCATTCCATCGGCCCCTCCTTTTCCACGGCCTGTGGAACGCATAAGCACGCCTGTGCGTTCCACGGTCCCGGCCGGTGGAACGCATAGACACGCCGCATGCGCATTCCTCTACTTACTCCGTGCGATCCAGACAATGGGCCTTCCGGGGCTCTCCGATGCTTACGGGGACCCACTACCACATTCTACTGCCGGCTATAGCACAGCACTATATAATTAACAGTTTATTCTCTCTCTCTGGTGCGATTTATTTATATAATTAACCTCATATGTACTATGAGTTCCACACGATCATGACTTCTGGGATGGCAGAATGCAGGCGCAGTTAAGACACAGGGATGCACTCCCTCTTTATAAACAAGGAGGCAACATGTCCTCTTCAGACGCCCTTTCAGACGGCATCTTTCCCGAGTCCTTAAGGACCCATGATGTTTCAGTACGTCATGGCTTTAAAATGCGATTGCGGCTCCGCGGGGGTTAATCGGAACGGGATGCCCGATGAAATCATTCAGCGGGAATCCTGTCACAACGCCGGGGGGGGGGTCATGTGGCCCCCCCGTATCGGCGATCGCCGCAAACCGCAGGTCAATTCAGACCTGCGGTTTGCAGCGCTTTCTGCAGTTTCTGATCCCCGCACTTTAAAATGCCCAAAATGTAGATTTTTCACCCCCCCCTTCACCCCTGAATCATTTTATGCCGGCGGGTGGTGCAGGGGGGGTTGCGGGTGGTGCAGGCAGTGCGGGAGGCGGGCGGTGCGGTAGGTGGGATCGCATTCATTGGTGGCCAGTGGGTATACCAGAGTGTCAGCACATTGCTGACACGCTGGTATAAACAGGTGACATCTGTGCAGATGTCATCCGTTTAACCCTTTCCATACCGCGGTCCGTACAGACCGCTGTATTGAAAAGGTTAACAGTCAGGGTCAGGGAGCTCCCTCTCCCATCGGGGGGCTGCTGTGCCTTTGCAGCCCCCAGACAGGATGGGGTGACAGAGGGAGGGAGCCCCCCTCCTTACCCTTACCCTTCCCCGTCTGCTCAGTTGTGGCCACAACTGACCAGACGGGGAAGGTTTCCATGGCAACAGGACGCCTTCTCAGGCATCCTGCTGTCCATGGTGCTAAACAGATCTGTGCTAAAGGCATAGATCTTTTCAGACAACGTGTAAGTAAAATACAGTACAATACACTATATAGTGTACTGTACTGTATTATACAGACATCAGACCCACTGGATCTTCAAGAACCAAGTGGGTCTGGGTCAAAAAAAAAATTTTTTAAAGTGGAAAAACTAAAGATAAAAAAAAACACATTTATCACTGAATAAAAATTTAAAAAATAAAATACACTACACATATTAGGTATTGCCGCGTCTGTAACGACCTGATCTATAAAGCGGTCATGTTACTTTCCCCGCACGGTAAACGCCATAAAAATAAAAAAATAAAAACTATTAGAAAATTAAAATTTTGCCCACCTTACTTCCCAAAAAAGATAATAGCAAGCGATCAAAAAGTCATATGCACCCCAAAATAGTGCCAATCAAACCGTCATCTCATCCCACAAAAAATGAGACCTTACCTAAGATAATCTCCCAAAAACTAAAAAAACTATGGCTCTCAGACTATGGAGACACTAAAACTGGATTTTTTTGTTTCAAAAATGAAATCATTGTGTAAAACTTACATAAATAAAAAAATTGTATACATATTAGGTATCGCTGCATCCGTGACAACCTGCTCTATAAAAATACCACATGATCTAACCTGTCAGATGAATGTTGTAAATAACAAAAAAAACGGTGCCTTAAAAGCTATTTCTTGTTATCCTGCCTCACAAAAAGTGTAATATAGAGCAACCAAAAATCATATGTACCCTAAACTAGTACCAACAAAACTGCCACCCTATCCCGTAGTTTCTAAAATGGGGTCACTTTTTTGGAGTTTCTACTCTAGGGGTGCATCAGGGGGGCTTCAAATGGGACATGGTGTCAAAAAAACCAGTCCAGCAAAATCTGCCTTCCAAAAACCGTATGGCATTCCTTTCCTTCTGCGCCCTGCCGTGTGCCTGTACAGCAGTTTACGACTACATATGGGGTGTTTCTGTAAACTAAAGAATCAGGGCCATAAATAATTAGTTTTGTTTGGCTGTTAACCCTTGCTTTGTAACTGGAAAAAAAATATTAAAATGGAAAATCTGCCAAAAAAGTGAATTTTTGAAATTGTATCTCTATTTTCCATTAAATCTTGTGCAACACCTAAAGGGTTAACAAAGTTTGTAAAATCAGTTTTGAATACCTTGAGGGGTGTAGTTTCTTAGATGGGGTCACTTTTATGGAGTTTCTACTCTAGGGGTGCATCAGGGGGGCTTCAAATGGGACATGGTGTAAAAAAAAACAGTCCAGCAAAATCTGCCTTCTAAAAACCATACAGCGCACCTTTCCCTCTACGCCCTACTGTGTGCCCGTACAGTAGTTTACGGCCACATATGGGGTGTTTCTGCAAACTACAGAATCGGGGCAATAAATATAGCATTTTGTTTGGCTGTTGGGTTAACAGCCAAACAAAATGCTATATTTATTGCCCCGACTCTGTAGTTTGCAGAAACACCCCATATGTGGCCGTAAACTACTGTACGGGCACACAGTAGGGCGTAGAGGGAAAGGTGCTTTGTTACTGTAAAAAATGGATTAAAATGGAAAATTTGCCAAAAAATCGAAATTCTGAAATTTTAACACCATTTGCCATTAACTCTTGTGGAACACCTAAAGTGTTAACAAAGTTTGTAAAATCAGTTTTGAATACCTTGAGGGGTGTAGTTTATAGAATGGGGTCATTTTTGGGTGGTTTCTATTATGTAAGCCTCGCAAAGTGACTTCAGACCTGAACTGGTCCCTAAAAATTGGGTTTTTGAAAATTTCTGAAAAATTTCAAGATTCGCTTCTAAACTTTTAAGCCTTGTAAAATATCATTCCCAAAATGATCCAAACATGAAGTAGACATATGGGGAATGTAAAGTAATAACTATTTTTGGAGGTATTACTATGTACAGGGTGGGCCATTTATATGGATACACCTTAATAAAATGGGAATGGTTGCTGATATTAACTTCCTGTTTGTGGCACATTAGTATATGTGAGGGGGGAAACTTTTCAAGATTGGTGGTGACCATGGCGGCCATTTTGAATCCAACTTTTGTTTTTTCAATAGGAAGAGGGTCATGTGACACATGAAACTTATTGGGAATTTCACAAGAAAAACAATGGTGTGCTTGGTTTTAACGTAACTTTATTCTTTCATGAGTTATTTACAAGTTTCTGACCACTTATAAAATGTGTTCAATGTGCTGCCCATTGTGTTGGATTGTCAATGCAACCCTCTTCTCCCACTCTTCACACACTGATAGCAACACCGCAGGAGAAATGCTAGCACAGGCTTCCAGTATCCGTAGTTTCAGGTGCTGCACATCTCGTATCTTCACAGCATAGACAATTGCCTTCAGATGACCCCAAAGATAAAAGTCTAAGGGAGTCAGATCGGGAGACCTTGGGGGTCATTCAACTGGCCCACGACGACCAATCCACTTTCCAGGAAACTGTTCATCTAGGAATGCTCGGACCTGACACCCATAATGTGGTGGTGCACCGTCTTGCTGGAAAAACTCAGGGAACGTGCCAGCTTCAGTGCATAAAGAGGGAAACACATCATCATGTAGCAATTTCGCATATCCAGTGGCCTTGAGGTTTCCATTGATGAAGAATGGCCCCACTATCTTTGTACTCCATATACCACACCATACCATCAATTTTTTTGTTTCAACAGTCTTGGAGGGATCTATCCAATGTGGGTTAGTGTCAGACCAATAGCGGTGGTTTTGTTTGTTAACTTCACCATTCACATAAAAGTTTGCCTCATCACTGAACAAAATCTTCTGCGTAAACTGAGGGTCCTGTTCCAATTTTTGTTTTGCCCATTCTGCAAATTCAGTGCGCCGATCTGGGTCATCCTCGTTGAGATGCTGCAGTAGCTGGAGTTTGTAAGGGTGCCATTTGTGAGTAGCTAATATCCGCCGAAGGGATGTTCGACTAATGCCACTCTCCAGTGACATGCGGCGAGTGCTATGCTGTGGGCTCTTGCTTAATGAAGCTAGGACAGCCACTGATGTTTCTTCATTAGAGACAGATTTCATGCATCCACATTTTGGCAAATCCAACACTGAACCAGTTTCACGAAACTTAGCAAGCAGTTTGCTAACTGTAGCATGGGAGATGGGTGGTCTCGTAGGGTGTCTTGCATTGAAATCTGCTGCAATGACCCGGTTACTGCGTTCACCAGACATCAACACAATTTCTATCCGCTCCTCACGTATTAACCTCGGCGACATGTCAATGGCTGTAAACAAAGAGAAACTTGTAAATAACTCAAGAAATAATAAAGTTACGTTAAAACCGAGCACACCATTGTTTTTCGTGTGAAATTCCCAATAAGTTTGATGTGTCACATGACCCTCTTCCTATTGAAAAAACAAAAGTTGGATTCAAAATGGCCGACTTCAAAATGGCCGCCATGGTCACCACCAATCTTGAAAAGTTTCCCCCCTCACATATACTAATGTGCCACAAACAGGAAGTTAATATCAGCAACCATTCCCATTTTATTAAGGTGTATCCATATAAATGGCCCACCCTGTATTATAGAAGAATAGAAATAGAAAATTAGAAATTACAAATTTTGGGTAAATTTTGTATTTTTTTATAAATAAAAATGAATTTTTTTAACTTCATTTTACCAGTGTCATGAAGTACACTATGTGACAAAAAAAACTGTCTTAGAATGGCCTGGATAAGTCAAAGCATTTTAAAGTTATCAGCACTTAAAGTGACACTGGTCAGAGTTGCAAAAAATGGCCAAGTCCTTAAAGGGCTTCTACCACCAGAAATACTGTTATGTAGCTGACTGATACTAGCGATGCGCTAATGTCAGCACTACATAACAGTATGTTTCTAACATTAGTCCCTGCAGCCGTTTTTGTAAAAAATGCACTTTTATTATATGCTAATGAGCCTCTAGGTGCTATGTGGGCGTAAAATCAGCACCTAAAGGCTCCGTCCACTCACCCATTATCCCACCCAGGTCCCCTGTTCTGCCCGCCCCGCTCTCTTAATCGATGCCACGGTCCACCGAATCATTGACGAAATCCTGCGCCTGCGCCGTTCACCTCTGTCTTCGGCGCAGTGAGTGAAGGCCGCTCTCCTGATGCCGTAGTCGGCGCAGGCGCAGTGAGGAAGCCGGCATCAGGAGAGCGGCCTTCACTCACTGCGCCTGCGCCGAAGACAGAGGTGAACGGCGCAGGCGCGGGATTTCGTCAATGATGCGGTGGACCGTGGCATCGATCAAGAGAGCGGGGCGGGCAGAACAGGGGACCTGGGCGGGATAATGGGTGAGGGGACGGAGCCTCTAGGTGCTGATTTTACGCCCACATAGCACCTAGAGGCTCATTAGCATATAATAAAAGTGTTTTTTTTACAAAAACGGCTGCAGGGACTAATGTTAGAAACATACTGTTATGTAGTGCTGACATTAGCGCATCGCTAGTATCAGTCAGCTACATAACAGTATTTCTGGTGGTAGAAACCCTTTAAGGTGAAATAGGGCTGAGTCCTTGATTGACAGTGCTAGAATACGATTTTAACTTTTTCTAACGCTGTCAATAAAGTGGAGGGGGTTGTGTTTAGACATCAATAGGCGTCACATAGCGGTGCTCGTACTGTAAAAGCTTGGCTCCTGGTGCTCGAAATTGCCTTCCAGCAAAGGTATCATTTTAAACTGCAAGATCACCACTACCACGCTGTGTGTCTGGTTTAATAGGGGTGATCTGGTTATATAGCCGCTTTAAAGTATTTCAAGTGCTCGGTGTTTACTCATTGTCTTTTCCTTTGCTCTGGCTGTATGTCAATATCCTGTTTCATTTCTGTGTACCAATTCTGTCAGACAGAACAGCACCTGAGACAACATAAAGCACCTTGACAGACTTGAGTCATACGTTCCAACATACTTCAGCAGAAGCTTAAGCAAAATATAATAATATGAAAATCTTGGTTTATGGTAAAATATCTTAAGTGTAGTGATGATCTGTCTGTCATCTTAGCCTCCACAGTGCTAAATCCATGAACAGGTGCAAACGTTCTATGATGACAGTAAATGTCAGTAGATTACAAAAGGTGTTTTTAAGGTAAATATTGACAAGCTTTGTATAGGACATGTCCTTGTAATTTGAATGTAAAATAGTTTACATTCACAAATCACAGCATGTCAAATAATTTCAATTTTGGAAAGCTTCTCAGATGAGAAAATGGGAAGTCGACTTAAGGGAACCTGTCACCAGTTTTATGGTGTCCTAACTAAGGGCAACATAAATAAGTGACTGATTCTCTTAGCACAATGCTGGGTCACTTTCTTTAATTGACCCAGTCAATCTGCCAACATCTTGTATTGAAAAGCTCCAGCTGATAATGATGAGTCATGAATATTCATTAGCTCCTGACTCTCCCCGCCCACCTGCTGCTGAATGACAGTTATTTTCCATATGAATCAGCAGCAGGTGGGCAGGGGAGTGGCTATAGCTCTGAATTAAATATACGCTGGACTCAATGACATCACGCTGGACTCAAATCAGCTCATTAGCATGCGGCATCTTTGTGTGTATATTATGAGGTAACCATCTGTCACACCAGTAAGTGAATACATCTAAGGTACTTTTTAGTAGTTAACGATTGTATATAATTAGTTAGATTATAATCAAATATCCACATGACAGGTTCCCTTTAAGTGCGTGCAAAATCACCAAAGATTATTTTCATATGCCCAAAAAGGCCCAACCCAGATAACTGTAGCAACCTTTATTTTAACTCATTATAAATACTGACCACTAACACTGCAAACAACAGACCAGGAGTCAATACTGTACATGCACTCATTTCATAACACAATTTATTGAAAATGAAAGAAAAGTATGTGAGCTGCATAATATAAATATCATCCCTGGTTCAAGGCACAAAATGAACACATAATAATATGTAAGTAATACATCTTAAACAGTATACCAGCCATGGAATCCAACAGGTGTGTGGGTAATTTGTAGCTTCACCAAGCAAGGATTATTTTCTGCTATTTCTTGAAACACTTCAAAAATATAAGTAAAATAGAATGCAAAACTGAGAGGGAGGGAGTGAACTGCGGCTAAAGACATCCAATTGGACAAAATGGGGAAAAAATGGGGGGGGGGATTTGCAGAAAGTCCTTGGGTGGAGGCTAAACTGTAGGGTTGGCATGGGGAACTACCAGTTCAATTATAAAAAAAAAAAAAAAAAATAAATAAAAAGTTGTGGCAGAATCCACAGCCACACTGTCCTTTCCAGACATTGCACCTGGATGTCAGCAGGCAGTGCTGGAAGTTGCTGTGTGGCTGTCACGGCCGCAATATGTTGGGTGTCCTCTTGGGCCTCTTCTCGAGTGTACTGCTCCTCAGGGGTCTTCCATGACAACATGTAGTTGGACTGGCTATCTTTATAAACACCGCGCAAGGCCAGGGCTCATACCACTGAATGCTCTTGCTCCTTTCCCATGGGTGGAACACTACTCAGACAACACAGGGTGAGGGTACAACACTCCCAGAAGACTTTTTGAACAACCAACAGTGAGCAGCATATAGTACAGTCCAAGCAAGGATACAGGATGGCACAGGTGACAGTGATTCAGCCTTCTGCAAGTTAGGGGGGAACCCAGGACCAACTACCCCTCTCAGTAGAACCCTGCTTTGGGCAGGCACTCACTGAGAGGAGGTAGCAGCAAGCCTAGGGATGTGGCCAGGTTATGCGATTGTCTTAACCTGGACTCTCCAACAGAACCTGTAGGCTCGAGGTTGGCCAGAAGAGCAGTTCTGAAGTCCACCACCTGGAACCATAGTCCCTAAGTTGATGTCCTGAAGAATTGCCACTGATGACATGGGCAGCTGCCTTTTATTTCCCTCAGTGGCTATTTCAGTGCATTGGCCCACATAGGATTGGTGGAAGATAATCATTGGTTGTCAGTTTAGTCCGACTGTATAATGTCATGTGATGACACAGCTTTTCCACTTCAACCAGCCAGGCTGAATGGCTGCTAATATACAACAGAGGGGCTAATGCAAACCACAGGTGACAGGTCCTTTCCCATACATCTGCTGGCTTTTTAGTCAGACCAAAAGGCACCACATAGTTGATTCAATTTGCTGTGAAAGTCAGACAGCTACAGAAAAGAACCATTAAACAATAGTTCATGTCCCTGACTGTCTCCCCAAAACGATGGACAAAGTAACAGTACACCTGGCGAAATTAAGAACAATCCACCCTACAAGTGGCCAGGTGTTATCATCAGTGAGCATGATGTTGTCACAGTCCGTAGCTCATTATTTGAAGGGTGTTAGAGGCCTATCACTCTTCAGAAGGATCTAGTTGTCGGAGCCTTGGCTGGTTGATTGACATCAGCCCTGTGGGAAGTTGTACAGCCGGTCGGGCATGTAGTGTCTCTTCCCTGACTAGTGACTCAAATGGCTCCTCAGTGGTCTTTGAGGAACTCATAGACCTAGTGAACAGACAACCAGAGCACCATCCAGGGTTGCACTGGAGTACCTAGGGCCAACCAGCAAAATGAATTCTGGGGGCCCACTGCACAGATACATGCAAATATTACCTACTCATACAGCAGCAGGCAGCAGCTAGACACTACAAGACGATTGATTATAGGGGTCCCTGAAGCAACTTCAAGAAAGTGGGTCTCTGGGATACTGGCTTGTCTGCCTCTATATCTAGAAGTCATATCTGCCAAATGATGCATCTACAGTAACATAATAAACTGGGTAGTTTGTTAAATAATCTGCCCCATCTTTGTATGGATGCATAGGCTGGTTGAGATGGTTTGTGTAGTACAGTCTATGTGCCATGTACCTTCATTTTTCGAAGCAATGCAGGCACATATAACCATGGGACCAACACAGATGCCTACAGCTGCCAAGTGTTCATGCAACAGGTCAGCCAGTTTTATAGGTACAAATCTGCTGATTAGTGTTGATCGCGAATATTCTAATCGCAAATTTTTATCGCAAATATCGTCACTTCGAGAATTCCCGGAGATGTAGAATATAGTGCTATATATTCGTAATCGCTAATATTCTAGATTTTGTTTTCATCAGTAACTTCCCTTCTTGCTTGTGCGCCAATAAGAAGGCTGTAATATCTTTGTTAGAGCTTAGCAACATCCCTAGCAACCAATAGGAAAATTGCCTACCCCTTACTATATAAGAACCTCCCCAGAAGCCATTTTCTGCTGTTTCTTGCAGTTCTGAGAGAGAGAGAGAGAGAGCACTGTCATTGCTGTGCTCTATGTTTTGCTGAGTCATCTGGATCCTTATCCAATTACATTAGATAGTTAGTTAGCTCATATATATAATACAGATAGATAGATGGGAGTGTCACAGGATGCCGATGCTGGACTTGTTCTCCCTTGAGCCGCCGACATCCTGTGCTTAAGGTTGAGCAAGGACGTGCTGTGCGTCCTCGTTTTCAGGGTGATGCGGAGCGGACGGGAATTGGCAACACACCTTCTCTGCATAGCCGGCGCCCTCCGTTCCCATGACAATAGTAGGACTGAGTGCCGAGCTGGCCACTCAGTGCTCAGCTTGAGGCAGGCTGTTGAGTCATGTGATGCGGGCCACGTCACATGACTCCTTGCCTCCAGTATTTAAACAGGCAGCCTGCTGGCCACAGGTTCCTGTGAATTCACTCCTTACCTGGTGTATCCTCAGGCTTGGTAAGGTTTTGCATCTCGGCTCCCTGGTGTTTGCTCTCCTTATCCTCAATTGTGGTTTTCCCTGGTTGTGACCTTTGGCTTGTATTCTGACCTTCCCTCGTTTGCTCCTCTGGTTCGTATTGGATATCCTGGTTTTGACTCTGTTGGTGTTACGACCGCTATCCCAGCAGCAGTCGTATCGCACCAGACGGAGGGGAAGGGGGACCCTTATCTACGGATGGGAAATAGAATGGCCACCCCTGACTAACCCTAAGCTGGCACCTGTCTGCCCTGATACCCTAGACGGGGTGTGAACCCGTGCGGCGAGCAGGATGCCTAAGCCCTCAGTCGCCCTAACAAGACTGGACTGGGGAAAGGCCGATGGGAGCGCTAGTCACCATCACTCACGTCTAGGAAAACAACAGGGGAAGACAGCAACAAACAAACAACAGCAGAGATAGACTTATCCAGTCACGAGCAGAGAAGGCGATCCCAAACACGACAGTCCACGCCGGACAAGAGCTCCACAGCAACACCATCATACGATCTCCTTCCAAGGTCAGAGTAGCACTGGAAGTAAGGACTATATCTGGCAATGACTGCAAGTAAAGGTGAAACTAATATAGTAGCTGGGAGTGGCAGACAGGACTCACCTGAGAAGGATGCCTACAAACTCCCAGTCAGGACAAAAAGGTTCACAAGGCAAAACCCAGATGACATACCCTGAACCACGGAGCAAACTCACAAGCTATCGCGAGTAGCAAGTCGCTGCGACCTTCTCCTCCCAGACCTGTCTGGATCAGTCACAGTCGTGACAGTACCCCCCTTTCTACGAGGGGCCCCTGGACCCTTAAGACCAGGCCTCTCCGGATGGGAGCTATGAAAAGCCTGAATGAGTCTGTCCGCTTTTATCTCTGATGCTGGAACCCACATTCTCTCTTCGGAATCATAACCTTTCCAGTGCACCAGGTACTGAAGAGAGCGGCGAACATATCGTGAATCAACAATCTTTTCTACCTGAAACTCAAGACTGCCATCAACAACCACCGGTGGAGGCGGTAGTGGCAATGGTTCAGGAGGTTCTACATATCTCTTAAGCAGAGATCTGTGGAAGACATTATGGATCCTTAGAGTCTGAGGTAGCTCCAGACGAAAAGCCACCGGGTTAATGATCTTAATTACCCTATAAGGACCAATAAATCTCGGACCTAATTTCCACGAGGGAACCTTCAACTTGATATTTCTGGTAGACAACCACACCAAGTCATTCACCCCAAGGTCCGGACCTTCAGAGCGCTTCCTATCAGCCGCACGTTTGTATCTACCACCAATTCTCTTCAAACTTTCTTGCACACTCTGCCACACTGAAGAAAGTGAAGACGCAAATCGTTCCTCCTCGGGAATCCCAGACGGCCCCCCCTCACTAAAAGTACAAAACTGAGGATGGAAACCATACGCACCAAAAAATGGTGACTTATCGGTGGATTCTTGACGACGATTATTAATGGCAAACTCGGCTAACGGTAAATAAGATGACCATTCCTCCTGATTTTCGGAAACAAAGCATCTCAAATATGTCTCTAGGTTTTGATTGGTACGTTCAGTCTGACCGTTGGACTGTGGATGGAAAGATGAAGAAAACGACAGATGAACCCCTAAACGAGAACAAAAAGCTTTCCAAAATTTAGAAACAAATTGAGTACCACGATCCGAAACAATATCGGAAGGGACCCGTGAAGCTTCACAATGTGGTCAATAAAAACCTGAGCCAGTGTGTTAGCATTCGGCAATGCGGCAAGAGCAATAAAGTGCACCATTTTACTGAATCTGTCAACAACTACAAGAATAACAGTCTTCCCCGCTGATACTGGTAGATCCGTAATGAAATCCATTGACAGGTGCGTCCAAGGTGTGTTGGGGATGGCCAGAGGTAAAAGACGCCCTGCCGGACGAGTATGATCTACCTTAGAACGAGCACAGGTAGCACATGCAGACACAAAATTTAACACCTCCTGGCGCCATTTAGGCCACCAGAACCGACGAGACACTAACTCAGAGGTTGCCCTACTACCTAGGTGTCCTGCCAGTGTGGAGTTATGGTGTTCTTTTAGTATCTCCAGTCGTAAATTTTCTGGCACAAACAGTTTACCCGAGGGGCAGGAGGCCGGGGCGTCCCCCTGAGCTTCCAACACCCTCCCCTCCAAACCTGAGTGTAATGCAGAGACCACCACCCCCTTTTGCAAAATGGGCTCTGGTACCTCAACATCACTCCCTCCAGGAAAACTTCGAGACAATGCATCCGCCTTAGTATTTTTTGCCCCCGGGCGATAGGTTATTACAAAATTAAACCTAGTAAAAAATAACGACCATCTAGCCTGTCTAGGGGTGAGACGTTTAGCAGACTCCAGATATAATAAGTTTTTGTGATCAGTAATCACCGTGACGGGATGAACCGCCCCCTCCAAAAAATGACGCCACTCCTCAAAAGCCAACTTAATAGCCAAAAGTTCCCTGTTGCCAATATCATAGTTCCTTTCTGCAGTAGACAATTTCTTCGAAAAGAAAGCACACGGACGCCATTCACCAGGGGACGGGCCCTGAGATAGTACCGCTCCCAGCCCCACCTCTGATGCGTCAACCTCTACAATAAAAGGAAGCGAGACATCTGGCTGTACGAGAATAGGGGCCGAGGTGAATCTCTCCTTCAGAGATGCAAAGGCAGTTTTGGCTGCATGTGACCATTTGGAAAAATCGGATCCCTTTCGGGTCATGTCCGTCAGTGGTTTGACCACCAAGGAATAGTTCTTTATAAACTTTCTATAAAAAATTGGCAAACCCCAGGAAGCGTTGCAATGCCTTCAGGTTCTCAGGCAGATCCCAGTCTATAATCGCCCGGACTTTCTCTGGATCCATGCGGAAACCTGAATCTGACAACACATACCCCAGAAATGGCAGTTCCTTTACGGCGAACACAAATTTTTCTAACTTAGCAAACAATTTGTTGGCCCTTAATATCTGCAGCACTTGTCTCACATGGATCTTATGTGTATCCAGATCCGGGGAATAGACCAGGATGTCATCAAGATATATCACAACAAATCTCCCGATAAGGTGACTAAAAATATTGTTGACAAAATGTTGGAATACCGCAGGCGCATTAGTAAGACCAAATGGCATGACCAGATTTTCGTAATGCCCTTCCGGAGTATTAAAAGCCGTCTTCCACTCATCCCCCTCTTTGATGCGAACCAGGTTATAGGCTCCTCTGAGATCCATTTTGGAGAACTATTTAGCACCAGCAACCTGATTAAAGAGGTCGAGAATGAGAGGAAGAGGATAGGGATCTCGGATAGTTATCCGGTTTAATTCCCGGAAATCCAGGCAAGGACGTAGGCCCCCATCTTTGTTTTTAACTAAAAAGAACCCTGCAGCCACAGGTGAAGAAGAGGGTCTGATGTGTCCCTTAGCCAAACTCTCCGAAATATAATCTTTCATAGCCTTCCTCTCCGGGCCGGAAAGATTGTATAACCGGGTTTTAGGTAGTTTTGCCCCAGGTAATAGATTAATCGGGCAATCATATGGACGATGAGGTGGTAACCCCTGACAACCCTTCTCAGAGAACACATCCATAAAATCTGACAGAAAGGCAGGTAAAGAAGTTACAGAGAGTGTAGAGCACCTACTACTCAAGCAGTTGTCCTTACAATGTTCACTCCACTCCACAATCTCCCCGGCCTGCCAATCCACCACTGGATTGTGGGTCACCAGCCAGGGAAGCCCCAATACCATAGGAGCCGGAAGACCGTCCAGGACATAACAAGAGATATGCTCTTTATGGAGGTCCCCTACCTGCAGATGAATATTATGGATGATCTGAGTTAACTCTCTCTGAGTAAGAGGGGAGGAGTCGATGGCAAACACAGGAATAGTTCTGCATACCGGTTCCGGAGTAAAACCCAGAGCCTGAGCAAACCGTGAATCCACCAAGTTGACCCCCGCCCCACTGTCCAAAAAGACGGAACAGATCTCAGTTTTATTGCCCACCTCAACGGTAGCGGACAACAAAAACTGAGACATGCGTATGGAGGAAACGAATACGCCCAGACTGTTCTCCTCCGCACAATCTGGGGACTCTAGTTTTCCGGCGGCTCCTTTGTTTGTGGTCTCTTGGGTTCTGAGGGACAAACCTTTACAAAATGACCCCTCCCCCCACAACGAAAACAAACCTCTGACCTACGGCAGAACTTAGGAGGATTCACCCGTCTAGTGGCGCCCCCTATTAGCATTGGTTCGACTGGACCATAACAGACCGATCCCTGCCCTATAGAGGCCTCCGTAAAATTTAATAGTCTCTCCCTGAGTCGTCTGTCGATTCTTATGGACAGAGACATAGCAGCCTCAAGAGACCCAGGGACCTCGTATACCGCCAGCGCGTCTTTTAATTTTTCAGACAACCCCTGGCAGAACTGACTCCTAAGGGCCGAGTCGTTCCATAACGTATCAGTAGCCCACCTACGGAATTCGGAACAATATAGTTCAGCAGACCGGTTCTCTTGCCGAAGTCTACGTAGCTTAGACTCAGCCAGTGAGACCCTGTCCGGGTCATCATATACGAGACCCAGGGCTTCAAAAAACTCCTCCACTGATCGTAAGGCCGGAGAGTCTGATGGTAGGGAGAAAGCCCAAGCCTGCGGATCTCCTTGCAGGAGAGAAATTACAATGCCCACCCGTTGTTCCTCACCGCCAGAGGATCTAGGGCGTAACCTGAAGAACAATTTGCAAACTTCTCTGAAGGTTACAAATTGGTCTCTCCCTCCAGAGAACCTATCAGGTAAAGCCACTTTTGGCTCAGGAGTACTTTGGTTTCCCGTAGCAACGGTGGAACCCAAGGACTGCTGCTGCAGCACTGTTGCTTTTAATCCTGCCACTTCAAGGGATAACCCCTGTAATTGTTTCGCCAAAACCGAAACCGGATCCATAGTGGAACAGACAAAATACAAAGCAAAACAGCAAGCAACAAAGAAAAAAAAAAAAAGAGAAATGTCATTTTTTTATTTTTTTTATTTAAAAGGCCAGATATACTGTCACGACCGCTATCCCAGCAGCAGTCGTGTCGCAGCAGACAGAGGGGAAGGGGGACCCTTATCTACGGATGGTAAATAGAATGGCCACCCCTGACTAACCCTAAGCTGGCACCTGTCTGCCCTGATACCCTAGACGGGGTGTGAACCCGTGCGGCGAGCAGGATGCCTAAACCCTCAGTCGCCCTAACAAGACTGGACTGGGGAAAGGCCGATGGGAGCGCTAGTCACCATCACTCACGTCTAGGAAAACAACAGGGGAAGACAGCAACAAACAAACAACAGCAGAGATAGACTTATCCAGTCACGAGCAGAGAAGGCGATCCCAAACACGACAGTCCACGCCGGACAAGAGCTCCACAGCAACACCATCAAACGATCTCCTTCCAGGGTCAGAGTAGCACTGGAAGTAAGGACTATATCTGGCAATGACTGCAAGTGAAAGTGAAACTAATATAGTAGCTGGGAGTGGCAGACAGGACTCACCTGAGAAGGATGCCTACAAACTCCCAGTCAGGACAAAAAGGTTCACAAGGCAAAACCCAGATGACATACCCTGAACCACGGAGCAAACTCACAAGCTATCGCGAGTAGCAAGTCGCTGCGACCTTCTCCTCCCAGACCTGTCTGGATCAGTCACAGTCGTGACAGTTGGTTTTGACTCCTCTGTGTTTTCTCCTCTGCGTGTTTGTCTCTGGTTTGACTTCTGGCTTATTTCATTTTGTCTACCTGTATCCGTATTGACTGTGTCTGTCAGTGTTGTCTGTACCTCCTTCACTTACGCAGGTAAAGGACTGCCACCTAGCTGCGCCCCCTTACGTAGGACGGGAGGTGCAAGCAGGTAGGGACAGAGGTGTGGGTGGCAGTCAAGGGTGCACTTTCCCTTCCCCCATCCTGTGACAGGGAGATAGTCAGTGTAGGTTATATAGTGATACAGTGCAAGGAGTTAGGTAGTGTGATAGGAATTACTGTTTCTCTGCTGTCCATACAAACATGCTACAGACATAGTGCTGTAATGTCACAACAATACTTAGTGCACCAATCAGTAATATCTACTCAGACCTGATAAAATGTGAAGTTGCATGTATTGAGCAAAAAATATGGTCATCATTAGTTCCTATCTGTGTAATCGCGAAAATAATGACTGGAGATCACGAATTCTAGATTCTCGCAAATTTATTGCAAATATTATGCGAAAAATTCGCGAAATATTGTGAAATTGAATACTGCCTATGCCGCTCATCACTACTGCTGATTTATGCTGTTTACAGCAACCTTGGTTCAAGTCACACTGATTTCAGTGACCAAAGAGAGCAAAGCCAAAGGCCTTAGCTCCTCCCAGGGCCAGACTGGAAAAAAAGTGTAGGGGAGCCCAAATTAACATCACTAGGGCGAGTATGGGGGAGTCATTTCAAGTAGGTGGGGCCAGCAATACCTTAGAAGGGCAGTGCAGTGTTCTAAGTGCAGCAGAAGCTGGCGACCATGGGGTGGGGGGCTCAGGTGGCCCACTGGGCATAGGGAATTTTCCCTTTAGGATTTATAGCCAGTCCGCCCTTTTTCTAGAAAAAGACACACCTGAGGGTGAAGTGGCAGTTAAAGGATGAAACTGAGCATGTGCATCCACCTCAGCGAGGTGGACAGAGAAATAAACAGCAGGTAGGGCTATACAGATAAATTTTATTGAATAACAGTGGATAGCCCTTTCCGGACCTCTAGTCTTAAAAGATGGTGTCTGCTCGTGAGCGCAGCAGGCGTGATAGCCACTGGATTTATGCTGTTCTGCACTGCAGAGGCTTGGGGCTAATGTCTGCAAATGGCGATAATGCTGATCGCAGCAATTTAACCTCTTATATGCACAATAATGTCACACGCTTCCTGGCCTAGGCCAGCTATCTTGTGGCTGAGATCAGGGAAGGCGTTCTATACTAGTAATAGGCCTGAGCCTGTGCAGGTGGCAGAGCTGCATTGGAAAATACAGAATGCTGTATTCTGTAATGCATAGATATTCATTACAGAATACAAGAGGTAATGTAATGATTGCATGTTATAGTTGAGGGATGCCCATGATGTTAAATTTTTTTTATTATTTGTTTATTCTAGGGAAAGGGAGGTGATTTGAATTTTTATATCTTTAAAAAAAAATAATTGTCACCCTAGGACACTATAACATGCAATTATATGATGAAAGACATAACAGGAAAAAAAAAAAAAAAAGGCAAATTCACCATTTTATTTGCCACTTCACCTCCCAAAAAATAATTTAATACAAAGTGGTATCAATAAAATATACAGATCGTCCTGTAAAAAATGAGCCCCATACAGCTCCACAAAAGTTATGGGGTCAGAATATGGTGATGAAAAGAAAAAAAATATTTTTACAGTTTTTATTTATTCAGTATTAAAAAGCAAGAAAACAAACTATACAAATATGGTATCACTGTAATCGTACTGACCCAGAAAATGAAGGTAACTGGTAAGTTTTACTACACAGGAAAAACAAAATTGCGGTGGAATTGCATTTTTTTCTCCAATTCTACTCCATTTGGATTTTTTTTTCCAGCTTCCCACTACCTTGTATACAATAGTAAATTGTGCATTAAAAAGTAAAACAGGTCCCTCAAAAATAAACCCTCATACAGAAATCTGAACAGAAAATCTAAAAGTTATGGTTCCGGGAAGGCAGTACAAAATCAGTAATCAAAAATATAAGTGACATGGTAGAAATCAAAATTCACAAATGGGAAATCATGCGAGGGCAAAAGCCCAAGAATACATTGTTTAAGGATCAGAGCAGCAAGATCCCATGAGACTGCTGCAAAAAGCAGCGAACATGTCATTGATTAGGAAGACGCAACGACTGTCACCAAGGTGCAGAAACATAGGAGAAGTGGATCACTATACAGTAGTTAGAAAGCTGCACCTGGGCAGTGTAAATAGCCACCAAGAGCCTGTGAGACTGGTGTGGCAGGTATGATTGGTAATCATAAACTTAAAAAATGCTCACCAAAATCACTGGTGATGACTACAGCCATGAGCTCAGTCAACTATTACCCAATGGCCAACCAATTTCGAATTCCACCACATTTTTAAAAAAAATTCTAGGTTCCCATTACATTGTATGCAATGTTAAATGGTGCCACTAGAACGTGCAACTTGTTCTGCAAATAACAAGCCCTGATATATCTATGTGAATGGAAATATAAAAGGGTATGCCCCAGAAAAGGAGTGAAAATGAAAATGCAAAAAACGAAAAACAATCTGAGGTGAAGGGGTTAAAGAGAATGTCATCAGAAAATGACATATCATGTTTTTATGTTAAACAGATGATTTCATGATTTTTGTTTTAATTTTCTATTTTATCTATAATTTTTTTTTAAAGTTTAAAATCATGCAATTTTTACACTGGCCACTTGGTGTAATAATATGTTGGGACTTCCTGTTCTGTTCAGGAAGCGTCAATTTTGACGTAAATTTGTTTTCCCTTAGTCCTAACAGCAGCACAAGTGGGGTATTCGCCCCTGTGAAGCTGGTCAGGACAGGCAGAATTTTTGCTGAATAAAATTCTGCATCTCTAGTAATTAATTAATTAATTAACTCCCCCCTCCTTATATAGGCCGCCCTCACACAGGGCTAGTTGCTTTTTATAACAAGTAAACATAACAGCATAGAGGGAGGGATATTTGTGTGCTGCTGTTAGGACTAAGGGAAAACAAATTTACGTCAAAATTGACGCTTCCCTTTCGTCCTAACCAGCAGCACAATTGGGGAAGTAGCAAGGAACCTCACACAAATCTTGGGAGGGCAAAGGACTAGCACTAAGTAGCTAATAATCCCACAGCAGTTAGAGAGCTGACCTATGGACGAGCAGCATCTAACACGGACCGTCCAAAGGCTGTTCCCTCAGAACGCCTATTCTCTAGGCGGTAATGGGCAATAAAGGTGTTTTGCGTGCTCCACGAGGCAGCCGCACAAATCTGCTCTAAGGGGATTAGCTTCCTTTCCGCATATGATGTAGAAACTGCCCTTGTAGAATGGGCAGATAAGAAAGATGGCGGTGGTAAGCCTTGGGACGTAAAAGTCAGCTTAATAGTGTCCTTAATCCATCTACTCAAGGTGGGCTTGGAAACCTTGAGCCCTTTATTGTTCCCCGAATAAGAGATCAGCAGGTTTTCTGATCTCCTGAACTCTTCCGTTCTATTCAAATAAATTCTAAGGACTCTTGTGATGTCCAAGGAAAGTAATCTCTCCTCCTCAGGAGAGTTAGAGGTAGGAGAGAACACCGGCAGTGTTATCGTCTGGTTGGTGTTCGCAAACGAAGGAACCTTTGGTAAAAAGGTAGGCAGAAATCTTAACAGGACCTTGTCCTGCAGAAAACTTAAGTATGGTTCCGCTGCCCCCAGAGCCTGGAGCTCCCCAACCCTCTTGGCTGATGTTATGGCCAAGAGAAAGGCAACCTTGAGGGAAAGGTACTTTAAGTCTACCTGTTCCAAAGGCTCGAAGGGGGGGGAGCACAACCCCCTTAGGACCACTGGCAGCTCCCACTCAGGGATTGGTCTCTGGATGCTGGGCCTAAGCCTCTGAGCACCCTTAAGGAACCTCTTAATTAGGGGGTCCTGAGAAATTGGCTTACCAAGGCATGCTGACAAGGCAGCGACGTGAGCTCTCAATGTAGATGGGCTTAGACCCTTGTCTAGACCATCTTGCAGGAATTGAAGAATCTCAGAGAGAGGAGGATCTGAGGAAACTACCCCTCTATCCGTGCACCATCGCATAAATATCTTGAATATGCGGGAATATTTCTGATTCGTAGAATCCGCTCTGGAGTGAGAGATTGTTCTCAGGACCTCCACCGAAAGCCCTCTAGCTTCTAGAAGGGACCGGTCAGTCTCCAGGCTGTCAGACTGAGTCTCCTCAGATCTAGACAGGGACCTGTGTCCTGATACACAAGGTCCTGTATTAGGGGAAGTCTCCAATAATTGCCCTGACTCATCTGCATGAGCTGGGTGAACCAAGACCTCTTCGGCCAGAATGGGATGATGGCTATCACTGAGGTCTGGTCTTGCTTGATCTTCATCAATACCCTTGGTATCATGGAAATTGGAGGGAATACATAGGCCAGCCTGAACCTCCATGTTATGGACAGAGCATCTATCGCTACCGGATTGTCCTCCTTGTACAAGGAGCAGAATTTGCTTACTTTGGCGTTCAGACGGGTTGCCATCAAATCGATCTCTGGAGTCCCCCAGCGTTGGACTATCCTGGAGAAGATGTTGTCGTTCAGGGACCATTCTCCTGGTACCGGAAGGCCCCGACTTAGACGATCTGCTACTATATTGAGATCCCCTCTGATGTGAACTGCCACTAGATGAGATAGATTGCTCTCTGCCCAAGATAAAATCAATCCCACCTCCCTCAGGAGGGTCCGGGATCTCGTTCCTCCCTGTCTGTTTAGATAAGCAACCACAGTCGTGTTGTCGGTCCGTACTCTCACGGCTTGACCTTGGATGAGAGGTGAGAAGTGATTGAGGGCTAACCTCACCGCCCTTAGCTCCCTCAGATTGAATGACAGGAGTCTCTCCTGAGGATTCCAGGTATTCTGAACTGTATTGTGCCCCAGATGGGCTCCCCAGCCCAGAAGGGAGGCGTCCGTGGTCAGGATCACCCAAGTAGGTTGGGTTAGAGGCATTCCATCCACTAGGTTCTTCCACCACCTGAGGGAGGAACGGACTTCTGCAGACAGGGAGTGATTCCGATCTAGGTCTCTGGGTTTGCGATTCCAAACCGCTAAGACTTCCTCTTGTAGTGGCCGAAGATGCCACAAGGCCCAAGGTACTGCCTCTGCAGACGCTGACATGTGGCCTAACATCCTCATGAGAACCCGAATAGACACCCGTCTGGGGGGTAGGAGAAACTCTGCAGCTTTTATTACTTTGTCTCTCCTCTGTGGAGACAGATATAGGGTCATTAGTTGTGAATCTATCACAAACCCCAGAAACCGCCTTGTGGTAGAGGGGACCAACTCTGATTTGTCCCAATTCACGAGCCACCCCAGGTTCTGCAGAGTGTGGAGAGCTTGTTGAAGCTGGGCTTGTAAGATGTCTGCGGACGCGGCTTTTAAAAGCCAGTCGTCTAAATAGGGGACGACTTCTAAGCCGAGGAGCCTTAAGTGGGCGACCACAGGAGCCACAACCTTTGTGAAGGTGTGTGGCGCAGAGGAGATGCCAAAAGGCAACACAGCAAACTGGTAGTGCTTCACTACCTCTTTTATGCAGACAGCAACTCTGAGATATTTCCTGTGGGCCGGACAGATAGGAACATGAAGGTAAGCGTCCTTCAGATCTATCGTCACCATCACGTCTGCCGGGTTCAGGATGTTGAGGACTGAGCGAATGGTTTCCATCCGGAAACGCTTCTTTCTGATAAACCGATTTAGGTAACGCAGATCGATAATCATGCGCCAGTCTCCTGACGGCTTTGGAACGAGAAAGATGGGAGAATACACTCCCTGACCGAGCTCTTGAGGAGGAACCTCCTCTAAGGCCCCTTTGACAATGTACTGGAGTACAGAGTCTTCCAGGATCAGTTGTCTGCTGGGTGTTAGACGTCCTGTGAGGACGAACCTCTCCTGAGGTTGGGAACTGAAATCGATCCTGTAACCGGTGCTGATGACCTGCAGCACCCAAGGATCTGGAATTATTTTCTCCCAAAAATTTCTGAACAAAAATAAACGACCTCCTACTGGAGGATTCAGGCAGGGAGATTCGTGTGGGAGTGAGGGGGGTGGGGACGGGGAGGTGACGGGCTGCCGAGAGTCATTGCTCAGCCCTGCGGTTCCCGCGACCGCGACCTCTACCTCTCTTGTTAATTTCGGAACGTCTCTGGTTCCTCTCTCTTCCTTGGAATCTCCCCCCTCTGCCTCTCCCACGTCCTCGAAAGGATTGCTGAGGGAGTGATTTTCCCTTCTTGTCTGCTAGACTCTCCATGAGGCGGTCTAGCTCGGAGCCGAACAACCTGCCAGGCTCGTAAGGGAGGGAACACAAATTAAATTTTGACATGTTGTCCGCTACCCAGGGCTTCAGCCATAAGGGCCGTCTGCTGGCAGCAGACAAAGCCATTGACTTGGCAGCAAGCCTTAGCTGCTGCTGAGACGCATCCGCCAAAAAATCAATGCCTAATAGAAGGGTCTTGAATTGATCCAGAATGTCATCTCTGGCGATTCCCGAGTCTATGTCTGCCTGGATCTTCAGCGTACGGGCGCGAATGAACTCAGACACCTCGGTACCGGCTATGGCCACAGAGGCAGAGGCGGACGCCGCAGCATAGTTGCGCCTAAGCGAACATTCTGCGCGTCTATCCAGGGGATCCTTCAGGTTACTCCCGTCATCGGAAGGTACCAAAGTTCTTTTAGAAAGCTTGGCTATCGCCATATCCACCTTAGGCGGAGGGACCCAATCCAGGGAGTCCCCGTCCTGTAGGGGGAACATCAGCTTAAACCTCTTGGTTAAGACCGGTCCTTTTTCTTGATGTTTCCATTCGGTCGCCATTAGTCTTTAAAGCGACTCGTCCACTTTGAAGGCCCTTGGCCCCCTAGCGGTGGAGTGTGGAGCTTCCCCATGCTCAACATCCTGGTCCCTTGACCTGATGGAGCGCAGTAATCTTTGTGTCTTCTCCGCCGGAAAAGAAAAGACCGACTCCTCTTCCTCAGAGGAAGAATTCTCGCCAAGCGAGATCACGTCTTCTGACATAGGAACAGGCCCCGGCGAGGCCTGCCTGGGTCTCTTGTTGGAGACCGCCCCCTTGATCTCTGCGACGGAGGTATCCAAGAACTCCTTCATCCAGGAAAACATTTCAACAACCGTCGGCTCAGGATTGGCTGGCCTAGGGCGGCAGCCTGGACAACGATGAAACTCGTAGCTGTCGGGTAACGGGGTGCCACAACTGGAACAGGCCAGGTGCTTCTGCTTGTGGGCGACTTTTCCTAGAAAAGAAGTAGGCACTATTAAAGCTGGTTTCAACGCGCTCAGGGGTCAAGCGCAGACGTCAATCTTACCTTGAGATGGTGACGTCATGACTTTAAGAATTCTGAACAACCTAGAACCTTCTGATCAGAGTAGGTACTCTCACAGCCTTAGCACTGGGTCAGCAAAAGTCAAGACCAGCTGCACACAGGAACTGAGTGCAACACTGACCCTGCCAGCAGCCTGGCCTTATATAGCAGGAAGGGGAGGGCCAAGGGGAGGAGGAGTAACAGCTCCTCCCCCAAAAATCTCCAGGCTCCCCACTGAGGGACCCATTTATAAAAAACGAAGTTTTATTAGCAAGTTAATCGAATTCGCTCCTCCCCCCCTCCTCCACAAGCACATCAGCTAATTTGCGCTAATTCTCGCTAATTTTTATCGCGGCGGCGTCCTTTTTTTTTTTTTTTTTTTCGGACCGGAAGTGACAATGACGCACTTCCGGTCTCGCGTCCGATACACCGGAGCTGAGAAAACGATCTCTGGGCCGGCCGCAGATTACAGAGGAGGTAGGAGGGGAGCGCAGGAGCGGAGCGGAGAGGAGACAGGGGGGAGGGAGCTCACAGCTCCGCTTACTGAGTACACCCTGTCAGAACTTACCGGCTACCTGCAGCCAGACCGTCTCCATACTTACGCTCCCAGCCAGGCAGGGGACCCTGTAAAAGAAAATTGTAACATTAAGACAAAATAAAAGCAGAACTTCAGCAAGTTTTTCCCCCCAACTACTGAGGGAGAGACTCTGAATAGAGTCGAGCCTGTCAGACCAACACACAGGACAAAATAAAAGCAACTAGCCCTGTGTGAGGGCGGCCTATATAAGGAGGGGGGAGTTAATTAATTAATTAATTACTAGAGATGCAGAATTTTATTCAGCAAAAATTCCGCCTGTCCTGACCAGCTTCACAGGGGCGAATACCCCACTTGTGCTGCTGGTTAGGACGAAAGGGAAACAGCCATTATAATTGTCATCACAGAAAGAATTACAATGACAGATATTACCTTTGTAACCATTCACAATAGGTGAAATCACAGCTTATCTTCTCACTCCTGACCTGTCACAGAGCATGTCTAGAAAAATCTCCCATAGAAGTCAATGGGGTCCCCGTCTGTTTATTGGGTCTATGGCCCATGTGGCTGATCTCAAAGAAAAGAAAGTCTTGACATATTTTAGGCCTAGTGGCCAGTGTGATTTTAGGATTATTTTTGAATTGTAGACTGGACATGAAAAAAATAATAATATTCGGAAACAAGTATGTTTAACATAAAAACTTGATTTATAACATAGGCCATTTTCTGAAGACACATTCCTTTTAACAATACCCAAAGTTGGATTGTTCCACCACTGACTAGAGGATAATCTGGTTGTCGCATTATAACATATTACTGAGCCCAGAGGTCCAACTGAAGAAAACATAATTTAAAGCTGCTTTGGAGTCAGTCACTTGGCATTAAGGATAATGCATATGGGTTAATTCATAAATAACTTCAATTTTTTTTAGCAACCAACAAATATTATTCTCATATATATGCATATGATCCAAAATCACAATAGACAAAACCAAAAAAAAAAAATTAAAATTAGTTTAGAGTTTTCAGATTAATTTCATCTGGCGCACTAGTCTGGCACAGATAACATCTGGAGTTGAGAGAGCTATATTCATAAAGAAGAATTCCTAGAGGACCTAGATTTCTCTTTCTTATTCGTACATGCTGTTGCCAATAAAATATAGTCATTTTGGATACAAAGCAGTGTGAATGTCTGTGCTGTATGCTTTAAATGCATTTAATGTGTACAATGGCATACATACCACAGAGGCAGACATGTAGCTGCTCTAGAGAACTGTATTGTTAGCGACCTTGATAGTTATAAACTGGCCCTGGTGACATGGAAAAAGCGTAGAGTGGGAAACAAACACAAGGCCCATCTGGCTTGGGAAGCAAAAACTTAATAGATGCCTTCTTGATCTTTGCTATGATATTTCTTCTTTCTATGTATACCATTGAATATACATTTTGAAATTTATTAGGGCTCATCCACATGAATGTATTTTCTTTCCGTGTCCGTTCCGTTTTTTTTTTTGTGGACCGTATGCAGAACCATTCATTTCAATGGGTCCCTAAAAAAATGGAAGTTACTCCTTGAGCATTCTGTTTCTGTATGTCCATATTTCCGTCCTGCAAAAAAATAGAACATGTTCTATTATTGTCTGCATTATGGACAAGGATAGTACTGTTCTATTAGGGACCAGCTGTTCGATACCGCAAAATACGTAATGTACACAGATGTGATCCGTATGTTTTGCGGATCTGTTTTTTTGCAGACCGCAAAATTCAAACAGTCGTGTGCCTGAGCCTAACAAGGAAGCAGTTAAAGAGGACCTTTCACTTGTAAAAACTATGTGAACTAAGTATGCTGCCATGTAGAGCGGCGCCCGGGGATCTCACTGCACTTACTATTATCCCCGGGCGCCGCTCCGTTCTCCTGCTATGCCCTCCGGTACCTTTGCTCCTTAAGTTATAGTAGGCGGGTCTTCCCTTGTCCTGTGGGCGTCTCCTTCTCCTAGGCTGCAGCGCTGGCCAATCGCAGCGCACAGCTCACAGCCTGGGAGGTTTTTTTCTCCCAGGCTGTGAGCTGTGCGCTGCGATTGGCCAGCGCTGCAGCCTAGGAGAAGGAGACGCCCACAGGACAAGGGAAGACCCACCTACTATAACTTAAGGAGCAAAGGTACCGGAGGGCATAACGCGAGAACGGAGCGGCGCCCGGGGATAATAGTAAGTGCAGTGAGATCCCCGGGCGCCGCTCTACATGGCAGCATACTTAGTTCACATAGTTTTTACAAGTGAAAGGTCCTCTTTAAGTTTCTAGGTAATTTTAAGCTAGTATGTTGAAACTAGGTGTACAAGATGATTTACAAAACATAAAACAGTAAAACTATGAAAAAAACTGTAAAAATAGAAACATTGAGTAGTTTTTACCAGATTTTGTGCAAAAAAAAAAAGTTATATATTAATGATACCTCTTTTTAATGCCCATGGGAAAATGATTACTGCCAGTAACAAGTTGCTTGCATTGCTTCATATCTAGGAATGCTTTTAATACAATCCATGTCTGACAAGGAGAGAATCAAGCAAGTCAATCATTCTCTTCAGCAACAGTTAGAGAGAGTAATGCCAGTCTCCAGCAAAATCTTCACAAGCTTTTAAAGGGGAACTCCATTTAAGAACAGAACATCCAGTTATATGGACACACTTATGCACACTCTGCATGAAAGTGAATAAGGGTTCACACAATTTCTGTTACTGTTTCATACATTTAAAGGGGAGTTATAAGAATGTCTAATGTTGTTTACAAGGCTATAATGTGTTGTATGTCTATGGATTTTGGCCTTCATTGCAGGGGAGTCACCAGGCCACCACCTCTTGGGATATTCACAGTGTGGTTGGCTGTTGACCCATGGAGATCAGAGACACCAGTGCATGGCAATGAGGGAACAGGCAATACACATAGGAAACAAGCAGGGATCAGAGCTTTGTGTGAATCTGGGAAACAATGCAAAGTTTTGGGAAGGCGGCAAAGTATCAATACAAGGACAGGTCAGGTCCGGTGATAGAGGATCAGAAACCAGGAAACAGGCAGTGGCAGACAAACAGATTAGAGCTTGTTACAAACTCTAGCAGGCTAGAGAAATCTGTCAGGATCTACAGATGTCAAATTGCTCAGGCAAGGGAGTATGGAATCAGGAGAACTTAAATAGCCCAGGCTAATAAGCAGTTAAGAATAGCCTCACAGCAGCTCACAGAGGAAGAGAAGGTTAACCCTTGTACAACTACAACTAGAGTGAGATACAGAAAATAATTCACACCCAGCACAGCGGTGGCCATGAACCACTATTGTAACAGTAACAAGAACTGTTGATGTTGTGGTCTCTTTCACAGAAGGTACAGAGTGATTGGTTACAACACAACAGTTATACACAATAGTACTAGGCTTGGCGGTTACACTTTTTGACAGAGGCTCTAGGCTTTGTGGTTGCATTTTTTGTGAGATGCACTATTCATGGAAGTTACCATGCAATTGGTCTCTTATAACCAGTGATGGCCAGTTCACAGTGTTCGCCCGCGAACACATGTGGGCTGCCATCCTAACTCACAAGTCCGGCGATGCACAGGTAAGTCCTTACCTGTGCCTGTGACGGGAGCCGGTCTGAAACAAATGCGGTCACAGGGAGCAGGCAGTTCCGAGAACAGCTCGATGAAGGCCCCCGGCGGCTGTTCTCGGAACTGCCTGCTCCTGGTGACCGCATTTGTTTCAGACCAGCTCGTGCACAGGCACAGGTAAGGACTTACCTGTGCATCGCCGGACTTGTGAGTTAAGATGGCAGCCCACATGTGTTCGCGGGCGAACACTGTGAACTGGCCATCACTGCTTATAACTTTTCTCAGCAGGCGTATAGGACAGCACGCCTTGTAGCAGGACATGCTGGGTCACAAAACTCAATACAACCTAACACAGTACGGTATACATTGTTTCTCACAGTGTCAGTGTGGCTTGCTTCACACCTTGTCAATACAGCTTTACCCTTTGCAGATGTTCAACAGCTGGGCAGACTTCCTGGTCACAATTGTCTCAGGTCACAATTACAGGATGTCATGTTGATCACCTGCAGTGACCCATAGGACCACTGCTAAAGAGTTAATATCACTGATAAAGAGTTAATGCAATTTATATGTCATGTCTGTGACTCCACGAGCTGAATATGGTTAAAACAGCTTGGTTTTTTGGCCCTACTCAGCAGGAGGAAGGCTGGTTCTACACCCTTTGAATCAGGAGTGCTGGGTAGCTTGGTCTGGGTTGCCAAGGTCTGTACTGCTCCATGTGCAGTACCCCAGAGTAGGTACTTGCAAATTGTTCTTGTTATGTAATGGACAAACCTGATTGCGCATGCAATTAGGGGTGACATGGTGTCATGACACCTTTAAATGCATGCGCAAGTAATGATGCTTATGTTTCTTACCTGGTAACAGATGCTTTTGCGATCTGGGTATTTGCTGGTAACAGATGCCTCGTGCGATCTGGACTTGAAGGAATATCTTCTTCTTGATTGGAGAATGGTTCAACTGTTCGCACGTGAGTATCTATAAAAGAAAGGATCGGACAGTTATTGTTCAGTTGGTGAGCAGCAAGAGAAGAAACCCCCTCCCACATTCCCCTTTTAAATTTATGTCACGGTGTTAGCTTTGGGGCAATAGTCACTCTTTGAGTGGACTAGGTGGATTTAATTAATTTATGGTGATTAACTGGTTTATCAGATTTAATTCAGTTTATATATTTATTTAAGTAACGTAAGTAACACTGTGGCCAACTTTATCCAACAAATAAAAGAAAGTAAAATAAAGATGATTAATACTATTCTGAGTGTTTATTGAAAGTAGGTTGATAGATTGGTTACAATAGCGTTTATGACACCATGTCATTTAATATGTTAGTGCCTTGTAATGTACCAGCTGTGACGCAGTAAAAGGTCTGGTCTGGAGGGGAAGGTATTTTCCTCCCAGCATGTGCTGCTGGACTGATTGACAGCCAGGTGAGGTCAAGCACCGGACTGAATCTTAGGTGCTGGGCCAGGCTTTGCTGACACCTAACTGTCTTAAAAGCCAGCTGGATGGCAGCAGGGAGAGAAGGCCTGTGCCTGGATGAATGCTTGCAGCCTGCTTGGGGAAAACAGTTTGACTAAATCCTGGACTTTACCATTGATGTGGACCTGTTGGCACAGTGTGAACACACGCCTGGACTTGGACTCTTTATGCAGAAACTGCAGCATGGTTTGAATGAACCCCAGGACTTTCGACTAAGGTGAAGTTGTTTATTGATCTGTTAAACCTGCTTGTGTGAATAAAACACTGCAGTTTGATCAAGATCTGTTTTTGGTGCCTCTGTTCCGCGACCGCTCACCCTACCTACCAGAGCAAATCCCCACACAGCATATCTCTGTATGGATCTGTAAGGGTTAGTTATCCTGACTCTGCCCCTGCAGGAAGTTAGGTGTTGAACTTAGATCCGCCACCATTGGACATGTAGATGTCGGGTTCAAGATAAGAGCTTACTACCACAACCTGTGCAGCGGTAAGCAAAAGGTTAAGGTTGCCATGAAACTTGTATTTATGCTTGGTATGCTATGTTTAAGCAGTTACCCTTTATGTTGAATAGTGTGCTGATATGAGCCTGGTACCGATGAGGAATGCCAGTGAGAGTGTACCACCTACAGTAGCTGCCCTTCCTCTGCATGCAGAGCCTGCTCGAGTATGTAAGGACAATGTGTCAGCAAGAATGAGGTGAAACCAAAATTCAGGAGACACCAGGGTAAGGCTACTTTCACACTCGCGTTTGGTGCGGATCCGTTCAGATAATACAAACGTCTGTATCCGTTCAGAAGGGATCAGTTTGTATTATCTTTAACATTGCCAAGACGGATCTGATTGATCTGATTGAACGCCATTAAAAGTCAATGGAGGACGGATCCGTTTACTATTGTGTCATAGAAAACGGATCCGTCCCCAGTGACTTGCAGTGTGTGCCGGGACGGATCTGTTTGGCTCAGTTTCATTAGATGGACACCGCTGCAAGCAGCGTTTTGGTGTTCGCCTCCAAAGCGGAATGGAGACTGAACGGAGGCAAACTGATGCATTCTGAGCGGATCCTTTTCCATTCAGAATGCATTAGGGCAAAACTGATGCGTTTTGGACCGCTTGGCAGGGCCCTGAACGGATCTCACAAACGGAAAGCCAAAACGCCAGTGTGAAAGTAGCCTAAGGCTATTGAGTCCAGACAGGATCTATTGCTACTGTGTGGAAGAAGAATGGTGTGCCCTGAGCAGAGAGATGGCAGAAACACAGGTGTCTGCAGACTCAGGTAGGAGAAGCTGGCCACAAAGTATGAGCTGCTGAATTCAGAGAGCAAGACCTGTGTAGAAATCTGGAAGTCACAGCACATAGCCAGAGCATGAGTTGTATGCCAACACCAGAACCAAGGACAACATGATATCTGCATAAGGACTGGATTACAGCACAGAGTGAATCTAAATTCCCAAGTATAAAGGGCACCTGGTGTAAGAACTGTATCCTAAAGATAATTCAGTTGCATTGCGGTGGTTGCTGCTGACAATGGGATAGTGTTGGCTTGGATCAATAGGGAATCCATAAAGAACCACGTGAAGGCTGTCAGCCATAGTGACAGATGGTGAGTGGAGCTTCTTCCTGGGGAAGGAACTGAATGCAGCCTAGTGCTCGGGTGATATTGTATAGCACTATGGAATTAATGGCGCTTTAATAATAAATAATAATAATAATATTGTCAAAGAAATCAAGAGCCAACTCTGATAAATGCTAATGTCATTATTTAATGCATCATATATTCGAGGGTCATTCAAATGTGACATAAATGAGAGCTAACGTAATGTAAATGGGCATGTATAGTATGAAAAAAAAATCTAGAGAAATCTTGAAAAATAAAGACAAGACGGCAACATGAATGGATAATAATTGGCATGTAATCCAAAAAGTATCTCATGGATCCAGAGGTCGCGCTACATTTTTTCCGGAAGAGTAAAAATACTCCTCTTACCATTTTTTGAGGAGTATTTTTGTAGTGTACGGGGACTGTAATGCCCGTCACTACAAAAGTGTCACTTGGTGTGCTGTCGTCCCCCCTTATTTATGGGGACG
The DNA here is from genome assembly GCF_905171765.1 of Bufo bufo. Taxonomy (NCBI): domain Eukaryota; kingdom Metazoa; phylum Chordata; class Amphibia; order Anura; family Bufonidae; genus Bufo; species Bufo bufo. Next base: position 386,562,038 of record NC_053389.1, read on the forward strand.
TTGGTATATGTCCTCTTTATAAATTGTCATGTAATGTAATGCTATGTATTTCCCTGTTACTATTATACTTGCCTGTACAGGCCTGCTAGTGGTGTCATTCCAGCTTCTAGTCACTAGAGGGAGCTAGAGAGCCCTAGTTTATATAAGGCCCAGTCAGGGAAGTGAGAGGGAGTCTAGTCTAAGTGTCTGTCTAAAGCTGCAGCCTGCAGTCTGAAGCTGGAGCTTAGACTATGTCAGAGACAAGTCCAGGCCTGAAGCCTGCGGACAAGGAGAGGGTATTGCAGTCCCTGTAACCGGGTTCCGAATCCAAGTAGAAGGTTCCCCTCCTGAATATATATATATATATATGCAGAAGCAGGAAGACCACCGTTCAGAAGCTTCTAGAGTCTGAGGAAAGAGGGAGAGAGACAGAGGCAAAATCCAGAGAAGCAAGAGGTACTCAGGATAACAGAGGAGGTACTTTATGAAGCTAAAACCAAGGATATACGCCAGAGTTAAGGTATTGGGCCTTGGAGAAGATTTTCTATGTTCCAGGATCAGTCAGAAATAGAGTGCAAGCTCCTGTACTGCAAGTCCTGTGTGTTTAACACTCTGTAGTCACCTTGCTCAATCTGTATTGCCTGCATCAACCGTATTGAAAAATCGACTGTATGCAAAGGAACTGCGCTTCCGTTAATGTCTCTATGAAAACTACTAAAGTTGGAGTTCTGTTTTAACATCACGGTGTTCCTCATTTATTCCTGCTATCCGCAAACGGCGTGCCACCGTTTAATTGGCACTGGCGTCACGAACATTTTCTTACCATCACCTGCCTATGCAGAGAGTCAGCCGTCTCAGGTTAGTGTCATTGCACTACTACACTCAGAAACTCTATTACACACAACTTGAGTACGCTGCATTTTTAGCTGAGGAGGAGTGCAAAAGTTGAAGTCATTTTAAATACATAATACGTAGCTTGCACTTGTTCACATCTGCGTTTGGAGCCTCTGTCACAGATTTTGTCAAAAAGACTGGACAAAAAATCCTCGCATGCAGGACTTTTTTGTCCGGTAAAAAGACAGGATCCCAAACAGAAACTGAACGGACTCCATCATAGTTATTGGAGTCTGCTCAGCTCTGTTCCTGTCAGTTAGGCTGGGGTCACATCATGTTTTGGTCATACATTTAACGTACATGAAAAGAACATGTACTATAACGGACGCCTCAGACTGATGCCATACTGTGGCATCCATCATCATAGAGTTCCATTGTACAAAAAATGTATATATTTTTTTCTGAACTTTGCAGGAAGGAAAGACCTGGTACACTACGATTTCCCATCCTGCAAAAAAAAAAGTGTACCTTAGCACATATAGTTTTTATTTTTATACAATGGAACTACTCTATAGTGATGGATGCCACAATATGGCATCTGTCTGAGGTGTCCGTTAACATACAATTTTTTTGTATACGTTAAACATATGACAAAACTCCAACGCTTCCGATATTTTCATTGTTCTGCTCATCTAACAGGGCAGAACAACTGAAATAAATAGTGGTAGTGTGAACAGGGCCTAATAGGTGGGTATTTATGCAGGGGAACCATTACTGGTCTAAATAACATCAAGCAATTATGGTGAAGTGATAAAGTCCAGTCCAATATGGCGTATCTTCCCAGTACTTTATCACTTGGCTATAATAGCCTGCTGTACATTCACTACATACATCACACACAGTGCACTACATACATTAACATATCGATACATTGCTGCACTGTTACCTTGTGGTGAACGTCAGACTGGATGTCCGGGCTACACTGCAGTTGTCCAGCACTCCATTCCTCTTCAGCTCCACGCCATGTTTGCCGGCAAAGCGCTGCCCCTGCTCTCCTCATACATCAGGACTCGGGAGCCAGCCCCTCCTCTTTTCAGCTCCCGCCACCTTTCCCTGCAGCAGGGCGCTGCATTGTTCTGGCGCCCACCCAAACTAAACAATAGCAAAGGTCCTTACTTTATGGAGCTTTGCTATTGGTTATTTCAGGCACAGATAGCATCACTGTGCTGCCTGTGCCATTCACTGTGCACCAGAAAATGCAAATGCCAACATGCAGAAAATGGCACAAAGCAACTACACTAAACACCCTAATATTGATTTGGAAATGAAACAGAACAATTTGTATAGTCATCCTAATTCCCTAAATATTGCCAAAAAAGGAGAGGTAGTGTTGTCCACTTGGCTTGCACTAAAGTATTGAAATAACTTTTTATAATAAGAGACACTGACAAGATTAATAACCTAAGATGTATGGAGAACAGCTGTATTCAGTTTATTAACAGATCTTGTGGGGAATGGTCATCTGGATGGCTGAATAAAAAGCCATTTTCTCACATGATCAATACAGGATTTATTGCTTTCTAAAGAAACCACTGTTTGTACTCCTGCCTCTGAATCTGGTCAAGGTCAATGACTTTTTAGTTGTGAATATCAAAATCTATGTGATGTTAAATGTTGTAGGAGTGACACCATTATTGGCTGCCCAAATTTTTTTTATATTTGCAGACTTCATCATGCAAGTTTATAAAGGAATAATACAGAGCACAATATTTGAAGGGTTTTATATATATTTTATGATGACCTATCCTCTGGCAGTCAGGACTAGAGATGGCCGTGTGTTTCGCCTGGCGGTCGTTTTGCAGCGAACTTTGCTTGTTCGCGGTTCACCGAACAGGCGAACATATGGCGATGTCTGCCAGCGCCATATTCTTTGCATTGTGCAGAACTTTGACCCATGACACATCCATCAGGTGGTACAGGACAGCCAATTGAGACGTTTCAGCACATGGACACACCCCCTACCCTATAAATAAGACCCCTTTCACACGGGCGAGAATTCCGTGCGGGTGCAATGCGTGAGGTGAACGCATTGCACCTGCACTGAATCCGGACCCATTCCCTTCAATCAGGCTGTGCAGATGAGCGGTGATTTTTACGCGTCACTTGTGCATTGAGTGAAAATCGCAGCATGTTCTATATTCTGCATTTTTCACGCAACGCCAGCCCCATAGAAATGAATGGGTCTGCATGAAAATCGCAATCAAGTGCGGATGCGGTGCAAATTTCACGCATGGTTGCTAGAAGATGACAGGGATGGAAGCAACCCCGGACTCCATTTTAAAGTGTATTCACTGTATTATTTTCCCTTATAACATGGTTATAAGGGGAAATAATAGCATTCTTAATACAGAATGCTTACTAAAATGTGGATTGAGGGGTTAAAAAAAATAAATAAAATAACTCACCTTAACCAATTGATCGCGCAGCCGGCATCGTCTTCTTGATTCTTCTCTCGGGACCTGCAAAAGGACCTTTGATGACGTAATCGCGCTCACGACGTGGTGAACGCGGTGACGTCAGCGCAGTTCCTGCTGAATGACAATAGAAGATTTCTATCTTCATTCAGCAGGACCTGTGCTGACGTCTGAGCGCGATTACGTCATTATTTTCCCTTATTAACCATGTTATAAAGGAAAATAATAAATAAATAGAACCCCTAACCCAAACCCGAACTTCAGTGAAGAAGTCCGGTTTCGGGTATGGGTACCACATTCAGTTTTTTTTCACGCGTGTGCAAAACGCATTGCACTTGCGTGGAAAAAACTGAACATCGGAACGCAATCGCAGTCAAAACTGACTGTAATTGCGTGCCTACTCACGCAGTTTTCCCGCAATGCACATGCGACGCATCCAGAGCAAATCCGGGACGCCCGTATGAAAAAAGCCTTAGGGACACCAAATGCTAGCTAATAGGGCCACAAAAGTCCTTTTAAGGACTGGTACAGGTGTGCCATCGATAGGTGTGATATACTGAGGGGTGTGATATACCTATAATATACCTTCTAACATAGAAAGTATATTATAGTGCATTTGTATTGTGCAGCAGTTGTGTGCGGTTCTGCTGAGATACCACAGCTAGATAGAGGGACAAACACTATTGGAATGACTAATTGCAACTGGTGTGATATACACAAGGTGGATGGCATTTTGTCTGTTTGTCTGACCAGCTTGTACCCAGTGCTCCTGATGAGCTTTAGGCAAAATGCATTGAGCAAAAGATAGCGCAGGGATGTTAGCACAGACAATATGATAGTATATACTAGGGCAGATAGCCGATCTAATGCCAGGCACTACCCACTGGTCTGAACTGTTACCAGGAAAAAAAGTATAGTAGAGATAATAATATTGTGATTATGTCCCTAGATCAGTCTGACAATTATTAACTGCTACGCAATTTATCAGCTGTTGCTGTTCTCTGATCTATCTATGCTACAATATAGAGAAAGCAGTGGACTGTAATGGGACCTCATGACACAGCGCTGTGAATTACATACGCTGTATAAGTGGGGGTCCATGTAAATGAATGGACCGCTGGTTGCAGCACCATTAATCTGCACGCCGCTACAGAACGGTGACTGTTGGATTCTCACGGTGCATCTAAGCTAGATAGTGCTGAGAGTACCAGCGCTTCAGGCACCATTCATTTATTCATGAAGGCCCATATACACATACTTAATCACGCTTTTTGAGTTTTATTTGGTGATATAAAGGTCCTTCCTCTTTTTTAATGCTTATCTAATACAATTTTGGAGTTTTACTTCCTGTTCAACGTTTCTTAGTACCGTTAGCACAATTGATATTGAAACATAATATCTAAGTATCTTTTTTCTGTGAATTTTTTGTGATATACCTGTTGCCCCCCCAAAAAATTGAGGGGTGTGATATACCTATAATATACCTTCTAACAGAAAGTATATTATAGTGCATTTGTATTGTGCAGTAGTTGTGTGCGGTTCTGCTGTAATACTGCAGCTAGATAAAGGGACAAATGCTATTGAAATAAGTAATTGCAACAGGTGTGATATACCTGTTGCCCCCCAAAAACTGATTAAGGGGTGCAATATACCTGCTTCCACAAAATACTGATTGAGGGGTGTGATACACCGGCTTCCACCAAATATTGATTAAGGGGTTTGATATACCAGCTTCCAGCAAATACTCATTATTGGGTTCTATATACCTGTTTCCCCAAAATACTGATACAAGGTATTGATATACCGGCTTCCACAAAATATTGATTGAGGCCTGCGATACGCCAGCTTCCACAAAATATTGATTAAGGGGTTTGATTTACCGGCTTCCAGCAAATACTCATTATTGGGCTCTATATACCTGTTTCTACAAAATATTGATAGAGTGGATTGATATACCGGCTTCCACAAAATATTGATTGAGGCCTGCGATATACCTGCTTCCACAAATACTGCTCTTCTATAGGGACTTTGTCACAGGGTCATTTTGAAAATGACAGGCAGAGGAAGAGGCAGGCCATTCCGCAGGGGTGGTAGGGGTTGGGCAGGTGCACCAGGCCGGAGCCTAAGTGGGAATTTGGAGAAGGTGTGTGCGATTACGTCAAAGGATGCACCAGAGTTGGTTGAGTGCCTCACTCAGCCTTCCGCTTCTGCACCCTCCTCATCCTCTGTATCAGCACCCTCCTCACTCTCTGCTGTGTGCACCCCCAAAGACCCCACCACTATAGCCCCTCCACTCGAATCAGAGGAATTATTTTCCCATCCATTCCCAGACCTTGCTGATGCGCAGCCATCCTTGGCATCGGATGAGGAAGAGGAGGTAGCAACGGTTGCCATCCAGTGGTCTGACGACAGTACCTAGATCAGCCCAAGGAGGGTGGTCCCCGCTGTTGCTGTCTACTCCGAGATCTCTAATGTCAGTGGTGGTGAAGGTGACAATGATGACATATTGATGGACATAACATGGGTGCCCACGAGAGGAATAGGAGGGGAGTTCAGAGGGAGAGACAGAGCAGCAGATAAGGAGTAGAAGGAGGCGAAGCAGGCAGAACTCAGTGAACAAGAGGCAAAAAGCAGACTGCAAATGCATCTAGAGCGACCCATCCATCATACACGGTCACATCTGGCGCTCTCGGGACGCCGGCACATGGCTCCGCAGTGTGGGCTTTTTTTAACGTGGCAGCTGCTGACAATAGTGTTGCCATCTGCAGCCTGTGCTGTCAACGCATAAGTCGCGGTAAGTCCAACACTCACCTAAGGAAGACCGCCTAAAGAAGGCACCTGGCCTCCCATTGCCGTGCCCAGTGGGAGCAACGCCATCAGAACCCACAAAGCCACACCCCCGGCGCTCCACATCCTGCCTCTTTTCCTTCTCCTCTCTCCTCACATTTATCCTCCACTCCACCTTCCACCGTACCGTTATCGTGTTCATCTGGCAGAGCTATATGACCACGTTCAGCGGCAAGTGAATATATCTCTGGCACACAGTGTCAGTGCCAATATACATCTGACCACGTGGTCTAGCAATCACGGGCAGGGAAGGTACATAACTTTTACTGCCCCAGGGTGAACCTTCTGACGGCCACCCGTGGCACCCGTGTGGATTGGATGTTACCACCACGAACTGCATGCAGTCCTGACTCTTCATTTCCTTTTCCTACTCCATCCTCCGTCTCCTCCTCGTCTGACTCCTCCTTTTCCACTGCTACAGCCTCTTCCGCTGCACCCCCATGCTCCCCAGAACCTATTTGTCGTGCCAGGTGAGATGTTGCCATGCAGTGCTGTGGCTGCTATGCCTGAAAGCCAAGAGCCACACCGATCCTGCACTGCTTTCAGCTCTGCGGTCAGAGGCCGATCAGTGGCTAACCCCGCTCAATTTCACAGTTGGTAAAGTGGTGTGCGACAACGGTGCCAATCTGCCAAGCGCGCTGAAACAGGGCAAAATGACACACATGCCGTGCATGGCACACGTCCTGAACTTAATCGTGCAGCGATTCGTTGCCAAATACCCCGGAGTACAGGACGTCTTGCGGAAGGCCAGGAAAATCTCTGGCCATTTTAGAAGATCTTACACGGCCATGGCTCGCCTTGCTGACGTTCAGCGGCGACATCACCTGCCCGTCAGACGTCTGATTTGTGACAGCCCGACGCTCTGGAACTCCACCTTGTATATGCCTGATAGGCTGCTCCACCAGCAACGTGGCGTTAATGACTACCTGTACGAACTCTGCAGCAGGACAGATTCTGGGGAGCTTGGTTTCTTTTCACCACGCCAGTGGCTGCTCGTATGCGATGCATGCAGACTTGTGCGGCCATTTGATGAGATCACCAAACTGGTCAGTTGCAGCCAGGGCGCCATCAGTGACATCGTACCTTACGCCTTCTTTCTGGAGCGTGCATTGCATCGTGACAATGATCAAGCCATCGAGGAACATCAGCAGGAAGATGAGGAAGTCGCAATGCTGAATGAATTCCCAGGGGGGCTAACCCATCTGAGACAAGTCAGAAGGAGTCTGAAGAGGAGTCAGAGGAAGATGGTGGCTGGGGGAAAGAGGAGGAGGAGCAAGAAAAGCAAGCTTTGAGGGGATCCCTGGTGTTCTCCGTGGCTGGGGGGAGGAGACCGAGGACGACATTCTCCTGGGCGATAAGCAATTTAGTGCAAATGGGGGCCTTCATGCTCCAGTGTTTGAAGAGGGACCCCCGTATAAAAAGCATAAATGGCAAGGACCAGTAATGGGTGGCAACGTACTTAGACCCCCGGTACAAACACAAAATGGCGGACATGATACCGGCATCACAGAGGGCAAGTAGAATGCAGCATTTCCAGGTCTTGCTGCGAAAGATACTGCATTCAGCTGTTGCGGGCGCTGGCAGAGGAATTTCCACCCACAGCGAAACAGGTGTGTGTACCAATCCTACCGCACCGGCAAGAAGAGGGTGGTTTGAGGATGTGTTGGTCACTTCAAACATGAGATCATTCTTGCAAGCAACCCATTGACAGCCGCCCTCCGGATCCAGCCTCAGGGAACGCCTAGACCAACAGGAGTCCGACTACATCGGGTTAACGGCTTGGCTGATGTGGACTTTCTGAGAAGGGAGGAACCTCTTGACTACTGGGTGTGCAGGCTTGATCTTTGGCCAGAGCTGGCACAATTTGCCATGGAACTACAAAACCCCTCTAAACCTCGTTCAAAAGCTTTCTCAAAAAGGATTTTAGTAAGTGGCGCTTGATTTTACAATTGTGAACATTTTCTGCGGCACTAGTTCACATTTGCATTTCTAATTGTTTCGACACTGCAGTTAACAGGTGACATTTCTACTTGGCTGCTGGCATAATAATGTATTCATCTGATTCGTGACCTGTATTTTATTAGCCTGCCTTGTGTACGTCGGTAGGTGTCAAAACAAAGTCCTTTAATGCAAAATTGTATATGATGAAGTTGTGCCACAGTCTCAAGAAATGCATTTATATTGACATCACTGTATAATTCTATAAATTCATTTTTAATACTATAAATGTTAGATACAAAGAGATGAATTTATCATCTCCCCCACACCAGTTTTCCACGTAAAAAAGACACAAACCTTGTGTATAGGAATTTTTAAATCCTATTATGTCTAAATTTAGATGTAAGTGGCATTTCTATGCTGCCCTCACCACTTTCTGAAGAAGGGGGAATGGTTGAAGGCAGGGATAGACAGGACCAGTGGTACTGGTGAATTTGCCTTCTTTTACTTTCTGGCTTGAAGCTGTTGTAAATTTTAGTCTAGGCGCATGGAATGCCAGAGGAAGTGCATAATTTAAGTCGGGGATGGGGAAGAGTGGGCCAGCAGCAGGCATGGGCCACCATAGTAACAGTATCCCTCCTTATGCCCCTTCTTCTTTGAAGGAACTTTTTCAACAGAACAGAAATCTTAATATTTTCAGCAGGCTCCCATTATCTTTTTTCAGGACCAACATCATTCCAGTCAATCAAGATGAAAGATTTGCCTCTAATGTACAATACAGACCAAAAGTTTGGACACACCTTCTCATTCAAAGAGTTTTCTTTATTTTCATGACTATGAAGGCATCAAAACTATGAATTAACACATGTGGAAGTATATACATAACAAACAAGTGTGAAACAACTGAAAATATGTCATATTCTAGGTTCTTCAAAGTAGCCACCTTTTGCTTTGATTACTGCTTTGCACACTCTTGGCATTCTCCTGATGAGCTTCAAGAGGTAGTCCCCTGAAATGGTCTTCCAATAGTCTTGAAGGAGTTCCTAGAGATGCTTAGCACTTGTTGGCCTTTTGCCTTCACTCTGCGGTCCAGCTCACCCCAAACCATCTCGATTGGGTTCAGGTCCGGTGACTGTGGAGGCCAGGTCATCTGGCGCAGCACCCCATCACTCTCCTTCATGGTCAAATAGCCCTTACTTTCAAAGTTTTCCCAATTTTTTGGCTGACTGACTTACCTTCATTTCTTAAAGTAATGATGGCCACTCGTTTTTCTTTACTTAGCTGCTTTTTTATTGCCATAATACAAATTCTAACAGTCTATTCAGTAGGACTATCAGCTGTGTATCCACCTGACTTCTCCTCAACGCCACTGATGGTCCCAACCCCATTTATAAGGCAAGAAATCCCACTTATTAAACCTGACAGGGCACCCCTGTGAAGTGAAAACCATTTCAGGGGACTACCTCTTGAAGCTCATCAAGAGAATGCCAAGAGTGTGCAAAGCAGTAATCAAAGCAAAAGGTGGCTACTTTGAAGATCCTAGAATATGACATATTTTCAGTTGTTTCACACTTGTTTGTTCTGTATATAATTCCACATGTGTTAATTCATAGTTTTGATGCCTTCAGTGTAAATCTACAATTTTCATAGTCATGAAAATAAAGAAAACTCTTTGAATGAGAAGGTGTGTCCAAACTTTTAGTCTGTACTGTACATACCTTCAGAGCTTGACCGATGGCCAGAGCTGGCACAATTTGCCATGGAACTCTTGGCTTGAAGAATGTTCAGTGGCCGATAAGCACACTCGCCTAGCTCACAACAGTGTGGACAACCTCACATTTCTTAAAATGAATGAGGCATGGATCTCGGAGGAATTCAACACTTGTGACGACCACGTGTCATAGAATTTTCTCATGCCAGCCCACACATATCCGCCACTACACAGAACAAAGAATGGTCCTTGTCTTATGTATATACAGCGGCATAAAAGGCCTTTTCTGTCAGGTGAATGCCTAATTTTGGGGGCCTGTACTCCACTGGCCTACAGTAAAATTGTTATCCACTGACCGTCTAATATACCTCCAGCCACATAATCACTTGTTCTTTTCTGTCAAGCGAATGGCTAATTTTTGGGGCCTGTACTGGCATACAGTAAAATTGTTATCCACTGACCTTCTAATATGCCTTCAGCCACATAATCACTTGTTCTTTTCTGTCAGGTGAATGCCTAATTTTTGGGGCCTGTACTGGCCTATAGAGATGTCCCGAACAGTTCCCGGCGAACATAGCTTGTTCGGGTTCGCCACGGCGGGCAAACATATGCGATGTTCGGTCCGCCCCCTATACATCATCATTGAGCAAACTTTGACCCTGTACCTCACAGTCAACAGACACATTCTAGCCAATCAGCATACCCTCCCTCCCAGACCCTCCAACCTCCTATGAAAAAGCAAGGACGGCATCCATCTTAGATTCATTCTGAAGCTGCAGTGTCACAAATTTGTACTAAGTTGTAATCGCAATGAGATTAATACAGGTTATATTAATCACATTGCGAATTCAACTTGGAGCTGGGTTCCTAATGGTTATATTGCTAGAATATAACGAACATTGAGAATATAGTGCTAGATTTGTTATATTCGTCAATTCTAGCAATACAACCATTAGGAACTCAGATCTAAGTTGTAATCGCAATGCGATTAATACAGGTTCTATTAATCGCATTGCGAATTCAACTTAGAGCTGGGTTACTAATGGTTGTATTGCTAGAATATAACGAAGATTGAGAATATAGTGCTATATTCGTTATATTTGTCAATTCTAGCAATACAACCATTAGGAACTCAGATCTAAGTTGAATTCGCAATGCGATTAATGCAGGTTATATTAATCGCATTGCGAATTCAACTTACCACACTCTGCGTCAACTACGTAATTTTCCATGGGAGTTTTGCCCTGGATCCCCCTTCGGCATGCCACAGTCCAGGAGTTAGTCCCCTTGAAACAACTTTTCCATTACTATTGTGGCCAGAAAGAGTCCCTGTGGGTTGCAAAATTCGCCTGTCTATTGAAGTCTATGGTGATTCGCCCGGTTCGCGAACATTTGCGGAATTTCGCGTTCGCGAACGGAAAATTTAATGTTTGCGACATCTCTACTGGCCTACAGAAAAAAATTGTTATCCACTGACCGTCTAACATACCTCCAGCCACATAATCAATATTTTTTTTTCCTGTCAGGTGAATGTCTGTCTAATTTTTGAGGCCTGTACTCCCGTGGCCTAAAATAAAAAATTTCTAGGCTCAAGCAGGGCACATTTTTGAGAGTTTCCCTTTAAAACGCAAAAAAATGGGCCCTGTTTAAAATATATATTTTTTGTGGTAATTTTTGCCATTGACCCCCTCTGGAATGTTAGTGTCAATGTTGTGGGACTATTTGTAAGTAGTTGGTGGCTGCAAATATGACCTGAAGGTTTTTCAGATTCGCCTGCCATTAAAGTGAATGGGGCCTGCCGCGAACACGCGATTCGCGAACATTTAATCGCGAACACGCGTTCGCAAAACATCCCGGCCGATGTTCGTCTAACACTAATGACCACATTATGCAAATGCAGGATGTAGTTTTGTACCTTTTTAGTGCCTTTTTGTTTTGGTTGTCTAGTGGTGGTTGGTTTTAGTTTGTCATATTTTCACCCTTGCTTCAAGCATATAGGGTGTGTTGTGAATATTTTTCAGGTGCATACAGCGTTTTTTTTTTTTTCAGTTTTTGTTGAAAGCACTTTTGTTATATTTGGTGTTCTAGTTTTATTATTGTTAATTTTTTTTATTTTCTTATGTCCTTATGAACCTTTTGCATATATCAGAAGTAGGGGTTTTCCTATTTAGCTCCATATAACACTACTTGGTATTTTCATTTAGCATAGAGCACACAAAGCCAGGTAAGGAACTCGGTGGGAAAACACCATTGGGATCATTTATCAAACTGGTGTAAAGTAGAACTGGCTTAGTTGCCCATAGTAACCAATCAAATTCCAGCTTTAATTTTTGACAGCTCCTTTAGAAAATGTTTGGAAAATTGTGTATTTATTTATTTATTTTTGCAGCGTTCAACTGACAGGGTAGCTTATGTGATATTTTTACAGAGCCAGTTGTGACAGCCATGGCAATACCTAATATATCTATTTTATTTTTGTTAAGTTTTACACAGTAAAAGCATTTTTGAAAAGAAAAATCATGTTTTTGTGTTGCCGTTTTCTGGGAGCCATATTTATATTTATTTTTCGGGCGATTGTCTTAGGTAGGGGGCTCATTTTTTGAGGATGAGGTGACGGTTTAAGTGGTACTATTTTGGGTTATATATGACTCTTTTTTTATCGCCTGGTATTGCACTTTTTGTTAGACAAGGTGACCAAAACTGGCTGTTTTGGCGCAGTATATATATTTTTTACAGTGTTCATCTGTGATGGTATATCATGTGATATTTTTGTACAACAGGTTGTTACAGATGCGGCGATATCTAATATGTCTATTTTTTTATTTTTAAGTTTTACAAAGTAAAAGCATTTTTGAAAAGAGAAATATCTTTTTTTAATTTTTTGAGCGATTGATACCATTGTGGGGTACATACGACTTTTTTTGATCGCTTGGTATTACACTTTTTTATGAGGCAAGGTGACCAAAAAAAATTGCTTTTTTGGCGCTGTTTTTATTTAGTTTTTTTTGTTTACAGCATTCACCTGATGGGTGGATTATGTGATATTTTTATAGAACCGGTCCATACAGACGTGGCAATACCTAATATGTCTACTGTATACAGCAGTAGCTCGGCTGTCGGCGACTGCCGGGCCCCTGTCACTGATTGGGCGGGCGCAGCTCCTACACCCTCCCAACCAGTTTATCATACCTGTACGGCGCTAGGGCTTAAGTGACATCCTGCAGCACCGTACATGTATGCCACTGTTCGGGAAGGGTTTAAATAACAAAAACAACTTTGCAAGTGCCCTATTCTGGTGTACTACACTAGACATTTATTAAAGCTTCAATAGTTTTTTCTGTACTGACACTATTAAAATTCAGATCCTATTAGACGTCTTGTCACAATATTACTACTGCATTAAGAACATCAGACAATAGTTTAGAAGTCTATTAGCACATTTAGCACCACGAGTCATCTATCACAAGCCTTATGTGTGTAAACTCACATATATCGTATATCTTAGGCCTCAAAACTTCGCCTGAAGATTTCTTAGACTCCAGATACACTTGTATGCAGAAGTTTTCAATCACTATAAAATATTATTTTTTGTATTATCATTTTCTTATATACTGGCACACACTCGAAAATAGTGAGTGATTGAACCGCAAAGTATATTGGAAAGTTCAGATTTACTTATTGTGTAGTGATCTAGATTTAATTTTATTTGCATAAAACTACAAAACCCCTCTAAACCTCGTTCAAAAGCTTTCTCAAAAACGATTTTAGTTAGTGGCGCTTGATTTGACAATTATGAACATTTTCTGCTGCACTAGTTTACATTTGCATTTCTAATTGTTTGGACACTGCAGTTAACAGGTGACATTTCTACTTGGCTGCTAGCAAAATAATGGATTAATCTGATTCGTGACCTGTATTTTATTAGCCTGCCTTGTGTACGTTGGTAGGTGTCAGAACAAAGTCCTTTAATGCAAAATTGTAATATGATGAAGTTGTGCCACAGTCTCAAGAAATGCATTTATATTGACATCACTGTATAAATCTATAAATTCATTTTCAATACTATAAGTTTTAGGCAAGAGCATCTTGCCGCATTTGTGTGAGGGGAGGCAGGGCAAGCGCTAGTTAAACTCGCTACGGCATTCGCAGGTTGACGACAGCTCATTTTGCCCATCCCTCCCTAAACTCTCTTTATTTTAATACCTCATTGGGGTGGGCCTCTTCAGCCTACGCTCCGTTCAGCAGTTCCGGCATAACTCTACTGCTTTCATAGTGGAGGGTGGTAGGTAGGTGCATGACTCATAGCCGATCCGAGCACAAATGTTAGATACAAAGAGATGAATTTATCATCTCCCCCACACCAGTTTTCCACGTAAAAAAGCCACAAACCTTGTGTATAGGAATTTTCTAATCCTATTATGTCTAAATTTAGATGTAAGTGGCATTTCTATGCTGCCCTCACCACTTTCTGAAGAAGGGGGAATGGTTGAAGGCAGGGATAGACAGGACCAGTGGTACTGGTGAATTTGCCTTCTTTTACTTTCTGGCTTGAAGCTGTTGTAAATTTCAGTCTAAGCGGATGGAATGCCAGAGGAAGTGCATAATTTTAGCCGGGGATGGGGAAGAGCGGGCCAGCAGCAGGCATGGGCCACCATAGTAACAGTATCCCTTCTGATGCCCTTTCTTCTTTGAAGGAACTTTTTCAACAGAACAGAAATCTTAATATTTTCAGCAGACTCCCATTATCTTTTTTTCAGAACCAACATCTTTCCAGTCAATCAAGATTAAAGATTTGCCTCTAATGTACATACCTTCAGAGCTGACCAGGGAGACAGCAGGAGCAGGACGTCTGAAGTATTGGTTTTGTACCACTGACTTGAGAAGAGACACATAAAAGGAATTAGGAATCTGAAATCTGTAATGAAGCAGGGAGGTGCAATAAAATGAAGTGGCAACTTGTAAGAGGGAAACTAAAAGGAAATGTGTCATCAGAAATGACCTACTATTTAAATCCCCCTTTTATGCTTAACATATTTTTAAAGAATTTTTGGTGATGCTATTTTTCATTTTCCATGTCCACTATCTATATTTAAATAAAAAACTAAAGTTTTCCCACTGGCCAATAAGCCTAATGATAGGCATCACTTCTTGGTCTGTACAGATCTCTTTACTGCAGTTACCTGCTTGACTATTCACAGAGGTGATATCATTATAGGCAGGATTAGAATGACAGATAAGACAGGATCCACCATTCACAATAGGTGATATCACAGCTTATCTATTCCTTCCTTCTACAATGACCTCTGCACAGATCACAGATCATACCTAGAAAAAACTCCTATAGAAGTCAATGAGGTTCCCTCCTGTCTTTTGTGTCCTGTGACTGCTGTAAAGCAATTTTCTTAATGCTTTCTAAATGCTGTTAAGAATGGGCAAGATGGCCGCTCCCATTTTCAGATGATAGCATAAAAAAAATCTACAATCAGAAAATAAAAACATATTAGAAAAAAGGATATGTGCTACTATTTGCTTTTAACTGTCAGATACAATTTTTGGTGACATATTTCCTTTAAGCCTAATGTTTTTTGAACCATACGTAACAGGTATGTGGGCTCCAAAACCTACAAAGTATTGTAGTCACATTGCACCATTTAATTATAAATTTTGCAGAAAAAAGGACAGCATTACTGGTCAGCATTAGCAAAAATAGGTATAGGGTATATAGGTACATAGTTAATATATCTTTACAAAGATTACAGCAGGTAAAAGGTATTCTCTGTGTTTTTCTTTTATTTTGTTTTCAACAGAAGCAAAGTAACATACGGCAGTGCGTGTGAACGTTTTCGGCTATGCAAAGCCTTCTTCAGACACTGTGCCACAGTGGGTGTAGTTTGGAAAGGAAAGCAGTAAAGTCACACCAGGAGTGTGGGAGCATAGCCGTATGTTACTTTGCTTCTGTTGAAAACAAAATAAAATAAAAACACAGAGAATACCTTTTATCTGCTGTAATCTTTGTAAAAATATTGCTTGGTGTGGGAACTCTATATACAGCAGTATACATACAGTATTTTGTATAAAATAGTTAATATATCTCCATTGCTCTGTTGTGTCCTCACATGCCTCTTGTTCTGCTATGGTACATTATTTTTAACCTCTTGTCCCGGTACTTAAGGACACAGGGTGTACAGGTACGGCCTGTGTATTACCGATCACCGCCGCGTGGTGGGTGGTGATCGGAACAGAGTGCCTGCTGAACTCATTCAGTAGGCACTCTGTGACAATGCCGAGGGGGGTCCTGTGACCCCACCGTATAAGCGATCGCAGCAAACCGCAGGTCAATTCAGACCTACGGTTTGCTGCGTTTCCGGGTTATTCGGGTCTCTGGTGACCCGATAACCCGGAAGAGGATGGTGATTGGTGGTGTGATAATACACCACCAATCACCATCCTGCCATCCTGAGAGGTGATGGTGACATCACCTCTCAGAATCGCTTCCGATTGAATGGACAGGTGGGCGGGGGTTAACTTCCCCCAGCTCTGCTTTCCTCCTCCACATTGCTTTCTGGAGTGAGAGCAGCCCGTCGTCCAGCTCCTGAGCCCAGCACCCCCACTGACCCACCATAGAGTTATCTGACACTAAAAAGGTACCTAGGGACAGGTTAGGGAGAGCTTAGATTAGGCAGGGATACTCAGAGAAAGTTTAGGGGGAAAAAAATGTCTATTTTTGCATTACCTTGATCAGGTGTCTGGGGTCCACAGCACACTCAGCTGTGTGACCCTAGAACCCCCCCAGGGGTGCTGCAGCTTGCCCCCCTCCACACACCCCCTCCACACACATTTTTTGGAGCGCAAGCACTTTTTTTTTTTGACTGTGGCCTGCACTCTTAGCGTCCGCCCACGCGCATCGCCCACCCCACCACCGATCAGCTTCGGACCGCTGATCAGCGAGTTTGTTTCTTTTATATATATTTTTTTTGGCTTTTTTTTTTATTCTGTTTTTTTTTCTGTTAGGTTTAGGGTAAGTGCGCGAACGTCCGTGCCCCTACACACACGCACACTATATAAAGTTTTCCACACAAGCACACACACGCACACACACTCCTCTATGGCCTGCCAGATGTTCTCGGCCGAGGAGGCATACACCCTGTTTTCCTCCGACTCCGAGAGCCCCAGTGAGGATGAGGATGACCCCACTTTCCTCTTTTCATCTGCGTCCTCCTCATCATCTAGTGATGATGATAAGCCCCGAAGGCAGCGGAGACGCCGCCAGGCAGAGCAAGGGGACCCCCATGCCAGGGACCCTGTGGCCCACACTAGTATGAGCAGCTCTGGGGCTCGTAATAATTTTCCGGCCCACCAGATAAGTCCCTACCG
Organism: Bufo bufo; assembly: GCF_905171765.1. NCBI lineage: Eukaryota > Metazoa > Chordata > Amphibia > Anura > Bufonidae > Bufo > Bufo bufo. Next base: position 386,579,195 of record NC_053389.1, read on the forward strand.
GTGAACGTGGCCTCCCTACCCACCCCCTCCAGGTACCTATCCCCAGGGGTGAGACCTGTGCCCTTACTAGTCGAAACCCGTTGCTGGTCAGATATAAGGACAAGAGGGATGTCCTTGTACTGTCCACAATTCACGGTAACGGCATCACACCTGTCCCTGTGCGAGGTACCGCAGCAACGGTCCTCAAGCCCGATTGTATCGTGGAGTACAATCGGTATATGGGAGGAGTTGATCTCTCTGATCAAGTCCTCAAGCCATATAACGCCATGCGCAAAACCCGGGCATAGTACAAAAAAGTTGCAGTCTACTTGGTACAGGTTGCCTTGTACAACTCTTTTGTGCTGTCCTGGAGCGCTGGCAACACAGGGAAACTCCTGCAGTTCTATGAGGCAGTTCTCAAGGACTTTCTGAAAGAGCAGGCCGGAGTACCTCGGGAACTGGAGGCACCCAGATTGTCCCTGGCCAACACTTTCCAGGTGTGGTCCCCCATACTGGAAAGAAGGGACGGTCCCAAAAAAAAACGCTGCTGGCGATGATGGAAGATGATGTGGCACAGGAGGAAGAGGGATCATTTCGTAGGGTTTCCGGCCAGTCATTCGCAAGTGGCTCCGAGGGTGGGTTCCTGCACCCACAAACGCCAGGTACACAATTGTCCAGCCAGGGCACAGTTCTGGAGGATGACAAGGTGGAGGATGAAGAGGAGGAGATGGAGGAGGATGAACTTTGTTCACAGCAGGGTGGCACCCAGACCAGCTCATGGCCATCACTGGTGCGTGGCTGAGGGGATAGAGAGGACACAGACGATACACCTCCTACAGAGGACAGCTTTTAGTTGCCTCTGTGCAGCCTGGCACACATGAGCGATTACATGCTGCAACGACAACCGAGTTGGCCACATTCTAACTTGTGCTGATTACTGGGCGGCCACGCTTCTTAATCCCCGTTACAAGGACAGCGTACCGTCCTTATTTCCGTCACTGGAGCGTGATCGTAAGATGTGCGAGTACAAGCGCACGTTGGTAGACGCGTTGTTGGTGGCATTCCCACCTGACAGCGGGGGCACAGTGGAAGCACAAGGCAAAGGCAGAGGAAGAGGTCGCTAACGCAGCTGGGGCACCGCCAGCACCTCAGAAGGCAGGGTTAGCATGGCCAAAATGTAGAAAAGCTTTGTCAGCACGCCACAACAACCAGCACCACCAGCTTATGTGGAACATCTTAGCAGGAGGCACCATTTCACCAACATGGTGAAGCAGTATGTGTGCACACGCCTACACGTACTGAATGACGGATCTGCCCCTTTGAACTTCTGGGTCTCCAAATTGGACACATGGCCTGAGCTTGCCCTTCATGCCTTGGAGGTGCTGGCCTGCCCTGCAGCCAGTGTATTATCTGAACGTGTGTTTAGCATGGTAGGGGGCGTTATCACAGACAAGCGCACACGCCTGTCTACAGCCAATGTGGACAAGCTCACGTTCATTAAAATGAACCAGGCATGGATCCCACAGGACTTGTCCGTACCTTGTGCAGAATAGACAAGTATACCGGCCTTAACCAGCCATTGTTGTACTACAGCGCAATTGCTTATTCTTGTATTTTGGATATTTCACACTCTTTTGGAGTGTACCCTAATAAAAAAAATAATCATTTTAAACCAAAAACCAGTGTTGGCTACCTAGTCCTCCTCCACCGCTGCTTCCACCTTCACCGCTACGTCCACCGCCTCCTCAAACTCCTACTCCATATGGACCTCCACCTCATAAATAAAATAAAAAAATTGTACGTATTTTATTTTATGTCATTTTACTAATTTGTCTGTTACATTTTCGGGTGAAATTCACCAATTTTTGGGTGTGATATACCACTGCTAAATCCAGTGGCGTCGCTACAGGGGGGCAAGGGGGGGTGCAATTACGCTGGCAGCAGGGAAGAGCGTAATCTGATCCTAGAGAGGAAGCAGGCTTCTGCCTTCTGCTACTGCGTCTGCTAGTGTCAGTGAGCCTGTCTGTGCCCAGCCCAGGCACCAGCAGCTTTGGACAGGAGAAGTCCAGAGGAAGACTGTGTGTGGCAACTTCCAAAGAACTCTGCCTGGCCCTGCCCAGTCTTCACCGGGACGGATCCGGATCCGGTGAAGACTGGGTGGAAGATGATGTGGAGGACGATGAGGTCCTCGACCCCACATAGAATCAAGGTCATGCGAGTGACCTAGGCAAGCTATGAAGAAAACAAAGTAAGAATAAAAAGTTTTTAAAAAAGTATGTACCCCCACTACCTCCCCTCATGGCCTGCCTGCTTGCGCCCAGCCCCTCCTCAACCCTGATACCCGTATAATGTCCCCTGATAGCACTGAGTCCTCCTCAGTTATATTATTCTTCTATAATGTACCCTGATACCCCTTAGTTATAATATTACCCATAATGTCCCCTGATACCCCTCAGTTATATAACTGAGGGTAATCAGGGTACATTATACAGGGGGTAATATAACCAAGAGGTATCAGGGTACATTATACAGGGGGTAATATAACTTATATTACCACCGTATAATGCCTGATAGGCCTCCTGAGTAACTTATATTACCCTTGTATAATTATGTACCCGGACACCCCTTAGTTATATGATCCCGGCGGGGTCATATAACTAAGGGGTATCAGGGTACATTATTATACAGGGGTAATATAACTCAGGAGGCCTATCAGGCATTATACAGTGGTAATATAGCTTACATTACCCCTGTATAATGTCCCATGATAGCCCTCCTCAGTTATATTACCCTTGTATAATGTACCCTGATACCCCTCAGTTATATTACCCCTGTGTAATGTGCCCTGATATCCTTTAGTTATATAATATAACTAAGGCTACTTTCACACTAGCGTTCGGGGTTCCGCTTGTGAGCTCCGTTTGAAGGCTCTCACAAGCGGCCCCAAACGGATCTGTAGAGCCCCAATGCATTCTGAGTGGATGCGGATCCACTCGGAAGGCCTCAGTATGGCACCGTTTGGCCTCCGTTCCGCTCAGCAGGCGGACACCGGAACGCAGCTTGCAGCGTTCGGGTGTCCGCCTGGCCGTGCGGAGCCAAACGGATCCGTCCAGACGTACAATGTAAGTCAATGGGGACGGATCCTTTTGAAGTTGACACAATATGGTGCAATTTCAAATGGATCCGTCCCCCATTGACTTTCAATGTAAAGTCTGGACGGGTCCGTCTGACTAACTTTCACACTTAGAATTTTTTCTGAAATATAATGCAAACGGATTCGTTCTGAACGGATCCCAACATTTGCATTATAGGAGCGGATCCGTCTGTGCAGACACCAGACGGATCCGCTCTGAACGCAAGTGTGAAAGTAGCCTAAGGGGTATCAGGGTGCATTATACAGGGGTAACATAACTAAGGAGTTCTATCCTATCAAGGACGTAATACAGGGGTAATGTAAGCTATATTACCCCTTTATAATGTCTGATAGCCCTCCTCAGTTATATTACACCCAATGTACCCTGATACCCCTTAATAATATTAACCCGGCGTCAGGGGCGTAGCTGCAGGGGAAGCGGCTGCTTTAGTATTTTTCAGTAGTATGATTAGCTGGCGAAAATTATTAGTGCCCCCCATTTTTGACTGTGTATCTTCTGTGCCCCCCCCTATATATTGATCCTAGAGTCGCAACTGGCTATATCTAGTAGACAGGTAAAAAAATTCACTAATTTGTCTGTTACATTTTCAGGTGAAATTAACCAATTTTTGGCTGTGATATACCACTGCTCTACCTAGTAGACAGGTTAATAAATTTCACAAATTTTTCTCTTACATTCTTGGGTTGACATTTTACAATTTTTGACGTGAATAACCCCCTGCTCTGCATAGGTGACAGGGACCGAATTTTTTTAAAATAATCTGTTCCATTGGTGGGTGACATTAACCCATTTCTGGCAATGAAAAACCCCTACACTGCATAGGTGACAGGGACTTAAATTTCCAAAATTCATCTTTAATTGGCCCTTTCCTTCGATCCTTCTGCTTTAATAACTTTTCCCATATTTCCGCTCGATCAAAATTCTATTTCAATCATTTATCTCCCTTGGATGTGGTCTCTATTTCTCACGCTCCCTCTCCGTCGTGGAACCCTGATTCGCCGATAACCGTAATCAACATGGTAGGCTCAGAAAAGAACATCGAAAGTTGATAGAGAACATATCAAAATGGGGCACCTCTGCATAGCTGACAGGACCATAAATTTTAAAAAAACGTCTGTTACATTGTCAGGTGAAATTTTACAAATTTTGCCTGATATAAACCCCTGCTCTGCATAGGTGACAGGTAAAGTTGAGCGAACACCTGGATGTTCGGGTTCGAGAAGTTCGTCCGAACTTCCCAAAAATGTTCGGGTTCGGTATCCGAACTCGACCCGAACTTCGCCCCGAACCCCATTGAAGTCAATGGTGACCCGAACTTTTCGGCACTAAAGAGGCTGTAAAATAGCCCAGGAAAGGGCTAGAGGGCTGCAAAAGGCAGCAAAATGTAGGTAAATCCCCTGCAAACAAATGTGGATAGGGAAATGAATTAAAATAAAAAAAATAAAAATTAACCAATATCAATTGGAGAGAGGTCCCATAGCAGAGAATCAGGCTTCATGTCACCCACCACTGGAACAGGCCACTGTGAGATATTTAGGCCCCGGCACCCAGACAGAGGAGAGAGGTCCCATAGCAGAGAATCAGGCTTCATGTCATAGCAGAGAATCAGGCTTCATGTCACCCACCACTGGAACAGACCACTGTCAGATATTTTTAGGCCCCGGCACCCAGACAGAGGAGAGGTTCATTCAACTTTGGGTTGCCCCGCAATATAATGGTAAAATTAAAAAAAGAGGATTGAATGAAGATGTGCCCTGGAGTACAAGAATATATGGTTAAGGGGAGGTAGTTATAAATGTCTAATCTGCACAAGGGATGGACAGGTCCTGTGGGATCCATGCCTGGTTCATTTTTATGAACGTCAGCTTGTCCACATTGGTTGTAGACAGGCGGCTGCGTTTGTCTGTAATGACGCCCCCTGCCGTGCTGAATACACGTTCAGACAAAACGCTGGCCGCCGGGCAGGCCAGCACCTCCAAGGCATAAAAGGCTAGCTCTGGCCACGTGGACAATTTGGAGACCCAGAAGTTGAATGGGGCCGAACCATCAGTCAGTACGTGGAGGGGTGTGCACACGTACTGTTCCACCATGTTAGTGAAATGTTGCCTCCTGCTAACACGTTCCGTATCAGGTGGTGGTGCAGTTAGCTGTGGCGTGGTGACAAAACTTTTCCACATCTCTGCCATGCTAACCCTGCCCTCAGAGGAGCTGGCCGTGACACAGCTGCGTTGTCGACCTCTTGCTCCTCCTCAGCCTTTGCTTGGGCTTCAACTTGTTCCCCTGTGACATTTGGGAATGCTCTCAGTAGCGAGTCTACTAACGTGCGCTTGTACTTGCGCATCTTCCTTTCACGCTCCAGTGCAGGAAGTAAGGTGGGCACATTGTCTTTGTACCGGGGATCCAGCAGGGTGGCAAGCCAGTAGTCCGCACACGTTAAAATGTGGGCAACTCTGCTGTCGTTGCGCAGGCACTGCAGCATGTAGTCGCTCATGTGTGCCAGGCTGCCCAGAGGTAAGGACAAGCTGTCCTCTGTGGGAGGCGTATCGTCATCGTCCTCCGTTTCCCCCCAAGCTACGCACCAGTGATGGGCCCGAGCTGCGTTGGGTGCCACCCCGCTGTGAACATGCTTCATCCTCCTCATCATCCTCGTCCTCCTCGTCCTCCAGTAGTGGGTCCTGTCTGGCCACATTTGTACCTGGCCTCTGCTGTTGCAAAAAACCTCTTTCTGAGTCACTTCTAAGAGACTGGCCTGAAAGTGCTAAAAATGACCCCTCTTCCTCCTCCTCCTGTTTTCTCAAGGAGACATAGAAATGGTATTGTAACGCTGATAACGGCGTCATCGCCACTGGCCATGTTGGTGGAGTACTCGAAACAGCGCAACAGGGCACACAGGTCTTGCATGGAGGCCCAGTCATTGGTGGTGAAGTGGTGCGGTTCCGCAGTGCGACTGACCCTTGCGTGCTGCAGCTGAAACTCCACTATGGCCTGCTGCTGCTCGCACAGTCTGTCCAGCATGTGCAAGGTGGAGTTCCACCTGGTGGGCACGTCGCATATGAGGCGGTAAGCGGGAAGGCCGAAGTTACGCTATAGTGCAGACAGGCGAGCAGCGGCAGGATGTGAACGTCGGAAGCGCGCACAGATGGCCCACACTTTATGCAGCAGCTCTGACATGTCGGGGTAGTTGTGAATGAACTTCTACACCACCAAATTCAGCACATGCGCCAGGCAAGAGATGTGCGCCAGGCCCAGAGCTGCGACGAGATTTCGCCCATTATCGCATACCACCAGGCCGGGCTTGAGGCTCACCGTCACCAACCACTCGTCGGTCTGTTGTTCAATACCCCGCCACAACTCCTGCGCGGTGTGGGGCCTGTCCCCCAAACATATGAGTTTCAGAATGGCCTGCTGACGTTTACCCCGGGCTGTGCTGAAGTTGGTGGTGAAGGTGTGTGACTGACTGGATGAGCAGGTGGAAGAAGAGGAGGAGGAAGCCGAGTAGGAGGAAGAGGCTACAGGAGGCAAAGAATGTTGCCCTGTGATCCTTGGCGGCGGAAGGACGTGCGCCAAAGAGCTCTCCGCCTGGGGCCCAGGCGCCACTACATTTACCCAGTGTGCAGTTAGGGAGATATAGCGTCCCTGGCCGTGCTTACTGGTCCACGTATCTGTGGTTAGGTGGACCTTTCCACAGATGGAGTTGCGCAGTGCACACTTGATTTTATCGGATACTTGGTTGTGCAGGGAAGGCACGGCTCTCTTGGCAAAGTAGTGGTGGCTGGGAACAACATACTGTGGGACAGCAAGCAACATGAGCTGTTTGAAGCTGTCTGTGTCCACCAGCCTGAATGACAGCATTTCATAGGCCAGTAGATTAGAAATGCTGGCATTAAGGGCCAGGGATCGAGGATGGCTTGGTGGGAATTTACGCTTTCTATCAAATGTTTGTGAGATGGAGAGCTGAACGCTGCCGTGTGACATGGTGGAGATGCTTGGTGACGGTGGTGGTGGTGTTGGTGCTACATCCTCTGTTTGCTGGGCGGCAGGTGACAACGTTCTTCCAGAGGCGGAGGAAGAGGCCGAGGCAGCAGCAGAAGAGGTAGCAGAGGGAGCCTGAGTGAGTTTCTTGTTTTTAATGTGTTTACTCCACTGCAGTTCATGCTTTGCATGCAGATGCCTGGTCATGCAGGTTGTGCTAAGGTTCAGAACGTTAATGCCTCGCTTCAGGCTCTGATGGCACAGCGTGCAAACCACTCGGGTCTTGTCGTCAGCATATTGTTTGAAGAACTGCCACTCCTGGGAACTCCTTGAAGCTGCCTTTGGGGTGCTCAGTCCCAGGTGGTGGTGGCCAGTAGCAGGCGTACTCTCTTGGCAGCGGGTGTTCTGCTTTTGCCCACTGCTCCCTCTTTTGCTACGCTGTTGGCTCGGTCTCACCACTGCCTCTTCCTCTGAACTCTGAAAGTCAGTGGCACGACCTTCATTCCATGTGGGGTCTAGGACCTCATCGTCCCCTGCATCGTCTTCCACCCAGTCTTCCTCCCTGACCTCCTTTTCAGTCTGCACACTGCAGAAAGACGCAGCAGTTGGCACCTGTGTTTCGTCATCATCATAGACGTGCTGAGGTGATATTCTCATGTCCTCATCATCAGGAAACATAAGTGGCTGTGCGTCAGTGCATTCTATGTCTTCCACTGCTGGGGAAGGGCTAGGTGGATGCCCTTGAGAAACCCTGCCAGCAGAGTCTTCAAACAGCATAAGAGACTGCTGCATTACTTGAGGCTCATACAGTTTCCCTGATATGCATGGGGATCATGTGACAGACTGATGGGCTTGGTTTTCAGGCGCCATCTGTGCGCTTTCTGCAGAAGACTGGGTGGGAGATAATGTGAACGTGCTGGATCCACTGTTGGCCATCCAATTGACTAATGCCTGTACCTGCTCAGACCTTACCATCCTTAGAACGGCATTGGGCCCCACCAAATATCGCTGTAAATTCTGGCGGCTACTGGGACCTGAGGTAGTTGGTTCACTAGGACGTGTGGCTGTGGCAGAACGGCCACGTCCTCTCCCAGCACCAGAGGGTCCACTAACACCACCACGACCATGTCCGTGTTCGCCTCCCTTACTAGATGTTTTCCTCATTGTTACCGTTCACCACAATAAGAAAAAAAAATATTTGGCCCAATGTATTGAATTCAAATTCAGGCCTTTTTTTTACAGGCACCTAACACTATCTGGCTATCTATTTAAGTACCGTATTGCACTAATACAGGCACAGCAGTAACCACAGATTTAGGGGAATATAAATTGTAGGCCTAGTATTTAGGACCTGGATGAAAGGTATCCTTTTACGAACAGAATTACACTTGGAGATGCACGGTAGCGTGTGAAGTTATTGAGGATGACCCTATCAGCACTTGAATTTGCACTTTGAATGTAATATACCCTTTTACGGACAGAAATACACTATGTGAGATGCACAATAGTGCGTGCAAATTTAAAGGCTTATGCTTTCAGCAATTGTAATTTAACAGTTTGTGTAATATACCCTTTTACGGACAGATTTAAACTTGGCCTGCAACAGCAGAAACCACTGATTTAGGGTATTGCTATTTTGGGAATTGAATTTCAACCCAGAACAAAAACTATGCTTTGACAGACACTAAAAAACTTGTCCAACCACAGCTGGAACACCAGATTTAGGGTATTGCTATTTTGGCAATTGAATTTCACCCCAGAAAAAAAGATATCCTTTGCCAGACAGCAGACAGTATTACACTTGGCTAGACACAGCTGGAACACCAGATTTAGGGGATTGCTATTTTTGCAAGTGAATTTCACCCCTCAATAAAATATAGAAAATTCTATCCTGAGTTTCTAGGGGTGACAATAAGCACAGCCAAGCCCCTGATGTAGGATATAGCAAAAAAAAAAAAAACTACTATTGATGGTTAAAACTTAATGGACTTGGTGGCAGCTTGTGCTGGCGCACCACAAGACACAAAATGGCCGCCGATCACTCCAGAAAAAAGTGACAGAAAAAACGCTCTGGGCAGCCTAAAAAAAGTGAGCAATTAACTAGCTGAAGGTGAATGATTCACAGCTGTAGATCGATCACTTCATTAATTGTTTTTTCTGAGTTAATCCCTGCCTAATCTCGCCCTAACAGCAGCTGCATCCTCTCACTACACTGATCAGAGCAGAGTGACGTGCGGCGCTACGTGACTCCAGCTTAAATAGAGGCTGGGTCACATGCTGCACTGGCCAATCACAGCCATGCCAATAGAAGGCATGGCTGTGATGGTGTCACGGCTGTATGTGAGCAACAAGAGCATACACAGTTAATAGAGCTACTGACCGGACCCAAACTAGGGAGGATAAAGGGTGACCCCTGTCAGACCCTCAAAGCTCTCCCTATGCTGCTAAAGCACATGCCCGGATCCAAATGGTGGAACGGGGCATGCCCACGTACCTAAGACTGATGACCACTGTAACCCCTACAATAGTGGAAGGGGCACGACCACCGGTGCCCTGCTCAGAATATGGAGGGAACCGTGGCCGCCTCAGATCCAGTCAGAAAATAAACAGGTACACAACAATGTCGGCACACTTAGCTGAAGGTGCTGCAGCCGCAGAGAAGACGGATTCAAGGACAGCTGGCAATATCCAGAGTGCTTGCTGCAGCAGAACACAGGTCCAGTGAAATGATAGCTAACAAGTGAAGATACTCAAGCAAGAGCTACAACTCAAATGAGAACTATAATCCACAACCTAGAAAGGAGGAGGGGTGATTTAAGGGCAGGGAAATCAAACGCAGGAGGAACAGCTGGGAGGACTCCTCCAAGCTCTAGTAGTGACATCATCACAGGGGTGGAGAAACAGAGCTGTGAGAACGTCTCAAAACTCTGGTAGTGACAGTACCCCCCCCCCCCTCTACGGGTGGACTCCGGACACCCAGGACCCACCTTCTCAGGATGAGCCCTATGAAATGCCCTGATGAGACGAGTGGCTTTAATGTCCGACACCGGAACCCACATCCTCTCCTCAGGACCATAGCCCTTCCAATGAACGAGGTACTGAATAGAACCGCGGACAATGCGAGAGTCCACAATTCTGGAAACCTCAAACTCCAGATTGCCATCAACCAAAATCGGAGGAGGAGGCAAAGAGGAGGGTACCGTGGGCTGGACATATGGTTTTAAGAGAGATCTGTGAAATACATTATGTATCTTCCAAACCCGTGGAAGATCAAGACGGAAGGCAACAGGATTGATGACTGACAAGATTTTATAAGGCCCAATAAACTTGGGACCCAATTTCCAGGAGGGAACCTTCAGTTTAATATTTCTTGTAGACAACCACACCAGATCACCCACATTCAGGTCCGGACCAGGCACACGTCTCTTATCAGCCACACGCTTATACTTCTCACTCATCTTTCTAAGATTACTCTGAATCTTTTGCCAAATGGTAGACAAGGACGAGGAAAATCTCTCCTCCTCAGGTAAACCAGAAAGAGCCCCTCCCGAGAATGTCCCAAACTGCGGATGGAACCCATATGCACCAAAGAATGGTGACTTATCAGAAGATTCCTGACGATGGTTGTTCAGAGCAAACTCAGCAAGAGGGAGAAATGAACACCAATCCTCCTGGTTCTCTGCCACAAAATAGCGCAAATATGTCTCCAGATTCTGATTGAGGCGCTCAGTCTGACCATTCGACTGCGGGTGAAAAGCAGAAGAGAAGGACAGCCGAACCCCCAGGCGAGAACAGAAAGCCTTCCAGAACCTGGACACAAACTGCGTGCCTCTATCGGAAACAATATCAGAGGGAATGCCGTGCAATTTAACAATATGGTCGACAAAAGCTTGCGCCAACGTTTTATCATTGGGTAAACCAGGGAAAGGTACGAAATGAGCCATCTTGCTAAAACGGTCCACCACCACCAGGATCACCGACTTCCCTGAGGAACGAGGAAGATCCGTGATAAAGTCCATGGACAGGTGTGTCCAAGGACGGGAAGGTATGGGTAACGGGAGAAGGGAACCTGAAGGCCGTGAACGAGGGACCTTAGCGCGAGCGCACGTCTCACAAGCAGCCACAAAACCCTCCACCGACTTACGAAGAGCCGGCCACCAAAATCTCCGAGCAATGAGATCTACCGTGGCTCTACTCCCGGGGTGACCAGCAAGAACAGTATTATGATGCTCCTTGAAGAGTTTGTGACGTAGCTCAGGAGGCACAAACAACTTCCCAGAAGGACAACGGGCAGGTGCCTCAGTCTGGGCAGCCTGTACCTCTGCCTCCAAATCGGAATATAGAGCAGAAACAACTACCCCCTCCGCCAAAATGAGACCCGGGTCCTCGGAGTTTCCTCCTCCCGGAAAACAGCGAGAGAGAGCATCAGCCTTCACATTTTTGATCCCAGGGCGGAATGTAACGACAAAATTGAATCTGGAGAATAACAGAGACCATCTGGCCTGTCTCGGATTCATACGCCTGGCCGACTCCAAGTATGCCAGATTCTTATGGTCGGTAAAAACGGTGATAGGGTGCCTGGCCCCCTCCAACCAATGGCGCCGTTCCTCGAAATCCAACTTGATGGCCAACAACTCCCTATCTCCCACATCATAGTTTCTCTCTGCCGGGGAGAGTTTTTTAGAGAAAAAGGCACAGGGTCGCCATTTGGCAGGAGAAGGGCCCTGGGACAAAACCGCACCCACACCCACCTCGGAAGCATCCACCTCAACAATAAAAGGTAAGGAAACATCGGGATGCACCAAGATGGGAGCAGACGCAAAACTCTCTTTAATCTTAGAAAAAGCTGCAAGCGCCTCCTCCGACCAAGAGGAAAGATCCGCCCCCTTTTTTGTCATGTCAGTAAGGGGTTTGACATAGCATACACAGTTAATAGAGCTACTGACGGACCCAAACTAGGGAGGATAAAGGGTGACCCCTGTCAGACCCTCAAAGCTCTCCCTATGCTGCTAAAGCACATGCCCGGATCCAAATGGTGGAATGGGGCATGCCCACGTACCTAAGACTGATGACCACTGTAACCCCTACAATAGTGGAAGGGGCACGACCACCGGTGCCCTGATCAGAATATGGAGGGAACCGTGGCCGCCTCAGATCCAGTCAGAAAATAAACAGGTACACAACAATGTCTGCACACTTAGCTGAAGGTGCTGCAGCCGCAGAGAAGACGGATCCAAGGACAGCTGGCAATATCCGGAGTGCTTGCTGCAGCAGAACACAGGTCCAGTGAAATGATAGCTAACAAGTTAGATACTCAAGCAAGAGCTACAACTCAAATGAGAACTATAATCCACAACCTAGAAAGGAGGAGGGGTGATTTAAGGGCAGGGAAATCAAATGCAGGAGGAACAGCTGGGAGGACTCCTCCAAGCTCTAGTAGTGACATCATCACAGGGGTGGAGAAACAGAGCTGTGAGAACGTCTCAAAACTCTGGTAGTGACAGATGGCCTCTTGGGGCAAGTAGTATGACGTTTGTTGATTGGCTGCTTTGCAGCCTTTCAAAAAGCACCGAACCCGAACTTTTACGTAAATGTTCGGGTCCGTGTCACGAACACCCCAAAATTCGGTACGAACCCGAACTATACAGTTCGGGTTCACTCATCCCTAGTGACAGGGACTTAAATTTCTAAAATTCATCTTTAATTGGCCCTTTCCTTCGATCCTTCTGCTTTAATAATTTGTCCCACATTTCCGCTTCACCCCATTGCAGCCATTGACCTTCCTTGGATTAGGTCTCCCTTTCTCACACTCCCTCTCTGGCGTGGAACCCTGATTCGCCGATAACCGTGATCAACATGGTAGGCGCAGAAAAGAACATCGAAAGTTGATAGAGCAGATATCCAATTGGATCGTGATCATCATGGGGACGTGCGACATGGTGGGGCAGTATGTTTGCACACACCTACACACTTACACACACCTGACTGATGGTTCTGCCACCTGCAACTTCTGGGTCTCCAAATTGGGCACTTGGCCTGAGCTTGCCCCTGAAGCCAGTGCATTGTCTGAACGTGTGTTTAGCACAACTGGAGGAGGTTATCACAGGTTATATTTCCCAATGTTTTGGGGTGTACCCTAATTTTAAAACAAAAAGCAGTGTAGGCTAACTCCTCCTCATCCACCGCCGCTTCCACCTACACCGCCACATCCACCGCCTCCTCAACCTCCTACTCCATATGGACCTCGTCCTCCTAGATCAAGATTATAATTTTTGATTTTTAAGTATTTTATGTTATTTAAAGTTATTTCCCTATCCATTTTTGTTGGCAGAGCCCCTTGCCATGCTCTTAACCACATTTTGCTGCCATTTGTAGCCCTCTAGTCCTTTCCATGACATTTTTACAGCCATTTTAGTGCTCAAAAGTTCAATGGGGTTCGGGGTCAAGTTTGGGTCCCGAACTCGAACTTTTTTGTGAATTTCGGCCGAACCCGTCGAACCTGAACATCCAGGTGTCCGCTCAACTCTATTCCTGAGGTTTCTATGGAGGGAGGACAGAGATGCAGATTCCGAGCCAACAGAATATAGAATGAAAGTACACTTGTTTGGACAGCATCGTCTCCAGGTTGCGCCAATTATGGAATGAAGTACCTGGCCAATCAGAATGAAAAGGATTGCCCATCAGCATCAAATTTTCTGAAGAAAAACTTTTATGTAGATGATGGTCTCATAAGTCTAGAGTCCACAGAATCTGCAATCAAACAACAACACGTGCATCATCAATGAAGAATGTAGATCTCAACTATGATCATCTTCCAGTGCAAAACATACTTGGATTGGGATGGAATGTAGAGAATGACAAGTTCTTCTTTGCAGTATCTATTGAAGAGAAAGTAGTAACTAGACGTACCATTCTTTCCACAGTGGCTTCTTTAGTATTCAGACAATACCAAGACTTGAACTCACAGCAGCCATAGTTTCAGCATCAATAAGCAAGTTTCTGAGAGAAGAATTGGAATTGAAAATAGATGAAGAATATTTTTGGACAGACTCACAAGTTGTCCTAGGATACATAAACAACAAAGCCCGAAGATTCCATATCTTTGTCGCCAACAGGGTTGAGAAAATTACATATCCGGAACATTGGCATCACATTGACACAAAGCATAACCCTGCAAATCATGCTTCAAGGCCTGAATGTAACAGAATTGAAAAATTCTAATTGGTTCACAGGCCCAGAGTTCCTTTGGGAAAAGGAAATCACGCCCAGTAACGGTTACACAGAATTGTCTATGGGTGATCCAGAAGTAAAAGTTGTACAAACATTGAGCACTGCTGCCAAGTGTCAAGATGACATATGTACTTGAAAGACTAGCCAGATGTTTAAAATGGAATATGGTCATAAATGTAGTAGCTCGAATTCAACGTTTGGCAAAGGGAATCAGAAAGAAGGAATTGTTGAATGTAGAAGAAAGAATGAAAGCTGAAGAAACAGTCAATAAGACTCATTCAACAGAGATTATACAGTGAGGAGATGAAGAGACTTAGTCAAGAACCTTAAAGACTTCCAAACAACCACCCATTGTACAAGCTTAATCTTGTTATGCAGGATGGTATACTGAAGGTGGGAGGGAGACTGGAAAATTAATTGTTACCTAGCAGAGTGAAGCATTCAGTAATTCTACCCAAAAATTCTACCTTCACAAGATTGATTATTGATCATTACTACAACAAATCCTTGCACCAGGGAAGAAGCTTTACCCAAAGCTGTTTGAGAGAAGGTGGTTACTGAATTGTGAAAGGAAGCAAAGTCAAAACAAAGTATATAAGTAAATGTGTAGTCTGCAGAAAGGCACATAGACCTACCGAAGAACAAATAATAATAAATTTTTGCAGATTAGATGCTGTCCCATTCACTTCTTTTTAAATCAGATAATTTTTTGTTTTTCATATTCAAGGAAAGAAAAAATATAGCAATTAAACATACGACAGTATGAATGTACATGTCCAAAAAGTAAAAGTGGAATCCAGTCCATCCAAGAAATGAACCAAGGGATAGCATGTACATAAAATACATCAAAACATATCCCCTCCCTCCCACCCCCCCAAGTCACACTGGTGTAAACACAGCCAACAGTACTTCCTCTCATTGTAGCGCTCAGTGCCATCACAGACGGGACTACAGCCATCACCGTGATCCTACAATCCTTTACATTGTTCATCCCAGCAGATTCCTCCTCACATTAGCAAGGGGAAGTCGTCTAGAAGGTATACCTGGGGTTTGGACCCACGGACCCCAAATAGAATCACATTTTTTAATAGCACCCCTTTTAAAATAAACCCCTTTTTCTATTTCAATGAGCACATTTAGACGAGCAATAAATTCTTGTTTGGTAGGTACATCCGTACTAATCCAATACCTGGCTATCATCTTTCTGGCAATACAGTATCCTATTAATACCAATAGTCATGCCCTCTATCAAATCATCTTGCAGAAGACCCAATAGACAAACCGACGGATCAATTGGAAGTCTAATATTATACACTTCATAGATAACATCCAGAACATCAGTCCAGAAGGGTCCCAACGCTACACACTCCCAGAACATGTGCATAATATGTGCATCTGACACCGCACACTTTGGGCATTGAGACGTGTCCCGCAGACCCACTTTATGAAGAAACAACGGTGTTCTATAAAACCTGTGCACCAAATATAAGTGCGATAATCTCTGCGGTTCGCAGAGCGATAGCGTGGGTCCTCTCTCCAACACCTCCAACCACTGGAAGTCGGATAGAGATCCCAAGTCTGCACTCCATTTCTCTTTAACCGTTAATGGGAAGTAGTCTTGATAAAACGAAAGCAGAATCCAATAAAATGCTGATATTACCCCTCTCGTTTCTCCACCTTTCCTGATCTGATCAGCAATCAGCAAAATCTTTATCGTGAGATCCATCACCTTGCCTTGCTCCGACAAAGCATGTCAGAGTTGAAGGTATTGATAGAAATTGGAATTGGTGAGATCAAACTCTGCTTTCAATTGATCAAAACTCTTAAAAACCCCATTTGTATATAGCTGTGCCAACCAAAGTATTCCCTTATCCCTCCAAATCCTGAATCCAGCCATTTTTTGCACCTCTGGCAGTGCATTGTGTGCCCATAAGGGGGTAATACTAGTGCATCCTGATGCTTTTGTAATTTCTTTTACCTTGCACCATACCTTACGGAACATCGCTACACTGGGAATAATGTCTGGCGGGCGGGTGTCTGAACTCAGTTCCAAGATATAAGATGGCGGTTTACCTCCCAGGAGATAAGACACGAGGGCACCAACAGGGTTATTTCTATCTACGACCCCCCAAGATTGGAACTGTTGTGCCTGTGAAGCCAGAAAATATAGACAAGGGTTGGGTACTGCAAGCCCCCCATTATCTTTATTTCTCTGTAGCGTTTCCAACCGAATTCTAGGGGATTTTTGGTTCCAAATTAGTGACCGAAACAAACCTTGGATTTTGTAAAAATACTTCATGGGTATCCATATCGGACTATTGTGCAACACATAGAGAAACTGGGGCATGAGGACCATTTTTACCAGGTTCACTCTTCCGATGAGGGATAGAGACAGCTTGCACCAGCTCTTCACTTTTTGCACACTCCTGTCCAACAATGGAAGTAAGTTCAATGAAATATACTCCTGCACTTTATAAGAGACTATTATCCCCAGATATTTAAAAGTACTATCAATACGTAACGGGGTTATCTTGTCCCGCACATCTAGTGGAATAGGATCAACAGGTAGTACAACAGACTTATCCCAGTTTATAGCTAGGCCTGAATAAGACCCAAAATCCCCTATCAACTGCATCACATAGGGTATTGAAAAAGATATATTATTTAGGAACAGTAACATATCATCGGCGTAAAGTGCTATTTTTTTCCTCAATGGCGCCATATCGGAATCCAGTCACTTGTGGGTCATTGCGTAACAAATGAGCCAAGGGCTCTATGGCAATAGCGAACAGTATCTGACAGCTGCCCATTAACTCGCACCCGTGCCCGCGGTCTACCATATAACAGCCTGACCCAGGACAAGAATTTAGGACCAAAGCCCATTGTCACCATCACCATCCACAGAAACTTCCACTCGACGATGTCGAAGGCTTTCGCAGCGTCGAGTGAAAGAATCGCCCTCTGTCCTGTCCCATTTTTAGACATTTGTAGATTAAGCTGCAGTCTCCTAATATTTATGGCAGTCGATTTTCCCGGCATAAACCCAGTCTGATCCTGATGGATCAGGCTAAGTATAACTCCGTTCAGTCTATTCGTGAGGACTTTAGCTAAGACCTTCACATCTGCTCACAGGAGCGAGATGGGTCTATAGGAGTCTGGGTTTTTGGGATCCTTTCCTGGTTTGAGTATCACCACTATGGTAGCTTCACACATGGAATCTGGTAAAGCGCCCGCCAAATTGGCCTGCTCAAATACCGTCAGTAAATGCGGTACCACAAAGTCAGCATACTTCTTCAGAAATTCACCTGGTAACCCATCTACCCAAGGCGCTTTCTTGTTCGGGATCCCCTGCACTACATCCATAAGTTCCTCCACACTAATGGGAGCCTCCAAACCTTCCCTCTGCTCTACCGTTAAAGCTGATAGACACAGAGAAGAAAGAAAAGTTTTAATCTCACTGTCGCTGCGTTGTAACCTGGAAGAATATAGAAATAGCCGGACTGGGGGCGTAGCCTGGGGGGAGGCTACCATGACGGGGGGTTGGTTTAGCGAGCCCCGGGAGGATTGGGATTGGCTAGTTTAAGTTGGGGGGTGGAACTGGAGGGGTTAAGTAGCCAGGGCTGGAGGAGAGTGGTGGCCATTTTGAGGTACAGAGAAAACTGACCTGACGCGTGCACCGAGATGGAGGTGGACGCCATTAATGCGGAGCTAAGGACGGCAGCGGCGAGTAGAGGACCGGGCTGGCTTCAGGAGCAGGTCCAGCAGCTGCTGAGAGGGGCGGCTGAGGCACCTGTCTCGCCTCAGCCTTCATTGTCACGGCCTCGGCGGGTCCGGCCGCCGGAGCGCCTCAGTCCACAGTTGTCCTCCCCTCGGGCTCAGCGCCGCAGACGGAGCCCTGCAAAGGACCCTTCACGCCAGCAGGCCGCAGGTACAGCTTCTGCTTGTGGGCCCAGGCGTGGGAGGAATCCGGCCAGCAGGCGGAGCCCTCGAGCAGGCCTTGGAAGGTCTGTCCAGCTATGTACTAGCGCCCTCCAGTGTTCAGGACCAGGTACGGCGGGCCTTGTCCAGGAGATGATAGTGGATGAGGCCCCTCGGCATGAGCAAGTGTCTGGGGACCACGGGGCGGCTGCGGACCAGAGCAGCAGGCCCTCGGCGAGGTTGCAGCAAGACCCTCCAGGCTCCGCCTTCTCTGGGGCATCGAGTGAAGATCGTGGATGTCACGTCTCTGGTCCCGGCCGGGCCAGGGGACCGTCGGGGGATCGTTTTTCATCGGTTTCATCGCTGAGGGAGGAACGTCTGGAGTCAGGATCTTCGGCTGATGGGATCACAGCTCCCAGGCAGCCAGGTGAGGCGCTCTGGGGACCTTTAGTGCAGTTAATTGCTAGTTCTTCTGGGGGGGCGGCAGGGGGGCCCCAAGGGGAGTTGGGTAGGGGGTTAGGGCAGTTGCTGGGGGGTTTGGCGGGGTTGCTGGCTGGTTGGGGTGTGGGAGGGTCGTCTCTGTTACCGGCCTGGGGGGTGGGGGGCAGTTCTGGTGGGTTGGGGGGGATAGGTCAGCCCGTGTTCAGTCCGCAAAGTGCCACGGCATCAGTGCAGACGCAGGCGGGTAGTTCGGAGCAGGAGGATAGGGTGCGGCTGGATGATAAGGCGAGGGGGGAGGTATAAGTTTGCTTTGAGGGGCCGTTGGGGGCCCATTTAAAGCAAGAAGTTAGGAAAAAAATTTGGCAAGGGGAGTATGTGGAGATTTTTTCCTTGCTCCCCTTGGAGAAATTTAACCTGGATAAGGCTAGGAAGGATGAGGGTAAAAAGGAGGAAGAGGAGAAGCGTCGGTACCGGTTAATACCACGCACGTTCCCTAATTGGTTACAGGCATTTGCGATATTTGCCAGCGTAGTAGGGGAGAAGGCGCCAGAGTGCTGCTCTGCGCTGTTTTGCTATCTGGACTCCATTGGGGAAGCGTATCGTGTTTATGGGGGGCAGACGTGGCTGCGCTACGATGAACAATTTAGGCAGCGTAAAGCGGTGCGCCCGAGTATTAGATGGGACCACAAAGATATAGCTTTGTGGTTGAAGGTGATGGCGCCGGTTAGGTCGGCCCAGTCCTTTCGGGGGGAATCGGGAGCTCAGTCGTTTCGGGGTGAGTCGGGAGCCGGAGGGCAGTCGGCCTTTTCAGCAGCGTCAGCTAAGGGACTGTGTTTCCTATTTAATGAAGGTGGGGGTGCAAGTTCGGGGCTAAGTGCAAGTTCAAGCACAAGTGCTCCAGCTGTGGGGGGTCCCATGGAGCCACACGGTGCTTGAGGGGGGTTAGGCAGAGGGGAGGCGAGGGCGCTAGCAAAGGGGGTGACGCCGGTTCGTCTGGTAAAGATGGAACCGTTCCTCGCTAGGTACCCGGACGTAAAGGCCGCGGAACTGTTGCGGGAGGGTTTCCTCTGGGGGTTTTCGTATCCCTTTTGTTCCGGCGGGGCCGGTGTTGATCAGAAAAAATTTGCGGTCGGCTAGGGAACACCCAGGCGTAGTCGCTGAGAAGCTGGCGAAGGAGGTGAGATTGGGTAGGATGGATGGGCCTATCTCGGCGCCCCCGATGGAGAATTTGCGCCTGTCGCCTCTGGGGGTGGTTCCGAAGAAGGAGGCGAATAAATTTTGCCTCATTCATCATTTATCCTTCCCAAAGGGATCGTCGGTCAACGACGGTATTGATCCAGCGTTATGTTCGGTGGTCTATACCTCGTTTGACGCGGCAGTGCTGTGGGTTAAACAGTTCGGGAGGGGGGCATTGATGGCGAAGACAGACATCGAGGCCGCGTTCAGGTTGTTGCCGGTTCATCCGGATAGCCTGCATTTGTTGGGGTGTTTTTGGGATGGGGGGTTCTTCGTTGATCGTTGTTTACCGATGGGATGTTCGCTATCGTGTGCGTACTTTGAAAAGTTTAGCTTGTTTTTAGAGTGGGCGGTTAAGGACTCGGCTGGATGTGAATCTATCATTCACTATTTAGATGATTTTCTGTGTATTGGCCGCGCGGGTTCAAAGGTGTGTTCTTTATTGCTGCATTCACTGGAGGTGCTGTTCGCTGCGTTTGGTGTTCCCCTGGCGGTGGAAAAAACGGTGGGTCCCGCGACGGAGTTGAGTTTCCTGGGTATAGTGATCGATTCGGAGCGCATGGAATGTAGACTGCCCCGGGACAAGCTGGAGAATTTGGAAAGGGAGGTGGGGAGGGCGCAGCGATTAGCAAAACTTCAGCTGAAGGAGCTGCAGTCGCTCCTGGGTAAGCTCAATTTTGCTTGCCGTATAATGCCCATGGGGAGGATTTTTAGCAGGCGGTTGGCGGCTGCGACAGCGGGGGTAACGGCACCTCATCATTACATAAGTTTGGGGAGGGAGTTGAGGGAGGATTTACGGGTGTGGGCATTGTTTCTGAGTCAGTACAATGGCCGGGATATGTTTATGGGGGATGTTGTGGAGGCATTCGACTTTGACCTTTTTTCTGACGCGGCGGGGGGATGTGGCTATGGGGTGTATTGTTCGGGGCAGTGGTGTGCAGTGGTGTGGCCTGACGCTTGGGTGAGTAGAGGCTGGGTGAGGGATTTGGCGCTGCTGGAACTTTTCCCCATAGTGGCAGCAGTCCTACTGTGGAGGGAAAAATTTAGGAATAAGAAGGTCCGTTTCCACTGTGATAACTTGGGAGTGGTGCAGGCAATTAACGGGTTGTCAGCCTCGTCACCTTGGGTGGTGCGGTTGTTACAGAGATTAGTTTTGGAGTGTTTGACCATCAATGCGTGGGTGGTGGCTGTGCACGTACCGGGGGTTGACAACTGTATTGCTGATGCTCTTTCTCGTTCTCAGTGGGAGTGTTTTCGCCAGCTGGCTCCAGAAGCGGAGGAGGACGGGCTGGACTGCCCGAGCTGCCTATGGGAACTCCTAGAGACAATGTAATGGGGCTCATCCAGTCCTCATTAGCTCCCGGTACGTGGGTGACATATCACAGGGCATGGCAGTGTTGGGAGGATTGGAAGGCTAGATTGGGGATGGGGGATGAGGAGTCAGAGATATCGTTGCTGTTATTTATAGGTCAGTGTAGGGAGGACGGGTGGTCTGTTTCAAAGTTGAATGGTTGTATGGCTGGGCTAGCTTTTGGTTTCAAGCTACGGAAGTTGCCGGACGTCCTTCCTGGTGGTGAGGGCACTGAAGGGTTGGCGGCGTTTGCAGCCGGTTGAGGACAGTCGCAGGCCGGTGTCGTTTTCCCTGCTCCTGCAGTTGGGTGAGCAGCTAGACAAAGTTTGTGTTTCCTTGTGGGAGTTGCGGTTGTTCAGGTTGGCTTTTGCGCTGGCGTTCTTTGGGGATTTGCGGTTGGGGGAGCTGGTGAGTCCGTCAGTTAGTAGGGGAGGGGGGTTGCTTTGGGATGACGTAGACTATTTTGCAGATAGGATGGAGTTCGTCAATAGGAGATCGAAAATGGATGTGGAAGGCAGGGGTCGCAGGGTTGTTTTATTCGAGGTTTCGGGTTGTTTGATGTGCCCGGTCCAGTGTATGTGGGAGTATGGGGCAGAAGGGCGAGGATCAATGTCTCCTCTTCTGGTGCACGCGGATGGGTCTTTCCTTTCGCGCTTTCAGCTTACAGCGGTTTTTAGAAAGTGCCTGGGTCAGTTGGGCAGAGAAGTGGAGGGGTACTCGAGTCATTCATTCAGAATTGGGGCGGCGATGGAGGCAGCTCGGTGGGGTTTGGGGCAGGAGGTGATTAAGCGCATAGGGAGGTGGGAATTGGTCTGGTTTTGTTCATATATCCGTCCAGAAAGATTGCAGCACGGAGTGTGTTATTTTTGCATGTGGAATGCGTTTTGCTATTGTTTTTCGTTTCTGTCATTACAGGTTCTGAGCCGGCTTTAGTTTGGATCTTAGGCCATTCGTACGTTTTTTGGGGAGCCATCCGGGCAGCGGTTCGGCCGGATGGTCAACAGTTAGGGTTTGAACGGTCTACAGCTGTGGTAAGATGGCTGGGTCGGCGGGGAATGATGTGGGGAGGTGTAATGGCGGAGGTGCACAGGTTTGTTATATTGGATAGGGCCCCGGATGTATTGGTCCTGCACGTGGGGGGCAATGATTTGGGGGCGCGGCCGCTAAGGGAGTTGGTAAAAGATATCAAGTTCGATCTCCTTAGGTTGTGGTCTCTGTTTCCGAGCCTTGTGACGGTGTGGTCGGACATAGTCCCCCGTAAGGTGTGGAGGGGTGCGCATTCGGTAGAGGGAGTGAACAAGGCAAGGGTGAAGGTTAACCGGGCCATAGGCCGGTTCATGGCAAGGAATGGGGCAGTGGCTGTGAGGCATGTGGACCTGGAGCAGGGTGTTGGGGGGTTTTGGCGAGCGGATGGGGTACATTTAAACGCTGTGGGGTTGGATATGTGGTGCTTGGCCTTGCAGGATGGGATCAAGACGGCGCTGTGTATGTGGAGGGACGCCCGGGGCTTAAGGGGTCAAGCCCGTGCGTTTGTGGCGGTGGGAGGTCCTTGAAGTTGGTGAGATTCTAAAGGATGAGGATGGGAGGGCTCCACGGTTGGGGCTGACTCCCAATAGATGGTGGTCGGTTGTGGATAATTTTCGGGGCTGGGCCGTCAGGGGTGCCTCCGAGCTGGCGTTTAACGGCTGGTGGCAAGGCGGCTCAACCTGGTAATAAACTTTGGCTGTTTGGGGCTTCCAGGACCTCCCCCGTTGGGATTCAGGAATATGTTACAGTTTGGGATTAAAAGGTTATTTATTATATGTATTTATGTAATAAAATGGCTGCTGTGGCCAATTTAATCCAAGCCAGGTGTCAGTGTTTTATTGGGAGTGGGCCGAGCCCGGGGTAAGGGCTGGGCCGGGGTGGGTTGGGGAGTGGCTTGGGATGGTAGTGGGTAAAAGGGGGAGCGAGCGGGGTATAACCAATACCCCCGTCAAGGGATTTGTAATATTGGCTGAATACATTAAGAATATCTTGGCTATCAGAGACAACATCACCTGTCGCTGACTGTATATAGCCCACAAAAGGGGCTCCTTGTTGGGCCTTGATAACAGTGGCCAACATGTGGCCCACACTCTCCCCTTCCTCAAAGTACTTTTGCTTCCAAAAGAACCGTTTGCGGTCCGCATTTTCAAGTTGGAGCTCTTTATACGTCCGTTGCGCCTCAACCCACACCGTTCGATTTTCCGACGTAGGGTTTTCTACATAAGCGCATTCAGTGGTGGTGACCCTAGATTACGTAACCTGCAACAAGTCCCTATTTTTGGACTTCCGTCGCTGTATGTATTTAATATAGGTCCCCCTAACAAAAGCTTTGAAAGTGTCCCAGACTACACTTGGAGATGCAGAACCAACATTTAAAGACATAAATTCCTGCATATCAACGAGCACTCCCCCGTCCTTTTCTAGCAACGTAATCCAAAACGGATTAAGTTTCCAGAGAGCTCTGGATTTGATAGCATAAGGATCTAGATTTAATTCTACACGGACAGGGGAGTGATCGGAGATGCTTCTAGGTAAATACTCAACCCGCAGTACTCGCTCCATCAAAGAATACGTACCTAGTGCCAGGTCTATACGTGACAACGAGTTATGTGAACTCGAGTAGCAGAAAAAATGTCTGACATCATGGTTCCGCACTCTGCAAATATCATCCACCCCTGCTTCCATGAAGAGTTTAGCCATAGTAGAGGGTTTAGGCCTCCCAGGGTTACAGTCGTCCCTATGTCTATCCAGGGTATAGTCTAGGACCATATTAAAGTCCCCTAATATAAGTGCAGGAGTATCCGGCGACGTCCCAATAAAGGACAGTACACACCGTAAAACCTCTTACGAGTATGGAGGGGGAATATATACCGCAATCAGCAGCAGAGTTACTTGATATATCACACATTTTAGGCATACAAATCTACCGTAAGTATCAACTTTAGAGTCCATACAACTAAATGGGATCCTGTTGTGCACTAACACACTAACCCCCCTAGCATTGCTGGCATACACAGAATGGTACGCGTGGCCAATCCACGCACGTCTCAATACTGCCACGGTATCACTAGTTAAATGAGTTTCGGAAAGACAAAAAATGGCGGGCTAAAACTGTCGCATTGAATTGAACACAGCGTACAGTTTGGAAACATCTCCCAATCCCCTCACATTCCAAGCGATTACATTAAGCCCCATTATAAAACAGCAAAAAAGCAAGGCATCGGATCCTCACATCATCCCGTACGACACTGAGCGCTACTGCATACATGCACTGGTGCGAATCCCCAAAATTAACAAAAAATACAAAACAGCATAAACACATACCCCTAAAGACATGGGGATCAGAACAAATACGTCTAAAGAATACCCAGCCCCCCTAAGCAACGTGAGTGGAAAAACTCTTTCGGAAGTATCAGCAAATACATACAAAGTATAGTAACACTTATCCACATTAGAACATTTGCATTATATATGCATCCCCACACCTCAAAACAGAAAGAGAAAAAGGACAAAGCTGAAAACATGACTCAAGCAGCCCCCAATAACACAAATCCTGAGGCTAGACTAAATATAAGAACTGGAAACGTCTCTGCCCTATGCTACTTATAAAGGCCCCAAGTCCACAGCATACTCATCCTTCTAGATGATAGGGCAGCGAACATCAAATAGTCCTTCTCAGGCGACCACGACAGATTGGGCTCAGCTCGCAGGCTCCTCAGGGACCGCCGGCAGATATGTAGATTCCAGCCAATGATCCGCTGCAGCAGGAGTGTCAAAGATATGGACTCTGCCTCCAGAAACAACCCTCAGCCTGGCTGGATATAGCATAGAGTACATCAATTGTTTCTCCCTTAATCGACGTTTCACCTCCAGGTACTTTGCCCTTCTCTTCTGCACCTCTGCCGAGAAATCCGGAAAGATCAGTACTCTACTGCCATCTATCAATAGATCCTCGTGCGTTCTTGCTTTTCTTAAAATGGCATCACGGTCTTGAAAATGCAATAGTTTAAGAAGAAGTGGTCTTGGAGGGCCCCCTGGTGGAGGAGGTTTAAACGGCACTCTGTGCGCCCGCTCTATGGCAAACATGTGGGATAACAGATCTGGCCCAAATTTCTCCATTAGCTATTTTTCTAAAAACTCCACAGCGTTTGCGCCTTCAGATTTTTCAGGGACGCCAATAAGCCTCAGATTATTCCGTCTGAGTCTGTTTTCCAAATCATCTGCCTTATTAAGCAGGTAAGACACATCACGGGTAAGGACCCCCAAAGCTTTTTTCAAGGGAGAAACCGTATCCTCCAGACCACCAACGCGGTTCTCCACAGCCTTGACCCTTTCAGACACTTTTTGCATGTCATTTCTGAGGAAAGATACGTTTTCACTGAGGCTGCCCATTTGGGTAGACAGAGAGATTAAGGTGGCACTACAGCCCGGTACACATCGGTAATTGTGGGTTCCTCTAGCACCTGTACAGGCAGAGGAGCCAGTGACTCAGAAGTAACACATGTAGCTTCTGCAGCCACAGCCTGCTGCTCTTTTCCCTCCACTTGTGAGGAACCAGGAGAGGACTCAGTGAGGGGGGAGTACACCCATTGCATAGTATTTTCACCCCCAGGAGAGGTTTCAGTAGCGGTGGGGAGCGGAGCACAGGAGGGATCCACCCTAGCAAAATGTTCTAGCCGCGCTGCCACCTCCGCGGCTCTGGTTCCCGCGCGTCCGCCATCTTTTCGGCCGCGCACAGCAGGCCCGCTCTCCTTCCCCTCACCTCCCTTCTTTGTGTGGCGTGTCATACTGGTCCCTCAAGTGCCGCTGTGTCTCAGGGTGAGTCGACACAGGTGCAGACAGTAGTGGGTCAGCGATACCACGGGGATGCAGGAGAATTTACAGGATTGCTGGCCGGGAGCTCTCACAGCTGCGTCCGCTCACATGCCGCGCTAGGCCACGCCCCCTGTCCCATTCACTTCTATAGTGCCCTTTTCTTCCATTGCTTATCAAAAAAATGAAACATGTCCTTGGACATGGCCCTCTTAAAGTCTATGGATCAGCAAAAAAACTGAATGCAATCCGTTTTTTTGCGGACATGCTGAACTGTCCGCAAAAAAATGGATCCACATTTTTGCGGACAGCATACGGCTGTCTGAATGAGCCCTTACCCGGCAGATCGTGTAAACCCATCACCACTATTTCTTTATAGCGGAATGGATTGTTTTCGCCCATTCATCACCAAACAGAACTGCAAGGAGTACAAGAGATATGGACTATTATTAACATGTCTAAGCTTTAGAGCAATTCACCTGGAAATGTTAGAGGATATGTCAACTGACGCATTCATCAACGCATAGAGATGTTTCATAGCCATTAGAGGTACTTTCAGAGATCTTAGATCTGACCAAGGATCTAATTTTGTCGGAGCAAAGAATGATTTGAAGAAAGCTCAAAAAAAAAAAATAGATAAAGAAAGAGTAACTGAGTATTTGTTAGAGAAACAGTGTGATTTTCACATGAATGCTCCACATTCAAGCCATACAGGAGGAGTTTGGGAAAGACAAATCAGAATTCAGAACTGTAAGAAATTTGTTAATTTGTTAATTTGTTCAGTGTTAAAAAAGAATGCCGGAAGAATAGATGATGCTTCACTTAGGACCCTATTTTATGAAGTAATGTCTATTGTTAACAGTCGTCCACTTACAGTGATAATATCAATGATCCAACAAGTTTGGACCCTTTAACTCCCAACCATTTACTTCACCTTAAGTCTGATTACAGACAGCCACCACCTGGCAAGTTCACCAACGAGGATTTATATGCTAAAAGGAGATGGCAAAGAGTTCAATATCTATCTGAACAGTTTTGGGATAGATGAAAAAAAGAGTACTTAGCCAATCTTATGCTAAGAAGTAAATGGCTAACACCCAGAAGAAATGTCCAAGTTGGTTACATAGTGTTAGTAAAAGAAGAAGATTTACCTAGAAGACAATGGAAATTGGCCAGCGTTCTAGAAGTTCAAAAGTATGAAGACAAACTAATAAGAAGAGTGTTGTTATATATAGGAGACTCAAAACTTGACAAACAAGGAAAACGTCTCACTACTCCACTCCAGTTGGAACATCCTATACAGAAGTTAGTTGTTTTACTTGAAAGTGATAAAAGACACTTGTAAGTTGAGAACATGATGGAAAATAACTCAAATTCATGTTTAAGTCCTACTAGGGAGAACATAGAATTATAGATAATTTTGGTGAGAGTGTAGCTGGCCAGCTAAGACCTGTCCTAGGTTGCTAATATAGCTTATATGTTTATACAGCTAGACCTGCCAATAACCTTAATACAGTTCCTACATTTGTTTTAAAGACAAAAGCAGAGTTATTTACAGTGACTTCATGTTTGGATGACATAAAACTGTTATATATTGTGTTCACAGAAGCAGAAAAGATAATATGCCTTTAAGATTCATTATATGGATGTGAGGTAAGCTCAATGACACTGCAGACACAACAAAAGCATAGAGTTAAACTGTTGTTGCTAAGCAGGAATCTTGACCAATCCTAGCTAGTCTCACACAGCCCAGGAGTTTTGACCAATTACAGCCAGCCTCACACACAGCTTGTGTGGGAAATTCCTCTAGCAGGAGCTGCTAGAATCATTACACCAGAGGAGAGAAGCTGAACAGACATTCACTCCACTAAGAGCTGTGCTTTATGGAAGCAGAGAGGCCCAAATAGGTATTTAAAACAGTTATATAACGTTCCTACTGTTAATATAGTGATTAGAACTGTATATTGAACCAGTTATATGTGTGTTTACTTATAGTTCCACCAATTGCAAACTACAGAGTTCACAATCCAAATTCAAATTCCATATTGCAATCCAAATTGCATACAACCATACCAGATCATACTCAACCAATCTGCAAATAGTTACTGATAACTGCATATTGCAAATTGCGACCAAATTCAGCAAGTTAACTATTAGTTAGACCTCAGATATACATCTCAGAGAGATCATAAAGTGCTTAAATAGCTTAAAGTGAGAGTAAAGATACTCCAGAGAGAAATATATCCACAATTTTATGTTGAATGACAAGACTGAACAGTTGAACCACCTTCTTATGCATACCGCCATTTTGTGATATGTTTTCAACACGTGTTATGTACATGGACTATCTGCTGCGGAGGCGGCAGTGTTATATATGAAGAAAAATTGACGTTAATAAAGAAGTTATTTCAAGCATTTGGTGTGCTCTTTAAACCTACTGTTTCCATAGAACGGCGCTAGAGGAATTAGAGAGTAATAGACAGTCTGGTTAGACTAAAAGTCAGAGATATCAAAATTCTTCTAATGCCACAATGCAAAAGGCACTTCATAGTGCTGTGCCTGCCACACAACGTATTGACTCCTATAGGGTCTTACTTAAGTGGTCACTTAAGACACTTGAGAAAGACCATATAGGGATTGTTACGTGGTGGCCTATTCACTTCAGTACACTTTTCCATTTGAAGATGCTGGCAAACATTTTCGTTACTTTGGATATTGTTTAGGATGGCTGAGGGAAAGGGTGGTTCATCAAGGATAAGGAATTTCCATGTGTGAGTGCTATCCAAACTACTACTGACTGTAAATAACAGATAAATTATTAACTACAATGAGTTGCTTAATGATACACACTTTGATATAGTGCAGTGCACTATACTATTTTGTTTTGCACACTGTATTGTGTACTAAACTGCAAAGATTCATGTATGTAAGGCCAAAAAATGAACAAGTAATATTTCTGTTTATGGCAGCTGTAGGGTGGGCCCCTAGAATGATTTCCACTGGTGGGCCCTAGGCACCCCAGTCTAACACTGGCAGCGGTTATATGTGTTGATAGCGTTTAGTAGCCTATTTCAGTACAAACAAAAAATACATTCTCAGTTCACGTCAGCGGCGGTTATATGTTTTGAAAGCATTTAGTGGCCTATTTCAGCACAAACAAAAAATACATTCTCAGTTCACATTGGCAGTTATATGTGTTGAAAGCATGACTGGAATTCAGCAGGGTGGCAGCAGTGGGAGGTAGGGAGCCAAACGTGCCCTGGGTAGAGCAGCTGCTTCGCAGCAGCCTACCTACCTGGGAAGTAGCAGGGGTCCACGGAAGTATCGGCGGTAGCAGTCAGTCAGTGCGGCAGTTATATGTGGTAAAATATTTATTGAAGTATTTTGGTCGAAAAACTAAATTTATTCAGCATTCAGCGCTGCGATTAAATCTCCATGATGTCCCCATGATAAGGCCCCGTGTGGCTTCTACACACTTTCAAAATAATCCTTCAGCGGAGCGAATAGATGCCGGATGACTGGGACACTCCATGACCTTCCCAGGAACTGCTGTTCATTTCTGAGACGTCCGTATAATGCGGGGGGAATCCAAAGACCCTTTCCATCTCCGTGCTCCGTTATATGTGGTAAAATCTTTATTCAGTGTTCAGCACTGCACGTATATGCGTTAAAATCTTTTCTGAATTATTTCGGTGGAAAAACTAATTTCATTCAGCTTTCAGCGCTGCACTTATATGCAGTAAAATCTTTTGTGACTTATGTCGGTGGAAAAAAAAATGTATTCAGCATTAAGCGGTAAAATCTTTTGCAAATTATTTGGTGGAAAAACAAATTTCATGCAGTTTTCAGCACTACAGTTATATGCGGTAAAATCTTTTGTGACTTAGTTCGGTGGAAAAACAAATTGTATTTAGCGTTAAGCGCTGCACTTATATGCAGTAAAATCTTTTGTGAATTATTTCAAGGGAAAAACAAATTTCATGCAGCGTTCAGCGCTGCAGTTATATGTGGTCAAATCTTTTGTGACTAATTTCGGTGGAAAAACTAATTTCATTCAGTGTTCAGCACTGCAGTTATATGTGGTAAAATCTTTTGTGAATTCTTTCGGTGGAAAAACAAATTTCCACCTTCTCCATTAACTTCCTTCTCTCTTCATTCTCATCCTCAACACACACACTGACTTGACACCACCCCCAGCTATATATAAGTGGTGCCAGCACCACCTAGAGGCGATTAAAGGGAAATGACACTGCCAGCCTGTTAAATTGAATTGCAGCATGATACCACAATACATTTAATATGACATTTAGCTAAATTTTTAAGTGCCCACATATAGCACATAGTGGGACACTGCATCAAGATGAATCAGGCATGGATCCTGCTGCTGCTGCTGCCATATCCACACTCTCACCTTGCCACTTTATGGTCTCCTGATGCTGCTGCCATCTCCACACTATATCACCTTGCCACTCTGCGGTCTCCTCATGCTGCTGCCATCTCCACACTATGTCACCTTGCTACTCTGTGGTATCCTGCTGCTGCTGCCATATCCACACTATGTCACCTTGCCACTCTGTGGTCTCCTCATGCTGCTGCCATCTCCACACTATGTCACCTTGCCACTCTGTGGTCTCCTCATGCTGCTGCCATCTCCACACTATGTCACCTTGCCTCTCTGTGGTCTCCTCATGCTGCTGCCATCTCCACACTATGTCTCCTTGCCACTCTGTGGTCTCCTGCTGCTGCCATCTCCACACTATATCAACTTGCCACTCTGTGGTATCCTGCTGCTGCTGCTACCATCTTCACATTATGTCACCTTGCCACTCTGTGGTCTCCTCATGCTGCTGCCATCTCCACACTATGTTACCTTGCCACTCTGTGGTATCCTGCTGCTGCTGCTACCATCTTCACATTATGTCACCTTGCCACTCTGTGGTCTCCTCATGCTGCTGCCATCTCTACACTATGTGATAATAAGACCGGCACTTCGCAGAGATTTCAACCAAGGATGCGATTTATTGGTCACATATTATACTAGCATAGTGACGCGTTTCAGCACGTATGTGCTTTCATCAGACTACAAACAAACAAACAACTGACATCAGGGAGGCTCCTCCCCCTCATTGACGAAAATGACCATATTCGAAATTATTATAATCGGATGTAATCCAATATTCGATAATTAATCCCGCTGGGGGAAAAAAAGGAAAAACACATTCGTAATAATTCATATAGGCAGAGTGCCTAATAGGAAGCAAGACACATTGTATTCACGATTGAGGCCCCTGGGCTCCATCGTTTGTAAACGATGGATCCAGTAGGCCTCTCTTTTCAATAACAGTTTGTTACTGTCGCCCCCACGACGGGGTAACAACACTCCCTCAATGATCTGATACCGTAACTGCGAAATATTGTGGGTTTTTTTCCGTGAAAATGAAAGGGTAGTGGAAGCAATAGATTCCCTTTTCTGATAGTAGATTTGTGTTTCCTTAGTCTGTCCTTCATTCTCATGGAGGTTTCCCCCACATATAATAATCCACACGGACACTTAAGAATGTAAACCACAAATCTACTATCACAAGTGAACGTGCCCCTAATTGGAATACTCTCACCTGAGTGGGGATGAGAGAAACATGAGCCCTTGATAACACTAGAACAATTCACACAGTTAAGACAGGAAAAAATGCCCTGTCTAGGCGCAGACAAGGTACTCTGTCCTCTTTCTATTTTATTGCTTCCCACATCAGCCGGAACTATTTTATCCCTAATATTATCTGCCCGTTTATAACATATCATAGGTGGTCTCTGAAACTCACCTATCTGTGAATAGGACTTGGATAATATATGCCAATGGTGATTAACAATAGCCCTCAGGCGTTGGGACCATGGATGATATTTAATCACTAGAGGAATCCTTGTCTCTTTTGTATTTCTGTCTAACTGTGTGTTCTCGACTTTATCTCGCTGTGTCTTCAGTAATTCAAGGGGGTAGCCTTGCTCTCTAAATTTATCAGTCATATCGTCTAATCTTTTTTGACACATGTCTTTATTACTGACAATCCGTTTCACTCTCTGATATTGAGAATACGGGATTGATTCCTTGATAGATGCTGGATGACTACTAGAGAAGGACAATAAACTATTTCTATCCGTAGACTTAATAAATAAGTCTGTCTCTATCTTACTATCTTTTCCCTTTATCACCCATGTATCCAAAAAGGAAATCCTATCCGAATCTTGGTGTATCATGAATTTCAGCTCATCCCAGATGGAATTTAAATACGTAATGAATTCCGTGAGGGATCGAACGTCGCCTCGCCATACGCAAAAAATATCATAGATGAAACGACGCCAAAATATACAATGTTGTTGATATAGTGGATTGGAATAAACAAACTGGCTCTCAAAATACGCCATATACGTATTTGCGTATGGCGGTGCGACGTTCGATCCCATCGCGGTCCCACGGCACTGCTGATAAAAGGAGTCTTGAAACAAAAAATCATTTTGCTCAAGTACTATCCTCAAGAGTTTCAGAAAAAAAAAATTGCTGCCTCTTTATATGTACTTGTGTCTAGGAGACCTGCGACAGCATTAATTCCCTTTTCATGTATGATTGACGTATAAAGACTGCACACGTCAAGAGTGAAAAATATGCAGCCTTCATCCACCTTAAGAGGGCTGATTTCTGACAGAAAGTGGCCGGTATCACGAATATAAGACGGTGCATGTTGAGTTAAAGGAGTTAATACCTTCTCAAGAAGAATAGCAGGACTTGAGAGAATGGAGTCAGTGGATGCCACAATAGGGCAACCTGGAGGATGAATAAGTGACTTATGCACTTTAGGCAAGGTATAAAACACCGGAGTAATAGGATGTAGATTAATTAGAAAGTCCCCCAATTTGGCGTCCACCACTCCATTCTCTATTGGCATTATCGACCACTTTCTGTAAGATCTCTTTAATACAATAGACTGGATCACTTTGCAATATTTTATACAGTACAGACCAAAAGTTTGGACACACCTTCTGATTCAAAGAGTTTTCTTTATTTTCATGACTATGAAAATTGTAGATTCACACTGAAGGCATCAAAACTATGAATTAACACATGTGGAATTATATACATAACAAACAAGTGTGAAACAACTGAAAATATGTCATATTCTAGGTTCTTCAAAGTAGCCACCTTTTGCTTTAAATACTGCTTTGCACACTCTTGGCATTCTCTTGATGAGCTTCAAGAGGTAGTCCCCTGAAATGGTTTTCACTTCACAGGTGTGCCCTGTCAGGTTTAATAAGTGGGATTTCTTGCCTTATAAATGGGGTTGGGACCATCAGTTGCGTTGAGGAGAAGTCAGGTGGATACACAGCTGATAGTCCTACTGAATAGACTGTTAGAATTTGTATTATGGCAATAAAAAAGCAGCTAAGTAAAGAAAAACGAGTGGCCATCATTACTTTAAGAAATGAAGGTCAGTCAGTCAGCCGAAAAATTGGGAAAACTTTGAAAGTAATGGCTATTTGACCATGAAGGAGAATGGTGGGGTGCTGCGCCAGATGACCTGGCCTCCACAGTCACCGGACCTGAACCCAATCGAGATGGTTTGGGGTGAGCTGGACCGCAGAGTGAAGGCAAAAGGGTCAACAAGTGCTAAGCATCTCTGGGAACTCCTTCAAGACTGTTGGAAGACCATTTCAGGGGACTACCTCTTCAAGCTCATCAAGAGAATGCCAAGAGTGTGCAAAGCAGTAATCAAAGCAAAAGGTGGCTACTTTGAAGAACCTAGAATATGACATATTTTCAGTTGTTTCACACTTGTTTGTTATGTATATAATTCCATAGTTTTGATGCCTTCATAGTCATGAAAATAAAGAAAACTCTTTGAATGAGAAGGTGTGTTCAAACTTTTGGTCTGTACTGTATAAACCGCAGTTTATCACTGTATGCTCAGCCTGCGTGTGTGGCATTACCAAATACTGGGGGCGAGAAACAAATGTGTGTTATTTTGGTGGAAGGTAAAGATGTGAGTGCCTTGTTGGACTCTGGTCACCCTAGTAAAAACAGATTTGGTAAACCCCAGTTCGGGGCAGGAAAATTTATGGTTGGTTTAGTGCCTAGGTTAATGCATGATGTCATCATGGGGCGGGATTTCCCACATTTCTGGCAGCTATTGGAACATAAACTTTCAAATGCCTGTCAGGAAGGAGATGACCTACCACCGGGTACCGAAAGGTGTGGGCATTTAAGAGAGACTTCTGTTGATGGTGAATCGTTTCCCTTGTCTGTCATGGTGGGGGAGCCTGAGGTCTCTGACCATAGTGATGGGTTAGAAGAGGGTCAGAGCAGTCCAGAGAGGGAAGACTCCCTTAATGACAATTTGCCAGACCTGTCAGTACGGAAAGAGCAATTTGGTGCTGAGCAATTGAAAGATCCCACCCTTACTAGAGCCAGGGTAAATATGAAGTCTATTGATGGTAAACTGGTGGAACCGGACGGCAGACTTTGTTTCCTGCATATGGCTGTGAAACATGACTTATTGTACCAGGTGGTAAAAAGGGGAGAGGATCTGGTGGAACAAATGGTGGTTCCTAAAGTGTACCGACAAACGGTACTAGATATTGCTCATGGTCACCTTATGGGGGGCATTTGGGAGCTGAAAAGACTACAGACAGAGTCCTTCAAAGGTTCTTTTGGCCTGGGGTCCATAACGATGTTAAAGACTATTGTGACACCTGCCCCGAGTGCCAAATTTCGGCTCCTAGGCCACACTATCGTAGTCCCCTGGTACCTCTACCAATCATTGAGATACCATTTGAGAGAATAGCCATGGATCTGGTGGGGCCCCTTGTAAGATCTGCTTGAGGCCACTAACATATTCTCGTAATCATGGACTACGCTACTCGTTACCCGGAAGCTATACCCTT
The DNA here is from genome assembly GCF_905171765.1 of Bufo bufo. Lineage (NCBI taxonomy): Eukaryota > Metazoa > Chordata > Amphibia > Anura > Bufonidae > Bufo > Bufo bufo. Next base: position 386,614,247 of record NC_053389.1, read on the forward strand.
ACGTAATACGTCATCCAAGGCCATAGCTAAAGAGTTGGTGCAGGTGTTCAGTCGCGTGGGACTACCAAAAGAGATCCTAACAGATCAGGGTACCCCCTTTATGTCACGCATCATGAAGGAGTTACCGTATGTAAACTGTTCAAAGTTAAACAGCTGCGTACCTCTGTCTACCATCCACAGACTGATAGACTGGGAGAGAGATTTAATAAAACTCTAAAAGCCATGCTTAAAAAAGTGGTAGACAAAGATAGGAAAAACTGGGATTTCCTTCTCCCCTATCTCATGTTTGCCAACCGTGAAGTGCCTCAGTCCTCTACAGGCTACTCCCCATTTGGTCACCACCCTAGGGGTCTGCTACATATAGCAAAAGAAACTTGGGAAGAAGAAGCTACCCCCTATAGAAGTGTCATGTGGCACAAATGCAAGATCGTATATCTGCGGTGATGCCTATTGTACGAGAACATATGGCCCAGGCTCAGGAGGCACAACAAAGGGTGTATAACCGCAGTGCCAGAGTACGTACCTTTGCGCCAGGTGACCGGGTTCTGGTACTGATCCCTACAGTACAGAGTAAATTCCTGGCTAAGTGGCAAGGCCCATTTGAGGTGATAGAGAAAGTAAATGAGGTAAACTATAAAATCTGTCAACCAGGTAAGAGGAAGCCTGAGCAAATATACCACGTCAATCTTATAAAACCGTGGAAAGATCGACTATCACTTGCGGCTGACACCTCCTTCGCACCAGAGCAGCGGTGCTCTGGGAAGCCCCTGTTGCCAGAGGTAACAGTACCCAACTCCCTGGCCAAGACCCAAAAGGTAGAAGTGCAGGGGTTCCTCTTTAAGAATAGGGATTTTTTCTCGGAGATCCCAGGTCGCACCTCTGTCATAAAACATTACATCATTACAGAACCAGGGAAAAGGGTTAAGCTGCGACCCTACAGAATACCAGAGGCCAGGAGAGGGCTCATCTCTGAAGAGGTGAGGAAAATGTTGGAACTTGGGGTAATTGAAGAGTCGCATAGCCAGTGGTCCAGTCCTATAGTTCTGATCCCCAAACCAGATGGCAGCTGGAGGTTTTGCAATGACTTCCGGAAGTTGAACACCATATTTAGACATGGTATCCCTATTGTCTGATTGCAAATGAGCATAGGCTAGTAAGGTGTTAATTTGCTGTTGGGGGAGGAGCCTTTGTGGGAGTGTGTGTATATATAGCAACATAGTATTAGCTTGCTAATTATAGCTTGCTGCTTCTCCAACGCTACTATTTCAAGTGCTGATCTACAAGTGCATTGGAGATATTCAGGACACTAACGTAGTCTAACTCAGAATTTTTCCACTGTAGCAGAACTTCAGTGGTGTTTCTGGTGGATACTCAGACACTGTGTTTCAAAAGAGGCAAGGAATATGTTAGACACGGTATCTCTATTGTCTGATTGCAAATGAGCATAGGCGAGTAAGGTGTTAATTTGCTGTTGGGGAGGAGCCTTTGTGGGAGTGTGTGTATATATAGCAACATAGTATTAGCTTGCTAATTATACTTGCTGCTTTTCCAAGGCTGTTATTTCAAGTGCTGATCTACAAGTGCATTGGAGATATTCAGGAGATACTCAGGAGGTAATGTGGAGGTGGATACAATCTAAACAAGTAAGATTTGTTTGTTTAAAATCTTTCCCCGCTTTACAATGGCAGACCTGGTTATGTGCAGGAATTGTTGTGCTTTTATTTCAGGTTCCACTCTTTAGAGCTTTGGATACTGTCTGATTTGTAGACAGCTCTCCATAATGCAGCAGGAAAAACCTTTTTGAAATATGAGATTTGTAAATTAACCATTAAACAAACTCAGGCTGAGAACATTGCAATGCCACTGCCACAGAGGCCCCCTAGAAATGGAAGATGGGTTACTGTAGGTTCTGGTAGACTGAGAGTTGTGGATAGAAGACATGTCCCACAGTCTGTGGCTCTCCATAAATCATTTGCAGCACTTTCAGAGTGCAAGAGCAACATGGAGGCTGGCTCAAGCACAATGGGTGAGAAACAATCATCTCCCATGCCTAAAGTATGTAAGACTGCAGCCAAAGACAAAAAGGAGAAGGTGAGGATTGATAGTAAGCAGCTGTTGGAGGGCGATTCCATCATAAGAGGTGTGAAGTTTGAGGAGAATGGTGTTGTGAGAGGTCTCCCTGGTGCTACCGCTATCAGGGATAGATGACGGATCCTTAATATTGTTAGGCAAGCAAAGCAGGAAAGGGAAGTGGATGTTATTGTCCATCTTGGGAAATACGATCTGGCTTGCAATGAGGTTTCAAAGGTGAAAGAAGCTTTTCACACACTTGGAAAGGGTATACAGGGGGTTGCATCAACTGTTTCATTCTCTGAAGTTTTGCCTGTGCATAACCTTCAGCATGACAAGAAGATGCGCATTAAGGAATTCAATGTATGGCTTGGTGAATGGTGTCTGAACCATGGGTTGGGCTTTGTGTTTCATGTAAGCTCTTGTTGGAATGGAAAAGAACTGTACAAGAAAGATGGTTTGCATCTTTCTCTCAAGGCAACGAATGTCCTCGGTGAACAGTTCCAAGTATTTGCTAAGGAGCATTTAAACTAGGAAAGGGGGGCAAAAGAGTGATAATCCAGCAGTCTAACTGCCCCCCGGAACAATGCCAGAACAAGCCAGTAGGACAAAGGTTAAGAAATGACAAGCTCAGATTCTTGTCTACAAATGTTCGCAGTTTAGGGAATAAGATCAATGAACTTGAGGCTATAATGGCATCTGAGAATATAGATGGAGTGGCTGTTACTGAGACGTGGTTCAAGGGGAGTAATGACTGGGATATATCAATACCAGGGTTCTCTCTATACAGGAAAGACAGAGAATGCAAAAAGGGGGAGGGGTGGCCCTGTATGTGAAAGATAGCATAAAATTGAATTTGATACAAGTTAGTGAGAACAATTTAGAGTCAGTTTGGGTTACCATGCAGCTTGATAATCATAAGGTAACTAGTGTAGGTGTGATATATAGACCACCTAGCCAAGTCAAAGAATTAGATGATCTACTAGTTGAGGAAATAGCTAAAATGACATTGAAGGGGGAAGTTATCATTATGGGAGACTTCAATCTTCCAAATGTAAACTGGAAAACCAAAATAGCTAGTTCTGCCAGGAGTACAGATATTCTAAATTCCCTACTGGGATTATCTCTACAGCAAGTAGTTGAGGAGCCAACCCGGAAGGAGGCCATTTTAGATTTAGTATTCACAAATGGGAATTTGGTATATGATATTACTGTAGGGGAAAGCTTGGGATCTAGTGATCACCAGTCAATGTGGTTTACTATAAGTACAGTGACTGAGTCACACCACACAAAAACAAAAGTTTTAGATTTTAGAAAAACGACTTTTCTAAAATTAGATTAGTGGTATACGAGTCCCTATCAGATTGGAACAACTTAAAAGTGGCACTATTGAAGGCAACAGAAAATTGCATTAGGCTTGTCAGTAAAAGCAAAAAAAGGAAGAGACTACTGTGGTACTCAGCAGAAGTGGCCAAAATCATTAAAAACAAAAAGATAGCATTTAGGAATTATAAAAACAAAACAAAACGAGGATGACAGGCAAATTTATAAGATTAGGCAGAGAGAGGCCAAACAAGTTATAAGAGCTTCTAAAGCACAGGCAGAAGAGAAATTAGCTCAGTTAGGGAAAAAAGGCGATAAGGCATTCTTCAGATACATAAATGAAAAAAGGAAACTAAAACAAGTAATTACCAAATTAAAAACAAAAGAAGGAAGGTATATGGAAGAAGATAAAGAACTAGCTGACTGCCTCAATGAATACTTCTGTTCAGTTTTTACAAACTTATTTACCACATGTGGACTGAGTATATATAAAATTCAACTTTTACTGTAATTTCACTTAAAAACGTTGGTGGTAGCAGTGAGACAAAGACAAAATAAACATACATACATGTAAACACTTATTTTGCCACCATATAAGACCACGGTAAAGTAATACTGGGTGGGTCTTACCACGTCCTGTAGGTACACAGTCAGGGTTGGTGGGTGGCGACAATGCTCCAGTGTGGTCACAGGCACTGGTGTCCAATTGTAAAGTTGGTATGGCAATCTGGATACTCCTATAATGCCCTGGTCTAGAGCCCTCCCTATATGGATGGTCAGGGGCTATCCTCATAGACCTGCCTCAACGACACGGAGCACCCGCCCCGACAGGGGCGACCCCATACGGAACCTGTCCCTAGATGGGGCCTATTCCCTAAAGGTCCCTTACTGTATGGCCCTACATGCCATGTTTCGTTCCATAAAAAATGGAGCTCATCATGGGCTCATTGAAATCAGAAGGTTTCTACAAAAGATACGCAAAAAGAGATATGCATAGCGTGGTCACTACAATGCGCTTATTTGGATATACATTTAGACAGCATTAGGTATGTAGTCTCAACTTACTGTTTCAGTAGAGAGTTTCTTGTAAATACAAGGTGGTGTGGACAGTCAGTGGTACACGTCCCTGCCGGGGTATGGAGAAGTGTCCCCAGTAATACCCTCGCCTCACCTCACTGCTGAATGCCGGCAGTGTGAGAACACAGCCCATTCAGCCGCCTAATCTTTTAAAATCAGCGCCTCCAGCTCTTTCTGCCCTCCTGCTCCACCTTCCTCCGGTGGAACGCACATGGAACGCACGCCATTTCCATGCGCTCCACTCCACCGGAAGTCGATGTCACGTGATCGCTCGGGCTGCCGGAAGTTACATGTGAGTGTGTCTGAGCGTCACTCATCGCCTAGCAACCGGATGACGCGCAGGCACTCCACGCTGATCAGCCGTCCCAGATGCCGGACGGCAGTTTTAAAGAATACAATCATTCAAAGATGGATTTCTTTAGCAGGTTTCCCATCCATACTTGTTCCTACATGCACTTGACCATGCGGTGCTTATGAGGAAGATATATTAGACACAAAGGTCTATTTATACACCAGAATAAAGACTATAGATTTATGTCATTTTTGTCATCGGGTATATACAGTATAAGGCTAAAAAGAGTATTTCTACGTTGTTCCATAATATAGCCAAGGGGGATATTTTAACTTTAGCAATGAGATCGTCCTATATGAGGTCCAGAAGGGACAGATTCCCTGCACATACTAAATCTTGGAGTTAGATCCTGCAGTCAGATATAAAATGAGTCATTAGTATTGTGACCGTCATACCAGCCAAACATTCAAATAAAACACGTATAGCTCTGTTGTTCATTAAGGCCGTTGGGATATAGCGTCTTCAAATAAAAAATCCACCTTGCCTCACATTGGAGGATTCTCCTATCCCAATCTCCACCTCTTAAAGGTGGCCTCACTTTTTCAATTCCCATAAAAGAAAGGCACCTTGGGTCCCCGCCGTGCTCAGTACGTACATGGCGTGAGACCACGGTGTCCCTGCTGTTACGGACATCATTTAGATGCTCGCCAATTCTTCTTCTCAGCTCCCTTTTTGTTTTGCCCACATATTCCTTGTTACAGGAACATGTGATTTTATAGACAACCCCCATAGTTTTACAGTTTATCAGATCCCTGATAATGTATGTTTTTCCTGTGTTGCAGCTCCTAAATGATTTTCCGCACTGCATGTACTTGCAGGCTATGCACCCCCCACATCTGTAGTTAGTTACCATGAACACCTTTTTCCAGCCAGGTTTTTGGTGCCAGTTTAGGAGAGAAATTACTATTCACCATCCAATCTCGTACACTCTTTCCCCTCCTATATGTTATACTTGGGTGTTCTTTTATGGTGGTACAGAGGTCAGGGTCCATCCTGAGTACATGCCAGTGTTTGGCAATTATTTCTCTTATGCCTGTGGAGGCTTCATTAAATGTACTGATTAAGCGTGTCTCCTGAATCCCTATTGGGGACACTTTATCAATATTGCTCGTCTTGTTAGGGGTAAGAAGGGAGCTGCGGGAGCGGGCTTTTGCGGCCTTATAAGCCGGTGTTAATGTGCCAATGGGATAACCCCAGTCCATGAAGCGTTTTTTCAGATTTGTTGCCTGTCTCTGGAATTCCACCTCCTTAGAACAATTTCTCCTTATTCTCAGGTATTGACCCCGAGGAATTCCCCTCCTGAGGGGGAAAGGGTGGCAACTGTCCCACCTCAGGAGGGAATTCGTCGAGGTTGGTTTACGAAAAATTGTAGTTTCCAGACAACCAACCTGGTGTTTGGTGATAAGGATATCTAAGAATGGCAACCGCTTCTTGTCACACTCTGACGTGAAACGTAAGCCAATCAGATTTTTGTTTAGACTTGCTGCCCAGTCTGAAAAAGACTTACGGCCACCTTTCCAGACAACCAGCACGTCATCTATATAACGTGCCCATATCTGGACATTTTGGACCTCACAGACTGTTTCATCACGGAAAATCAATGTGTCCTCCCACCAGCCCAGGAGCAGATTTGCGTACGATGGGGCACATGAACACCCCATCGCGGTGCCCCTGAGCTGGTGGTAGAACCTGCCGTTGAAAAGGAAATAATTTCTGCATAGTACAAACTCCAATAATTGAAGGACAAAACTGTTATGTGTTGTAAATTGACATCCACGCGTGCTCAAAAAGTGTGCCACTGCGTGTAGGCTCCATTTATGCGGGATGGATGAATATAGGGCCTCCACGTCGATGCTCCCCAATATACAGTTGTGGCCAAAAGTTTTGAGAATGACACAAATATTAGTTTTCACAGTTTGCTGCTAAATTGCTTTTAGATCTTTGTTTCAGTTGTTTCTGTGATGTAGTGAAATATAATTACACGCACTTCATACGTTTCAAAGGCTTTTATCGACAATTACATGACATTTATGCAAAGAGTCAGTATTTGCAGTGTTGGCCCTTCTTTCAGGACCTCTGCAATTCGACTGGGCATGCTCTCAATCAACTTCTGGGCCATTTCCTGACTGATAGCAACCCATTCTTTCATAATCACTTCTTGGAGTTTGTCAGAATTAGTGGGTTTTTGTTTGTCCACCCGCCTCTTGAGGATTGACCACAAGTTCTCAATGGGATTAAGATCTGAGGAGTTTCCAGGCCATGGACCCAAAATGTCAACATTTTGGTCCCCGAGCCACTTAGTTATCACTTTTGCCTTATGGCACGGTGCTCCATCGTGCTGGAAAATGCATTGTTCTTCACCAAACTGTTGTTGGATTATTGGAAGAAGTTGTTGTTGGAGGGTGTTTTGGTACCATTCTTTATTCATGGCTGTGTTTTTGGGCAAAATTGTGAGTGAGCCCACTCCCTTGAATGAGAAGCAACCCCACACATGAATGGTCTCAGGATGCTTTACTGTTGGCATGACACAGGACTGATGGTAGCGCTCACCTTTTCTCCTCCGGGCAAGCCTTTTTCCAGATGCCCCAAACAATCGGAAAGAGGCTTGATCGGAGAATATGACTTTGCCCCAGTCCTCAGCAGTCCATTCACAATACTTTCTGCAGAAGATCAATCTGTCCCTGATGGGTTTTTTTGGAGAAAAGTGGCTTCTTTGCTGCCCTTCTTGACACCAGGCCATCTTCCAAAAGTCTTCGCCTCACTGTGCGTGCAGATGCGCTCACACCTGCCTGCTGCCATTCCTGAGCAAGCTCTTCACTGGTGGCACTCCGATCCCGCAACTGAATCCTCTTTAGGAGACGATCCTGGCGCTTGCTGGACTTTCTTGGACGCCGTGAAGCCTTCTTAACAAGAATTGAACCTCTTTTCTTGAAGTTCTTGATGATCCTATAAATTGTTGATTGAGGTGCAATCTTAGTAGCCACAATATCCTTGCCTGTGAAGCCATTTTTATGCAACGCAATGATGGCTGCACGCGTTTCTTTGCAGGTCACCATGGTTAACAATGGAAGAACAATGATTTCAAGCATCACCCTCCTTTTAACATGTCAAGTCTGCCATTTTAATCCAATCAGCCTGACATGATGATCTCCAGCCTTGTGCTCGTCAACATTCTCACCTGAGTTAACAAGACGATTACTGAAATGATCTCAGCAGGTCCTTTAATGACAGCAATGAAATGCAGTGGAAAGGTTTTTTTGGGATTACCGTAAGTTAATTTTCATGTCAAAGAAGGACTATGCAATTCATCTGATCACTCTTCATAACATTCTGGAGTATATGCAAATTGCTATTATAAAAACTTAAGCAGCAACTTTTCCAATTTCCAATATTTGTGTCATTCTCAAAACTTTTGGCCACGACTGTACACCCATCCTCAAGATGTATCTCTTCTAGTTGTTTCAAGAGGTCTCCTGTGTCCCTAACATATGAGGGAAGTGATTGCACGAAGAGTGATAGAATTTTGTCTATGTAGATTCCTACATTTTGACTCAGACTGTTTATTTCCGAAACTATTGGGCGACCTTTGAGTGGGTCACACCTTTTATGCACTTTTGGCAGACAATAGAATGTCGCTATCTGCGGGTGCTGTGGGAACAAAAATTTGTATTCAGTTGGACTAATTAATTTGTTATTTTTTGCTGTATCCAATATGCTCTTAAGTTAACGTTTGTACTTGATCGTGGGGTCTCCATCTAGGATCTCATAACAGTCACGTGGGGCCAAAAGTTTTTCACACATTATTTTATAACTGTCTGTATCCATTATGACAGTATTTCCTCCCTTGTCAGAGGGCTTAACAGTTATGTTCCTATTTTGTGCCAAACTTTCTAATGCCCGTGATTCTTCCTGTGTACAATTTTGAGGGGATAGATGTAAACGTGTGGACTCGAGTTCCGTACTCACTAGATTTAAGAAGACATCAACACAGTTTGTGTCAGTAGTGGGTGCCGTCCTAGTACTCTTGTTTTTTAATGGTGTAAATGGCCCCTCTCCCAATGATGTTTCTAAAGGAATCGCTAGGCTCTGTAGGAGTCGTACATCCGCCACCATATTAGTTGGGACCCCAAGTTCCAACTCTGTTTCTTTTCTATGTTACGAAAATGTTTAAACCACCTTAATTTTCTAACGAATAAGTTAAGATCAACTATTGTCCTAAAGAGTTTGAACTTAGGTGTTGGTACAAACGAGAGCCCTTTTTCCAAAATACTATTTTCAGATTCAGTCAAAAGGTAGGAAGACAAATTAATTATTTTTGGGCCTGTGTTGCCACCCGTTGTTGCTGTGACTGGTTTCTTAGGGGTAGGATAGATTCTGGTCTAAAAAACCCTGATTATTTTTATTATAAGAGTTACCTTTATAATTTCTTCTCCCACGTCCCCTCCCTTTTGGCCACATTCCTTCTGCTGCCTGACTGTTCTCTGTCAGACTCAGATGGATCAGTTTCCGTTGAAGATGGATCAGTGTCCCTTTCTATCCTCCCTTTCTCATTTAAAAGTATATAAACTATATTTGAAATCTGACAAATCACGTGTGAATTGCTTATGCTTTCTTTCTTTTAGATGATATTGGAATTTTTCCAAAGCTGTCTGGAGCTGTTTTTCTTTTATTCCAAAGTCAGTTTCTTGTGCGAATGTCTGAGTGACCTCAATCTGATCCTTCAACTTTTTGTTTGCATTCTCTAATGTGGAGTGCTCTTGTTCTACTAAGATTTTCATAAGACGCAGGGAGCTGGCAGTTGCTTCCTGTTCCCACCTAGTCATTAATGATGCATTCCTGCATCTATTGGCTGGTAGTAGTGTGATCCTAAGGCCCCTTGGTATGATATTGTGTTCCAGGTAGTGCTCCAAACTCTTTTTCTGCATTGAAACCGGTACTTAGAAAACCTGCCATATCCATAAATTAATCAACACTTATGTACAAAAAATATCTCAGTGCACCAGGTGCATGTGTGCAGAGATATGTCACACCTCCTATAAACTTATTTACCACATGTGGACTGAGTATATATAAAATTCAACTTTTACTGTAATTTCACTTAAAAACGTTGGTGGTAGCAGTGAGACAAAGACAAAATAAACATACATACATATAAACACTTATTTTGCCACCATATAAGACCACGGTAAAGTAATACTGGGTGGGTCTTACCCCGTCCTGTAGGTACACGGTCAGGGTTGGTGGGTGGCGACAATGCTCCAGTGTGGTCACAGGCACTGGTGTCCAATTGTAAAGTTGGTATGGCAATCTGGATACTCCTATAATGCCCTGGTCTAGAGCCCTCCCTATATGGATGGTCAGGGGCTATCCTCATAGACCTGCCTCAACGACACGGAGCACCCGCCCCGACAGGGGCGACCCCATACGGAACCTGTTCCTAGATGGGGCCTATTCCCTAAAGGTCCCTTACTGTATGGCCCTACATGCCATGTTTCGTTCCATAAAAAATGGAGCTCATCAGGGGCTCATTGAAATCAGAAGGTTTCTACAAAAGATACACAAAAAGAGATATGCATAGCGTGGTCACTACAATGCGCTTATTTGGATATACATTTAGACAGCATTAGGTATGTAGTCTCAACTTACTGTTTCAGTAGAGAGTTTCTTGTAAATACAAGGTGGTGTGGACGGTCAGTGGTACACGTCCCTGCCGGGGTATGGAGAAGTGTCCCCAGTAATACCCTCGCCTCACCTCACTGCTGAATGCCGGCAGTGTGAGAACACAGCCCATTCAGCCGCCTAATCTTTTAAAATCAGCGCCTCCAGCTCTTTCCGCCCTCCTGCTCCACCTTCCTCCGGTGGAACGCACATGGAACGCACGCCATTTCCATGCGCTCCACTCCACCGGAAGTCGATGTCACGTGATCGCTCGGGCTGCCGGAAGTTACATGTGAGTGTGTCTGAGCGTCACCCATCGCCTAGCAACCGGATGACGCGCAGGCACTCCACACTGATCAGCCGTCTCAGATGCCGGACGGCAGTTTTAAAGAATACAATCATTCAAAGATGGATTTATTTAGCAGGTTTCCCATCCATACTTGTTCCTACATGCACTTGACCATGCGGTGCTTATGAGGAAGATATATTAGACACAAAGGTCTATTTATACACCAGAATAAAGACTATAGATTTATGTCATTTTTGTCATCGGGTATATATAAGGCTAAAAAGAGTATTTCTACGTTGTTCCATAATATAGCCAAGGGGGATATTTTAACTTTAGCAATGAGATCGTCCTATATGAGGTCCAGAAGGGACAGATTCCCTGCACATACTAAATCTTGGAGTTAGATCCTGCAGTCAGATATAAAACGAGTCATTAGTATTGTGACCGTCATACCAGCCAAACATTCAAATAAAACACGTATAGCTCTGTTGTTCATTAAGGCCGTTGGGATATAGCGTCTTCAAATAAAAAATCCACCTTGCCTCACATTGGAGGATTCTCCTATCCCAATCTCCACCTCTTAAAGGTGGCCTCACTTTTTCAATTCCCATAAAAGAAAGGCACCTTGGGTCCTCGCCGTGCTCAGTACGTACATGGCGTGAGACCACGGTGTCCCTGCTGTTACGGACATCATTTAGATGCTCGCCAATTCTTCTTCTCAGCTCCCTTTTTGTTTTGCCCACATATTCCTTGTTACAGGAACATGTGATTTTATAGACAACCCCCATAGTTTTACAGTTTATCAGATTCCTGATGATGTATGTTTTTCCTGTGTTGCAGCTCCTAAATGATTTTCCGCACTGCATGTACTTGCAGGCTATGCACCCCCCACATCTGTAGTTACCATGAACACCTTTTTCCAGCCAGGTTTTTGGTGCCAGTTTAGGAGAGAAATTACTATTCACCATCCAATCTCGTACACTCTTTCCCCTCCTATATGTTATACTTGGGTGTTCTTTTATGGTGGTACAGAGGTCAGGGTCTATCCTGAGTACATGCCAGTAACATAGTAACATAGTACATAAGGCCGAAAAAAGACATTTGTCCATCAAGTTCGGCCTGTCATCCTGCAAGTTGATCCAGAGGAAGGCAAAAAAACCCTGTGAGGTAGAAGCCAATTTTCCTCACTTTAGGGGAATAAAAAATTCCTTCCCAACTCCAATCAGGCAATTAGAATATCTCCCTATCTCCAACGACCCCTTTCTAGTAGCTATATCCTGTAATATTATTACACTCCAGAAATACATCCAGGCTCCTCTTGAATTCCTTTATTTTACTCACCATCACCACCTCCTCCGGCAGAGAGTTCCATAGTCTCTCTGCTCTTACCGTAAAGAATCCTTTTCTATGTTTGTGTACAAACCTTCTTTCCTCCAAACGCAGAGGATGTCCCCTCGTCACAGTCACAGTCCCGGGGATAAATAGATGATGGGATAGATCTCTATACTGACCCCTGATATATTTATACATAGTAATTAGATCTCCCCTCAGTCGTCTTTTTTCTAACGTGAATAACCCTAATTTTGATAATCTTTCAGGGTACTGTAGTTGCCCCATTCCAGTTATTACTTTAGTTGCCCTCCTCTGGGCCCTCTCCAGCTCTGCTATGTCTGCCTTGTTCACTGGAGCCCAGAACTGTACACAGTACTCCATGTGTGGTCTGACTAATGATTTGTAAAGTAGTAGGAATAATTTCTCATCACGGGCATCTATGCCCCTTTTGATGCAACCCATTATCTTATTGGCCTTGGCAGCAGCTGCCTGACACTGTTTTTTGCAGCTTAGTTTGCTGTTTATTAAAATTCCTAGATCCTTTTCCATGTCAGTGTTACCGAGTGTTTTACCATTTAGTATGTACGGGTGACTTGCATTATTCCTTCCCATGTGCATAACTTTACATTTGTCAGTGTTAAACTTTATCTGCCACTTATCTGCCCAAGCCTCCAATCTATCCAGATCCCTCTGTAGTAGTATACTGTCCTCTTCAGTGTTAATTACTTTACACAGTTTAGTGTCATCTGCGAAAATTGATATTTTACTATGCAAGCCTTCTACAAGATCATTAATAAATATATTGAAGAGAATAGGGTCCAATACTGACCCCTGAGGTACTCCACTAGTGACAGTGACCCAATCTGAGTATGTATCGTTAATAACCACCCTCTGTTTTCTATCATTGAGCCAGTTACTTACCCACTTACAGACGTTTTCTCCCAGTCCGAGCATTCTCATTTTATATACTAACCTTTGATGTGGTACAGTGTCAAATGCTTTGGAGAAGTCCAGATACACGACATCCATTGATTCGCCGCTGTCAAGTCTAGAACTTACCTCCTCATAGAAACTGATTAAATTAGTTTGACATGACCGATCCCTCACGAAGCCATGCTGATATGGCGTTATTTGCTTATTTCCGTTAAGATGCTCTAACATAGCATCTCTCAGAAAACCTTCAAACAGTTTACCCACAACAGATGTTAAACTTACCGGCCTATAGTTTCCAGGCTCTGTTTTTGAACCCTTTTTGAATATTGGCACCACATTTGCCATGCGCCAATCCTGTGGGACATTCCCTGTCAGTATAGAGTCCGCAAATATAAGAAATAAGGGTCTAGCTATGACATTACTTAATTTCCTTAGGATTCGGGGTGTATGCCATCCTGGCGATTTGTCTATTTTAATCTTTTTAAGTCACTGTTGTACTTCTTCCTGGGTCAGACAGGACACTTTTAATGGGGAATTTATTTCAACATTCAGCATTTCATCTGACAGTTTATTTTCCTCAGTGAATACATTGGAGAAAAAAATATTTAACAGCTTTGCTTTCTCCTCGTCGCTCTCTGTGACTCCCCCCTCATAGCCCCTGACCATCCATATAGGGAGGGTTCTAGACCAGGGCATTATAGGAGTATCCAGATTGCCATACCAACTTTACAATTGGACACCAGTGCCTGTGACCACACTGGAGCATTGTCGCCACCCACCAACCCTGACCGTGTACCTACAGGACGGGGTAAGACCCACCCAGTATTACTTTACCGTGGTCTTATATGGTGGCAAAATAAGTGTTTACATGTATGTATGTTTATTTCATCTTTGTCTCACTGCTACCACCAACGTTCTTAAGTGAAATTACAGTAAAAGTTAAATTTTATATATACTCAGTCCACATGTGGTAAATAAGTTTATAGGAGGTGTGACATATCTCTGCACACATGCACCTGGTGCATTGAGATATTTTTTGTACATCAGTTTTTACAAAGGAAAATGAAGGAAAAGGACCTCAGTTAGGAAAGAAGACTAATGAATCTTTACAGAGGAAGAGGTTCTAAGTCAGCTGTCTAAAATTAATACAAATAAGTCACAGGGGCCTGATGGACTACACCCAAAGCTATTAAAAGAGCTCAGCGGTGAACTAGCAAAACCATTAACAGATTTATTTAACCAATCACTGGCAACAGGAGTCGTCCCAGAAGATAGGAAATTAGCAAATATTGTGCCCATTCACAAGAAAGGTAGTAGGGAGGAATCGGGCAACTATAGGCCAGTAAGCCTGACATCAATAGTGGGGAAATTAATGGAAACCATATTTAAGGAGAGGATTATGGAACATCGAAAATCCCATGGATTGAAAGATGAAAAACAGCATGGGTTTACTTCAGGGAGATCATGTCAAACTAATCTTATTGATTTTTTTGATTGGGTGACTAAAATAATAGATGGAGGAGGTGCAGTAGACATCGCTTATCTAGACTTTAGTAAGGCTTTTGATACTGTCCCACATAGAAGGCTTATCAATAAATTGCAGACTTTGAGCTTGGACTCCCATATTGTTGAATAGATTAGGCAGTGGCTGAGGGACAGGCAACAGAGGGTTGTAGTCAATGGAGTATATTCAGGCCAAGGTCTTGTTACCAGTGGGGTACCTCAGGGATCTGTTCTGGGACCCATATTGTTTAATATCTTTATCAGCGAAATTGCAGAAGGCCTCGATGGTAAGGTGTGTCTTTTTGCTGATGACACAAAGATTTGTAACAGGGTTGATGTTCCTGGAGTGATACACCAAATGGAAAAGGATTTAGGAAAACTAGAGGAATGGTCAAAAAATCTGGCAACTAAAATTGAATGTTGATAAGTGCAAGATAATGCACCTGGGGCGTAAAAACCCAAGAGCAGAATATAAAATCAGTGATACAGTCCTAACCTCAGTATCTGAGGAAAGGGATTTAGGGATCATTATTTCAGAAGACTTAAAGGTAGGCAGACAATGTCATAGAGCAGCAGGAAATGTTAGCAGAATGCTTGGGTGTATAGGGAGAGGAATTACCAGTAGAAAGAGGGAGGTGCTCATGCCGCTCTACAGAGCACTAGTGAGACCTCATTTGGAGTATTGTGCTCAGTACTGGAGACCATATCTCCAGAAGGATATTGATACTTTGGAGAGAGTTCAGAGAAGAGCTACTAAACTGGTACATGGATTGCAGGATAAAACTTACCAGGAAAGATTAAAGGACCTTAACATGTATAGCTTGGAAGAAAGACGAGACAAAGGGGATATGATAGAAACTTTTAAATACATAAAGGGAATCAACAAGGTAAAAGGGGAGAGAATATTTAAAAGAAGAAAAACTGCTACAAGAGGACATAGTTTTAAATTAGAGGGGCAAAGGTTTAAAAGTAATATCAGGAAGTATTACTTTACTGAGAGAGTAGTGGATGCATGGAATAGCCTTCCTGCAGAAGTGGTAGCTGCAAATACAGTGAAGGAGTTTAAGCATGCATGGGATAGGCATAAGGCTATCCTTCATATAAGATAGGGCCAGGGGCTATCCATAGTATTCAGTATTTTGGGCAGACTAGATGGGCCAAATGGTTCTTATCTGCCGACACATTCTATGTTTCTATGTTTCTATTTCTAAGTTTGATGCTTACCCAATGCCCCGTGTTGATGAGCTCATTGACAGGCTCGGAAATGCCAGGTATATAACCACTCTAGACCTAACCAAGGGATACTGGCAAATTCCCCTGACAAATGAGGCCAAAGAGAAAACTGCCTTTGCCACTCCTGATGGGTTGTTTCATTATGTGGTCTTGCCGTTTGGTTTGCATGGAGCCCCTGCAACCTTCCAGAGGGTGATGGATAAGATTTTAAGACCCCACAGACTGGATGACATCCAGCCGCATATCTGGATGACATCATCATCCAAAGTCCAGACTGGGAATCCCATCTACCTAGGGTGCAGGCGGTTGTCAATTCCCTGTGTGAGGCAGGCTTCACAGCCAATCTCAAAAAATGTGCCATTTGATCTTGAAGATGCTAAGTATCTAGGTTACATCATTGGCCACGGCCTAGTAAAGCTCCAGTTAAACAAAATCGAAGCCATACAAAGATGGCCTCAACTGGTAAACAAGAAGCAAGTCCGTGCCTTCTTGGGGATTACAGGCTATTACCGGCGATTTATACCTAATTTTGCTTCCCTTGCAGCCCCATTAACGGATCTGACAAAAGGGAAAGACTCTGTCATGGTCAAGTAGTCACAAGAGGCTGAAAAATCATTTCAGACTCTAAAAACCCTCCTGTGCGCTCAGCCAGTGCTGATAACCCCAGACTTTAAGAAAGGGTTTGTCCTACAGACGGATGCGTCTGAGGTGGGACTGGGGGCAGTACTGTCACTGGTACGGGATGGAGAAGAAAACCCTGTACTGTATCTGAGCAGGAAACTTAATGACCATGAGCAAAAATATGCAATTGTGGAAAAAGAGTGCCTCGCTATTAAATGGGCCCTGGAAGCACTCTGCTACTATTTGCTTGGCCGTCACTTTGAATTGGTCACGGATCATGCTCCCTTAAAATGAATGTGTGAGAATAAGCAAAAAAATAAGAGGGTAACAAGATGGTTCTTAGCCCTGCAAGAGTACCAGTTTACCGTAAAGCACAGGCCAGGGACCCAAATGGGAAATGCAGATGCCTTGTCACGTGTACATTGTCTGATGTCCAGATGTGTTCCAGCCCCGGTGCTGAAACAGGGGGGAGGATATGTGACAGTGTCTGGAGAAGTAGTGGACGGGGTCTATGTGTGCCCAAGATTCCTCACTTCTGTCATTTAAAAGCAACCAGGGAAATGTTCAGGAGAGGTCTCTGCAATTCGGTTTTGCATAAAACCTGTTTTTAGGGCCTGTGTTGCTGGAGTGGGGAGAGAAGGGTGGGCCCCACTCCATCCGGACAGTCTGGGTTTTGGGCTGTCAGGTAATTACTTTTCAGGTGTGTTAGCCTGATATAAGGCTGAGAATGCAGACACAGCTCTCTCAGCCTGGGAACAGGTTACCTGCATGGACCCTGTGAGAGCACTTCAAGAGGTATGGACTTTGCTATTTTGTTTAGGTGCTTGGTATTAGGCCGGCACTTGGTCAGGGAGGTTTCATGCTGTATAGTTAGAGCCGGACGGGCTTAGGATTTTTGTTTGTTATATTTTATGTTCTGTACCTCAACCTGACAATAAAACTGGCTGAGGTCAGTTTAAAGAAGTTCCTACCATGTGGACTGCAACTTCTTCAGTGTGCATGCTAAACTGTGCCTGTCTACCCAGGAGACGACAGCCCCGCTACCTAATCCCTTACAAATGACAGAAAATATAACATTTTGCTAAAGGCAGAAACTGGACTTGGAAAGAAGCTGGCTCTACCAAGGCCTGTGGGACACAAGCATATGAACTTTATAAACTTGTTTGTGGAACTGAGTGTTAGACCCAGGTCCTGTTAGCAAGGGATAAATTAATGTGTAGCCCAGAAGGTCTAGGATTTAATCTGTCTTTTCAATTTTGGAATATACCTTGTGTCTGTTGTAATCACTTTGTGTGCCATGTGTGTTATGAATAAAATGGAGTCCAGTTACACCCATTACACCAGTTAATCCACTGTGTTGTACTGATGTTTATTGAACTGTCGAAACTGAGGAGAATGTGATCTCGGAAACTAAGTAACCTCCAACCTTTCACAATGTACATTTAAAAAGTGTATGAATTCGTAATTACCCCCCCTCCCCTCCCGCCGCTCCTTACCAAACAGCAAGGAGTTGCCACTTCTTTCATAACATCTGTGACTGAGCTACAGGATATACTAAATTTACTAATATTTCTTTGGATTCCTCTTTGACCTTTCCCTTAATGCCCTGGGGAGTAATTCCTGGTAAAAGTTCTGACCTGCCTACAGTAATATGAAATATGCTTCTTTTTAGGGACAATATAGCGGTCTGGAAAGTATTACAGGGTCTATATGACCTTTGAATCTATTTTCAAAAGATGCTGCCAGTAATAGAATACCCGGGTCTATTACATTTTGTTCTCTCTGGTACTCTGAAAGAATGGGACTCAAGAGGATCGAGGGACACTTAACAGCTATATAATTGTGGGAGCAGTAGGATCATAATTTTCACTAGAACACAGAAGCTGTTTAATATTCCTTCCAGACATGATTTTATCCACAAGCAGTACATTTCAAATTTTATTAGTATGGTCTTCAATAAGACAAAGGTGCTTCTGTTGTCACCTGGAGGCAGAAAGGGCACAAGGGATCATTTAATCTCAGCATGTGTTTGAACAGAAGAAAAAAAATGAAAAAAAATGGTTAGGGTTATTTAAAGATTTAAACTGGGCTTGTACTGTTATATGGAATTATCTGTCATATGATTTGGAAGAAAGCCAATAAAATGTGTGGAAAAATCTGTAATTGTGTGACCCTTCTTTTGGCTGCATTGCAGTTGCAACTGGGCTGTGCAGTGGCTTCTATATGTGACAGCACCCATATAGTAGAAATGCAAGCACAAGCTTGATTAGCATGACAGAGAAAGATGACAGAATAGTAAATTAGATGGGTTGTACAGCTTTGAAGCTATTTTCAGCAGCCCCCTTCACTGTCAAACTTGTAGAGGAAAACATACTTACCTGCTCCCTGCTGCTCGGTTTTGGTTCCTTCAGTGCACTTTTGGGCATGTAACTGCTGTGGCAAGTCATGGGCTGTGCCGTGAGCCCGGAGATGCTGGATTGGATGATGAGAGTAGAAGTGGTTCTGGCTGCTACAGTCAATCACAGTGGCTTTCCCACACAATTGTTCCTTAGGGATGTGCAGTGAAAGGAGGGCACACCCTGGTTCTGGGGCTCACAGGCCTCAGATTGAACCTAGATCACACCCGTACACAGCTTTTCATGCACCCAACACGCTGACACCACGGTTTACGGTTGCATACCATGTAGTAGGAAGCAGAAAAAAATTCCAAATGGGGTAGAATTGGGAAAAAACACAATTCTGATAAAGGTTTTTAGTTATTTCTTTTTTACACTGTACACTATGCGGTAAAATGGACCTGTTATTTTCATTCTCCAGGTCAGTACGGTTACAATGATAACACACTTGTATTGTGTAATTTTTCTTGCATTTTAATACTGAAATTTTTTTTTTTACCTTTGAGTAGAGTTGAGCGAACCCAAACTGTAAAGTTCGGGTTCGTACTGAACTTTAGGGTTTTCGGCACCCGGACCCGAACATTTACGTAAAAGTTCGGGTTCGGTGTTCGGCGATTTTTATGGCGCTTTTTGAAAGGCTGCAAAGCAGCCAATCAACAAGCGTCATACTACTTGCCCCAAAAGGCCATCACAGCCATGCCTACTATTGGCATGGCTGTGATTGGCCAACTCCAGCATGTGACCCAGCCTTTATTTAAGCTGGAGTCACGTAGCGCCGCCCGTCACTTCGCTCGGATTAGTGTAGGGAGAGGCTGCAGCTGCTGTGAGGGAGAGATCACAGAGAAATCTTATCAAGAACTAATTTATGTACTTAGCGATCTACAAAAAAAGTGTTTAGTGGGTGCAGTGCACAATTTTTTAAAGCCTGCCCTGAGCCTACTACTGCTGAAAACGAACTTTTTTTCTTCAGTTAGTCAATACATGATCGGCAGTCATTTTATGCAACGATAGTGCACCAGCATAGGCTATCTGCAAGTCCAGAAATACAGCTTTGGCACACTGGGGTGAAAGAACCCTCTAATATACTGCACATCTGGGATTAGACAAGCATAAGTGACTGTCATATTTAGGACAGAAATACAGCTTTTTGGTTACTGGGGTGAAAAAAGCCTCTAATATACTGCACATCTGTGATTACATGTGCATAAGTCACTGTCACATTTAGGACAGAAATACAGCATTTTGGTTACTGGGGTGAAAAAAGCCTCTAATATACTGCACATCTGTGATTACACGTGCATAAGTCACTGTCACATTTAGGCCATAAATACGGCTTTGGCATACTGGGGTGAAAAAAGCCTCTAATATACTGCACATCTGGGATTACACGTGCATAAGTCATTGTCACATTTAGGACAGAAATACAGCTTTTTGGTTAGGGTGAAAAAACCCTCTAATATACTGCACATCTGTGATTACACATGCATAAGTCACTGTCACATTTAGGCCATAAACACGGCTTTGGCATACTGGGGTGAAAAAAGCCTCTAATATACTGCACATCTGGGATCACACGTGCATAAGTCACTGTCACATTCAGGCCATAAATACGGCTTTGGCATACTGGGGTGAAAAAACCCTCTAATATACTGCACATCTGGGATTACACGTGCATAAGTCACTGTCACATTTAGGACAGAAATACAGATTTTTGGTTAGGGTGAAAAAAGCCTCTAATATACTGCACATCTGTGATTACAAGTGCATAAGTCACTGTCCCATTAAGGCCATAAATACGGCTTTGGCATACTGGGGTCAAAAAACCCTCTAATATACTGCACATCTGTGATTACACGTGCATAAGTCACTGTCACATTTAGGCCATAAATACGGCTTTGGCATACTGGGGTGAAAAAAGCCTCTAATATACTGCACATCTGGGATTACACGTGCATAAGTCACTGTCATATTTAGGACAGAAATACAGCTTTTTGGTTATTGGGATGAAGAAAGCCATTAATATACTGCACATCTGTGATTACACATGCATAAGTCACTGTCACATTTAGGACAGAAATACAGCTTTTTGGTTACTGGGGTGAAAAAAACATCTAATATACTGCACATCTGTGATTACACGTGCATAAATCACTGTTACATTTAGGACAGAAATACAGCTTTTTGGTTACTGGGGTAAAAAAAGCCTCTAATATATTGCACATCTGTGATTACACATGCA
Source organism: Bufo bufo (assembly GCF_905171765.1). Classification (NCBI taxonomy): domain Eukaryota; kingdom Metazoa; phylum Chordata; class Amphibia; order Anura; family Bufonidae; genus Bufo; species Bufo bufo. Next base: position 386,635,273 of record NC_053389.1, read on the forward strand.
TAAGTCACTGTTACATTTAGGCCATAAATACGGCTTTGGCATACTGGGGTGAAAAAAGCCACTAATATACTGCACATCTGTGATTACATGTGCATAAGTCACTGTCACATTTAGGACAGAAATACAGCATTTTGGTTACTGGGGTGAAAAAAGCCTTTAATATACTGCACATCTGTGATTACACGTGCATAAGTCACTGTCACATTTAGGACAGAAATACAGCTTTTTGATTACTGGGATGAAAAAACCCTCTAATATACTGCACATCTGTGATTACACATGCATAATTCACTGTCACATTTAGGCCATAAACACGGCTTTGGCATACTGGGGTGAAAAAAGCCTCTAATATACTGCACATCTGGGATCACACGTGCATAAGTCACTGTCACATTTAGGCCATAAATACGGCTTTGGCATACTGGGGTGAAAAAACCCTCTAATATACTGCACATCTGTGATTACACGTGCATAAGTCACTGTCACATTTAGGACAGAAATACGGCTTTGGCATACTGGGGTTAAAAAAGCCTCTAATATACTGCACATCTGGGATTACACGTGCATAAGTCACTGTCACATTTAGGACAGAAATAAAGCTTTTTGGTTATTGGGATGAAGAAAGCCATTAATATACTGCACATCTGTGATTACACGTGCATAAGTTACTGTCACATTTAGGACAAAAATACAGCTTTTTGGTTACTGGGGTGAAAAAACCCTCTACTATACTGCACATCTGTGATTACACGTGCATAAGTCACTGTCACATTTAGGACAGAAATACAGCTTTTTGGTTAGGGTGAAAAAAGCCTCTAATATACTGCACATCTGTGATTACACGTGCATAAGTCACTGTCACATTAAGGCCATAAATACGGCTTTGGCATACTGGGGTCAAAAAAGCCTCTAATATACTGCACATCTGTGATTACACGTGCATAAGTCACTGTCACATTTAGGCCATAAATACGGCTTTGGCATACTGGGGTGAAAAAATCCTCTGATATACTGCACATCTGGGATAAGACATGCATAAGTGAATGCAGAAAAAATATTTGTAAACTGGGATTATTTAAAACGTAACCTTTACTAGGTCATTTAAAAAATTAAGTCACACTAGGTGAGAGACGACAAAGACAACAATAAATTCCTCCGCTGCATCAATTCATATTCATATTCCGTTAAGAACTAATAAAAAGAAAAGATGGATGGATCTCACCTCGTCTGGGCGGGGTCCAACTGGGAAGGATGGTCCTGGCGATGGTTTAGCCGCGGACCAATGTGACCAGGTGCTGTTGTGGTATTGGCACAGTATATATCCTGGAAGGCCCTATTGTGGCTTTCCTGCCTGCCTAGGGGGATAGGGACTCAAGCCTGCCTACCACAATGGAGCACCCGCCCCGACAGGGGCGACCCCACACCGAGCCTTTCCCTCAGTATGGGTCTGTATACCTAATAAGCCCTAATTATAACGCCCTACATGCCATGTTTCTGTCACTTCTGGACATCATCAGGGGACTCCGTATGTATATTCAAGGGCAACTACAAATAAAAGTTATAAACAGACACTCAATACAGGTCACCAATTAATGAGCACCGCATACAAAGTGGCTAGTTAACAGCCACAATTTACTTACTCAGAATCAAGGTGAGTTTGGCCTCGTATTCTTAGGACAAGGAAAAGGATAGCTCTTGTCCTCACTGATGCAGGGGAAGTGTCCCTTGTCAGTCCATATCTCACCCAACATAACAGTAGTTTGGGTGAGCATTGAATGGTCATTAGCCGCCTCCTCTTATACCTCTACCTCCGCTGCGTGTATGCCCCTCGTGATCAGTTGACTCACCTGTCCAGGTATCGTGGAACGCATGTATTTCAACGTGGAACGCACGTCGCTCGCGTGCGTTCCACCGGACCGGAAGTCAGCGTCACATGATGCGGCTAAACCGGAAGTGAGGTCGGAGCCTAAGTCAGAGCGTTGCTGTTGCGTAGCAACTGCTAGGCTCATGACACTTGGCCTCCGTAGCAGGCACTTGATACCTTGCCTGTCATTTTCATAAATGCACAATCGCATTACAGATATTATTTGGCATTACCACCGTGTATAAGCTCCTCCCCTTTCAAACACTGACCGATTCTTAGGCCAGAAAACCTGAGCATGATCATATTATAATGCTATTTTTTAGGTGATTCCACCATCGCGTCCTTTGCGCTCATGGTTTAAAAGGTGACAGCATTATACCTGGAGATCATAATTCAGTCAAAGAAAGCCCACTCCTTATCAATTGCACTATATGTAAACACAGTGGAATGTATCCACCATCATAACCCATATGTTGTTGAGCTTTAAATGTGCGTCACAAAAAACAGCAAAAGTTTTGCTGTTCGTTTAACCCAAATGGATGGACTGTTTTGAGATAGAAGATCCATTTAGCCTCGCATTGCAGGATCCTTCTATCAAAATCACCTCCTCTGGTACCAGGTTTAATTTTTTCAATTCCAGAGAAGGATAGACAGTCCGGTCTCCCTCCATGTTTGGTGTTAACGTGATGTGCCACCGATGTGTCTTTTTCGTTTCTTATATCGCTCAAATGTTCTCCTATTCTCCTCCTAAACTCCCTACCAGTCTTCCCAATATACTCTTCGCCACATTCGCATGTAATCTTGTACACCAGACCTGTGCTTCTGCAGTTAATAAAGTCCATAATTGTATAGACTTTATTTGTGTTGTTACTCCTGAATGACTTCGCTTTGACCATAAAGGGGCACGCCACGCATCTACCACATTTGTGGTTTCCACTGATGCCTCTTTCCAGCCAAGTCTTAGGCTTGGGCCCTGATGTATAATGGCTGTGTACCAGCATATCGCGGATGCTTCTGTCCCGTCTGTAAGTGATGCTGGGGTACCCCTTTATGGCCCCGCGAACATCAGGATCCATTAAGAGCACGTGCCAATGTTTTGAGATGATATCTCTGATACCTGAGGAACAACCATTAAAGGTACTAATAAGACGGATCTCTCTGTCATCACTGGGGCTATTGTTTGCAGGGGCATCTGTTCTTGGCGTCAGGAGAGACACTCTGTCCTTGTTCAGGGCGGTCTGGTAAGCTGGTGTAAGCACACCCACTGGATAGCCGCGGTCCAAAAAGCGGGTTTTTAAATCGCCCGCCTGTCTCACGAAATCCGAGCGCTTAGAACAATTTCGTCTAAGACGCAGGTACTGACCTCTTGGTATTCCCTTCCTGAGGGGGTATGGATGGCTACTTTCCCACCTCAGGAGGGAATTGGTCGAAGTAGGCTTACGGTATATTGATGTTTCCAGGCATCCCTGATGGTTTAGATTTATTGTGATGTCAAGGAAAGGAAGTTTAGATGGGTCACATTCAGATGTAAAACGGAGGCCAATCTCGTTCTGATTTAGTTGTCGAACCCATTTATCATCAATAAAGCGAGCCCATTTTTGGACGTGCTGCAGCTCGATCGCGCATTCATCCCTGAATACAATAGTATTCTTCCACCAGCCCAGGAACAAATTAGCATACGATGGGGCACATGGGCTCCCCATCGCGGTGCCCCTGAGCTGGTGGAAGAAACGTCCATTGAAGAGAAAGTAATTTCTCCCCAATGAGAATTCAAGTAGTTCTAATACAAAGGCGCTATGTGCCTGAAAGTGTCTCCCCCTAGATGATAGAAAATATGATACAGCATGAAGGCCCCACTTGTGTGGGATGGATGAGTATAATGCTTCGACATCCACACTACCCAAAATGCAGCCCTCATCCAGCTGTATGCCCTCCAACTGTCGTAGGAGGTCCCCAGTGTCTTTTACATGGGATGCCAGTGAGAGAACGAATGGTGCCAGAATCTTATCTATATACAGTACAGACCAAAAGTTTGGACACACTTTCTCATTCAAAGAGTTTTCTTTATTTTCATGACTATGAAGGCATCAAAACTATGAATTAACACATGTGGAATTATATACATAACAAACAAGTGTGAAACAACTGAAAATATGTCATATTCTAGGTTCTTCAAAGTAGCCACCTTTTGCTTTGATTACTGCTTTGCACAATCTTGGCATTCTCTTGATGAGCTTCAAGAGGTAGTCCCCTGGAATGGTCTCCCAACAGTTTTGAAGGAGTTCCCAGAGATGCTTAGCACTTGTTGGTCCTTTTGCCTTCACTCTGCGGTCCAGCTCACCCCAAACCATCTCGATTGGGTTCAGGTCTGGTGACTGTTGAGGCCAGGTCATCTGGCGCAGCACCCCATCACTCTCCTTCATGGTCAAATAGCCCTTACTTTCAAAGTTTTCCCAATTTTTCGGCTGACTGACTGACCTTCATTTCTTAAAGTAATGATGGCCACTCGTTTTTCTTTACTTAGCTGCTTTTTTCTTGCCATAATACAAATTCTAACAGTCTATTCAGTAGGACTATCAGCTGTGTATCCACCTGACTTATCCTCAACGCCACTGATGGTCCCAACCCCATTTATAAGGCAAGAAATCCCACTTATTATACCTGACAGGGCACACCTGTGAAGTAAAAACCATTTCAGGGGACTACCTCTTGAAGCTCATCAAGAGAATGCCAAGAGTGTGCAAAGCAGTAATCAAAGCAAAAGGTGGCTACTTTGAAGAACCTAGAATATGACATATTTTCAGTTGTTTCACACTTGTTTGTTATGTATATAATTCCACATGTGTTAATTCATAGTTTTGATGCCTTCAGTGTGAATCTACAATTCATAGTCATGAAAATAAAGAAAACTCTTTGAATGAGAAGGTGTGTCTAAACTTTTGGTCTGTACTGTATATGCCTAGGTTTTGGCTCAGGCTATCAATGCCTGATACGATCGGGCGCCCTTTTAAAGGCTTATAGCCTTTATGCACTTTGGGAAGACTGTAAAAAGTGGCAATTTGGGGGTGTGCTGGATACATAAATTCATATTCTTCTTGACTGATAAGTTTGGCATATTTTGCCCTGTCTAGTATATTTTTTAACTCTTTTTTTATACACAGGAGTTGGATCACCTGGTAGAATTTCATAACAGTCCCGTGGGGCTAGTAGAGTCTCACAGATTTCCTCATAAACCTTTGTACTCAGGATGACTGTGTTCCCACCTTTATCCGATGGCTTGATGACAATGCCCTTATTTTTAGACAAGTCATCAAGAGCACACAGTTCATCCTGAGTACAATTCTGAGGTGCTGAATACATATGTGTGGTCTCAAGATCTTTACTGACAAGTTTAAGAAAAACGTCCACGCAGTTCGTCTCGCCTATAGGCGGAGTCCTTCTACTCTTATTTTTAAAAGGTGTGAAAGGGCCCTCACCCAAAGCTGGTTCATCAGCTGCCGACAGACTTTCCAACAATTTGACATCGGATATCATGTCTCGGGGAACACCCATTTCTATGCTCTGTTTCTTTTCGATGTTACAGTAAAGCTTATACCAGCGCAGTTTGCGCGCGAATAGATGCAAATCTACGATAGTTTTAAATGGGTTATATTTGGGTGTTGGGACAAAGGAGAGACCCTTCTCCAGAACCTTGGTCTCAGTATTTGTTAAGGTGTAATCGGATAAATTAATTATTTTTGGGCCGGCACTGTTGTTACTGCCTGGGGTTGTTGTTGTTGTGGTGCCCGATTGCGTAGGGGGTATGTTGAGCTCTGGTCTAAAAAACCTTGTCCTACCTTATTGTAGTAACCCCCCCGGTTATTTTTCCTACCACGCCCACGACCTTTAGTTAAATTTTTCCGATTACCTGTATAATGGTCTTTTTCTGATCCTGACAGATCCGTCTCAGTTGATGAGATATCGGTGTCTCTTTCAGTTACTCTCCTCCTTTCAACTGTTTGAACGTATACTTTATTTTCTTTAAAATCAGCTAGATCTCGGGTAAACTGTTTATGTTTACGTTCCTTAAAATGGTACTGGAACTTGTCTGGAGTTGTTTCTCCTTTGTCCCAAAATCCGTTTCCTGTGCAAAGGTTTGTGTAATGACTATCTGTTCTCGTAATTTACTCTCAAGTCCTGTCAGAGTCTGTCGCTCCTGATCAATAAGGAGTCTCATGAACCTTAATGAGCTACTAGTAGCCTCAGATTCCCATTTGCTCATTAGTGAAGCATTTCTGCATCGAGTCGCGGGTGTCAGATTAATGCGCAAACCACGTGGAACAATACTATTTTCTAGATAGTGTTCAAGGCTTAGTACCTCCCACCACGAGACTATCTGTTCCGTTATAATTAGGGCTTATTAGGTATACAGACCCATACTGAGGGAAAGGCTCGGTGTGGGGTCGCCCCTGTCGGGGCGGGTGCTCCATTGTGGTAGGCAGGCTTGAGTCCCTATCCCCCTAGGCAGGCAGGAAAGCCACAATAGGGCCTTCCAGGATATATACTGTGCCAATACCACAACAGCACCTGGTCACATTGGTCCGCGGCTAAACCATCGCCAGGACCATCCTTCCCAGTTGGACCCCGCCCAGACGAGGTGAGATCCACCCATCTTTTCTTTTTATTAGTTCTTAACGGAATATGAATATGAATTGATGCAGCGGAGGAATTTATTGTTGTCTTTGTCGTCTCTCACCTAGTGTGACTTAATTTTTTAAATGACCTAATAAAGGTTACGTTTTAAATAATCCCAGTTTACAAATATTTTTTCTGCAAGATTTGGTTTAACTTTATACCACGTATAACTAACACTAAGAGTGGTATACACAATTTGTTTTATGCATAAGTGAGTGTTACATTTAGGCCACAAATACCGCTGTCATATAGAGTTAAAAATTTTTTTTAGAGAGTGTAATACCCTACATCAGGGTTTATATTGGCGGTAAATTATTTTTAACATACTTAACCACTTTTTACTTTGCTTTGTGAACGCTAACTATGAGGCAAACATCTAATAAGGGACGCGGTCATGGTCGTGGTGGTGGTGTTGGTGGAGCCTCTGGTGCAGGGAGAGGACGTGGCCGTTCTGCCACAGCTACACGTCCTACTGAACCTACTACCTCAGGTCCCAGTAGCCGCCAGAATCTACAGGGATATTTGGTCGGGCCTAATGCCGTTCTAAGGATTGTAAGGCCTGAGTAAGTACAGGCGCTAGTCAATTGGGTGGCCGACAGTGGATCCAGCAACGTTCACATTATCTCCCACCCAGTCTTCTGCAGAAAGCACACAGGTGGCGCCTGAAACCCATGCCCATCAGTCTGTCACATCACCCCCGTGCATATCGGGAACCTGTCTGAGCCTCAAGTCATGCAGCAGTCTCTTATGCTGTTTGAAGACTCTGCTGGCAGGGTTTCCCAAGGGCATCCACCTAGCCATTCCCCAGGGGTGGAAGACATAGAATGTACTGACGCACAACCACTTATGTTTCCTGATGAGGACATGGGAATACCACCTCAGCACGTCTCTTATGATGACGAAACACAATTGCCAACTGCAGTGTGCAGACCGAAAAGGAGGTCAGGGAGGAAGACTGGGTGGAAGACGATGCAGGGGACGATGAGGTACTAGACCCCACATAGAATGAAGGTCGTGCCACTGACTTTCAGAGTTCGAAGGAAGAGGCAGTGGTGAGACCGAGCCAACATGGTAGCAAAAGCGGGAGCAGGGTGCAAAAGCAGAGCAGCCGTCGCCAAAACAGTTCGCCTGCTACTGGCCACCGTCAACAGGGACCAAGCACACCAAAGGCAGCTTAAAGGAGTTCGCTGGCATGGCACTTCTTCACACAATGTGCTGACGACAAGACCCGAGTGGTTTGCACGCTGTGCCATCAGAGCCTGAAGCGAGGCATTAACGTTCTGAACCTTAGCACAACCTGCATGACCAGGCATCTACATGCGAGACACGGGCTGCAGTGGAGTAAGCACCTTCAAAACCAAGAAAGGGCTCAGGCCCCTCTTGCTCCCTCTTCTGCTGCTGCCTCGGCCTCTTCCTCCGTCTCTGGAGGAATGTTGACACCTGCCGCCCATCAAACGGAGGATGTGCCACCAACAACACCACCTCCGTCACCAAGCATCTCCAATATGTCACACGGAAGCGTTCAGCTCTCCATCTCACAAATCTTTGAGAGAAAGCGTAAATTCCCACTTAGCCACCCTTGATTTCTGGCCCTGAATGCCAGCATTTATAAACTGCTGACCTTTGAAATGCTGTCATTCAGGCTGGTGGAGACGGACAGCTTCAAACAGCTCATGTCGCTTGCTGTCCCACAGTACGTCGTTCCCAGCCGCCACTACTTCTCCAGGAGAGCCGTGCCCTCCCTGCACAACCAAGAATCGGATAAAATCAAGTGTGCACTGCGCAACTCCATCTGTGGCAAAGTCCACCTAACCACAGATACGTGGACCAGTAAGCACGGCCGGGGACGCTATGTCTCCCTAACTGCACACTGTGTAAATGTAGTGGTGGCTGGGCCCCAGGCGGAGAGCTGTTTGGCGTACGTCCTTCCGCCGCCAAGGATCGCAGGGCATCATTCTTTGCCTCCTGTTGCCTCCTCTTCCTACTAGGCTTCCTCCTCCTCTTCTACCACCTCCTCATCCGGTCAGCGACAGACCTTCACCACCAACTTCAGCACAGCCAGGGGTAAACGTCAGCAGGCCATTCTGAAACTGATGTGTTTGGGGGACAGGCCCCACACCGTGCAGGAGTTGTGGCTGGGTATAGAACAGCAGACCAATGAGTGGTTTCTGCCAGTGGGCCTCAAGCCCGGCCTGGTGGTGTGCGGATAATGGGCGAAATCTCGTTGCAGCTCTGAGACTAGCCGGTTTGACGCACATCCCTTGCCTGGCGCACGTGCTGAATTTGGTGGTGCAGAAATTCATTCACAACTACCCTGACATGTCTGAGCTGCTGCATAAAGTGCGGGCCGTCTGTGCGCGCTTCCGGCGTTCTCATCCTGACGGGGCTCGGCTGTCTTCTCTACAGCGTAACTTCAGCCTTCCCGCTCACCGCCTCATATGCGACGTGCCCACCAGGTGAAACTCCACCTTGCAAATGCTGGAGAGACTGTGCGAGCAGTAGCAGGCCATAGTGGAGTTTCAGCTGCAGCATGCACGGGTGAGTCGCACTGCGGAACAGCACCACTTAACCATCAATGACTGGGCCTCCATGCGAGACCTGTGTGCCCTGTTGCGCTGTTTCGAGTACTCCAACAACATGGCCAGTGGCGATGACGCCATTATCAGCGTTACAATACCACTTCTATGTCTCTGTCACCACCACTTCTGTGAGAAGGTCTGACAGACGTCCTTTTCTACCTCTTGCATGATGTTCTTTGTTTTGGTTTCACTTTGTTATCTCATTTCCTTCTCCCAGGTGTCACCTATTTAGACTAATCCTCTTTCCTTTATATTCCCTCCCATACTGCCTCACTTTGCAGTTTATACTACTTCCTGGATTGAAGTGTTCACTGCTGGAGACTTCTGTGGCTGCTTGTTCAGATAAGTTTTTTCATGTATTGTGTTTCCTTGCTGGCTTGATTCTAGGTGACCCTGACTCCCTCCGTATTAAGTGCAGGGAGCCGGTGGTCCTGTCCCCTCACTATTATAGGGTTTTCAGGTGTCACACAGTCTAGGTACGAGGGCATGCAATCGTCTACCTCTGAGACCCTTGTATGTGCTTAGCAGTCAGGGTTTTATAGGGGGTCACCTTTATGCTCCTTAGTTTGTGATCAAGCCAGTCGGATGTTTATCCATGACTTCCAGCTATCTACAACATCATCCGTGACATTATAAACCGTCATTACCATCTTAAGCTTGGATCCGGTTTCAGCCTTGATTGACCGCATGCAAGGTCTTTCACTGGTGGTAGCAGATCTCCGTAAAACTGTGTCTCAGTTTCAGGTGACCGGTTCTGCTTGCGTTCATGGAGTTTGTTCCGAGCCTAAGATCTCGCTTCCGGATACGTTCTCCAGGGGTAGTGAGAATTTTGTTCGCTTTAGAGAGGCTTGCAAACTCCATTTTCTCCTACTTCCCCATTCGGGATTCAATTCTAGCTATATAGACTATGTATGTGAAGTTGTGAATTTTCTGCTAACACATAATTATTTTATGTTTGATGGTGTCCATTATCTACAAATACATGGAGTGTCAATGGGGGCGAATTTCTCGCCCTCACTGGCCAATTTAACTATGGCATACTGGGAAGATAAATATATCTATAGTGTGAATAACCCGTTTTGGTCTGGTACTGCAGATACATCGATGACCCGCTCATTGGCATTTAAATAGGCCTGCCGTCCCAGACCTCCAGGCCTATTTAAATGCCAATGATTATAATTTGCGCTTCACATGCATGGCGAATGAATCCAGTATAAATTTTTTGGACCTGACACTCCATGGTTGTCCAGATGAGATTGTGCATACCGAACATATAGGAAAAAAGTGGCAGCGAATTCGATCCTGAATGCTAGAAGCCATCCCCTATTACATACCATAAAAGCGATCCCTGTAGGAGAATATATATACGGACTGCGAGAAATTGTAGTTTATCGATGTAACTAGAGGAGGAATTCAGTATAGTGGAAAAGAGGTTAAAAGCGAGAAACTACCCTGATTGGATGTTGCGGAGGGGCAGAAATATTGCGATGCAGAAAAACAGATTTGACATGCTCTTTGGGTCTGGGAGGAAAGAGAGAAAATCCAGAAATCCAGGAAAGAATGTGATGGACAGAGAGCAGGATAATGTTCCAATATTATCCGTAACATACAGCAAGGAATTTAATAAAATCTGTTCTGTTATTAAGGGATGTTTGCCGATCCTATATGATGACGACATCCTATATAATGCATTAAAATCTGGTTGCAGAATAGTACCCAGGAGGGCTGCTACGTTGTCCTGCTCTCTGTCTCCGTCTGTATTCACTTCCAACAGACAAAATACTAATAATAAAAAACAGAACTGGTTCAGTTACAAGGGGTTCACTAGGTGCGGGGGCAATCCATGCAAAACCTGCAACTATGTGACCCCCTTACAATCCTTTGAAAATTCGGACCACTCCTGTAGTTTTCCAATCAAAAGTTATATCAATTGTAACACTACAGGGGTAGTTTACATTATCCACTGCACCGAATGTGACTTAATGTATATTGGAAGTACAATACGAAAATGTAGAAATCGGCTCTTGGAGCATCTGAATTATATTAGTAATCCAAACGCACTAAATATCTCCAATGCAGAAAGACATTTTGTGCAGATGCATGCCCGTAGAGTGAAAAGTTTCAATGCATTTGTAATTGAGAGGGTGCTTCCACCCCTAAGAGGTGGAGACCACCGTAAAAAACTTCTCCTGCGGGAAGCATTCTGGATATTTAAATTAAACAGTAGAGTCCCAGCTATTTTAAACCTAAAAAAGGAGTTAATGTACATTTATCAGTAAAATTGCCTGAAATAGATAATGTTTTACATATGTCATCCTCCTAGGGACAATAAATGGGAACCTTTATGTTGGGAACCCTTTGGCATGTTCAAGGTCATATTAGTAATGTCATTACATGTTTTTATATATAGCATACTATTCACACTGTGTGGTTTTTCTTCCTTTATTTTCTGGCCAACACAATTGGGCACAGCCTTTCTGGGGTTAATGAGATTGAGAATCTCAGCACAGTGTGAAGGACATCTACTCTGTGATTAGCAGTCTAGATGATGGGTGTTTTACGTAAGGAAACAACCACTGAATGAGGTGCTCTCCTCCCCTGAAACTTGGAGGGGTGGGCTTAGAATACATTTAAATTTTTGTGTTTCACTATGTTATATTGATACGACTAAGGGTCTAGTACCCGAAACGCGTTAACTTGTCTTGTGTACCAAGTGGTTGTGTCTGCTACAAATGATTATATCAATAAAGAAGAAGTTTTAAGAGGATCTCCATTTGAATCCGGAACCTTTCCTTTTTCCAAGTTTTTTGCTGATTGCAAAGGGGACACACCCCACAGGTTTCAGGAGTCGGGAGAATACATTGACCAGGAAGGTGAGCTGTTTAAAGTGTTTTTGTTATACATCCCCATTCCTCTGGTGATGAGGAGCAGAGGGTGGGGATCATCGTCTTGCTGCTCAGGGATAATGCTCAGTCTTGGGCCTTTTCGCTGCCGTTGGGGGCACGGCCCCTCCGATCGGTGGATTAATTTTTTGTAGCCCTGGGGCAGATATATGATGACCCGGATCGTATTGCTCTGGCTGAATTTAAACTGCTTCTTTTATGCCAGGGTAAACAGTCCGCAGAGATATATTGTTCTGAATTTCGGAGATGGGCAGCTGATACTGTTGGAACGATGCTGCACTCCGAAGTCAATTTTGCCATGGTATTTCGGAGGGATTGAAAGATGCATTTGCATCGTTGGAATCTGCCATGTCTCTAGCTGTTTGTATTGACAGGCGTCTTAGAGAGAGAGGAGAGACCACTCCTTCCTGTCATATTCAGTCCAAGGACAGTGGGGCGGTCTCATTCAGTGCGCAGGGGCCTCAGTCTCTCTCAATGCCCTCTGAGCAAGAAGCCATGCAGCTGGGTTTGCTTGCCTCTGATAGTAGAGGATTCAGCTCTCAGAGGAGGGTTTGTTTCTGTTGTGGGGGTATAAATCATTTGGCTAATGTTTGCCCCTCTAGGAGATTCAGGGAGTTTTCTGAGGGTAATAAAGAAACAAAAAGAAAAAAACCCTCTAAAAACTTTCCTTTGCTACTAATGGCAAGGTTGATGCGGAAATTGAAGGTTTGCCGTTTGCTTGTAGTTCCAGTTTTCTCCTACCTGCCAGGGTGGCGCTAGATAGCAAGAACATTGTTTGTGAGATTTTTGTAGATAGTAGAGCAGCTGTCAATCTCATTGATAATACATTTTCTATAACACATGGTTTCCAGGTATGCACTTTGGAAAAGGATATACCTGTTTTTGCTATCGATTCCGCTCCACTTTCTAAAAAATCGTTAAAGGACATAGTTCACAATATCCGTTTGACTGTGGGTGATGCTCATGTTGAGGATATGTCATGTTTCGTCCTAAGCAGATTACCTACTCCTCTAGTGTTGGCGCTACCCTGGCTCACTAAACATAACCCCACCATTGATTGGCAAGCAAGGCAAATAAATGGTTGGAGTGACTTTTGTCTCACGGCGTCTCTTTCAGAGGTTTCTACCAAGTACCATCTTTTCTCTCTGAATTTTCGGATGTGTTTTCCGAGAGTGGTGTCCAGGAGCTGCCCCCTCACCGGGAGTACGATTGCCCTATTAATCTCATCCCAGGCGCCAAGCTGCCAAAATCACGTTTATACAATCTCTCCCAACCTGAAAGAGTCGCTATGCATACTTATATCTCTGAGAGCCTGAGAAAGGGACACATCCGACCCTCGAAGTCACCTGTTGCCGCTGTTTTTTTTTTTGTTAAGAGAAAAGATGGTTCTTTAAGACCTTGTCTGGATTTCAGGGAGCTGAACTGTATCACAATTTGTGACCCATATCCGCTTCCTATGATCCCGGACTTGTTTAACCAGATTGTTGGGGCTAAAGTTTTTTCTAAGTTGGATTTAAGAGGGGCATACAACCTTGTCAGGGTCGGGGAAGGGGACGAATGGAATACGGCCTTCAATACCCCTGGTCATTTAGAGAATTTGGTTATGCCCTTTGGTTTGATGAATGCTCCGGCCGTCTTCCAACATTTTGTGAACAGAATTTTTTATCATTTAATGGGGAAATTTATACTGGTGTATCTAGATGACATTTTGATTTTTTTCTCCTGATTTCAAAACTCATAGGGACCACCTACGTCAGGTCTTGCTCATTCTGCGGGAGAATAAATTGTACGCTAAACTGGGAAAATGTGTGTTTGCGGTTCCGGAGATTCAATTTCTTGGTTTTCTTCTCTCCGCTTCTGGTTTTCGCATGGATCCTGAGAAGGTCCGCGCTGTGCTTGATTGGGAGCTTCCTGAGAATCAGAAGATGCTGATGCGGTTTTTGGGTTTTGCCAATTATTGCAGAAAGTTCATTTTGAATTATTCCTCTGTTGTTAAGCCACTCACTGATATGACTAAAAAGGGAGTCGATTTTTCCTCCTGGTGATGCGCTTAAGGCCTTTTTCTATTGTCAAAGAGAGTTTTGCTTCCGCTCCCATTTTGGTACAACCTGATGTCTCTCTACCTTTTTTTGTTGAGGTGGACGCTTCTGAGGTGGGTGTGGGTGCGGTCTTATCTCAGGGTCCCTCTCCTGCCAAATGGCGACCGTGTGCCTTTTTCTCAAGGAAACTCTCTTCCGCAGAGAGAAATTACGATGTGGGAGATAGCTTTAGAGGAATGGCGCCATTGGTTAGAGGGAGCCAGACACCCTATTACCGTGTTTACCGACCATAAGAATCTGGCCTACTTGGAATCAGCCAACCGTCTGAACCCGAGACAGGCCAGATGGTCTTTATTCTTTTCTAGGTTTAATTTTGTTGTCACGTTGTTTTCCGGGAGGGGGGAACTTTGAAGACCCGGGTCCCATTTTGGCTGAAAGGGTGGTCGTCTCTGCTTTTTATCCTGATTTGGAGGCAGAGGTTCAGGCAGCCCAGGCAGAGGCTCCTGATCTTTGTCCTCCTAAAAGGTTGTTTGTGCCTCTCGCTTTACGACACAAGGTTTTTAAGGAGCACCATGATACTGTCCTTGCTGGGCACCTGGGGAGTAGAGCCACAGTAGATCTCATTGCTCGGAGATTCTGGTGGCCGGCTCTTCGTAAGACGGTTAAGGGTTTTGTGGCAGCCTGCGAGACCTGCGCTCGTGCCAAGGTCCCTTATTCACGGCCATCGGGTTCTCTCCTCCCGTTACCCATTCCTTCCCGTCCTTGGACGCATCTGTCCATGGACTTCATTACGGACCTACCTCGTTCCTCGAGAAGACTGTGATTCTGCTGGTAGTCAACCGTTTTAGCAAAATGGCGCATTTCCTTCCCTTTCCTGGGTTACATTGGCGCAAGCGTTTGTTGATCACATTGTTAAATTGCATGGCATTCCTTCAGACATTGTTTCTGATAGGGGCACGCAATTTGTTTCCAGATTCTGGAAGGCCTTCTGTTCTCGCTTGGGGATTCAGTTGTCCTTTTCTTCTGCTTTTCACCCGCAGTCGAATGGTCAGACCGAAAGCGTCAATCAGAATCTGGAGACATATCTGCGCTGTTTTGTGGCGGAGAATCAGGAGGATTGGTATTCTTTTTTGTCCCTTGCTGAGTTTGCTTTAAATAACCGTCGCCAGGAGTCCTCTGATAAGTCACCATTTTTTGGTGCATATGGGTTTCATCCACAGTTTGGAACATTCTCTGGAGATGGGTCTTCTGGTTTACCTGATGAGGAGAGATTTTCCTCGTCTTTGTCATTTATTTGGCAAAAGATTCAGTGTAATCTGAAGAGAATGAGTGAGAGATATAAGCGTGTGGCGGATAAGAGATGTTTGCCTGGTCTGGACCTGAATGTGGGTGATCTGGTGTGGTTGTCTACAAAGAATATCAAACTGAAGGTTCCCTCCTGAAAGTTGGGTCCTAAGTTTATTGGGCCTTACAAGATCTTGTCCGTCATCAATCCCGTTGCCTTCCGTCTTGATCTTCCTCAGACTTGGAAGATCCATAATATTTTTCTTAGGTCCCTATTAAAACCTTATGTCCAACCCACTGTACCCTCCTCTTTGCCTCCTCCTCTGATTTTTGTTGATGGTAATCTTGAATTTCAGGTCTCTAGGATTGTGGATTCTCGCATTATCCGCGGTTCTCTCCAATACCTTGTTCATTGGGAGGGTTATGGTCCTGAGGAGAGGATGTGGGTCCCAGTGGCGGACATTAAGGCCACTCGTCTCATCAAGGCTTTCCATAGGTCTCATCCTGAGAAGGTGGGCTCTGAGTGTCCGGAGTCCACCCGTAGAGGGAGGGGTACTGTCACCGCCACTTCTGTGAGAAGGTCTGACAGACGTCCTTTTCTACCTCTTGCATGATGTTCTTTGTTTTGGTTTCACTTTGTCATCTCATTTCCTTCTCCCAGGTGTCACCTATTTAGAATAATCCTCTTTCCTTTATATTCCCTCCCATACTGCCTCACTTTGCCATTTATACTACTTCCTGGATTGATGTGTTCACTAGTGGAGACTTCTGTGGCTGCATGTTCAGATAAGTTCTTTCATGTATTGTGTTTCCTTGCTGGCTAGATTCTAGATGACCCTGACTCCCTCCGTATTAAGTGCAGGGAGCCGATGGACGTGTCCCCTCACTATTATAGGGTTTTCAGGTGTCACACAGTCTAGGTACGAGGGCATGAAATCGTCTACCTCTGAGACCCTTGTATGTGCTTACCAGTCAGGGTGAGCTCTTAGGGATTAATAGGGGGTCACCTTTATGCTCCTTAGTTTGGGATCAAGCCAGTCGGATGTTTATCCATAACTTCCAGCTATCTGCAACATCATCCGTGACAGTGTCATTGAGAAAACACTTAGGGCGATGATGGAAGAAGATGTGGCCCAGGACGAGGAGGAGGAAGAGGGGTCATCTCTAACACATTCAGGCCAGTCTTTTAGAAGTGGCTCAGAAAGAGGATTTTTGCAACAGCAGAGGCCAGGTACAAACCAGCCAGCAGGAGGATGAGGAGGAGGAGGAGGATGGGGATGAAGCATGTTCACAGCGGGGTGGTATATAACGCAGCTCGGGCCCATCACTGGTGCGTGGCTGGGGGGATACGAAGGACGCAGATGATACGCCTCCCACAGAGGACAGCTTGTCCTTACCTCTGGGCAGCCTGGCACACATGAGCGACTACATGCTGCAGTGCCTGCGCAATGACTGCAGAGTTGCCCACATTTTAACGTGCGCTGACTACAGGGTGGCCACCCTGCTGGATCCCCGTTACAAAGACAATGTGCTGTCCTTAATTCCCTCACTGGAGCGTGATCGGAAGATGCGCGACTACAGGCGCACGCTGGTAGACGCGCTCCTGAGAGCATTCCCGACTGACGCCGGGGTACAAGTGGAAGCACAAGGAGAATTCAGGGGAGTTGGAAGAGGTCGCCAATGCAGCTGTGTCAGCGCCAGCACCTCAGAAGGCAGGGTTAGCATGGCTGACATGTGGAAAAGTTTTGTCACCTCGCCGCAACAACCGACCCCAACTGCTGATATGGAGCGTATTAGCAGGAGGCAGCATTTGAACAACATGGTGGAACAGTACCTGTGCACACGACTACACGTACTGACTGATGGTTCTGCCCCATTCAACTTCTGGGTCTCCAAATTGTCCACATGTCCAGAGCTTGCCCTGTATGCCTTGGAGGTGCTGGCCTGCCCTGCAGCCAGTGTACTCTCTGAACGTGTATTTAGCACGGCAGGAGGCGTCATTACAGACAGACGCAGCCGCCTGTCCACAGCCAACGTGGACAAGCTCACGTTCATTAAAATGAACCAGGCTTGGATCCGACAAGACTTGTCTGTACCTTGTGCAGAATAGACATTTATACCACCATCAAACATACATTCTTGTACTTAAGTCAAGTGCAATGATTCTTTGTTTTAATTTTTTTTTATTTGTCCCAATACTTTGGGGGCTACCTACCCGAATAAAAAATAAAAAAATAAAACGTTGTTGGCTACCTCCTCCATTGCTGCCTCCACCTACAACACCAAATTCACTGCCTCCTTAACCTCCGACTCCATATTTACCTCCTTCTCTGAGTTGCAGGTTAATCATTTGTAATTTTTAGTTATTTTATTTCATTTTAAGTTATTTCCCTATCCACATTTGTTTGCAGAGCAGTTGCCATTCTTTTATGCACATTTTACTGCCTTTTACATCCCTCTAGCCTATTCAAGGCCTATTTTAGAGCCATTTTAATGCAAAAAAGTGCCAATTTTAGTGCCCTAAATTGAAACAAATCTTATTTTTAATTGTCGGGTGACATTTTACCATTTTTGGCGTATACAAACCCCTGCTGTGCCTGGTTGACAGGGGCCTAAATCTCTCAAAATCCTCTGTTCTATTGCTGGGAGACATGAAGCCCCTTTTGCCGTGAATGAACCCCTGCTGTGCCTGGGTGACAGGGGCCTAAATCTCTCAAAATCCTCTGTTGTATTGCTAAGTGAAATGAACCCCCATTTGCCGTGAATGAACCCCTGCTCTGTATTGCTGACGGGGGCCTAAATCTCTCAAAATCCTCTGTTGTATTGCTGGGTGACATGATCCCCCTTTTGCCGTGAATGAACCCCTGCTCTGCATTGCTGACAGGGGCCTAAATCTCTCAAAATCCTCTGTTGTATTGCTGGGTGACATGAACCCCCTTTTGCCGTGAATGAACCCCTGCTGTGCCTGGGTGACAGGGGCCTAAATCTCTCAAAATCCTCTGTTGTATTGCTGGGTGACATGAACCTCATTTTGCCGTGAATGAACCCCTGCTCTGCATTTCTGACAGGGGCCTAAATCTCTCAAAATCCTCTGTTGTATTGCTGGGTGACATGAACCCCCTTTTGCCGTGAATGAACCCCTATCTGCATTGCTGACGGGGGCATAAATCTATCAAAATCCTCTGTTCTATTGCTGGGTGACATGATCCCCCTTTAGCCGTGAATGAACCCCTTCTCTGCATTGCTGACAGGGGCCTAAATCTCTCAAAATCCTCTGTTGTATTGCTGGGTGACATGATCCCCTTTTGCCGTGAATGAACCCCTGCTGTGCCTGGGTGACAGGGGCCTAAATCTCTCAAAATCCTCTGTTGTATTGCTGGGTGAAATGAACCCCTTTTGCCGTGAATAAACCTCTTCTCTGCATTGCTGACGGGGCCTAAATCTCTCAAAATCCTCTGTTCTATTGCTGGGTGACATGAACCCCCTTTTGCCGTGAATGAACCCCTGTTCTGCATTGCTGACAGGGGCCTAAATCTTTCACAATCCTCTGTTCTATTGCTGGGTGACATGAACCCCCCTTTTGCCGTGAATGAACCCCTGCTCTGCATTGCTGACAGGGGCCTAAATCTCTCAAAATCCTCTGTTGTATTGCTGGGTGACATGATCCCACTTTTGCCGTGAATGAACCCCTGCTGTGCCTGGGTGACAGGGGCCTAAATCTCTCAAAATCCTCTGTTGTATTGCTGGGTGACATGAACCCCCTTTTGCCGTGAATGAACCCCTGCTGTGCCTGGGTGACAGGGGCCTAAATCTCTCAAAATCCTCTGTTGTATTGCTGGGTGACATGAACCTCATTTTGCCGTGAATGAACCCCTGCTCTGCATTGCAGACAGGGGCCTAAATCGCTCAAAATCCTCTGTTGTATTGCTGGGTGACATGATCCCACTTTTGCCGTGAATGAACCCCTGCTGTGCCTGGGTGACAGGGTCCTAAATCTCTCAAAATCCTCTGTTGTATTGCTGGGTGAAATGAACCCCCTTTTGCCGTGAATGAACCCCTTCTCTGCATTGCTGACAGGGCCTAAATCTTTTAAAATCCTCTGTTGTATTGCTGGGTGACATGATCCCCCTTTTGCCGTGAATGAACCCCTGCTGTGCCTGGGTGACAGGGGCCTAAATCTCTCAAAATCCTCTTCTGTATTGCTGGATGAAATGAACCCCCATTTGCCGTGAATGAACCCCTGCTCTGCATTGCTGACAGGGGACTAAATCTCTTAAAATCCTCTGTTGTATTGCTGGGTGACATGAACCCCCTTTTGCCGTGAATGAACCCCTGCTCTGCATTGCTGACAGGGGCTTAAATTTCTCAAAATCCTCTGCTGTATTGCTAAGTGACATGAACCCCCTTTTGCCGTGAATGAACCCCTGCTCTGCATTGCTGACAGGGGCCTAAATCTCTCAAAATCCTCTGTTTTATTGCTGGGTGACATGAACCCCCTTTTGCCGTGAATGAACCCCTGCTCTGCATTGCTGACAGGGAACTAAATTCAGTGAAAACATCTGTTACTGATCGGAAGATGCGCGACTACAAGCGCACGCTGATGATAGCATTCCCACCTGACAGCGGGGGCACAGTGGAAGCACAAGGTGAAGGAAAAGGAGGAGAAAGAGGTCTCCAACACAGCTGGGGCACCACCAGCACCTGAGATAGCAGGGTTAGCATGGTCAAAATGTGGAAAAGCTTTGTCAGCCTTGGAGGTGCTGACCTGCCCTGCAGCCAGTGTATAGTGTGAACGTGTGTTTAGTACGGCAGAGAGGATTATCACAGGCCGTAGCCAATGTGGACAAGCTTACGTTTATTAAAATGAACCAGGCATGGATCCCACAGGACTAGAGTTTAGCGAACACCTGGATGTTCGGGTTCGAGAAGTTCGGCCGAACTTCCCGGAAACTCGACCCGAACTTCGCCCCGAACCCGAACTTTTCGGTACTAAAAAGGCTGTAAAACAGCCAAGGAAAGGGCTAGAGGGCTGCAAAAGACAGCAAAATGTAGGTAAATATTCTGCAAACAAATGTGATAGGGAAATGAATAAAAAAAATAAAAAAATAATCACTATCAATTGGAGAGAGGTCCCATAGCAGAGAATCTGGCTTCATGTCATAGCAGAGAATCATGCTTCACGTCACCCAACACTGGAACAGGCCACTGTCAGATATTTTTAGGCCCCGGCACCCAGACAGAGGAGAGAGGTCCCATAGCAGAGAATCTGGCTTCATGTCATAGCAGAGAATCAGGCTTCATGTCACCCAACACTGGAACAGGCCATTGTCAGATATTTTTAGGCCCCGGCACCCAGACAGAGGAGAGAGGTCCCATAGCAGAGAATCTGGCTTCATGTCATAGCAGAGAATCAGGCTTCATGTCACCCACCACTGGAACAGGCCATTGTCTGATATTTTTAGGCCCCGGCACCCAGACAGAGGAGAGAGGTCCCATAGCAGAGAATCAGGCTTCATGTCATAGCAGAGAATCAGGCTTCACGTCACCCACCACTGGAACAGGCCATTGTCAGATATTTTTAGGCCCCGGCACCCAGACAGAGGAGAGAGGTCCCATAGCAGAGAATCTGGCTTCATGTCATAGCAGAGAATCAGGCTTCATGTCACCCACCACTGGAACAGGCCATTGTCAGATATTTTTAGGCCCCGACACCCAGACAGAGGAGAAAGGTCCCATATCAGAGATTCAGGCTTCATGTCATAGCAGAGAATCATGCTTCACGTCACCCAACACTGGAACAGGCCACTGTCAGATATTTTTAGGCCCCGGCACCCAGACAGAGGAGAGAGGTCCCATAGGAGAGAATCTGGCTTCATGTCATAGCAGAGAATCAGGCTTCATGTCGCCCACCACTGGAACAGGCCATTGTCAGATATTTTTAGGCCCCGGCACCCAGACAGAGGAGAGAGGTCCCATAGCAGAGAATCTGGCTTCATGTCATAGCAGAGAATCAGGCTTCATGTCACCCACCACTGGAACAGGCCATTGTCAGATATTTTTAGGCCCCGGCACCCAGACAGAGGAGAGAGGTCCCATAGCAGAGATTCAGGCCTTATGTCATAGCAGAGAATCATGCTTCACGTCACCCAACACTGGAACAGGCCACTGTCAGATATTTTTAGGCCCCGGCACCCAGACAGAGGAGAGAGGTCCCATAGCAGAGAATCTGGCTTCATGTCATAGCAGAGAATCAGGCTTCATGTCACCCAACACTGGAACAGGCCATTGTCAGATATTTTTAGGCCCCGGCACCCAGACAGAGGAGAGAGGTCCCATAGCAGAGATTCAGGCATGGGCATGTCTGTTTCCTGCAGCTGAGGTGGAACGTTGTGTGTGCAGCAGCTCCTGGAAACTTCCCCCTCGTTAAGGCCCCAGGGAGATTTTTCATCACCTTAATCCCCTGGGAGGGACCAGGCTTGTGGGGAGGTTTTCCACCTTTCTCCCCAGCCCAGGCCCTGCCTCTCCCTAGGGAGCTGGTAAGGGCCTGGGCCATGCGCTCAGGCAAGGCCCAGGATCCTGCTTCCCGGGGTAGGCTGGCGGGGAGTAAGGGAGGTGAACTACCGGCCTCTGCTCCATCTTCCCCTCTGGGGGTCAAAAGATCAAGCAGGGGTCATGTGGAAGTATCCCCTGTGGCCCCCAGGGGCGAAGCCGTGAACATCGCTGGCAAGTCCAGGAGGGTGGACGATAACCCTCCTAAAGGTATGCGGGGTGCTCCTGGAGGTGGGTCGGGTTTGGTGGAGGCCGACCGGGGTACTATGAGGCCCAGGGAGTCGGTGGTCCAGTATAGCTCCCGTATTGCAGCCCACCTCCGGGAGTACGAAGAGGCTGGTAAGGCCTTAAACAAACTCCAGCATGATATAAAGGAGGAAAGGCAAAAAGCGGCCAGGTCCTCTAAAGTGAAGAGGCCTGAAATAGCGGCAAGAGTAAGGGCCCTGAAGGTCGAGATAAGTGAAATGGAGGATAAAAGGGCTGACATCTTGAGACATAGTGGCCCATTTGAGAAAAAGTTGAAAAACGAAAAGAGGTTCGCAGAGATGAACCTAAAAAAAGTTTCCTCAGATGAGGAGGATACCATAGTGAGCCTGGGGGGACAGTCTGCGGGGCCGGCGGATTCTGGGATCCGGCACGAGCAGGTCCGTCTCCCCCCCACTAGCTCAGATGAGGAAGAAAGCGGTGAGAGCAGTGGGGTAGGGGGACAGTTGATGGAACAGATACGTTACCTTGAGTCCCCCCGGGCTCATGTTGACGGACTTGTTTTCGGGGATGAATTATTCGAAGATGAGCCTGCGGGAAAAAAAAAAGAGAAAGAAACAAAAAGAGGCAAAGAAGAAACAAAAAGAGGCAGAGAAAAACAAAGAAGTGAACTGGGTGTATGTGTCCTATCCACTGCCCTCTGGGCCGGCTGCAAAGCGGCTCAGGGGGCTAACCCCATTTCCCCCCCTAGCCTGGTTTCTACAGTGGAACCAGAGCGTGGGAGTGGGGAGAATAGAGAGAATGTAGCGAAATGTAATTTGGTCTGTGAGAAAAAGATGGCGCCGAACGCCGACCCTGTTTGCAGTAGCAGGGGCGGCAAGATGGGAGTGGCTGAAAAGCCGCACAAGCTGGTGCCGATAGCAAAAGGAGGGGGGACGTGGCTGCATTCGGTATGGCCCCGCCCACCTGCAGCGTACTCAAGTTAGGTGTAGAAATGTTCCTGGGTGTTGTAGTGCAATTGTGACACTAACCTGAGACAGCTGACTCTCTGCAAGGGCAGGTGATGATAAGTAATGTTCGTGACGCCAGTGCCAATTAAACGGTGGCACGCCGTTTGCTGATAGCAGGAATAACTGAGGAACCACGTGATGTTAAAACAGAACTCAAACTTTAGTAGTCATCATACATGGACATAGATGGAAGCGCAGTTCCTTTGAAGACAGTTGGTTTCAGTACATTTGATGCAGGCAATATATAGCAAGGTGACTTCAGAGTGTTAAACACAGGATTTGTAGTACAGGCGGCTTGCACTCTATTCCTGACTGATCCTGGAACATAGAAACTCTTCTCCAAGGCCCAATGCCCTAGCTCTGGCTTATATCCTTGGTTTTATAATGATCCAGTACCTCCTCTGTTGTCTTGAGTACCTCTTGCTTTTCTTGACTTGCCTCTGTCTCTCTCAGTTTCCTCAGGCTGGTTAACTGTGGTGTTCCTGCTTCTGCATATATGAACTCAGGAGGGGAACCTTCTCCTTGGATCTGGAAGCCGGTTACAGGGACTGCAATACCCTCTCCTGGTCTGCAGGCTTCAGGCCTGGACTTGACTCAGACATAGTCTAATCTCCAACTCCAACTCCAACTCGCTCTTTAACTCCCACTTCAACTACTCTCCCTTTCCCTGACCGGGCCTTATATAAACTAGGGCTCCCTAGCTCCCTCTAGTGACTAAGAGCTGGAATGACACCCCTAGCAGGCCTGTACATGCACATTTTACAGCAACAGGGAAATACATAGCATTACATTACATTACATTTTATAAAGATGACTTATACCAACTTCCCCATAGATAAGGGGGAGACGACAGCACACAAGTGACCCTTCTGTAGTGACGGGCATTACAGTCCCCGTACACTACATACCCCACTGCTTTAAGCTGAGTACGACCTCGCACTCCATCAGGGCCCGCCCAACTGGAATCTTTACCTGAAACAGAAAAAGACACATGCAGGCATACATATATGTCATTCATCTGCATTTACATTCATATCAGGTCCAATTGGCAAAGGTGAAGGGTGATGACAAGGGGCGTCGTTCTCTTCTCTCAGGATAGTGAATGGAACTGGGGCTCTGACCTGGCACAGCGTGACATTAATACCAGGATAGTCCATGACAATGAATAAGTCCATATTAGAACAGCAAGAAACGGTAAAACAGTATAAAAGTTCTTGGAGGCTCAAAGAACAAATATGAGTCCGTACCCAGGTTATTTTCCTATAAATCACAGAGGCTCTCATGCGGTGGAGTCCATCTCTGGGCACATTTCCTTTTAAAAGAGCAAAAATCTCAGAGGCTCAGGTTCTTTTGAGTCTATCTCCGGGCACGGTTCCTTAGTATCAAGTTGCACAATAAAATTGTATAATATAAAACAAGTGCTGTAATACCCCTGATCAACCTGAAAAGGGGGGTAAGGGTAAAAGGTGCAACAACGGAACAGGCACAACGTGGTGGAAAATAGCAAAAGCAGGCAGGAGATCCTGGAAACAAACTTGGCTTTGTTGAGTTTATTATTTCAGTGAGTGACACCTACCACTGAGCCGTGGATGAGCTGGCAGCAGCAACAAAGGACCAGAAAACATAGGACTCCTGTCCTGGAAGGGTTAACAACATCATTCTTTGGTGAAATAAAGCAAAGGCCTAGCAGGCTGATTCACAGGGGTATGTCATAATTACCCGGCTCTGCTGGCAAGTACGGCCTGTAGTAGTCCTCTACAGGAGGATGTGCCCACATAACGGTGACAGGGGGCAGCTGCAAGGTAAAGGGGCCCCTAATAGGTATTGGCCCCATGGGCCTAGGGGTAGGCCCTCGGGTGGACCGTACCGGTCCCGGCATAATGATTGTGGGTGGTGCTGCATTGGGTACCGCCGCCGCAAGCGGTCTGGTGGGCTCTGTGCAGCAGTTCACAGCAATAGCGGGTCCTCTTTGGGGCCGCAACGGAGCGGGGGTGACAGAAGGTGGTCTACGGGTGGTGACAGGCACCCTTACCTCATCCTTCTTAGGCGGCGTCCGGATCCTGGCGGTGGCAATCTTGCGCAGCTCCCGCAACTTTTCCTCCAGCCGGACGATCTGGTCACCAATGCTCTCTGTGTCGGAATCGCTGTCCTCTGTTGGCGCCGCCGGCGCAGGTACAGTCAACGATGGCTCGGACGCGGCCTCTGCAGATTCCGGTGGCGCATCGGGTCTCCTACCCTTCCGGATATTCTCCAAGGTAACCCAAAGTCCTTTTAAATTCTCCATGTCCTGTACGGTCTTCTCCCGACGAGGCAGCTCGGGGGAAGGATAGGGGCTCACCCATTTTTCCAACACGGTTGGCTGCCAGAAGACATTAGGCCCAATGAAGGAGCCCCGCTCTTGGAAGGCGTGATGGGCCGGCTCTGGAGAGCGTTCAGGTTCCCGCTCGCAGCCAGAGTAGTCTTCTTCTGCCTCCCAGTCCTCAGGTTCTCGCTTGGGACGGGTCACAGCAGTTGCATAAGGGCCTCTCAGGCTCTCGGCAGGGGTGAACTCTACTTCCTCTCCCTCGCGGAGGCTGTGCTGATAGGAAGGGAGGTAGTCTCTCTTGACAGATCTTCTGTTAACATATAAGTCTCTGCCAGTTAGATAATCTTGGATGAACCCGTAGCCACGGGTTTTGTCAAAGGACACCACCACTCCCTTTCTCCTTTCCAGGCGGGGTTGGGTGTTGGTGTGTCGTTCATGGATAGTCTTGGTCAGTTCCTCATAATATATTTTAGTCTTTGTATTCCGCTTTTTGGCGACTTCCCGGATCTCCGCCATAAGTGCTGACCACTTGAAAGAGGGCTGGAAGAAGTCTCTCCAGAAGCCATAATGATGCTCTGGTTCTTTCTCCAGCGGCGGGCAGGCGGGTCTCTCCGGTCCCGGAGAGTAGGCCGGTGGAGCGTCCTCAGGCTCTACACCAACATTATCCATCTTTGATATTTCAGGCGCGGACATTGCAGCAAAGCTGTGCTCACTCTCCAACATGCTCGATCCTTCTCTGGAGAGCGATAGGGTGGCGCCAATAAGATCAGCCAGATCCTCCCATTGCACTGGGAGGCCGCCCCCCAGGTATTCCAGTATGGGGAAGGCGGAGTCCATGCTGGCCGACATGCAAATGTGCAGATAAGCAGTGGCGCCTGACCTTGAACTCCTTCCCACTATTTCCTCAAAAAGGCGCCAATTTTTCCCGCTTTTTCGGGATGAAGATGACGCAGCAGCTATTTCAGTAGCCTCAGCGGCCATCTTTGGTAGAAGCGTTGTCTATTCACTGACAGCAAGCAGGATGATGGAAAGTCCACAAAACCACACTCCGATGTGGCGATTTCTTTCCTCTTGATAGCGCAACACTGCACAGCGCTTTTTGGAGGTTTTAGGCACACTTTGGGTATGTTTTTCAGTCCACAAAGTCCACTTTAATAAAACAGGCAATTTGTCACTTTGGTCACAGGGCAACTGTATAAGGCACAAAGTTCACGCTTCTTGCACTAGAAAGCGTGCGTATCCTGTTCGTGACGCCAAAAGAGAGGTGCAGCGTACTCAAGTTAGGTGTAGAAATGTTCCTGGGTGTTGTAGTGCAATTGTGACACTAACCTGAGACAGCTGACTCTCTGCAAGGGCAGGTGATGATAAGTAATGTTCGTGACGCCAGTGCCAATTAAACGGTGGCACGCCGTTTGCTGATAGCAGGAATAACTGAGGAACCACGTGATGTTAAAACAGAACTCAAACTTTAGTAGTCATCATACATGGACACAGGTAGAAGCGCAGTTCATTTGCAGACAGCTGGTTTCAGTACATTTGATGCAGGCAATATATAGCAAGGTGACTTCAGAGTGTTAAACACAGGATTTGTAGTACAGGCGGCTTGCACTCTATTCCTGACTGATCCTGGAACATAGAAACTCTTCTCCAAGGCCCAATGCCCTAGCTCTGGCTTATATCCTTGGTTTTATAATGATCAAGTACCTCCTCTGTTGTCTTGAGTACCTCTTGCTTTTCTTGACTTGCCTCTGTCTCTCTCAGTGTCCTCAGGCTGATTAGCTGTGGTGTTCCTGCTTCTGCATATATAAATTCAGGAGGGGAACCTTTTCCTTGGATCTGGAACCCGGTTACAGGGACTGCATTACCCTCTCCTGGTCCACAGGCTTCAGGCCTGGACTTGACTCTGACATAGTCTAATCTCTGGTTAGACTAGACTACAGACTTCAGACTCCAACTCCAACTCCAACTCTAGACTGACTTTTTCTTCCCTGACTGGGCCTTATATAACCTAGGGCTCCCTAACTCCCTCTAGTGACTAAGAGCTGGAATGACACCCCTAGCAGGCCTGTACATGCACATTTTACAGCAACAGGGAAATACATAGCATTACATTACATTACATTTTATAAAGATGACTTATACCAACTTCCCCATAGATAAGGGGGAGACGACAGCACACAAGTGACCCTTCTGTAGTGACGGGCATTACAGTCCCCATACACTACATACCGCCGCTGCCTCCACCTGGATGTTGGATAAATGTCTGGTGGGGGTGCGGCGGTGTGTGACGATTTTGTCGCCGCCCCTCCTGCCTTGGATGGTGGTGTGGTCCTTGCTTCCTCTGCCCCCGTTGGGCCCTGTGCGCCTGTGTCTCCCGCCGCCCCCTCCGCCTGTGTTAGTTCATCGGCGGTGGAGGGGGGCGGGGCCAGGGTGGGGGGGACATCTGCGGTCGCGCCTCTGGATGTACCTGGAGGCGTGTCTGTGGGCAGGGGGGCGGGGTTCATGCGTCCGTCGCCATGTGCGGGGTGGCGGGTGCCGGGGGTCCTGCGGCTTCCTTCTCTGCCCCTGCCTCTTCTGCTGCTCATGCGCTCTTTGCTCCTTCCCCTGCTGCTGTCATTTTGCTGGCGGCGGGGGCGGCGGGGGGGAGCGGGGCCTGGGCGGTGGGGGAGTCTGCAGGCATGCCCCTGGGAGAGCCTGGGGGCGTGTCCATGGGTGGGGATGGGAGGGGCGGGGCTCCTGCAGCCGTGGCTGCTACTTTGTGCAGGGCTGGCATGGCTGGGAGCAGTAGTGCCACAGGGCACCTGCTCCAGCCAAGTGAGGACATTAAGGCAAATAAAACAAAAAAAGTTGCAAAGACTGTACACAGGGTGTACAGGGCTGTGGACGCCGCCGCGTCTTCTCTGTCCTCCTCAGAAGAGGGGGGGATGGGGAGGATAGTGGCAGAGGTCGCGGTCCACCATGAAAACACCTATGAAGCCGAGGATGTGGTGGTAGGGACCACGGAGGCGGATGTGCATAAAAAGAAAAATGTTAATATCATTGCCCCAGCTGGCCCATCTGTGTATTTGAG
Source organism: Bufo bufo (assembly GCF_905171765.1). NCBI lineage: Eukaryota > Metazoa > Chordata > Amphibia > Anura > Bufonidae > Bufo > Bufo bufo. The sequence goes on from NC_053389.1 coordinate 386,663,754, forward strand.
GGCAGGTGAAAGTTCAGGGATTGTTCCGGGTCCTGTTGCGGGGGTGGATGCAGGGGTTAGTCCTGCTGCTGGAAAAGTGGCGGGCCCCCCCTGTGTGGCCCCCTCGGGGGGATCCGGAGCGACATTTGTGACTGGTAGGGGGGGAGCCAGTTCTGCTGCCCCTCCTGCGTCCGTGGCGCCTGGCAGAAGTTATGCCAGTGTGGCTGCGGCTGTAGGGGGGGAGGGGCTGACTTCCTTGGCTTCCTCGCTCTCAGGGTCTGGTAATGGTGACTTGCAGCGGCGACTGCTGGAGGCCCTCAAAAAGGGGGAGAGCTCCTTTTCCGTAGAGGGGAAGAAGGTGGAATGTTCATTCTGGTTCAACAGACATGGCGTTCGGACCTTCCGGAAACAGAACGGGGGCGAGACCACCTGGTCTTCACCCACAACCGGCCCTGGAGCCAGATGGAATGTGGTCTGTCTCAAGTGGAATAGCGATGAAGCTTGCCCTACTAGAAAGAGGGTAGTGGAGCTCCTGCTTGGGATGGGTTTCAAGGCAACCGACATCTTTGACTTGATCCATCCTTTTGGCTCCAAGGAGTTTGACATCAGCTTTGTCCGGCCGGAGGGGCTTGAGCTCTTCTGGTCCGGATATGAGCTGGTGAAGAACATGCCGGACTGGCGTGGTTTCGTTGCAAAAGCGATAACCCGCCAGAGTGAGGTCAAGAGAGTGACCGTACTGACCCGTAACGAGTCGCTCTCTTGTATTGACATCATGACCTGGCTGGGAAGGTACGGAGAGGTCCAGGGAATACCAGCTAAAAACCTGGACGAGTTTGGCATTTGGTCTGGTGCCTGGACGTTTAATATCAAGCTTAAGCGTCTGGGTAGTACAGTTTCCCACATTCCATCATCTGCCTTTATCGGCCGAGACAGGATCTTGGTTTTCTACAGGGGGCAGCCTAAGCTCTGTCACAAGTGCGGCAGCCCCACACACTTCAGCGCCAGCTGCCAAGTGCAGAAGTGCGCATTGTGTGGGGGGACAGGCATCTTGCTGCATCTTGTGAGGAGATTAGATGCAACCTGTGTGGGGAGCTCGGGCACCCATTCAGTCGCTGTCCTCTCTCTGAGGCCAATGCGGCCCGAGCTCATGCAGGAGCGGGCCGGGAGGTCCTTTCGGTTGAGGCGGATACTGGCTAAGGCAGTGGAGTTAAGGGGTCAGTGAGGAACCGGAACAACCCGTCCCGGCAGAGGCGGAGAGAGAGGCGTCAGGCGGAGAGGGAGGGGGAGGAACCACGTCCTGGGGTGATGCCCGCTCCTTCCCAAACGACTGCCCCTCCTGAATCCGAGACCCTAGGGGGCAGTGAGCTGGAGGAGGAGATTGAGAGACTGGATCGGGCCGAAGAGACTCTGTCCTCGCACTACGAAAGTTCTGCATAGGGTAGTGGGGCAGAGTCCCAAAGTAGACGGAAACGGCGTACTAAAAAAAGATCTAGCCCGACCAAAGTTGCCAGGGAAGGTGTAACCGGCTCCCCTCTGGAGCTCTCCAACTGGTACCTCATCTTGGATGAGACCTCTGCCTCCTCTGCTGAGGAGGAGGTTGAAGGTGAGGGGCCGGGGGCGAAGGAGGGAGGGCCTTTAGGGGGCCCCGCGCCCCCCTCTGGTGGGGATGCAAGGTCCTCAGGAGGGGTGGCAAAACTGGGCCCTGAGACTGAGAGAGCCAGGAGTGGAGCGCAAAGGGAGGTGGTGGTGGCAGAGATGGATACCACTATCTCCCTCAAGAGAGGTTGTGCTGCTCTAGAAGGCAGCCCCGGGAGGGGGGAGAAGGATGGGAAGAAGGCCGTCTAATTTAACTACTCTTTATGGCGGTACCCGCTCTGCTGACTCTGGCGACCATTAATGTCGCCAGCATTAAGTCGGATGCAGCTCGTTTCACAGCCTTCGATTTTCTCAGCCGTGTTGAAGCTGACATTTTGTTTTTGCAAGAGACCAGGCTGCTAGATTTGGCAGCGATTTATAAAGCCAAGAGAGGAGTGGAGACCGGGGCCCTCCTACTGGTCTCCTGCGGCTGAGCCGTATAGCGGGGTGGCGGTCCTTTTTACCGCACCGGTAGAATGCCGACGAGTAATTGAATTAGAAATGGCGAGGTGTTTGATCTTGGATGTCCTCATGAAGGGACAGGAACTGCGCCTGATTAATATCTACGGGCCCCAGTCCAGGTGGGACAGGAAATGTCTCTTTATGAGGATTAAGCCTTTCCTTTTTACAAGCCGGCAGGTGGTTTTTGGTGGGGACTTTAATACTGTCACAAGGCCCCAAGACAGGGAAGGCACCAGAAACCGGCTGACTTATGATAGTATTTTTCTGAATAGAGTAGCTAGTGAGGCTCGTCTGGAGGATGTCCACATTAGGCATACCCCAGGCCACGGGGGCTTCACTTTCTATAGAGGTAATCAGATCAGGTCTAGAATAGATAGGTTTTATTTGAAGGAGGAGGTTACCTTTTCGCCCTTAAGGGTTGTGGAGGTAGAATTCTCCGATCACTGTTTGATTATGTTTTCTCTGAATATTTCAGAATCCCCCCAAATGGGAAGAGGTTATTGGAAGCTGAATTCGGGTGTCTTGGAGGAAGCAGAGGTGAGACAATCTTTTGAGGACTTCCTTCAGAGTCAGGTACCTTTACTGGATCTCTGTGATACTAAGTCAGAGTGGTGGGAGATATTCAAAGATCGGGCTGCAAAGTTCTTCCGCCGGCTCTCGAGCCTCAGGTCCCTGGACAACTACCGCCTGTATCAGGGTCTGAGGAGAAAACTCGAGCATCTGGTCTCGACTGGTGGTAGCCACGAGGATATCTCCAGGGTGAAATCTTTGCTCAAGAGGTGCCAGTATGATAGGCACACATCTTTAGTTTTTGAGAGGGACTTCGGGAGGTACCGCTCGCCCGACCCCTACAGAAATTGTAAGATGTCAGTGAAGAGTAAGTTAATAACAGGACTGGACGATAGTTCGGGGTCTCTGAACAGGTCCAGATCAGGGATCCTGGAAGTCGTTAGATCCTTTTACTCGTGCCTCTTGGGGAGGAGGGATCTGGATCGGGACAGGATGTCGGCTTTCCTGGCTGGGGTCACCCCTGAGTCAGGAGCTCACCTCTCTTTTGACGGTTTGGTAGAAGAGATCAGGAAGGAGGAAGTTATCCTGGCGGTGGAAGGGTTAGCTCTGAAGAAGTCGCCAGGCCCAGATGGCTTAACATCCGAGTTTTATAAGGCCTTTAAGGACTCTTTATGTCCCCTCTTGACTGAGGTCTTCAATGAGTGTTTATCCTCGGGCACTCTGCCTCGGTCAATGAGGAGGTCAGCTCTGATCCTTCTATCAAAGGGTAAAGATCCGAGCCGTATTGAGAACTGGCGTCCCATAGCACTTCTTAATAGGGACAGAAAGATTCTGGCCAAGATACTTTTTAATAGGCTGGTGAAATTTGCACCCCAGCTCCTTTCGGTGGCTCAGCATTGCTCGGTTCCAGGCCGCAGCACTTTTAGTGCTGTACTCGGTGTCCGAGAGGCAGTGAAACAGAGTAGAGCAGGCTACTGGAGGGGGGACATGCTGTCCTTAGATCAAGCAAAGGCGTTTGATCGGGTGAACCATGAGTACCTCTGGTCGGTCCTTCTGAAGTATGGCCTGCCGGGGGGGGTTTGTCGATTGGTTAAAGATCTTGTATGCAGGGGCAGAGAGTTTCCCGCTTGTGAACGGTTGGTCTGGCTGCTCTTTTGAGGTTGGGTCTGGCGTCCGCCAGGGTTGTCCTTTGAGCCCGCTTTTATACGTGTTCGCGATTGATCCCTTTCTTAAGCAGATCGATCGTGGACCGTTGGCGGGAGTCGGGATGGATCAGGCGGCGCCGGAAGCCACTCTGAGGGTAGTAGCGTACGCTGACGATGTCACCATTTTCGTATCCTCAAGAGGGGAGGCGAAATACGTGATGTCTGAAGTGGATTGCTACTCGGAGGCATCCGGGTCCATGATCAATCGGGATAAGTGTGAGAGTCTCTGGCTGGGAGGGGGTGATCCAGTTTTTGATCTCCCGGACACCCTCCCAGGGCCCCAGTCGTCAGCCAAAGTCCTAGGCATCCATTTTGGCCATGGGGACTATCCCACTCAAAATTGGGATGACAGGCTTAAGATCGCCGCTCAGAAGGTCGACCGTGGAAGGGTTGGTCTTTGACCCTCAGGGAAAGGGTAAACCTGATCAAGGCCTACTTACTCCCTTTGCTTATCTATTTGGGTAGCGTGTGTATCTTGCCAGAGCCTCTCTGGACTCGGGTTTATAGTCTGTTCTTCCAGCTCTTATGGGGGAATAGACTGAACCTGATCAAGAGAGAAGTGACTTACCGCACGAGGAGACTAGGGGGGTTATCTATGGTCAACCCCGTGGTGTTTCTTGTAAACACCTTTGTTAAAGCGAATCTGGCAAACCTCTGGATGGAGAGGGCTTCTCTGTGGGTAGTCTCCTGCCGGGGGTGGTTTCGGCCTTTCTTCCAGGAATGGGAGACAGGAGGGCAAGTGAAGGACTTACGTACGCCTCACGGATATCTTCCGACTTACGTCAACCCAATTCTGAAGGTGATCCGCCGGTGGGGTTTGGAGGTGAGGGAGATCAGGACTCTGTCAAGGAGGTCCCTTGACGAGAGGGTCTTGTTGTCCCACTTCCAGAAGCCCCTGGCCCTCAGGGATTGCCCAAGCCGGGATCTAGACAAGGGGTTACAGTTGCTAAATTCTGCAAGGATCCCCTTGAAGTTTTGGGACTTGGCTTGGCGCTGCTTTCACGGGAGGCTGTATGTGAGGGACAACTTGAAGTACAGGAACTCTGATGAAAGGGGTTGTCCCCGGGAGGAGTGTGGCTCCATATTGGAAAGTATGGATCACTTCCTGCTTCAGTGTCCCTTTAATACAGAGGTATACCAACGGGTGGGAGCTTCCATTGACTGGCCTAGGCTAGCCAGCCTCTCCTATGCGGAGTGGGCCTATGGAGTGCTCAGAGACATTGGTTGAAGGGACCTGTGCATATGTTTTTTAGTTAGTATAGTGGTTAGGTTCTACACGTGGAATGCACGGTGCTTAGTTTCAACGCAGCAGAAAGTCCTCCCAGTGGACGAGGTATGTAGGAACATTCTGGGTGACCTGGTGAAGGTGCGTTCTTTGGAGTATGAGAGACTGGGTACCAGTAGGGCCTCTCTCCTCTGGAGAGGCTTTGCTTTTAGCGTACCCTAGCCTAGTCATACGTTTCCTGGTGGTGGGCTGATGCTTTCACCGTAGATTTTTGTTTTGTGGGATGTTGAGCTTTGAAGAAAGGCTTACAGAGACCGAGCTTGGGCCTTCGGGTAGTTCTGTATATTAGAATATTTTGCAGTGTGTGTTAAATAGTTATATTGTTTATTAGGATAGGATGAGTTGGGGCTAGTTAGGTTGGGTGGGTGAGGGAAGGGGTCTTTTATTTGTGCTTTTATGTGTTTTATGTGTGTTTTGAAGTGGGGAGGCCTGCATCTAGCCCTGGACTATGCGGACATGGGGGGACATGGGGCGAGGGGCTAGATGTGGGTGGTGGAGGTAGGGCTGGCCTCGGACTATGCGGACACGAAAGAGACGTGAGGCGGAGGTCAGCCTTGGGTAATGGGTGAAGGGTGATGGAATAGGTAGTGGGGGTTAGGGCTAGATTAGGGAGGTAAAAAGGTTTGTTTTGATTTATGTGTTATATTAGTAAAAAGGTAATATATATTTAAAAAAATAAAATAAAAAATTGGTGATGAAAAAAAAAAAATTTTGTTTGTTTTGTATTATTATTATTATTATTATTATTATTGTTATTGTTTTATTAGTCTTATTTGCGTTTTCGTTTTATTAACGAGTAGTCAAGTTTTTCTTTTTGGGTTTTACAGCTGAACCGGCTAAGTAAGTTTCATTTCTTTTTTAGCATTTGTATATAGTTTGTATATAGTTTTTATAGGGTATTGGTATGAATGTGAGTATGAGTGAGGCTGGGCCAGCTGAGAAGCTGTTCTGTTTGTTTTCTCATCTGTAAAGTTTTGTATTTTTCTAATAAAAAAGAGTTCCCATAGCAGAGATTCAGGCTTCATGTCATAGCAGAGAATCATGCTTCACGTCACCCAACACTGGAACAGGCCACTGTCAGATATTTTTAGGCCCTGGCACCCAGAGGAGAGGTTCATTCAACTTTGGGTTGCCCCGCAATATAATGATAAAATGAAAATAAAAAGAGTATTGAATGGGGTAGTGCCCTGGAGTACAATAATATATGGTTAAGGGGAGGTAGTTATAAATGTCTAATCTGCACAAGGGATGGACAGGTCCTGTGGGATCCATGCCTGGTTCATTTTTATGAACGTCAGCTTGTCCACATTGGCCGTAGACAGACGGCTGCGTTTGTCTGTAATGACGCCCCCTGCCATGCTAAATACACGCTCAGACAAAACGCTGGCCGCCGGGCAGGCCAGCACCTCCAAGGCATAAAAGGCTAGCTCTGGCCACGTGGACAATTTGGAGACCTAGAAGTTGAATGGGGCCGAACCATCAGTCAGTACGTGGAGGGGTGTGCACACGTACTGTTCCACTATGTTAGTGAAATGTTGCCTCCTGCTAACACGTTCCGTATCAGGTGGTGGTGCAGTTAGCTGTGGCGTGTTGACAAAACTTTTCCACATCTCTGCCATGCTAACCCTGCCCTCAGAGGAGCTGGCCGTGACACAGCTGCATTGGCGACCTCTTGCTCCTCCTCTGCCTTCGCCTTGGGCTTCCACTGGTTCCCCTGTGACATTTGGGAATGCTCTCAGTAGCGCGTCTACCAACGTGCGCTTATACTCGCGCATCTTCCTATCACGCTCCAGTGCAGGAAGTAAGGTGGGCACATTGTCTTTGTACCGGGGATCCAGCAGGGTGGCAACCCAGTAGTCCGCACACGTTAAAATGTGGGCAACTCTGCTGTCGTTGCGCAGACACATCGTCCCCTGCATCGTCTTCCACCCAGTCTTCCTCCCTGACCTCCTGTTCAGTCTGCACACTGCAGAAAGACGCAGCAGTTGGCACCTGTGTTTCATCATCAGAGACGTGCTGAGGTGGTATTCCCATGTCCTCATCATCAGGAAACATAAGTGGTTGTGCGTCAGTGCATTCTATGTCTTCCAGCCCTGGGGAAGGGCTAGGTGGATGCCCTTGGGAAACCCTGCCAGCAGAGTCTTCAAACAGCATAAGAGACTGCTGCATAAGTTGAGGCTCAGACAGTTTCCCTGATATGCATGGGGGTGATGTGACAGACTGATGGGCTTTGGTGCACTTTCTGCAGAAGACTGGGTGGGAGATAATGTGAACGTGCTGGATCCACTGTCGGTCACCCAATTGACTAATGCCTGTACCTGCTCAGGCCTTACCATCCTTAGAACGGCATTGGGCCCCACCAAATATCGCTGCAAATTCTGGGGCGGCTACTGGGACTTGAGGTAGTTGGTACACTAGGATGTGTGGCTGTGGCAGAACGGCCACGTCCTCTCCCAGCACCAGAGGGTCCACTAACATCACCACGACCATGTCCGCGTCCCTTACTAGATGTTTTCCTCATTGTTACCGTTCACCACAATAAGATATTTTTTTTTTGTGCCCAATGTATTGAATTCAAATTCAGGCCTTTTTTTACAGGCACCTAACACTATCTAGCTATCTACTTAGGTACCGTATTACACTAATACAGGCACAGCAGTAACCACAGATTTAGCTGAATATAAATTGTAGGCCTATTATTTAGGCGGTGGATGACAGGTATACGTTTACGGACAGAATTATACTTGGAGATGCACGGTAGCGTTTGAAGTTATTGAGAATTACCCTATCCGCACCTTCAATCTAATATACCCTTTTATGGATAGATTTAAACTTGGCCTGATACAGCAGAAAATAATTATTTATGGAATTGCTAAGTTGGGAATTGTATTCAACCCAGAACAAAAATTGTGCTTGGGCAGACACTAAATAACTTTGCCAGGCACAGCAGTAACCACAGATTTAGCTGAATATAAATTGTAGGCCTATTATTTAGGCGCTGGATGACAGGTATACGTTTACGGACAGAATTAGACTTGGTGATGCACGGTAGCGTTTGAAGTTATTGAGAATGACCCTATCCGCACCTTCAATCTAATACACCCTTTTATGGATAGATTTAAACTTGGTCTGATACAGCAGAAAACAATTTTTTAGGGAATTGCTAAGTTGGGAATTGTATTCAACTCAGAAGAAAAACTGTGCTTTAGCAGACAGCAGACAGTATTACAATTGGCTAGCCACAGCTGAAACACCAGATTTAGGGTACTGCTATTTTGGCAATTGTATTTAACCCCTCAATAAAATAGCAAGCACAGCCAAGCCCCTGCTGTAGGATATAGCAAAAAACAAACAAACACACTATTGATGGTTAAAAAAGGACTTGGTGGCAGCTTGTGCTGGCGCACCACAAGACACAAAATAGCCGCCGATCACCCCAGTAAAAAGTGACTGAAAAACGCTCTGGGCAGCCTTAAAACAGTGAGCAATTGAATTGCAGAGGTTGTATGATACACAGCTGTACATCGATCACTTCAGTAAGTAAATCCCTGCCTAATCTGGCCCTAACAGCAGCAGCTGCATCCTATCCCTACACTGATCAGAGCAGAGTGACGTGCGGCACTACGTGACTCCAGCTTAAATAGAGGCTGGGTCACATGCTGCACTGGCCAATCACAGCCATGCCAATAGTAGGCATGGCTGTGATGTCCTCGTGGGGTAAGTAGTATGACGCTTGTTGATTGGCTGCTTTGCAGCCTTTCAAAAAGCGCCAAGTAAGCGCCAAACACCGAACCCGAACCCGGACTTTTACGAAAATGTTCGGGTTCGGGTCCGTGTCACGAACACCCCAAAATTCAATACGAACCCGAACTATACAGTTCGGGTTCGCTCATCCCTACACAGGACTTGTCCGCACCTTGTGCAGAATAGACATTAATACCTGCCTCAGCCATCCATTCTTGTACTCAAGTGCACTTATTCTTAGTTTTATTTTGTTATATGTCCCAATATTTTGGGGGATACCCCAATTTAAAAATAAAAAATAACACAAATCAGTGTTGGCTACCTATTCCTCCATCACCGCCACTTCCACCTACACCGCCACATACACCCATCCACCGCCTCCTCAACCTCCTACTCCTAGATCCAGATTGTTATTTTAAAATTTTCTGTATTTTATGTTATTTTAAGTCATTTCCCTATCCACATTTGTTTGCAGAACAGTTGTCATGCTCTTAAGCACATTTTGATGCCTTTTGCAGCCCTCTAGCCCTTTCCAGGACTATTTTAGAGCCATTTTAGTGCCCAAAAGTTTGGGTCCCCATTGACTTCAATGGGGTTCGGGTTCAGGGTCAAGTTCGGGTCCCGAACCCGAACTTTTTTTTCAAGTTCGGCCAAACCTGGTGTCCGCTCCAGGTGTCCGCTCAACTCTACCATTCTGACCTCTATTTTGTAGTTATGTGTACAGGCTACGTGTGAGGGCTCATTTCTTGCGGGACGATCTGTTCTTTTCAGTGATACCAATTTGAAGTGTGTGCGAATTTTGGATCACTTTTTATAAAAAAAGTATTGGGTAGTTAAAGTGACAAATTTTTTTTCCACCCGTTACGCCATTTGCCGTATGACATTAATATGGTATTTTAATTGTATGGGCATTTTAACACACGGTGATGCCCATGATGTTCTTTTTTTTATTGGTTAATTATTTTTTATTTTAAGGAAAGGGGGGTGATTTGAACTTTTATTTTTTATTTTTATATTTGAAAAACTTTTTTTTAAACTTTTTTTTTATTCCCCTTGGGTGACAATAACTGGAAATCATTAGATTGCCCATTGTGTTAAATGATGGCTATATAGCCATCATTGAAGACTTCATTTGAACTATACCAAACAATGCTGCCTACCTAGTGGCCTGTATTGGTATAGTCTTGAATAGGGATGAGCGAACCCGAACTGTATAGTTCGGGTTCGTACCGAATTTTGGGGTGTCCGTGACACGGACCCGAACCCGAACATTTTAGTAAAAGTCCGGGTTCAGGTTCGGTGTTCGGCGCTTTCTTGGCGCTTTTTGAAAGGCTCAAAGCAGCCAATCAACAAGCGTCATACTACTTGCCCCAAGAGGCCATCACAGCCTTGCCTACTATTGGCATGGCTGTGATTGGCCAGTGCAGCATGTGACCCAGCCTCTATATAAGCTTGGGTCACGTAGCGCTGCACGTCACTCTGCTGATACAAGCGTAGGGAGAGGTTGCTGCTGCGACGTTAGGGCGAGATTAGGCAGATTAACTCCTCCAAAAGACTTAATTCAGTGATCGATCTCCAGCTGTGGATCATTGAAGTGCTGATATTGAATTGCTCACTTTTTTTAGGCTGCCCAGAGCGTTTTTATATCACTTTTTTTCTGGGGTGATCTGCGGCCATTTTGTGGCTTGTGGTGCGCCAGCACAAGCTACCACCAAGTGCATTTAACCATCAATAGTGTGGTTATTTTTTGCTATATCCTACATCAGGTGCAGGCTGAGCCTGTGTCACCCAAGTGCATTTAACCATCAATAGTGTGGTTATTTTTTGGCCATATACCACATCAGGTGCAGGCTGAGCCTGTGTCACCCAAGTGCATTTAACCATCAATAGTGTGGTTATTTTTTGCTATATCCTACATCAGGCTCAAGCTTTCATCAAGTGCATTTAACCATCAATAGTGTGGTTATTTTTTGGCCATATACTACATTAGGTGCAGGCTGAGCCTGTGTCACCCAAGTGCATTTAACCATCAATAGTGTGGTTATTTTTTGGCCATATACTACATCAGGGGCAAGTTGAGCATGTCACCCAGCGCGTAAAAAATAGGCCTGACATTTCTATTCCTCCAAATCAGTACAGTTTTAGCTGGTCAAGTTATATTTAGTGACCGTAAAAGCACAGTTTTTGTTCTGGGTTGAAAAACTATTCCCAAATTTGCCATTCTCAAAATTAGTAGTTTCTGCTATATCAGGCCTACTTTAAATCTATCCCAATAAGGATATCTTAGATTGAAGGTGCTGATAGTGTCATTCTGAAAAACTTAACACACACGCTACCGTGCAGATACAAGTCTAATTCTGTGATTAAAGGTATATCTGTCACACAGCGCGTAAAAAATAGGCCTCACATTTATATTCAACCAAATCTGTCATTACTTGTGTGCCTGTATTAGTGTAATACGGTACCTAAATAGATAGCCAGACAGTGTTAGGTGTCTGTAAAAAAAGGCCTGAATTTTAATTCAATACATTGGCCCGAATAATATTTTTCTTATTGTGGTGAACGGTAACAATGAGGAAAACAACTAGTAAGGGACGCGGACGTGGACATGGTCGTGGTGGTGTTAGTGGACCCTCTGGTGCTGGGAGAGGACGTGGCCGTTCTGCCACAGCCACACGTCCTAGTGTACCAACTACCTCAGGTCCCAGTAGCCGCCAGAATTTACAGGGATATTTGGTGGGGCCCAATGCCGTTCTAAGGATGGTAAGGCCTGAGCAGGTACAGGCATTAGTCAATTGGGTGGCCGACAGTGCATCCAGCACGTTCACATTATCTCCCACCCAGTCTTCTGCAGAAAGCGCACAGATGGCGCATGAAAACCAAGCCCATCAGTCTTTCACATCACCCCCATGCATATCAGGGAAACTGTCTGAGCCTCAAGTTATGCAGCAGTCTCTTATGCTGTTTGAAGACTCTGCTGCCAGGGTTTCCCAAGGGCATCCACCTAGCCCTTCCCCAGGGGTGAAAGAGATAGAATGCACTAACGCACAACCACTTATGTTTCCTGATGATGAGGACATGGTAATACCACCTCAGCACGTCTCTGATGATGACGAAACACAGGTGCCAACTGCTGCGTCTTTCTGCAGTGTGCAGACTGAACAGGAGGTCAGGGATCAAGACTGGGTGGAAGACGATGCAGGGGACGATGAGGTCCTAGACCCCACATGGAATGAAGGTCGTGCCACTGACTTTCACAGTTCGGAGGAAGAGGCAGTGGTGAGACCGAGCCAACAGCGTAGCAAAAGACAAAGAGGAAGCAGTGGGCAAAATCAGAACACCCGCCGCCAAGAGACTACGCCTGCTACTGACCGCCGCCATCTGGGACCGAGCACCCCAAAGGCAGCTTCAAGGAGTTCCCTGGCATGGCACTTCTTTAAACAATGTGCTGACGACAAGACCCGAGTGGTTTGCACGCTGTGCCATCAGAGCCTGAAGCGAGGCATTAATGTTCTGAACCTTAGCACAACCTGCATGACCAGGCACCTGCATGCAAAGCATGAACTGCAGTGGAGTAAACACCTTAAAAACAAAGAAGTCACTCAGGCTCCCCCTGCTACCTCTTCTGCTGCTGCCGCCTCGGCCTCTTCTGCTGCCGCCTCGGCCTCTTCCTCCGCCTCTGGAGGAACGTTGGCACCTGCCGCCCAGCAAACATGGGATGTACCACCAACACCACCACCTGCGTCACCAAGCATCTCAACCATGTCACACGGCAGCGTTCAGCTCTCCATCTCACAAACATTTGAGAGAAAGCGTAAATTCCCACCTAGCCACCCTCGATCCCTGGCCCTGAATGTCAGCATTTCTAAACTACTGGCCTATGAAATGCTGTCATTTAGACTGGTGGACACAGACAGCTTCAAACAGCTCATGTCGCTTGCTGTCCCACAGTATGTTGTTCCCAGCCGCCACTACTTCTACAAGAGAGCCGTGCCTTCCCTGCACAACCAAGTGTCCGATAAAATCAAGTGTGCACTGCGCAACGCCATCTGTGGCAAGGATCACCTAACCACAGATACGTGGACCAGTAAGCACGGCCAGGGACGCTATATCTCCCTAACTGCACACTGGGTAAATGTAGTGGCGGCTGGGCCCCAGGCGGAGAGCTGTTTGGCGCACGTCCTTCCGCCGCCAAGGATCGCAGGGCAACATTCTTTGCCTCCTGTCTCCTCCTCCTCCTACTCAGCTTCCTCCTCCTCTTCTTCCACCTGCTCATCCAGTCAGCCACACACCTTCACCCCCAACTTCAGCACAGCCCGGGGTAAACATCAGCAGGCCGTTCTGAAACTCATATGTTTGGGGGACAGGCCCCACACCGCACAGGAGTTGTGGCGGGGTATAGAACAACAGACCGACGAGTGGTTGCTGCCGGTGAGCCTCAAGCCCGGCCTTGGTGTGCGATAATGGGCGAAATCTCGTTGCAGCTCTGGGTCTAGCCGGTTTGACGCACATCCCTTGCCTGGCACAACTACCCCGACATGTCAGAGCTGCTGCATAAAGTGCGGGCCGTCTGTTAACGCTTCCGGCGTTCACACCCTGCTGCTGCACGCCTGTCTGCGCTACAGCGTAACTTCGGCCTTCCCGCTCACCGCATCATATGCGATGTGCCCATCAGGTGGAACTCCACCTTGCACATGCTGGACAGACTGTGCGAGCAGCAGCAGGCCATAGTGGAGTTTCAGCTGCAGCACGCACGGGTCAGTCGCACTGCGGAACAGCACCACTTCACCACCAATGACTGGGCCTCCATGCGAGACCTGTGTGTCCTGTTGCTCTGTTTCGAGTACTCCACCAACATGGCCAGTGGCGATGACGCCGTTATCAGCGTTACAATACCACTTCTATGTCTCCTTGAGAAAACACTTAGGGCGATGATGGAAGAGGAGGTGGCCCAGGAGGAAGAGGGGTCATTTTTAGCACTTTCAGGCCAGTCTCTTCGAAGTGACTCAGAGGGAGGTTTTTTGCAACACCAGAGGCCAGGTACAAATGTGGCCAGACAGGGCCCACTACTGGAGGACGAGGAGGACGAGGACGAGGAGGAGGTGGAGGAGGATGAGGATGAAGCATGTTCACAGCGTGGTGGCACCCAAAGCAGCTCGGGCCCATCACTGGTGCGTGGCTGGGGGGGAAACACAGGACGATGACGATACGCCTCCCACAGAGGACAGCTTGTCCTTACCTCTGGGCAGCCTGGCACACATGAGCGACTACATGCTGCAGTGCCTGCGCAACGACAGCAGAGTTGCCCACATTTTAACGTGTGCGGACTACTGGGTTGCCACCCTGCTGGATCCCCGGTACAAAGACAATGTGCCCACCTTACTTCCTACACTGGAGCGTGATAGGAAGATGCGCGAGTACAAGCGCACGTTGGTAGACGCGCTACTGAGAGCATTCCCAAATGTCACAGGGGAACCAGTGGAAGCCCAAGGCGAAGGCAGAAGAGGAGCAAGAGGTCTCCAACGCAGCTGTGTCACGGCCAGCTCCTCTGAGGGCAGGGTTAGCATGGCAGAGATGTGGAAAAGTTTTGTCACCACGCCACAGCTAACGGCACCACCACCTGATACGGAACGTGTTAGCAGGAGGCAACATTTCACTAACATAGTGGAACAGTACGTGTGCACACCCCTCCACGTACTGACTGATGGTTCGGCCCCATTCAACTTCTGGGTCTCCAAATTGTCCACGTGGCCAGAGCTAGCCTTTTATGCCTTGGAGGTGCTGGCCTGCCCGGCGGCCAGCGTTTTGTCTAAATGTGTATTCAGCATGGCAGGGGGCGTCATTACAGACAAACGCAGCCGCCTGTCTACAGCCAATGTGGACAAGCTGACGTTCATAGAAATGAACCAGGCATGGATCCCACAGGACCTGTCCATCCCTTGTGCAGATTAGACATTAACTACCTCCCCTTAACAATATATTATTGTACTCCAGGGCACTTCTTTATTCAATCCTATTTTTATTTTCATTTTACCATTATATTGCGGGGCAACCCGAAGTTGAATGAACCTCTCCTCTGTCTGGGTGCCGGGGCCTAAATGTGTGACAGTGGCCTGTTCCAGTGGTGGGTGACGTGAAGCCTGATTCTCTGCTATAACATGAAGACTGATTCTGTGCTGACATGAAGCCAGATTCTCTGTTACGCGACCTCTCTCCTCTGCCTGGGTGCCTGGGCCTAAATATGTGACAGTGGCCTGTTCCAGTGGTGGGTGACGTGAAGCCTGATTCTCTGCTATGACATGAAGACTGATTCTGTGCTGACATGAAGCCAGATTCTCTGTTACGGGACCTCTCTCCTCTGTCTGGGTGCCGGGGCCTAAATATGTGACAGTGGCCTGTTCCAGTGGTGGGTGACGTGAAGCCTGATTCTCTGCTATGACATGAAGACTGATTCTGTGCTGACATGAAGCCAGATTCTCTGTTACAGGACCTCTCTCCTCTGTCTGGGTGCCGGTGCCTAAATATGTGACAGTGGCCTGTTTCAGTGGTGGGTGACGTGAAGCCTGATTCTCTGCTATGACATGAAGACTGATTCTGTGCTGACATGAAGCCAGATTCTCTGTTACAGGACCTCTCTCCTCTGTCTGGGTGCCGGTGCCTAAATATGTGACAGTGGCCTGTTCCAGTGGTGGGTGACGTGAAGCCTGATTCTCTGCTATGACATGAAGACTGATTCTGTGCTGACATGAAGCCAGATTCTCTGTTACGGGACCTCTCTCCTCTGTCTGGGTGCCTGGGCCTAAATGTGTGACAGTGGCCTGTTCCAGTGGTGGGTGACGTGAAGCCTGATTCTCTGCTATGACATGAAGACTGATTCTGTGCTGACATGAAGCCAGATTCTCTGTTACGGGACCTCTCTCCTCTGTCTGGGTGCCTGGGCCTAAATATGTGACAGTGGCCTGTTTCAGTGGTGGGTGACGTGAAGCCTGATTCTCTGCTATGACATGAAGACTGATTCTCTGCTGACATGAAGCCTGAATCTCTGTTATGGGACCTCTCTCCTCTGCCTGGGTGCCTGGGCCTAAATATGTGACAGTGGCCTGTTCCAGTGGTGGGTGACGTGAAGCCTAATTCTCTGCTATGACATGAAGACTGATTCTCTGCTGACATGAAGCCAGATTCTCTGTTACGGGACCTCTCTCCTCTGCCTGGGTGCCGGGGCCTAAATATATGACAATGGACTGTTACAGTGGTGGCTGACGTGAAGCCAGATTCTCTGCTATGGCATGAAGACTGATTCTCTGCTGACGTGAGGCCAGATTCTCTGCTATGGGACCTCTCTCCAATTGATATTGGTTTATTTTTATATATTTTATTTTTATTTTAATTCATTTCCCTATCCACATTTGTTTGCAGGGGATTTACCTACATGTTGCTGCCTTTTGCAGCCCTCTAGCTCTTTCCTGGGCTGTTTTACAGCCTTTTTAGTGCCGAAAAGTTCGGGTCCCCATTGACTTCAATGGGGTTCGGGTTCGGGACGAAGTTCGGGTCGGGTTCGGGACGAAGTTCGGGTCGGGTTCGGATCCCGAACCCGAACATTTCCGGGAAGTTCGGCCGAACTTTTCGAACCCGAACATCCAGGTGTTCGCTCAACTCTAGTCTTGAAATAAGCTCCGAAGCCTCCAGGCTTTTTCATAGATATCACAGGTTCCCTGATCTCAGTTTGGGAACGCTGTTACCGGAGCGTAAGTGCGCGAATTACGCTTCCAGACTGATCAGATGGCCTGGTCACATTTGACCACGGCATCTGAAGGTTAAAATGTATGCGATCAGCCTTATGGCTGATCGCATACATGTGCCGCGGGTCTTTGCTATTTAAAAGAATTTAGCAGAAAATCTGCGGCTATGGCGCCATGTTTGGGGACCGGACGTCCGCCGTACATATACGGCGGAGGTCCTTAAGGGGTTAAATTAATATACTAATTAATTAGGGGCTCATAGAAAACCCCACAGCGCCTCACTTGCAAGCAGGCTCACAGTAGGACAGGCCACACTTATAGCAAATACACGGTAACGCAAACCGCACTCACACTTAAGATAGAGGTTACTGGGCTCATTCGGGGCACAAGACAAAGACCTTAAAGATGTTCTTTAATGTTCTAAAAAGGTACAGTACTTAGTTACAAAAATTAAGAGATAATAGACATACATAAACATGCAAAAAACTGTTATAAAAATAAAGGGATAAAAACAGAAAGATTCTTACAACTTAATGATTTGTGTGAGAAGATTACGTTCTGGTTTAGGGGACAGGAGGATGTGGTACACAACCCAATGTTCATCAGATCCCCAAATTGTGTCAATGAAAGGTTCCAAACCCCACTTTTACATCCCCATTCGTCAGAGGGTGGTGCTGAGAGGGGTCTCTATTCTTGGCCCAGCCTTCTGGGAAGGCCTTCATTATGGGTGTGTGCTCCACCTCTATTTCTCGGCTGGCAAGCAAAAAAATAATAATAAAACATGGCTTCCCATGCACACTAATGGATATTCAGGTCCCAACATGTTTTAATAACGCATTTTTTTAATCAGGACAATCGTTCTAATACCAAACATGACTGGTGTAGCACACTTCTGGAAGAACATTCTTTGGACAGATGAAACCAAGATCAACCTCTACCAGAATGATGGAAAGAAAAAAGTATGGCAAAGGCATGGTACAGCTCATGATTAGAGTTGAGCGAATCCTCAGAAAGAGGATTTTTGCAACAGCAGAGGCCAGGTACAAACTTGGCCAGCCAGGGCCCACTACTGGAGGATGAGGAGGAGGAGAATGGGGATGAAGCATGTTCGCAGCGGGGTGGTATCCAACAGCTTGTCCTTACCTCTGGGCAGCCTGGCACACATGAGCGACTACATGCTGCAGTGCCTGCGCAATGACTGCAGAGTTGCCCACATTTTAACGTGTGCTGACTACTGGGTGGCCACCCTGCTGGATCCCCGTTACAAAGACAATGTGTCGTCCTTAATTCCCTCACTGGAGCGTGATCGGAAGATGCGCGACTACCGGCGCACGCTGGTAGACGCGCTCCTGAGAGCATTCCCGACTGACGCCGGGGGACAAGTGGAAGCACAAGGCGAAGGCAGGGGAGGAGGAAGAGGTCGCCAACGCAGCTGTGTCAGCGCCAGCACCTCAGAAGGCAGGGTTAGCTTGGCCGACATGTGGAAAAGCTTTGTCACCTCGCCGCAACAACCGGCCCCAACTGCCGATATGGAGCGTGTTAGCAGGAGGCAGCATTTAAACAACATGGTGGAACAGTACCTGTGCACACGACTACACGTACTGACTGATGGTTCTGCCCCATTCAACTTCTGGGTCTCCAAATTGTCCACATGGCCAGAGCTTGCCCTGTATGCCTTGGAGGTGCTGGCCTGCCCTGCAGCCAGTGTACTCTCTGAACGTGTATTTAGCATGGCAGAGGCGTCATTACAGACAGATGCAGAAGCCTGTCCACAGCTAATGTGGACAAGCTCACGTTCATTAAAATGAACCAGGCTTGGATCCCACAAGAATTGTCTGTACCTTGTGCAGAATAGACATTTATACCACCATCAAACATACATTTTTGTACTCAAGTCAAGTGCAATGATTCTTTGTTTTCTTTTTTTTTATTTGTCCTAATATTTTGGGGGCTACCTACCCCAATTAAAAAAAATATATATTGTTGGTTGTTGGCTACCTGTTCCTCCTCTCCATTGCTGCCTCCACCTACAACGCCACTTTCACCGCCTCCTCAACCTCCGACTCCATATCCACCTCCTTCTCTGAGTTGCAGGTTAATTATTTGTAATTTTTTGTTATTTTATTTCATTTTAAGTTATTTCCCTATCCACATTTGTTTGCAGCGCAGTTGCCATGCTCTTAAGCACATTTTACTGCCTTTTACATCCCTCTATCCTTTTCAAGGACTATTTTAGAGCCATTTTAATTAAAAAAAAGTGCCAATTTTAGTGCCCTAAATTGAAAAATTCTTATTTTCAATTGTCGGGTGACATTTTACCATTATTGGCGTATACAAACCCCTGCTGTGCCTGCGTGACAGGGGCCTAAATCTCTCAAAATCCTATGTTCTATTGCTGGATGACATGATCCCTCTTTTGCCGTAAATGAACCCCTGCTGTGCCTGGGTGACAGGGGCCTAAATCTCTCAAAATCCTCTGTTGTATTGCTGGGTGACATGAACCCCCTTTTGCCATGAATTAACCCCTCCTCTGCATTGCTGACAGTGGCCTAAATCTCTCAAAATCCTCTGTTGGATTGCTGGGTGACATGATCCCCCTTTTGCCGTGAATGAACCCCTGCTGTGCCTGGGTGACAGGGGCCTAAATTTCTCAAAATCCTCTGTTGTATTGCTGGGTGACATGAACCCCCTTTTGCCGTGAATGAACTCCTGCTCTGCATTGCTGACGGGGCCTAAATCTCTCAAAATCCTCTGTTGTATTGCTGGGTGACATGATGCCCCTTTTGCTATGAATGAACCCCTGCTGTGCCTGGGTGACAGGGGCCTAAATCTCTCAAAATCCTCTGTTGTATTGCTGGGTGACATAAACCCACTTTTGCCGTGAATGAACCCCTGCTCTGTATTGCTGACGGGGGCCTAAATCTCTCAAAATCCTCTGTTGTATTGCTATGTGGCATGATCCCCCTTTTGCCGTGAATGAACCCCTGCTGTGCATGGGTGACAGGGGCCTAAATCTCTCAAAATCCTCTGTTGTATTGCTGGGTGACATGAACCCCCTTTTGCCGTGAATGAACCCCTGCTCTGCATTGCTGACAGGGGCCTAAATCTCTCAAAATCCTCTGTTCTAT
Source organism: Bufo bufo (assembly GCF_905171765.1). Lineage (NCBI taxonomy): Eukaryota > Metazoa > Chordata > Amphibia > Anura > Bufonidae > Bufo > Bufo bufo. The sequence goes on from NC_053389.1 coordinate 386,683,441, forward strand.
TGCTGGTTGACATGAACCCCCTTTTGCCGTGAATGCGACTACAAGCGCACCCTGATGATAGCATTCCCATCTGACAGCGGGGGCACAGTGGAAGCACAAGGCGAAGGCAGAGGAGGAGGAAGAGGTCGCCAACGCAGCTGGGGCACCACCAGCACCTGAGAAGTCAGGGTTAGCATGGCCAAAATGTGGAGAAGCTTTGTCAGCCTTGGAGGTGCTGACCTGCCCTGCAGCTAGTGTATAGTGTGAACGTGTGTTTAGTACGGCAGAGAGCATTATCACAGGCTGCAGTCAATGTGGACAAGCTTACGTTTATTAAAATGAACCAGGCATGGATCCCACAGGACTTGTCCGTACCTTGTGCAGAATAGACATTTATACCAGCCTCAGCCATCCATTCTTGTACTCAAGTGCACTTATTCTTATTTTTATTTTGTTATGTGTCCCAATATTTTGGGAGATACCCCAATTTAAAAATAAAAAATAACACAAATCAGTGTTGGCTACCTATTTCTCCTTCACCGCCGCTTCCACCTACACTGCCACGTCAACCTACACCGCCACATCCACCCATCCACCGCCTCCTCAACCTCCTACTCCTAGATACAGATTGTTATTTTTTATTTTTCTGTATTTTATGTTATTTTAAGTCATTTCCCTATCCACATTTGTTTGCAGAACAGTTGTCATACTCTTAAGCACATTTTTATGCCTTTTGCAGCCCTCTAGCCCTTTCCAGGACTATTTTAGAGCCATTTTAGATCCCAAAAGTTCGGGTTCCCCTTGAATTTAATGGGGTTCGGGTTCGGGGTCAAGTTCGGGTCCCGAACCCGAACTTTTTTTTCAAGTTCGGCCGAACCTGCCGAACCCGAACATCCAGGTGTCAACTCTACTCATGATCGAAAGGATACCACATCATCTGTAAAACACGGCAGAGGCAGTGTGATGGCTTGGGCATGCATGGCTGCCAGTGGCACTGGGTCTCTAGTGTTTATTGATGATATGACATAGGATGCAGGATAACAGGCCGAACTGGATGGACAAATGTCTTTTTTCGGCCTTATGTACTATGTTACTATGTTAGGATAGAAACAGCCGGATGAATTCTGGGGTTTTCAGAGACATACTCTGTGCTCAAATGAAGCCAAACTGATTGGTCGGTGTTTCATAATACAGATGGACAATGACCCAAAACATAAAGCCAAAGCGAGGAGTTTATTAAAGCAGAGAAGTGGAATATTCTTGAATGGCCAAGTCAGTCACCTGATCTGAACCAAATAGAGCATGCATTTCACTTGTTAAAGACTAAACTTCAGACAGAAAGGCCCACAAACAAACAGCAACCGAAAACTGCTGCAGTAAAGACCTGGCAGAGCATTAAAAAGGAGGAAACACTGCGTCTGGTGATGTCCATGAGTTCAAGACTTCAGGCAGTCATTGCCAACAAAGGGTTTTCAACCAAGCATTAGAAATTAACATTTTATTTACAATTATATAATTTGTCCAATTACTTCTGAGCCCATGAAATGAAGGAATTGAGTTTAAAAAATACTTTAGTTCCTCACATTTTTATGCAATCATTTTGTTCAACCCACTGAATTAAAGCTAAAAGTCTGAACTTTATCTGCATCTGAATTGTTTTGTTCAAAATCCATTGTGGTAATGTACAGGACAAAAATTTGAAAAATGTTGTCTCTATCCAAATATATATGGACCTAACTGTAATTACTGTGAATTGGCACAAAGGTGGACAAAACTAATGTGACGGGCACAAATGTGGGCATAACTACAGTGAGGGACCACAAGGAGGACATAACTAATGTGAAAGGTCACAAAGGTCAGCATAACTACTGTGATGGGCACAAAGGTGGACATAACTACAGTGAGGGGCCACAAGGAGGCCATAATTACTGTAAAGGGGCACAAAGGTGGGGAAAAATAATGTGAAGGGGCACAAAGGTGAGCATAACTACTATGAAGGGGCACAAAGGTTGCATAACTACAATGAGGGGCCACAAGGAGGACATAACTAATGTGAAGGGGCACACAGGTGGGCATAACTACTGTGAACGGGCACGAAAGTGGGTTTAACTACTGTGAGGGGGCACAAAGATGGGTATACCTACTGTGAAGGAGCACAAAGGTGAGCATTACTACTGTGAGGAGGCACAAAGATGGGCATAACTACTGTGATGGGCACAAAGATGGGCATAACTACAGTGAGGGGCCAAAAGGAGGACATAACTACTGTGAAGGAGCCACAAGGTGGGCAAAACTACTGTGAGGGTGGAACATTATGGGCATTTATGCTGTAAGGGAGGCACAATGTGGGCATAACTATTGTGAGGGGGCACACTGTGAGCATTAGTACTGTGTGGTAGCACTATGGGGAAATACCCTAGATTACCTTGTTATACATTGGGATGGCTCGGTCTTACAGGGACAGCGCAGACCCCCCTTCTAGATATTTTACATGGACAATCGCCATCCCTTCCTTATGTGATTATTCTTTTTTTTCTCTATCACCACAGTGATCTAGCTCCACTTCCAACGGACATCATGCCGGCATGCCAGCGACACCCTGGATGAGGTAGGGCCAGTTGAGTCTTTCGTTTATTGCAAGGTGTATTGGTACCATTGTGTACCCTATGATAGATTTTATTAGATGGGACTGGGTGAGTGTAGTTATGCATCAACTACCCGCTCTTTAAGTAAAATTGTAAATCTGAAGCCTTGCCCTGTGTACAGGAAAGCCTAGCTACACCTTTGGGTTGAAGATCAATAAAGCTCAAAGAAGTTACCAAGAGAAACTCTTCTTAACTAAATGGAGAAATGTGCCATACATATGAAGAAGATGTCAGTATTTTAAAAATGGAGCTGGCTCAGGACTTGGCATCATAGTGGGCCTGTGATGGCTGTGTTACACAGTTGACACCTGTGAGCACAGTCAGTAAGGACCATGGCATATGAAAAATTAGCCATAGAGAAAGGACCTTCTCTGACCCCTTATCACTCTTAAACCGTGCGGCACAATTGTGAGGTGTTGATCAGTTGCCATGGCAGCCTTGAGCCTTGTGACACTGGAAAAACTTTAGAAGCTCCATAGACTGCAATACTATAGTATTACATGGTGTGCTGTCCCAGCTAATGGCCTCTAATCTAATATCTATCATAACTGTCTGCAGTGTTATATCAGTTATCTACTATGCTTAGTGTGCTTTGCTGCTACCTTGTGGCCATTGTTATATTTGGATTATGTAAGTTATCTATGGTTGTATTTCATTGTAATTTATTTTGTAACTCCTATCTTGTGAGCTCATATCCTCTGTCCTGCAGTCTTTTCCTGTTTGTCAGACATGCATCACAGAGAGAGAAATTACCTTAAAGGGGTTGTCTCACCTCCCAAGTTGAGCACAGCCCAGATCTTTAGCTGTGCACTTTGAGTTCAGTCTGGAGGCGGTCACACTTTTCTTTATTAATGGCACAATCAATCAAGGTACAGCGCTGGCTGATGTAATCACACCCACACCTTGCCTGTGTGTGCTCGCTCCTCTCCCTTGGCTGCGAGTTAAAGGGCACTCTATATTGCAAACTTACTAGCCAGAACAACAGTCTGAACTGCTGTCTTTCATCACCAGATGACAGCCTAGATCCTGGACATGTAACAGTTTAGTCCACCCATGCCTGGAGCTGCTGCTTCTTGTGTTGAACAGTAGAGATGGCCTTGCGGTTCGCCCGGCGATCGTTTCACGGCGAACTTTGCGTGTTCGTGATTCGCCGAACATATGGAGATATTCGTGTTCGCCATATTATTTTACATTGTGAAGAACTTTGACCCATGACACATCCATCAGGTGGTACAGGACAGCCAATTGAGACGTTTCAGCACATGGACATACCCCCTACCTTATAAATAAACCTGATCTGGCCGCCATTTTACATTCAGTGTTTTGCCAGTGTAGGGGGAGGTTGCTGTGTGGAGTAGGGACAGGCTGTTAGGGACACCAAACGCAAGCTAATAGGGCCACAAAAGTCCTTTTAAGGACTGTTATAGGTGTGCTATCGATAGGTGTGATACACAGAGGGGTGCGATATACTTATAATATTCTTTTATAATAAGTCAAAAACACATAGATCTACAGGTGAAACTCGAAAAATTTGAATATCGTGTAAAGTTCATTTATCTCAGTAATGAAACTTAAAAGGTGAAACTAATTTATGAGATAGACTCATTACATGCAAAGCGAGATATTTCAAGCCTTTATTTGTTATAATTTGGATGATTATGGCTTATAGCTTATGAAACCCCAAAGTCACAATTTTGAGGTACCCTTTGCTCGGGGGGTATGGATAAATTAACTGTCTAGAGTATGACACTTTGAGCCTAGAATATTGAACCTTTTCACAAAATTCTAATTTTAAGCTGCATTAATGCAATTCCTTTTAATTTACATTACTGAAATAAATGGACTTTTGCACAATTATTAAAAAATTTTGAGTTTCACCTGTATATAGTGATCACCTGTAAGTCAGGGGCCTAAGGGCTAGGGGCTTACTAGGTCCATTTTTATATAGGGTAAGGTTCCGGACGGGGTCTCTCTTATCAGGGCGGGTGGTCTGTGGTTAGGCTATCAGAGCCAGAATAGCACCCCCTTGTAGGGCAATATCAGGGACAGTTCTTTGCCCACCCTATACTTCAATACCACATCATCATCTAGCCCAGGGATAGATGGTGTTTGCTTTCCCTCCGGGATTCATGGATGTGCACTGGACCCCCTCGGATTGTGGTAGGACATATGGTTTCTGATTTGGTGCCGCCGAGCACCTGATTTAGTGCCACCGAGCACTTGTTATTGCCTACCACATCTATGCTTTTTGCTTAACTTTAATAATTTAATTTATTTTCATTTTGAGGGATATCTTTTTCATTCACACATCCACAAAATGGGTCCGCATCCGTTCTGCAATTTTGCAGAACGGGTGCAGACCCATTAATTTTCAATGGTGCCGGAATGTGCTGTCCGCATCCGCATTTGCGGATCCGCATCTGCATTTACGGATCCGCTCTTCCACATCCGTACTTCCCTTTCCTCAAAAAAATAGAACATGTCCTATTCTTGTGCGGAATTGCAGACAAGATTAGGCATTTTCTATTATAGTGCCGGCGATGTGCGGTCCGCAAATTGCGGAATGCACATTGCCGGTGTCCGTGTTTTGTGGATCCGCAAAACACTTACGGACGTGTGAATGGACCCTCATAGTAACATTATTAAAGGTTACATTTTATCTTTATGTATATTCTAATGGATTGCCTTCCTTGTACAATGTTATAATATACTTTCTATATTAGAAATTATATTATAGTGCATTTGTATTGTGCGGCAGTTGTGTGCGGTTCTGCTGCGATACTGCAGGTATATAGAGGGACAAGCGTTATTGGAACAAATAATTTCTACTGGTGTGATTTACTGATTGAAGCGGGGTGCTATATACCAATATATTTTTTTTATAGTGCATTTGGGTACTGTATAGTGCATTTGCCGATATTTTGCATTGAAAAAATTATGAATGGAGATCGCAAATTCGAATAATACATCTGGTATGTCACTGTCCATGTTGTGGGACTATTTGTGCACTTCTAGTAATTATTTCTTGGCTGCAACTATGAGCTTAAGGTTTTTTAGGTTCGCCTGCAATTAAAATAAATGGGACTCGTCGAGGAACTTGCGGTTCGCGAACGCGATCAAATGTTCGCGAACGCGATCAAATGTTCGCGAACCGCAAGTTCGCGACGAGTCCCATTTATTTTGCGAAAGCGAACCGTCCCGGCAGATGTTCGTCCATCACTATTGAACAGCTCCAAGGCTTCTGACATTGCCAGCAGCTGTTCAACACAGCATATACGAGTTGGCCGGGACTGGAGGGAGCTAATGCGCATGTGCAGCTGTAAGAGCTTGCTCCTGTGATACCGGCCACCAAACAAGCCAGCGCTTTACTTCCCAGTGAGCAGACGCGGCCACCTCTGCTAGATTGCAGCGGTGGCCGTAACCCCTGACAACCAGCATGCGCTAAAGGGCTACAAGATAAGGAATATCCAGGAGAGGAGGCAGTTTTTAAACATGAAGTATATTAGTAAGTTACCCATTATGGGGTTATACTGAACATAACAATCCTTGTGCCAAATGAGACCCCTATAAGGCATCTCCCTCCCTGAAATTCTACATGTAACTGGTGTCGCTAGGGGAATGGGTATAGAGAATCCATTATCTTCTGTTGCTTATATAGGAGTTTGTCACTCATACTCATCAGAGACTTCTCTGATGAACATCAGTGGCAGATTATATGGTATAGTATATGGGACATGTAATGGCATGTACAAGTCTCTGTAAAAGAATACATTTTATAAAATATATATATTGTAAGGGATTGATCTCTCTCAGAGGGTCGCAATCACAGACGTCTCGTCAGACAGCACATTTAAAGCCTAAAAATGTTCATTTATTTTGGGACCAGCACACACAAAACAGCAAAACAAACACCTTCCCATCTGGGCTCTAACGAATACATTGCACTTTTCCCTGACTCACCTCTACTCACAGCTTATAGACAGGGTCTCAGGCTTTAAGTCTTAGTAGGTTTGCTCACCAAACACAAGTCCATATGGGCAGGAGATCCGGCTACATGTAGCCTCCTGGCTGAGACCACCCAGAGCCTCTGTAGGCCTCTGCTTCCAAGTTTTCTCCTCCCCAGACTGACACACAGAGGGTTGGTTTTATGCCTCCTTGATTACAGCAGGCCTTACCTGGACTGGGATGATCCCACTACCAAACCTACCTACCCAGTCCAAATAAAATCCAGCCCTTGTACTTAACAAACAAAATAGCTTCAGCAACTATGTTTGCTGAACCCAGCGCCATCTTCCTGGGTTTTACTTATCTCTCCCAGTTGAGGAACCTGGGTGAGATATACATTCCTTCCAGGACTTTTACTGTACACATGACCACAATATATATATATATATATACACACTCACCTAAAGAATTATTAGGAACACCATACTAATACGGTGTTGTTCCCCCTTTTGCCTTCAGAACTGCCTTAACCACCTCCGGACCGCCTAACGCAGGATCGCGTTCCGGAGGTGGCAGCCCTGCGCAGAGTCACGCATATATGCGTCATCTCGCGATGGCCGAGATTTCCTGTGAACACGCGCACACAGGCGCGCGCGCTCACAGGAACGGAAGGTAAGAGAGTTGATCTCCAGCCTGCCAGCGGCAATCGTTCGCTGGCAGGCTGGAGATGTGTTTTTTTTAACCCCTAACAGGTATATTAGACGCTGTTTTGATAACAGCGTCTAATATACCTGATACCTGGTCCTCTGGTGGTCCCCTTTGTTTGGATCGACCACCAGAGGACACAGGTAGCTCAGTAAAGTAGCACCAAGCACCACTACACTACACTACACCCCCCCCCCGTCACTTATTAACCCCTTATTAGCCCCTGATCACCCCTGATCACCCCATATAGACTCCCTGATCACCCCCTGTCATTGATTACCCCCCTGTCATTGATCAACCCCCTGTAAAGCTCCATTCAGACGTCCGCATGATTTTTACGGATCCACTGATAGATGGATCCGATCCGCAAAACGCATCCGGACGTCTGAATGAAGCCTTACAGGGGCATGATCAATGACTGTGGTGATCACCCCATATAGACTCCCTGATCACCCCCCTGTAAAGCTCCATTCAGATGTCCGCATGATTTTTACGGATCCACTGATAGATGGATCCGATCCGCAAAACGCATCCGGACGTCTGAATGAAGCCTTACAGGGGCATGATCAATGACTGTGGTGATCACCCCATATAGACTCCCTGATCACCCCCCTGTAAAGCTCCATTCAGATGTCCGCATGATTTTTACGGATGCACTGATAGATGGATCCGATCCGCAAAACGCATCCGGACGTCTGAATGAAGCCTTACAGGGGCGTGATCAATGACTGTGGTGATCACCCCATATAGACTCCCTGATCACCCCCCTGTCATTGATTACCCCCCTGTCATTGATTACCCCCCTGTAAAGCTCCATTCAGATGTCCGCATGATTTTTACGGATGCACTGATAGATGGATCCGATCCGCAAAACGCATCCGGACGTCTGAATGAAGCCTTACAGGGGCATGATCAATGACTGTGGTGATCACCCCATATAGACTCCCTGATCACCCCCCTGTAAAGCTCCATTCAGATGTCCGCATGATTTTTACGGATGCACTGATAGATGGATCCGATCCGCAAAACGCATCCGGACGTCTGAATGAAGCCTTACAGGGGCATGATCAATGACTGTGGTAATCACCCCCCTGTCATTGATTACCCCCCTGTAAAGCTCCATTCAGATGTCCGCATGATTTTTACGGATGCACTGATAGATGGATCGGATCCGCAAAACGCATCCGGACGTCTGAATGAAGCCTTACAGGGGCATGATCAATGACTGTGGTGATCACCCCATATAGACTCCCTGATCACCCCCCTGTCATTGATTACCCCCCTGTCATTGATTACCCCCCTGTAAAGCTCCATTCAGATGTCCGCATGATTTTTACGGATGCACTGATAGATGGATCCGATCCGCAAAATGCATCCGGACGTCTGAATGAAGCCTTACAGGGGCATGATCAATGACTGTGGTGATCACCCCATATAGACTCCCTGATCACCCCCCTGTAAAGCTCCATTCAGATGTCCGCATGATTTTTACGGATGCACTGATAGATGGATCCGATCCGCAAAACGCATCCGGAGGTCTGAATGAAGCCTTACAGGGGCATGATCAATGACTGTGGTAATCACCCCCCTGTCATTGATTACCCCCCTGTAAAGCTCCATTCAGATGTCCGCATGATTTTTACGGATGCACTGATAGATGGATCCGATCCGCAAAACGCATCCGGACGTCTGAATGAAGCCTTACAGGGGCATGATCAATGACTGTGGTGATCACCCCATATAGACTCCCTGATCACCCCCCTGTAAAGCTCCATTCAGATGTCCGCATGATTTTTACGGATGCACTGATAGATGGATCCGATCCGCAAAACGCATCCGGACGTCTGAATGAAGCCTTACAGGGGCATGATCAATGACAGTGGTAATCACCCCCCTGTCATTGATCACCCCCCTGTAAAGCTCCATTCAGATGTCCGCATGATTTTTACGGATGCACTGATAGATGGATCGGATCCTCAAAACGCATCCGGACGTCTGAATGAAGCCTTACAGGGGCATGATCAATGACTGTGGTGATCACCCCATATAGACTCCCTGATCACCCCCCTGTAAAGCTCCATTCAGATGTCCGCATGATTTTTACGGATGCACTGATAGATGGATCCGATCCGCAAAACGCATCCGGACGTCTGAATGAAGCCTTACAGGGGCATGATCAATGACTGTGGTGATCACCCCCCTGTCATTGATTACCCCCCTGTAAAGCTCCATTCAGATGTCCGCATGATTTTTACGGATGCACTGATAGATGGATCCGATCCGCAAAACGCATCCGGACGTCTGAATGAAGCCTTACAGGGGCGTGATCAATGACTGTGGTGATCACCCCATATAGACTCCCTGATCACCCCCTGTCATTGATCACCCCCCCCTGTCATTGATCACCCCCCCTGTCATTGATCACCACCCCTGTCATTGATCACCCCCCCTGTCATTGATCACCCCTCTGTAAGGCTCCATTCAGACATTTTTTTGGCCCAAGTTAGCGGAATTTTTTTTTTTTTTTCTTACAAAGTCTCATATTCCACTAACTTGTGTCAAAAAATAAAATCTCACATGAACTCACCATACCCCTCACGGAATCCAAATGCGTAAAATTTTTTAGACATTTATATTCCAGACTTCTTCTCACGCTTTAGGGCCCCTAGAATGCCAGGGCAGTATAAATACCCCACATGTGACCCCATTTCGGAAAGAAGACACCCCCAGGTATTCCGTGAGGGGCATATTGAGTCCATGAAAGATTGAAATTTTTGTCCCAAGTTAGCGGAACGGGAGACTTTGTGAGAAAAAAATTAAAAATATCAATTTCCGCTAACTTGTGCCAAAAAAAAAAAATTTCTATGAACTCGCCATGCCCCTCATTGAATACCTTGGGGTGTCTTATTTCCAAAATGGGGTCACATGTGGGGTATTTATACTGCCCTGGCATTCTAGGGGCCCCAAAGCGTGAGAAGAAGTCTGGTATCCAAATGTCTAAAAATGCCCTCCTAAAAGGAATTTGGGCACCTTTGCGCATCTAGGCTGCAAAAAAGTGTCACACATCTGGTATCGCCGTACTCAGGAGAAGTTGGGGAATGTGTTTTGGGGTGTCATTTTACATATACCCATGCTGGGTGAGAGAAATATCTTGGTCAAATGCCAACTTTGTATAAAAAAATGGGAAAAGTTGTCTTTTGCCAAGATATTTCTCTCACCCAGCAAGGGTATATGTAAAATGACACCCCAAAACACATTCCCCAACTTCTCCTGAATACGGCGATACCACATGTGTGACACTTTTTTGCAGCCTAGGTGGGCAAAGGGGCCCATATTCCAAAGAGCACCTTTAGGATTTCACAGGTCATTTACCTACTTACCACACATTAGGGCCCCTGGAAAATGCCAGGGCAGTATAACTACCCCACAAGTGACCCCATTTTGGAAAGAAGACACCCCAAGGTATTCCGTGAGGGGCATGGCGAGTTCCTAGAATTTTTTATTTTTTGTCACAAGTTAGTGGAAAATGATGATTTATTTTTTTTTTTATTTTTTTTCATACAAAGTCTCATATTCCACTAACTTGTGACAAAAAATAAAAACTTCCATGAACTCACTATGCCCATCAGCGAATACCTTGGGGTCTCTTCTTTCCAAAATGGGGTCACTTGTGGGGTAGTTATACTGCCCTGGCATTCTAGGGGCCCAAATGTGTGGTAAGGAGTTTGAAATCAAATTCTGTAAAAAATGACCTGTGAAATCCGAAAGGTGCTCTTTGGAATATGGGCCCCTTTGCCCACCTAGGCTGCAAAAAAGTGTCACACATCTGGTATCTCCGTACTCAGGAGAAGTTGGGGAATGTGTTTTGGGGTGTCATTTTACATATACCCATGCTGGGTGAGAGAAATATCTTGGCAAAAGACAACTTTTCCCATTTTTTTATACAAAGTTGGCATTTGACCAAGATATTTATCTCACCCAGCATGGGTATATGTAAAATGACACCCCAAAACACATTCCCCACCTTCTCCTGAGTACGGAGATACCAGATGTGTGATACTTTTTTGCAGCCTAGGTGGGCAAAGGGGCCCATATTCCAAAGAGCACCTTTCGGATTTCACAGGTCATTTTTTACAGAATTTGATTTCAAACTCCTTACCACACATTTGGGCCCCTAGAATGCCAGGGCAGTATAACTACCCCACAAGTGACCCCATTTTGGAAAGAAGAGACCCCAGGGTATTTCGTGATGGGCATAGTGAGTTCATAGAAGTTTTTATTTTTTGTCACAAGTTAGTGGAATATGAGACTTTGTAATAAAAAAAAAAAAATCATCATTTTCCGCTAACTTGTGACAAAAAATAAAAAGTTCTATGAACTCACTATGCCCATCAGCGAATACCTTAGGGTGTGTACTTTCCGAAATGGGGTCATTTGTGGGGTGTTTGTACTGTCTGGCAATTGTAGAACCTCAGGAAACATGACAGGTGCTCAGAAAGTCAGAGCTGCTTCAAAAAGCGGAAATTCACATTTTTGTACCATAGTTTGTAAACGCTATAACTTTTACCCAAACCATTTTTTTTTTTTACCCAAACATTTTTTTTTTATCAAAGACATGTAGAACTATAAATTTAGAGCAAAATTTCTATATGGATGTCGTTTTTTTTGCAAAATTTTACAACTGAAAGTGAAAAATGTCATTTTTTTGCAAAAAAAATCGTTAAATTTCGATTAATAACAAAAAAAGTAAAAATGTCAGCAGCAATGAAATACCACCAAATGAAAGCTCTATTAGTGAGAAGAAAAGGAGGTAAAATTCATTTGGGTGGTAAGTTGCATGACCGAGCAATAAACGGTGAAAGTAGTGTAGGTCAGAAGTGTAAAAAGTGGCCTGGTCTTTCAGGGTGTTTAAGCACTGGGGGCTGAAGTGGTTAATTCTACGTGGCATTGATTCATCAAGGTGCTGATAGCATTCTTTAGAAATGTTGGCCCATATTGATAGGTTAGCATCTTGCAGTTGATGGAGATTTGAGGGATGCACATCCAGGGCACAAAGCTCCCGTTCCACCACATCCCAAAGATGCTCTATTGGGTTGAGATCTGGTGACTGTGGGGGCCATTTTAGTACAGTGAATGTTCAAGAAACCAATTTGAAATGATTCGAGCTCTGTGACATGGTGCATTATCCTGCTGGAAGTAGCCATCAGAGGATGGATACATGTTCTCATTATGTTTACGCCAAATTCGGACTCTACCATTTGAATGTCTCAACAGAAATCGAGACTCATCAGACCAGGCAACATTTTTCCAGTCTTCAACAGTGCAATTTTGGTGAGCTCGTGCAAATTGTAGCCTCTTTTTCCTATTTGTAGTGGAGATGAGTGGTACCCGGTGGGGTCTTCTGCTGTTGTAGCCCATCTGCCTCAAGGCTGTGCGTGTTGTGGCTTCACAAATGCTTTGCTGCATACCTCGGTTGTAACGAGTAGTTATTTCAGTCAACGTTGCTCTTCTATCAGCTTGAATCAGTCGGCCCATTCTCCTCTGACCTCTAGCATCCACAAGGCATTTTTGCCCACAGGACTACCGCATACTGGATGTTTTTCCCTTTTCACACCATTCTTTGTAAACCCTAGAAATGGTTGTGCGTGAAAATCCCAGTAACTGAGCAGATTGTGAAATACTCAGACCGGCCCGTCTGGCACCAACAACCATGCCACGCTCAAAATTGCTTAAATCACCTTTCTTTCCCATTCTGACATTCAGTTTGGAGTTCAGGAGATTGTCTTGACCAGGACCACACCCCTAAATGCATTGAAGCAACTGCCATGTGATTGGTTGACTAGATAATTGCATTAATGAGAAATAGAACAGGTGTTCCTAATAATTCTTTAGGTGAGTTGTACAGGGAGTGCAGAATTATTAGGCAAATGAGTATTTTGACCACATCATCCTCTTTATGCATGTTGTCTTACTCCAAGCTGTATAGGCTCGAAAGCCTACTACCAATTAAGCATATTAGGTGATGTGCATCTCTGTAATGAGAAGGGGTGTGGTCTAATGACATCAACACCCTATATTTGGTGTGCATAATTATTAGGCAACTTCCTTTCCTTTGGCAAAATGGGTCAAAAGAAGGACTTGATAGGCTCAGAAAAGTCAAAAATAGTGAGATATCTTGCAGAGGGATGCAGCACTCTTAAAATTGCAAAGCTTCTGAAGCGTGATCATCGAACAATCAAGCGTTTCATTCAAAATAGTCAACAGGGTCGCAAGAAGCATGTGGAAAAACCAAGGCGCAAAATAACTGCCCATGAACTGACAAAAGTCAAGCGTGCAGCTGCCAAGATGCCACTTGCCACCAGTTTGGCCATATTTCAGAGCTGCAACATCACTGGAGTGCCCAAAAGCACAAGGTGTGCAATACTCAGAGACATGGCCAAGGTAAGAAAGGCTGAAAGACGACCACCACTGAACAAGACACACAAGCTGAAACGTCAAGACTGGGCCAAGAAATATCTCAAGACAGATTTTTCTAAGGTTTTATGGACTGATGAAATGAGAGTGAGTCTTGATGGGCCAGATGGATGGGCCCGTGGCTGGATTGGTAAAGGGCAGAGGGCTCCAGTCCGACTCAGACGCCAGCAAGGTGGAGGTGGAGTACTGGTTTGGGCTGGTATCATCAAAGATGAGCTTGTGGGGCCTTTTCGGGTTGAGGATAGAGTCAAGCTCAACTCCCAGTCCTACTGCCAGTTTCTGGAAGACACCTTCTTCAAGCAGTGGTACAGGAAGAATTCTGCATCCTTCAAGAAAAATATGATTTTCATGCAGGACAATGCTCCATCACACGCGTCCAAGTACTCCACAGCGTGGCTGGCAAGAAAGGGTATAAAAGAAGAAAATCTAATGACATGGCCTCCTTGTTCACCTGATCTGAACCCCATTGAGAACCTGTGGTCCATCATCAAATGTGAGATTTACAAGGAGGGAAAACAGTACACCTCTCTGAACAGTGTCTGGGAGGCTGTGGTTTCTGCTGCACGCAATGTTGATGGTGAACAGATCAAAACACTGACAGAATCCATGGATGGCAGGCTTTTGAGTGTCCTTGCAAAGAAAGGTGGCTATATTGGTCACTGATTTGTTTTTGTTTTGTTTTTGAATGTCAGAAATGTATATTTGTGAATGTTGAGATGTTATATTGGTTTCACTGGTAAAAATAAATAATTGAAATGGGTATATATTTGTTTTTTGTTAAGTTGCCTAATAATTATGCACAGTAATAGTCACCTGCACACACAGATATCCCCCTAAAATAGCTAAAACTAAAAACAAACTAAAAACTACTTCCAAAAATATTCAGCTTTGATATTAATGAGTTTTTTGGGTTCATTGAGAACATGGTTGTTGTTCAATAATAAAATTAATCCTCAAAAATACAACTTGCCTAATAATTCTGCACTCCCTGTATATATTAAGGTATTCAAATCCTTTTTCAAAATTTTATTTATAAAAATAAATAAGCAATAAAAAATAATTGACACTACTGCATCCAAACTATCAAAATATAAGAACTTCTATCTTGCATGGTTAATGCCAGAACAAAAAAAAATTCTAAATGGCTAAATTGTATAGGTCACTTTTCCTCCTGAGAAAAATGTAATAAAAAGTGATCAAAAAGTTTTATGCAACCCAACAAAAAAACTTATACTGTGGGATACGTTACAGCATTCTGTCATAGGTATATGTTCTCTGATCTGTACAACTTTTTCCCCCTACCTGCTGCTATCTCAACACTGAGAGAAAGGAAGAGGAGTGGAGAGTGAGACAGCCAGGGGTAGTATGCTGGCGGATCTGTCAGAAGAAGCAGTACAGCCAGCTATGTGAAATGCACAGATTTGTATTAATTGTGTTTTTTTTAATCTCTCTGCTGTTTCTATTTTTTTGCAGATGTAGCAGTTTTCATAACATTTATTTATATGCAAATCATTTGCATTGGTATAATACAGTATATGCACGCTGCTCTGAACAGAAAATGTAGCAGTAAATGCTAGAGATATTTTTGGGATGCATATTTAGTAAAAGATATTCCGTGACATACATGGACATGATAAGTATGGTTTGGAGGTAATGCAGGCTATACCATGCATGACACCTGTTATATTTAGAAATTATATATGTAACTCTTGATTACCAGTTACCAAATGTCAGTCCTTTAGTTCAGCTGGCTTACGCGAACAAAGCCCAGATACTAGTGTAAACTGGTATACTATAGTAATTCTTTCCTACTGCGTATGGGATTATTGTACATGACACATACCATTAACATTCAGCAGTTTTGAAAAATCACTTGGAAGGTTGTCTTTAAAAAGAGGTGTGAAAAATGCATTACTTGATATAGTAGATATGCAGTATCTACAGCAAAGGGTTACCTTTTGTCAAAGTTAATATAATGTGGTCAAGTTATGGAGCCTCTGTCAGTATGAATAACCCTATTAAACAAGGTAACCTGTCTGGTAGGATTAACCATGCTGATTATATACTTTCCTTTTGTCTGTATGTTAAACAGCTGCAGAGATATCTGCATTTCTATTCACATGCAAATGAGCACGTTGGAGTACCAGGTGGCAGAGCTCAATTCTTGGAGCACTAATTTTGTAACACCCTGTGCTCTCCTTGATTGACAGGGCTAGACATTAGAGATGTCCCGAACTATTCGCCGGCGAACATAGCTTGTTCGCATTCGCCGCCGCGGGCGAACATATGCGATGTTCGGTCCGCCCCCTATACATCATCATTGAGCAAACTTTGACCCTGTACCTCACAGTCAGCAGACACATTCTAGCCAATCAGCATACCCTCCCTCCCAGACCCTCCCACCTCCTATCAAAAAGCAAGGACAGCATCCATCTTAGATTCATTCGGAAGCTGCAGTGTCACAAATTTGACTAAGTTGTAATCGCAATGCGATTAATACAGGTTATATTAATCGCATTGCGAATTCAACTTAGAGCTGGGTTCCTAATGGTTGTATTGCTAGAATATAATGGAGATTGAGAATATAGTGCTATATTCGTTATATTCGTTAATTCTAGCAATACAACCATTAGGAACTCAGATCTAAGTTGTAATCGCAATGCGATTAATACAGGTTATATTAATCGCATTGCGAATTCAACTTAGAGCTGGGTTCCTAATGACCCTGTACCTCACAGTCAGCAGACACATTCCAGCCAATCAGCAGCATACCCTCCCTCCCAGACCCTCCCACCTCCTAGCAAAAAGCAAGGACAGCATCCATGTTAGATTCATTCGGAAGCTGCAGTGTTAGTGAGAGCAGGGACAGTGCAACTGCTGCTGATTTAATAGGGAAATCGATAGTTAGGCCAGTGAATTCAGTGTCCACTACAGTCCTGAAAGACTCATCTGATCTGCTGTAAGGACAGCGTCCTGAAAGCACCCCAAAAAGCCCCTTTTTAGGGCTAGTACATCAGTCTGCTTCTTTTTTTCCCCCCCTCTGTAATCTAATTGCAGTTGCCTGCCAGCGTGTGTCAGGCACACAGCGTATACTGTGCCCACTTGCCCAGTGCCACCACTCATATCTGGTGTCACAGTAGCTTGCATTTAAAAAAACAAAAACTTTTTTGACTGTAATATAATTGCAGTTAGTTGCCTGCAAGCGTGTGTGTCAGGCCTACAGTGTGTACTGTGCCAACTACTGCCACCAGTGCCACTCATATCTGGTGTCACAGTAGCTTGCATTAAAAAAAATTAAAAACTTTTTTGACTGTAATATAATTGCAGTTAGTTGCCTGCAAGCGTCTGTGTTAGGCCTACAGTGTGTACTGTGCCAACTACTGTCAGTGCACAGTGCCACCAGTGCCACTCATATCTGGTGTCACAGTAGATTACATTTAAAAATATATATATATTTTTTGACTGTGATATAATTTCAGTTAGTTGCCTGCAAGCGTATGTGTTAGGCCTACAGTGTGTACTGTGCCAACTACTGCCAGTGCACAGTGCCACTCATATCTGGTGTCACAGTAGATTACATTTAAAAAATAAATAAAACTTTTTTGACTGTAAAATAATTGCAGTTAGTTGCCTGCAAGCGTGTGTGTTAGGCCTACAGTGTGTACTGTGCCAACTACTGCCAGTGCACAGTGCCACCACTCATATCTGGTGTCACAGTAGCTTGCACGCATAGTACAACTAATCAAAAAAAAATGACAGGCAGAGGCAGGCCACCCCGCATGGGTCGTCGTGGTCGTGGTGCTGTGATTCCCTTTGGCCCTAGAATAATGCCCAGTGTTCAGAGGCCACATACCCTGAACTCAAAAAGTTATGGGTACATAGTTGACTGGCTAACACAGGACACCCAATCTTCTACAGCTTCCGCTCGGAACCTTGACGCACCATCCTCCTCCAGCTCAGCTTCGGGCACCGATCAAGTTACCACTCGCCCGCCTGCCGCCACCACCAACACTAGCACTAGAGCTGCTTCACTTGATCTGTCAGAGGAGTTATTTACACATCAGTTGGAAGAAATGAGTGATGCGCAACAATTATTGCCAGAGGATGTAGATAACAGGGATATGTCTCAGTCAGGCAGCATTACACACATGGACGTACGGTGTGATGATGATGACTGCTGCTTCCTTTGCTGAGTTGTCAGATACAAGTGAAGCGGTTGATGATGACGATGTGTCCGTGGATGTCACGTGGGTGCCCACTCGAAGAGAAGAAGAACAGGGGGAAAGTTCAGATGGGGAGACAGAGAGGAGGAGGAGACGATTTGGAAGCAGGGGGAGGTCGTCGCAAGGAGCTAGTGGCACAGTCAGACAGCATGCATCGGCACCCGGGGTCAGCCAGACAGCACGCCAATCAACGCATGCTGTTGCCACCACCAGAATGCCGTCATTGCAAAGCTCAGCAGTGTGGCATTTTTTTTGTGTGTCTGCCTTTGACAACAGCGATGCCATTTGCAATCTGTGCCAAAAGAAACGGAGTCGTGGGAAGTCCAACACCCACTTAGGTACAACTGCTTTGAGAAGGCACATGAACTCAAATCACAAATGCCTATGGGATCAACACATGAGTACAAGCAGCACACAAACTGAAAGCCGCCATCCTCCTCCTGGTCCAGCATCTTCAGCCACGTCAACCACTGCTGTCCTCCTTGCCCCCTCTCAACCATCCGCCACTCCACCTCTCGCCTTCAGCAGTTCCTGCTCATCTGCCCATAGTCAGGTGTCTGTCAAGGAAATGTTTGAGCGTAAGAAGCCAATGTCACAGAGTCACCCCCTTGCCCGGCGTCTGACAGCTGGCTTGTCGGAACTCTTAGCCCGCCAGCTTTTACCATACAAGCTGGTGGAGTCTGAGGCCCTCAAAAAATTTGTAGCTATTTGGACACCGCAGTGGAAGATACCCGGCCGAAATTTCTTTTCACAAAAGGCAATCCCCAACCAGTACTTTATTGTGGAAAAGGAAGTCATGGCAAGTCTGGCACACAGTGTTGGGGCAAGGGTCCATCTGACCACTGATACCTGGTCTGCAAAGCACGGTCAGGGCAGGTATATCACGTACACTGCGCATTGGGTAAACCTGCTGACGGCTGCCAAGCATGGAATGCGTGGCTCTGCAGAAGAGTTGGTGACACCGCCACGACTTGCAGGCAGGCCTGCTGCCACCTCCTCTACTCCTCCTACTCCATCCTCTTCGCTAACCTCCTCGACTGAGTCCTCTTCTGCTGCTGCGTCTTGCTCCACATCAGCTGCCCCCCCCAGCTCCCCAGGGGCTATTCCACATCCCGGATACGACAGTGTCACGCCGTCTTGGGGTTGATTTGCCTGAAAGCAGAGAGTCACACCGGACCAGCACTCCTGTCCGCCCTGAATGCACAGGTGGATCAGTGACTGACTCCGCACCAACTGGAGATCGGCAAAGTGGTGTGTGACAACGGAAGCAATTTGTTGGCGGCATTGAATTTGGGCAAGTTGACACATGTGCCATGCATGGCACATGTGTTGAATCTGATCGTACAAAGCTTTGTGCATAAGTACCCAGGCTTACAGGACGTCCTCAAGCAGGCCAGGAAGTTGTGTGGCCATTTCAGGCGTTCCTACACGGCCATGGCGCACTTTTCAGATATTCAGCGGCGAAACAACATGCCAGTGAGACGCTTGATTTGCGACAGCCCGACACGTTGGAATTCAACACTCCTAATGTTCGACCGCCTGCTCCAACAAGAAAAAGCCATCAACGAGTATTTGTATGACTGGGGTGCTAGGACAGCCTCTGTGGAGCTGGGTATTTTTTTGCCACGTTACTGGACGCTCATGCGCAATGCCTGTAGGCTCATGCGTCCTTCGCACCAAAGGCACCATCAGCGACATCATCCCATTTGTTTTCTTCCTGGAGCGTGCCCTGCGAAGAGTGCTGGATCAGGCCGTAGATGAGCGTGAAGAGGAAGAGGAAGAGTTGTGGTCACCATCACCACCAGAAACAGCCTTATCAGCATCGCTTGCTGGACCTGCGGCAACGCTGGAAGAGGAGTCTGAGGAAGAGGAGTCAGAAGAGAAATGTGGCTTTGAGGATGAGGAGGAAGACCAACCACAGCAGGCATCACAGGGTGCTCGTTGTCACCTATCTGGTACCCGTGGCGTTGTACGTGGCTGGGGGGGAGAACAGACCTTCAGTGAGATCAGTGAGGACGAGGAACGGGACATGAGTAGATCGGCATCCAACCTTGTGCAAATGGGGTCTTTCATGCTGTGGTGCCTGTTGTGGGACCCTCGTATAAAAAGGCTGAAGGAGAACGACCTGTACTGGGTGGCCACGCTACTAGACCCCCGGTATAAGCAGAAAGTGCCTGAAATGTTACAGAAATACCGGAAGTCGGAAAGGATGCAGCAGTTCCAAAATAAATTAAAAAGTATGCTTTACACAGCGTATAAGGGTGATGTCACAGCACAACGGGAATCTAACAGGGGAAGAGGTGAGAGTAATCCTCCTCCTACCACGACCACGCCGGCAAGGACAGGACGCTTTACAGACGTGTTGTTGAAGGAGGACATGCAGAGCTTTTTAAGTCCTACGCATCGCCACAGCCCTTCAGGGTCCACCCTCAGAGAACGACTCGACCGACAGGTAGCAGACTACCTCGCCTTAACTGCAGATATCGACACTCTGAGGAGCGATGAACCCCTTGACTACTGGGTGTGCAGGCTTGACCTGTGGCCTGAGCTATCCCAATTTGCGATAGAACTTCTGGCCTGCCCCGTTTCAAGTGTCCTGTCAGAAAGGACCTTCAGTGCAGCAGGAGGTATTGTCACTGAGAAGAGAAGTCGCCTAGGTCAAAAAAGTCTAGATTACCTCACTTTTATTAAGATGAATGAGGCATCGATCCCGAAGGGACTGACAGTGGGCGATACATTTGACTAAAAAAGGCCTGGTGATGAGATGAGCTGCCTTAATGGTCCACATGCTGCTGTATTTTATCTCTGCATGCCGGATGACTTGTGTGACTTCTCCACCACCAACTAGGGTTCAAGCCAAAATGTTTTAGTGCACTTTCTGCCTGGAAAACATAAACTTTTCCTGCCGCTGCTGCAGCAGCGGCTGCAACCATACCAGATTTTTCAGGCATGTGTACATGCCTAATTTTTTTGGCCTCTGGTGCTGCACTGTGGCTGCAAAAACAAAACTAAAAAAAAAGGCACATACATGTGTCAATTCCCCTTCGTGATCATTACCTTGTTATGGTGAAGGGGCTTGCGTATCACAATGAAGCGATCACCTCTATGAGTGTGTTGGCAATGGCAATGTTGGCACACCCCAGATGAGATAAGGTCGTTGCTTCATTGTGAACAGACCAAAAGCGATCGGCTGGATAATTTTGCATAGAAAAAACATAAGTTTTCTTTGTGATCATCTAAGGTGATCATTAAAGCCTACTAGGCCAACAATGGGCCCACACTGCAGAATCATTGTTTTCTGGGTCACTTAACTGTAACTGAACTACCTCAGCACGACCATAGGCTTTGAAAAACCGCCATTGCCTGCAATCTCCCAAACGTGCGCACGGGCACAGTCATCACTACACCAAGATTGACGCATAGAGGAATAAAATTTATGTCATGAGTGTGTCAACTATTGACAACTCTTTGCGGTTGTCTAAACTCTATTCCATACACGTCCCCTGATAGGGGACGTAACAGGGATTAAACTGATAGGAATAGTACTACTTAACACACCACTCATATTGGGATTGCATAGTACATTACACGGCGCACGCGCAGTGCCCCAAATTGGAAGTAAGAGGACCGGCCAAGCATCTTTTTCCATCTCCCGGTTCCTAAAATCTATTCCATACACGTCCCCTGATAGGGGACATAACAGGGATTAAACTGATAGGAATAGTACTACTTAAACACACCACTCATATCTGGTGGCACAGTACATTGCAAGGCGTATGCGCAGTGCCCCAAATTGCAAGTAAGAGGACCGACCAAGCATCTTTTTCCATCTCCCGGTTCCTAAAATCTATTCCATACACCGGCCCCTGATAGGGGACAAAACAGAGATTAAACTGGTAAGAACTGATTTTTTAATAAAAAAAAAAAGAGGACAGCCTCTGCGGAGCTGGGTATTTTTTGGCCGCGTTACTGAACGCTCATGCCCAATAGCTGTAGGCTCATGCGTCCTTTTGCGGAGGTGACAAACCTGGTCAGTCAAATCCAAGGCAACATCATCAACCTCCTCCCATATGAGTTTTCTCTGGAGCGTGCCCTGCGAAGAGTGCTGGATCAGGCCGTAGATGAGCATGAAGAGGAAGAGTTGTGGTCACCATCACCACCAGAAGCAGCCTTGTCGTCGTCGATTGCTGGACCTGCGGCAACGCAAAGAGAGGAGTCTGAAGAGGAGGAGTCAGAGGAGGAAGGTGGCTTTGAGGAGGTGGAAGACCAACCACAGCAGGCGTCCCAGGGGGATGTTGTCACCTTTCGGGGACCCTTGGTGTTGTACGTGGCTGGGTGGAGGAAGAGACCTTCAATGACGTCAGTGAGGACAAGGAACGAGACATGGCTAGCTTGGTATCCAACCTTGTGCAAATGGGGAGTTTGCGGTTGTGCAAATGGACTGTTTGCGGTTGTTTGCGGTGCGTTAAACGGGGAGTTTGGTCTGTCATAGTTTGGTCTGTCACTGTGAAGCGGGCGTAACCCTTACACTACCTGATCGATACAACATCACACCTGATGTTTTAAAGCACGTTATTCCAAACTATTTAGGAATGTTAGGTGATTTATTCCCTTTATGGATTAAAACCCGACTCTGCGTCAACTACTTAATTTTCCATGAGAGTTTTGCCCTGGATCCCCCTCAGGCATGCCACAGTCCAGGTGTTAGTCCCCTTGAAACAACTTTTCCATCACTATTGTGGCCAGAAAGAGTCCCTGTGGGTTTTAAAATTCGCCTGCCTATTGAAGTCTATGGCGGTTCGCCCGTTCGCGATCATTTGCGGAAATTCGCGTTCGCCGTTCGCGAACGGAAAATTTTATGTTCGCGACATCTCTACTAGACATCAGTATGCTTAAGGGCAGAGCTGTGTAGTAGCTTGTACAGTAGATATCCTATATACTTACTATAGCTATTGTCATGGGAATCAAGATAGAGCGGAGGTGCACCCCCTGAGCTACCACCCAGTCCCTTGTCCCTGCCTATTTGCACCACCCTCCCTAGGGAACGGAGCGCAACTGGGTGACAGTCCCTAACCTACTAAGTGCAAGCAGAGAGAAAGAGACAGCAGGGAAGAGGACAGCCACTGAGGAGTTACAATAAGCGGACAAGAGGTAGAACAAAAACAGAGGTCAACTAGCCGATGTCAGTCCAGGAGGTCACGTCAGAACAAGGGAAGAGGCAAAGACAAATCCGCAAACAAGCCGAGGTCAAAATCCGAGAGGTAGCGTCAAGGTACAGGGAGCAGGCAGAAGAGGTGTCAAGAGGCGGATCGAGGTTCAATTCCAGAGGTAGCTTAAAGGGGTTGTACGGGATTGGGGACATGGGTGTACATGTACAATGGTCCCCTAAATATTACATTCATGCCTGTCCTTCCCTTACCAGGCATTTCTGATGGCCCTTTTTCACTTCACAAATTTTCAGCCGGAAGTGCAGTTTCTATCACCGTCAGTGACGTACCGGATCCCTTTCTGCATAGCGAAGCCTCTTCTTCCGCTTCGCAAGGAGCCCGGTGATGTCACAGTCAGCCTCTAATTATTCCAAGCACATGGAGGGCAGTAACTATGCGGCAACAGACCGCGCTAAGACACGCCCCTCACCAAGCAGGGCGCATTCTTAGCAAGGAAGGAGGCGTTTAGGGGTGTGACTAAGGCGGAGGAATAGTTGCGGCAGGAGGCGGCATATGAATTAGGGGGGGTGGCTGCACGGAGGAGCAGGCACACACTCGAAACAACGCGATGCTGCGCTGGGACCCAGAAAGCATTGAGGCAGGAAGTTACCGCACACATAAACAGAAAGGTAAACAATCAGTGGGGGACTGTAGGAGCCCTGCTGAAGTGTAAAAATACCTAAAAACATCTGGGGGGATCTTCAAACCGCTATTAATAGTGATTTAACTGGTTTTAAAAAAAAAAAAATCTTGATCCCAGACAACCCCTGTAACAACAATAAAGTACACAGCCTATAGGATGAAAATCACAGGCAACCTGTAGCCAGCAGGCCGCCTGTATTTATAGTGGGGAGTGAGGGTCATGTGACGTGGCCAGCATCACATGACCGACAGACAGACAAGTCGAGCACCGAGTGATCAGCTCGGCGCTCAAGGCAGACCTAGGAGCCTCCCAGCTAGCAATGCCGCCCTGGGAACGAGGCCAAACACAGATCCTCGCTCCCGAAGCTAAGCAGCAGGTCTGCGGCTGATGGGAGACCGAGTGCGCCTTCGGCCCCCCGTTACAGTACCCCCCCTTTTACGAGGGGCCACCGGACCCAAGCATTGTGGACGAGGTTTCTCAGGGTGTTCCGGGTGAAATTTAGTAATTAACCTGGAGGCATGCATCCTAGACATAGGTATCTAGGACCTCTCTTCAGGTCCAAAACCTTTCCAGTGGACCAGGTATTGAAAGGAATTTCTAATCTTTCTGACATCTATTATTTTAGAAATAATGAATTCCTCCTGACCCTCAACCTCCACAGGTGGAGGAGGTTTTTTAACCGGAACCACTGGTGACACATATTTCTTAAGTAACGACTTATGGAAAACATCATGTATACAGAGGGAGTCGGGTAGCTTAAGTCTAAAAGATACTGGGTTAATAAGCTCAATAATATTGTATGGTCCAATGAAATGCGGCGAGAATTTCTTAGAACATTGTTTCAAAGCAAGATTTTTAATCGACAACTACACCTTATCGCCGAGTACAAAATTTACCCACTTGGAACGTCTCTTATTGGCATGTTTACACTGGGTTTCCTGGGCCTTTTCCAGGTTCGATTGAACCTGTGCCCAGACTGTGCACAGTCTAGAGGTAAAAGAATATGCCTGCGGGTTGAGTGAGGATACAGAGGGATTAGAACTAAAGCGAGGATGTAAACCACTGTTACAAAAAAAAGGAGACACCCCCGTGGAAGAATTAACCCGATTGTTGATGGCGAATTCTGCCAACAGGAAGTATCTCACCCATAGGAGTTGATTATGCGATACATAGCACCTTAGAAAAAGCTCCACTGCCTGATTTAACCGTTCCGTCTGCCCATTGGTCTGTGGTTGGAAAGCAGACGAAAAGGACAAAGATGTTGCATCATCTACAAAAAGCCCTCCAAAAGCTAGAAACAAACTGAACGCCTCTATCAGAGACGATATTCTCAGGGACACCATGCAGACGTACCACATGTTCAATGAACAAGGATGCTAAGGTCTTTGCATCAGGGAGCTTACTTAAAGGAACAAAGTACACCATCTTGCTAAAACGGTCAACCACTACCCACACCACTGACTTCCCCTCAGAGAGGGGCAGATCAGAAATAAAATCCATGGAGATGTGAGACCATGGCTTACAGGGAATGGGTAGTGGTTGTGGTTCACCAGCGGGATGGGTTCTTGGGGTCTTAGACCGGGCACAAACATTGCAAGCTAAAACATAAGACCATACATCTTTAGACAAAGTTGACCACCAGAAAGACCTCAGCAGCAATTCCTTAGTGGCAGCAATACCTGGATGACCACAGAGCACGGAGTCATGACATTCACCCAATAATTGAACACGAAAGCATTCAGGAACAAACAACTCATCTGCCGTTGTTTGTGGAGGAGCAAGTTGCTGAGCCTGTTGAATCTCAGAGAAAAGATCCACAGAAACTGCTGCCACAAAGATGTTTGTCGGCAAGATGAGTTCCGGGGGGTATCAGGAGGTTGGACGGTATTAAAACTCCAGGACAAGGCATCTGCCTTAACATTTTTACTTCCTGGTCTGAAAGTAACAGAAAAGTTAAAACGAGTAAAAAACAGGGCCCATCTGGCTTGTCTAGGATTAAGGCGTTTGGCAGCCTCAAGAAACACTAAGTTCTTATGATCAGTGAGAACAGTAATACAGTGTCTAGCCCCTTCTAAAAAATGCCTCCACTCCTCAAATGCCCATTTAATGGCCAGTAACTCACGGTTTCCAATATCGTAATTTCTCTCCAAAGGAGAAGAAGGCGCATGGCCTTAAATTAGTGAGGGTAGAGGACCCCTGTGAAAGGAAGGCCCCCACACCATCCTCTGAGGCATCAACCTCCACCACAAAAAGTTCCTTGGTATCGGGCTGAACCAAGACTGGAGCCATTTGGAAACAATTTTTTAGGGTATCAAAGGCTCGACAGGCCTCCAACGACCAGTTAACCAGATCCGAATCTTTTTTTGTTAGATCCGTGAGGGGTTTGGCAATAACAGAAAAATTCTTTATGAATTTACGGTAAAAATTGGCGAATCCTAAAAAAAGTTGGAGTGCCTTTAAGGAGGATGGTCTTACCCAGTCTTGGATAGCCTGAACCTTACTGGGATCCATTTTAAAGGAATGAGGAGTAAGAATATAGCCAAGATAGGGGATCTCTTGAACTCCAAATACACATTTCTCTAATTTAACAGACAAATGGTTCTCCCTGAGGATTTTAAAAACCAGTCTGATGTGAGACACATGAGAATCCCAGTCAGGTGAAAAGACAAGAATATCATCGAGATAAACAATCATAACTTTGCCAATAAGTTCTCTAAAAATATCATTCATGAAATTCTGAAACACAGCTGGGCATTGCAAAGACCGAATGGCATAACCAGATACTCAAAGTGTCCCTCTGGAGTATTAAAAGCAGTTTTCCACTCATCTCCCTCCTTAATACGAACTAGGTTATAAGCTCCTCTCAAATCAAATTTAGAAAACCAAGAAGCACCCAAAATCTGGTAAAACAAATCAGGAATCAATGGGATGGAATACTGATTCCTAATAGTAATTTTATTCAAATTTCTGTAGTCAATGCAGGGCCTGAGACCACCGTCCTCTTTAACGAAAAAGAATCCTGCTCCCAGGGGAGACGTGGAGGGTCTAATATGTCCCTTCTTGAGACTATCCTGGATGTAGTCTTTCATGGACTTGCGCTCAGGACTGGACAGATTATAAATCCGTCCTTTAGGAAATTTGGACTCCGTTATCAAGTCAATAACAGTCATAAGACCTATGGGAGGGAGAGTATCTGTCTCAGTGGTGGAAAAAACATCTGAATAATCAGCAATAAAATGGGGAATATCGGATGAGACCCCAGCTTGAACTACGGTTAAGCAGTTAGGCCCCCATCTCTCTAACTCGCCCGAACTCCAGTTAATGACCGGATTGTGTTGCTGAAGCCAGGGCATACCGAGGACTACCTGAACTGGAAGATTCTCTAAAACAAAGAAGGAACATTTCTCAGAGTGGCAGATCCCTACAGATAGGGTAACCTCCGAAGTACGGAGTTTTACTGTGCCTCCTAGCAGGGGAGTAGAATCGATGGCGACAACCTGGATTGGGGTGGGTAATTCTAGTATAGGAATTCCCATCTGATCAACGAATTTGTAATCAATAAAACTAAAAGCTGACCCTGAATCCACAAAGGCATTTCCTGACCCCTTTAAGACCCCAAAGGTAATAGAAACCGGCAGCAATAGTTTACTTCTTACCACCTCCCGGAGTACCTTGTCCTTTCTGTAAAGTGATCGAACACAGTGAGAGCGATATAAATACCAGGCATGTGAAACAGAGGGGAAGATAAATACACTATACTCCATGACCCCTAATAAATCCATCATATTGATATATGCACCTATTGTCTAAAAAATAATCAACCATAGAAATCAAGTTTAAGGCGAAGCACAACAAAAATTAACCTGGGTGCCCTAAAACGTTCAAGGCCTGTGATTCTGTCACGGGAATCAAGATAGAGCGGAGGTGCACCCCCTGAGCTGCCACCGGGTCCCCTGTCCCTGCCTACTTGCACCACTCGCCCTAGGTAATGGAGCGCAACTGGGCGACATTCCCTAACCTACTAAGTGCAAGCAGAGAGAAAGAGACAGCAGGGAAGAAGACAGCCACTGAAAAGTTACAACAAGCGGACAAGAGGTAGAGGGAGCAGGCAGAAGAGGTGTCAAGAGGCAGATCGAGGTTCAACTCCAGAGGTAGCTTAATAACAATAAGGTACACAGCCTATAGGACGAAAATCACAGGCAACTTGTAGCCAGCAGACCGCCTGTATTTATAGTGGGGAGTGAGGGTCATGTGACGTGGCCAGCATCACATGACCGACAGACAGACAAGTCGAGCACCGAGTGATCAGCTCGGCGCTCAAGGCAGACCTAGGAGCAGGGAGCCTCCCAGCTAGCAAAGCCGCCAGGGGAATGAGGCCAAACACAGATCCTCGCTCCCGAAGCTAAGCAGCAGGTCTGCGGCTGATGGGAGACCGAGTGCGCCTTCGGTGCCCCGTTACAGCTATACTGTGTTGAAAATAGAGGTTTTCTATACTTGGAAAGCTGAAATACATATTATTTGTTTATTCACTGGCACAATATAAGATTATGAGTAGAGATGAGCAAATTTCTCAAAAATTCGATTCGGCTGGTTCGCCGAATTTTCCAAAAAGAGTCAATTAGATCCGAATTAGTTTGTGGCGAATCGCTTTAAAAACAGCTATTTCCTGCCTGCAGAAAGCCTATATAGTGGTGTAGAATAGTGTTGAGCGCGAATATTCGAATTGCGAATTTTTATCGCGAATATCGCAACTTCGAGAATTCGCTAAGAATAAGAATATTTGCCTCTATATTCGTTAAAACGAAATTTCGTTTCATTTTAAGCTAATAAAATAATAGAAATATAATTTATTAGGCCCAATGCATTTAGAACAACTCACATATTATAAATCACACACAAGCTGTAAGCAAAAGCAGCTAACAGTAGTTTGGATGAGCCAGCTAACCATTACACAAACAGAATTTTTATACGAATTTAATGGTAGCGAATTTTCGCATACAATATAAGAAAGAGTCAAAATTATATGAGTAACTGAACGCTTTTTACATGTCAAGTGAATTCTCGGCACGGTTGCTTGTCATGGAACATAACCTAGCCTTTGCCTTTGCGAAAAAAAAAACGTCTTTACAACATGCGATCCGCACACAAGCTTTAAGCATTAGCAATAAGCATAGTAATACTTGACTGATGAAATGACTCGAAATTTTTCGAAAATAGTGCTATATACGAAAATCAAGAATATAGCACTATATTCGAAAAATACGAAAAATACGGCATATTCGTAATATTCTAAAAGACGGAGTTAGAGCAATATTACGAATATTCTAAAAGACGAAGTTAGAGCAGTATTAAGAAATTTCGTAAAATACACATATAGATTGTAATTTAGCTAATATACTGCTAAAGTAATTTTTTTAATAGTGTACATATTTTCCAAAAACTGAAGTTCAGAAGAGGCCAAAAAAATTAGATAAGAAAAAAAAAAGGATTATAGCACTATATTAGCTAAATTACAATCTATGTGTATTATACGAAATTTCTTAATATTGCTCTAACTTCGTCTTTTAGAATATTCGTAATATTGCTCTAACTCCGTCTTTTAGAATATTACGAATATTCTAAAAGACGAAGTTAGAGCAGTATTAAGAAATTTCGTAAAATACACATATTAGCCTAGCCATAGTCATAGGAACGTTGCCTTATACAGGAAAAAAATTCGTCCGAAAAATTTATTCGCATATTATTCGCGAAAAATAAAATAATTACGAATATTCGATTTTGACGAAAATAATGCGAATATTCGCGAAATATCGCGAAATCGAATATGGTACCTCCCGCTCATCACTAGTGTAGAACACTGTGCCCTGCAGTAACATGAATAGGGATTCTGCTGTGGTAGTGAAACAATACTGTGAGTCAGTATGACATGCAGTTGACAGGCGTCACTCTTAGAATCATTGCACACTTCATTTATTTGGGCAGTTACAGTGCCAAAACTGACCAAATAACTCAAGAGTGAACTCAGCCTTACAGGGCAATGTTAGCATCAAGAAGAAGTGCACTCCTTTTACACTGTCGTCAGCTGATTACACATAGATGTCTACAGAACCTGTATTCTATTAAACGCTTATTCAAGTTGACAAGTTGAGCCCCCCGACAGAGTGGAAAGGGTGTCAGCAGTAAGTTTGTGTTGATGTCACTGATTATTTTGTCCTTCCTCTGATCCGTCAGAGCAATGACCCCCACTTGGTCAGCATTAGGTCAGTAATCCATCAGTATTGCTAAAGCCAAAAAACAAACAAGAGTGGATCCAAAACAGAGATGACACAAGAATGGAATATTTGCATGTCTTCTGTATTTTGTACCCACTCCTGCTTTTGGCTACCAAATCATAAGCCAATTCTGATGGGACCATACAGGCATTACAGCTGCTACATAGACAGGATCCATTGTAGATCTCATTTTTCCTTCCTTCTGACAAATCAGAAGAAGGGTCAAAGAAATTATGATGTCAACCAGGCCAAAAAGATAAAATAGTGGCCCAGTCATGGAGTTGGAGGGTGGGAACAGCATGAGAAGTCCACAGAGTGGCCCAGTGACAAAGTGGTGAAGTGGACAGAGTATTAATGTTGCAGCAGCTTGAGGAGACCACAGAGTGTCGATGTGGCAGCAGCATGAGGAGACCACAGAGTGGTGAAGTGGCAGCAGCATGAGAAGACCACAGAGTGGCTCAATGACAGAGTGTGGAGATGGCAGAAGCAGCATGTCACAGTCGTTACCTCTGGCTGTGACATTCTGCCTATGCTCTCACTGCAGTTCCGTTCCTGTGTGTTTGCTCCCCTGTGTTCCTATTAGGAGTTAATCCTCTGTCTGCTCCATGGGTGTGGCCTTTCTGCTGCACCCATGGAACCTGTATATAAGGCTGAGGTTTCCTCAGTTCTGTGTCAGCTTTCCTGGTGTGTGTTGTCTTGTCCTGCTCCCAGTTTGTACTCACTCTCCCATGCTGCTGACCCATGGAATCCGTGTCTGTCTGTGCTCTGTGGGTTTCCTACTTGTTCATTCCTGTCCTCTTTCCTGTGTTTTGTTATCTGTTCTGCCAGTTATGTTTGAGTCACCTTGTGTGTATTTATATGTCTCTGTTCAGCAAGCCCTTGCTGCAGCGTGCCTTGCTGCAGAGTGCTATGGGCAAGGCCACGCAGTATACCACTGGTGGAACTAGTCCTTCTCTGCTCATTGCCACTCCTTTTCCCTTGCATAAACTCCTGCTTGTGTTTTTAGTTGCTGTTTGTATTTGCCTGTTTGTTATGTTTGCCTATGTACCGTCGGTACCTTCTGGTACCTGTTGTCAGTTTTCTCCTAATGTCACTGTCTAGTTCACACTCCAGAGTGGACCCTGGCAACTCCCTGCGGCAAAGCCTAACCCTACCATCTGGGGCCCTAGTGAATACCAGGAGTTGCTTAGTCACGCCCCTCTGGAGTATTACTAGACAGTGGCGCAGTGGGGGTTTTCCTCCCACTGTGCGGACGGTACATAGAGCTCTCAATTTCCCTGTTTCCCTCCTTAGATTCTGTTTGTGCAATAAACTCTGGGTGCTGGAGAAGCCTGGTTGCCAGCCTCTTGCCCCAGGATTATGGGCCCTCTCATTAGCCCATGCTAAACTTAAACCCCATGGCGATTTGACTGTGTTTGTGGGATCTGAGCGCTGTTCATATATATTGAGAGTAGAGTTGAGCGAACACCTGGATGTTCGGGTTCGAGAAGTTCGGCCGAACTTCCCGGAAATGTTCGAGTTCGGGATCCGAACCCGACCCGAACTTCGTCCCGAACCCCATTGAAGTAAATGGGGACCCGAACTTTTCGGCACTAAAAAGGCTGTAAAACAGCCCAGGAAAGAGCTAGAGGGCTGCAAAAGGCAGCAACATGTAGGTAAATCCCCTGCAAACAAATGTGGATAGAGAAATGAATTTAAAAAAATAAAAAAAATTAACCAATATCAATTGGACAGAGGTCCCATAGCAGAGAATCGGGCTTCACGTCAGCAGAGAATCAGTCTCTTCATGCCATAGCAGAGAATCTGGCTTCATGTCAGCACAGAATCAGTCTTAATGTCATAGCAGAGAATCAGGCTTCACGTCACCCACCACTGGAACAGGCCACTGTCACATATTTAGGCCCAGGCACACAGGCAGAGGAGAGGTCGCGTAACAGAGAATCTGGCTTCATGTCAGCACAGAATCAGTCTTCATGTCATAGCAAAGAATCAGGCGTCATGTCACCCACCACTGGAACAGGCCACTGTCACATATTTAGGCCCCGGCACCCAGACAGAGGAGAGAGGTCCCGTAACAGAGAATCTGGCTTCATGTCAGCACAGAATCAGTCTTCATGTCATAGCAGAGAATCAGGCTTCACGTCACCCACCACTGGAACAGGCCACTGTCACATATTTAGGCCCCAGCACCCAGACAGAGGAGAGAGGTCCCGTAACAGAGAATCTGGCTTCATGTCAGCACAGAATCAGTCTTCATGTCATAGCAGAGAATCAGGCTTCACGTCACCCACCACTGGAACAGGCCACTGTCACATATTTAGGCCCAGGCACCCAGGCAGAGGAGAGAGGTCGCGTAACAGAGAATCTGGCTTCATGTCAGCACAGAATCAGTCTTAATGTCATAGCAGAGAATCAGGCTTCACGTCACCCACCACTGGAACAGGCCACTGTCACATATTTAGGCCCAGGCACCCAGGCAGAGGAGAGAGGTCCCGTAACAGAGAATCTGGCTTCATGTCAGCACAGAATCAGTCTTCATGTCATAGCAGAGAATCAGGCTTCACGTCACCCACCACTGGAACAGGCCACTGTCACATATTTAGGCCCAGGCAGAGGAGAGAGGTCGCGTAACAGAGAATCTGGCTTCATGTCAGCACAGAATCAGTCTTCATGTCATAGCAAAGAATCAGGCTTCACGTCACCCACCACTGGAACAGGCCACTGTCACATATTTAGGCCCCGGCACCCAGACAGAGGAGAGAGGTCCCGTAACAGAGAATCTAGCCTTATGTCAGCACAGAATCAGTCTTCATGTCATAGCAGAGAATCAGGCTTCACGTCACCCACCACTGGAACAGGCCACTGTCACATATTTCGGCCCAGGCACCCAGGCAGAGGAGAGAGGTCGCGTAACAGAGAATCTGGCTTCATGTAGGCACAGAATCAGTCTTCATGTCATAGCAGAGAATCAGGCTTCACGTCACCCACCACTGGAACAGGCCACTGTCACATATTTAGGCCCAGGCAGAGGAGAGAGGTCGCGTAACAGAGAATCTGGCTTCATGTCAGCACAGAATCAGTCTTCATGTCATAGCAAAGAATCAGGCTTCACGTCACCCACCACTGGAACAGGCCACTGTCACATATTTAGGCCCCGGCACCCAGACAGAGGAGAGAGGTCCCGATGTCCCGTAACAGAGAATCTGACCTTATGTCAGCACAGAATCAGTCTTCATGTCATAGCAAAGAATCAGGCTTCACGTCACCCACCACTGGAACAGGCCACTGTCACATATTTAGGCCCAGGCACCCAGGCAGAGGAGAGAGGTCGCGTAACAGAGAATCTGGCTTCATGTTAGCACAGAATCAGTCTTCATGTCATAGCAGAGAATCAGGCTTCACGTCACCCACCACTGGAACAGGCCACTGTCACATATTTAGGCCCCGGCATCCAGACAGAGGAGAGAGGTCCCGTAACAGAGAATCTGGCTCCATGTCAGCACAGAATCAGTCTTCATGTCATAGCAGAGAATCAGGCTTCACGTCACCCACCACTGGAACAGGCCACTGTCACATATTTAGGCCCCGGCACCCAATCAGAGGAGAGAGGTCCCGTAACAGAGAATCTGGCTTCATGTCAGCACAGAATCAGTCTTCATGTCATAGCAGAAAATAAGGCTTCACGTCACCCACCACTGGAACAGGCCACTGTCACATATTTAGGCCCAGGCACCCAGGCAGAGGAGAGAGGTCGCGTAACAGAGAATCTGGCTTCATGTCAGCACAGAATCAGTCTTAATGTCATAGCAGAGAATCAGGCTTCACGTCACCCACCACTGGAACAGGCCACTGTCACATATTTAGGCCCAGGCACCCAGGCAGAGGAGAGAGGTCGCGTAACAGAGAATCTGGCTTCATGTCAGCACAGAATCAGTCTGCATGTCATAGCAGAGAATCAGGCTTCACGTCACCCACCACTGGAACAGGCCACTGTCACATATTTAGGCCCAGGCACCCAGGCAGAGGAGAGAGGTCGCGTAACAGAGAATCTGGCTTCATGTCAGCACAGAATCAGTCTTCATGTCATAGCAGAGAATCAGGCTTCACGTCACCCACCACTGGAACAGGCCACTGTCACATATTTAGGCCCCGGCACCCAGACAGAGGAGAGAGGTCCCGTAACAGAGAATCTGGCTTCATGTCAGCACAGAATCAGTCTTCATGTCATAGCAGAGAATCAGGCTTCACGTCACCCACCACTGGAACAGGCCACTGTCACATATTTAGGCCCAGGCAGAGGAGAGAGGTCGCGTAACAGAGAATCTGGCTTCATGTCAGCACAGAATCAGTCTTCATGTCATAGCAAAGAATCAGGCTTCACGTCACCCACCACTGGAACAGGCCACTGTCACATATTTAGGCCCCGGCACCCAGACAGAGGAGAGAGGTCCCGTAACAGAGAATCTGACCTTATGTCAGCACAGAATCAGTCTTCATGTCATAGCAAAGAATCAGGCTTCACGTCACCCACCACTGGAACAGGCCACTGTCACATATTTAGGCCCAGGCACCCAGGCAGAGGAGAGAGGTCGCGTAACAGAGAATATGGCTTCATGTTAGCACAGAATCAGTCTTCATGTCATAGCAGAGAATCAGGCTTCACGTCACCCACCACTGGAACAGGCCACTGTCACATATTTAGGTCCCGGCACCCAGACAGAGGAGAGAGGTCCCGTAACAGAGAATCTGGCTTCATGTCAGCACAGAATCAGTCTTCATGTCATAGCAGAGAATCAGGCTTCACGTCACCCACCACTGGAACAGGCCACTGTCACATATTTAGGCCCAGGCACCCAGGCAGAGGAGAGAGGTCGCGTAACAGAGAATCTGGCTTCATGTCAGCACAGAATCAGTCTTCATGTCATAGCAGAGAATCAGGCTTCACGTCACCCACCACTGGAACAGGCCACTGTCGCACATTTAGGCCCCGGCACCCAGACAGAGGAGAGGTTCATTCAACTTTGGGTTGCCCCGCAATATAATGGTAAAATGAAAATAAAAATAGGATTGAATGAGGAAGTGCCCTGGAGTACAATAATATATTGTTAATGGGAGGTAGTTAATGTCTAATCTGCACAAGGGATGGACAGGTCCTGTGGGATCCATGCCTGGTTCATTTTTATGAACGTCAGCTTGTCCACATTGGCTGTAGACAGGCGACTGCGTTTGTCTGTAATGACGCCCCCTGCCGTGCTGAATACACGTTCAGACAAAACGCTGGCCGCCGGGCAGGCCAGCACCTCGAAGGCATAAAAGGCTAGCTCTGGCCACGTGGACAATTTGGAGACCCAGAAGTTGAATGGGGCCGAACCATCAGTCAGTACGTGGAGGGGTGTGCACAGGTACTGTTCCACCATGTTAGTGAAATGTTGCCTCCTGCTAACACGTTCCGTATCAGGTGGTGGTGCAGTTAGCTGTGGCGTGGTGACAAAACTTTTCCACATCTCTGCCATGCTAACCCTGCCCTCAGAGGAGCTGGCCGTGACACAGCTGCGTTGGCGACCTCTTGCTCCTCCTCTGCCTTCGCCTTGGGCTTCCACTGGTTCCCCTGTGACATTTGGGAATGCTCTCAGTAGCGCGTCTACCAACGTGCGCTTGTACTCGCGCATCTTACTATCACGCTCCAGTGTAGGAAGTAAGGTGGGCACATTGTCTTTGTACCGGGGATCCAGCAGGGTGGCAATCCAGTAGTCCGCACATGTTAAAATGTGGGCAACTCTGCTGTCGTTGCGCAGGCACTGCAGCATGTAGTCGCTCATGTGTGCCAGGCTGCCCAGAGGTAAGGACAAGCTGTCCTCTGTGGGAGGCGTATCGTCATCGTCCTGTGTTTCCCCCCAGCCACGCACCAGTGATGGGCCCGAGCTGCTTTGGGTGCCACCCCGCTGTGAACATGCTTCATCCTCATCCTCCTCCACCTCCTCCTCATCCTCGTCCTCCTCGTCCTCCAGTAGTGGGCCCTGTCTGGCCACATTTGTACCTGGCCTCTGCTGTTGCAAAAAACCTCCCTCTGAGTCACTTCGAAGAGACTGGCCTGAAAGTGCTAAAAATGACCCCTCTTCCTCCTCTTCCTCCTGGGCCACCTCCTCTTCCATCATCGCCCTAAGTGTTTTCTCAAGGAGACATAGAAGTGGTATTGTAACGCTGATAACGGCATCATCGCCACTGGCCATGTTGGTGGAGTACTCGAAACAGCGCAACAGGGCACACAGGTCTCGCATGAAGGCCCAGTCATTGGTGGTGAAGTGGTGCTGTTCCGCAGTGCGACTGACCCGTGCGTGCTGCAGCTGAAACTCCACTATGGCCTGCTACTGCTCGCACAGTCTGTCCAGCATGTGCAAGGTGGAGTTCCACCTGGTGGGCACATCGCATATGAGGCGGTGAGCGGGAAGGCCGAAGTTACGCTGTGGCGCAGACAGGCGTGCAGCAGCAGGGTGTGAATGCCGGAAGCGCGAACAGACGGCCAGCACTTTATGCAGCAGCTCTGACATGTCGGGGTAGTTGCGAATGAACTTCTGCGCCCCCAAATTCAGCACATGCGCCAGGCAAGGGATGTGCGTCAAACCGGCTAGTCCCAGAGCTGCAATGAGATTTCGCCCATTATCGCACACCACCAGGCCGGGCTTGAGGCTCACCGGCAGCAACCACTCGTCGGTCTGTTGTTCTATACCCCACCACAACTCCTGTGCGGTATGGGGCCTGTCCCCCAAACATATGAGTTTCAGAACGGCCTGCTGACGTTTACCCCGGGCTGTGCTGAAGTTGGTGGTGAAGGTCTGTCGCTGACCAGATGAGGAGGTGGTAGAAGAGAAGGAGGAAGCCAAGTAGGAAGAGGAGGCAACAGGAGGAGGAGGCAAAGAATGTTGCCCTGCGATCCTTGGCGGCGGAAGGACGTGCGCCAAACAGCTCTCCGCCTGGGGCCCAGCCGCCACTACATTTACCCAGTGTGCAGTTAGGGAGATATAGCGTCCCTGGCCGTGCTTACTGGTCCACGTATCTGTGGTTAGGTGGACCTTGCCACAGATGGCGTTGCGCAGTGCACACTTGATTTTATCGGACACTTGGTTGTGCAGGGAAGGCACGGCTCTCTTGGAGAAGTAGTGGCGGCTGGGAACAACATACTGTGGGACAGCAAGCGACATGAGCTGTTTGAAGCTGTCTGTGTCCACCAGCCTAAATGACAGCATTTCATAGGCCAGTAGTTTAGAAATGCTGACATTCAGGGCCAGGGATCGAGGGTGGCTAGGTGGGAATTTACGCTTTCTCTCAAATGTTTGTGAGATGGAGAGCTGAACGCTGCCGTGTGACATGGTTGAGATGCTTGGTGACGCAGGTGGTGGTGTTGGTGGTACATCCCATGTTTGCTGGGCGGCAGGTGCCAACGTTCCTCCAGAGGCGGAGGAAGAGGCCGAGGCGGCGGCAGCAGCAGAAGAGGCCGAGGTGGCAGCAGCAGAAGAGGTAGCAGGGGGAGCCTGAGTGACTTCTTTGTTTTTAAGGTGTTTACTCCACTGCAGTTCATGCTTTGCATGCAGGTGCCTGGTCATGCAGGTTGTGCTAAGGTTCAGAACATTAATGCCTCGCTTCAGGCTCTGATGGCACAGCGTGCAAACCACTCGGGTCTTGTCGTCAGCACATTGTTTAAAGAAGTGCCATGCCAGGGAACTCCTTGAAGCTGCCTTTGGGGTGCTCGGTCCCAGATGGCGGCGGTCAGTAGCAGGCGGAGTCTCTTGGTAGTGGGTGTTCTGATTTTGCCCACTGCTCCCTCTTTGTCTTTTGCTACGCTGTTGGCTCGGTCTCACCACTGCCTCTTCCTCCGAATTCTGAAAGTCAGTGGCACGACCTTCATTTTATGTGGGGTCTAGGACCTCATCGTCCCCTGCATCGTCTTCCACCCAGTCTTCCTCCCTGACCTCCTGTTCAGTCTGCACACTGCAGAAAGACGCAGCAGTTGGCACCTGTGTTTCGTCATCATCAGAGACGTGCTGAGGTTGTATTCCCATGTCCTCATCATCAGGAAACATAAGTGGTTGCGCGTTAGTGCATTCTATCTCTTCCACCCCTGGGGAAGGGCTAGGTGGAGGCCCTTGATAAACCCTGGCAGCAGAGTCTTCAAACAGCATAAGAGACTGCTGCATAACTTGAGGCTCAGACAGTTTCCCTGATATGCATGGGGGTGATGTGACAGACTGATGGGCTTGGTTTTCATGCTCCATCTGTGCGCTTTCTGCAGAAGACTGGGTGGGAGATAATGTGAACGTGCTGGATGCACTGTCGGCCACCCAATTGACTAATGCCTGTACCTGCTCAGGCCTTACCATCCTTAGAACGGCATTGGGCCCCACCAAATATCCCTGTAATTTCTGGCGGCTACTGGGACCTGAGGTAGTTGGTCCACTAGGACGTGTGGCTGTGGCAGAACGGCCACGTCCTCTCCCAGCACCAGAGGGTCCACTAACACTACCACGACCATGTCCACGTCCGCGTCCGCGTCCCTTATTAGATGTTTTCCTCATTGTTCCCGTTCACCACAATTTTGAAAATGGCAAATTTGGGAATACTTTTTCAACCCAGAACAAAAACAGTGATTTTGCGGTCACTACAAATAATTTGACCAGCTAAAACAGTACAGATTTGGTTGAATAGAAATGTGAGGCCTATTTTTTACGCGCTGTGTGACAGATATACCTTTAATCACAGAATTAGACTTGTATCTGCACGGTAGCGTGTGTGTTAAGTTTTTCAGAATGACACTATCAGCACCTTGAATCTAATATATCCTTTTTGGGATAGATTTAAAGTAGGCCTGATATAGCAGAAACTACTAATTTTGAGAATGGCAAATTTGGGAATAGTTTTTCAACCCAGAACAAAAACTGTGCTTTTACGGTCACTACAAATAACTTGACCAGCTAAAACAGTACTGATTTGGAGGAATATAAATGTCAGGTCTATTTTTTAGGCGCTGGGTGACAGGCTCAACTTGCCCCTGATGTAGTATATGGCCAAAAAATAACCACACTATTGATGGTTAAATGCACTTGGGTGACACAGGCTCAGCCTGCACCTGATGTAGTATATGGCCAAAAATTAACCACACTGTTGATGGTTAAATGCAGTTGGGTGACACAGGCTCAGCCTGCACCTGATGTAGTATATGGCCAAAAAATAACCACACTGTTGATGGTTAAATGCACTTGGGTGACACAGGCTCAGCCTGCACCTGATGTAGTATATGGCCAAAAAATAACCACACTGTTGATGGTTAAATGCACTTCGGTGACACAGGCTCAGCCTGCAGCTGATGTAGGATATAGCAAAAAATAACCACACTATTGATGGTTAAATGCACTTGGTGGTAGCTTGTGCTGGTGCACCACAAGCCACAAAATGGCCGCCGATCACGCCAGAAAAAAGTGATATAAAAATGCTCTGGGCAGCCTAAAAAAAGTGAGCAATTCAATATTAGCACTTCAATGATCCACAGCTGGAGATCGATCACTGAATTAAGTCTTTTGGAGGAGTTAATCTGCCTAATCTCGCCCTAACGTCGCAGCAGCAACCTCTCCCTATGCTTGAATCAGCAGAGTGACGTGCAGCGCTACGTGACCCAAGCTTATATAGAGGCTGGGTCACATGCTGCACTGGCCAATCACAGCCATGCCAATAGTAGGCAAGGCTGTGATGGCCTCTTGGGGCAAGTAGTATGATGCTTGTTGATTGGCTGCTTTGCAGCCTTTCAAAAAGCGCCAAGAAAGCGCCGAACACCGAACCCGAACCCGGACTTTTACGAAAATGTTCGGGTCCGTGTCACGGACACCCCAAAATTCGGTACGAACCCGAACTATACAGTTCGGGTTCGCTCATCCCTAATTGAGAGCTCAGATCCAAGCCATCTGGGGATATGTTAAATGTCTATGTTTTATGCAATAGCTGCACAGTTAAATATTCTTATGTCTTTTATTGTCTTTTGCTACCATGTGGCTAATGGAGTTTTGCCTCTGCCCTTGGAGATAAATTGGATTACTTCCCAATTGTTTCCAGGACAGAAGACATTGTGTAAAACTGTGTATTCTCCTGCCTGTGATAATTACATTAACCCATTGTGTAAGGTAATTGTATCACAGGCAGAGGGGAGGATTTTGTGTGGGAGTGTCTGAGTGTATTGTACGTGTTTACTGGTTGTTTTACAAAACCCTGTGGGTGGTACTAATGTGTATATAAGTTTAATAAACACACAGCTCTGGCTGTCCACTGCTTTACCCTCAACACAGAGCTTGGTCTCGTTCTTGGGGGGATTGTATGCTGCTAGTTCTACTGTAAACTTTTCATATGGTTTTTCCTATTTGGCTGTATGCAGCATTAATGGTTTCCAGTGCGGGAGTTTGGTGTTCTGTAAGTAGCAGTGCCTGTAGCTCTGGAAGGGGAAGATCGCCTAAACGGTTTTAACCCCTTTTATGCCCGGGGTGCCGTTACAGCTATATATTAGTTTTTTAGAATATTCATCATTTTTTTCCATTTCAAGTCATGATTCCTCCATGCTTAAAGGACACTGACAGGCCCAATAAGCATATTTAGGTATATATATGACAGTACAGGTCTTATCAAGTGTATTAAAATCATCTACGTATCCCCCCTGTCCACCTTTATAAATACCGAAAACTAAAGTTTTATAACCTGCTTGTCTCTTCTCCAATCTGCCCAAGGTAAGGCGTTTCATCTCAAAATGCGCCCAGCCAGCCGCTCCCAAGTTCCCAACTGCTGTTCTGAAGCCCCGCCCAGCTCGTCAATATTCACTTCGCTGGGCGGCGGCTACAACTTTTATCTTCCTTGAGCCATAACTTTTTTATTTTTTCCGTTCACATAGTTGTATGATTGCTTATTTTTTGAAAACCAAGATGTCCTTTCTAATACACCATTTAATATGGCATATAATTTAGTGGGAATTGGGAAAAAAATTCCAAATGGGGTGGAATTGGAAAACAAATGCAATTCCTCCACCGTTTTAAGGGTTATGTTCCCACAGTGTTCCGTTTGTGGCAAAACTGACCTATGTCCTTCATTCTTTGGGTCAGTACGATTACAACGATATCACATATGTTTAGGTTTTTTATGTTTAAATAGTGTAAAAATAAGTTTTTTTACATTACTATATTCTGACCCCCATAACTTTTTATCTACTAAGCTACTAATTTTTTGCAGGACAATCTGTAGTTTTTATTGATACAATTTTTGAGTGTGTGTGATCCTTTTTAATCATATTTTATAAAATTTTTGGGTTAAGAGAAGCAATGAAAAAATGGCAAATTGGCCATTTTGACCCTTTTTTCTGTTACGCCATTCGACGTATTGGAGAAATATTTTAATATTTTAATAGTAGGGGCATTTTCACTCGCGGTCATACCCATGATGTTTATATTTTTTGTTATTTATGTATTTATTTTTTTATTATACGGAAAGGAAGGTGATTAAAACTGTTATATATTTTACATTTTTTATACAGTACAGACCAAAAGTTTGGACACACCTTCTCATTCAAAGAGTTTTCTTTATTTTCATGACTATAAAGGCATCAAAACTATGAATTAACACGTGGAATTATATACATAACAAACAAGTGTGAAACAACGGAAAATATGTCATACTCTACAGTCGTGGCCAAAAGTTTAGAGAATTACATAAATATTGGAAATTGGAAAAGTTGCTGCTTAAGTTTTTATAATAGCAATTTGCATATACTCCAGAATGTTATGAAGAGTGATCAGATGAATTGCATAGTCCTTTTTTGCCATGAAAATTAACTTAATCCCCAAAAAAACTTTCCACTGCATTTCATTGCTGTCATTAAAAGACCTGCTTAGATCATTTCAGTAATCGTCTTGTTAACTCAGGTGAGAATATTGACGAGCACAAGGCTGGAGATCATTATGTCAGGCTGATTGGGTTAAAATGGCAGACTTGACATGTTAAAAGGAGGGTGATGCTTGAAATCATTGTTCTTCCATTGTTAACCATGGTGACCTGCAAAGAAACGCGTGCAGCCATCATTGCGTTGCATAAAAATGGCTTCACAGGCAAGGATATTGTGGCTACTAAGATTGCACCTCAATCACCAATTTATAGGATCATCAAGAACTTCAAGAAAAGAGGTTCAATTCTTGTTAAGAAGGCTTCAGGGTGTCCAAGAAAGTCCAGCAAGCGCCAGGATCGTCTCCTAAAGAGGATTCAGCTGCGGGATCGGAGTGCCACCAGTGCAGAGCTTGCTCAGGAATGGCAGCAGGCAGGTGTGAGCGCATCTGCACGCACAGTGAGGCGAAGACTTTTGTTTGGGGCATCTGGAAAAAGGCTTGTCTGGAGAAGAAAAGGTGAGCGCTACCATCAGTCCTGTATCATGCCAACAGTAAAGCATCCTGAGACCATTCATGTGTGGGGTTGCTTCTCATCCAAGGGAGTGGGCTCGTTCCCAATTTTGCCCAAAAACACAGCCATGAATAAAGAATGGTACCAAAACACCCTCCAACAGCAACTTCTTCTAACAATCCAACAACAGTTTGGTGAAGAACAATGCATTTTCCAGCACGATGGAGCACCGTGCCATAAGGCAAAAGTGATAACTAAGTGACTCGGGGACCAAAACGTTTAAATTTTGGGTCCATGACCTGGAAACTCCCCAGATCTTAATCTCAATGAGAACTCTTGGTCAATCCTCAAGAGGCGGGTGGACAAACAAAAACCCACTAATTCTGACAAACTCCAAGAAGTGATTATGAAAGAATGGGTTGCTATCAGTCAGGAATTGGCCCAGAAGTTGATTGAGAGCATGCCCAGTCGAATTGCAGAGGTCCTGAAAAAGAAGGGCCAACACTGCAAATACTGACTCTTTGCATAAATGTCATGTAATTGTCGATAAAAGCCTTTGAAACGTATGAAGTGCGTGTAATTATATTTCACTACATCACAGAAACAACTGAAACAAAGATCTAAAAGCAGTTTAGCAGAAAACTTTGTAAAAACTAATATTTTTGTCATTCTCAAAACTTTTGGCCACGACTGTAGGTTCTTCAAAGTAGCCACTTGAAGCTCATCAAGAGAATGCCAAGAGTGTGCAAAGCAGTAATCAAAGCAAAAGGTGGCTACTTTGAAGAACCTAGAATATGACATATTTTCAGTTGTTTCACACTTGTTTGTTATGTATATAATTCCACATGTGTTAATTCATAGTTTTCATCCCTTCAGTGTGAATCTACAATTTTCCTAGTCATGAAAATAAAGAAAACTCTTTGAATGAGAAGGTGTGTCCAAACTTTTGGTCTGTACTGTATATATATATATATATATATATATATATATATATATATATATATATTTATTTTATTTTTTTACTTTTTTGTTATGATTTTGAAGCTCATATTTGAGCGCACAAAATCAAACTTTTTTTTCATTCCGAACAATCATGGATTTTATAAATCCAGTTATTACTTAATATTGCAAATTTTTTGGGTTGGCCTATAATAAGAATTAGAGCTTCAATACCCATAGTCTCTTCACCGAGACCTGGGGCATTGAATTCAATTATCGGCATCCTTATTGGCTCTAGAGAATGCCGGAAAGAAGCCCGGAAGCGCGAGCTAAAGGCATTAATTAATGCGACCGGCAATAATATAATTACGGTAGTAGTGATAAGCGGCAGGGGCAATATTCAAATTCGCGATATTTCATGAATATTTGGGCGAATATTCGTCAAATATTAGTATATATATTAGTTTCTTGATTGCGAAAATCGGCAATGTAATATGCGCGTATTGCGTGCGTAATACAGGCGTGGGTCACTGTTGCTACATTTTTCAAGCTGCTAGAAGTTTCCTGAGAAAATGGTTGGCATGACAGAACATTACAATAGCTTTATATGCAGATAGAGTGCTCAAATATATTTGTTATTGCGCAAATCAGCAATTAATGATGCTCATATTTTTGTGCAATACATGTACCTTCACATTTTAGCAGGTCTGACTACATATTACTGATTGGTGCACTAAGTATTGTTGTGAACTTTGTCTGTAGCATGTATGTATGGACAG
Source organism: Bufo bufo (assembly GCF_905171765.1). Taxonomy (NCBI): domain Eukaryota; kingdom Metazoa; phylum Chordata; class Amphibia; order Anura; family Bufonidae; genus Bufo; species Bufo bufo. The sequence continues at coordinate 386,727,666 of NC_053389.1, forward strand.
CAGAACCTACCGTATTACACTACCTAACACCCTGCACTGGAATCTATCAGCTACACTATATCACGATCTAACATATACTGACTATCTCCCTCTAACTATCTGTATTATATATATATATAAGCTATCTAACTAACTATCTAATGTAATTAAACAGTAAAGCATGGAGCACAGCAATGACACTGCGGTCTCTCTCAGAACTCCATAAAACTGTCGAAAATGGCTGCTGGGGAGGTTCTTATATAGTAAGGGGTAGGCAACTTTCCTATTGGTTGCTAGGGATGTTGCTAAACTCAGACAAAGACATTGAAGCCTTCTCATTGGCCCACAAGCAAGAAGAGAGGTTACTGAGGAAAAAAAAATCTAGAATATTCGCGAATACGAATATATAGCATACTATATTGTAAATCTTTGCAAATTCTCGAAATGGCGATATTCGCAATTAAAATTTGTGATTAGAATATTCACAATACTGGTAATTAGCTGCAGGTCTCTGCTGTTTAAAACATTGGAGACCCGCTTGCTATGACGCCCGCTGCACTTGCGTGCGGGCGCCATGTTTGCCCATTGCTCCAGCGCCATAAATATACGGTGCTGGTAGCAAAAGGGTTAAAGAATTATTTTTAGGGAATGACATAGTTTATTAATTTAAAAGAATCCTTTTTCTTTTTTGGGACAATAACCAATGGTGAGATCCTGAAGTTAATGAATGGAGGAGACGAAAAGGGTCCCTAAAATTTACCCACTAACAACCCATTCTGTATTTTCCCCTAACTATATTTTTATGTTTTATTGTAGAGTTCAGATTATTAGCTATTAAACAACCATTACCTTAAAATTCAGGTATGTAAAATTTAAAGGTAAATTGTAGAAACAATAAATTAGCACACTCCTTGTTTGGGAATATGTCTAGATAGGGGGATTATTATTGCAATTATCAGCGGCATCACAGCTTTTGACAGCTTTATTGAAGTGTAAAGTAGATCTGTGCTTTTTGAAACATTTGAACAGGGGATGTGTTCCACTACAATAGGAACATTCATGGTTCTATCCAGAATTAGAAAGCCATATACATTGGCTTTCATTATACGCAAAACATATCCCCTTTTTGAAATTATTGATCATAACATATGGTTTATTTTGTACTGATCTTTGGGGTAGAATGAGGTTCAGCCAGAGACCTACATCTTTCGAACCCCATGTCATAGATGGATATACTAACCATTTCTGCCTGTACATCTCATCATATGTGCACCATGCACTACCACCAAAATTTTGGTAAGCTTCTCATATGGAGTCCATGTGTTCAAACACACCACTACATAAATGCGGATATCTATCACTTAAGATAGCCACATATATGCAGAAATCTTGTATGCATATATAAAAGGATTTATTTACCTGCTGTCACCGCCAGTTCTGTGAGAAGGTCTGGCAGACGTCCTTCTCTACCTCTTGCATGATGTTCTTTGTTTTGGTTTAACTTTGTTATCTCCTTTCCTTCTCACAGGTGTCACCTATTTAGACTAATCGTCTCCCTTTATATTCCCTCCCATACTGCCTCACTTTGCGGTTTATACTACTTCCTGGATGAAGTGTTCACTGCTGGAGGCTGCTGCTGTTGTTTACTCAGATAAGTCTTTGCATGTATTGTGTTTCCTTGCTGGCTTGATTCTAGGTGACCCTGACTCCGTCCGTATTAAGTGCAGGGAGCCGGTGGTCGTGTCCCCTCACTATTATAGGGTTTTCAGGTGTCGCACAGTCTTAGGTACGTGGGCATGCAATCGTCTACCATTGAGACCCTCTTAGGGTTTTATAGGGCTTACCTATAAGCTCCTTAGTTTGGGATCAAGCCAGTCGGACGTTTATTCATAAGTTCCAGCTATCTGCAACATCATCCGTGACATTATGAACCGCCGCAACCGTCTTAAGCATGGATCCGGTTTCAGCCTTGATTGACCGCATGCAAGGTCTTTCGCTGGAGGTAGCAGATCTCCAAAAACTGTGTCTCAGTTTCAGATGACCGCTTCTGCTTGCGTTCATGGAGTTTGTTCCGAGCCTAAGATCTCGCTTCCAGATACGTTCTCCGGGGGTAGTGAGAATTTTGTTCGCTTTAGAGAGGCTTGCAAACTCCATTTTCGCCTACTTTCCCATTCCTCTGGTGATGAGAAGCAGAGGGTGGGGATCATAATCTCGCAGCTCAGGGATAACGCTCAGTCTTGGGCCTTTTCGCTGCCGGTGGGGACACTGCCCCTCCGATCGGTGGATGAATTTTTTGTAGCCCTGGGGCAAATATATGATGACCCGGATCGTATTGCTCTGGCTGAATCTAAACTGCGTCTTTTATGCCAGGGTAAACAGTCCGCAGAGATATATTGTTCAGAATTTCAGAGATGGGCAGCTGATACTGGTTGGAATGATATTGCACTCCGAAGTCAAATTTGCCATGGTCTTTCGGAAAGATTGAAAGATGCATTTGCTTTTCATGAGAGACCAGCCTCGTTAGAATCTGCCATGTCTCTACCTGTTCGTATTGACAGGCATCTTAGAGAGAGAGAGGAGACTACTCCTTCCTGTCATAATCAGCCCAAGGACAGTCTCATTCAGTGCGCAGGGATCTCAGTCTCTCTCAATCCCCTCTGAGGAGGAGGCCATGCAGCTGGGTTTGCTTGCCTATGATAGTAGAGGATTCAGCTCTCAGTTTCTTTTGTGGGGGTATAAAACATTTGGCTAATGTTTGCCCCTCTAGGAGATTCATAGAGTTTTCTGAGGGGAATAAAAAAAAAAATCTAAAAACTTTCCATTTGCTACTATTGGCAAGGTTGATGAGGAAATTGAAGGTTTGCCGTTTGCTTGTAGTTCCCATTTTCTGCTACCTGCCAGGGTGGCGCTAGACAGCAAGAACATTCTTTGTGAGATTTTTGTAGATAGTGGAGCAGCTGTCAATCTCATTGATAATCAATTTGCAATAACGCATGGTTTCCAGGTATGCACTTTGGAAAAGGATATACTTGTTTTTGCTATCGATTCCGCTCCACTTTCTCAAAGATCGTTATAGGGTATAGTTCACAATATCTGTTTGACTATGGGTGACAGTCATGTTGAGGATATGTCATGTTTCGTCCTAAGCGGATTACCTACTCCTCTAGTGTTGGGGCTACCCTGGCTCACTAAACATAACCCCACCATTGATTGGCAAGCAAGGCAAATAAATGGTTGGAGTGACTTTTGCAGAGAGAATTGCCTCACGGCGTCTCTTTCAGAGGTTTCTACCAAGACTGTACCATCTTTTCTCTCTGAATTTTTGGATGTGTTTTCCGAGAGTGGTATCCAGGACTACCTATAAAATTTTCCCTAAAATGGCGATAAAACAAAAATAAAATTCATACCACATCCTTTTGAGTGCAAAGAGCTTGCTGCCGCCTTCTTGATTAAAGATCTTGCGCAAAATCTCATGTGTGTTGACGTATGGATATTCAATCAAGATAGCAGCGGTCGGCTCTTCCCGATCAAATGGATGAGGTAAATATTGATTTTTTATTTTATTTTTTTAACTATAGACCTTAATATGAATGTCAGATTCTGCGATCAGTGATGAACTCAGCATCTGAGTGGTACAATAAAGGGGAGCGACGCAATCGCCGTTCCTTGTAATTGCTCCCACTACTTACAAAGAAATGTGCTTCGTGACATCACAAAGCTAAAAAAATAAAAAATTCAGCAATGCAGCTGAATCGAATTTTCAAGAACTTCGCTCAACACATATGTGACAGGAAAGTGCCAGAATCGCGGGGCAAATGAACCAAAGGTTTCCTTTTTGTCCTGCCAGTGCTGCCAGACACAATTGAGTTCAGGAATCTCCAGAAACGAGGTGAATTGACCTGGTAACTGGGGCCTTTCCCCCAGCAATGGTGCACTACGGGGCCTGCAGCAGTTGCTCCATGTGCACCATAGTTAATCTATATGCTGAGTCTAATTTTAAGTAACTTACAGTGGCACAGGAAAGACCGCTGCTTTTTGAAAACAGTGAGCAGTTGAAAACAGTGAAAACAGTGAACTAATGTAAGTGCACCTATATTTTTGTATAAACTGAAAGTGGCGCATTTTGGCACATCTAATGGAAAAGGGCCATGGCTTTACTGGAATTCTGCTGTGAAAATCTGTCAAAGTAAGCCAGCCAATAGTTGACATACAGTTAGACAAAATTGTGCATCCCTTTGCCACATTTATCATCCACCTTGACACCCTGTGATGAATCTGGTGCAGGTCTAGTCTGTTTAAGTTTACATCATTTATAGGATTAGTAAATCTGCTGCAATATATTCTGAGGCCTTTGTAACTTGAGGGACCACTGTAAGTGGCTTACATCTATGTGCACAGCACTAGGGCATCTAATTGATATGTACCAGTATTTTTTTTTATCTGATGCCAGAATAAATTTGTGTTAAAAATATCCAAATATCTTTATTGAGCGAAAACCAAGTATTCCAGATATGTTGATACTAGTGGAGGTCGTTGGAACGAAACAGAATACTTAATTATTCATTGAAAAACAGTCAACTGAGTTTGATCTTATATAACTCTATAATGTAGAACACAGCTTTGGGGTCAGCCCTCCAACAGGGGACACTGTTTCTGGCAGAACATTTTGCTATGCTAAGTTCTACTCCTTATGGAGCTATAAAAGTTGAAGAATTAAATGTTAATCTATTTTGCTGCCAAAGATTTTACTAATGGTTGCGCTTGACAAATCTGAGGAACTACTGTATTTTTCTCTTTATAAAATGCACATTTTCTCCCCAAAAGTGTGGGGGGGGGGGGAATGTCAATGCATCTTATAAAGCAAATACTAATGAGCACTTCCATTAGCGCTCATTTGCATGCAAGAGGTGTGGGGAGCTGTGACTAGCACTCATCACTCCCTGGTCTTCTTTCGGGCCCTACGCTGCACTGTGTTATTACAGCATATAGCATTAGGACATAGTGAACATAGGCACACACTATCACCTGATGCTGTGCATTATCAGGTCACAGTGCAGTGTAGGCCCCAGTGGAAGACCAGGCAGAGGTGAGTGCATAAAGAACGCACCGTCCAAAGCAGCAGAGGTAAGTTCATTTATTTACAGTATTTATTTCTGATGTCTGATCTGAGGTCTAATGAGGATTGACGGTCTGATCTGAGGTCTAATAAAGATTGGGGGTCTGAATGTTTGGGGATCTGTTTAAGGGATCTGATACAGAATTATGGTCTGATCTGAGGTCTGATAAAGTTTGGGGGTCTGATCGTGGGGGAGGGTCTGATCTGAGGTCTGATAAAGAATGGGGGTTTGATTGGGGGGTCAGAGCTAAGGTCTCATAAAGTTTGATGTCTTATTGGGGGTTTGATCTCAAGTCTGATAAAGTTTGGGGGTCTGATAAAGATTAGGTGGTCTGAACTGAGGTCTGATAAAGCTTGAGGTTCTGATTTGGGGGTCTGATGAAGATTGGGGTCTCTTATCTGAGGTCTGATGAAGATTTGGGGTCTGATCCGTGGTCTGATTTCCGTCCTATAAAACCTAGGTGTGTCTTAGAAGCTTATTTTATCTTTAGTATCTGTCACAGATGTTCCCGTGGCAGGTACCAGGAGATCGGAGAGACTGGCAACTCGTGGGTTAAATTGACAAGTTCACTGTGGATCTTATTGTGTCTTTGTTTTGGTGAATGCCACACCCCTTGCTTCAGGTGTTGCTTGTTGGTAAATCACCTTTACCATAAGTTTTGTGTTTGTTATATTCCCTGTTGTTTGTATCTGTATTTGTAAATAAACATGAGGAACAGGTTCAAATGATAGCAAAGACTGACCAAACAGGTTCCCCAGGAGCCTTGCATTGTTGCATCTGCTTTTATCTTATTTTGTACTGTATTTGTTATTCAGTTTAATTATAAATTAAAGGTGTAATTTCATACCAGGATTACTGTGTGTATTCTGTTGATATTTTGCTCAGTAATATGTTTATTTACAACACAGGCCTATTATTATCAATGGATTACTTGTTCTACTGCTTTACTGAGCGAGACCAAGTCATCATATGACATATGGTGAACTAACTCAGGAGCAATCACTTACTTTCAGCAACCAACTTACTTTCGTAAACTTCAAAAGTTGGCAAAAGCTGTTGCCTGCATGCATGCCTGTATTACTCCCTGTAACGCTTGTATTTTAATGGAGACATAAAGAGAAGGGTTTTTCTATGGTGAGTGCCGCATTCTTTGGATCTTTTTGATGTGCATTGGACTCTTTATATACTGTACGTATGCTTTGCACCCACGACCCAACAACAAGATCCCCAGTACACTGAGTCCTGGATTCCAATGACAGGTGTGTGTGCAATGCCGGTCACCCTCCATTTTCTTTTTTGCCTTACTTTAGTAAACTTACATTTATTGCACTTAATCTGGTCTGTGATTGGGTAAGCACTTGAGTAACCCAAGTGACCAAGGAAAGAAACAAATCAAACACCCATCCCTTTCCAAGTAGCCATCTGCGGTACAGGTCACAGGCCTCTTTTAGCCTTTGGCCTGAAATGCCTGGGTCCCTGTGCCTTTTGTACACTGCCTCATATAATGGCATGTAGCCAATGAGAGTGAATGGCGAGGCAGAAATCCATAGGCTTTTGTGCCCTGCTGCAGTATTCAGTTGTATTATTGTCCTGAGGATAGCAATACAATCATATTTAGGAGGGCATCTGTGGCCATCAGCCAGGCACTTAAGCACTTGAAGCTCCTGGCGTTAATTAATACATGTACCCCATTAGCGGCAGCGAGGAGCACTCAGGCAGCCCACTGAGCATCAGCCCACTGGGAAATTTACCTGTAGGTTCTATGGCAGTCTGCCCCTGGGTACATGTCTAGAATATAGAACACACATCCTGTACTGCATACAATGACATAGCTACATAGGATGATAGATAGATAGATGGATAGATAGACCATACACATTATTTTCTGCTCATTATAGTAATCTATTACACACCCCTGGATTAAGTGTGTTCATATGAACTGAATAAAATAAGAAAAATGTAGACCGTATATTGCAGATGTAGACTTTGTGTGCATCAGATTTATAAACATCAAACATCCAGAAACGAACATACACCCATGTCTACTAGCACACTGGCGCACAAGCATATACAGAGTTACAGCAGGAAGCAGACAGACATATGACAAAAGGTTGGGACTTGGGAAGCCTCATAGCTGATTTCTTGACACGTGTTTTTGTCAAATCAATTCTGTGTTTGACCTTCCTTTGTCCTCGCCTTTGGAGAATTCTCTTCTGCAGCTTCAGCAGAATCCTAAAAAAAAGCATACAGAGTGATAGCGGTATTATCATTCCAGATTTAAAGAAGTTCAAAATGACCTCTAGGCAATGGCATGATTATTGTATTGTTCTTTACAATATGGTAATAATATGACAAAAATAAACCTTATCTAACCTGTTAAGGACTAGGCCATTTAACCCTCTTCCTGAACATGCACATTTTCTCTCTCTTTTGTTAGTACATGTAAAAGCCATAATTCTTTTTGCTTTGTTTATTTATTATTTATTTTTATGCCATTTTTTATGACAGTATTTTTTGTATTTATTTTTTATATGCGGGAAAAGGAAGAAATAGTAGGAGAACATTGCAACTAAAGTACCATACATTTTTTATTGCATAATACTTTTATTTGTTATACACTTACAGTACCTATATGGTCATTGAAGTCCTTTAGGGAACATTTAACATTACATTTATTTTTGCTGATATATTTTCCCCAGCTACAGAGGAACACAGTCCATTGAGCCACACAGAGCTGATCACAAACTGCAGTTCAATGTTTCCAAGTGTAAAATAATACACTTGGGGAGAAGCAACCCTCAGTCTGAGTCTCCTATTGGCAGCTCTGTGATAGTGAGGACTTCAGAAGAGAAGGATTTAGGTGTTCTGATATCAGCCAGCTTCAGAAGGAGTGCACAGTGTGGACAGGCAGCAGGGAAAGCAAGTAGGATGATTGCCTATATAGCCAAAGGTATAATCAGTAGGAAGAGAGAAATTGTGATCTCCCTGTATAGAGCGCTAGTGAGACAACATCTGGCATATTGTGTCCAGTTCTGGAGAGCCCACCTACAAAAAGACTTAGATAAAATGGAATGGGTTCAGAGACAGGCTACAAAAATGGCTGAAGGTCTTAAGCATAAAACATACCAGGATAGACTTAGGAGGTCTTTTACTATCAGATATACGCCAGTTTTCTTGCGTACATCTGGTGCAGATTGTGCAAATAACCTTTGTGCCGCAATCTAAGACTTTTCCCACTCACGCCAGGTCTAAAAAAATGGGAGTGGCTTGGGCGAAGAAGGGAACGGGCCGGCAGGCCGGTCTTGGTTATCAATTTCTATGCCTCTACATAACTTCAGCGGATCCATCCACAAGGGGTTATTAAGACCGGTGTCTAAAATGCCGATCTTGATAAATAATCCCCTTAAACTGTAAAGCCTGGAGAAAAGAAGGGAAAGTGGGGGTATGATCAAAAACTTTAAATATGTTAAAAGTCTGAAAAAGGTTCAGGAAGGAAGTGTTTTCAATAAGAAGCTAAACACAAGAACAAGGGGACACAATCTGAAATTACCTGAGGGTACGATCAGGAGCAACGTCTTGGAACAAACTTCCAATATACGTGGTTGGGAAATCTACAGTAAGTGAATTTAAACATGCCTGGGATAAATACATCTCTCCAAGATAAAAAAAAAAAAAAAGAAATAATAGAAGGGCAGACTAGATGGACCAGGTGGTCTTTTTCTGCCGTCAATCTTCCATTCTATCAGTCCACTTAAGGACTGCTAGGACCGGAGAAGGAAGCGGCATTGCAGGTGCCTAGTCTATGGGTGGGTGTGGTTAAAAACATAGAAAACATGGCAACTATTGAACACGAACATCTGACGATGTAACAAAAGCAGAGGGAACACTGTAAGGCTCTGTTCATATTTATGTTAAAATGCCATTTTTCTGCTTCATCATAGAAACAGAAAAACAGAAATACCAGAATGCTGGATTGTCCAATGACGTACACCAATGGTGCCGAAGAACCCCACTGACTTTTAAACTTTTAGTTAGTCTTAACGTCGAAATGATGGAAACCTAACATAGCATGCTGTGCTATGTTTCCTGCCAAATATGACAAAATAATGAAAATGTAGGTGCAGTATCCCAGACCTGCAAATGTTTTATTATGTATTTTTATATGATGTTATTCTAAGTTATGTTTTAGGCCATTCAATTCAGTAAAGACAGTATGGTTGGCAGGAACAGTGTTAATCACGCTGTTCCTACTCTCTTGGTAGGAGAGAGCAGGTATTACCATATGTTTCGCTTTATAAGACGCACCTGATGATAAGACTCACCTAGGTTTTTGAGGAGGAAAAAAAGTGTGCTTTTGGTAGGTTTTGAACTAATGGTGGTCTGTGGATGACGCACTGTGATGGGGGATCTGTGGATGACGCACTGTGATGGGGGATCTGTGGATGACGCACTGTTATGGGGGGATCTGTGGATGACGCACTGTTATGGGGGATCTGTGGATGACGCACTGTTATGGGAGGATCTGTGGATGACGCACTGTTATGGGAGGATCTGTGGATGACGCACTGTTATGGGGGGATCTGTGGATGGATGCACTGTTATGGGGGGATCTGTGGATGACACTTATGGGGGATCTGTGGATGACACTGATGGGGGATCTGTGGATGACACTGATGGGGGATCTGTGGATGACACTGATGGGGCTCTGTGGATGACACTTATGGGGCTCTGTGGATGACACTTATGTCATCCACAGACCCCCATAAGTGTCATCTACAGATCCCCCATCAGATGCATCAGTGTGGAGGGAGGAGTCGGAGACACTCATGGCGGGGCCCGGTGCAGTGACCCGCAACTGTTAAATACATTCAATCCGATCTATATCTAAATGTATACGCACTGTTCGGTACCTACTGTAGTACTGTAAGTATAGCATTAAGACGGCGCAGACCAGCAGCTCCCTCGGTCATGCGCAGCCTGCCCCAGCTCCCTCGGTCATGTGCAGCCTGCCTGCTTATCTCACTTTATGAATGAACAGGCAGGCGGCGCATGACAGAGGGAGCTGGGGCAGGCGACGCATGACAGAGGAAGCTGGGGCAGGCAGCGCATGACAGAGGGAGCTGGGGCAGGCGGCGCATGACAGAGGGAGCTGGGGCAGGCGGCGCATGACAGAGGGAGCTGCGGCAGGCGGCGCATGACCGAGGAAGATGCCGGTCTGCGCCGTATTAATGCTATACTTACGGTACTACAGTAAGTACCGAACAGTGCGTATACATTAAGATATAGATCAGATTGAATCTATTTAACAGTTGCGCGGCCCGGTGTATTAGAGTAGAGTCGCTGCACCAGGCCCCGTCATGATTGTCCCCGCCTCCTCCCTCCACACTGATACTATGCTGCACAGCGCAGCCAGCGAAGTATCCGCTTTATAAGACGCACGGCCATTCCCCCCCACTTTTGGGGGGGAAAAAGTGCGTCTTATAAAGCGAAAAATATGGTACTTCCTGCAAGGAGGGGGAGTTCCTGAGTAGATTGAGTGGAGGTAGGAAGTACATGCCAGATCTCCTACTCCTAGAGCTTGTTACTTCATTCTCCTGTGAGACCATCACTCCAGAGAGATTACCAGAATCAAGAACACCGCTTCCACAAAGCTTCAGCATGCCTAGACAGCAGAGTGATAAGCGAAATCACAGATTTACAGACACTGCTGCAGGTGAGGGACTACAGCTCAGACTCCCATCAACTAGAGTAACCACCAGGCCATACTAAAATCAAGCCTAAACAAAAGTGGACACCCATATCCATAAGTGCCATTAAACTGCCACATGACAGGCCACCAAACCTCTTTATCTGGTACCAGAAACTGCACTTTGTACACTGCTGGGTGCTGCACTAAGTAAAGAGAGACTGTTATACTTTTACCTCTGGCCTGATTCTTCAAACGTCCTTTCCACTGCACCAAACCCCAGTTAGCAACGTCCTGAGGGAGTACACTGCGACAACATTTTATCAGGGCCACTACCACTCCTATTCTCGGCACTGGCTCCTGAGGGGCTTGGTGTATAGGCAGTGTCTAATATTTAACAACAGCTGTACTTTTTGTGGTGGTTGTACATGCATGGTATTACAGTTCTGTTCCATTTGCTTCAATGGCATAAAATCATAGTGAGTGGTTATACCAGGCAAAGATTATATAAATAGTACATACTTTAAGACACTGACCCAGTAAACATTATTTTATTTTTATATTTATCTTCTAGGTCTTCCCCTGGATCAACTTGCAGGATAACAGGCTGAACTGGATGGACAGATGTATTTTTTCAGCTTTATAAACTACTGTATGTTACTATGTTATGTCTGCATTGTTATTTTAAGTAGCAAACTAGCTTCATTTTTTAGTTTTATTTTCTTTGGATTAAAAAATGTTCCACAACTGTGCATTTTCTTCAAAGGTATAAAATCTGGATCCTGAAACATAGTAAATTACTAACCGCAACCTGAAGCACCACCCAGCCTCTCACTTATTTCTCTACTGGAGAAGTGTCGGAGACTGAAGCAGGGCAGTGCAGAAAGCCCAGGAGGAGCCAGAGCGGAGTATGGAAGTGGTAATAGCTCTGGCTGTTACAGTCAAACACAGTGGAATTCCTCACACTGTTGCTACCTGGGGCCGTACAGTGAAAAGAGGGTGCACCCTTTTATTCCCCCAAAGCACACCCTGATGTTGGGACTCCTGTCTGATGGTAGTTGGTGTGCCTGTGATGTTGCATATTTGTATGGGTGCAAGACGGAGCGTGTAGAGTGCAATGGCCGGCATATGGTGCAGGACTTAGTAACTAGGCCAGATGTAGCAGAATAAACATCTCTCTTCACTGAAGTGCAAATCAGGAGTTGTAGTACATCCAATGATAGCAAAGTTGTAGTACATCCAATGATAGAAAAACCCAGTTCCAACTGTACACAGTGCAATTCCTCCCAGATAACGATGTATGGATTAAGTATGGATTTAGGCAAGGATGGCCCATGTCCCTCTCTGTCTAAACACTCTTCCTGCAGAATCTATAGTGGGACATTGTACTCTTGCAATGGCGGCTGTAATGTCCATTGAGGGATACAGGGTTTTAAAGATATGACTGGCCAGGTCATGTCCAGGTGTGAAGACTGCAGTAAAGTACAACTTGAGTTTCTGTAGCTTTTTGAGTATCACTTTTTTTATTTTTTGTCACGGTGTACTCCCTCAAACCGTTGCTCTCTGGGCATTGGTGCAGTGTGGTTTAGGGAGTCAGGCCAGAAGTAAAAGAATAAATGTCTCTCTTTAGTTAGTGCAAAATAGGTGTTGTAGTATATCCAGCAGTAGTTGTACATAGATCAATCTATCTCTATGGTGATGAGGCATGGTGGCTGACAAAGTAGCTGATAATGGCACATCTGGTATGTTATCTTGCTGATATCTCTCTCCTGTACTTCTGGTTATTGCTGTAGGCTGACACTTGTGACTGTATATGTCCACTTGTGAAAATACAGGTTTTCACGAGTTGGTCTGGCCTGGATGTGATCTAGGTGATAGGTATCTGAGCAGTAGTCCCTCACTTGCAGCAGGGTCTGGATAGCTAAAGTTGTTGGTCACTCTAGTGACTATAAACGCTGTAGCTTTGAAGATATCTGTAGTTTCTGGATCTTTCAGTCTCTCTGGAGTAGTGGTCTCTGGTCCCTAAAGCCCTTGTGGCAGGAGCAATAGGATGTGCCTTCTCACCCCTCACTGTCCTAGCTAAGTCTCCCCTCTCCTGGCAAGAAGTAAGTCCAGCCCACTCCTACTAACAGGGGAGGAATGGGGTGGTTAGACCCATTCCTGATGCCAACTATACCTCACCTACTGGGCTGAACCAGGATTGTCAACCCCTACTGTGCAATCCCTACATAACTATTCTGGGTGCAATGCAATGCATGGCATAACATTACACTACATAACCTAAAGAAATGAACAAACAGCAGATACCCCCGTGCTCTGGGGTACTACAAATGCAGATAGCAATAACCAAAAGTAAGGAGCACTACACCATAGGTTGGAGTTGGCTTGATGGTTTGCTTCAATTGTGTGCTCACCCTCTTTTGGAAGAAGCTAGCATGGCTCTGTCACCAGAGATGAAATAGTACTAACAATTAAATTTATGAGAATAGTACTCTGACGAGGGGAATACACTCTGAGGGACTGTTCAGAAAGAGGTAGAGAAAATCAAGACAAAATAGTATCTATCAAGACAAATCAAAGCAACATGTCTGCCAACATCTCAGTTGGTAAAATCGGGGCATATACTGTAAACCCGGCACTGGAAACATCCATTTATCGGAAGGGTTTGAGTTAGCCCCACCTATTTTTGGCCCAAGACAGTGAAAATTTGCCGGGACTGTCTCTGAAAATCAGGGGCAGTCCCAGCAAATTCGGGACAGATGGCAACTATGAGGGTTGTATTATCAAATGAAGCAAATTGATCCAGAAGAATAATAATGTTCCTCCAAAAGCTGAAAATCTAGTGTGTGTAAAGAATTATTTTCTGTATAGGTACCCAGGATGATGACAACTGCTGTTTAGGACCTGAACTTGAAGCATTCTGAAGGAGCCGCCTGTATGAAGATCCTTGTAAATCTGTTAAGGAGGTTGCAGGGAATTATATAAAAATGGTTTCCAGCAAAACATCCTAGATTGTGACTAGGATGCATTGCCTCTATTTGTACAGCTGCTTTGGAGGGGTTGATAGGGAAAAGGGCTTTACTACACTGCGTTCCTGCACCTGGCTTCACTTTACATTGCTGAGATTTGCTGTCAGGCTGCTTAGCCACGACAGCATGTCTCATGCACGATCGCTCTATTTTTATCTACAATAGAGCAGGATTTCATCTCTTCTCCCCATTTTTTTCAGGCTGCTCATATCTTATGCATGATTACTCCATTACTATCTGTTGTACAGCAGGAGCTCTGCTCTATAATAGATGGTAATGATGCCATCCTGTGTGAATATGCTATCATGGCTGAGCAGCCTGACATGAACGAGGAGGAGGGCTGCAATCCTGCTCACTTTTCCTGTGAGGTGATTGCTAGTGCCGAAGCACAGTGTAGTGAGCAGAAAATCATTTTAGTGATATACAGGATTATCCATGAAAAGGGAATGTATGGAGTCCTTTACAGGGTCAACAGAGAAATAGTTGACTGGATGAAGGTACACCAGAATCTCCAGGAATGTAAAAGCAAATTAAAGGATTTAGAAACAAAGCATGGACTGGAAATACCTGGCCAAGAGCAATGGTGGAATGACATTATCAGGACATGCTTAAAGGGGTTGTCTCACTTACAGCTTAAAGGGGTTGTCTCACTTCACCAAATGCCATTTGCAATGTAGAGAAAGTTAATACAAGGCACTTACTAATGTATTGTGAATATCCATATTGCTTTCTTTTGTGGGCTTGATTAATTTTTCTATTACATTATACACCGCTCATATCCAGGGGCTACGAGCAACCTGCAATCCAGCAGTGGTGGCCGTGCTGGAACACTATAGGAAAAAGAGCTGGCCTATGTGTACTTCCGTGGTCCCAGCCACCAGCGAGGCCAACATTTTTCCCTTTAGTGTGCAACATAGTCCCCACTGCTGGATTGCAGCTGTGGTCTGCCAAGTGTTCCACTTTTAGTGGGACAGTCCCTCATTTGGACCCAAGTCCCCTTGTCCCTCTTTGCTCCTTAAATGTCCCTCTTTTTGTCTTGAGAAATAAATGTGCAAAAATAAACTTACTGTTTCATAAACTGTCTGGTTCCTATCTGTATATTATTTTTATTATATCTTTTTTTTTAAAATGTCTATTATCAGATAATTTTTGTGCTAAGATTTAAAGGGGTATTCCATAGCAAGGAAAAAGCTGTCCCAGGGGCTGCAGGTGCACAAAAAATAAGAGAACTAATACCTACCTTACCAATCCCCTCTGCTACAGTTATGATGGTGCCAAGTCTATCTTGCACCCCACTTCCTGCTAGTGTCTCAACATGGTGGGAAATGGCTGTGAATACTGCTCAGTAAAATCACTGACTGCAGCCATGAACCACCCCTTTCACACTCAAAGTTGGGTAGTATAATGTGATGGAAAAATGAATCAAGCCAGTAAAGGAGGCAATAGGGATAATCACAATAATTAGAAAGTGCCTTGAAAGTAAACTGGGGAATAAAAGCTGGTCAGAGAGCAAAATTAAGATGTCCAGTAATATGGGAGGGCAGAGACAATATCCATTACAGACTAAACAGTAATCATGTGGGACTGCCACTTGAAATGATTCATATGTTATATGGAATATCTGTATAGCACTGCGATCACTTTTTATTCATTTTTTTTGGTGAGGTGAACCGGCCATTTAGATTTTTATATTATGGCATTTACAGTATGGGATAAATATGTTTATATTTTAACAGTGGGATCTTTGCAAATAATCTTTATTTTATTATGGGGAAAGGTAGTGATTTGAATTTTCTTTTTTTTAATATTTTTAAAAACATATTTATTTTACTTACCAGATTTGAACATGTGATCTTGCCCCTTAGGCTGCAATCAATTAACATTGCAGCCTATGGAAGTTGTGCTATGTTCCTATGTAGCCCTGCCAACTGCAGTATTAAACAGGAACTACTGCTGTGATAACTTTGGTCTCTCTGAAGTATCAGATGGTATCACAGAGATTGATCTCTGTGCAGGGAAGCCGTTCTGGCATCAGCAGCACTTCCAAGGAATGCCATCTCAGATGCTGTCTGAGAGTTTAAATGTCTGTAATTAATGTTATTGCCAATTGCAGACATTAGCCCTGGGTGTCTGTTGTGTGAAACAGAAGACACCCAGCGGCTATGGCACTCTCTCCGCTCTCCAACGTTAAAGACCCAACATACATGTACAGCGGATGTTGGGAAGGGGTTAAAAGGATTGTACAAGAGTAAAAACTGCTGAACTGTTGACCTCTGCAAATAATCACTGATCTCAGAGGCAGGGGCATTGCTAGGTTAAAACTGTTGGTGCCTGGGCCCGTTATGTTTTGTCCCAGGCCCCGAATGTTCTGCCTGCCTGCTAGATACAACTGTATTGCTGTCCTATAATTGAATCTAATGCACTGGAAGAGCTAAAGGACCTGTGATGACATCACAGGTCATGTGACCAGTAAAACAGGCAGTGGTTGAGAAGGACCTGTGATGATGTCACCATCATGTGACCAGTGCAGGAAAGGATGACAGTGATGAGGAGAAGTCCTGGGGGAAGAAGGTGTGGTGAGGTCTGCTACATGAGGAGAGGTAAGTGAAGGGAGAGGCAGAGGAATGCTAGGAGTTGTGGTTATTTAACTGGGACTGTATGTTAGGGCTGAAGGGAGGGATGTTATTTACATAGAACTGTGTGTTGAAGGTGGCTGGGGAGGGGGTCATGTTATTTACATGGGACTGTATGTTGATAGTGGCTGTAGGAGGGAGTGATGTTATTTACATGGGACTGTATGTTGATGGAGACTGGCGGAGGGAGTGATGTTATTTACATGGGATTGTATGTTGATGGCCGCTGTGGGAGGGAGTAATGTTATTTACATGGGACTGAATGTTGGAGGGGGCTGGGGCAGGGTGATGTTATTTACATGGGACTGTATGTTGAAGGTGACTGTGGGAGGGGATGATGTTATTTAGGGCGGGTTCACATCACCGTTATGGATTCCATTTTTGTTTTCCATTATAATGTCCATAAGACAGAAGTCAAAACGGAAGCCTTTAAGAGGCATTTCATTGCCGTCCTGGTTTCCATTATGCAGAATGGAAATAAAGTCGACAGGACTTTGTTTTCCATCTTGCATACGGGAACAAGGACGGATCCGTTATGCTGCCCATAGACTTCTAATATGAAGAATCAAAACGGAATGCCTCCTAAAGACTTCCGTTTTGACTTCTGTCTTATGGACTTAGTTATTTTCCGTTATAACAGAAAACAAAAACAGAATCCATAACAGTGATGTGAACCCGCCCCTACATACTGACTGTATGTTGGAGGCGGCTGTGGGAGGGAGTGATGTTACTTACATGGGGCTGTATGTCGAAGAGGGCTGGGGGAGGCAATGATGTTATTTACATTTGACTGAATGTTGAGGGGGAGATGTTATTTACATGGAACTGTACGTTGAAGGTGGCTGGTGGGGGAATGATGTTATTTACATGGGACTGAATGTTGAGGGGGTGATGTTTACATGGGATTGTATGTTGGTGGCAGCTAGAAAGGGGGTGATATTATTTACTTGGGACTGTATGTAGAAGGTGGCTGGGGAGGACGTGATTTTATTTACATGGGACTGTATTTTGGAGGGGGCCGGAGAGATGGTGTGATGTTATTTTCATGGGACTATATGGCGGAGGGAGGAAAATAGTGTTATTTACATGGGACTATATATTGGAGGGGCTGGAGGGAGGGGAGTGGTGTTATTTACATAGGACTGTACTTAGGAGGTGCAGGAAAGGTGGTGTGATGTTATTTACATGGGACTGTATGGTGGAGGGAGGAATATAACTACAGGGGGCACTGCAGGGGGCATTATAAATACTAGGGGCACTTAAGGGTGAGCATTATAACAGTAGGGGCAGTATAAATACTGGGGGCACTGTAGGGGTATTATAAATCCAGCGGACATTATAGGCATTCTTATTACTACTGGTGGCTCTATAAGAGAGACTTATAGATCCGCCTTATTTCTACTAAGAGAACTACTGGGGGCCTTATTACTACTCAGAGGTCTGTAGATAGCCACTGGAGGAACAAAAGGGGGCCTTATTTCTACTGGGGGCTCTGTGAGGGTAATATTAATACTGGAGGGCTCTTCTACTAATGGTGGCACTCTTGAGGAACATTATCACTGTTGGGGGCACTGTAGCGGGCAGTATTACTAATGGGGGAATTCTTGGGAGCATTATCACTGTTGGGAGCAGTATTAGTAATATGAGAGCATTCTACAAGGGAATTACTATTGGTGGGACCATGAGAAGCACTATTACTATGGGAGGGGGTACTCATATTTCTTCAGGATAATATTTGGGTGGTATTGGGGGGCACAGAGAGCAGCAGGATAACACTGTGGCGACTCCAGGTTGGGGGATGATGATAGAAATGTGAGGAGGCTAAGATGTCTGTGTGTCACACTCTACAGAGATGAGGCGGCTGAGAGAAGTTGTACGGACCAAATGGAGAAGATGATGACATTGGAGGAGACATCACCTTGAAGGCACTGGATGTGACAGGTATGTGCTACTGTATAGCAAGCAGGGCCGGTACAAGGCAGGGGCCGAAGGAGCGGGTGCCCTGGGCGCTACCATTTGCGGACAGGAGGGGGGCGCAGGTGAAGTGCCAGCAGCAGTGGCGTCGCCAGGGGGGGGCCAGAGGGGGCCACGGCCCCCCCTACATCATGCTGTGCCCCCCCATGTGCCCCCCCAACTAAAATGACCCCCCCCCCCAAGTGAGCAGCCGCCGCCGGGCACAGGGAGATGAGCGCTTCCATTGCGCTCATCTCCATTGTAAACTGTCTGTGCCAGCGGAGGTGCAGGGGAGGGAGAGACGTGTCCCTTCCCTTTCCTCTGATAGGCTGCAGGCAGGCACCGAAGTGGAGGAGAGGCCCCGCCCCCTAATTACTCCTGTTTACCTTTCTAAAGCTAAAGGACCTTTGATGATGTCATCACAGGTCCTGTAAGGGAACTGCACAGTGTAAAGTGTAGTTCCCAGGTTAGAACAGTGCATCTGCCAGGACCTGTGATGACATCATCTTCAACATCACAGGTCCTGCAGAATCTAGCAAAGGAACTGCACCAAAAATGGTGTAGTTCCTAGGTTTCAAAGGTACATCTGCCAGGACCTGTGATGACATCATCACAGGTCCTTCAACCCCTAACAGCAAGTATTAAAAGTTCACAAGCAGCTCTGTATTGATCCATACAGACTGGAATGGAGAGGTAAGAGGAGGTCCTCCACTTTTCATCATTTACCCCCCCCCCCTCCATGCCCTGTTTTTACTCATTGCTCACTCATGTATACTACTTCAGACAGTTACCACTACCTCATGTACCTCACAGTGACTATAATGCATAACTGACCACATATTTCTATAAACACTGCATCTACAGTATTATACCTTCTATGTGTCACATCAATACACTGCTCTGTATATATATATATATATATATATACACACACATACATGCACACACACTGCATATATTACACAGTATTATACATGCAATATGTACAGATATATAGTATATACCGCAGTGCACTGATATGTGAGGTATGAGGTATAATAGATGCTGTGTGTACAGATATCAGTACACTTCTGTATATACTATATATGTGAGGTACGAGGTATAATAGATGCAGTGTGTACAGATATATAGTATATACAGCAGTGTACTGATATGTGAGGTACGAGGTGTCAATACACTGCTGTATTTACTATATACCTGTACACATTGCATCTATTATACCTCGTACCTCACATATTACACTACTGTATATACTGTATACACTGCATATATTATACCCCGTACCTCACATATCAGTACACTGCTGTATATACTATATACCTGTACACACTGCATCTATTATACCCTGTACCTCACATATCAGAACACTAGGGAATATACTATATACCTGTACACACTGCATCTATTATACCGCGTACCTCACATAACTGTACACTGCTGTATATAATATACATCTGCATCTATTATACCTCTTTTGTGTGCCAGGGCTGTTTTGTAATCCCATTCCGGCCCTGATGGCATAAATTATAAAACGCAGCAGCAAGAATAGTTCATGGAACAAAGGGAGGGGCTATAAAAGGGGAATGGGGGCCCAATTTAGATTCCTGCTATGGGGCCCAGTGATTTTTATGTACGCCCCTGGCTGCAGGCACTAGGCCGGCAGCCTATCAGAGGCCGGCGCAATGACGTCATCGTGCCGCCTGAGCCTTACATTACAGCGTGGGACACAGGAAGAGGCTGCATCGCATCGCTGACACTTAGGTAAGTATAAGTGTTTTTTTTTTGTTTTTTTTTACAATAGTGTTACTGGCACATTGGGGGGGCTTATTACAAAACTGGCACATGATGATGGGGGGGACTTTATACTGGCACATGATGATGGGGGGGAACTTTATAGTGTCTGTGACTTTCAAAGTCCCACAGTCCTTTGTTCTATTGCTTTAAGTATATTCTTGTTTTGAAACAACATTGATTCTTTCTTAAAAACGGGGGGGGGGGGGGGGGGGCGCAGTTTGCCATCTTCGCCCTGGGCACCAAATGGCCTTGTCCCAGCCCTGATAGCAAGTACAGCAAAATGTGGTGTGTGTTTGTAGGAAGGGAGGATTAACTGAACTGCTAAAGGAAAAGGACTAGATTTGATAACATTTTGTTTTATACTCATATTCACTTTTTCAATATACTTAAAGGATGATACAGAATCAGAAAAAATTGTCTGTAAATGGTTTATTACTATTTTATATTGTAATGTTATGTATTTTGTATTGTGTTATATGGCCAGAATTACCAGAAGGTATGGATGGCAAGGGTTAACAAGGAACTAAGGACTAGCCACTCTGTTCCTCCCCTCTTGGTAGGAGTAGGCTGGCCCTGCACCCAGCCAGGAAAGGGAGTTCCAGTGTAGCCACAGAGAAGAGAACAAGCGCATGCCTAAGCTCCTGCTCTGAAAGGGGATTCTTATTATTTTTCATCAAGTGAAGTCTTGAGATGAGTGACAGCAGAGTAAACTACAATAGCCAGCATCTTCAGATACTGCTTCCAGGTAAGGGACTACAACTAAGACACATATCACGCAGAACGTTACTAGGCCAGTACAACCCAAGTGCTAAATTGCAGCCATCCAAACTGCCTCTATAATTCTTACTGGTGCCAGAGAAGTTTTGCACTTGAAATCTGCTACTATTGAATGCATTTGAAGTTCTGCATTGAATTTAATAAAAAGACTTTCATGTTTACTTCTGGCCTAATTCTTCAATACTACATTTCCACTGTACAAATCCCCAGGGAGCAGCGGCCTGAGGGATTACATTGTGACACAAAACTTCATCAGGGCCACTACCACTCCCATCCTCTGCACTGGCTCCTCCAGGGGTCTCTGCACATAGTAGTGGTTCACCCAATTAAAACACTGGGGGAGATTTATCAAACTAGTGTAAAGTGGAACTGGCTTAGTAGCTTCCACCTTTTATTTTCCAAAGGAGCTGTGAAAAATTAAAGGTGAAATCTGATTGGTTGCTATGGACAACTAAGCCAGTTCTACTTTACACTAGTTTGATAAATCTCACGCACTGTTCTTTTGTCAATCTGAGGCTCTTTTAATCAGTTATGATACTTTTTCTTACTATGCAAATTAGGCTTTTGGTGCAATGATGACATCACTATTGCTCTAGTTGCTCTCGAATTCCATTCCTTTCTATGGCCAGCCCCTCTCTGGATGCTTTTCTACTGCGTGGCCATGTTAATCAAGGCAGTGACGGAAGGGCTGGCCACATAAATGAGTAAAGTTTGGGTGTCTAATTTTCATATTTAAAAAACTTGGGACGAATGCCTCAGATCAACAAAATAAAAACAGCGTTTTAATCAGATGAATCACAGCTATGTGTCTATGCAAACATTTGGATAGGGAGGTCACTAGTGACAGATTCCCCTTTAACCCCTTAATGACCAATGACGTACTGTGTACTGTACATCATGATGGCGTGTCAGTTACTGCATCATGACATACCCAGTACGTCATGAGATCAAGGTGTCACTAGCATCTAAACCAATCAGTGAGGTCCCTGCCTTTGGATCTCTGTGATTGGTCAGTCAGATTTGACTGACTAATCTTAGCATTGAGCCTGCTTGGTGGCAGGCTCAAATCCTACAGCACAGCTCTGATCTCCTCAACCCCTCAGTGAGTTTTAAAGAGTAATATACAGCTGACAGCTGACACTCTGCTGCTACTTCCGACATCGGTGAAGAAGCCACCAATGGCGGCCAGTTAACCCTTTCCATACCATGGTCCATAGGGACTGCTGTATGGAAAGGGTTAACAGGAAGCTCCCTCTCCCATTGGGCTGCTTCTCTGCCATGGCAGCGTTCTGGTAGTTATCATGGCAGCCAGACACTTTACACAGGCAACCAGGCTTGCCATGGTATCTAAGCATGACAGGGTCCTGCCAGAGGCAGGAGTCTGATCAGGCTTAGTGTAAGGGAAAATACATTGCAGTACACTATACAGTGTACTGCAGTGTATTGTAGAGTCATCAGACCCACTGGATCTTCAAGAACCAAGTCGTCTAGTTCGAAAAATCTAACCTTTTCCCATATCCGCACATTTATAAATGGTTAAAAAAAAAAAAATTTAAATTTAAAAAACAACATATGTTTGGTATTGCCACGTCCAAAACGACCTGATCTATAAAAGGATCATGTTACTTTTACCACACGGTGAACGCCATAAAAAAAAAAAAAATTGATAGAATAGCAATTTAGGCCACCTTACTTCCCAAAAAATGGTCTTAAAAGTGATCAAAAAAGTCATATGTACCCCAAATTAGTACCAATCAAATAATCACCTCATCCTGTGGCTCGTGGAATGGCAAATGGCACAGGTTACAGTGCAGTAAATAATGCTTGAGGATAGTGCTGCTGCACAGAGCACTCACTGCGATACACAGTCTACTACACTTAGTGATAGTTATAGGCTATGTGGAGTAGGGAAGGTTGGACTTTGCATTTCTGGGACCCCATGCAGTTATGTCTGGGGGCCCTAGTCAAAGAAATTTTTTGTATTACACAATACAACTATCCCTGCTTCCTACAAGAGTTTGCTTTTGGCCAGGCCTCCGCGTGCTGGTATGCCATCATCACTCTGTCCGCAATATGCCTTCACTTTGCCCCAATGTGCCACCAATCCCTCTGCCCCAAATTATGCTCTGCCCTGAATGTCACAACATTGACCCCCAGTATGCCATTACTCTGTCCCAAATGCTGCTCTACCCCCAATGTGCCACTACTCTGTCCCGAATGCCAATAAATGTAAAAAAATATATATTGCACAGAGCAGATGTTCACATTCTAAATACAAATCTTCTAAAAACCTTTCTGTGATAAAGGATAAAATATAAAAAAAAAAATATATATATATATATATAAATAATAATTATATATATATATATATATATATATATATATATATATATATATATATATATATGGGCTCATGCACACGGCCACGTCATGTTTTGCGGTCCGCAAAACACAGATGCCACCCGTGTGCATTCTGCAATTTGCAGAACTGAACGGGCCACCCATAATAATAGAAATGCCTATTCTTATCCGCAAAACGAACAAGAATAGTAAATGTTCTATTTTATTTTATTTTTTTGCTGCCCCACGGAACGGAGCAACGGATGCAGATAGCACACGGAGTCCTGTCCGTATCGTTTGCAGCCTCACTGAAGTGAAAGTGTCCGCATCCGATCCGCGAAAATGCGGCTCGGATGAGGAACCCGACCAAGTGCTTTTCCCTCTTCCATAGGTAGAACTGTCAGTTAAACAAACGCTTCTTTTAGTTTACTACTTAGGCCCCTTTCACACGGGCGAGAATTCCGTGCGGGTGCAATGCGTGAGGTGAAAGCATTGCACCCGCACTAAATCCGGACCCATTCACTTCAATGGGGCTGTTCATATGTGCGTTGCGTGAAAATCGCAGCATTTTCTATATTCTGCGTTTTTCACACAACGCAGGCCCCATAGAAATGAATGGGTCACGGGCGTGGCTTGGCGTTCAGAAGCAGCTAACAGGAGCTCCGGCTAATAAACTGCATAGCTACAAATCAAAGCCAAATACACTCTGTAAAACGACAGATAACTGCAGGGCAGGAGAGAAGAGGGGACGGGAACCATTCCCTCAAGATTTTCGGGACGTTTGGGCGGCAATTATAGTTGAAACAGTGACCCACAGCACATGAGAAAAAGTGAGGAGGAAAAGGCGCGAAGCGCAGCAGCGGATGGAAGTTCAGCGCTCACAAGAAGACGCCACCACCTTCAGCTAACGGTGAACATATACTCGCCGATGGGCCACACATCATACCCGGAGCTCAAGAGGCGATGCCAGGTGCAGGAGAGCAGGAGGGGAAGCAACTCCCAAACGTCAGGACGCTGCGGACCCAGGCAGCGTGACGGAGCCACCAGTAGACAAAGTCCTCTGCAGAAGATACTGACAGGGGGGAACAAATCCCACAAAGATAAAACCTTAAAACAAGAGGCAGTGGAGAATCAAATCTTACCTCCGGAGTGAGTACTAATCTATATATACAATATTGTACTTAATCTATAGAGTACATGGGCCACATCAGATAACGCTCCATAAGGCTGTGAAGGAATTCTTATTCATCTTAAATGATTGTCCTGGGCGGAAGTTCTTGAAACCAGCTGACATATATTATAACATAACTGCCTGAAAAATACATTACTTAAAGGAACAGTACGCGCAGCTGCATCGTACCATATTACTTAACAACCGCTCATTAGGGGACAACCTAAAGCCTCTATACTAAAGTGAGGACTCACAAGTTGGCACACATTATCATTTACAACGCAAACTGATATGCATCAACAAAAACCCAATCATCCTTATCAAACAAGAGGTTTGGGTAACAGTGACTTCACACAAACTCCAAAGAAAGATCTGAGACAAAACCCAGAAACTGACTCTTGTACAAGTCATTTTCCAACGAAATCACCAACGCCTTCACCGCAACCAACATAAAAATAGGGAAAATAGACTCCCGAGTATCACACATCGAAAACAAGATAGAGAAACTGTGCAAGTCACATAACGAAATTGCAGACGCTACTAATGCACATTCCGATGAAGTAGAAAGACTACAGATGAAACTTGCAGATCTTGAAGACCGCAACAGAAGAAACAATTTAAAGTTCCGTGGGATACCTGAAAATGTTGCACCATCTGATCTCAATACCTTTCTCCAAAATGTTATTGCGACCGTGATCCCAGAATGCCCCCCCCCCCCAAGACTTGGAAATAGAGGGCCCATCGTCTACCAAAATCTAGAGGCATAGACCCAGCTCTTCCTCGTGATACCATTGCGAGGATACATTTCTTTAGAGTTAAAGAACGCCTTATCCAAGAATTCAGGAAGGCAAAATCCCTACCAGAAGAATTTAAAGACATCCAAATATTCACAGATCTCTCCCAATTCACTGTACAAAACTGACGCTTTACGCCGTCTCAATATTCCCTATAGATGGGGATTTCCAGTCAAGATATTAATCCCAGATGGTGGAACCACAAGAGTAATCTCCACAATTGAACAAGGACTGGACCTACTCCATAAATGGAACATTTTGGTGGAAGACAACGTCCATTAAACAAGAGGGTACCAAAAGAGAGAGAGAGAGTCCATTGAAATATCCCTCAATAAACGTTGATGAGCTTCAATGTTAGGGGCCTGAACAGCTCTTTCCTTAGGCAAGACATTTTTAGATTAAAACCAGACATTTCCCTCATACAAGAAACACATTTCAAAGATGACAAACATCCTCAACTCTCAAAGGATTCTCCAAAACCTTTTATGCAAACGTAGATACCAAAAGAGCTGGCGTACCAATTATTATAAAAGATACACTAACCTTTCAATTAATCAAACAACATGAAAGTCCGACCGGAAGATTCCTGATACTAATTTGTAAAATAAACAATATCTTATATACACTGGTAAACACATATGCACCTAACACTGGGCAAATTTGATTCTTAAATAAACTAATTTAAAAAATGAACGCAGTACAAAAAGACACATTGATAATAGGTGGGGATTTAAATTCAATCCATGACTCTTCTCTAGACTCTACAGGACGGAAAAACAAGAATAGAACTATCTTGAGCAAATAGATTCATGATAATGCTTTATACGATGTTTGGTGTTGTTGCAACAGCTCAGAAAAAGACTTCACTCACTATTCTCAAAGACATAACTCCTATGCCAGAATAGACATGTTTCTCGCGAAATCTAGCTCCTAGTGAGATTCTATCCTGTAAAATAAATATTATTTCTTGGTCAGACCATGTACCAGTTCTCCTAAAAATTAAAAATGTAGCCTTTCCTCACAACATGCCATCCTGGAAAAATAAAGTTTTTATTCTATCCAATTCGGAATGTCATAGAGTAATAAAAAATAACTTAGAAGAATTCTTTCAATTTAATGCTACTTCTATAGACAACCCTATTAGTCTGTGGAGGTCTCATAAGGCCTTCTCCAGAGGCATCATTATACAACAAACGGCCAGATTCAATAGACACCATAAAAAAGAACTTGTGGATATCCTCAAAAAACTAGAAATTCTCAAAAATCAACACAAAACCGATAACTCATACAGCACATTAAAATCCCTTACAGACACCAGACTTAAACTACATGAACTAATGCTTAATAATCACATTAAAACTAAAAAAAAAAATAATAGGAGCTAAATACTACAATGACTTTAATAAACCCACCAAATTGATGGCTAACAAAACTAAAGGAATAAGAATACAACATCAAATAAGTCATCTGATAGAGGATGTATCAAAAGAAAAAATATTAAACCCAATCGACATAGCCAACACAATAGCGGAATGTTAAAAAAAATTGTACAATCTAAAAGACGACCCCTCTACTCCTCAACCCTCACATGAGCAATATTCCCAATATCTAGTTGAAAGTCAACTACCTAAAATTAACTCGGACCTTCGATCCTTCTTAGAAGCACCATTTTCAGAAGAAGAAACTGAAAATTCCATAAAATCGCTACAGTCTGGAAAATCGCCAGGCCCTGACGGGTTTTCAGCGGAATATTACAAACTTTTTGCTGAAATCCTAATTCCCCACTTAACAAACACATTTAATAAAGCAAAACAAGATGGCGAATTTCTATCGGAAATGCTAACAGCTAACATTGTTACACTCCCCAAACCAGGCAAAGACCCCATTAGCCCAGGCAATTTCAGACCGATTTCACTTCTGAATGCTGACATTAAGTTATACGCAAAAATTCTGGCCACACGCCTGCAAGAGGTGATTTCCACCCTGATTCACCCAGATCAGGTCGGATTCACTAAAGGTAGACAATCATCAGATGGAACAAGAAGGGTTATAGATTTAGTTCATTTGGCCAAGTACAAGAAGAAGCCTTCTCTGCTTTTGTCTTTAGATGCGAAGAAGGCATTTGATAGAATCCATTGGGATTATGTGAAAACTGCCCTCTCATATTATGGAATACCGGAAGACCTAATCAAAGCCATCTTCTCCTTATATTCTAGTCCTTCTGCTAGGATCCAGTGCAATGGCATTTTTTCTAACACTTTCCAAATTACCAATGGAACTAGACATGGATGCCCACTATCCCCCTTGTTGTTCATCTTAGCTATAGAACCTTTGGCTGTTCACATGAGGAATAACCAGAAAATCGAAGGCATCAATACCCCTATAGGCACTCACAAAATAAGCCTATTTGCCAATGATATATTAATGATAATCTTCAATCCACTGGAGTCCATACCAGAGGTTCAAAAGGAATTAGACAGAAATGGCCACATATCCTACCACAAGGTTAATCAAAGTCAATTCCATGCTACTCCTCCCAAAATTTTTATATCTCTTTAGAGCTCTACCGATACACACCCCCCTTAACATACTGTAAAGATTGCAATCCCAAGCCTCGAAATTTATTTGGAGTCAATTGAAACCCAGAATTTCCTTACAAATCCTTACCAAAAAAAACACAAAATAGAGGCATAGCACTTCCTAATATCATTGCTTACTATAAGGCCAACCTCTTAAAACAATCCTTGAACTGGATACAGAATAGTTCTCCTCAAAAACCATGGGCCCAAATTGAGTCCTCTACTCTGCAAATAACTGATTGGTCACAATTAATTCAGAATTCAGCAATATTGCTGGACTCAAAAACATTACCTCTTGGGCAAATAAAGGTATTACATCTTTAAGTAATATAGTAGTCGGTAATAAATTGACCAACTTTGCTTCTCTCGAAACACAATTTAACCTCACAAAGAAAGACAGACCTATTTATAATTCCTTTCCTAAACATCCCATTGTTAGAATACATCTTCCCTAACACTTGTCTGATTTATTAAACCCAAATCATAACATTTCTACTGCAAAAAGCCTTAAATAGCTTTTACGAACTTACCAACTGCGATGCGACTCCAGATTTGCTCCCTCATCACAAGAAATGGGAAACTGATTTAAACAAGCCATTAACCCTGAACAATAATAACATAATTTAAGAAAGCCAGTATATGCACCAACCACAGGGAACAATTGTACAAGATGACAACAAGATGGTACTATACACTATACATGGCTATTATGAAACTTGTTCGGACGAGTGTTGGAGAGGGTGCGGCCGGAGGGGGACTTTAATACATATTTATCTGGAACTGCCCTAAGTTGAGAAAGCTAAGAAGCGACTTAAACACATTGGTCAGTATAATAGTAGGAAAACCAACAGTGGTTCCTCCTGAATCAGCACTACTAAATATAGGAATAGATAGACTGAACCTTCTGGTCCAATTCCCGACAACCCATATCCTTATTGCATACAGGACTTTGATAGCAAAACTCTGGAAGACAGCAAACATTCCGGATATTAAAGATATCATAAACATTGTATCTAAAAACTATGTCAACGAACAGATTTATGCAAGGAGCTTAGGTAGGAACGATATTTCCCCAAACAGTAGAATGAAGTGTTGTGTATGCCATGGACTGGTCAGGAGAAGAGGGTTGTCCAACAAATGGAGACTACTCTTTATTGTATTTTTATTTATTTATTTATTTATTTTCTTCTTTGGTATAAACTGGCTTATATGTTACATCTCTGAGTTTAGGCAATGAACAAACCTTTGCAACTCAAGAACGAATGTTCATATGTTTATGATAGAACCACTAACACTCATTTATGTAACATCTCTTTAACTCTTTGTCTTATTGCATGCATCGGATAACATCGTATATTTGAAAAATGGCTTGTAATAATCTTATTTGTAAACTTCTCTACGTTAAACTTTGAAAATCAATAAAAAGCATTTCAAAGAAATGAATGGGTCTGCGTGAAAATCGCAAGCATCCGCAAGCAAGTGCGGATGCGGTGCAATTTTCACGCATGGTTGATAAAAGTCAATTTACTGTATTATTTTCCCTTATAACATGGTTATAAGGGAAAATAATAGCATTCTTAATACAGAATGCTTACTAAAATGTGGCTTTAGGGGTTAAAAATAAAATAGAAATTAACTCACCTCATCCTGTTGTTCACTCAGCCGGCATTTTCTTCTTTCTTATTCTAGGACCTGCCAAAGGACCTTTGATGACGTAATCATGCTCACCACGTGGTGAGCGCGGTGACGTGAGCGCAGGTCCTGATAGAAATCTTCTATCTTCATTCAGCAATCAGCAGGACCACAGTAATCCCCCCATAGTAATTTGCCCCCACACAGTAATTTCCCCCAAACTGCCCCCATATAGTAGTTTGCCCCTACACAGTAATTTCCCCTACATAGTAATTTGCCCCACACTGCCCCTACATAGTAATTTCCCCCACACTGCCCCCACATAGTAATTTGCCCCCACACTGCCCCCACATAGTAATTTCTACCACACTGCCCCCACATAGAAATTATCCCACACTGCCCCCACATAGCAATATCCCCCACACAATAGTTTTCCCCACACTGCCCCCACATAGTAATTTGCCCCCACATAGTAATTTCCACCACACTGCCCCCACATAGCAATTTCCCCACACTGTCCCCACATAGAAATTACCCCACACTGCCCCCACATAGCAATTTCCCCACACTGTCCCCACATAGCAATTACCTCACACTGCCCCCACACAATAGTTTCCACCACACTGCCCCCATATAGTAATTTGCCTCCACATAGTAGTCCCTCCCATAATAATTTCCCCCACACAGCCCCATATAGTAATTTGCCCCCACACTGCCCCCACATAGTAATTTGCCCCCACACTGCCCTATATAGTAATTTGCACCCACACTGCCCCATATAGTAATTTTCCCCCGCATAGTAGTCCGGCTCCCATAATAATTTGCCCCCACATCGTAGTCCCTCCCATAATAATTTAGCCCCACACAGCCCCCACATTCCCCCTTCCATGTACTCAAGGTCTCTTCCCTAATATGTCCTCCTCTGTGTGTCGTCCCCCACATGTCCCCCAAAGTAGGCACATGAAAAAAAAAAATGAAAAGCTAAATACTCACCGTCCAGGGCCAGGCACTTGATCGCAGACGAAGGCGGGATGAGGCAGGCATGCACACGTCAATGTCCTGTGTCCCGGCACAGGCGCGTGATGACATCATCACGCACGCCTGCGCCGGGATTTCACTACCGCATAGGCCTCAGGCCTACGAAGCCTGAAGCCTATGGCGGTGATAGGCGACGGGACAGGGAGCTATGCGCTCCCGTGCCCCGCCGCAGTATGTGGGCGTTCGGGTCGGCGCTGGGCCCCCCAGCGGTGCTGTGCCCGGGGCTGCCAACCCGAACGTCCCTATTGTAATCCGCCACTGGTCACAGGGTGAAGTCTATGGTGGGGGGCTGGGACACAGCAACATATAGGTGAAAGTTGGGAGTGAGGCTGGGGCTTCTCTTCCTGGACGACGCCCTGGGAGCAAGTTAAGTTATATGTGTGCGTATAAGGGTATGTATATAAGTATAATATCCCAGTAGACTTTATATGTGTACATATAGATATTTGTAATCGGCGATTGTATTACCAATAGATTATATATGCTGTTTATGCAGGAGTCTCTATATGTACATATACTATGGTCAGGTACTGGATGTGAGTTGGTTAGAAGAGTAGATCCAGTAGACTGTATATTGGTGGACTCTGGATATACTGTATATACATACACATTATTAGCCACATTTGCTTAGCATCCAGGGTGCGCAGGAACAGAGGCGGCTGTGTGTGGTGATGTCCTCTATGTATTGTGTTATCTGTATCTCTATGTATAATGTCCATTGCTTTGTCATCTCTATGTTATCAGTAAACTATTTTTATATGCAGTACAGACCAAAAGTTTGGACACACCTTCTCATTCAAAGAGTTTTCTTTATTTTCATGACTATGAAGGCATCAAAACTATGAATTAACACATGTGGAATTATATACATAACAAACAAGTGTGAAACAACTGAAAATATGTCATATTCTAGGTTCTTCAAAGTAGCCACCTTTTGCTTTGATTACTGCTTTGCACACTCTTGGCATTCTCTTGATGAGCTTCAAGAGGTAGTCACCTGAAATGGTTTTCCAACAGTCTTGAAGGAGTTCCCAGAGATGCTTAGCACTTGTTGGCCCTTTTGCCTTCACTTTGCGGTCCAGCTCACCCCAAACAATCTCGATTGGGTTCAGGACCGGTGACTGTGGAGGCCAGGTCATCTGGCGCAGCAACCCATCACTCTCCTTCATGGTCAAATAGCCCTTACTTTCAAAGTTTTCCCAATTTTTCGGCTGACTGACTGACCTTCATTTCTTAAAGTAATGATGGCCACTCGTTTTTCTTTACTTAGCTTCTTTTTTCTTGCCATAATACAAATTCTAACAGTCTATTCAGTAGGACTATCAGCTGTGTATCCACCTGACTTTTCCTCAATGCAACTGATGGTCCCAACCCCATTTATAAGGCAAGAAATCCCACTTATTAAACCTGACAGGGCACACCTGTGAAGTGAAAACCATTTCAGGGGACTACCTCTTGAAGCTCATCAAGAGAATGCCAAGAGTGTGCAAAGCAGTAATCAAAGCAAAAGGTGGCTACTTTGAAGAACCTAGAATATGACATATTTTCAGTTGTTTCACACTTGTTTGTTATGTATATAATTCCACATGTGTTAATTCATAGTTTTGATGCCTTCAGTGTGAATCTACAATTTTCATAGTCATGAAAATAAAGAAAACTCTTTGAATGAGAAGGTGTGTCAAAACTTTTAGTCTGTACTGTATAAGTATCTGCAAGGGTTATGTGTTGCTCCTGGGGTATATGAAGGACTGGAAGAGGTGTAATTATACACAGAATAATCGGGTTGTATGGGAAACAAGGGTAACATGCTAGGAATAGAATAGAAGGGATGGAAAACGGAGATATACATAAATCTCCAATGCCCAAGAAGCAAAACCCCCTCTTCAATGGCGAGCTAGGCCCAAATGTTTTAATTGATCTCTGTTAGGATATACTGTTGAAATTACTGTTATACTGTGAATTTAGGTTTTTAGACCTGGGAGATTCGGACAGGTAACACGGTTTCATTGAGTCCTAGTGTGAGTTCAATTAATTACAGAGAACCTATTTAAGTGACGTTCCTAGGTTACTGACTGTTTACTTTGTTTCCCATTATAACCTGTGAGGTACTTGTTTTTGTTTTGTATTTTTTTTTTCCAGTCCTTCAGTAGAATTCTGCTGGTTGGTAAAAGAGGCTTTGAGGAGTAACACACAGATTGCAGGGATAACCATGAGTGACAAAGCAGGACATGGGACTTTTGAAAAGTTAAGTAGATACAGTACGTTTAACCCTGTATTGCCTAGATCAAATGAATCTGTGCAAATGTTATGGGAATCTCTGGTAGATCAAGCTGATTCCTATGACAAATTGCACATTGCTAAGCGTGGTGTGCTCAAACAAACGTCCAAGCGGCTTCACATGCTTGCTAAGCTGATGTGCATATTTGATGATGCCATTAGCAAGCTGGAGAAGGTGGAATCATTTGAAGAGACAAAGCCCCTTGTAAATTTGCATTGTTATTGTTGTGCAGAAGCGGTTAAACAGGTTTCTAGTCTAGAAACACAACACAAAGAGAAAGAGATACTTGTAGAAAAAGACAGTCAGATTAGCATGCTGCAGTCTCAGTTAGGCTACTTTCACACTAGCGTTGTTTTAATCCGGCGTTTAATTCCGACACCGGAACTGCCCACCGGATCCGGAAAAACGTGTGAAAACGGATTACATTTGAATCCTGATCAGGATTTTGATCACAATGAAAAAATGCATTGGAAAAAACGGATCCGCCATTTATGGACTTTAACTTTTTTTTCACATTTTTCGGGTTTAACATGCAAAAGCCGGATCCGGTTTGACTGAACACACAGCGCCGGATCCGGCGTTAATGCAAGTCAATGGGAAAAAGACCGGATCCGGCGTTCAGTCAAAGTGTTCAGGACTTTTGGCCGGAGGTAAAAATACAACATGCTACGTTTTTCTGAAAAGCCTGATCAGTCAAAAACTCTGAACTGAAGACATCCTGATGCATCCTGAACGGATTACTCTCCATTCAGAATGCATTAGGATAAAACTGATCAGTTCTTTTCCGGATTTGAGCCCCTAGGACGGAACTCAGCGCCGGAAAAGAAAAACGCTAGTGTGAAAGTACCCTTAGCTGAGAAAGAAAAATACTATACAGATGTTGATAAAGTTTTTATACAGCTGTATATGGAGATAACGGGCTATAAGGAAAAAGCAGCCTCTACAGGAGGTGATAATTGCTGACCTGAGGACCGAGTTAACTAAGAGGGATGAGAAAATTAGCAACATGCAGAAGACAATAACTGAGCTCTCACATCACAAAGATTTGCAATCAAAGCAAATTTGTGTTTTGAGTGCAAAAAGGGGGACAGATGAGAGTGAGACCGCTCCTATGGCTGCCTCCAATCAGACTGATTCCACTCCAATAGCTGTACATAGGGCTGCTGGTGACACCATTCGTGGATTAGGAGGTGGCATGGGAAATTTACAGACCACTTCCAACTCACAGACGTGTCACAGCAATGCGACAGAATTGCATTCTTTCCATAACATGGAGAGGATGCAATTTCTGCTAAAGATATGTAAACTGATTCCTACATATGATCCAGATGCAGATTCTTTCACTTCCTGTGATATTTTTGAGGGACATTGCCAGAAATTTTCTGTCCCTCCAGAATATCGCATGGAACTGTTCAAGCTTTGGTTGCCTACACATCTTTTTCAAAGATATGAGGTCATAGAGAAAATTTCACCCAGGAATGGCCTATTTCATGATGAGGAAGACAGGCTTTCCATCCTCATGAAATTTGTAACAGGGCATACGGACGTCAGCCCAGAGGTCCTAAGTAACTTCAGGCCTACCATCCATGATGAGCCCTTGTCGCATTGTGGAAGGTTTGAAGCTATGTATAGGAAGGTGACAAAGGATCATGGTGTAGGAGCCCCACAATGCATGATACGTATGTTTGTGGAGAAGTTTCCATATCTTGATACTATAATTTGTTTAAATGCAGCTAAGGAGACATCACTGATTGAAGCAGCAATGGTAATAGAGCAGGTCAGGCAGGATTTGCTAAAGAGTCACAAATCTACAAAAATCAG